>NC_052155.1:71585723-72994120 GCF_902713615.1 Scyliorhinus canicula
CGGCCCATCCCGCTCGTAGACGTTGCAAGATCGCCTAGTGTGTGGCATTAATAGCATGGTGGCTCAACGGAAACGGTTGGCAGAACTGCCATTGGATATAAAAAACGCTATAGAACTTTCCCGTTCACGTGACAACGCAGAAAAGGAAGAGCAGGGACTCCAGGGTTTCATGGACAACAATGTACACCGCGTTGTCTGGTGAGTAATGCCCCCCAAGAGGCCTATGGGACCCAGTTGCCACCCGAGCAATGTCGTGGTAAGACACATTGGCCAAGAACCACCACAGCCCAACGAGACATCTCCATTGAAGACAAGGAAGAGGACTCCAACAGTGCTACACTTGCAGTCGCAGGAACTGTGGGGCACCAGAATCATCAACGAACGCGTTCCCCTGGTCGGGAAGCACAAGCATCCTGAGCCAGGGCTCTACATATTTCCCAGCCCAATTAAGATGATCGCATGCAACTAAATTGCATTACGACACCTAAAGTAGCCCCAATTAAGATAACCCGCCAAGTACACGGCCATTCGTTGGATACCAAGACACGATTGACAACATATACCGGAGAACCACTGACAATTACTGGGACTACGATGATCCCGGTTATCCAAGGACAGTAATTTGACTGCCACTAGTAGTGGTGCAGGGACCTCAACCCAGCCTCTGGGCTGGTTACAGAGACTCCGCTTAGATGGCAACAGATCTTTAGAATGGGTACAGGCGAACTGTATGTGGTCCTGATAAAATGCCCCAAAGTCTCCCAGGAAAGCCTCGGGGAGATAAAGGGGCCCAAGGCTAAAATTTACATTGACCCAGATGCCCAACCCAAATATTTCAATGCCCGTCCAGTCCCATACGCCTTGCTGTCAAAGGTGGACGGCGAGCTGAGCCACCAAGAGAACTTGGGGATTATACGGCTGGTCCAATTTGCAGAGTGGGCATCCCCAGTGGTCCCAGCTGAAGCCGGACAATTGCGCCCACTTGTGCGGCGACTATAAAATGACGGTCAACAATGCCTCCCATTTGGACAGGTACCCCATGCTAAGCATAGATCATAGATCATAGAATTTACAGTGCAGAAGGAGGCCATTCGGTCCATCGAGTCTGCACCGGCTCCTGGAAAGAGCACCCTACCCAAGGTTAACACCTTCACCCTATCCCCATAACCCAGTAACCCCATCCAACACTAAGGGCAATTTTGGACACTAAGGGCAATTTATCATGGCCAACCCACCTAACCTGCACATCTTTGGACTGTGGGAGGAAACTGGAGCACACATGGGGAGGATGTGTAGACTCCGCACAGACAGTGACCCAAGCCGGAATCGAACCTGGGACCTTGGAGCTGTGAAGCGATTGTGCTATCCACAATGCTACCGTGCTGCCCTCTTTTTTTTGGAGAAAGAGATGCATGGAAGACCTATATGCAAAGTTGGTTGAGGACCATTCTTTCACAAAGCTGGACATGAACCATGCATATCTCTAGTTGGAGTTGGGCATGGCGTCCAGAAAATACATAACCACTAACACCCACAGGGGTTTGTACGACTACACCGGGCTCCCATCTGGGGTGTCGTCCACATGTGAAAATTTTGAGGTGGTAATGGAAGGCATTCTTCAAAGGCTCTCCAGGGTGTTTGTATACCTGGATGTCGTGCATATTATAGGAGCCTCCGAGAAGCAGGTTTGGTGGCACATGGTTAGCACTGCTGCCTCACAGCTCCATGGTCATAGATCCAATACGGGCTCGGCTTACTGTGTGTGTGGAGCTTGCACTTTCTTCTCTTGTCTGCATGGGTTTCCTCTGCGTGCTCCGGTTTCCTCCCACTGTCCAAAGAAGTGCAGGTTAGGTGGATTGGCCATGCTGAATTGTCCTGAGTGTCCAAAGGGTTAGGTGGGGTTACTGGGTTACCATGATAGGGTGGAGGTGTAGGCGTAAGTAGGGTGCTCTTTCCAAGGGCTGGTGCAGGCGTGATGGGCCAAATGGCCTGCAAATTCTATGATTCCGAACTTAGAAGAAGCCCTTTGTAGATTCTCGGAAGTAGGTGTCTGCCTGAAAAGAGGCAAGCATGTCTTCCAGGCAAAATAAGTCATACACCTGGGATACCGGGTTGACAAAGACAGGTTACGCCTGGTAGAAGAGAAAGTCCAAGCCATCAAGCGGGCAACAAAGCCCGAGAACATAACAGAAATAAGGCTCGCTAATTATAATGGAGGATTTATTCCAAATCTGGCAACCATACTGGTGCCTCTGCATGCGCTCCTAAAGAAGCACCAAAAATGGGCATGGAAGGCGCCACAAAAAGAGGCATTTGACTGAGTAAAGTGGCAGCTATTATCCTCCAGACTACTAAAGCATTATGACCCGTCAAAACCACGAATCCTCTTGTGTGACGCCTCCCCATATGGCATCGGGATAGTGTTGGCCCATCGGTGGACATAGTGACGATGGGACAGAGTGGCCAATAGCCTACGCATCAAGAACCTTGGCTGATGCAGAGTGCCACCAGACTCAAATAAAAAAGGAAGGACTGTCCGTGATCTTTGCAGTTCACCAATACGTCTATGGATGTCATTTTGCAATAATCATGGACCACAAGCCCTTACTCTGCCTTTTCAAAGTAGATAAAAGGATACCGCCAATAGCCTAGAAATGGGCTTTGCAGTTAGCACAATACAAATGCAATCACCCAGGCGAACAGATTGCGTATGCTGACTCTCACTTCCGATACGCTCCCCTGACCCTACCAGTAGCAAACCAAGTTGTGTTTCCTGTCATGGCCTCATAAATTTATGCATGGACTGAAAAGGAACCTACATTGGCAAAATTGCACCACATCGTCCGACATGGGGGACGACAGGGGAAACTTCCAGAAGAACTGCGAACATTCACAACTAAGCAAGAGGAGTTCAGTGTAGAAGATGGCATCCTCCTGTGGGGAGCCCGCGTGGTCGTCCCGAGGAAAGGCCAAAAAAATATTTTGCAGGACTTGCAAAACCCGGGGGTTTCATGCACTCACCCTGATCGGGCTGGGCAATATGTAGAGCCCTAGCTCAGGATGTTGGTATTACCCGACCAGGGCAGCGCATTCTGGGGAATGAAGATCACCCAAACATGAAGAATTGTCTAGTCTGATAAATTACTTACCGGAATCTTGCACTGGAAGCATGTGCTTTTTTTACAAGAAGGGCAATCCATTCTCAATCTATCCACCTCATGCAACAGTCCAAAGGAACACTGAAAGAAAGAAACAATGTAACATTTAGCATAGAAACCATGTTCCTAATAAAACATAGTTTATTGTTATAAAGTTACTAATCCATTTGTGTTCCAAATTTGGTTAAATAATTTTGACTCAACCACAAAGAAGTCAACAACTGTGATCCACATCCATTATTCAAGGACATGCCTGCCTATCTATACAATAGTTCATCATTTGAAGCCACAATGATTAATGTCATGTCAACCTCCACAGATTTGATACAGAGATCATGGAGCAATTCAAATACAAACTCTTGATATTAAAGAACCAGTGTAGCTAATCTTGTAATTAAATTGATCAAAAAAGATGCAACACAATCACACATTTTTTAAAAATTGTCATTTTGTAACCATGAGTTGCAAAACTGCGGCTGTGCATGATGTGACTCAGAGTTAGTTACACTCACAATTAAATCTGCACTGTCCCTAACTCTAGAGTCTACAGTCTTGTAGAAATAGTGGAATCTTCTGAAATTTAAAATGGAGGTGCATGGGAATGTGCGGCAAATAAACAATACATTTCAATAGAGAAGTGTGGTTCCGCTGGGCTCAGTGGATAAATTGTATTGCCCAGTTTTGTACAGAGTCCCATAAACTAGAAGGAAAGGTTCCTAGTTTGCACCTGATGAGATGAACTCAGCCAATACAAACTGGGGTAACTCTTAACAGCTTCTAATAATAATCTTTATTATTGTCACAAGTAGGCTTACATTAACATTGCAATGAAGTTACTGTAAAAATCCCCCAGTTGCCACACTCCGGCGCAGTTCGGGTACACAGAGGAAGAATTCAGAATGTCCAATTCACCTAACAAGCTGTGTCTTTCTGGACTTGTGGGAGGAAGCCGGAGTACCCAGAGGAAACCCACACAGACACAGGGAGAACATGCAGACTCCAGACACAGACAGTGACCCAAGCGGGAATCGAACCCTGGACCCTGGCACTGAATCAACAATGCTAACCAATGTGCTACCGTGCCACCACAGCCTAGACCAGAGAGGAATAAATTAAGCATTCACCCTGATGATTTCCCAGTACATCATAAAGGAATAAAGTATCTAGATAGTGGTAAATCAACCAAATAATCTACCAACACTCACTGTCTTGTGGTCACGAGCAAGATACATTGCAACCACAAAAGTTGGTGACCATTACCATATTAAAGAAGTAAAAATCCAACAGAGAAGTACAGATTATTACAAAAGTCAAATCTCCGTTTACATCAGTTTTTAAAAACTTTTCCAGATTAAAATGGGACAGCTGCAAAACATTCTTACATGTGCACACCATCTGAAGTTGGGCATTTCCATCAGAGTTCGGTCTCGAAGCTTTCTTTGAAACAACTCATGGACTTCTTTCTCAAGATAGTGACGAATCTATTATATATGGATATTTTAAAAAATTTACACAGGTATTTCAGTTAACCAAAATGAATATATTTTTGATAAAGCCTAAGATACACAGACAAGAATTTAATTTTTAAAAGCACAGAATTTTCCAAAATTGTTTTCAGAAGTTTAGTAGGAAGAGGCGCACTTCAAATTCTTTCCCATTTTCACCCTGAAGAGGTCTGACAACAAATTTAACATAAAAGCACAAAATAGATAATGTTCGTATTTAGGTTTCAAATCACCAGTGAGCAACTGAGTATTAAATGTTTTACAGTTTGCAAAACATCTGATGCGTTTAAGTGGATCGGTTTCATTTTGAAATAAATGTGACAAACTTCTGTCCTTCTCACAAAAAAAACTCAAATAATGAAAGCAAAAAGGAAAATATAAAATTAATTCCATTTCTGTACCTGTGACTCTCTGAAGTATTCTACTATTTTGCATTGTTTGCCAGATCGGGCTTTTGTGCCTTCCACTGGTTATTCTTATTAATATAGTTACCCAACTCACTTCCTGGACTAAGATTCGGATGCTATTTTCCTCTCTGGATTTTTCCTCCCGCATTTTAAAACTAACCTGAATATCCAATAAATTGAAGTACTCCACATCCTCTTGGAGTTGGTGACTTTTCAGATCAGGTATGCTGCACATCGGGCAAACCACATTCACAATATTTTTCTCCTTTATGACAGATGTAAAATAGTTCCTAAAGCAGTCTTCACAGAACGAACAGTTACACTGCGTCATTGTGACAATCTACAGAAATAAAATCAGGATTTTAAACCAATGTGACATTTAAACAACAAACCAAAATAATTAGTCTGGTTTAACGTAGGCATTTAATTTAAATAAACCAGAGAAAGACAACAGTCATTATGCCACTTTCACAATCAAGTCTGAAAAAAAATAATCCAGAATTAATAATTGCATAGTGCATAGAAAGGACACATTTTATTACATTAGAAGAGCAATGTCTGTAGTTCAAAAATCATACATTAAACATAATTGATAGGTACAAGTGATTATTGGCCAGGAGTCTAACTTGGGATTGAGAGGATGCTGAGAAGCTGCTGTGGCTGTCATTGAATACTCTTATTTCCACTGGTCTATATGCATATTTTTCAAATACTTGCAAAGCAACAGTGTGCATTTTAAAACAATAGCACATTAACATCTTTGCATCACATAATGTAAAACAGAATGCTTTACACTCTGATTGATTAGGACACTTAACGAATAAGAAAACGTCTCTTAAATTCAATGAGGGTCTAAAAGATGTTTACTGATAAATTCCCCTCTTTACTCCTTTAAATCATCTGGTGATTTTTCGTTTTGAGCAAGGCAACAGATTTCAGAGCAATAAGGCTATCAGTACCTTCGTCAAGCAATTACAATTGGGTGCAGCATGTTAGGTGCAGGTACAGCATCGCTCTCTACTATGTCTCAGCAATTTACCTTAAGGCTCAACTCAAAAGGCCACCCATAGTATACCAATGTCAATTTCGGTATTTTCCGCATAAACCTTCAAAGTGGCCCTGCTGAGTGGTATTGCTGGTACTGTTTTGAAACTGAATGCCATTGATTAGTCCCTCGAATCGAACATTTTCACACTTAATATATTTTTTATTAAGTAAATTCACTCTAATCTGATACTTTCAGTAGTAATTTCACCAGTGCCTACAAAGCACAATTGAGATATATTGTAAGGGTCCCTCCTGTTTTTTCCCGGTTTATTCCCTTATTTCCCCTTTCTTTTATTTTTTTCTCTTACCAACCATAGATGAGTAATGAACCTATGACTTTAATGCAGTCTGTATCTTTAAATCAAGCAGGAAAAATCCAGAAGATATCAGTGATGCTTCGTTTTGATTGACTTGGCTTGTGGCCAATGAATTGGCTCAAATGTCTTTGCCCTACCCAGTGCTCAGTGGTTAATTGGTTCTGATGCCACTGACATGTTTCTCAGTGTCACAAGGGTGGAGTTCGTTTCTGCAGGCTGGATGGTGGAATCACGGGAATTAAATCTGCTGACTGATGTGATTGAGCAAACACATATGGGACTGATGATTTTTCTTTGTGTCTTGGATACATAAATCATAATGGCAGAACTTAACCCTTTCAGCTCTGAACAGAGTACAAGTGTACTGCATGGGTCACAGATTTTGTAAAAGCAAGTGAGTGCATATATTTTGCTCTGCATTTCACATCAACGCCAAGAATTCTATACATTATACCATACCTTGTTAAAAGATACATGTTCTCTGCAAATAGGACACTCATGAGAAAGATACCGCAAAGCTGATTCGTAATTTAAACCAGACTGCACAGCTTCCATCACATCCTCAGTACTGAAATTCTGGTCTTGAAGGCTCAGTAATCTCTGGAAAATGTCCGACTTTTCCCTTGGCAGATTGACAGGAATCAATGATAAATCGAGCTATGAATTGATAAAACAAAAATCTTGTTGTAATTAAGACAAAAAAACTTTCTTTGAGGTGTCAGAGCATCTATATCACAATGATCGCATACGTACTTTCGACAGGACACCTGCTATTACAGTTAATAAGGAGGTATTAAAACACAATGAACTAAAGGAAACTGCAATCCTAGTTCACAAGCACTAATATTTTGATATTTGAATTTACCTACCCAAGGTTCGTGGGAATGTACCATATCCACAGGGAGAATTTTAGCTCCAGTGCTATCTTTAGCTAACACATCATCTTTCTCATCATACAACTTCACCTTTATGGAGAAGTTTTTATTATTGATGGTGATCACACGATGTTCCTGTTGGACAACTCTTTCCGCAACTAAATAGAAAACAAGTTCAATATATTTTGGGTCAGTGAATATGTTTTCAACTTCCAGGGCAGAAAGAGAAGATACTGTGTACCTGTATCTGTATTTAACCTTGTCGAGTCTGTTAAATTTTATTTTTCTCGGTGGTAGGAACCAAAAATAAATGGATTTCTTGACATTTGCTTTAAAAGTCAGTTTGCCAACAGCTTACACTAGTAACATTATCAGACTGTCAATTTGCAATCAAATGTTATTGCAATTTGTAAGTTATTGTTACACTGCCTCATGCATGATTATGAAGTTGCTGAAAAAATGCAGCTTCTTGCTGAAAAATTATCAGGTATACCTTTTCTATCATTCAAAAAGTCTTATTGGCAAGTTAAAGATGTGTCTTCATTGAAGAGTGTGCCATATCCGGCCCTCTTTTTAAACAGAATTGCAGTGAAGCATTTCTGGTGGTTCACTCTTAAAATATTTGCTTAAAAAGGTAAATATTACTTTATTATAACACAATATTATTTGTGAGTCAGCTTTGAGGAGTTACTAAGCTGTAAGCTGCCTAAATAAACACTGGAAGCACTCAAGGTTGATCATGTTCTTAACATAATAGTTGTTAATACAGCCTGTTGAATTATGGCGCTATTTCACAGTTGTTGGCATTTACAACACAAAGGATACATCTTAATTTGACTTTAAAATCTTTTCATTCAAAGAAGTATGTAGATGAGTGTAAAAAGTAAAATCCTGCATTACTGTTTAGCAACACCTCGTCATACTTCAAACATACAATACCTTTGGCATCACCAAACGTGATAATAGCAGACCCTGGAACTCTAGTCGGATATTGAAAATCGACTATTTCCCCACCGCCGTTTGTAGGTCTTTGGAAGAATATGGTAAGCTTATCTTTCATCCTGTGGCAGGGAAACTCAACAGGAATGTTAAGCACGTGCAGCTTCCGTTTATCCTGAAAATTGCTTGAATAATGAGCATCGCGTAAACTCAAAGGTTTTGCATCTTCCGATTCAATCCAACCAGAAGAACAAGTATCAGCCACACCTTCAAGAAACAAAGCATGTTATTTTAACATCTGCATGACAGTTTGGCCATCAGATCCCCATTCGGCGACATTGCACAAGTTTTAGTTTGCAGCAGCTGACATGTAATAAATCCAAACTGATTCACTGTTCTGGAATTCCCCAGGATAAACCATCTGGGCACTTTCTGAGACTTTTCAGCATTAAAAGAGTATTCCAATCCAAACTATCTTAATGCTAAAAAAATTAACAGCCAAGCAGTAGAACTTTGAATATGCATTTAAGTGCACGCATAGATTTTCAGCGGGATTCTCCCGTCTGGGGACTAAGTCCCCACGCCAGCGGGAGAACCGGCGCCAACCACCCCGGCGTCAACAGCCCCCCGAAAGTTCAGAATTCTCCGTGGACACCGGATAGGTTCGTGCCGCTCCAGCTGGCACTGAAGGCACTGCGCAAGTTCACGCATGCGCCAAAGGGCCGGCGTGATCTCACGCGTGTGTGGATCCGCCAGAGTGTTTTGGTGCATGCACCGGGGGGGGGGGGTGTCCTCTTCTCCGCGCCAGCCTTGGCTGAGCCCTACAGGGGCCGGCGCGGAAGGAAGGAGTGCCCCCATGGCACAGGCCCGCCCGCAGATCGATCGCAGGCCAGGCCACCGTGGGGGCCCCCCACCCCTGGGGTCAGATTCCCCCCATGCCCCCCCCCCCCCCCCCCCCCCCCGAGGACCGTCCCAGCCAACTTACCTGCCACATCCCGCCGTATGGGACCATGCATAACCCACGCTGGCGGGACTGGCCAAAAACGACGGCCGCTCGGTCCATTGGGACTGGAGAATTGCAGGAGGTGCCATGCCAACGGCCCCCAACCGGCGTGGCATCACCCCGCCTGAAAAACAGCGCCGGAGAATATGGCAGCCGGCGTCAGGGTGGGATTCGTGCCCCCCCCCCCGGGATTCTCCGACCCGACGGGGTGTTGGAGAATCCCGCCCTTTATTTCTGACTGAACTTAGTGCAATGTACAGTCATTTAGCAGCTGAATGCCAACTGCACACTGCACTCCATTGATACAGGTCTTATACATACTTATTTAAGCAGCCAAGTAATTTCTTAGAATAGATTTTTTCACTGATGGGAACTTTCTAAACATTCAACTGCAATCAGCAATTTAATTCTAAAAGCCAGCAATAGAACAACTTCAAACATCGAAAAGTGTGAGATCGAACTTCAACTTCGAAAGCCAAGTGGGTTGGGGTCGTGTCAGAGGTTAAAATGCAAAAATAAATTGTAATAGGAACCAAATCTGCCTCAAACTCACCCGCCTCCAGTTTTAATCAAGGTGAGACAATTGATGCTTGACCAATCGCATGCAAGCCTTCACTTTAAAAATAAAGTCTAGTTTTAACCACAGGCAGTTGGGTTTCCAGTCCTCAGGAAACCAGGCAGTCTACTGGAGGCAAATAGCGGTAGAATCCACGAGGTAATTGCCTTTGTGGTTAGCACAATTGCTTCACAGCTCCAGGGTCCCAGGTTCGATTCCCGGCTTGGGTCACTGTCTGTGTGGAGTCTGCACGTTCTTCCCGTGTCTGGGTGGGTTTCCTCCGGGTGCTCCGGTTTCCTCCCACAGTCCAAAGATGTGCAGGTTAGGTGGAGTGGCCATGATAAATTGCCCTTAGTGTCCAAAAAGGGTAGATAGAGTTACTGTGTTATGGGGATAGGGTGGAGGAGTGGGCTTAGATAGGGTGCCCTTTCCAAGGGCCGGTGCAGACTCGATGGGCCGAATGGCCTCCTTCTGCACTGTAAATTCTATGATAAGCCAGTTTGCAGGATAAGGTGTAAACAAGGTAGTTACTTAATTTAAGCACTTCAAATTTCAGGTTGATTGTTGTAATCTACTAGAGCTACCTTGTTTGTTTTGGGAAGATGTTGCAAAGTTAAATATATGAAGCACTTTGTCCAGCTGCAAGTCTTGAAAGAGGTCCACGGTTTGTTCTACGGAATCCATTTTCTTCTTCACTGCATTATCTATCAAATAAAGGAAACAAGAATATAACATTTCAAGCAAATGGTTCAAAATGCAATGAAGATTAACAACACAATCTGACAATCCCAGATTCAAAGTTAAATGCTTCTTATGGCAGTCTGGTAATACAAAAGCTTGGATTTTTATGCTGCTGTGCCTGTTGGCCTGTAATGTTTTATCCATAGAATTCCTACAGTACAGAAGGAGGCCATTTGGCCCATCAAGTCTGCACCCACCATCCGAAACAGCATTCTACCTAAGCCAGCTCCCCTGATTTAGCCCAACAACCCTCTGAGCATTGGGCATGGCCAATCCACTAGCCTGCACATTTTTGGCCACGAAGAGGCAATTTATCAGGCCAATCCACCTAGCCTGCGCATCTTTGCACTGTGGGAGGAAACCAGAGCACCCAGAGGAAGTCCACACAGGCACGGGGAGAACGTACAAACTCCACACAATCATTGGAATCGAACCCAGATCCTTGGCACTATGAGACAGCAGTGTCACCATGCCGTCAATCCAATTCACTACAATACATGAAACATCACAGGCTAGCAGGCAAAAGGGCAGAAAACCCAGGTCATCACATTTGGAGTACCAAGGTGTAGGTTAACAACTCAGGTTCACTTTTATTCTACATGTCAACAAGCCTATTTATGGAAGTTGCGGCCACACAGGGAAGAGGAGAAAAATGCAACAAACAATGAACATTTCAACCTCAAACCATTTTCCCACACCAGTTAGTCAAGTTGGCAAAATACAGGTTCGAGCACATCAACCTTCCCAATCTCTTATTCTAGCAAGCCCTGTGAAGATAACGTTTTGAAAAAAGCTTCATTAATAAGATATTTAGGGAAGATATCTTCCCCATTTCCAGAGACATTGTGGTTCTGTATGTTATTAAAAGAAGAAAACTACCTGTTAAATAAAAAGCAAGATACTGGAAACCTGAAACAAAAAGACAGTAAATAGCAGCAGGTCAGACAGCATCTGTGGAGAGAACAGTCATAGTTTTATAATTCTTCTCATTAGAGATGAACAAGTGCACGAAGAGCAACAAAGTAACGGTGAGGAGAAAGAGAGGAAGTATCAATGGAATGATGGAACAGATCGTCTCAGTAAATGAGAGAGCTACTAAACAAGTTTCCATCCTTTAAACAAATCAGGTTACTAAATTAACAAAGAACATACAAATAGTGAAGAAGTAGAAAGGAAAGGGAAATGCTAAGGAAATTAGAAAGATGGTTGATGATTTGGTTAGATATTAAAACATAAGATGCTACCAAAGTACAATGGGTTAATCAGTTCTAAAAGGGAAAGAACAGATTAACAGAATCAAAACCGCTCTTCCCTCCCCAGGCACTAACCGCTCCAGCATGTATCATCCGTAAAAGAAATGGTGGATATCACACAAGTATGAAACCTCTCTGCTTCGCTATACCATCCACCAGTTTCTTCATTCAGAATGCTAACTATCATACTGGTGATATGTCTCATCACCAAATCACAAGCCTGTCTGCCTTCCTTTTTCTCTGAGCATCTCACCTTGCTCAATCGCTCTCCCTCCTCATTCAAAATCCTGCTTTTATACCATCCACCCAATACGATAATAACTTTATCACAGACACATCTTCGCTATTCCCCTCCTTCAGCCTCTGCAGAACGACTTTTCATCCTCAATGCATCATGTTCTTTCACCACAGAGCTCCCGGGTCTTCTATCCTTGTTTCTCCCCATCCACATAGACTTTCCCACCCACATTTGCAGCCTCCTCCCTCACCTTGCTATTTCAAGTAGCTTTGCTGCTTCCATTGAGACAGTCACAGATAAGGACAATGGGTGATAAATACTGGCCTAGCCAGTGATACTCCGATCATTTCCTTCTGTTGCTTTCCACCCAAATTCATCCTCAACCTCCCAATCCTGCTGCATCTATCTAGCTTTGGCCATCTGTTCACCATGATATTTCTGCAGATACCAATTTACTCAACCACATCCTCACCTCCAACTTTGATACTCTAGTCCGCATTAAAACCAGAGGCTGATTTTTTAGGATGGCAGGGGCTCGACCCCCACCAGCTGGAGAGTTGGCGGGGATCCGTCTCTGGCAGGATGGCCGCCATGTTACGCTCTAATGAGCAAAGATAGGCAGCAGGCGAGACATCCGTCCTCACTTGGATAGAAGTCCTGCCTTTTAGAGATGTTGGCTAATTCATCCTGAACCCAAGAGGCTGCTTAAGGAGATAGAGGCTGGCGAATGTGATCTAATTTGAATTTATACAGGATTTATTTTATGTTTAATGATTTAATTTATTTTGCAAGTTATTTCAGCTTGCAACTCAGTGCTGAACACGTATGGTACAGTATTTCAATTTGTATATTGATTTTGTTTCTGGGCGAGAAATGTCCGACGGAACCTAACTCCAATTTTAACATTGATTCCGATGGGAAACCATGATTCGCATTGTTGTTTCACTTAATGTCACTATTTCCAGGAACACAGCCACAACTTAACATGAGGACTTACTGTATGGCCTACTCCTGTTATATTTGTTTAAGCCAAGCAACATGACCCACTGATGTGAGTAAACAAAGAGAGTTCACTATTTTCACATTGTTACACAGGAACAAGTTGTATTGTGAATTTAACACATTGTCATGTGAGAGTGCCTTGAAGAAATGAGTTGGGCAGCACGGTGGCCTAGTGGTTAGCACAGCTGCCTCACGGCACTGAGGTCCAAGGTTCGATCACGGCTCTGGGTCACTGTCCGTGTGGAGTTTGCACATTCTCCCCGTGTCTGCGTGGGTTTCGTCCCCACAACCCAAAAATGTGCCACCCCCAAAAAAATGCCTGATCGCGGGCCAGGCCACCATGGGGTGGGCCCCTGGGCCGGATCCACCCGTGCCCCCCCCCCCCCCCCCCCGAGGACCCTGCTAGACGGCTGACAAGCCAGGTCCCGCCAGGATGGACCATGTCCATTTCACGCCAGCGGGACTGGCCAGGAACGCGCTGCCGCTCGGCCCATCGGGGCCTGGAGAATTGCCGGGGGGACCGCTGCCAACGGCCCCCGATAGGCGTAACGTGATCCCGCCCACACCCGAAAATCGGCGCCGGAGAATTCGGCAGCCGGCGTTGTTACGGCCGGGCGGGATTCACGCCGCCTCCCGTGGATTCGCTGACCCGGCGGGGAGGGGGGAGGTGTCAGAGAATCCCGCCCATGGTATTCCAGCTTAGGTAGGGAGTGTGTTGTGGACAATGGCTCTTTCAGAGGCTCTAAAGATTTTGCGGATGGAGACGGTCACACGCAGTACCTTATGAACAGTGACTAAAAACAGGCTTTTAGATTTGGCAAAAACATTGCAGTTAGCATTAACTGACAGATTACGAAAAGAGGTACTTACCGCGGTAACTGTGCATTTAAAATTGCCTGAGATACAATTTGTCTCATTGGAAATGACAAAGTTCCAGTTGCAGATTAAGCAACTTGTACATGAAAAAGCATTAAAGCAGCTTGAATACGCAATGAGATAAAAAGAAAGAGAAAGGGAGATACAGACAGGGAAAAAGAAAAGGAGAGAGAAGAAAGAGAAAAAGAAAGAATAGCCCGAGCAGAACAAAAAGAAAGAGAAAGGCAGATCAGGGAAAAAGAAAAAGAGAGAGAGGAAAGGGAAAAAGAGAGAGAGTTTGAACTTCAGAAAATGGTCATGAAACATGACAATCAGTTAAAATTGGCAGACATAAAGGGAAACGTACAGTTGGAGGATAGTGAGAAAGACCTTCATAGTTGAAGGCTTGGTGGGAATCTATTTAATATGTCCAGTAAGAAGTCTTACAACACCAGGTTAAAGTCCAACAGATTTGTTTAATATCAATAGCTTTCGGAGCACTTCCTTCATCTGAGGAAAGAGCGGTGGTCCAAAAGCTAGTGATTTTAAACCAACCTGTTGGACTTTAACCTGGTGTTGTAAGACATCTTACTGTGCTCACCCAAGTCCAACGCCGGCATCTCCACATCATAAATATGTCCAAGCACTGCCAAGGTTTGATGAGAAGGAGGTAGAAGCCTTTTTCATTTCATTTGAGAAGGTGGCTAAACAAATGAAATGGCCACCGGGCAAGTGGGTATTACTGATTCAAACAAAGCTGGTAGGGCTAGTGAAGTGTCTGCATCACTACCGGAGGAGGTATCTGGGACATATGAGGTGGTGAAAAAATCCACCTTGGGAGCATAAGAATTAGTGCCTGAAGCCTACAGACAAAGGTTTAGAAATGTAAGGAAAGAACCTGGTCAAACATACATGGAGTTTGAAAGGATCAAACAGAGTAATTTTGATGGGTGGATACGGGCTTTGAAAATAGACCAAACGTACGAATCTCTCAGAGAAATTATATTTTTGGAGGAGTTAAAAAATTCAATTCCTGATGTAGTGAGAACTCATGTGGGAAAGCAGAGGGTTAAAACTGCGAGGTTAGCAGCAGAAATGGCAGATGATTATGAATTAGTTCATGAATTAAAGCTTGGTTTCCGACATCAGTTTCAGCCTGTGAGGGATTGAAACTGGGGAAAAGAGAAATACTCAAGTGGTAAAGGTAAAGGAGATCTGATGGGAGTTAATAAGGAGAGTGTACCTCAGACTAAAAAGGAAATCCAGGAGGGTGGAAGAGACATGAAACATTTCAAATGTTTTCACTGTAATAAACTAGGCCATGTAAAGACACAGTGTTGGTGTTGAAGAAAAGCAATGGGAAGGCTGATGTGGTAAAACAGGATAAGACAGTGGGATTTGTTAAAGTGGGAAAGGAAAACCCAAGGGAAACGAAGGAGGTGCAAAAGATTGTACAGCCTGATCAAGAGGTGATTGCTAAGGAGATGCCAGATCACTTGCAAGAATTTACTTGTGTGGGTAAAGTTTACTCATGTGTACCAGAAGGAGCAGGTAAAGAATTTTAAGAGATACGGGAGCTAGTTTTAAAGGTTTAATTTAAAGGAAAAATTTATGGCAGGACAGCTCTAAGGCGTGGTCTGCTCCTCTTGCTCCATGTGGAAGGCTGGGGACAGTTCCAGTCCCCAGGGTCAGCATGTGTGCAGGAAGTGTCTCCAGTTACAGCTCCTGGAAGCTTGAGATTCTGAGCTGGAGCATCTGCGAGTTGGAGAGCATCGTGGATAGCACGTATAGAGAGGTGGTCACACCGCAGGCTCAGGCTCCACAGACAGGAAGGGAATGGGTGACCACCAGACAGAGCAAGAGAGCGAGGCAGGTAGTGCAGGAATCTCCTGTGGCCATTCCCCTGCAGAACAGATATATCGCTTTGGATACTGTTGAGGGGAATGGCCTCTCAGGGGAAAACAGCAACAGCCAAACTTGTGACACCACAGTTGGTTCTGCTGCAGAGGGGAGGGGTGATAAGTGTGACAGTGCCATAGTTATAGGGGATTCAATTGTAAGGGGAGTAGACAGGCATTTCTGTGGCCACAAACGAGATTCCAGGATGGTACGTTGCCTCCCTTGTGCTCAAATCAAGGATGTCTCGGAGCGGGTCCAGGACATTCTGGAGGGGGAGAGTGAACAGCCAGTGGTCGTGGTACACATCGGTAGAAACGACATAGGTAAAAAAAGGGATGAAGTCCGAAAAGCAGAATACAGGGAGCTAGGAAGGAAGTTAAGAAATCGGACCTCGAAGGTAGTGATCTCAGGATTACTAACGGTGCCACGTGCTGGTCAGAGTAGAAATGACAGGATATATCGGATGAATATGTGGATGAAGGGATGGTGTCAAGGGGAGGGTTTCAGATTCCTGGGGCATTGGGACCGGTCCTGGGGGAGGTGGGACCTGTACAAACTGGATGGTTTACACCTGGGCAGGACTGGTACTGATGTCGTAGGGGGGCTATTTGCTAGAGCGGTTGGGGAGGGTTTAAACTAATTTGGCAGGAGGATGGGAAACGATGCAGGAAGTCAGAAGGTTGTCAAACAAGGGCAGAAACAAAAGGCAGTAAGGGGGAAAGTGCAAGGCAGAGAAGCCATAGTCAAAAAATCAAAAAGGGCGACAGTACAAGGTACAGTGACTGAGGGGAACTCAGTGAATAGGCCCAGTAATACCAAAAGGAATAAAACGGAAAGTAAAAACATAAATGGAAAGCGACATGGCAGGTTGTTACATGAAGATATGGGTTCAACGACAAGGAAAATTAGGAGAGAAGTTAAGAGGTAAAATAACTTAGGAGAGGTTACTTATCAAGGTGTTAAGATTCAAAACAGAGGTATGAAAGCCAACAAAGGTGTACTTTACCTGAATGCTCGTAGTATTCGGAATAAGGTAAATGTGTTGATGGCACAAATCATCACGAATGACTATGATTTAGTGGCCATTACTGAAACCTGGTTAAAGGAGTTAAATATCCAAGGGCATCAAACTATTCGGAAGGACAGAGTGGATGGTAAAGGAGGTGGTGTAGCTCTGTTATTTAAGGATGACATCCGGGCAATAGTAATGGATGACATTGGTGCTATGGAGGATAAGGTTGAATCCATTTGAGTGGAAATCAGGAATAGTAAGGCGAAAAAGTCACTGATAGAGGAGTAGTCTATAGGCCACCAAATAGTAACGTTATGGTGGGGCAGGCAATAAACAAAGAAATAACTGATGCATGTAGAAATGGTACAGCAGTTATCATGGGGGATTTTAATCTACAGTCGATTGGTTTAACCAGGTCGGTCAAGGCAGCCTTGAGGAGGATTTTATAGAATATATCCGCGATAGCTTCCTAGAACAGTATGTAATGGAACCTACAAGGGAACAAGCGGTCCTAGAACTGGTCCTGTGTAATGAGACAGGATTGATTAATGATCTCATAGTTAGGGATCCTCTTGGAAGGAGTGATCATAATATGGTGGAATTTAAAATACAGATGGAGGGTGAGAAGGTAAAATCAAACACTAGTGTTTTGTGCTTAAACAAAGGAGATTACAATGGGATGAGAGAAGAGCTAGCTAAGGTAGACTGGGAGCAAAGACTTTATGGTGGAACAGTTGAGGAACAGTGGAGAACCTTCCAAGCGATTTTTCACAGTGCTCAGAAAAGGTTTGTACCAACAAAAAGGAAGGACGATAGAAAGAGGGAGAATCAACCATGGATATCGAAGGAAATAAGGGAGAGTATCAAATTGAAGGAAAAAGCATAAAAAGTGGCAAAGATTAGTGGGAGACGAGAGGATTAGGAAATATTTAAGGGGCAACAGAAAACTACTAAAAAAGCTATAAAGAAGAGTAAGATGGAGTATGAGAGTAAACTTGCTCAGAATATAAAAACAGACAGTAAAAGTTTCTACAAATATATAAAACAAAAAAGAATGGCTAAGATAAATATTGGTCCTTTAGAGGATGAGAATGGAGATTTAATAATGGGAAATGAGGAAATGGCTGAGGAACTGAACAGGTTTTTTGGGTCGGTCTTCACAGTGGAAGACATAAATAACATGTCAGTGACTGATGGAAATGAGGCTATGACAGCTGAGGTGATTGTTATCACTAAGGAAGTAGTGATGGGCAAGCTAATGGGGCTAAAGGTAGACAAGTCTCCTGGCCCTGATGGAATGCATCCGAGAGTGCTAAAAGAGATGGCTAGGGAAACTGCAAATGCACTAGTGATAATTTACCAAAATTCACTAGACTCTGGGGTGGTCCCGGCGGATTGGAAATTAGCAAAAGCGATACCACTGTTTAAAAAAGGAGGTAGGCAGAAAGGGGGTAATTATAGGCCAGGTAGCTTAACTTTGGTAGTAGGGAAGATGCTGGAATCTATCATTAAGGAAGAAATAGTGAGACATCTGGATGGAAATGGTCCCATTGGGCAGACACAGCATGGGTTCATAAAGGGCAAGTTGTGCCTTACTAATTTAGTGGAATATTTTGAGGGCATTACCAGTGCGGTAGATAACGGGGTGCCAATGGATGTGGTATATCTGGAATTCTAGAAAGCCTTTGACAAGGTGCCACACAAAACATTGCTGCATAAGATAAAGATGCATGGCATTAAGGGTAGAGTAGTAGCATGGTAGAGGATTGGTTAATTAATAGAAAGCAAAGAGTGGGGATTAATGGGTGTTTCTCTGGTTGGCAATCAGTAGCTAGTGGTGTCCCTCAGGGATCAGTGTTGGGCCCGCAATTGTTCACAATTTACATAGATGATTTGGAGTTGGGGACCAAGTGCAATGTGTCCAAGTCTGCTGACGACACTAAGATGAGTGGTAAAGCGAAAAGTGCAGAGGATACTGGAAGTCTGCAGAGGGATTTGGATAGGTTAAGTGAATGGGCTAGGGTCTGGCAGATGGAATACAATGTTGACAAATGTGAGGTTATCCATTTTGGCAGGAATAAAAGCAAAAGGGATTATCATATACATGATAAAATATTAAAAGATGCCACTGTGCAGAGCGACCTGGGTGTGCTCGCGCACGAGTTGCAAAAAGTTGGTTTACAGGTGTAACAGGTGATTAAGAAGGCAAATGGAATATTGTCCTTCATTGCTTGAGGGATGGAGTTTAAGACTAGGGATGTTATGCTGCAATTGTATAAGGTGTTAATGAGGCCACATCTGGAGTATTGTGTTCAGTTTTGGTCTCCTTACCTGAGAAAGGACGTACTGGCACTGGAGGGTGTGCAGAGGAGATTCACTAGGTTAATCCCAGAGCTGAAGGGTTGGATTACGAGGAGAGGTTGAGTAGACTGGGACTGTACTCGTTGGAATTTAGAAGGATGCGGGGAGATCTTATGGAAACGTATAAAATTATGAAGGAAATAGGTAGGATAGATGTGGGCAGGTTGTTTCCACTGGCAGGTGAAAGCAGATCTAGGGGGCATAGCCTCAAAATAAGGAGTAGATTTAGGACTGATCTTAGGAGGAACTGCTTCACCCAAAGGGTTGTGAATCTATTGAATTCCTTGCCCAGTGAAGCAGTTGAGGCTCCTTCATTAAATGTTTTTAAGGTAATGATCGATAGATTTTTGAAGAATAAAGGGATTAAGGGATATGGTGTTCAGGCTGGAAAGTGGAGCTGAGTCGAAAAAAGATCAGCCATGATCTCATTGAATGGCTCAAGGGGCCAGATGGCCTACCACTGCTCCTAGTTCTTATCGTCAATCTTTAAGGGTAAGGGATGAGGAGTTATGTAGTTTGGGAAGAATATTGCCAGAAAAGGTGGTCATTGTGGAATTCAGGGTGAGAAGAATAGTGTTCCATTATATAAGGTAAGGTTGGAAAGTCCAGTGAAGAGTGGTGAAGTGGTAGTAGGAATAATAGAGAAACTATCTTGTCCAGGAATACAGTTTATCTTGGGTAACGATATAACTGGATCACAGATGGGAGTGATGCCTACTGTGGTTGATGAGCCAGTGGAAAATCAGACAACTGTGTTGGAGGATGAATATCCTGGGATCTTAACAAGGTTGTAACAAGGTCGCAAAGTCACAGGTTAAGATAAGAGGAGAAATCAAAGAGTGAAGATGAAGTGGAAGTGCAATTATCAGAAACGATTTTTGATCAGATGGTTGAAAAAGAACAAGAGCAGGTGGAGGATGTGGCGGATATTTTTAGTTCAGGAAAATTGGCGGAGTTACAACAAAGATATAGAAATAAAATGGATGTGTCAGAAAGCATACACGGAAGAGGAGTTTGAGTGTATACTGGAGTGCTATTACCGTAAAAACAATGTCTTCATGAGAAAATGGAGACCTTTACATACGCAGGCGGATGAAAAGAGGGCAGAAGTTCATTAAGTAGTTTTGCCGGGTGGGTATAGAAAGGAGGTGTTGCGAGTAGCACATGAGATAACAGTGAGAGGTCATTTGGGAGTAAAGAAAACTCAAGCTAAAACACAAAAACATTTTTATTGGCCTGGACTACATAAAGATGCAGTTAAATTTTGTCGATCATGTCACTCATGTCAAGTGATAGGAAAACCTCAAACAGTGAGAAAACCAGCACCCTTAATACTCATTCCAGCATTTGAGGAACCTTTTACAAGGGTCTTAATTGATTGCGTAGGACCGCTTCCTAAAATGAAAAGTGGGAATCAACATCTTTTGACTATAATGGATGTGTCTACTAGGTTTCCAGACGTTATTCTAGTACATAATATTACAGCTAAAAAGACTGTTGAGGAGTTAATTAAATTCTTTACTAGATATGGACTACCCACAGAAATACAATCGGATTAAGGATCGAATTTTACCTCAAGGTTATTCAAAGAAGTTATGGATAGCTTAGGAATAAAACAATTTAAATCAACTGCGTACCATGCAGAATCGCAGGGAGCATTAGAAATGTGGGGCGGGATTCTCCGACTCCCCGCCGGGTCAGAGAATCGCCACAGGTCGGCGTGAATCCCGCCCCCGCCGGCCGCCGAATTCTCCGGCTCTCCAAACGTCGGCGAGGCGTGAGTCGTGACACCTGCCCCGGAGAATGGCGGGGACCGGCACCACTCAATGGGCCCCGAGGCTGCCCGCTGTTTTTTTGCCGGTCCCGCCGGCGTGGATCAAATTAGGTCCCTTACCAATGGGACCTGGCGGCGTGGGCGGGCTCCGGGGTCCTGGGGAGGTGGGGGGGGTGGCGATCTGGCCCCCACGGTGGCCTGGCCCGCGATCGGGGCCCACCGATCCACGGGTGGGCCTGTGCCGTGGGGGCACTCTTTTACTACACGTCGGCCATGTCAGCCTCCGCGATGGCCAACACGTAGGTGACCCCCGCCCTGCGCATGCGCGGGTTGACGTCAGCAGCTGCTGACATACCCGCGCATGCGCGGACTCTCGCTGGCCGGCGGAGTCCCTTTGGCCCCGGCTGACATGACGCCTAGCTGGCCGGCCTAGCTCCTGAAGGTGCAGACCCTGAGGATTCCGCACCTTTGGGGCGGGCCGATGCCGGAGTGGTTCACGCCACTCCGTCCCGCCGGGACCCCCCCGCCCCGCCAGGTACAGGAGAATCCCGCCCGTGGCACCGGACATTAAAGACAATGTTGAGGGCTTATTGTCAAGATTACCCAGAGGATTGGGATAAAGGAATTCCATTTGTACTGTTTGCAATTCGGGATGCTCCTAATGAGTCAACCAAATTCAGTCCTTTTGAAATAATGTTTGAGGTAAGAGGACGACTTAAATTGATTAAGGAAAGATTGTTGAGTGAGAAATCGGAACTTACATGATTGGATTACATGTCAAATTTTAAGGAACGATTAAAAAGAGCAGGTGAATTGGCCAACCAACATGTAAAAGTTGCACAAAATGTGATGAAACTGGTAGCGGACAAGAAATCTAAAGTTCGTGGTTTTGCCAGTGGAGATAAAGTTTTAGTCTTGTTACCAGTGGTAGCTGAACCTTTAAAAGCAAGGTTTTGTGGTCCTTATCACATTGAAAGGAAATTAAGTGAGGTGAATTATGTAGTACGAACGCCGGATAGAAGGAAAACTCACCGAGTGTGTCATGTGAATATGCTTAGAAGGTACTTTGAGAGGGAAGGAGATTCTAACTCAAAGTGGCGACTCAAATCCAGATGACTTTGAATCTGACATACCTCAAATTAAATTGGAAAACGAGGATGTTCTTAAAAATTGGGATAAATTGTTGAGTTACCTTCCAGAGGAAAAACGGACTGACCTGAAAGTGTTATTGATATCACATGGGCAAGTTTGTGGAGTTAAGTTGGGAAGTACTAAAATAGCTATACATGATGTAGATGTGGGAAATGCTGTTCCAATTAAACAACATTCATATAGACTTAACCCTTTAAAGTTGGCACAGGTTAACAAAGAGATTGAAAGTATGCTTAAAAATGGCATAATTGAAGTGGGTTGCAGCCAATAGAGTTTACCCATATTGATGGTATACCAAAACCAGATGGTACACAATGTGGACTATAGAAAGGTTAATGCAGTTTCAAAAATGGACTCTTATCCTATCCCACGTTTGGAGGATTGCATTAAGAAAGTGGGACAATCAGCTTTTATTTCCAAACTGGATTTACTTAAAGGTTACTGGTAGGTACCTTTATCCAAAAGGGTGAAGGAGATTTCAGCTTTTGTGACTCCAGATGGTATATACCAATTCAAAGTTATGCCATTTGGCATGAAAAATGCCCCAGCCACATTTCAACGGTTAACGAACAAAGTTGTTTCAGGATTACCCAATTGTGGGGTATACATCAACGATCTGGTAATTTTCAGCCAGACATGGAAAGAACATTTAAAGCATCTGATGGAGTTATTCGATCGACTTGAGGAGGCGGGTTTGGTGGTAAACCTAGCCAAAAGTGAATTTGGAATAGCCCAAGTCACTTTCCTGGGCCATACAATCGGACAGGGTCAAATGGTCCCACGGGATATGAAAATAAAAGTTATTGGGGAGTTTCCAATACCCTCGACACAAAGGGAAATAATGCGATTTATTGGCTTGAGTAGATTTGATCGTACATTTGTGCCAAATTTTTGTAGCGTGGTTGCTCCACTAATGGACTTGCTGAAGAAACGTTGAAAATTTAAGTGGACACCGGAGTTTGACTGCCTGAAAGCTGTGATAACCAATGCTCCTGTCTTGGAGAATTACAAGGGACTCAGTGATCAGATTGAACTAAAGTATCTGACTTTATAAAGAGAAATGCCGAGGCGTAGAGAAATGGCTGGATCGTGCAGAGACCTTCTTATCCAAAGTGTCTTGTTAATCAAGAGGATTCCAGTTGGAGGAAGAAGAACTAAAATGGACTATGTTATTATAAATGTTTGCGTGTTTTGTTTCGTTGAAAAAAAAACGTATATTCGCTGTCCATATTTCTTAAAGGAAAGTGAAAAGGTGAAAAATGAAACCATCTTGAAGTTGATTGTTTATTTATTTTTTCTTGGGGGGAGGTGTCATGTGAGAGTACCTTTAAGAAATGGGTGTTTATCGGATCGCTGCAGTGATGTCAGAGAGTGGGTGGAGCTGGGCAGTCTGTCTGCTTTTACTTTCGCTTTGAGCTGTCTGCTACAGGGTGAGTTTTAGTTTCATTTTGAGAGCTGGATAGCTGCAGTCACAGCAAGAAGGTGAATTAGTCTCTCTCTGCAATCCATAGACTGTCTCCAGATCATTTGGTGATTTAAAAATAATACCTGTTTCTATAGAGAAGTTAAACCTGATGTCTTTCTGTAAAAAGTTATTTTTTGTCTTATGGATGTTGCAAGGAAAGATTAAGAGTTACTGAGAGCGTACTGTATTCTTGAGGGGATTTATTGGTGTTGATAGTGGTGAAGATGTTTACTGTGGGTTTACAAAGTGCTAACTGGGTTAATAAAGAAACATTGTTTTAATTTAAGAGTACTGTAGATCTCTGTTGCATCACACCTGCAGAGTAGGCCCTTGTACTCCCCATAACTACAATCCATTAAAAGTTGTGGGTCAGGTGAACTCCATGATACACTTTGGGGTTCTCTAAACCCTGGCCCATAACAATATCTGATCATAGTAATTGTTGAATCATAAAATGCTAATACGTACTAGATTTCCCCATGACATCTTCACGCAAAGGTTTGGTCGGTAACAGGCTGGAATAACTATACAAGAAACAAAATAAACAAAACATTTAGTGCGAGAACTTCAAATCCATTATCAATAATTTTAACAAACTGTGAAATAATGAATGTAAGGCCTCCACTGCACTGATACAAAAAGATTCTTCAGACTTAATCCAGAAAAAGCAAACTAGCCCCAGAGGCTTGTAGATTTAACTTAACTGATTCAATCATCTAGCAGTCCTCTGCTGAATATTGCTTTTAGCATTCTATCTGTTTTAATCCACTGTGTGTTTTTAGAATCCTTAAATTAATTTTTGCTTCATGAAAATGTCAGTCATGTAAGAGACAGTTATTTTTTTAAAGTATCAACAGGCTTCCTTGCACACTAATGTTCCCAGTTTTATTGTGTTGAATAACTGTTGGAAGGGGTTTAAGAAGCATCAGAACTTTTGTACTATATCATGGGCAAAGAAAAAAACATTTCTTCTGAATACAGAACCACGACATCCAGATCCGGTGGGAACATGCAAACACCTCATTAAACCTGATTTAAATATTATTGGGCAGGAAGCCCGATTCACCTTCTCCAGGGATGTTCCTGCACCCCCCCCCCCCCCCCCCCCCGCCGCCAGGAGACCCGCCAGCGTGAATTGGTGCAAGCTCTAAGAAACAGGGACCTGGTGGCCTGCACTCTGATGGAGGGAAATTGGGTGTGTACCCTCATCCAGGTTGTCGAGCGGGATTCTTCAGGAGAGGTGGGGGTGGGGGGGATTTTCTGGGATGGGGTCATTTGGCTGGTCTTCCCATCTGTAGCCTTTAAAACCTTTAAATTGTCTTTCAGCTTGTCCAGATCAAAGATCTGTGAGATGAAGGTAAATGTCTCCCCTGTGGTTGAAACCTTTTAAGTGCTTTATCACAGTTAAATTGATTGCTCTTTAACTTTCTCAAACCTCTGTGCATGCCTAGAAACCTAAAAGCTTTGAATTGCATTATTTACATTCAATTTCACAGACCATTGCCTTTTAAAAGCCTCTTGATTGACAGGTCCAGGCAATTTCAATGGAAGGCTTATTGTTGTTTACTTATATAGCTTTCCAGGGGTCCATTAGCTCTGAAGTACTTCCTCATTTGAGCAGTTGTTCTTTCTAACCACAGTTTTTTTTAAAAAAGAGGCTGTCTCTTTGTTCCGAAGTGCTTCCTACAAAGAGTAGGTTTGGGGCTGTTGCCAGCGATTTTTGGGGAGGGGGGGGGGTTGCAACAGTATCCTGAGATCGGGGCGATCTCCCGATCTCGAAGAAGCGTGACCTGTCAGCAAGATTAATCCTTGCCCCTCAGGTCCAGCAACAACCTCGATCCTCATTGAAAGATTTTGTGCATGCCATTAAACGGCATGCCAGCTTTGCTCCTAGCACCAGCAGGAATCGGTCCAGATTCTTCGCTGGCCTAGAAATGGAACAATGGCGGCCCATAACTTTATCAGCAGAGGTCGGCATGCTGAGGCAGATAGGGGAGTGCGAACGGATGAAGGTGTCTTTGGAAGCCAACTGATGATTTAAAAATAAGGAAGGTTCACTGTGCTTATGGTCTCCCCCTACATGGGAATGGTCATGGTTTAGGATTTGGATTAATGTGGCTCAAGAATGAGGCCAGTAAAACAAGGGGCCATTGATCCTCCAACCAGCTGTCAGAAGGCTGTTTCCTATGCGGGAGATGTTGGAGGTGGGGGAGAAAGGGGGGGTCGGTGTTTTGCAGTGGAGAGGGAGTGATTGCATCTGTGGCATTGGGAACGGGAAAATTCCATCTCCAAAATTTATTTTTAAACTTTAGATTAACCAATTCATTTTTTCCAATTAAGGTGCAATTTAGCGTGGCTAATCCACCTATCCTGCACACTTTTTTTGGGTTGTGGGGGCGAAACCCCGCTAACACGTGGAGAATCTGCATGGTGGCACAGTGATTAGTATTCTGAATTCTCCCTCCGTGTACCCAAACACAGACCAGAACCTGGCGACTCGGAGATTTTCACAGTAACTTCATTGCAGTGTTAATGTAAGCCTACGTGCAATCATTATTAACTGTGGTTACCACAGTTGCTTCACAGCTCCAGGGTCCCAGTTTCGATTCCCGGCCTGGGTCACTGTCTATGCGGAGTCTGAACGTTCTCCCAGTGTTTGCGTGGGTTTCCCCTGGATGCTCCGGTTTCCTCCCACAATCCAAAGATGTGCAGGTTGGATGGAGTGGCAATGCTAAATTGCCCTTAGTGTCCAAAAAAAAGGTTAAGCGAGGTGACGAGGTGTGGGCTTAAGTAGGGTGCTCCTTCCAAGAGCCTGTGCAGACTCGATGGGCCAAATGGCCTCCTTATGCACTGCAAATTCAATGATTATCTATGATTATACTCCACACAGACAGTGACTCAGAGCTGTGATCGAACCTGGAACCTCGGTGTTGTGATGCAACAGTGCTAACCACTGCATCACTATGCTGCCCTAAAAAGATTCGCCCCACCTCCAAAAATTGTTCTTTTTAGCTAAAGCACTTGACATTAACTTTGAATCAAACGATAAAGCAATTTAAATGATATCACATAGAACACAGAATCATAGAATTTACAGTGCAGAAGGAGGCCATTCGGCCCATCGAGTCTGCACCGGTCCTTACAAAGAGCACCCTACTGTAGCCCATGAATCTACCCTAACCCAGTAACCCCACTTAACATTTTTTGAACACTAAAAGCAATTTAGCCTGGCCAATCCACCTAGCCCGCACATCTTTGGACTGTGGGAGGAAACCGGAGCACCCGGAGGAAGCCCACACAGACACGGGCAGAACGTGCAGACTCCACACAGTGACCCAGTCGGAAATCAAACCTGGGACCCTAGAACTGTGCTAACCACTATGCTACCGTGCTGCCCAACATACTGTAGTAATTGACGATTTTCCTCCATTTGAATTTACCTGGAATATAAAAGTTCTTAGTACAAAGTATTACCTCAGAGAAGTTCTTGCAGGAGATACAGAATAACCACTGCCTTGACGTTGGTGACTAAGGGCTGTAAAAGTTATATTGTAAAAACATGAACATATTTAAACGATGATCTTAACAAATTTACGCAGTCAGAAAGTTACAACAGATAATTTCCTATATAAAGGATAAGCTGCCTCAATGGTTGAATTTGTGAGTACCCTACTTAATGTAACACGTAGCTATGTGCAGTCTGACTGATATAATTCAGGAGGAGTTCAACAATATCCTAATGTCAGCGTTTACTATGTACCCAAATCCTCTAACTATGAAGTTACATATATAAACTTCAGGAAAATAATATTTGGCCAGGCAGTGAAGTTACAGCCCCTCACTGAGAACCCTGTTAATACTCAGATCAAACATATAGATGGCCATTTAGAACATACAGTGCCGAAGGAGGCCATTCAGCCCATCAAGTCTGCAGCAACACACATTAAGCCCTCACTTACTCCCTATGCCCAAAACCCAATCACCCCTCCTAACCTTTTTGGACACTAATGGCAATTTCTGGTATTTCTTTAAAGTCTTCTATTGTGAAGACAGGTATAGTTACAGAGTGTGTTGATATCAAGTATTAAACTTCAATTTCATCTTCTCGACTCGCGTATGGAACTTTTTTTAAAAGGGCAGTTTCAACTGTTAAAACAAACAGCCGGACTTAATAGAGCTGCCAACGATCACATGACATGTCTGCACCTGCAAATTCTGGAAGTTTCCAATGTGAGTTACAATTAGGACATGTCCAGGCAGGCCTTCCATGGAATTCCACACATGCATGTCAAGGGTCACTTAAAAAATAGACAAACTTTAAAATAGTTGCCACCATTTGCCTCATTATAATAGCCACCTTCCATTTCTGTTAGGTTGGAGATGGAAAGTACAGAGGCAATGGCTACACCTTCAAGGTGTTGAGATCTTCCTCCTAGCTCATTAAATGGGAGAATGAGTCATTTAGAAGTAATGACTTGAACGTAAAAAATAATCACCTAGGCCATAACACAATAGTCAAGGCTTGCCCAGACATGATTTTCTGTGTAATACTCAATCATTACGGCGAGAGAAGTCATTTGATTGGAGTGACCGTTTTGAAATGTCTTCTGCTTTGGGAGCAATTTGGAAAATTAACATCTGTCGGCTTCTCCTTTCTCTCTCTAACTTTTTTTTTAAAAATATTTTTATTCTCCTTTTTCACAATTTTTCTCCCGATTTTACACCCACCAACAACAAACAATAATCGACAACAAATATATCAAACCCCATAACAACGATCCCATCCTCCCACCAACCCCCAAACATCAGCCCGCATGTTAACATAAACAAATGACAAAAAAGGAATCAGGGATTACCCATAGCCATCTTTAATTGTCTCTCTAACTTTCACCTTACCTTCTTATATCGTACTGTGGATAGCAGACAGAGAAATTCCAAAGACTTCAAATTCTAAACAGTGTTTCCAGATGAAAACCAAGGACAACAGGATACAACAGTCATGAACAAATCTCAGGGCGAGATTTAATGGAAATGAAACAGAGGCTCCTGCCAAGCGCGTTTAGTTGGGTGTTAAATGGTGTAGCCGCCGAAGCTGGCCACTTCCCGACATAAAATGGAACATTGAGTTGCATGCAGGGAAAATTGGACAATGACAGAGAGGCAAGCAGGTTGCAGAACCTCTCTGTGGATTCTGTCTGTGAAGAAACCAGACAGTATAGAAACTAACAAGCTGCGCATATTAATTGCGCGATTCCCGGTGATTCCCGGGCACAATGGACACAATTAAGAATAAGAAAGGCCAAGCTAGACTCTTCGGCGCCAGCAGGAGTCCCGGACAATAAGATACAAACAGCCCCAAGAACCGCCCAGTGATCGAGGAACAGCCCCGTTATTGGGGAAATTCCAATTAATCGATTGGGAAGAGACCCAATCGATTGCAAGTTTATAGAGGGTCCGCCCAGATGGGCGCAAAACCCAAAACAGTATAAGACAGAGATCCCAACCCCAGCTCTCTCTCTTAGCCAGCCCTCCCAGCAGAACACCTTTGCAGCAGCTCTCCAGGAACTTGAACGTGAGGAGAGGTCTGGCCAATTGCTACACCGACAAGTAAGTGTCATGCAACGCACACTACAAGAGTAGACACTCCTGACCCCTTTAGTCCACACCAACTGGAAGCCTGCGGATCCAGGACAAAGCAAGAGGCCATTGTTCTCTGATCCGGCAGTTCCCTTATTTTAGATAAGTATTGGCCTAGTAGTGGTAGGAACAGTTTAGTCTTAGTTTTATATGCATGAGTGGCAAATAACTGTAATAATAAACGTGTCTTGTTTGAACTTACTAACTGGTGTATTGAGTCATTGATCTGAACTTGAACTTGAGCCTCATGGCGGTATCATCAAGATACCTGGCGACTCTAGAGCTTAGGAATAAAACAGAGCCAATTGAGTGTTAGGTACACTCACCCAGAACGAGCAACAATGGGGAATTAAATGGGACTCTGCTTCATTCCGGGGCCTCGGCGAGGAGCGCCCCTTCGAGGCCTCTGTTCCATTTCCTGCACGAGCGAGTTCCACTCGCCAGTGCATAAGAGGTTGGGGAGTCATTTTTAAATGGTGCCACAATCTCTAGAACCCCCACTGCAGATTCCGGACCCCGCTCAACACCCCAACTCATCTATAAGGCGGTCATTGAGCGCCCCGCATCTCACCTCACAAGGGCAGTGCACCCATGGGCCCAATCCCTGATGCAGGCAAAATGCCACCTAGGCACCTTGACAGTGCCAGCCTGGCACCCTGGCAGTGACCCTTCCAGGCTAGCAGTGCCACCTGGGCACTCTGGCAGTGCCAGGGTGGCACCTGAGTGACACGGCCAGGATGCCCGGTGGCGCTGCCAAGGTGCCACCCTTCCCAGAGCCTGATCACCCAGGGGCCCCGGATCTCCTAGGAGAACCCTTATGTGTTTAAACTCAAGAAAACCTAGCCTGACTGAATTCCTTGCAATACGACATTAGGTACATATTGGCACATTCCCAGTTATTTTTTTTAAAAATCCTGTTGTGATCAACTTAGAAGTACTATTGTACCATTCCTCACCTGGTCATAATAATACAAAGTATTTACTTATGATCTGCCATTTCTTTATTTCTTATTATAATTTCTCCTGTTCAGTTGCTAAGAGACCAACATTTACTTCTGCTACTCTCCTTTTTACTGATTTAAAGATGCTCCTTTTTTTTCTATTTCTTGCGAGTTTATTCTCATGTTCTGCTTACTTCCTTCTCATCAACTTTTTGGTCACCCTTTACAAGTAATTAACATGATCCTAACCCTCAGGCTTGTCCTCCAAATTACGTAATTTGTGTTGCTAATATGACAATTAAAGTCCTTCAAAATCTTTGCATTGCCTTTTACTAAGTTCCTGTTATTCCCTGATTCGTACACTGACATCAGATTAACTCGTCATTTATCTCAGTTGGAGACGGTTGTGCACAAGAGTAGCTGCACTCACCTACTTAAAACCTGACTGAACTGCAAGGCAAAATTTTGCGTGGGAAGCATTTTGGCTGTGTCTAAGACATTAAAATAATTGAAGGTGAAAGTTTCTAATGCTATTTTGCACAGTCCAATAAAAGTCATATTTTCCTTTTGAACCAATATTCCTATATGTTGTCAGCCATTAATATTTAATAAAATTACTGAAAATGCATTTAATAATTAAAATGACTTATTATCCAGTTATCTTAACCTGCTTACTTACGCCATACATCTGAATGGACAGGCAGGAAACAACCAGAATTCAAAGGCTCAGGAATATTCTGGCGACTCTGACTGCAATTACCAATGGAAGGAACAGTGCTACAATGGAAAAACAATATTCTTTATCAGGTTTTATCTTTTAGAGTTGACATACATAACCATCTGTACTGCAAATCTTTCATTTCAGTCAGTGGCAGTGAGAAAAACACCTATTTTCTGCTTCCCAAATTGCCTATACCTTTTTAATAAAACTTGTCATATATAAACAGACTTCAGCATTAATTGCAATGTTAGTGGCAAACTAATATTTAATGTAATCGCTACAAATTCCAAATTCTGTAGTTAACTGCAGTCTTGTACATCACCAACACCTACAATACTAGGTTTTGACCGTCCAGACTGTTTTCTCTGGTCAGTTTAAGGGATGCGTTGGTTGGCGGGTGGGTGGGTGGGTGGTGCCTGGCACACATGGAGCATGCAAAGGATTGGAGTGTGTGATCCACATAGAGCTACCAATGGTTGCGTGGTGTCGTGGCGAGGCGGGAGGGGGGTAATTATTTGGCAAAACTTATCATCTGAAAGCTATTCTTTATGCTCAAAATTAAGATGCACTAGGTTTAGAAAAGCTGTCTGCGAATCAAGCATGGGCATTGGTGTTGATTCCATAAATAAGATGATAACAGTCTAGATTCTGCAGAGTTTCTGCACTAACTCCAGCGGGCAAGCAAAACTTAAGACTCAAGGAAAGAGCAGTTATAATGTTGTTGAAAAACTTGAAACCTGAACAAGGCTGCATCATGGAAAAAGATTGGTCGGCAGGAAATTGTTTTCTTTGGTGATATGAAATAGTGTTTATTCCTCGAATAATATTGAGCCTATTGGAAGTAAATTTCAACTCAAGAGAACAGTTCCCAATTAGACTTTTATATTCTATAATTATAAATAAGTCACAAAGCCAGGCTCCTGACAAAATTTGTAGGTATATTTCTAGGCCTGTTTTTACACGTGGGCAGCTTTATGTAGCATTTAAATAGAGTGGTCATCTGAGAAAGTGATGACCCGTCTACAAAACAGGTCACATAGCGGGAAAATGGGAGTTATGCCAGGGAGCGCAGGCAGAGCACAAGTGTATGAGCTCAGGAATAAAGTAGCTTTGTTGGAATTCCTTGTTGTTGGTGATTTAGTGAACCCACAGCTTTCTACATCCAGCATTTTGCAGAGTGAGAAGTTTGAATTCTGTTAAAGTTTTTTGCGAAAGAGTAACTAGATTTAAAGAAGTACAGAACACCTTTGGTCCATCCACAAGCAGGACCAGACCTTCCTGTTGCCTGCCATTTCAAGTCACTGTCCTGCGCTCATGTCCACATGTCTGTCCTTGATCTGCTGCAATGTTCCAGTGAAGCCCAGTGCAAACTGGAGGAATAGCATCTCACCTTCCAATTAGACACGTTACAGCCATCCGGACTTAACATTGAGTTCAATAACTTTAGACTATCAACACTCTCCTCCACCATCACCATATTTTTATTTCTCTCAATTAATTTTAATTTCTGCCATCAATCCGTCTTTCCCTCACCATTGTCCACCCTCCTCCCACTCCATTTGAGCCTTCTGACCCCAGTTATCCTTTGGCAAACTGCTTACCTTTGTTCTGCCGTTAACACATTCTGATCTCTTAATGTGCCGTTATCAGCCCCCTTCTCGGCCTTGATCACCACCATTTACACTCTATTTTATTTCTATCAATTCATTTTCATTTCTTCCATCAATCCATTTTTCCTTCACCATTGTCAGAGGAAATGGGCGAGGTGCTAAATGAATACTTTGCATCAGTATTCACCAAAGAAAAGGAATTTGTGGATGTTGAGTCTGGAGAAGGGTGTGCAGATAGCCTGGGTCACATTGAGATCCAAAAAGACGAGGTGTTGGGCTTCTTGAAAAATATTAAGGTATATAAGTCCCCAGGGCCTGATGGGATCTACCCCAGAATACTGAAGGAGGCTAGAGAGGAAATTGCTGAGGCCTTGACAAAAATCTTTGGATCCTCACTGTCTTCAGGTGATGTCCCGGAGGACTGGAGAATAGCCAATGTTGTTCCTTCGTTTAAGAAGGGTAGCAAGGATAATCCAGAGAACTACAGGCCGGTGAGCCTCACAGTGGTAGGGAAATTACTGGAGAGAATTCTTCGAGACAGGATCTACTCCCATTTGGAAGCAAATGGACGTATTAGCGAGAGGCAGCATGGTTTTGTGAAGGGGAGGTCGTGTCTCACTAACTTGATAGAGTTTTTCGAAGAGGTCACAAAGATGATTGATGCAGGTAGGGCAGTGGATGTTGTCTCTATGGACTTCAGTAAGAACTTTGACAAGGTTCCTCATGGCAGACTGGTACAAAAGGTGAAGTCACATGGGATCAGGGGTGAGCTGGCAAGGTGGATACAGAACTGGCTAGGTCATAGAAGGCAGAGAGTAGCAATGGATGGGTGCTTTTCTAATTGGAGGGCTGTGACTAGTGGTGTTCCGCAGAGATCAGTGCTGGGACCTTTGCTGTTCCTAGTATATAGATTTGGAGGCAAATGTAACTGGTCTGATTAGCAAGTTTGCAGACGACACGAAGGTTGGTGGAATTGCGGATAGCGATGAGGATTGTCAGAGGGATACAGCAGGATTTAGATCGTTTGGAGACTTGGGCAGAGAGATGGCAGATGGAGTTTAATCTGGACAAATGTGAGGTAATGCATTTTGGAAGGTCTAATGCAGGTAGGGAATATACAGTGAATGGTAGAACCTTCAAGAGTATTTAAAGTCAGAGAGATCTAGGTGTACAGGTCCACAGGTCACTGAAAGGGGCAACACGGGTGGAGAAGGTAGTCAAGAAGGCATATGGCATGCTTGCCTTCATTGGCCGGGGCGTTGAGTATAAGAATTGGCAAGTCATGTTGCAGCTGTATAGAACCTTAGTTAGGCCACACTTGGAGTATAGTGTTCAATTCTGGTCGCCACACGACCAGAAGGATGTGGAGGCTTTAGAGAGGGTGCAGAAGAGATTTACCAGGATGTTGCCTGGTATGGAGGGCATTAGCTATGAGGAGCTGTTGAATAAACTCAGTTTGTTCTCACTGGAACGACGGAGGTTGAGAGGCGACCTGATAGAGGTCTACAAAATTATGAGGGGCATAGACAGAGTGGATCGTCAGAAGCTTTTCCCCAGGGTAGAGGGGTCAATTGCTAGGGGGCATAGGTTTAAGGTGCAAGGAGCAAGGTTTAGAGTAGATGTACGAGGCAAGTTTTTTTTACACAGAGGGTAGTGGGTGCCTGGAACTCACTGCCGGAGGAGGTGGTGGAAGCAGGGATAATAGTGACATTTAAGGGGCATCTTGACAAATACATGAATAGGATGGGAATAGAGGGATACGGACCCAGGAATTGTAGAAGATTGTAGTTTAGTCGGGCAGCATGGTCGGCATGGGCTTGGAGGGCCGAAGGGCCTATTCCTGTGCTGTACTTTTCTTTCTTTGTCCCCCCTCTCACCCTACCCCACTCTGGCCATCTGTTCACCGTTCCTAGTTGCCCTTTGACACACTGCTTACCTTTGTTATGCAATTCACATGAGCCACTATCTGCACCCTTCTTTGCCCCATTCCTTTTGTCTTTCTGCCCACGGCATACTTGTCAATCTCCACCTATCTATCCAGCCTACTGCCCGATCCCCCCCCCCCCCCCCCGACCAACAGCAGTATAAATTTGACCCCATTTCCAGTTCTGACAGAGTGTCGTCCAGGCTCTAAACATTAGCTCCCTTTTCTCTCCACAGATGTTGTCAGACCTGCTGAGATTTCCCAGTATTTGTCTGTTTTGTTTAAAAGGAATGCTGTTGCACTAATAAAAATACTAATCTGACCACAAATATTTTGCAGGTTACTGTTCATTTTTAAATAATCTGATTCACCACTTTGTAAAAGTACGTTGCAATTTCAATTAATGGTCAAATTTATAGACGTGTAACAAAGTATTTAGCTTCTAATCATCCACAGCGTAACAGTAATCGGCAGCAACAGAGATTTACCTTGGCTGAGGAGCCACAGCAAGGGAGCCGGGGGAATGGTGTACTGAATTCAAAAGAAAAATAATTAAAACATGTCCTCCTAAAGTACTATTTGCAAACATCAATATTAAAATTCCTTTGCACATCATGCCTATTTTATCTCGTGCTTTAACATTAAAATATTTCAAAATCAAAATACTGCAGATGCTGAAAATCTGAACCAAAAACAGATAATGCTGGAAAGACGTGGGCGATCTGGGAAAAATAGTTAACATTTTCAGAAGCTCTCCCGATCAGTGATCTGCCAGGATAGACAGTGCTATCAGAAATATTGCTGAAAAAGTTATGACGGAAAAATTAAAATAAGGTAGGGAAGAACGTGATTGAAATAGGTCTGAATCATGGGCAGGATTCTCCGTCCATTCACGACAGCCGGATTCTCCGGTCCCACTGCAGTGAAGGGGAGATTTGGCTGAGCACCAAATTCTCCGTCCTCGCTAGCAGCGGTAGCGGGACAAAGTCATGGCAGAGAATCCCAGTCCATATTCAGATGTTTGGTTACAATTATCCCACATCTGAAAACCTTGCCTCACCAGAAGACTACACTTGGTTCAGGATTTCGGGTTTTGGCTCGGGACTCCATCCTCAGGGTCAAATTGGGGTCACAACTTCGCACTCTGTGGGAAACATTCACTTGCAATGATTTTCCACAAATTGGTTATTGGCCAGAGCGCAGGTTCACTGTTGGGCAATATCTTGAAGCTGGAAGGGAAATCAGAGGCCTTCCAGTTCAGGAGGAGCAAGTCTGCAGTTCAGTTAAGGAGAGGACATCTCCAACTTGAGGTGGAGTCTCTGCCAGTTTTTAAAGTTTTACCTGATAAAATAGCCTCAGCAGCTGTCCACCACTGTGAAAGGGATACCCCTTCATAGGAAAGCCTATGGCCATAACTGTAACCAGGCAGACGGAGACTGCATCAAAGGTTTCCTGGAATGCAGGAGCTTTGTTGTCTAGTTTTAATTATCCTGTCATTGGTTTTAATTTACTCCGTGCACTTTATAAAATAAATGCTTCTCATTTCATGAAAGAAATATTTGTTCTTGTTTTATATTTTAATTACATAGATACATCAAGAATTTCAAAATAATGGTACAGGGCAATATGCAAAGTGGAATCCTATCTTTGGAAAGCGACTATGTTAAAACCTCATGTTTTCCCACATTGCGAAGACATTGCGAGAAAAAAAATGAGAAAATGTAATACTAGATTGGTCGTGCATCCTTTTTTCTTCTGTGCAGTATGAGGCCTGCGAGAAGACTACCTCTCCTTTCAGCCATTGCTAATGCACTGTATAGGAAGCCTAGTGAAGGGAAGACAATAAATCAAAACAGGGAGTTCAAATTTAAAAGGTGTAGGAAAAATGGATTCTGCTAAATCTTTCAATATAAAATACACTGACAGTAGAGCGACAGTTTACCTTGTGAAAAAGCAGTCTGTGTTGGATCATTTAAGCAGTTCATAAATAATGTTCTTATGTCTTCAATAAGACCCTCCAAATGTGATGTTGGCTGAAAAAAGCAGAATAATTCAAAATGCAAGAAATAACAAAGAAAACCCTTATTACCTAGACCTTGAACTTTGTATTTTTACTTCCCAGCATTTACTTTATGACACCTTTCCTTCATCCAAGTTAAACTTGAATTTTTAATTCTTTCATTTAAATAAACACACTTGAACCACCCTCACATTAACTATGTAATTAAGGGGGCGATTCTTCCCATGCATTGCGCCCAGCACTCCTCCCACTATTCCCGGAGATTGGTGGAAGAGCCTCTAAATGGGGTTTGTGCAGTCGCCAAACGGATCACAATGGTCCCGACCTGCCGTGCCCGATGCGATCTGGGTCTTGCACATTCAAAGTTGCAGTCTTCCGGCTTCTGGGATTCACTGACCCACCGGTGCAGCGCCAGGTTGGTGCAAAACAGTACCGGTTTCTAAAAATGCAAACCAGACGTGGCGAGCACGCTGGGCACTCGGAGGCCATTGGAGTCCCGGGTGGTCGAGGACAGGACAGGCATGTCCCACGGTGTCAAAGGACAGTTCTGGGAATGGGGCCTGAGGGTAGCCATGGCCATGCGGTGGGGGGGGGTTGTGTGGTGGAGAAGGGGCGGGGGGAAGCAGGAAGCGTGGGGACTGGATGGGATATGAAGGGAGCGTATTGAGGGGGGGGCTGAAGTGGGCACATGGGAGTGACCTCATAGCAGGGCATGTTCTCTTGGGGGTGGGGGGAGTTGGCGGCGATGTCTCAATGCCGGCGATGGGAGTGGGGCCGGATCACACTCACACCGGTGTGAGGGACCTTCAACTCAACTTTAAGATCTGGGCACCTGTTAAAAAGGGAGTCCAGACCTTTGAGGAGTCGGTCTCACCAGTCTTTTGTTCCCCTGGAGGAATTTTGTGAGAATCTCGCCAAGTATTGGGTGAATTGCACTGGAATTGTGCCGGAACAGTCGGCAGGATTCTCTTACATACAGACATGTGATTTTTTGGGGGCCAATTTCACCCTAAATATTTATAAAATTCCATTATAATCCTGTTCTACTACTGCTCCAACATCACACTTTCATTCTTGTATTTTATTGTACTTGAAGAACTCTATTATATATAACATATCTAATATTTCTTAAACAAAAAATAAACTATTCAGTTGCTTTTAGAACTTTACAGTTCAATTGTAAAACAGCTATTCAGTGGCAATTGAAAACAGTGCCAGTCTTTTTTTAAAAACAAAGTAATTCTAAGATTTTTATTTCATAGAATCAAAGAATCGCTGCTGTAGAAGGAGGCTATTCGGCCCATCGAGTCTGCACCAACCCTCTGACAGAGTCCAATACGGCACTCTATACCCGTAATCTCACATAGTGGCAATTTATCATGGCCAATCCATCTAACCAGCACAGCTTTGGACTGTGGGAGGAAACCGGAACACCCGAAGGAAATCCAGGCAGACACAGGAAGAACATGCAGACTCCACACAGTCATCCAAGGTCAGAATCGAACCAGAGTCCCTGGCACTGAGGCACAGTGCTAACCACTCTGTCATGGTGCCAATGGACAGAATGGATAGATTTGATGGACAGAATTAGCTGGCCTACTAATTTTATTGCATGTACACGGAGATAACAAAAGATTAAAATAGTGTGTTCTGAGGAGGTCAGAAAGAAGGACGAAGAGGGAGAGAGAAAAGAATTTGTATCATAATTAAATTGCTGGCTCACAAAACAACATTTTGCTTAAATTATGAAGACATTTGAAAGCAGTTATAAAGACTGAGTACTTCAGAAGTAACCTTACATTTACAATGCATACATAACAGATCTAATTCAAACACTGGGAGAGGAAAAAATCCTTTTCTACTCAAAGATAAATAGGTGAATTGGACATTCTGAATTCCCCCTCGGTGTACCCGGACAGGCACCACAGTGTGACGACTAGGGGATTTTCACAGTAACGTCATTGCAGTGTTAATGGAAGCCTACTTGTGATAATAAAGATTATTATTACGTGCAGGTTAGGTGGATCGGCCATGCTACATTGCCCCTTCGTGTCCAAAAGGTTAGTTGGGGTAATGAGATGACGGGGCTGGGGCAGGGGAGTGGGCCTGGTCACGGTGCTCTTTCGGAGGGTTGGTGCAGACCCAATGGGCCAAATAGCCATCTTCTGCACTGTATCGATTCTATGATACCTAGTATCTATATTATATTTGAATCAACAAGTTAAAAAAACCTGATACACTATTTTAACACATTCCTAAATTTCCCTCACCACCACTTCTAAATGCTATGGGCGTGATTCTCCGCTGCCCACGACGGGTCGGAGAATAGCAGGAGGGCCTTCCCGACAATTTTCACGGCCTCCCGCTATTCTCCCCCAACTCCGGCTGCCCCCCGGCACGAATCGCTGCTCGCCGTTTTTTTACGGCGAACAGCGATTCTCCGCAGGCCGATGGGCCGAATACCGCGGAGTTTACGGCCATTTTCACGGCCGTGATCACACCTGCTTTCAGCGTTCGTGAAAACGGCCGCAAAGTGCCCGTCCCTGACAACCATGGCACCGATTGGCACGGCCGCACCACAGCCATGCCAAGGGTGGCATGGGCCTGCGATCGGTGGGCACCGATCGCGGGCAGCGGGTCCGATACCCGCGCACTATTTGTTCGCCGCCCCACAGGATCAGTCCGCGGGACGGCTGAGGGGCATGACGGCCTGCGCATGCACGGGTTTGACGCGTCTGCGTGATGACGTCATCCGCGCATGCGCGGGTTGTAGCCGTCCAACCCGCGCATGCGCGGCTGACGTCATCGTGCACGTCAGCCGCCGTGACTCTTGGCGGGCGGAGTTAGCGACGATACTAGCCAAGCCTGGGGGGAGAATCGGGTCCCGGGACGGAGCTCCGAGGCTGGCGTGAAACACGGCCAGTTTCATGGCAGCCTTCACGGCACGCCGGATTTGCGAAGAATCGCGCCCTATGTTTATAACAACTTTAACCATAAGTTATACATAATTCGACATCTTTTGACCATTGAATAATCTATCTGATTTGTGCTTAATGAATATCTTCTACCAATTCTCATTTTCGAATCTGCGAGAAACGCAAATCAAATTATTGAATCTGGCAATCTGTTTATGTCTTAACATAGTCATCAATACAGTCTTCAAGTGAACAATTATGTGTGTAAATCTGCCCAAACCAGTGTGTTTCAAGCATTTTGTCACATCTTTATTTAAAGAATATATCAAATTTATTTTGTGCAGTATGAACAAAGTTATAACATGTATTCTTGCTTACGTATTTCCAATTGCTTAAATAACTCGAAGACACCATGCCAGCGTTATCTATATAGATTCCAGGGTTTCGGCACACTATTGGTAGCCCCTTCACAAAACATTTTGGTGGATACTGGGGGTGTGTGTTACGCAACCAGATGCTTATTGGAACATTATAAATTAAGCCTGGATATAAACACATTTATACATCGTTAACAAAACAGAAAAAGATTATGTTCAAACACATCAAATGTTAGATCCATGCTTTTGTTTTGGGGACGGTGAATGGCAGGGCGGAGGCGGGGCTCTATTCTACTTTTATAACTTTGACACTGTATTTGAAAGATTTTTTTTAATCATAAAATTTGTAAATGTAACGCTCTAAAATCAATCCTGTTTTTGAAGGTTTTTATCCCATCAAGCTTTTCAGCCCCTCATCCACACTGCTGTTCATCCAATGGAATTTAACCCACAAATAGTTCATAAACACTATTAGTTGACCAGGAGACACAATGGGCGTGATTTAATGGCCACGCTGAGCCCCAAAAGCAGCTCACCGTGGCGCAGCGCGGTCGATAAAAGCCAGAGACCCCACCCTCAGGATCTACCCGACATGCAATGCTTCACAAGATCTAATGCAATCTCGCAAGACATTGGCAAATTTGCATATTAAAGCGAGACAGCTAGTCTCACTTTAGAGTGCCGATTCCGGAGTTAAGCGAGGCGTGGGATAAATCTTCCTTGCCTTGGAAATCTTGGCGAGCACTGTTCAGAACTGGTCTCCACAAACAGGGACCAGATGGAATGGCACTTGTGGGGGTCTCCCAGGGGATCGGATGCCCACAGGTGCATGCCTTTTGGGCAGGGTGACACCTGGCACTGCTGGTGCCACCTGGGAACCATGGCACTACTTGGGTGCCAGCCGAGCACTGCCAATGTGTCCAGATGGCACTGCTAGGGTGCCAAGCTGGCATTTTTTGTGCGAGTGCTAGTGGGCCAGCGCTGCCCTGCATGGGTGAAGTGGCGGCCGGGGATCCTCCCACAGTGCATTGGGACTTGGGGCATCATTTTTAACTGCTGTCCAGATCTCTCGCTACACTGAGCGGAGCACCTCAGTGTAGAAAATGGGGCTATGTGCAGCCTTGGCCATGCGTTCCCTGTGAGGCCCCTTATCAAATGTGAGTTGAGCTTTACAACCTCGTGTTTCTCGGCGCTACGAGCGCCGGGAAACACGCTGCTAAACGTGCTTGCTTTGGTATTTTGTTCCGATTTAGTTAATTCACACCCGGTGTTGTTGAAGGTAAAACCAAACTTGCCTCTCAGCAGTGTTCCTCAGATAAAGTTTCCCAAGATGAGAAAAGCACCTAAACCATTGGAATTTAACTGTTAGTCCAGATTACATCTAAAACATCATGTAACTGCCTGATTATGTTCTTACCTCTGCCCAACACCGGAATAGTTCCATTCAAATTAACAAGCTTATTTTTAACTCCAGATTCATAACCTGCAAGGAAAAGGAAACAGAATTTCATAAAATAGATTAAAGAAGTATTTCAACCGAGAATTATTTGACTCAGCTACGCTCACACAGACACAAAGGGTTGGATTTTAACACTACAAACCGGTGGTTTAAAATTAGGTCAGAGGTTCAATTTTTTAAAAACCTCCAACCTAACCCACCTCCCAAATCAGCCACTTCCAAGCTTATTGGAGTTGGGGTAAAGGACAAGCAGCCGACCGCTTCCAGGAGGCGGGTTGGCAATTTCCTATTTAACCTGTTTTACTGTTTAACCTTAGCCTGATTGGATTCTCAGTCCTTGGAAACCCACTACCTGAAGGGCTACGAGGATGAAGGGGGTGGGGGCTACGAGGATTGGGGGGGGGGGGGTCTGGTTCTCCAAATCCCCTCAATATAAAGAGCCTTCGGGATCAGCTAAGCTCCCCCACTGCACTGCTGCCCGCTTCTCATGGGTAAGTAATCGGTCCTGCAGCCGCACTGCAGTCTTCCCTGCTGACTTCTGGTCAAGGAACGCAAGGACAAAAGATGCACTTTAATCCAGAGTTCATGGTTTCTAATCCAATGCTCCATCCCCTACCCTATTTGAAGCCTATCCCTTTTAATATCCATATCCATTTCTAATATCAGAGGATTATATCCAACAATGTTAGAGCACACACTTTTCAATATATCACGAACACTGATTTATCATGAGATACGTGTACTGTGTGTGCGCTAGTGGTCTGAATCAACTGACTGCATTGTGCAAATATTAAACTATTATAATATTTGCACAATAAGTGTGATGCAGATGAAAATGGTTTTATTACCTTGGGAGACAAATTTCTGAAGCAGTTGGTGTCTCAACAGTCACTGGTAAGCCATGCTCTAGTTAAGTGCATGTCCACATCCCTATCCTAATTTAGTGATTTCCGCCTGCCTCACAAGCACAAACTTCACTTACAACCATAGGTTGCCGTGGTTCATGGTCTCCCAAGTTACCTTTGTCTTTTGCAGCCTTGTGGAGTCCGTGGACCATGCAAGTTGTCCGAGGCTCTTGCACTCTGACATACTGCACCCAACTACCATTCTCCCAGCATTCAGAATTTCCGGATTCACTCTGACCATGTCTTTTAATATCTCCTCAAATCTCCTTTACTTCTTCCTAACTGAAAGCTTGGATTGATTTCCAAATCGCAGGATGTGCCAAAGCACTTCACAGACAATGAAGTACTTTTTGAAGTGTAATGGAGGAAGACAAATTTGAGAACAGCAGGGTCCCACATGCTGCAATGCAATAATGACCACTGATGTCTTCCTGCAACTGATAAGTGTACTGTTATTTTGCCTCACCATACAGTGTTGTATTTTCTTTTTCAAATCACCAACATTTGCACTCTATAATAATAATAATTAAAGCAAAAAGAACTTGCATTGGACAATAAATATCCTCCAGGAACTCTCAATTCAAGTAAATAGATGTGGAGTTATGCATTTTAATCATGAATAAGAGAACAATTAAATGTAATTCATCCATCTCTCTCCATAAACATTAAATCATTACTTACAGTAATAGTCAAAACATACAGAGAGGTTTCTGTACTTTGCTTGAACATTTTGAATTTCCTTCACAACCTCTACTGGATACCTGTATGAACACTGTAAAAGAAAAGCAAAATCACTTGCAACATTGCACATTAAATATCAAAACATAATTTCCTGTACCCGTTTAATTTATCTTTTCTAAATATTTGAAAATCTATAAAAAATAAAGTGAAATTTCATTCTGAGAGATTTTTGTTTTAAATGGGGATGCACAGCAGATAAGGACGCTGCTCATTGTTTCCAGGACGTGATGCTGAAATAACCCAGACTCTCGAGATGAGCTTCTTCTACCAACGTCAAGCAATTTGTTTTGTCAATTTGTATGAATGGCTTTATCCTTATTCCTAATACATATCAGTACACAACATAAACCTGGCCACCATAACAAATACTATTTTTGAAGCTGGATCACTTTTAGAAATCTACTGCTCCTCAAGAACCTTGGGGCCTGTTCCTTCTTCGATTGGTCTGAGGCAAACATGGATGGAGGCTTTCAATAATTTTCCAGCAACATGTTTGAGAACTAGTAGCAGGTCTTGCAGAGTTCCTTCTTTTCAGTCTTGATGCTGAAGTGTATACTTGTGCCATTCTCAGCAGTTGCGCCCTGACCCTCAAGCTCTACAGCTGAGTAACAGCTGCAGAGCACTGTGTCTCTTAGTTTGGTTCTAGCACACTGGCTGCAACAGCTCACTCCATATCCATGAGGGGTGCCATAGAGGCAATCCCTCATTCTCACCTCCGTCATAGCACCTCCACAAATTTGGCTGACAATTTGGGGATTCTTAATACTGCAGATGCTCGTACTGCTCATCTCCTGCCACTGCCTGCCTCTTTTTGTACTCTTTTTCCCTCCAGTTCAAGTGCCATCTGAAGAGACTTGAACAAAGAACTTCTGAAGTGCAGTGACTTTTGTGTGGACAAAAATTAGTTGCAAAGAACTGCTTTAGGAGTCTCAGTTTAGGAATAAGTGACCGGTTGATGCAATGCATCGAGTCTGTTAGCTTAACGGTCAATCTGTTTGTCACCTCTTGCTTTCAGCTCTGATCGCTAGCTAGCAGTATAACTACCGTGTAGAGAGAGCTGATGCCTAAGCTTCTTCCGCCATTACATAACCTCTTCACCATCCAGACTGATGCAAGGCCTCCTTATAGAGATATACATGTGACATGTAGACCTACCACTCTGGTGCCCACAGACCAGATGCCCAGCTATGGGCAAATAGCACAAATACCTTGTAGATGGCTTGGGAGAGGAAGCTAAGTGGGTAACCCTGACAGAAAACCTGACATTAAAGTGGAATCCAATAATCTGTCATCTATCAGTCAGTTTTCCAGAAACTCCTGCAACAGAGCAAGCATCAAATAGAGCTGGGTTCATCCTTTCCACTCTGCATTGTAACTCCAGACCCTAGTGCAGTGTAAACACTGCACTCACTCCAGTTTCCAGTGCAATGCAAGCATCTATACTGTAACTCCAGATCCCAGACCCTGCACTGTAACTCCAATTCCCAGTATAGTGTAAACGGTTTGCACGATAATTACACGTTCCAGTGCAGAATAAACGGGCTGCACTGTAACTCCAGATCCTAGTGCAGTGTAAATGCTCTGCACTGTCACTCTGGATCTCAATGCAGTGTAAACACTTTGCAATGTAACTCCGGATCCAAGTGCAGTATAAACACTGCACTGCAACTCTGGATTCCAATGCAGTGTTACCACTCTGCACTGTAACTCCGAATCTCAGTGCAGTAACTCTGGATACCAATGCAGTGTAAACACTTTGGACTGTAACTCCGGATTCGAATGCAGTGTAAACACTCTGCAGTGTAACTCCGGATCCCATTGCAGTGTAAACACTCAGCACTGTAACTCTGGATACCAATGCAGTGTAAACACTCTGCACTGCAACTCTGGATTCCAGAGCAGTGTAAACACAGTGTAACACTGGATCCCAATACAGTGTAAACACTCTGCACTGTAACGCTGGATCACAACACAGTGTAAATACTCTGCACTGTAAACCTGGATCACAGTGCAGTGTAAACACTCTGCCGTGTAACTCCGGATCCCAGTGCAGTGTGTAAACTGTAGTTTGACTGCCTAGATTGCGCAGTTTGCTCCCTGAGGTGTCAATCTGTGTTCTCAGGGTGTTAAGAGGCCCCCGGATCCGACTCACTTCCTTCAGGCAACGGTTCAGTGGGTTTCTCGGGGCGATCATCATATGCCGGCTGCAGAATCCTCCCTTCAACATTCAGAACGAAACCGGAAAATCCATAGCGTCATGACGTAAGACGCAGTGTGCGCGTGATCTGCATTTGGCAACAGCTGCGAATTGTCACAGCCGGCACGGTGCACGTGGCCCAGGTGGCAGTGTGTCACTTCAGACCTCAGGACAACTACATTTCACCGTAAATTACCAGCAGCAAAGTGGCAATCTGACTGTGGTTGCCAAGCCATGGCAATTACGCTCTCAAGCCCGCTTCGCCATTCATAAAAACCATGCTGATCTGTTTGTGTTGCGAATTGCACATTCCCTTCCACCCTAATAAAATAACCTTTGATTTTCCTTGCCTGACAAGAATCTACCTATCTAGAGGATGTGGTGGAGTAATGGTATTGTCTAGTAATCCAGAGACCAGAAATCCACAGACCCAGGGTAATGCTCTGGGGACTAGGTTTGAATCTTACAATGGCAGATGGTGAAATTTGAATTCAATTAAAAAATCTGGTGGTGGGGTGGTGGGGGGGAATTTAATGATGACTGTGAAACCATTGTTGATCGTTGTAAGAACCTACCTGGTCCACTAATGTCCTTCATGGAGGTGTGGGTTTAAGTAGGATGTTCTTTCCTAGGGCTGGTGTAGACTTGATGGGCCGAATGCCCTCCTGCTGCACTGCAGGGATTCTATGATTCTATAAGGAAAAACTGTTTCCAGGAAGTTTAAATTTCTACTGAGCAATTGTCCTGCTTTGGGAACCATTTAAAACCCCGATTTAAATTGCAATCTTCGGATGGTTCCGATTGCATTACACAATAGTTACCCAGAAAAAGTTAGCAGAATGAAAAACACTTCCAACTCCTGGTAACAATAGTACTGACCTACCCCAAAGCCCTGGGTCACTTGCTTCACTTCCCCGATCCTCCACGGGAAGCTGACTAAACACCCACTTCCCCTCCAAATCATATGCCCATCACCTAAATATACCCCCACTGCGTGATCACAGACCCACCCCACCCCCAGTACCTTACCAAGCCTTCAAACTACACCCCACCCCCTTCCATCCTCTCCAACAACCCATCCCACTGACCACCATACCTGTACACTAATAATCCCTCCACCTGACCACCCGGGTTTACACAACCCACCCCTCCCACTGGCACCGATACCCTCCTGCTAACTACTCCACCTGGCAGATCCATTGACCATCTGATCACCATCCTCCCCAGCCCCCCACTGACCACCATCCTCCACTCTCGACCGGCACCTTTCACCCGACTACCATTCGCATGCCCCCCCCCCCCCCCCCACAAATTTATCCACTTACCTTTTGGACATATCTTCCCCCTCCCCCTTCTCCCTGACTTTTCAAAGTGGCTGGTTTGTTAAACTAATGCGCTTTATGGCAGCTACTGCTTGTTTAGCACACTAGGCTAAATCACTGGCATTTAAAGCAGGCCAGCAGCACGGTTCAATTCCCGTACGAGCCTCCCCAAACAGGCGCCGGAATGTGGCGACTAGGGGCTTTTCACAGTAACTTCATTGAAGCCTACTCGTGACAATAAGCGATTTTCATTTCATTTTTCAAAAAAGGAGACGTGGTTTTCTTACCTCCAACTCTGCTGCACTTGACACAAGGCCTTGGGAACCCGAACCTGCTGCACGCCACCTTTTGCACCCAGGTCGATAGTTCAGTTGAGAAAGGTGCGGCACCATTTGAAGTAACTATGAGTGAAGTGACAATCTGCCTGTGATTTCCACTCCTCGGGCATTATACCCAAGTGCCCGCTCAGCTATTCATAAACATAAGAACATAAGAACATAAGAACTAGGAGCAGGAGTAGGCCATCTGGCCCCTCGAGCCTGCTCCGCCATTCAATGAGATCATGGCTGATCTTTTGTGGACTCAGCTCCACTTTCCGGCCCGAACACCATAACCCTTAATCCCTTTATTCTTCAAAAAACTATCTATCTTTACCTTAAAAACACTTAATGAAGGAGCCTCAACAGCTCACTGGCCTATAATTTCCTGCTCTCTACCTACCTCCTTTTTTAAACAGTGGTGTCACGTTTACTAATTTCCAATCCACCGGGACCACCCCAGAATCTAGTGAATTTTGCTAATTCATCATTAGTGCATCTGCAATTTCGCTAGCCATCTCTTTTAGCACTCTGGGATGCATTCCATCAGGGCCAGGAGACTTGTCTACCTTTAGCCCCATTAGTTTGCCCATCACAATCTCCTTAGTGATAACAATTCTCTCAAGGTCCTCACCTGTCATAGCCTCATTTCTATCAGTCGCTGGCATGTTATTTGTGTCTTCCACTGTGAAGACCGACCCAAAAAACCTGTTCAGTTCCTCAGCCATTTCCTCATCTCCCATTATTAAATCTCCCTTCTCATCCTCTAAAGGACCAATATTTACCTTAGCCACTCTTTTTTGTTTTATATATTTGTAAAAACTTTTACTCTCTGTTTTTATATTCTGAGCAAGTTTACTCTCATACTCTATCTTACTCTTCTTTATAGTTTTTTAGTAGCTTTCTGTTGCCCCCTAAAGATTTCCCAGTTCTCTAGTCTCCCACCAATCTTTGCCACTTTACATGCTTTTTCCTTCAATTTGATACTCTCCCTTATTTCCTTAGATATCCACGGTCGATTTTCCCTCTTTCTACCGTCCTTCCTTTTTGTTGGTATAAACCTTTGCTGAGCACTGTGAAAAATCGCTTGGAAGGTTCTCCACTGTTCCTCAACTGTTCCACCATAAAGTCTTTGCTCCCAGTCTACCTTAGCTAGTTCTTCTCTCATCCCATTGTAATCTCCTTTGTTTAAACACAAAACAATAGTATTTGATTTTACTTTCTCACCCTCCATCTGTATTTTAAATTCCACCATATTGTGATCGCTCCTTCCGAGAGGATCCCTAACTATGAGATCATGAATCAATCCTGTCTCATTACACAGAACAAGACCTAGGACCGCTTGTTCCCTCATAGGTTCCATTACATACTGTTCTAGGAAACTATCGCGGATACATTCTATGAACTCCTCCTCAAGGTTGCCTTGACCGACCTGGGTAAACCAATCGACATGTAGATTAAAATCCCCCATGATAACTGCTGTACCATTTCTACATGCATCAGTTATCTCTCTGTTTATTGCCTGCCCCACCATAACGTTACTATTTGGTGGCCGATAGACTACTCCTATCAGTGACTTGTTCGCCTTACTATTCAACCTTATCCTCAATAGCACCGATGTCATCCCTTACTATTGCCCGGATGTCATCTTTAAATAACAGAGCAACACCCTTCCGAATAGTTTGATACCCTCGGATATTTAACTCCCAGTCGTGACCATCCTTTAACCATGTTTCAGTAATGGCCACTAAATCATAGTCATTCACAATGATTTGTGCCATCAACTCATTTACTTTATTCCGAATACTACAAGCATTCAGGTAAAGTACACTTATGTTAGTTTTTTTACCTCTTATTCTGTTTTGAATCTTAACATCTCCAGTTTTATTCTTTTTAGTATTACTGGGCCTATTCACTGAGCTCCCCTCAGTCACTGTACCTTGTACTGTCGCCCTTTTGATTTTTGACTATGTCTTCTCTGCTTTGCACTTTTCCCCTTACTTCCTTTTGCTTCTGTCCCTGTTTTACTTCCTTCCAACTTCCTTCATCGGTTCCCATCCCCCTGCCACATTAGTTTAAACCCTCCCCAGATGATGGCTGGTCTGTCTATGTTCCAAAATCCACATGCTTCATACACATGGGGGGGGGGGGGGGGCAGCATGGGGGCGGGGCAGGTGTGGCACCACTACTGGGCATGGGTGGGGTGGGATGCGACTTGGTACTGGGCTCGGGCGGTGCCAGGCGCATGGACTTGTGGGGGGGGGGGGGGGGGGGGGGGGGGGGAGTGACCAGGGCCTGGTGCCAACTCACCTGTGGGACCCGGTGGAGGTAATTTAGCTTTTTGCAGCACTGTGGTCACTCTGCTCCAACATCCCCTTTAGAATTCTACTCTATGTCTCTTCATATTCTACCTACCAAAATTAATATCTTCACGCATCTCTGAATTAAATTTAATTTGCCACATGTCCATGCATTCCACCAACCTGTCTATGTCCTTTTAAAATTTATCATTCTTCCCCTCACAATTCACAATCCCATTTCAATTCTCTTACCGCACCTAGTGGTGCACAAAGGCAGACTTCTGTCTGTTTCCATAGCTACCTATTTCTCTGCAGGGCTGCAGGGAAAAGGAAGGGAGTGGCATTAGGTAAATTGCTCTTGCAGAGACCCAGCACGGACATGACGAGCCAAGTGGCCTCTTTCTGCACTTCCACTTTTGGGGGTTGAAATTCTAAATTTTCACTATCCTTTGTATGAAAAGGTGCTTCCTGATTTTGATCTCTAGGATTGTTCATAATTCTCACACTAGCAAAAAACGTTTCTCCATGTCTACCTTATCAAATTCTTTTAACATTCTTTTAACTTTTAAAACTGCCATGCATGAATTTTAATTATTACTAGATGAATAAACTAACTTACCAGCTTGTTTGGGTAGGTACTGCGCTGGTGCATCGACTAGTTATCGCCTTCACATGCTCATCGTTTCTCATACTCCGAGTCTCCTCAGCAACTCGTGACCCATTTGATCTGGCTTGGCCCGATCTGCCTGACCTGACCAGACCCAAAAACTAGCAAGATCCAAAATCTGGCACAGACTCAGTCCTGAAGTTGTCGGTTTTGTTACACTGTAGCTGGCAAACCAGAAATATGCAACCAATCTTCATAATGCAACACCTTCAGCCCTGAGTGGAAGCAATACCTTCAGCTGCCTAGCCCGAGTGCCCCAAACCTTACCGGCTCCCGAAATTTTTCTCATCCTTTAAGATGCTCCTTAAAACCTATCTCTTTGACCAAGCTTTTGATCATTGTCTTGTTATGCTCTTGGCGTAGCATAAGCTGCTTCCTTGATGTTAATTCTGACAAAGGAAGATTCAGACGTGGAGATAACTTCAACACCTTTATTAAACTATTTACAATTCTCCTACTCAGATTCGCCACGACTGTTAATCCTTCTATAGCTACTCAGACTGACCAACCAGTCTGCTACAATCCACGTGGTGGGTGTGATGTTGAATCAACCCTGTGTCTGAACTCACTGAGTGTCTCCATTGGAAAGAGGAAGATCATGTGTGCTGTGTCCTTTATATATGGGTTGGTGTAATGCCCCCCTCTGATAGTGTCACCGCTGTGTGTATCATGAATGCCCATTGGTCGTGTCCTATCTTACTGACCTATTGGTTGAGTGTCTGTGTGTCATGTCTCTGGTGTTCCCTCTAGTGTCTGCTAGTCTACGTGTACTTACATTAATCCCTTGTGCATCTACAGTGATGCATATCACCACAATCATCTGTCCAGATGTTTCTTTCTGTGGCTAGTTGCTTTATTTTGTTTGACACTATTCCTGTAGGAATTTGAACTCTATATTAAACCCAGGCTAGCAACATTATATGGGTAAAAAGGAAACTCACTCATTTGAAATGCTAACCAACGGGGTTTATTGGACAATAAATTCCAATTCTCTGCCCGCAACTAGTGATGAACTAAGGCAGACTTTTGTCTTTTCTATAGCTAGTAATTCCTGGAACAGGTCACTAGCCTGTTGCCAGGGGCTTATGGCTTGAGGGTCACCACTCCATATGAAGCATAGCTGACCAGGAGTCTGTCCTGTTCTTACTGCCAGCCATTGGTGTGTTGGAAGGATTTGAAAGTTGACACATTCAATCTGCGTGACCGCATTATGAATGCACCTTCCTTAGCCATCAAGACCTGGATGGGAGTCGAACTCAGAGCTTCTGGTGCAGGGATGCAACGCATTGTGCCACAATACCTCCAGTGGACAATAAAGATTGATACCTAACACAGTAAAGACATGGCATGATATACAATTTCAATGCATGTCGTTCTCTCTTTCCCATGGATTCCAGGATTTTTGGGGTAATCTCTTCTTGATTCCTTGAAGTTGGTTGTTTCGCTCATGATGCCTTTCAAAGCTTTAGCTTAACCAATTTAACTTTTTTTTTTAAATAGTTTTTATTGAAATTTTCACAAAATATAACAACAACAAAAAAACACAATAACCCCCAAAAACCAACCCCCCCCCAGCAACTACAAAAAGAAGAAATAGATAAGCACCCGGCATATTCAATAAACACATGTACACATTTCTCCCATCCCCCGAAACAAACCCCCCCCTCCCTCCCTTCCCCCCTTCCTTCTCCCCTCCCCCCTCCCTCCCTTCCCCCCTCCCCTCCCTCCCTTCCCCCTCCCTCTCCCTCCCTTCCCTCCCCTCCCCCTCCTCCCTCCCCCCCTTCCCTCCCCTCCCCCTCCTCCCTCCCCCTCCTCCTCCCTCCCCCCTCCCCCCTCCCCCCTCCTCCCTCCATCCCCTCCCCCCTCCTCCTCCCTCCCCTCCCCCCTCCTCCTCCCTCCCGTCCCCTCCTCCCTCCCCCCTCCTCCCCCCTCCTCCTCCCCCCTCCTCCTCCCCCCCCTCCCCCCTCCTCCTCCCCCCCCTCCCCCCTCCTCCTCCCCTCCTCCCCCCCTCCTCCTCCCCCCCTCCTCCTCCTCCCCCGCCCCCGGGTTGCTGCTGCTGCCGGCCTATTTTCCTACAGTTCTGCCACGAAGTCAAGGAAAGGCTGCCACCGCCTAAAGGACCCCTGTACTGATCCCCTCAGGGCAAATTTCGCCCTCTCCAATTTGATGAACCCGCCATATCATTGATCCAGGCCTCCACGCTTGGGGGCCTCGCATCCTTCCATTGGAGCAAGATCCTCCACCGGGCTACTAGGGATGCAAAGGCCAGAACACCGGCCTCTTTTGCCTCCTTCACTCCCGGGTCCACTGCAACCCCAAAAATTGCGAGTCCCCAGCTTGACCCTGGATTCTACCACCCTCGACACCGTCCTAGCTACCCCCTTCCAAAATTCCCCCAGCGCTGGGCATGCCCAGAACATATGGGCATGGTTCGCTGGGCTCCCCGAGCACCTAGCACACCTGTCCTCGCCCCCGAAAAACCTACTCATCCTCGTCCCGGTCATGTGAGCCCTATGTAGCACCTTAAACTGTATGAGGCTAAGCCTCGCACAAGAAGAGGAGGAATTCACTCTTTCCAGGGCATCCGCCCACGTCCCCTCCTCAACCTCCTCACCCAGCTCCTCTTCCCATTTACCCTTCAGCTCCTCCACCGAGGCCTCATCTATCTCCTGCATTACGTGGTACACGTCCAAAATCCTCCCTCCTCCAACCCACACCCCCAAGAGCACCTTGTCCCATACCTCACGTGGGAGCAGCAGAGGGAACCCCTCCACCTGCCGCCTGGCAAATGCCTTAACCTGCATGTACCTAAACATGTTCCCCGGGGGGAGCCCAAACTTCCCCTCTAACTCACCCAGGCTTGCAAACCTCCCATCCACAAACAGGTCCCTCAACCTCCTAATGCCTACCCTGTGCCAGCTAAGAAACCCGCCATCAATGCTCCCTGGAACAAACCGATGGTTCCCCCCGTATCGGGGACTCCATCGAGCCCCCCACCTCCCCCCTATGCCATCTCCATTGCCCCCAGATTTTGAGGGTAGCCGCCACCACCGGGCTCGTGGTACACCTCGTTGGAGGGAGCGGCAACGGCGCCGTTACCAGCGCCTCCAGGCTCGTGTCCACACAGGACGCCATCTCCATCCTCTTCCATGCTGCCCCTTCCCCGTCCATTACCCACTTCCGCTCCATCACTGCGTTGGCAGCCCAATAGTACCCACAGAGGTTGGGCAGCGCCAGCCCCCCCTATCCCTGCCCCGCTCCAAAAACACCCTTCGCACCCTCAGAGTCCCATGCGCCCATACAAATCCCGTAATACTCCTGTTGACCCTTCTAAAAAAGGCCTTTGGGATAAGGATGGGGAGGCACTGGAACAGGAACAAAAACCTCGGGAGCACCGTCATCTTGACTGACTGCACCCTGCCCGCCAGTGACAGCGGCAACATGTCCCATCTTTTAAACTCCTCCTCCATTTGCTCCACCAGCCTAGTGAGGTTAAGTTTGTGTAGGGCCCCCAGCTCCTAGCCACCTGGACTCCCAGGTACCTAAAGCTCCTCCCTGCCCTTTTCACTGGGAGCCTACCAATCCCCGCCTCCTGATCCCCTGGGTGCACGATGAACAACTCACTCTTACCCAGGTTGAGCTTGTACCCTGAAAAGCCCTCAAATTCCCTGAGAATCTTCATCACCTCTGGCATGCCCCCCACTGGGTCCGCCACATACAGCAACAATTCATCTGCGTAAAGTGACACTCGGTGCTCCTCCCCACCCCGCACCAGACCCCTCCAATTCCCCGACTCCCTCAACGCCATGGCCAGGGGCTCAATTGCCAACGCAAAGAGCAAGGGGGACAGGGGACACCCCTGCCTCGTCCCCCGGTACAACCGAAAGTACGCCGATCTCCTCCTATTCGTGGCTACGCTCGCCATCAGGGCCTCATATAACAGCCTCACCCAACTGATAAACCCCTCCCTGAACCCAAACCTTTCCAACACCTCCCACAGGTATCCACACTCAACCCTATCAAAGGCCTTCTCCGGGTCTGATGCCACCACTATCTCCGCCTCCCCTTCTACCGCCGGCATCATTATAACATTCAGGAGCCTACGTATATTGGTGTTCAGCTGCCTTCTCTTCACAAACCCCGTCTGGTCCTTATGAATGACCCCCGGCACACAGTCCTCTATCCTTGTGGCCAAGATCTTCGCCAACAGCTTGGCATCCACATTTAACAGTGAGATCGGCCTATACGATCCACACTGCAGGGGGGTCCTTGTCCCGTTTAAGGATCAAGGAAATCAGCGCCCGTGACATAGTCGGGGACAAAGCCCCCCCCTCCCTTGCCTCGTTAAAGGTCCGAACCAACAGGGGGCCCAGCAGGTCTGCGTACATTTTATAAAATTCGACCGGGCGGCACTTCCCCGACTGCATGCTGCCTATCCCAGTAACCATCTCCTCCAGCTCAATCGGCGCCCCCAGCCCCTCCACCTCCCCCTCCTCCACCTTCGGAAATCTCAGCCTATCCAAAAAGCGCCCATTCCCCCCCACTCCACCGGGGGTTCGGACCGGTAAAATTCCCCATAAAAGTCCCTGAAGACCCCATTAATGGCCACCCCCCTTTGCACCACATTTCCTCCCCTATCCTTCACTCCACCAATCTCCCTGGCCACATCCCGCTTACAGATCTGATGCGCCAACATCCTACTCGCCTTCTCCCCATATTCGTACACCGCTCCTTGTGCCTTCCTCCACTGAGCTTCCGCCTTTCTGGTGGTCAGTAAGTCGAACCTGGCCTGAAGATTACGCCGCTCCCGCAGCAATCCCTCCTCCGGAGCCTCCGCGTATCTCCTGTCCACCCTCACCATCTCCCCCACCAACCTCTCCCTCTCTCTCTGCTCTCCCTTCTCCCCTCTAATCACCGCCTTTAATGCCTCCCAAACCGTCTCCACTCGGACCTCCCCATTATCATTGGCCTCTAAGTACCTCTTGATACACCCCCGAACCCGCCCGCCCACCTCCTCATCCGCCAGCAGCCCCTCTCCTCCCCCAACGCAAGGTCCACCCAGTGCGGGGCATGGTCCGAAATGACTATGGCTGAATACTCGGCATCCTCCACCCTCGAAATCAGCCCCCTGCTCAGAACAAAAAAAATCGATCCGGGAATAGGCCTTATGCACGTGGGAGAAAAATGAATACTCCCTGGCCCTCGGCCTCGCAAACCTCCAAGGATCCACCCCTCCCATCTGGTCCATAAACCCCCTCAACACCTTAGCCGCCGCGGGCCTCCTGCCCGTCCTGGACATGGATCGATCCAATGGGGGATCCAGCACTGTATTAAAGTCCCCCCCCCAATATCAGGCCCCCCGTTTCCAGATACGGAATGCGGCCCAACATGCGCCGCATAAAACCCGCATCGTCCCAATTTGGGGCATAGACATTCACCAGCCCCACCCGCTCCCCTTGCAACTTGCCGCTCACCATCACATACCTCCAGCCACTGTCAGCCACCACCTTTGACGCCTCAAATGACACCCTCTTTCCCACCAGGATCGCCACCCCCCGATTTTTTGTATCCAGCCCCGAATGAAACACTTGGCCTACCCAGCCCTTCCTCAGTCTAACCTGGTCCGCCACCTTCAGGTGCGTCTCCTGGAGCATAGCCACGTCCGCCTTCAGCCCCTTCAGCTGCGTAAACACCCGGGCCCGTTTGACCGGCCCATTCAGCCCCCTCACATTCCAGGTTATCAGCCGGATCAGAGGGCTCCCTGCCCCCCTCCCCTGCCGACTAGCCATGACCCATCCCCTGCCCGCCCCAGGCCAGCGCCCCCCACTTGGCCCGTTCCCCACGGCGGCAAACCCCACCCCCCCCAGCACCCCCTGCATACTCCAGCTCCTTCCTGGCCATTTCAGCAGCAACCCAGTACCCCCCATCCCCCCATCCCCCCCCCCCCCCAGGCTAGGACCCCTCCCAGCCGCGTTACTCCCTCCATAGCACTCCCGTGAGCCAGCTAACTTCTGCTCCCGCCACACCTCTGACCCCTCCCAACGTGGGGCTACTGCTCCTCCCCCATACCCTTACCCTTTATACTTAAAGCCCAGGGTCCTATAAATGGGAGATTTATAAAAGGGGGGGGAGGGGGGGGGAGGGGGGGAGGGGGGGAGGGGTTGTTGGGTTACGGGTATAGGGTGGATACGTGGGTTTGAGTAGGGTGATCATTGCTCGGCACAACATCGAGGGCTGAAGGGCCTGTTCTGTGCTGTACTGGTCTATGTTCTATGTTCTACTTGACTGCAAGCTGCTGGAGCTCGGATCTTGAACAGAGCTTTATATCTGGATTTGGGGACCCTTTATGCACTGGCATAGTGCACAAACAGGCCCCACATGACCAGGGTTTTGTGAAGAAGAAGGGATCTGGAAATGTGTCGACTGTGAAAATTATATTTGTGGAAATTGGGTGAAGTAATGCCGGTGTTTGATGAGACTTGGTGCTAAAGCTTTAGAGAAATGAAGATGGAATTTGATTTGAAGAAGTTCGTTTTGAAGGATATTGTGGCTGAAATGAATGCGATACGTGCTGAATGGGCTGACTGAGAAATGTGTGAGATATGTCTTTGTATCTGCTATGTGTAATTTATCAGTCATATTATTGCAATTTTCCTGTTAATTCATGTTTAATTTATGTTGATTTTGGTGTGATTGCTAATATAAAAGTGAAGTCTTGTATATTGGTCTTAGTTGGGTTGTTTGTAGTTTGTTTCCACAAGGGTCATAACAGTATTTCCATGACGTTGCTGCTCTTATCCTTCTCCATGGGGGTTGCAGAGGAGGGAGGCACAACTTTCGAGACATAACATCTCACCCATTGCTGCAAAGCAAAATGACTGAAGAAGAGAACAATATCCCTAGAATCCCAGCGCTAAGGGGAAATTGACTAACTCTTACAGCGCAATTTAACCTCAGGCAGCCGTCCTATATCTTAGAGATGACCTAGAGGCAGCTTGGGGCCTGTCGTGAACGTGAGTGAGTGCCTTTAAATTTGCTTACCTTTCACCGGGTGCAGGGTTTGAGGGAATATCAGGTAAGCTCTTTGTTTCTTTTTCTTCTTCTTGTTTTTTTTTAAATCTAGAGGTGATGTCAGGGAAGGCAGTACAATGCTCCTCCTGCAGAATGTTTGAGGTGAGGGACGCCGTCAGTGTCCCTGCTGATTTCATCTGTGGGAAGTGCACCCAACTCCAGCTCCTCAAAAACCGTGTTAGGGACCTGGAGCTTGAGCTGGATGAACTTCGGATCATTCGGGAGGCAGAGGGGGTCATAGATAGGAGCTTCAGGGAAGTAGTTACACCAAAGACTGGAGATAGATGGGTAACTGTAAGAGGGACTGGGAAGAAGCAGTCAGTGCAGGGACCCCCTGCGGTCGTTCCCCTGAGTAACAAGTATACCGTTTTGGATACTTGTGGGGGGGACGACTTACCAGGGGTAAGCCATGGGGTACGGGCCTCTGGCACGGAGTCTGTCCCTGTTGCTCAGAAGGGAAGGGGGGAAAGGAGTAGAACATTAGTAATTGGGGACTCAATAGTCAGGGGCACAGATAGGAGATTTTGTGGGAGCGAGAGAGACTCACGTTTGGTATGTTGCCTCCCAGGTGCAAGGGTACGTGATGTCTCGGATCGTGTTTTCCGGGTCCTTAAGGGGGAGGGGGAGCAGCCCCAAGTCGTATTCCACATTGGCACTAACGACATAGGTAGGAAAGGGGACAAGGATGTCAGGCAGGCCTTTAGGGAGCTAGGATGGAAGCTCAGAGTGAGAACAATCAGAGTTGTTATCTCTGGGTTGTTGCCCGTGCCACGTGATAGTGAGATGAGGAATAGGGAGAGAGAGCAATTAAACACGTGGCTACAGGGATGGTGCAGGCGGGAGGGATTCAGATTTCTGGATAACTGGGGCTCTTTCTGGGGAAGGTGGGACCTCTATAGACAGGAAGGTCTACATCTGAACCTGAGGGGCACCAATATCCTGGGGGGGAGATTTGTTAGTGCTCTTTGGGGGGGTTTAAACTAATTCAGCAGGGGCATGGGAACCTGGATTGTAGTTTTGGGGTACGGGAGATTGAGAGTATAGAAGTCAGGAGCACAGATTTGACTTCGCAGGAGGGTGCCAGTGTTCAGGTAGGTGGTTTGAAGTGTGTCTACTTCAATGCCAGGAGTATACAAAATAAGGTAGGCGAACTGGCAGCATGGGTTGGTACCTGGGACTTCGATGTTGTGGCCATTTCAGAGACATGGATAGAGCAGGGACAGGAATGGTTGTTGCAGGTTCCGGGGTTTAGGTGTTTTAGTAAGGTCACAGAAGGGGGCAAAAGAGGGGGAGGTGTGGCGCTGCTTGTCAAGGACAGTATTACAGTGGAGGAAAGGATGCTAGATGGGGACTCTTCTTCCGAGGTAATATGGGCTGAGGTTAGAAACAGGAAAGGAGAGGTCACCCTGTTGGGAGTTTTCTATAGGCCACCTAATAGTTCTAGGGATGTAGAGGAAAGGATGGCGAAGATGATTCTGGAAAAGAGCGAAAGTAACAGGGTAGTTGTTATGGGAGACTTTAACTTTCCAAATATTGACTGGAAAAGATATAGTTCGAGTACATTAGATGGGTCGTTCTTTGTACAATGTGTGCAGGAGGGTTTCCTGACACAATATGCTGACAGGCCAACAAGAGGCGAGGCCACATTGGATTTGGTTTTGGGTAATGAACCAGGCCAGGTGTTAGATCTGGAGGTAGGTGAGCATTTTGGAAACAGTGACCACAATTCGGTGACCTTTACGTTAGTGATGGAAAGGGATAAGTATACCCCGCAGGGCAAGAGTTATAGCTGGGGGAAGGGCAATTATGATGCCATTAGACATGACTTAGGATGTGTAGGTTGGAGAAGTAGGCTGCAAGGGTTGGGCACACTGGATATGTGGAGCTTGTTCAAGGAACAGCTATTGCATGTTCTTGATAAATACGTACCAGTCAGGCAGGGAGGAAGGGGTCGAGCGAGGGAACCGTGGTTTACCAAATAAGTGGAATCTCTTGTTAAGAGGAAGAAGGAGGCCTCTGTGAAGATGAGGCGTGAAGTTTCAGTTGGGGCGCTTGATAGTTACAAGGAAGCGAGGAAGGATCTAAAGAGAGAGCTAAGACGAGCAAGGAGGGGACATGAGAAATCTTTGGCAGGTAGAATCAAGGAAAACCCAAAAGCTTTCTATAGGTATGTCAGGAATAAAAGAATGACTAGGGTAAGAGTAGGGCCAGTCAAGGACAGTGGTGGGAAGTTGTGTGTGGAGGCTGAGGAGATAAGCGAGATACTAAATGAATACTTTTTGTCAGTATTCACTCAGGAAAAAGATAATATTGTGGAGGAGAATGCTGAGACCCAGGCTATTAGAATAGATGGCATTGAGGTGCGTAGGGAAGAAGTGTTGGCAATTCTGGACAAGGTGAAAATAGATAAGTCCCCGGGGCCTGATGGGATTTATCCTAGGATTCTCTGGGAAGCCAGGGAAGAGATTGCTGAGCCTTTGGCTTTGATTTTTAGGTCATCATGGCTACAGGAATAGTGCCAGAGGACTGGAGGATAGCAAATGTGGTCCCTTTGTTCAAGAAGGGGAGTAGAGATAACCCCGGTAACTATAGGCCGGTGAGCCTAACGTCTGTGGTGGGTAAAGTCTTGGAGAGGATTATAAAAGATACCATTTATAATCATCTAGATAGGAATAATATGATTAGGGATAGTCAGCATGGTTTTGTGAAGGGTAGTCATGCCTCACAAACCTTATCGAGTTCTTTGAGAAGGTGACTGAACAGGTAGACGAGGGTAGAGCAGTTGATGTGGTGTATATGGATTTCAGTAAAGCGTTTGATAAGGTTCCCCACGGTCGGCTATTGCAGAAAATACGGAGGCTGGGGATTGAGGGTGATTTAGAGATGTGGATCAGAAATTGGCTAGTTGAAAGAAGACAGAGAGTGGTAGTTGATGGGAAATGTTCAGAATGGAGTTCAGTTATGAGTGGCGTACCACAAGGATCTGTTCTGGGGCCGTTGCTGTTTGTCTTTTTTATAAATGACCTAGAGGAGGGCGCAGAAGGTTGGGTGAGTAAATTTGCAGACGACACTAAAGTCGGTGGAGTTGTAGACAGTGCGGAAGGATGTTGCAGGTTACAGAGGGACATAGATAAGCTGCAGAGCTGGGCTGAGAGGTGGCAAATGGAGTTTAATGTGGAGAAGTGTGAGGTGATTCACTTTGGAAAGAATAACAGGAATGCGGAATATTTGGCTAATGGTAAAATTCTTGGTAGTGTGGATGAGCAGAGGGATCTCGGTGTCCATGTACATAGATCCCTGAAAGTTGCCACCCAGGTTGATAGGGTTGTGAAGAAGGCCTATGGTGTGTTGGCCTTTATTGGTAGAGGGATTGAGTTCCGGAGCCATGAGGTCATGTTGCAGTTGTACAAAACTCTAGTACGGCCGCATTTGGAGTATTGCGCACAGTTCTGGTCGCCTCATTATAGGAAGGACGTGGAAGCTTTGGAACGGGTGCAGAGGAGATTTACCAGGATGTTGCCTGGTATGGAGGGAAAATCTTATGAGGAAAGGCTGATGGACATGAGGTTGTTTTCGTTAGAGAGAAGAAGGTTAAGAGGTGACTTAATAGAGGCATACAAAATGATCAGAGGGTTAGATAGGGTGGACAGCGAGAGCCTTCTCCCGCGGATGGAGGTGGCTAGCACGAGGGGACATAGCCTTAAATTGAGGGGTAATAGATATAGGACAGAGGTCAGAGGTGGGTTTTTTACGCAAAGAGTGGTGAGGCCGTGGAATGCCCTACCTGCAACAGTAGTGAACTCGCCAATATTGAGGGCATTTAAAAGTTTATTGGATAAGCATATGGATGATAAGGGCATAGTGTAGGTTAGATGGCCTTTAGTTTTTTTCCATGTCGGTGCAACATCGAGGGCCGAAGGGCCTGTACTGCGCTGTATCATTCTATGTTCTAAAGATAAAGAGGTCAGTGAATAGCTCTAGAACGGGTGCAACTACGTTTTCTATAGGTTTTTTGGTGATATTTAATGAAATATTTACGTGGGGCTTTGGGGCATACAATCAAGATTTGCCCCGGGCATCACCAGACCTCTGCACACCACTGCCTGCACAAAGGCCCACGCCTCCTCCGGGGACTGAAAGTAAAAGTGCCGGTCCTTGTAGGTGACCCACAGACGCGCCGGCTGTAACATGCCAAACTTCACACTCTTTCTGTGGAGCACCGCCTTCGTCCGGTTGTACCCGGCCCTCCGCTTAGCCACCTCCGCACTCCAGTCCTGGTAGATCCGCACTACCGTGTTCTCCCACTTGCTACTCCGCTCCTTCTTGGCCCACCTAAGCACGCACTCTCGGTCAAGAACCGGTGGAACCGCACCAGCACCGCCCGTGGAGGCTCATTCGGCTTGGGCCTCTTGGCCAGTATTCTGTGGACCCCCTCCAGCTCCAGGGGCCCCTGGAAGGACCCAGCTACCATCAGCGAGTTCAGCAAGACGACCACATAGGCCCCCAGGTCTGACCCCTCCAGCCCCTCCGTGAGGCCCAGAATACGCAAATGTTTCCGCCTCGACCGGTTCTCCATCCCTCGAACCGCTCCTGCCACTTCTTATGGAGCGCCTCATGCATCTCCACCTTTACCGCGAGGGCCGCGGCCTCATCCTCTCTTTCGGAGGCTTGTTGTCGGAGCTCCCGGATCTCCACCCCCTGGGCTGTCTGCGTCGCCAGCAGCTTGTCCGTATTAGCCTTCAGCGAGTCTAGCAGCTCCATCTTTAGCTCCCGAAAACAACGCTGGAGAGTCTCCTGCTGCTCCTGCGCCCACTGCCTCCATTCCTCGAGGCCTCCGCTGGACGCCATCTTGTTTTTCTTCCCCCGCTTTTTTCTAGGCGCTGCCACCGCTATTTTGCTGGCCCCACTCCTGGTCCAGACCATAGAATACTGGGGATCTGCTGCTGACACCTTCCCACATCGGGAATCGACGATCAAGTACCGCTGGGGGCCCTTAAAAGAGCCCAAAAGTCCGTTCTTGGCGGGAGCTGCCGAACGTGCGGCTTAGCTCCGCATAGCCGCAACCAGAAGTCCCCACCAATTTAACTCTTAACATACATAGAAATCCGTTTGAAGATTTCAGATTTCAACTCATCTATCTTTTTCCAAGCCACAGATTCAGTCCACCTTAACTGCTGAAGCTACACTTCCCAGCTGTCTGCTGGGTGTTCTCTCTCTCTGGTGGAAACATCTTTCTAACAAAGACAGGCACCAGGATTTTCCAGCCTCAACATGGCAGGATCCGCCACGGGAGATTCAGCAGCCTTGCCAAAAATCCATTGACTTTCAATGGGACCGGGACGGAAAGCTCTGCTCTGTGGTTTTCCCGATGTGACTAAGACTGTACACAATTACTGATTCTCCCAAACTAGACTTTAACTGATTGAATGATTCCTGGGCAGCTAAGCAGTTATACCCTTGATGGAACCATCAATTCACTAGACACATGCTTTAAGATATGAACAGTGGTTTTAATCTACTTACAACACACTCAGCCTGTTCCGCGTTGAACTCTCGATGAACTGAACGACTGGCTCTGAGCATTGGTATTTATACAGCAGTCCAGGGGGAGGAGTCGTGGGCGGAGCCAAGGGTGGAGACCTGTACAAACTCCTAAGCATTCCCAGCGCTACTCCCCCTGGTGGTCGGGCAACGCAACTGCGCTTACAAATGCATGGTCTCATGTATATACAATACAGTGTGAATTACGGAGTTACATTCACCACATTCACTCCCTACAAAAAAGAATCAAGTCCGGCGGGGGTGGTGGTTCATGCATTGAGTCTGTCCGGTGGTCGGACTGTCCGCTGCGATCTGCGGTGTTGTGGGTTGGGGTACGATGGCGGACTCCAGGGAAGATCTTGTCCGAGCTCCATACTCGTCTGGTTCGACTGGGGAATGAGGGCGCTGGGGGTTAGCCGGTGCGGGCGCGCGGAACAGGTGGAGTGAGCAAGTGGGCTCAGTGGGCTCGGGAGCGCGAGGGGGCGGCTGGGTCGGGTGTAGGGTGAGGGGTGCATCTGGAGTGATAGAGGGGATGCTGGACCCGGCGGGTGCTAGGTCCCGGAGGGATACGGTATCCTGACGGCCGTCGGGGAACTCGACAAAGGCGTACTGGGGGTTTGAGTGAAGCAGGCGCACCTTCTCAACAAGGGGGTCAGTTTTGTGCATCCTGACGTGCTTCTTGAGGAGTACAGGGCCTGGTGTCTTCAGCCATGCCGGAAGTGAGACCCCCGTGGTAGTTCCCCTGGAAAAAATGAAGAGCCTCTCGTTAGGGGTCTGATTGGTTGCTATGCATAAGAGGGACCTAATAGCGTGGAGCACGTCTGGGAAGACTTCCTGCCAATGGGAGACTTGGAAATTCCTGGACCGGAGGGTCAGTAGGACGGTCTTCCAGACCGTCGCATTCTCCCTCTCCACCTGCCCGTTCCTCCTGGGGTTGTAGCTGGCAGTCCTGCTCGAGGCAATGCCCTTGTCAAGCAGGTACTAACACAGCTCGTCGCTCATGAAGGACGCACACAGGTCGCTGTGCACGTAGCTGGGGAAACAAACAGGGTGAAGATACTATGCAGGGCCCTAATGACTGTGTGGGAGGTCATGTTGGGGCATGGAATAACAAATGGGAAGCGGGAGAACTCATCTATGACGTTTAAGAAGTAAACCTTCCTGTTAGTTGAGGGGAGTGGCCCTTTGAAATCGATCGTGAGGCGTTCAAAGGGCCTAGAAGCCTTGACCAGGTGGGCCCTGTCTGGTCTAAAAAAGTGCGGTTTGCACTCCGCACAGATCGGGCAGTCTCTGGTGACGGCTTTTACCTCCTCAGTGGAGAAAGGCAGATTTCGGGCTTTGATGTAGTGGGCGAGCCAGGTGAACCCCGGGTGGCAGAGGTCGTTGTGGATGATTTTCAGGCAGTCGATCTGCGCGCTGGCGCACGTCCCGTGGGATAGGGCATCTGGGGGCTCGTTGAGTTTCCCTGATCGATACTTAATATCGTAGCTATAGGTGGAGAGTTCGATCCTCCACCGCAGGATTTTATCGTTTTTAATCTTGCCCCTTTGCGAGTTGTCAAACATGAAGGCAACCGATCTTTGGTCGGTGATGAGGGTGAACCTCCTACCTGCGAGGTAGTGCCTCCAGTGACGAATAGCCTCCACAATGGCTTGTGCTTCTTTTTCGACTGCTGAGTGTCGGAGTTCCGAAGCGGATAGGGTACGGGAGAAGAATGCGACTGGTCTCCCTGCCTGATTTAAAGTGGCGGCAAGAGCGACCTCTGAGGCGTTGCTCTCAACCTGAAAGGGGGTGGATTCATCCACTGCCCGCATGGCCGCTTTGGCGATGTCCTCCTTGATGCAGTTGAAGGCCTGGCGCGCCTCAGCTGACAGGGGAAATAGTGTGGCCTTAAAGAGTGGGCTGGCTTTGTCCGCATATTGAGGGACCCACTGGGCGTAATACGAAAAGAATCCCAGGCACCGTTTGAGGGCCTTGGGGCAATGGGGGAGGGGGAGTTCTAAGAGGGGGTGCATATGGTCCGGGTCGGGACCCAGGACTCCGTTTTCCACGACATAGCTGAGGATGGCTAGTCTGGTTGTGCGGAAAACGCATTTCTGCTTGTTATAGGTGAGGTTTAGTTTCTGAGCCGTCTGGAGAAAACGGCAGAGGTTGGCGTCGTGGTCCTGCTGGTCATAGCCGCAGATGGTAACGTTATCCAAGTACGGGAACGTGGCCCGCAGCCCGTACTGGTCCATTGCTCGTTGGAACACCGAAACCCCATTAGTGACGCCGAAGGGAACCCGGAGGAAATGGAAGAGGCGGCCATCGGCCTCGAATGCCGTGTAGTGGCGGTCCTCCGGGCGGATTGGGAGCTGGTGGTATGCAGACTTCAGATCCACCGTGGAAAAGAGCCGATACTGGGCGATCTGGTTAACCATGTCTGCAATCCTGGGGAGGGGGTACACGTCGAGGAGCGTAAAACTATTAATGGTCTGACTATAGTCTACGACCATGTGGAATTTTTCCCCGGTCTTGACGATCACCACCTGAGCTCTCCAGGGGCTGTTGCTGGCCTCTATGATCCCCTCACTGAGGAGCCTTCGGACCTCCGACCGGATGAACACCCTATCCTGCAGGCTGTACCGCCTGCTGCGAGTGGCTACGGGTTTACAGTCCGGGGTGAGGTTGGCAAAGAGAGGAGGGGGGGAGATTCGCAACGTGGCTAGGCTGCAGATAGTGAGTGGGGTAGGGGTCCACCGAAACTGAGGGCGAGACTCTTGAGATTACACTGGAAATCAAGGCCTAATAAGAGTGGGGCGCAGAGTTCGGGCAGGACGTAGAGCTGGAATTTGGCATAGCTAACGCCTTGGATTGTGAGAGTCCCGACGGTCCGCCCTTGGATCTGGACAGAGTGGGAGCCCGAAGCGAGGGAGATAGTTTGCCGCGCGGGGAAAATGGGGAGCGAACAGCGTCTTACCAGATCTGGATGTACGAAGCTCTCCGTGCTCCCGGAGTCGAAAAGGCGTGCTGTACCCGTTAATTTGGACCGTCGCCATCGAGTTTCGCAGATGCTTCGGGCGCGATTGGTCCAGAGTGACTGCGCTGAGTTGCGGGTAGTCGGCGGCTCGATCAGCTGTGCTGGAGTGGCCCCGTGATGACTGCCCTCTGAGTTTGTAGTCGTTGAGGTGAGTTTCAGAGTTTGAAGGGGATGGATCCCAAGATGGCCACCCCAATGAATTGCACATGGCCGGCCGCATGGAGGAGGATTGCCAAGAGGGCTGCCCCCATGAGTCGCACATGGCCGGCCGCATGGAGGAGGATTGCCAAGATGGCCGCCCCCATGAGTCGCACATGTCGGGTGGGGGCGGAGTCGGCATACAGGCTGCAGCATTTCGGGGCCTGCGGGCCTGTGAATTCAGGGAACGAGTGCTTTGAGCCGTGGGAGGGTTAGAGGCTGGGGCTTTCTTTGCCAGACACACTCTGGCATAATGTCCTTTTCGCCCACAGCTGCTGCAGGTCGTGTTGCGGGCCGGGCAGTGCTGCCGCGAATGCTGATTCTGGCCACAAAAGTGGCAGGCCGGGGCAGCATTGTGGCTGGGCGGCCGCGTGGCGCAGGCCAGGGGGAGTCGCTGGTCGGGGGCCCATGACGGGGTCGTGGGGTCCGCGGGGAACGAGGCGAGGCTGTGGAAGGAGACCTCCATAGTGGTAGCAAGTTCAACAGTTGCGTCAAGATTTAGGGCCCCCTTTTCCAGCAGTCGCTGGCACACGTAATTTGACCTAAGGCCCGCAACAAAGGCATCGCGTACAGCAAGTTCTCTATGTTCTGCCGCGGTAACCGCCTGGTAATTACAGTCACTAGATAAAGTTTTAAGCTCTCTCAGGAATTCTGCGAGCAATTCCGTAGGCCGCTGGCGGCGAGTAGTAAACACGTGTCGCACGTAGACCTCATTTACAGGCCTTACATACATTTTGTCGAGTAGCGCTAGGGCTTCAGTATATGAACCAGCGCAGTTTAGTTGAGTAGAGATTCTGTGGCTCACCCTCGCGTGCAGTAGGCTCAGTTTCTGCTCCTCCGTTGTTTCGGCTGTGCTTGCTTCCACCAGATAGGCTTTAAAACACCGCAGCCAATGAGAAAAAATATATTTTGCCTCTGCATCCCGTGGGTCAAGTTCCAGTCGCTCAGGCTTGAGGGCTGATTCCATGATTGATCCTGACTGTTTCTTAAGTAGATTAAATTGATGGAACCATCAATTCACTAGACACGTATGAACAGTGGTTTTAATCTACTTACAACAGAGCCAGCCTGTTCCGCGTTGAACTCTCGATAAACTGAATGACTGGCTCTGAGCATTGGTATTTATAGAGCAGTCCAGGGGGAGGAGTCATGGGCGGAGCCAAGGGTGGAGCCCTGTACAAACTCCTAAGCATTCCCAGTGCTACTCCCCCTAGTGGTCGGGCAACGCAACTGCGCTTACAAATGCATAGTCTCATGTATATACAATACAGTGTGAATTACGGAGTTACATTCACCACAACCCTTTCTATTCACACTCTCTTAAGCCAATTACTTTGCCCTGACAATCTTGCCTAAACTGTATCCGCTGATCTCTATCATTGGATTCTTACAGAAATCCTCAGCCCTGTGACAGTTACTTTAGTCACTAACTAAGCCTTACATTGGATTCTTACTGCAATCCCTCAGCCTGTGACAACTACCGTTGACTGACAATGTGCTATGCAAATGCTAACTTTCTGTCAAGTGCCCTGCTCCTGGCAAGTGCTCTCCTGGCAAGCGCCCTAGTCCTAATTCCCTCTCTCCTGACAAATTTCACTCATCAAGTGTCCTGTGACAAGTGCTAACCCTTGGCTAGTGCTACGATCTCAGTGATGCACCCCTATTTTTATATCCTTTTTGCAGGTAGTTTTGCAACATTTAGGCGGAGTATGTGTATCTGGGACAACACAACCGACAATTCTAACCCAACATTTACAACTCTTGACCAATGGGAAGAGCGCTCCCCACGTCTCCACAAAGATCAAATCTTAATTTGTATCTCTAACCGGATGCCCTCGGAACATTGGAGGACCAAGACCATTTTTCTAGCCCATCAGCTTTGCAACCTTAGCATGCTTACCTTGTAACTGCTAAACCATAACTTGTGTCTTTGAGTGGAGACGTTGGAACATCTAGTCCTCAAGCCACCTTCTCAGTCAATCAGCATTGTAGCTTTGGCTTTCTTCATGACTCAGCTAGAATAACTGGAACCAAAAAGTGCAAATGTGTTTTCAGTTCATTTCTGTTGGGACACTGGACCAGGCCCCTACATTTTTTAGGATATTGGATAGGAACCTCAAACAATGTTTTTAAATTAGTAAAGCTGTGATGAAAGGATACTTCATCCCAGAAATGATGACTCTGACCAATAGGTATCTTTCACGTTAAACCCAGCTTTAATTTAAACACATAATTAACTACATTAACATCAAAGGAATAGCATTACAATTATCAGTTAAACATTTCTTAAACGAAAGGAAAAGTGTGAACTTACTTTCTATACCTGCTACTACCTCCAATTATAAACCCAATGCAGTTCAAATGCCACTTTTAAATAAAGTAAGCAAAAAGATTACTTGCTTAGCTGCGTAAAGAATTTTGGAAAGAGAAACCCTTTCAGGAACAGAACCAGTACACTTGTGCTCAACCTAGTAGCATTTGGCAAAACTGCTGTTCAACTTAAAATTATTCTGTCTTGTCAAACTCAAATCCTATGGCAAACTGCAAAACTACAGTCAGACCTGGCACCTCCCATTAACATTATCTGAATTCCACTAGGATGTCACATGACCTGCTTAGCTAGGAATAAATGCAACCCCATATAATTTATCTACTCTCCAGGGAATCTCCAGCAATCATACCAATGTTCCATTAGCCCTCTATATGTAAACAAGCAAATGGTTAGAAACTGTGGGCGCGATTCTGTGTAAATACAGTGTCAAGATTCATAAAAATGAGAATCCTGCCAATTCCACGATGTCCCTCGCCCTCAGTAAAAACCGGGCCTTTAATTTGAGATCTGGATCCCAGTATCTCACCTCATAACTGTGCCATCGACAGTGCAATATTCAAACATGAACAATGTATTCTAAACAATTTCTTATTATAAGTTACAACTATTTTAAATAACTTGTTTAATTTTATAACCCATCCTGAAATTTTTTCTTATGTTATATCTTTCTAAGAATATTAATAATCATTTTCAGGATTTTTTAAGAAGTATTTTTATTCAAATTTCTAACATTGTAATATTTAAAACACATAACATTACAAAGTAAAACCCCAAGCCCACCCCTACCCAACACCGTAATCTCGGCATTTTCAAAGTGGGTGTCGCGACCCGCAGGTGGGCCGCGGGCGGGCGTCGGGGGGGTTGCGGAGCCATCCATTGTGCCGTCCCCGATCGCATGAATTCAGATGCAACAGCCGCAGCAGTCGGCTTTTAAGAATGACGGCTGCGACCAGCTTTAAAAATGTGGATGCGCTGCGCATGCGTGCCCACTCATCAGTAGCCCAAAGAGAAACACTGCCTCCTCCTGACATCAGCGCGCTGACCCAGGAGAAGAGGTTTTTTAAAATTCAATTCAGTCTTCCTGCATCTGTCTTGACTATGCCCAATGGCTGAGCCTGCAGACCTCTCTTTGATAGAGAATTTTAGAGATTAAAAATATTCACAATACTTTGAGCGAAGTAATTCCTCCTGATCTTTGTCTAAAATCGGCGCATTGTAATTTGCAGATTATATCCCCAGGCTATAAACCACCCATCTGAAGAAAACTTACATTTTGCATCTGCTCTGTAGAGTCCTGAGAGAATAGTGCCTGTTTCAATGAGGTAATTTCTCATTCTTCACTACTCTAGACTATAGAGTATAAACCCAGACTCACCTCTCGCATTAAAGACAAGAGAAAATAGTGGGTGGCGAAGGTCGGCTGGCGTGGGTCCTGAAGGATGGCCGGTTGGTAAAAATGGTGTCGGGCAAAAAAGTTTGAAAAACACTGTTCTAACCAACCTCCCCAGCTTGCCCCCTCCCCCTCTTCCTCCCTAGCAATTGACAGTAACCAGCTCCATGAAATGTCATATAAACAAACCCCATCTCTTATGGAACCTCTCACTCCCCCCCTCCCCCCCCCCCCCCCGACCCCCCAGGACTCCATTAAATCTCCCATCCACATCGAAGAATCAGCGGCCCGGCTTCGGAGCAGCGTGGTGGGAATTTCCTGTGCCCCGACGATTCTCCTGGGCTCGGAGAATCCTGGCACCTAAATATGGCTCCGGGGACGGGCTCTAAATCTACGTTCAAGATCGTCGCCATAGTGCTGAAGAATGACCTCCACAATTTCTCCAACTTCAGGCATAACCAGAACATATGTACGTGATTGGCTGGGCCGCTGCCACACCACCCACTAATAGCCTCCACCCCCTCAAACAATCGGTTCATCTTCAACTTTGTCAGGTATGCTCTGTGTACGACCTTTAGCTGTATCAAGCCCAGCCTCGCGCACGAGGCTGAGACACTCACCCTCCGCAGTACCTCACACTATAGCGATCATTTTCAAGATTGTCATGTTTTGACATACTTAAGCATATGATTTTCATATTTTACTTAAAAATAAACATTTCTGAGATTGTTCCAGATTTTTGAAAAGTATGTTTCGTTTTGTTTTAACTTTCTTTATGACCACTTGGTGTCAGTAAAGAGCCATAGCAATATGCTACACATTGACATTCTCTCTCATGGACAGCCATTTTCTTTTGTAGTTTTTGGACAGAAATCTTAAAAAAACATACATATTCCATCTTTCCCTGTCATTTAAAAAAAAATGTATCACTGTTATTTTTGTTTTTGATCTCCAACAAAGGGTTTTGGACAGACAGCCAATAGGTAGGTTTCTACTGTCCTATATTGCGACATCTTTACACAATTTAATTAAAGTGAAATTTCTGCAGCGTTAAATTAGAAACTGAAAAAGAGTGTGAATGGAGCTTAGTCGAATAATCAAAGGGACATTGAATAGGTATATGGAAGGAGGCTTTTAAAAATTAAGATTAATACGAAAAGGTTTTCAAAAGATTTTAAGAGGGATTTCCAGACTCCTGGTTCTAGCCACTGAAGTCTTTGCCACCATTAGTGAAGGGAGGAAAGGAAATTATGGAAGATCAGAGTGAAAGGGGCAATGTTATACCGTCAATTCACTGTGAGACCATGAGAACGAGTGAACATTAGGCTTTATTATCCATGAACTCGCCTGCCAGAGTCGGCTATACAAATAAGTGCCACCCACAGGTGGCCGGACTATATATGGCCCCAGTGAGGGCGGAGACAGAGGCAGAGCCCACCGGGGTTCAGTATAGTACCTGGAAGTAGCTCTTATCATCACTTCCAGGTCATGGGTCACATCATTATACAGACAGTACAGCCAGCTCACGCATTAGGTAAAATACATTCACACCCTGTTAAAAAAAATCAAGTCCAGCGGGGGTGATGTGGGGTCATTAGTAATTCAGTCTGCCTGGAGGCCGGATCATTCTTTTAGACCTCCTCAGCTCTGGTGATGTGGCAGGCATGGTTGTTGCAGATGGTGACTCCGGGGGCGTTGTGTCTGGAGCTTGAGCCCCAGTCCGGCATGTCGGAGACTGTTGGGGATTTGGGAGTAGGCAGGGGGGTGGTGGGTGGCAGCAGTGCCGGCGTGGGACAATGCAGGAGACCCAGGGGGGTGTAAGGGGCGCTGAGGGTGGCTGTAGGTAGCGGGGAGGGGGGTGCATTGGCAGGGGAATCGGCTGGCACCAGATCTTGTAGAGAGACCGTATCTTGCCGTCTGTCCTGGTGCGCAATGTAGGCGTACTGGGGGTTGGCGTGCAGCAACTGGACCCTCTCGACCAGGGGGTCGGTCTTATGGCTCCTCATGTGCTTCCAGAGAAGGACAGGTCCCGGAGTTGTCAGCCAAGATGAAAGTGAGACCACTGAGATGGACTTCCTAGGGAACAGAAACAAGCAGTCGTGAGGGGTCTTGTTCGTGGTTGTGCAGAGGAACGGTCTGATGGAGTAGAGGGCGTCGGGGAGGACCTCCTGCCAGCAGGGGGGGTCGGGAGATTTCTAGACCGGAGGGCCAGAAGAACGGCCTTCCATACCGTCGCTTTCTCCCTCTCCACCTGCCCGTTTCCCTGCGGGTTATAGCTTGTAGTCCTGCTCGAGGCGATGCCTTTGCTGAGCAGGTACTGATGCAGCTCATAGCTCATGGACGAGGTGCCCCGTTCGCTGTGGACGTAGGCAGTGAAACCGAACAGTGTGAAGATAAAGTGCCTTTATTACAGTGGCCGAGGTCATGTCGGGGCAGGGGACAGCGAAGGGGAAGCTGGAGGACTCGTCGACGACGGTTAGAAAGTATATTACGGTTATTGGAGGCGAGGGGCCCTTTGAAGTCCACACTTAGGCGCTCAAAGGGCCGGGAGGCCTTTACCAGGTGGGCCTTGTCTGGCCAGTAGAAGTGCGGTTTGCAGTCCGTGCGGACTTGGCAGTCCCTGGTCATGGCCTTGACCTTCTCGGAGGAGAAGGGCAGATTGCGGACCTTAATAAAGTGGATAAGCCGGGTGATCCCCGGGTGACAGAGGTCATTGTGGATAGCCTGAAGTTGGTCACCTTGCGCACTGGCGCATGTGCTGCGTGACAGGGCATCTGGGGGCTCATTGAGCTTCCCAGGACAATACTTGATATCGGAATTGTAGGTGGAGAGTTCGATCCTCCACCTCAGGATTTTGTCATTTTTTATTTTGCCCCATTGTGCGTTGTCAAACATGAAGGCGACCAACCGCTGGTCGGTGACAAGGGTGACCCTCCTACCAGCTAGGTAGTGCCTCCAGTGCCGCATGGCTTCCACTATGGCTTGTGCTTCCTTCTCAACCGAGGAGTGTTGGATTTCAGAAGCGTGGAGGGTTCGAGAGAAGAATGCTACTGGCCTGCCCGCCTGGTTGAGTGTGGCGGCCAGTGCGATGTCTGACGCATCGCTCTCTACCTGAAAGGGGATGGACTCGTCCACCACGTGCATAGCAGCTTGGTGATGTCGGCCTTGATGCGGCCAAAGGCCGAGCTGGCCTCAGCCGTCAGGGGAAATGTGGTGGTTTGAATAAGTGGGCGGGCTATGTCAGCATAGTTGGGGACCCACTGGGCATAGTAGAACAGCCCCAGGCATCGTTTGAGGGCCTTGAGGCTGTAGGGAGGGGGAAGTTCCGTGAGGGGGCGCATACAGTCAAGGTTGGGCCCCAGGACTCTGTTCGCCACGACGTAGCCGAGGATGTAGTGCGGAAAATGCACTTCCCTTTGTTGTACATGAGGTTGAGGGATTGGGCTGCCAGAGGAACCTCTGCAGGTTGGCATCGTGGTCCTGCTGATCATGGCCGCAGATGGTAACATTGGGGCCATGCAGGGTAGCATGGTGGTTAGCATAAATGCTTCACAGCTCCAGGGTCCCAGGTTCGATTCCCGGCTGGGTCACTGTCTGTGTGGAGTCTGCACGTCCTCCCCCTGTGTGCGTGGGTTTCCTCCGGGTGCTCCGGTTTCCTCCCACAGTCCAAAGATGTGCGGGTTAGGTGGATTGGCCATGCTAAATTGCCCGTAGTGTCCTAATAAAAGTAAGGTTAAGGGGGGGGTGGGTTGTTGGGTTACGGGTATAGGGTGGATACGTGGGTTTGAGTAGGGTGATCATGGCTCGGCACAACATTGAGGGCCGAAGGGCCTGTTCTGTGCTGTACTGTTCTATGTTCTATTGTCCAAGTACGGGTATGTAGCCCGCAAACCGTACTGGTCCACCATTCGGTCCATCGTTCCCTGAAAGACCGAGACCCCGTTAGTATCGCCGAAGGGGATCCTGAGGAAGTGGAAGAGTCGGCCGGCTGCTTCAAAGGCAGTGTAGTGGCTCTCTACCGGGTGGATTGGGAGCTGGTGGTAGGCCGACCTCAGATCGAGCGCTGAGAACACTGTGCAATCTGATTGACCATCTCCGCTATCCGGGGGAGGGGGTACGCATCCAGTTGTGTGAACCAGTTAATGGTCTGGCTGTAGTCCACAACCATCCGATTCTTTTCCTCGGTCCGGACGACCACCACTTGCGCTCTCCAGGGGCTGTTGCTGGCCTCGATGATCCCTTCACTCCAGTCGCTGGACCTCCGACTTGATAAAAGCCATACCTTGGGAACTGAGGACGTACAGCTTAAAACGGGCGTACTGGGCACCCTGTATCATGAGGTTAGCGATACAGTACCCGGATCTGGACCGAATCAGGCAAGGGAGATTGTTTGGGATGCGGGGTATATGGGAAGGGAGCAGCGCCTTATCGGGTCAGGATGAACAAAGCTCTCCGTGCTCCCGGAGTCGAAAAGACAGGTGGTCTCATGCCCGTTGACCTGGACGACCATCATTGAATTTTTCGGGTGCTTCGGCTGCGACTGGTCGAGGGTGACTGTGCCCAGCTGCGGCTAGCCAGAGTGGTTGGTGGTATCGGGGTCACAAAATGACGGCCCCACGAGTCGCACATGTCGGGCTGGGTCGAAGGTGGCGACCAAGATGGCTACCCCCATCGGTCACACGTGTCAGTCGGTGCCGGAGCCGACGGCCAAGATGACGGGCCCCACGAGTCGCACGTGTCGATCGGTGTTGGAGCCGGCGGGCAAGGTGGCGACCCCACGAGTCGCACGAGGCTGATGACACGTCTGAAGGGGGCGTTCCGGGCAGGCACACAGCCTTGCGGGGTCTGCGGGCCTGTGAGTCCATGGGTCGGGCCTGGTGAGTTTTCGATTTCTGGGCTTCAGGTCAGCCCAGACAGACTCTGGCGAAGTGTCCCTTTTTCCCACAGTTGCTGCACGTTGTTGTGCGGGCTGGGCAACGCTGCCGGGGGTGTTGACCCTGGCCGCAGAAGTAGCACTGTGGTTCCCCGGGCTGGACTGTCAGTTGGGTCCGACGGGGGCCGCGACGATGGTGTCCACGAGGGGTCCGCCGGGTCCGCGGAGAACGCAATGAGGCACTGGTCAGCCACCTCTAACGAGGTAGCTAGCTTTACCGTGTCCCGCAGGTAAGAGGTCCCGTTTTCCAGCAAGCGCTGCCTGATTTAGTTCGATCGGGCCCCAGGCATGTAGGTGTCCCGGATCTGTAGGTTTATGTGTTCTTCCGGCGCCACATTCCGGTAGCTGCAGTTCCTTGCGAGTAGGGTCAGATTTTCCAGGTACTCATCTAGCGATTTCCCCAGCGCGTTGACGGCGAGTAGTGAGGAGATGTTGGGCATACACATCGTTTACAGGCTTCACAAAATGCGCCTTGAGGGTTGCGACCGACGCCTCGTACATGGCCGCTTTCTCGATCATCACGGAGATTCTATGGCTCACCCGAGCATGGAGGAGTCGCAGCTTGAGGGGTTCAGTGGGAGGCGTTGTGGAGAAGTCGAGGTAGGCCTCGAAGCAGTGAAGCCAATGCTCGAAGATCTCCTTGGCTTCTGACGCGCGCGTCAAGTTCGAGCTTATCTGGCTTTAGAGCTGCTTCCATGGTGCTGTCGATGGATAATAAATTGTTATACCATCAATTCACTGTGAGGCCGTGAGAACGAGTGAACACTAGACTTTATTATCCATGAACTCGCCTGCCAGTATCTGTTGTACAAATGAGTGCCACCCACAGGCCGGTCTATATATCGTCCCGGTGAGGGCGGTGCCAGAGGTGGAGCCCACCGGGGTTCCAGTACAGTACCTGGAAGTAGCCCGTATCATCACTTCCAGGTCATGGGTCACATCATTATACAGACAGCTCATGCATTAGGTGAAATACATTCACCATAGGCAAGCTGGAAAACAGGAGTTAGAGGAAGTTGTAGAGGTAGCAGGAGGCAAGGTCATGGAGGCATTTTTAAGCAATATTCAAATGAATTTTGAAATCAGTCCACTGGGGGACAAAAATTCAGTAAAGGATAAAGTCATAACTGAACAGAATTTAGTGCAGAATAGACTGAAAATGGTGGAGTTCTGAATTGGTAAGATGGGTGGAATGAAGCTTGGCAGCTAGTAAGGAGAGCTTAACGAAGGCCGGAACATTCCAGCTGCCCAGCATCAGATTTGGGGGTACTCCAAAGATGCGATTGGGAATCCTTCTTGGAGATTCTCAAGTCAGTGTTTGAACGGCAACTGTCCAGAAGAGCAACTTCCTCTGGGCAATGGGCCTGTGCTGAGAACCATCAGAAAAAGTGTTTAAATTGTTAGCTTCAGATGGTTTTATGCTAATGATGCATCATCAATTGGACTCGAGTCGTAGTGAAGTTCCAAACAACAGGCTTTAATACGCTAGATGTGAGCCCGGCAGTGGTCGTACAGAGAAAGGCCGACTGCCAGCCGGTACGAGCTCTTATACCCCGCCTTGTAGGCGGAGGTACCAACCTCTCAGCCAATCGGCGGGGAGTCACATGACCAGCCACAACCAATTGGCAGAGAGGCACATGACTTGCCTGGGCCAATGGGCAGCGGGGCTGCTGTACCAATAGCAGCTTGGTTCTTTGGTAATATGAACTCTCTAGCCATACTACCACATTCACCCCTTGTTGAGAAAGAAGCGGGGGGGGTGGGAACGAGTGGCAGGAGAGACCGGGGGGGGGGGCCTGTAAAACTGATAGTATGACTAGAGACCTTCTCGGGTAGTACCGAGGTAACTATGGCTGCCCACTGGCCCGCGACGAACGTGTAAGAAAACCATGCTATCTACAGTATACAAGGGAAAACAACAATAAACATCGTAATAATAATGAGAACAAAACAAAAAAAAACACAGGCAAGGAACATATGCAGAACGCGAAAGTCCATAAGGTCCATCAAATTGACTCGATCAGCCGAATGGGTGCCTTCGGTGTCCTGCCGGACCTGCGCAGCGGCGCCAGCGACGTTGGAGTGGTGGTCGTCCGTGACTCCGGGAGCGGTGGTCGTGGTCCTGTGTCCGTACCCCTGGTCAGAGCTGGTGGTAGCCGGGCCGGGGGAAGGGGTTCCTGTGCGCTGGGTTGCAGGGTGCTGGGGGCGCTGGGGGCGGTTGGGACTGGTGGGAGGGTGCTGATGCTGGGGGTTGTGGCCGCACGCCGGCGGGTGTCAGGTCCCGAAGGGAGACCGTGTCCTGTCGTCCGTCGGGATACTTCACGTACGCGTACTGCGGGTTCGCGTGGAGTAACTGGACTCTTTCAACCAACGGGTCAGACTTGTGCACCCGCACATGCTTCCGGAGCAGGATGGGCCCGGGGGTGGCCAGCCAGGTCGGGAGTGCGGTCCCAGAGGAAGACTTCCTGGGGAAAAAAAGAAGACGTTCATGAGGTGTTTGATTCGTGGCAGAACAGAGGAGAGACCGAATAGAGTGGAGGGCGTCTGGGAGAACCTCTTGCCAGTGGGAGACTGGGAGACACCTGGACCGCAGGGCCAGTAGGACGGTCTTCCAGACTGTACCGTTCTCCCGCTCGACCTGACCGTTACCCCGGGGGTTATAATTGGTCGTCCTGCTAGAGGCGATGCCCTTTCTAAGCAGGAATTGACGCAGCTCGTCACTCATAAAGGTGGACCCCCGGTCGCTGTGGATGTACGCGGGGTAACCGAACAGGGAGAAAATGGAGTGGAGGGCCTTGATGATAGTGGAAGTGGTCATGTCGGGGCAGGGGATGGCGAACGGGAAGCGGGAATACTCGTCAATCACATTTAAGAAGTATGTGTTGTGGTTGTTGGAGAGGAGGGGACCCTTGAAGTCCATGCTAAGACGCTCGAAAGGGCGAGAAGCCTTTATCAGATGTGCCTGCTCGGGGCGGTAGAAGTGCGGCTTGCACTCCGCGCAAATGTGGCATTCCCTGGTTACAGTCCTGACCTCCTCAATGGAGTAGGGCAGGTTGCGGGTCTTGATAAAATGAAAAAAACGGGTGACCCCTGGATGGCAGAGGTCCGTGTGGAGGGAGCGGAGGCGGTCAATCTGCGCGCTGGCGCAGGTACCGCGGGATAGGGCATCGGGAGGCTCGTTGAGCTTCCCAGGACGATACAAGATATCGTAGTTGTACGTGGACAACTCGATCCGCCACCGCAAGATCTTGTCGTTCTTGATCTTGCCCCTCTGTGCATTATCGAACATGAAGGCTACTGACCGTTGGTCTGTGAGGAGGGTAAACCTCCTGCCGGCCAAATAGTGCCTCCTATGTCACACAGCTTTGACAATGGCCTGTGCCTCCTTTTCAACCAGGGAATGGCGGATTTCGGAAGCGTGGAGGGTCGGGAGAAAAAGGCCACAGGTCTGCCCGCTTGGTTGAGGGTGGCCGCCAAAGCTACGTCGGACGCGTCGCTCTCGACCTGGAATGGGAGGGACTCGTCGATAGCGGCATCGTGGCCTTCGCAATGTCATTTTTGATGCGGCTAAAGGCCTGGCGGGCCTCCATCGACAGGGGAAACGTGGTGGATTGGATGAGGGGGCGGGCTTTGTCGGCGTAGTTAGGGACCCACTGGGCATAATAAGAAAAGAAGCCCAGACAGCGCTTGAGGGCTTTGAGGGAGTTGGGAAGGGGGCGCATGCGTTCGGGCTCGGGGCCTGTCACTCCGATACGCACTACGTAGCCGAGGATGGCTAGACGGTCGGTGCTAAACACACACTTATCCTTATTATACGTGAGGTTAAGGAGTTTTGCGGTTTGAGGAATTTACGGAGGTTGGTGTTGTGGTCCTGCTGGTCATGGCCGCAGATGGTGACATTGTCGAGATACGGGAAGGTGGCTCATAAATCGTATTGGTCAACCATTCGGTCCATCTCCCGTTGGAAGACCGAGACCCCATTCGTGACACCAAAGGGAACCCTTAAAAAGTGGTAGAGTCGCCCATCCGCTTCGAACGCGGTGTACTTTTGGTCACTCGCGTGGATGGGGAGCTGGTGGTAGGCGGACTTAAGGTCCACCGTGGAAAAAACTTTGTATTTCGCGACCCTGTTAACCAGGTCGGAGATACGGGGGAGAGGATACGCGTCCAGCTGCGTAAACCTGTTGATGGTCTGACTGTAATCGATGACCATACAGTTTTTCTCCCCAGTCTTAACCACCAGCACTTGTGCTCGCCAGGGACTGTTGCTAGCCGCTATGACCCCTTCCTTCAGGAGCCTTTGGACCTCGGACCTGATGAAGGTCCGGTCCTGGGCACTGTACCGTCTACTCCTGGTGGCGACGGGTTTGCAATCCGGGGTGAGGTTCGCAAACAAGGAAGGGGGGTTGACCTTGAGGGACACAAGGCTGCAGACAGTAAGGGGGGGATTAGGGCCGCTGAATTTAAAAGTTAGGCTCTGCAGGTTGCACTGAATGTCCAGTCCAAGAAGTGCCGGTGCGCAGAGGCGGGGGAGGATGAGGAATTTATAATTTTTAAAAACCCTCCCCTGGACCGTGAGGTCCGCCACGCAGCACACGGTGATTTGGACTGAGTGCGAACCAGATGCCAGAGCAATTTTGTGCTTTACTGGGTGAATGGGGAGCGCGCAGCGTCTTACCGTGTCGGGGTGGACGAAGCTCTCTGTGCACCCGGAGTCCAGTAGGCAGCTCGTCTCGCGACCGTTCAGGTGGATCTGTGTGGTCGCCGTGGAAAGCGTGCGGGGCCGTGTCTGGTCCAGTGTCACCGAGGCGAGTCGTGGCAGGAACTCGGAGTCGTCATCCAGGACGGAGTAATCGCTTGCGGGGTCCTCCATGCCGATCCAAGATGGCGGCACCCGTCGGCTGCACGTGGTGGGGGATGAACAAAATGGCGTCGCCCGGGGGTCACACGTGGAGCCGGGGGCCCAAAATGGCGTCGCCCTGGGGTCACACGTGGAGTCGGGGGCCCAAAATGGCGGCGGCCGTGGATCACTCGTGGCGGTGGGGGGTGGCGGCAGCGAGGTCCGTGGGCCGCACAGGGCCCTAGAGGAGTGCAGGGGGGGGGGGGGGGGCCTGCGGTCGCAGTCTGGAACGGCAGCGACCGACTTGGAGAGGCAGACAGCCGCGAAATGGCCCTTTTTGCCGCAACTCTTGCAGACTGCGGTGCGGGCCGGGCAGCGCGGGCGGGGGTGCTTGGCCTGCCCGCAGAAATAGCAGCGGGGGCCTGTGGGCTTGTCTGGGCATCCTGCAGCGCAGGCCTGTGGGTCCGAGTCGGCGGGGGTGAGGGGGCTGTGCCACGCTGCCCAAGGGGCTGCCGCGCGGCCGGGGGCATACGCGCGCGCATTGCGGTCAGTGACCTCCAAAGAGGATGCAAGGGTCTGTGCCTCAGTGAGGCTGAGAGTATCCTTCTCTAAAAGTCTCTGGTGTATTTGGGGTGACTGCATGCCCGCCACAAAGGCGTCCCTAATCAAGAGTTCGGTGTGCTCCGCAGCAGTGACCTGCGGGCAGGCGCAGTTTCTCCCCAGGACAATGAGGGCCCAATAGAATTCATCGAGGGACTCACCGGGGAATTGTTGCCTTGTTGCCAGGAGGTGCCGCGCGTAGACCTGGTTTACTGGCCTGATGAAGTGTCCTTTTAGAAGACCCATGGCGACATCATAGTCCAGTTCATCCTCTATCATAGAGTAAACGGCGGTGCCCACGCACGAGTGGAGGATGTGGAGTTTCTGCTCCTTTGTTGGTCGATTTTCTGTAGTAGTGAGATAGCTATTGAAGCACGCCAGCCAATGTTTAAAAGTTGCTGACGCGTTTGCAGCATGTGGGCTGATCCGGAGGCATTCTGGCTTAATCCGTAGTTCCATTTTCAAAGTCTAGTGTAGTAAATTGATGCACCATCAATTGGACTCGAGTCGTAGTGAAGTTCCAAACAACAGGCTTTAATACGCTAGATGTGAGCCCGGAAGTGGTCGTACAGAGAAAGGCCGACTGCCAGCCAGTACAAGCTCTTATACCCCACCTTGTAGGTGGAGCTACCAACCTCTCAGCCAATCGGTGGTGAGTCACATGACCAGCCACAACCAATTGGCAGAGAGGCACATGATTTGCCTGGGCCAACGGGCAGCGAGGCTGCTGTAACAATGGCAGCTTGGTTCTTTGGTAATATGATCTCTCTAGCCATACTACCACAGGTAATAATTACTCTGAAGGATTAGGATTAAAACCTCTTCTACCTTCTTTGTAACTATTTTAAACACCCACACCGAACACCACACAGAATTTCACCCGCACCCCCTGTCACCCCGACCCGACACCCCAGACTCTCCACCCCGATAATCAACTGACCCTCAGATATCTGATACCCCGATGTCTGCCTCACCCAACCCAGTGTCTGACTCCCTCCCAATGTTCAAACTGCCCCTCCCATCACCATGATGTCCAACACTCCCACTCCCGCAATGTTTGACCCCCCCACTTCAAATCCTCTCCTGAAATACGATGTCTCCACCCCTCCTTCCCGCGATGTCCAATCTCCCCCCTCCCCCCATGTCCATGCCCTTGATGTCCGGCCCCCTCCCCCCCCAGTCCCAGCATCAACGCCGCCCCCTCCCCCTTGGACCCCGACTACCCACCTGAATCCGACCTCCCCCTCCTGATGTCTGACCCCCCCCCCCCCCCCCCCCCCCCACCCCCCCCCCCCCCCCCCCCCCCCCCCCCCCCCCCCCTCAATCCTATCCATTTATTCTAGGCACTTACCATCTCCCTGGCCTGTCAGTTTCAATTGGACCTCCAATCTAACCTGACTTACGGCGGCTAGTGCAGAAAAAAAAGAGGGGATATCCTCTTTCGCTCCAACTCTGGTAGGCATCGACACTGAGCCTCAGTGATCTCTGTGCTGCCTGGATCTTACCTGGCCTGTCTCAGAAAGGTCAGATGAGACAGACACAGAAGAAGTTGATCCCAGTAGGTGGATATGGAGTAGCAATCTGATGTTGATTGCCAATCCAAGGAAGTTATGGCCCAAAGTCTGTGTGGAAAAGTATTGTAGGGAGCACATGAGGTGAAGTGGCAACATTATGGGGTAAAAGTGGGCAGCTTTGTGGATGGAATAGATATGAGATTCAAAGTTCAGCGCAGTTAAACTCAGAGATTGCACAATGTTAGGTTTAGGTTGTGTAAGAATCCCTGAAGTGAGATGGAGTGTGGACAAAAGTGAAATTTATGCTGCGAGTTGGAAAGAGATTTGTTCAGCGTCACATTGTACCTTGTCATACATGATTTTAGCATGGCGAGGATGCATGCCATCAGCATGCAAAAGGAAGCTGAACTCATGTTTGCAGATAATGTACCTCACAGATAGCATATACATTAGATGTTTTTTAATTCATACATGGATGTGTGCATCGCAGGCTGTGCCAGCATTTATTGCCCATCCCTAATTGCACTTGAGGGGCCAGTTAAGAGTCAGCCACATTGCTGTGGGTCTAGAGTCAGGTAAGGATGGCAAATTGCATTCCCTAAAGAACATTAGTGAATCAGATCGGTTTTCCCGACAATTGACAATGGTTTCATGGACTTTTTAATTCCAGATATTTTATTGAGTTAACTTCCATCACCTGCCATCATGGGATTCGAACCTAGGACCCCAGATCATTATCCTGGGTCTCTAGATTACTAGTCTAACAACAATACCACCATCCACTGCCTCCCCTCAATAGAGGACACTACCAAAATGGAACCTTATGACATACAGGTACGTGAGGAGTAGCAATTGCAGGGTGAACTGCTGATAATGGAATGAAACCATTATTGCCAGTCGAAGGAAGTTATGGCCCAAAGTCTGTGTGGAACAGTATTTTCCACAAAAGCCAGGGTGCACATTTGGCAGTACCAAGATGCCCAGGTGCCATGTGTGCCAGGGTACCACCCTGCCCACAGCCCGACCACCCCAGGGATTCCGATGGCCTGGGGTACCTCCCTTAGGTGGTGTTATACCTGTTCCACGTTTGTTGCTAAACGTACCATGGCATGGTGTCCCAGGCATGGGCATTCATTCGCGGGCCTTGGGAGAAACGGGTGCAGACATATTTAGGTAAGTGAATCTAACTGCTGACTTAAATATGTAAATCTGGATCCCACCAGTGATGGCAAAATCCAGATCATGAGATCTCACAAGATCTAGTGAGAGGACTCTTGCAAGATTTAACGACCTTGTCGTATCCCAAGTTGGACACGACAAGGCCGTTTGATCGGTTGTGCTGCCATTAATGGGAGGAGCCAGATCTATAGTAGGCAGTTTTGCTTTTAGTTATGTTCGGAGCTTTAGGCTGAGCAGCAGCCAAAAGCTGTCAAGTTAAGCAGCAGCCATTGAAATGAAAAAAAATGAAAATCACTTATTGTCACGAGTAGGCTTCAATGAAGTTACCGTGAAAAGCCCCTAGTCGCCACATTCCGGCGCCTGTCCAGGGAGGCTGGTACGGGAATCGAACCGCGCTGCTGGCCTGCTTGGTCTGCTTTAAAAGCCAGCGTCAGTGAGCTAAGCCAGCCATAGAGATTTACAGCACAGGAAAAGCCCTTTGGCTTATCGCATCTGCACCAATTTATCACAGATAGAAGGATCTACAGGCTGTTTCCTGAAAGGATCTCTCTCTCGCAGTTTTCCAATAAATCTCTGTTCAAGTGCCTGGCAAGTAACCCTTTGTTTGCTGAATTTATAAATGGCTTTTGACCTGTAATGGACTTTGCTTAATTGGAGATAGAGAAGGTATAAGTTAGTAATAAAAAGGGTTTCCTTTTATTTTTTAGAATTGTTAACTGTTAATTGAAAAGCTATTTTCTGTGATGTTAATGTGTTCAATCCTGTGTTAAGAATATAGTTTGTTTGATATAAATGATACCTATTGGTTAATGCAATCACTCCTAGAGTGAAGTATCCGTTCCTCACGGTTTTAAATACTTAAAAAAGTGTTTGGGGTTCTTGCCCAGTGTCCCAACAAATGATGGGGTCTGCTCCAGGATCTTAAAAAAATATTACTTGGATATCTGTCTGTGGAGATGAATTTGGGGCTATTTGCTTGGCTGGCAGTGAAGCTGGTGCCAACTATAGAGGAGCTCAGGTCATGGTTGCTGCTATTTTGGTTCCTAGTTAGTCCTCTTCATGCTAGCACTTAAGGCTGTTGATCAGGAGATTGTTGCACCAATGAGTGAGCGATTAACTTCCATTGGTTGTGTGTGATAGGTGGGTGAAAATAGAATCATCAGCAGATGGCGAATGGAAAACTGTTTATGGAGAGATGCCCACAGAATACAGCATACTGAGAATCGAATTACAGAATGTCTGGAAGCTCAAAGCTAGCAATATACAGATTGAAATTTACCATAGGCAGAAAAATTGCCACTCTTGGAGTTCATGTTTTGGTTAAAATATATAGTACTGTAGAAGTGGACATCCAGCGCTCCACCAATGTTAAATAGATATGATAATATAGTGGAGAAATGTTGTACAATCCCCACTACTTACCCTGTCCATGCTTATCATAGGCAGCTCCTATGTCAAGCAAATGCTGTTAGCCTTTTTCTACACGGTACCATAGGAGTCATTTACAAAGGTAGTGTTTATAGCATGTTAACTATGCCAGCTGTTTGGGCCAATGCACTTGAAAGGGGTGTGCCAATAGTCCCGGCTTATTCAATATCTGTTTGAAAAAACAACACTAGAGGAGAAGTAGCTACACTGTGATTGCTCCAATTGATTAGGTGATCAAGGATTAACTACAGGAAAGGAATTGGAATACGATCAAGCTGTTTTGTTATCTCTTTGCACCTGGTAAGGACGATACACTGTTTTGATCGAGCTCAGATTCGCTCTCTGATGGACAAATTAGAATCTGTCACTGAATCACCAAGACAGAATTCGATCTAACCCAGGTACACTTTAGACAGTAGTGGGGATTGCACTAGGTAATGCAGTACTTTCCTGGTGAGACAAGCTGCCCATTTTGTACACCCACGTTTGATCCCACCCAGAGTTAGAGGTTAAAGTGATGGGGACGGAGATGCACCGAGAAAAGGAATTCACTCCCAAGATTGCAATTGTGATGAACCAGCTCGTGCTGCCACAGGTATTCAGGAACACATGCAGCAACTTGAAACTGCAATTGAATAGACTTCTGGTTGGGAAATCAACATGTTAAAATAGGTTTAAAATTTGTATCTATTAACGTGCAAAGCATTAAAACTACTTTGTGATGTTTTGCTAACTTTGTCTTTCTGGCCAATGTTAAAGCCAGCCTGCTGTTCTTGCAGGCGTATAGCATGCTACACCTCAGCAGCTACAGACAGTGGTCCCACGGGCATTCCATCTGGTCAGGAGAAAACAATTGCCGCTCCTCCGGCCTGGGTATTCTGCTGAGGGGTGGCAACGTCACCATCACAAGAGTTAAGAAGGTGGGAGGATGTCGCTCCTCAGACTGATTAACATGTATGCCCCGGCCCTAAATAATGAGCAGCTGGCAGTCCTTCAGCAGCCCCCTCTGCTGCTGGCCGTGTCCAAGCTGGTCATTCTGGACGTTGACTTCAACTGCAACATCAATGGAGCTGGGCGATTCGGCAGCGTTAACAGAAAACTGGATGCCATGTCCAGACTCCTGATACAAACAGTAAAAGATGCCAAGCTCTACGCTGTCTTCAGCAACCTTGTACATGGAGCGCAGCATAGATATACATGGGCACGGCCAGACGGGTCCATCCGTTCCATGATAGATTTTTGTGTCCTGTGCTTTCAGGGTCAGATTCACCGACGTCAAGTTGGTGTTCTTCTCTGACCACTGCCTCCTACAAGCTGACTGTCACTTTTAGGAAGCGGGTTGACAGGGGGACTTGGAAGCTGAATGTGAAACTTGACCCCAGAGAACTTTGAGGAACTGAAAAGTGATTACAAAGGTTGTAAAACCGTGAAACCTCTCTTTCTGGTGGGAAGCAATTGTGAATAAGAATCTGGTCATCAGGTGTGATGTGCTCTCGGTGTTACTGTACATAGAATCATAGAGTCCCTACAGTGCAGGAGGAAGCCATTCAGCTCATCGAGTCTGCACTGACCTTCCAAAAGAGTACCCCTGCTCGGCTCACTCCCCTGCCCTATCCCTGTAACCCCACGCATTGATCATGGCCAATCCACCTAAACTGCACATCTATCTGACCCAGGTCTGGCCCATACCCCAATCTTGTGCCGCGGCAGTCACCCAAGCCATATTCTACTTTATCTGGAGATCAAAGATGGATTGTGTCTGAAGGGACACGATGTACAAATCCCTGGATAAGGGAAGGAGAAACATACACAACGTCCTCATCCTGATGGCCATCTTTGTGTGTGGTCGAATCAAGCTTTACATAGATACTTAGTACATAAACACTAAGTATCACTACGTACTGAGGTCTACCCATCCCTGGTGTTGGGAAGGATGAGTTTGACCATTTTGTCGCGGAACACTCCAAGTAGTTTAATTTTGCCATATCACTTGTCCCTCGTGGAAACGTTTGTTCAGAAAAACACTTTGACTACAAGTCCATCAAGCAGTGGTCTACACATAACATCTTTGTTGGTCCTGAGGGAAAAGGAGATGTCGGATCATGTTTGATGGTTCCCTGACCAGATTGGCAAAGTATTTTGGCAGAATGCGTCATCGTCAGAACTTTCAAACCAGCGTCAAAACCTGGCTTGGCTGGTGTGAGAAGGGCATTTCCCATCAGATACTTCATGCACACCCAAAGTCTTTAAGCCATCATATTGTTACCTTTAAGAGGCTGCAAAGGGGTGGGGGGCCTGCGAAGAGACAGTTGCACACCTCTTTGTGAATGTGTCTTTGCAAAGAAGGTCTGGAGAGGGATGCAGTAGTATTTGTTGAGGTTCCTCCCAAGCAGCTGTGTGCGCAGGACTCTGTGCTCTAAGGGCTGTTCCTAGGGACGCACACTGAGACAAACATCAACTGCCACTGGAGGATCATCAATTCGCTGAATGACATTCTGGTCTGCCCCAAACCTGTTGGTCTTCCAGTGCAAAGAATTGCCCTTGACCCAGTGTTGCATACTGGCACATTCCAAGGTCCAGGACTACGTGCTATGGGACCCACTCAAACCTACGGCAGCCACTGCCAAGGCACAATAGGGAAAGGCCATTGTGTAAGGCCTTTCAGCCATTGTAGGCCAAGGGGCTGGTAAACAGATAAAACCCCTCAGACAGGGGGCTTAATATGACCTGTATTTAAGCACCTCAGCATTCAACATGACCAATATATACCGTTTAAACAGAATTGTACTCTGCAACGAAAATATTGAAATGTTTGTAATGTTCCCATTCTTGAATTAAAATACCTCAGAGTGCATCTGTGGAGAATACGTAAATATCATTGCATTTCCCTGTTATGGCAATTTGAAATGTTTGTCATGTTTCTTTCAAATATTTTATGAATAGCCTATATTTTTGCTGAAATAAGTGATGAACCAGCTCATGCCCTGTCTTTTTACAAGTCGAAGCAGATTGTGGATCAATGAGGTGATTATTTTCAGGTCAGTTAATATTTTCGCAAAGCAATGAAAGTGACAAATATTCCTCCAAACTGTACCCCTGTACTGTAAGACAAATGCATTCAAAGACCTAATGGTGGTGGAATTTGTGACTTTTACCCTAATTCTGAACTTGTCCTGCTGAATCAGCTGGTATTCGCCACACAGCAGCCAACACATTATTGTTTTGAAATTATTTCAGTCACATGAACTCCCACAACATTGCGCTCTAATCCGTTTTTAACCACAAGGGAAGAAATCTGAGGATATTAGAATTGGTTTTAAAGAATGCATGGGGCTGCATAATGCACAATGTGGATGGCTGTGCAAAAAGTACCTTATGAGTAATTAAAGTCTGGTGAAAACAAAGGGTCAGCTATCCGTAGGTGTAAAGCAAATAGTTGAAATCTCAAATCATAAAGATTCAGTGATCAGCAAATTCGTAGTTGGCGAAGAGGTGAGCTGTTTAAGCTTTTGTTTGGGGGCCACTGCTGTAAAAGGTGACTCTATACTTTAAATCCTATTTTTATTAATTGAGATTCAAAGATCACTGGAATTTTACTGGTGCTTTAGAGCTTATTTCTATGAAAGCTGTAAATTAATATTGCTTTTAATGCCGGGTACTTAGTGACCAACATTAAATGCATTTTAATAATGTTCCCATTTTAAAGTTTGTTTAGTTAAAAACAAAGTTAAGAATTTGGCATCTCTTAAATCCACCAGTTGCATACGGTATACCACATTTGAAACCGGTGCACAATTCCTCACAGTGTGACTTAATTACCACATGAGAAGGGAGAAGTGGCAAATCTCAAGAAAGAAAAAGAGGAAGCATGAGTCATGCCAGGGTGCTCTTCTACATTTTCTCGTTGGCAATGACGCAACAGTTTTGCAAAGCTTTGGGGGCTTACCAGCTGCCAACCTTCCCTGCTACAATATTGCATGTGACACAAGAGCCTTAATTTTAGAACATAGAACACTACAGCGCAGTACGGGCCCTTCAGCCCTCGATGTTGCGCCGACCTGTGAAACCATCTGAAGCCTATCTGACCTACACTATTCCATTTTCATCCATATGTCTATCCAGTGACCACTTAAATGCCCTTAAAGTTGGCGAGTCTACTACTATTGCAGGCAGGGCGTTCCACACCCCTACTACTCTCTGAGTAAAGAAACTGCCTCTGACATCTGTCCTATATCTATCACCCCTCAATTTAAAGCTATGTCCCCTCGTGTTGGTCATCACCATCCGAGGAAAAAGACTCTTACTGTCCACCCTGTCTAACCCTCTGACTATATTATATGTCTCTATTAAGTCACCTCTCAGCCTTCTCCTCTCTAACGAAAACAACCTCAATTCCCTGAGCCTTTCCTCGTAAGACCTTCCCTCCATACCAGGCAACATCCTACTAAATCTCCTCTGAACCCTTTCCAAAGCTTCCATATCCTTCCTATAATGTGGTGACCAGAACTGCACGCAGTACTCCAGGTGCGGCCGCACCAGAGTTATGTACAGCTGCAGCATGACCTTGTGGTTCCGAAACTCAATCCCCCTGCTTATAAAGGCTAGCACACCATATGCCTTCTTAACAGCCCTATTAACCTGGGTGGCAACTTTCAGGGATTTATGTACCTGGATGCCGAGATCTCTCTGTTCATCTACACTACCAAGAATCTTGCCATTAGCCCAGTACTCTGCATTCCTGTTACTCCTTCCAAAGTGAACCACCTCACACTTTTCCGCATTAAACTCCATCTGCCACCTCTCAGCCCAGCTCTGCAGCTTATCTATGTCCCTCTGTATCCTATAACATCCTTCAGCACTATCCACAACTCCACCGACCTTCGTGTCATCTGCAAATTTACTAACCCATCCTTCTACACCCTCTTCCAGGTCATTTATAAAAATGACAAACAGCAGTGGCCCCAAAACAGATCCTTGCGGTACACCACTAGTAACTGAACTCCAGGATGAACATTTGCCATCAACCACCACCCTCTGTCTTCTTTCAGCTAGCCAATTACTGATCCAAACTGCTAAATCACCTTCAATTCCATACTTCCTTATTTTCTGCAATAGCCTACCGTGGGGAACCTTATCAAACGCCTTACTGAAATCCATATACACCACATCAACAGCTTTACCCTGATCCACCTGTTTGGTCACCTTCTCAAAAAACTCAATAAGGTTTGTGAGGCATGACCTACCCTTCACAAAACCGTGTTGAGTATCGCTAATCAACTTGTTCTTTTCAAGATGATTATAAACCCTATCTCTTATAACCTTTTCCAACATTTTACCCACAACCGAAGTAAGGCTCACAGGTCTATAATTACCAGGGTTGTCTCTACTCCCCTTCTTGAACAAGGGGACAACATTTGCTATCCTCCAGTCTTCCGGCACTATTCCTGTCGACAAAGACGACATAAAGATCAAGGACAAAGGCTCTGCAATCTCCTCCCTGGCTTCCCAGAGAATCCTAGGATAAATCCCATCTGGCCCAGGGGACTTATCTATTTTGACATTTTCTAAAATTGCTAACACCTCCTCCTTTTGAACCTCAATTCCATCTAGCCTGGTCGACTGAACCTGAGTGTTCTCCTCGACAACATTGTCTTTCTCCAGTGTAAACACTGACGAAAAATATCCATTTAATGTTTCCCCTATCTCCTCTGATTCCACACACAACTTTCCACTACTATCCTTGATTGGCCCTAATCTTACTCTAGTCATTCTTTTGTTCCTGATATACCTATAGAAAGCCTTAGGGTTTTCCTTGATCCTATCCGCCAACGATAGGATCGAGCCGTGGCAGAAATGGGCATGGGTGGTAGTGCTATTTTTCAGAACAATAAAACATCCACACCATCTCACCTTCATTCCTCGGGTGCCAAAGATTGTAGAGCTTTGTCAGTTATCCAGTTGCAGAACTGGTAGAGCTGGAAACTGGCCTATATCAGCATCCATTCACTGGATTCTGAAGGATGATCCGCTGCCATTCAGTACAACCATGGCTGATCTTTGGCTTCCACTCCACTTTCCTGCCTGCTCCCCATATTCCTTGATTCCCTGAGACACGAATCTCAGCCTTTAATGTATTCAATAGCGAATTCCAAAAGATTTATTGTCATTTGAGTGAATTTATTTCTCTTTTCTCGGTCTTAAATGATTGCCCCTTATCTTGAGACCGTGCTCCTGTGTTCTGGATTCTGCAGCCTGGGGAAACAGTCGCTTAGTGTCTACGTTATCAGTGATGGATAAGACTTAGACAGGACTGTGCAGTGAAGAGGAGGAGAAAATCCCCTGCATGAAATCATAACAAGTGGAGCTTCAGATCAGAAAACAATTCCCTTCTAACGCCTTTTCTGTTTCAACAAGAGTAACATTGTACAGAGAAAAAGAACTTATTCAGACAAAAATTGACATTGAGCCAAAAAGAAACTATTCAGAAAAGTAACTATGAGCGCATTTTAAAAAAAAGTTAAGAAAAGGATTTAGTGAAAAGATTACTACTACAATTATATAGGTCTTTGATGAGACCACACTTGGAGCACCATATAGTTTTGGTCTACTTAAAGGCGAGAGAGGAAAAAAGGAAAGATTTGCATTTAAATAGCACTTTTCATGACAACTGGAAATCTTCAAGCACTTTATAGCCAGTGAAGTAATTTTGATGTCTAATCACTGTTGTAAGAAATGCAGCAGCCAATCTGCACAAGCCAAGTTCCTACAAACTGCAGTGTGATACTGACCATACTGACCAGATAATCTGTTTTTGTGATGTTGATTAAGGTATATATATATACTACCCTTTTCAAAATACTGCCATAGGATCTTTCACTTCCACCAGAAAGGGCAGATAGGGCCTAGGTATAACATCTTAACCACAAAACAGCACTTACAACAGCACAGCACTCCTTCAGCACTGTACTGGACCTATTTTTGAAAACAACTTACTGATTCAGAATCAAGAGTGCTCACAATTGTGCCACTAATGGCTTTAATGAGGACAAGGGCATTGAGATCAGAATAGGAAATGCTAGAAAACTCAGCAGGTTTTGCAGAATCTGTAGAAAGGGAGAGAAACAATTAACGGACATGATTTAACCACTGCTTTGCATCCGGCACGGATTTGGGCGTACCCGTTAAATAGTGGGAATGGCCAAAATCGAGACGTGAATCAGTTTGTTATCTAACCGACCCACTCCCAATGGTGAGTTCCAGATCTTGCCCAAATATGGCGAGCATATCATTACCCCCATTTGCATTAATTTCCATCTCATTAGCGAGATTGAAGTCAAATGTAACAGTTTCTTGGGAATTAAGCAGCTGCCAGTGAGAAATCACATGCATCATTTAGTACTTTTTTTTAAAAACGTGAAGTTGACGAATGGCCGCTGAGGGGAACTGAGGAGGTGAGTAGCCATTTCCATTTTCCGACACGCAGCTCAAGGGCACCATAGCTGCTAGACAGTGCTTGGGGAGGTGGGGGCCCCTCAGTGGGGTTGGACTTGTTCAGGGGGCTGAAGCGTTCCAGATCGGGGGTCACCCCTGCGGCAGGGGGTGAGGGGCTTTTCGTCCGTGAAACCATCTTTAAGTATTATGGATACACAAAATAGGGACAACCACAGCTGCTGCCTGTCTGTCCTATCAAAAACCTCCAGGACGGAGCCCTATTCTTTGTTATATGCTGAAGGACACTTTAACTTCCTTTGACTATGAGCAACCTCAAGCTTTGACAAGGTCCCTCATGGCAGACTGGTACAGAAGGTGAATTCACATGGGATCAGAGGTAAGCTAGCAAGATGGACACAGAACTGACTTGGTCATATAAGACAGAAGGTAGCAATGGAAGGGTGCTTTTTTGAATGGAGAATAGCTGTGAATAGTGGTGTTCCACAGGGATCAGTGCAGCGACCTTTGCTGTTTGTAGTATATATAAATGATTTGGAGGAAAATGTAATTGATCTGATTAATGTTGTTACTGACACAAAGGTTGGTGGAATTGCGGGTAACGATGAGGAGTGTCAGAGGATACAGCAGGATATAGATCGAATAGAAACTTAGGCAGAGATATGGGAGATGGAGTTTAACTCGGACAAATCTGAGATAATGCATTTTGAAAGGTCTAATACAGGTGGGAAATATACAGTTAATGGCAGAACCCTTACGAGTATTAACAGGCAGAGGGATCTGGGTGTACGGTTCCATAGGTCACTGAAAGTGGCAACGCAGGTGGAGAAGGTAATCAGGAGGCAAATGGCATGCTTGCCTTCATTGGCCAGGGCATTGAGTATAAAAATTGGCAAGTCATGTTGCAGCTGAACCTTAGAAAACCTTATAGAAACTTAGTTAGGCCACATTTGGAATATAGTGTTCAATTCTGGTCACCTCACTACCAGAAGGATGTGGAGGCTTTGGAAAGGGTGCAGAGGAGGTTTACCAGGATATTGCATGATAGGAAGGGCCTTAGCTATGAGGAGAGGTTGGATAAACTCAGTTTGTTCCTACTGGAATGATGGATGTTGAAGGGCGACCTGATAGAAGTCTACAAAATTATGAAGGGCATGGATAGAGTGAATCGTCAGAAGGTTTTTCCCAGGGTGGAAGAGTCAATTACTAGGGGTCATAGGATAAGGTGCAAGGAGCAAAGTTTAGAGGAAGTTCAGGGAAGTCTAATATTTTTTTTTAAATACTTTTTTATTCTCCTCCTGTCCCCAACCCCCCTAATTTCGATATGATCCAATTTTCGAAAGTGCACAATGAATAACGCCCATGAATTGTAGAATCCCTCCATCCTTCCCCACAGTTCAAATGTGACCTTTTCAAGCATCAAGAATTCCAGCAGGTCCCCCGCCACGCCAGGGCACAGGGAGGCAATCAGTGAATTTGCCTCCTTTCTATATTGTCTATGTCCGAATGCTTAGAGTCGCCAGGTATCAAATGATACCACCACAAGTTTCAAACGGCTATCGATCAAAGAGCCAAACATCAGTTAGTTAGTTCAACGTCAAGGGTACTTTCTTTACACACAATTAGTCATGAAACATAAACACTACTAGTTAACTACACCTATCGACTAAGACAACCTGTACCTAACTTCGGGCACCCGGCTTAGATCAGAAAACAGTGGCTGCTGTTCAGTTCTGGATCTCTCGGGTTCGAAGGAGTAACTGATGCTCAGCTGGGCTCATCTGTCTGGTAGCGGGCGTTGAACTTGGACTCGCTTCTGGTGTTGTTGCACTTGGCGATGGCTGTGACCGGGGTACCAAGGCCAAGAGAGCGAACATATGGCGAACTCTTCTTCTTATACCCGGGGGGTTTTCGCGCTCTTTTGGGCGGTCCTTCAGTTTGGACCCCACTAATTGAATGATCCCTGATGACTCCGTTCGATTCCTAACCAATAAGTGGGTGGGGATCAGGATGGCTGGCCATGTCCCAAGCGGTCACTGACCCCGTTGTTTGCGTTTCCCTTGAACAGGGAGTGGCGCCAAAATGTCTGGGACTGTCCCGGTTCCTTGAGTACCAGTCCTTTGTTTTGGTGAAGCTGGGCCATCAAATGTTAATTGGCTCCATTAAAATGCTAATTGGACGGAGTTTCGATACCATCTGGACTTTTTGCTGACAAATATGCGTTTCAGGCTCTGAGCCTGCCTGAGTCTTGGCTTGTCCATTTTACCCGCTAGGCTTTGCGAGTTTCTCTGTACCTAGTTGGAAGTGGCCATCCCAGATGGCTACAAAAGGGTTTTAGGTTAGACGGGCAGCATGGTCGCCGCAGGCTTGCAGGGCCGAAGGGCCTGTTCCTGTGCTGCACTTTTCTTTGTTTCTTGTTTCTTTCTATGTTCCTTGGAGTTTGGAAGAAGGAGAGGTGATCTAATATCCTGAGAGTGCTTGACAGGGTAGATGCTGAGAAGCAAATTACTCTGTTGTATATTCTAAAGACATGGAGCATAATTTCAGGATAAAGAAATGGCAATTTAGGATTGAAATAAGGAGTGATTTATTTTCTCTCAGATTGATTTGAATCTTTGGAATCTGCAACCCAAAGGGCTGTGGAAAATACCTTAAGTATTTTCAAAGCTGAGATCAATAGATTTTTGGATGCTAGAAGAGTCGAGGGATATGAGGATTGGATAGGAAAGTGGAATGAGATCAAAGATCCCACATGACCTTGTTTTATCGGCTGGAGTCGAGGGGCTATACGGCGTACTCCTGCCTCCATCATTGATGTTCTTATGAAACACTACTCCAACATACAAACTATTTGCTCAATGATCACACAGGTGCTTGCCAAGTGTTCTGTTGGTGTCCTAAGATATTGCAAAGGTTTCACGATTACTTAGGAACTGTCCTGCAATTTCCTTTCTCGGTCACATATTGGTTTTGGCTATGGTATGTCTTAAAATGAAGGCATTGATCCAGCTTGCATCAACAACGAGTCCAGCGCATGCAGTTGTCAATTAACCTATTCAGAGACTGAAATCCTTTCCGATTCACGTAGGTAGTGTAGCCATCTGGGATGGTCACTTCCAGAATACAAAATGGATGCTCGCAATGAATGTAGGGAAATATGGACAATGTTAAGAAAGCAAGCAGGCACAGAGCCTGTATGCGTATGGAGAAGGAAGCTCCCAGACGAGATTGAAACTGTAGGTCAATTAACATATTGATGGCACATCTCCGGGAACAAAGGAAATACACTCAAGCAACCGATCTAGCTCCAGACATCCCGGCGCCAGTTCCCCAAACCAAAAGCGTAAACAAAGCCAGGCCAACGGCCACCTCAGACACGGCCAGTCATCAGGGCACCCACCCCTTTATTGGTCAAGATCAATACGAGTGATCAAGATACGGCCCAATTAATTGGGGCCATGTTCAAGGCCCGCCCAAAAGTGCTCGAAGCCCCTTCAGGTGTAAGAAGGAGGCCCCGAGAGAGAATCGCTCTCTTGGACTCGGCTCTCAAAGTGGAGAGACCCGTCCACCAGCTGCACCAGAAGCAAGTAAGTCCAAGGTCAACCTTAGCTGTTCTCCTGTACCTCTTCAAACCCAACAACTTCAGATCCGAACAACGGCCATTGTTCCTCTGACTGAGTGGGAGTTAAGAGTTAGGAGAGAGCTGGATAAGATAGTCAGGCACAGAGAGCAGTTGTATACTTGAGAGTTCTGTAAGTTAAAGACAGCATAGCTTTCTACAATAACCAACTGCTTTAGGAATGTGAACAAATCTTAGTTAGTAGTGTAATAAGTTTATAGTTTTGTTCGTTAACAAAGCTTTGTGACTTTATTCAAAACTAGGCATCCGAGCCATCCAGGGAAAGCATAATAGAGAATACAACACCAGAGGAAACCCACGCAGATACAGGGAGAACGTGCAGACTCCACACAGACAATGACCCAACCAGGGAATCGATCCTGGGACTCTGGAGCTGTGAAGCAACAGTGCTAACCACTGTGCTACCATGCCGCCTGGTGTAAGGATATAATGATGTTTCCTAGAATCAATCGTAGAATCCCTGCAATGCAGGAGGCCATTCAGCCCATCAAGTATGCACCGACCGTCTGAAAGAGCACTCTACCTAGGTCCACTCCCCCGCCCTGTCCAATAACCTTTTAACCTAACCTATACATCCTTGGACACTAACACGACAAATCCATCTCACCTGCACATCTTTGCACCCACAGGTAACATGCACAGACATGAGGAGAAAGTGCAAACTCCACCCAGACAGTCACCTAAGGCCGGTACTGAACCCGGGTGCTGCTGCAAATCCCATGCTGGCCCTCTCATGAGGTTTAGTAGCCATAATGGCATTTGCGCCTGTAACAAACATGCCCTGAGAATTGTTCCCAATATGTGTCTTACAAAAAACCTCATTGACATGCATTGAGGGTGCAATATTGAACATTTATTGACACATATAAACTTTTGTTACAGGTAATCTAATTGGAAGATTAGATGATTCTTGCAAAGGTCATTTGCTTGTTCATATTCCTGAAGTAAAATGTATCCGGCTAAACTAGGGCCAAAATGCTTTTGTTCATGGAACAGTGATTGTCAGTGTATTAAGATATTCAAACATTTCCACCAGCATTAGTCACACTCAGCCAAAGATCATTTTCATCTCTAAGCTTTTTTGTGTGTTGGCAAGTTTACAACTGCAGAGTAATCTACCGTTGAGTTCAATCCTATCTTCACCCTTGTCCACACAATAATCACTAAATAGTAATCACATAACCTGTCCGGATTTTCTCCTCCCTCACCAAGATAATTGTAACTCATTATTGTTACTCTGAGATTCACACACTGGGTGGAACATTTATCTATTTGTTGTGCATGTGTCTATTGCTGGCTGAATCATAACCTTGATCTTGGAGGCATAGATTTTGGAGAAAAAAGTTTGGCAGTACTGTACTCAGGTATTTGTTTGCCAGAGTCTGGGTGCCTTCCTTGTTGTGGCCAGCTGGGGCACAACCATCTGCTTAAATCTGATCTGTTGGTTGGGGAAATCACTTGGGTTTGTTTATCACTTGCTGCTTATGCTTGTTGGCACACAAGTAGTCTTGTGGTTTACCAGATCGATACCGCGATGTTAGGTCTGCCTGGTACTGCATGGGCCGGTACGGAGACGGCCACCACGCGCATGCGCCAGTGCAGAGATGGTTGTCGCACGCATGCTCTGGCGCGGAGATGGCCGTTGCGCGCATGCACGGACCTGCGACAGCCTTGCAGGGCCGCGTATCGGCGCTGGAGCAGCGTGCAGCACTCCGGCGCCGTGCTGGCCCCCTGAGGGCCGCTGAATCGCTGGGCCAGGAGGCCCGTTGATGCTGGAGTGCACCACTCCAGTGTTTACGCCGGCATCAACACTTGGCCGCGATTTTGGAGAATCCCGGCCACAGACAATAGATGGAAGATGGGCTTGTGTGATGGATGGATTGAGCTGCGTTTGCAACTCTCGGAAATTTCTTACAATCTTTAGTCTTACAGTCTTGTCCCAAACTGGTAACCTTTTGGGTCTCATTTTTTGGCACCATGTCGGTGATTCTGTTTATGAATCTGGAGCTTTGTCCTCTGGCGGCCATTTTAGGGGTGATGGACTCGCCAGGACTGCAGATGGGAGTGAAGGCAGATGTCCTTGACTTCATCTCATTGATTGTCTGAAGACGAGTTCTGCTGCAGTGGAGGTCCCCCACTCCACCCAGCACCTCAATATGGTTGGGTGATTTGATGAAATTCTTGTACCTGGAGAAAGTCAAGTACACAGTGAGGGTGTCGATTCAGGGGTCTTACCTGAGATGGCAGCCATCATTACCTACTGCTGAAGGCTTTGGCAGAGGTTGGTATCATGACCATAAAGGCTTCGAGGGCTGAAAGACCTATTCCTGTGCTGTATTGTTATTTGTTTTTTGTACTTTAAGGAATTAGTCACCGTCAGTTGTTGGGGGGGGGGGGGGGGGGGGGGGGGTTCTTTTTCTGTTTTCTTTTTCTCTGGGTGAATGAGGAGTGTGTGGTGATATGCGTCACTGTAGATACACAAGGGGTTAATGTAAGTACACGTAGACTAGCTAGACACTAGAGGGAGCACCAGAGACATGACACACAGACACTCAACCAATAGGTCAGTAAGATAGGACACGACCAATGGGCATTCACGATACACACAGAGGTAACACTACCACAAGAGGGCAATACAGCAATCCATATATAAAGGACACAGCACACATGATCTTCTGAGACACTCAGACACAGTGTTGATTCAATATCACAAATATCACACCCACCACGTGGATTGTAGCAGACTGGCTTGTCAGTCTGAGTAGCGATAGAAGGATTAACAGTAGTGGCGAACCCGAGTAGGAGAATTGTAAATAGTTCAATAAACGTGTTGAAGTTATCTCCACGTCTGAACCTTCCTTTGTCAGAGTGCACATCAAGGAAGCCTCTTATGCTATGCCAAGAGCATAACAAGACATGGTACACAGGAGTGGCTGTTTCAATCCATATAGTTACAACTCAGCAAACAGTGACAACCAGCAACAACACCCAGACAAGATGTTCGGGATTCCAGTTTCGCAGCAGCTCAGGTACCAAGGTAATCTCAGTGAAAACTGGCGTTGGTTCAGGCAGAGATTCGAGATCTACCTGGTGGCGTCTGACTTAGATGGCATGGCGGATGCAGAGAAAATAAAACTTCTACTCACCATCGCGTGTCCAGAAGCAGCTGAAATCTTCCAGACCTTCAAATACTCAAAGGGGCAAAACAAAAGCGACTTCCAGGCAGTCCTGGACAAATTCCAAGAATTCTGCGAGGGACATACAAGATAAAACAGTAAAAGAAGCACCAAAACTCACCACGAGGTAGGCTTGCAGCTGAAATCTGCAGTTTTGAATTGCAGCCATCTTGGTAAAGGTGCTGCACATGCGCAGTGGAGAAAAAGGCCCCAAGTAAAGGAACAGCGATCTGAGCATGATCAGTCGCTTCCTATGACCTACGTCACATGCATCATGATGTCAGAGGTACCAGGCCACGCCCACTTAAAGGGGAAATGTCCCAAAACACAAAAAAAATGTTTTAAAGCTGTAAAACCTGATTCTTTCACCTGGAACGACAGGACAATGCCTGAAATTGAAAAATGAAATGAAATGAAAATCGCTTATTGTCACGAGTAGGCTTCAATGAAGTTACTGCGAAAAGCCCCTAGTCGACACATTCCGGCGCCTGTCCGGGGAGGCTGGCCTGCTTGGTCTGCTTTAAAAGCCAGCGGTTTAGCTCAGTGAGCTAAACCAGTAACTGAAAGTAACCTCCACAGAACCCTGCAACAAGCAGTTAGCATCGCCCAAAGAGATGGCTCAGACCTTGAATTCTTCTTTGGGCGTCACAAGCTTAATGCCAGCTCCGACACAAAAAGTGGTGACATGGTCCTAGAAGACTACGACTCAGACGAAGGTTTCATCATTCGAGATGGCGACCTCAGTACCGAATCCGACACTGACGCGGATGTGTTCTTCGGATTTGAGGATCTTCAGCCCAGCATATATGACATCCCGACTCGTGAGTGTAGGATTATGCTGCGGCCTGACACCAAGAGACAGAGAGCGGTACAAGCCCACAGAGAGCGGCCTGCTGCCACACAGAGAGTGGTCCACACACCACGAAGGGTCCCAGCCTCTACACAGAAAGCGATGAAAGACTCCACAGCGAGACAACGGCACGTCTCCACACAAGAAGTGACTCGAGTGACAAGCCTCCACAGCGAGCTCGTGGACAGACTCCACGATAGAAGAAACGCAAGACTCCAAAGCGCAGCACGGTAGCATTGTGGATAGCATAATTGCTTCAAAGCTCCAGGGTCCCAGGTTCGATTCCGACTTGGGTCATTGTCTGTGCGGAGTCTGCACATCCTCCCCGTGTGTGCCTGGGTTTCCTCCACGTTGAAGTTATCTCCATGTCTGAACCTTCCTTTGTCAGAGTGCACATCAAGGAAGCCGCTTCTGCTACGCCAAGAGCATAACAAGACAGTGTACGGTTGGTTGGGGGGGTTTTTGTTATCTTGGTTCTGTGTATCAAATGCTGTGGGTAATATGGGTTTTGTTATACAATTTATTGTAAAATAGACAAAAACCTAGATAAAGCACCAAAACAGTTTCACCAAGGTTACATTTTCCAATACCATGCACATTTTCCAATACTAAGCACATGCTAATAATTGCTGAGTGCTTTCTGAATCATGAGTGAATGGATAAAGTTAGTTCATTTCATTTGCAATGTTGTGCATTGTTCTTGGGAAAAATATATATTTTTACTGCAAAGCCGCAGTTTTGCACACCCTGCAGACAGGAATGGCTGTCTGCCAAGTTCATGGTGACAAACAGTGAGTGCACTGTGGACGGTGTCACATTTTGCAAGGTCGGGTAATTTGACTTTGCAACAATAGTCAGCCCAATTGGACATGTGGCAAATCAAATTTAAAGGTATAACTGCATTTAAAAGATAGCTGATTGCACATTGGAGTATCAGCCTTGATAAAACTTCAAAGGGTATTTTAAATATTTATCATATGCTTCAATGAGCTTCCGTCCTGACTAAGTTGGGGATAAATTGTGTGATTTAATTCCAGAAGCATTTTATGTAGTCTCAAGAATTACTTTTCCTCCTCCAAATCTTGTAATGCTAGAATATTTCCATCCTATTCACTTGGTTGTTGCAAGTAAATGGAAATAAAAGTGTCAATAAACCCACACAACAGGCAAAACAAAATGTTGAAAAATAATACTTACCTTGAAGAAACCTCCTCAGTCTAGCATTCACAGTGTCACAACATAATTTTAAATTAAAACAAAGTCAGATGATCCATATATTTCTCTGTTATGTGGGCACCTGCCTTCGTCAGAACACACACTTGCTGGTCCAGACAATCCTTCTTGGTCAAATATTTAAAATTTACCTTAAAACTTAATGAAGGCAGCAAATTACTCATATTACTCTACTTTTTAAGAAGGGCGAAAGAGGAAAACCAGGTAATGACAGAGCAGTTAGCTTAACATCTGTGGTGGAGATATTGTTGGAGTCTATAATCAAGGATAGGGTAACTGAACACCTCGAAAATTTTCAGTTAATCGGGGAGAGCTAGCTTAGAATCATAACAGGTAGGTCATGCCTGACAAACCTTATTGAATGTTTTGAAGAGGTGATTAAGATAGTGGGCAGGAGACTATCTATGGCTGTTGTTTATAATAATATTATAATAATCTTTATTATTATCACAAGGAGGCTTACATTAACACTACAACAAAGTTACTGTGAAAATCCCCTAGTCGCCACACTCCGGCGCTTGTTCGGTTGCACTGATCGGAATTCCGAATATTCAAGTAACTAACAGCATGTCTTTTGGGATTTGTGGAAGGAAACCAGAGCACCCGGAGGAATCCCATGCAGACACGGGGAGAGCGTGCAGACTTCGCACAGACAGTGACCCAAGCCAGGCTGTTCATATGGACTTCCAGAAGGTATTTGATAAAGTCCCACATTAGAGACTGTTAAATAAGATACAAAGTTGGGTGGCATTGTAGACAGTGTAGATGACAGCATAAAATTACATAGGGATATTGATAGACGGTGAATGAGTAAAACTGTGGCAGATGGATTTCAATGTAAGCAAGTGTAAGGTTATCCATTTTGGACCAAAAAAGAATGCACTTTCTAGATGGTATGAAGCTAAATTTAGTGAATGTCTCTTTTGGAGGGTCGGTGCAGACTCAATGGGCCGAATGGCCTCCTTCTGCACAGTAAGGATTCCATGATTCTATGTCCGAAGAGACCTGGGGGTTCAGGTGCATAGACCTTTAAAATGCCAGGAACAAGTGCAGAAAGTAATCAAGAAGGTGAATGGAATGCTGGCCTTGAGAGCTAGAGGACTGGAGTATAAGGATGCAGATGTTATGCTGCAGCTTTACAAAACCTTGGTTCGACCCCACTTGGAGTAGTGTGAGCAGATCTGGGCATCACACCTTAGGAAGTATTTTTTGCCTCGGAAGGAGTGCAACATAGATTTACAAGAATTATACCTGGACTTCAGGGGTTAAATTATAAGAGATTATACAAATTAAGCCTGTTTTCTCCAGAATTTAGACGTTAAGGGGTGATCTGATTGAATTCTTCAAGATATTAATAGGAAAAGACAGGGTAGATAAAAATAGACTGTTTCCACTGGTTGGAGATTCTGATGTCATTGTCTGAAAATTAGGACCGGATCATTCAGGAGAAATATTATGAAGCACTTCTATACACAAAGGGTGGTAAAGGTTTGGAACTCTCTTCCATAAATGGCCATTGATGCTAGATCAGTTGTTAATTTTAAATTTGAGATAGATAAATTTTTGTTAAGCAAAGGTATTGAGGGATAGGGGCCAAAGACAGGTAAATGGAGTTAGGCCACAGATCATCCATAATCTCATTAAATGGCAGATCAGGTGCAAGGGGCTGAATAACGTACTCCTGTTCCTATGCTGTCTTTCAGATGAGAAATTAAACCCAGGCCTCACCTGACCACTCAGGTGGATGCAGTTGATCCCATGACACTGTTTTGAAGACCAAGGGTTATCCCAGTGGCCTGTGGTGATCATGGGAAGCACTATATTAATGCAAGTCTCTCATCTTAGGGGTGAAGAGAAGGAGGGTCAGGAAGAAGAGAGGACTATGTCAACAAGAATTGTTCAATCCATCCCCCAAGGAGGACTTTCAATAAATTTACTTAGATTCCAATATCCCTACATTCTTATCCACCTATCATTGCTTCCGTATCAAAAGTAAAAACGGGGAGTGTCATTGTGGAGGGGTGCAGAGGTAGAGTGGAACGCAAGAGTCTATGGTCACACCATCTGCGGCCTGCACTTCATGTCAGATAACAGGATGAGGGAGAGGTGGAATTTGAGAAGTTACATTAGGCAGGAAGTACCTTCATCCTGGATGTTCTCGCTGCCACCTACTGTGACAACCTTAGTCACTGCTGATGCCATAATGCAGAGCATGGCCTCCTCCAACAGGCTGTTCCCTCCTGTTTTGTATAACATTGTCTTGCATGACAGGAGAAAGAATGTCCGTGAGTACATACAATGGGCGGATTCTCAGTCCAGCAATGCCGGAATCGTGATTGGACAGAGAATAGCGGCAGCCGATAATCAAAGTCGGCGCAGGGGCCCAACGGAATGCCGTGCTCTGGTGCCTCAACAGCAGTCTGAATGCGTTCCACGACGCATGCTGGAGTGGGCATGCAAATTGCACAGTAAAGGCCATTGGCATATCATTCATTAACGGGCCCGACCCGGCATTCTCCAGGCATCCTGCCCATCCACCAGGCGAGGTTCAGTTGTGGTATTTAAAATCCGGAAACGGGTGCTATGGCTGCTGAGGGGGGGGGAGAGAAGGTCAGACATGTTCCCAAAGGTACAGCCGTGAGCCGCCAGTGCTGCCGCTGGCTGAAGGGGTCTTCCAGGGCCAGGGGGAGTAGTGGGGGGCAAGCTGGGGATGGGCTTTGAGGTCGGGGTGTCCCCTTGGGACCAGACTGTCCAGGCACAGACGATATCCATGGGGGACAGCTACTTTCCCTCCCCGGGCAACAGAGTGAGCTGCCTCTCCTCCACAACATCCAACAGTACCTCCAGCTCTGCATCAGTGAACTTCAGTGCCAATCTTTGGGGTGGCATCTTCTTGGCTGAAATGAGAGCGTGTGGGGAGTGCCGAGTGCTTATATATGGCTGCAACTTGTCTGGCCCTCGAGTGCCATTCCCGATCCCAGCGAATCACATGCCAGCGTTCGTTGGAATTGTACTAGTTCCACGTGGGGCCTGTGCTAGCCCATTAGGATTTCCTGAATGGCTCAGGGACCGGCGCCACTTTTGGGCCCGTAGAACTCTTGCGATTTAGTCCCAGCATTAGCACTTAGTCTCTGAAATGGAGAATTCTACCCAATATGCATGGTAACATGCTCGTTATTGTTGAATAGCAAGAAAAAGACTCCCTCCCTACACCTCAATAACTCACTGTCCTCCTTTAAGACCATCTTTAAATTATGCCTCCTTGACCAAGCTTTTGGTCATCTGACCTTACATCTTATACTTTCTTTGCTAAACCCCCTGGTGAAGCAGCTTGGGGTGTTCTATTACTTTAAATATGCTATATATTCTAAATCGTTTTTGTTGTTGAAACCTCTTTCAAAATTAAATTGGCTGAACGGAAACTTCAATTCTACTTTTTGTAACCATTTAAAGACCCTCCAAATCCAGTGGCAAGGATGATGGTCCAACAGCAGCATCCTCTCACAAGCCAAGATGCCCAACATTGAGACGCTAATCACTCAAAAACTTTTGGGCTGGTCATGGCAACCATATGCGTGATACCAGACTCCCACCGCAACTGCTCTACTTGAAATTCAGTCACAGCAGGAACTCCTAAAAGGACAGTGGTAACATTTTATGGATGTCCTCAAAGCATCCATGAAGAGGGCAAACTTCCCTGCTGACTCATGGGAGCTTGTGACTTAACAAAATGAAGAATAAGGAAGACACTGAGCACATCAAGAGACTTCATTGGAACATGCAGAAGTAAAGTCAAAGTGTTAGAAGGAGCACATGAATCTCCAAACAACTGATGTAGCTGACACTTCAAGCACCGCCTGTCCAGCATGTGGTAGAGTCTGCATTGAACTTACCAGCCGTCTCAGAACCCATTGGACTGGTGTTGAAGCAAGTCATCCTGGATCCTGAGGGACTACCTCAAGAGAAGAAAACAGTTATCACTGAATAACTATGGTTGTTTGCATAAGGATAGAATTTACAGTGCAGAAGGAGGCCATTAAGTTCATCGAGTCTACACCTGCCCTTGGAAAGAGCACCCTATTTAAGCCCACACCTCCAGCTTATCCCCATAACCCAGCAAACCAACCTAAACTTTTGGACACTAAGCGGCAAGTAAGCATGGCCAATGTACCTAATCTGCACATCTTTGGCCTGTGGGAGGAAATCGGGGCATCCGGAGGAAACACACGCAGAAACGGAGAGAAAGTGCAAACTCCGCACAGACAGTCATCCGAGGCCAGAATTGAACCCGGGACCCGGGATCCTGGAGCTGTGAGGGAGCAATGCTAATCACTGTGCCACGGACATAGGCAAATGTTCACATTTTATATGCAAATATGCCCATTTCTTTGGGTGTGAGGCTGGCTGTGTGTGAGAGTGAAATCAGAATCTGAATGTTTGATATGTGTCCTGATTGATGATTTTAAGAGGCTGCATTCAGCAGTTTGGGACATTGTTCGTTTGATGAGTAGGTGACGGCATTGGAGGTTGAATTACCTGACCTTGACCAATTTGAGAGAATTGAAACTGGATGTCTTGCCTACATTGCACAATTTAAACCTGATCCTGAAACTGTAGATCACGGATCAGCATATCCAGATAAAAAACCTCACTGCAGCATATTTTTTAGTTAATTGCAGATTCATTATTATTTTCTTTTTACAAAAATCAGCAACAAATGACTCTTTTCAATGAGCTAAACTGAAACTTCCGGTCAGTGTGAAATGAGACGCATGGGGGATTTTAATCTGGTGTGAAGCCAAAAATAAATTTCCCATGTTAGAATGAAGTTTTGGAATTCTTTTCTCAGGATATTAAAGGCTGATTTTCGGAAACAATGTCGGGAAACTCTTTTGGGAGCATTGGCATGTTGTGCATGCTCATTAAAATCTACCTCGACAGAATTAACTTTCTAGTCGGTGAGAAATTAGAGCCATCATTTTTGTTGGTTAAAGCCGAATAGACTTTCCCTTTAAGGAGAGTTTGTCAAACCACAAGCCTCTCATTAAATCAGACGGGCAGCAGAGACCTTAAAACAGGTGTTAGGAAATCCGACAGTGCAGAAGGAGGCCATTTACTGCAATTGAGTCTGCACCGACCCTTGTAAAGAGCAAACATCCTCGGCCCAAGCCCCACCCTAACCCTGTAACCCAGTAATCACACCTAATCTTTCGGACACTAAGGAGCAATTTAACATGACCATTCCATCTAGCATGCACACATTTGGACCCTTGCATGTTCAAGGCTGTCACATCTGGAGTGTGATTGAACAGCCTCGACACGCCCGACTCGTTGATGCAACGAGGCTGTCGAATTCCACGACATTTGCGACGCTTGGAACACCTCACAAGATCCAGATTAACATATTTAAATGAGCCATGTAAATATGTCTCTGCCCAATTATTCCAGTACCAGGTGTAAAGGCACCTGGGGGGGGGAGGGGCACCATGCCATCGTGCACCTTGGAAATGCCAGACTGGCACCTTGGCAGTGGCACCTGAGTACCCTGCCAGGCTGGCAGTGCCATGGTTACCAGGTTGCCCATGTCAGAGATTGGGCCTGGGTGTGCCCTGCCCTTAAGAGGTGCGGGTGAGTGGGGAGCTTGAGGACCTCCTAAGTGGGAGGTTGGGGAGGATCCGGAGGTCATAGTGGGGTGGCTGAGAGATCGGGGCGGCATTTCAAATGGCGCCCCAATCTCTTTCCGCACTGACGAGCTCAGCTTGTCAGTGTAGGAAGGGATGTAAATGCAGCTTCGGCAGGGTGTTCCTCACTAAGGCAAAAAATGCCCAAAGTCCTGTTTGATAGCGGGATCATTTTCAGCACTGCAGGCATGAGAAACACCTCGCTATTCATACAAAATGGGACTCTTTTTTTTCCATTAAATCGCGCCCCTGTTCCTGGTATTATCACTGCAAGGTGATTATTTTTGTCTTCACCAATATGGGTGATGCCTTTCCTAAATGAGCATTTCCTTCCCAATATATTGGAAGCTTAAGAAACTGTTTAGGGACCATGGGCACTGCACAGCCAGATTCAAAGTTAAAACCTGCCAATGTTGTAAAAAAGTAAAATAATACTGTGGTAGTCGGTATTAGGGGTATTACGGTACCTAGGTTGAGGCTGTTAGATCATTGGTGTGGGAGGTACCTGAGACAGGAAGATCATTGGTGAAGCCTGCCTGCTGGTTCCGCCCAGTAAGGCGGAGTATAAGAGTCTGTGTCTCCCCAGCTGCTGCATTCTGTACCTGAGCTGCTGGGGGAAACATCTAGTCCAATAAAGCCTTCAATTGTCCTCCAATCTCGCTTCTGGAGTCGAGCATCAAATACAAAGCAGAATGCACAACTGTAATAGTGAAAACATCATTTGGAAGGAGTTTAAGCTTGGTAAATTTGATATCTTTTAGTTCCTATGCTCAGCAATTATTTCCCTTGTTCTTTTGAAATCAAACCATAAAATTCCTCTTTTGTGACACTCAGATTTTACTTAAATAAGGAAGTTGACTTTTGCTGCTGAAAGGAACATTTCCATCCGTACTGTGATACTGTGACTTATGACAATCCTCTGAGTTAATGAATGTTAAGGCAGGATTTAGACTAACCAAAACTAGTTGCGCATTCACATCAAGGGCACAATATTTCCAATTAGGGATTGATAGTTTAGACGGTTACATTCTGGATTCCGGAGACAAAAGTTCAAATCCCACCACAGCAGTTATGGAATTGAATTTAATGAATAAAAAGCTAGTGTCAGTAATGTTAACTATGTAACTATTGGATCGTTGTAAAGCTCAGATGGTTCACTCGTGCCATTTTGGGAAGAAAATCAGCTGCCCTTCAATGCTCTAGCTCTTATGTGACTCTAGACTCATAATAATAGAGTTGACTATTACCTGCCCTCTGAAATGGTCTAACCAGCTGCTACCCAGTGAGGGATGGTTAATAATAATAATATCCTCATCCAGTGACTGAAAATAAAACCTCTCCGATTATGAAGCAGTCTATGTATGAATACAACAAGACCTGGACAACATTCAGGCTTGGGCAGGTAAGTGGCGTGCATGAAACATTCATCACACAGGTGTCAAATCAATGTTAACTGCCACCTATCCGCCATCTCCAACAATAAAGAGGTAAACTATCTCTCCTTGACATTCAATTGCATTGCCATTGTAGAATACCTCACCACTGACATCCTGGGGGGCATTATTGATCAGGCACCTAACTGGGACAGCCACTTAAGTACTGTGGGTAAAAGAGCAAATCAGAGGTTGGGTATTGTGTGGTGAGTGACTCACCTCTTGACTGTCAAAAGCCTTTCCATTATCTACAAGCTGCAAGTCAAGAGTGTAGTGGAATACTCCTATTTTTCTGGACAAGTGTTGCTCGAATAACTCTCAGTTAGGATCCAGGACCAAGCAGTCTGTTTGCTTAACATCTTATCCACCACCCTAAAAGTCTACTTCTTTCATTGTTAGCACACTGTACCTGAAGTGTGTACCATCTGCATGATACACAACAGCAACTCGGTAGCATTGTGGATAGCACAATTGCTTCACAGCTCCAGGGTCCCAGGTTCAATTCCGGCTTGGGTCACTGTCTGTGCGGAGCCTGCACATCCTCCCCGTGTGTGCGTGGGTTTCCTCCGGGCGCTCCGGTTTCCTCCCACAGTACAAAGATGTGCAGTGTAGGTGGATTGGTGATGATAAATTGCCCTTAGTGTCCAAAATTGCCCTTAGTGTTGGGTGGGGTTACTGGGTTATGGGGATAGGGTGGAGGTGTTGACCTTGGGTAGGGTGCTCTTTCCAAGAGCTGATGCAGACTCGATGGGCTGAATGGCCTCCTTCTGCACTGTAAATTCTATGAATTCTATGAAAGGTTTCTTCAACAGTATCTTCCAAAGCCACAATTGAGTACTTATCTCAAAGTGACTTAACCTGAACAAAATGGAAGCAATTAGATTCAGTCAGGAAGTACCAATGGTTGATAAGTAAGCAGTAAAGAGTTGAGCAATTAAATCACTCAATTTTCTTTTGAAAACTATCAATGCTAAATTGTCAAGTAGTAAGAAGCAAGCAGTCAAATGCTTAAATAACATTGTGAAGTTATCTTAGAATCATAGAATCCCTATCGTACAGCCCATCAAGTCTGCACCAACCTTCTGAAGGACCACCCTACCTAGGCTCACTTCCCCGCAACCTTTGGACACTAAGGGCAATTTAGATGGCCAATCCATTTAACCTGCACATCTTTGGACTATGGGAGAAAATTGAAGCACCCGGAGGAAACCCATGCAGACACAGGGGGAATGTGCAAACTCCACACAGATAGTCACCTAAGGTCGGATGTGAACCTGGGTCCCTAAGCCAATTAAACAATAATTTTGAATTTTTCAATTATTTAAAAATTTACCAGCCATAGTAATGCTTTTATCACATGTAGCATCAATCAAGATAGCTGGAGATAAACGCCACCAGGAGTCTATAAACTTTATCAAAATAAACATCCAATCTTCCAGAATGGCACAACAGTCATTCACATAAAACATTTTCAATTAACTGCATGAACTGCCACAGTAAATTCCACATGTATTTAGTCTACTTGCCTCACAAAGACTTCTATGCAACTAAGGATTAGTATCAAAGCTGCTCATGAAACCCATACCTCAAGAATGAACTTTTTAAAAAGGCGCTGGAATGTGGTGACTAGGGGCTTTTCAAAGTAACTTCATTGAAGCCTACTTGTGACATTAAGTGATTATTATTATTATTATTAATAATAATAAAAAAGGACAGGCTGCAATGAACTTGCTTCAGGTGCATTTAGACTGGACTGATATCATCTTTGTCTGCTTTCTGATCCACTAACCCAAACGCTTACTGTTTTTCTTCTTCATCTACCTGTCTAGAGTAGCACACCTGCGTGCTACATCCTCAGTCATCTGTCCACATACTCCCTGATGCACCAAATGTGAAAGAGGAGTATGAGACATAATGAAGGAAAGCAGCAATTGAGAGACACCTCCAAAATCATTGCCAACTCCCGCATATCTTCTTCCACTGTGCTTTCCCTCAGCAAATGTGGAGATCATTGTTGGGGCAGGCCACTGAGCAACAATAAGGCTGTCAAAGTTCCTTAGCACAGCGCAACCAGACACAAAAGATTGCAATGGATTAGGACGCAACCTCTAGAGAGTTCCATTCAAAACTGTGCTGGCAAACAATTCTGAGCTGCGGGTATTGATCAAGGATGGCTCCGTGGTAGCCAAGCTACACTGCACAGATGTAGGCTTGTCATTGACTCCATAAACTGTAGGGGATGCATGGCACCAATCAAATCGCTGGATTAACTTCTGAGGCCGGGCTACCAAATTACATTTGTAAATAGGCAGGCGTAGCTTGGAATCCCTCGGCCCAGTATTTACTGGATTCCATAGGTAATCCTGCAATTCCATCTTCACTTGCTCATCCTTACCCATGCACTGTACGTCAGCGATTGATACTATAATGTACTGTTTCTGCCTCCACAAAGGTGGTTGTCACAGGCTGCTGTGAGATTGAGACAAAGATTTGTTTTTTTAAATATAAATTTAGAGTACCCAATTCATTTTTTCCAATTAAGGGGCAGTTTAGCGTGAGCAATCCACCTACCTTGCACATCTTTTGGGTTGTGGGGGCGAAACCCACGCAAACATGGGGAGAATGTGCAAATTCCACGCGGACAGTGACTCAGAGCCCGGATCGATCCTGGGACCTCGGCGTCGTGAGGCAGCAGAGCTAACCCACTGCGCCACCGTGCTGCTCTGGATTGCGGCAAAGATTAAGTATGTTGGTTAACAACGGATCATTTATTTATCAGTTATGAAGAGCAGCTAGTTAGGCTACGTTTTTTTTTCCTTAGAGCAGAGAAGGTTGAGGGCGGGACCTGATTGAGGTACAAAATTGTGAAGCACATAGATAGGGTTATCGGTAACGGATCAATAACCAGGGGTTATAGATTTAAGGTCAAGGGCAGGAAATGTAGGGGAGGTTTGAGGAAAAGCTTTTTCACCCAGAGGGTGGTGAGAATCTGGAATTCACTGTCTGAAAGGGTAGATAGAGGCGGGGACCCTCACAACATTTAAGAAGCATTTAGATGAGCACTTGAAATGCCATAGCATAAAAGGCTGCAGATAAACTGCTGGAAAATGGGATTCAAATAGAAAGTTGCTTGATGGCCGTCACAGGCATGAAAGGCCCAATTGCCTCTTCCTGTGTTATAAAGCTCAATGACTTATTCTGATTTTCCTCCTTGTTTCTTTACAGATTGTATACAAAATAAAGTATCATTAGCAGACTCATCAAGTCTTAGATTTGTCAATAAACATTACTCGGATACGCTAAAGATACTGACATTCACCTATAGCTCGATTCCTTTTTAAAAATTAATTTAGAGTACCCAATTCATTTTTTCCCAATTCAGGGGCAATTTAGCGTGGCTAATCCACCTACCTTGCACATCTTTGGGTTGTGGGAGCAAAAGCCACGCAAATGTGGGGAGAATGCACAAACTCCACACGGACAGTGACCCAGAGCCAGGATCGAACCTGGGACCTCGGTGCCGTGAGGCAGCAGGGCTAACCCACTGCGCCACCGTGCTGCCCCTCCCTGTAGCTTATTTCTATGAAACAGAAAGATCTTTAATATATGCCCAAAGTCATTTGTGTCAGCCCATCAAGCTTATTCTTGATAACTGGTTGGTTAGATCTACATTTTCTATAATTACAGGCCATGTGTTTGAAAGGATGGTGGAGACTACATTGTTCAGATGGCATTCTTAATATTTGGAAGGTTGAGAAGAGCTAATTACCTAATGTAACTAGCAAAACCAAGGATTGATTTAAACTCTCCAAATATAGCGATAACAGGACAAATATGGCCTAATAGTGTGGTCACTAATGCACCACTCTGGAGTTCCGGAGTCGGCGATGTGTTGAGCGGTTGGATGATAAATGGCTCTCCCTTGGGAACTTCAATTTAGGCACTTCTAACCCTTAAATTGTAAACCAAAGTAACAAAAAAACTCTCACCCCCAAACTAACAACCATCCAAGGAAATGCCTTTGAGCCAGAAACAGAGCCAGAAAAATAGTAGCAATAACTTTAGGGCAGCACGGTAGCATGGTGGTTAGCATAAATGCTTCACAGCTCCAGGGTCCCAGGTTCGATTCCGGCTTGGGTCACTGTCCGTGCGGAGTCTGCACGTCCTCCCCGTGTGTGCGTGGGTTTCCTCTGGGTGTTCCGGTTTCCTCCCACAGTCCAAAGATGTGCGGGTTAGGTGGATTGGCCATGCTAAATTGCCCGTAGTGTCCTAAAAAGTAAGGTTAAGGGGGGGGTTGTTGGGCTACGTGTATAGGGTGGATACATGGGTTTGAATAGGGTGATCATTGCTCGGCACAACATCGAGGGCTGAAGGGCCTGTTCTGTGCTGTACTGTTCTATGTCTATGTCTATAACAAGAGGCGGGAGAGGAGGTTGATGAGCCATCAATTGCACGAGAGACGAGTTGCTTTACAAAAGTTAGGCTTTAATAAGCTAGAACTTAGCCCTGCGGTTGTCTACAATAAAATGGACGACCGCCGGGCGCTTCGACTATTTATACTTCGGTAAGGAGGCGTGGTTAACTCAGCCTCTCAACCAATCGGAGAGCAGTCACATGACTGGTCTCAACCAATCGGTCGGGAGGCACATGACCGACCAGGGCCAATGGTAAGCCGGTGTTCTGCATCAATGGCAGACAGCTATGCAAATCATATCACCACAGAGGTTCCAGACCTCAGAGCCATGAGACATGCGGAGCGAAGCAGAGCAAAGCATGGCAGACAAAATAGGATCGGCAATGCAAATTCTGGCCCACTCACCGACGGGACAGTGGATGGAGCTTCTTTCAATAGAGATCTAAAAACACAGAAAGGAGGACCTCATGTCATTCATGAGGACGGCCGTAGAAACAGCTCTGGCCCTCATCAAAGAAGCGTTGGAAAGAATTAAGCGGAGACTAGAGACCCAGGAAGTGACATTGCAGGACGTGGAGAGAACGGCCACTGACCAGAGCTATCTGATCACCTCGTTTGAGGCGGGGGTGGTAAGATTGGTGACAATCCAGAAAGCGCTCAAGGGGAAGGTTGAACAACAGGAAAACAAGTTCCGTGCCAGATCCTAAGGATGGTTGGGCTATCTGAGGGCACAGAGTGCAGAAACCTGACAGAGTATGTTGGAAGGATGCTCAAGACATTGGTCAGAGGGAACGGCTTCACCAAACGGCCCACATGTCGCTCCGGTAAAGGTCCATTCAGGAGAAACAACCATAGGCGATCATAGCAAATCTCCATAAGTTCCCAGATAAAGAGAAGGTGCTGAACTGGGCGAGGAACACGCAATCGTGTAGATGGGAGGTGTTGTGTTCTATGACCTTGCTGTTGCAGTAATGCAAACAGAACTGCTGGTGACTTAACTAGAATGATGATTTATTGATCAACATGTGGCAAGATAACTACAGAATGCTATACATACCAAGTTACTATTTGAGTTTCGTGAACTCTCCTGGAACTACCCTCTGTGTGACTGTCCTGTTATAAACCTTACTACCAATTGGTGAGAGGTAGTTGTCACTTGACCGATGTCTGACACCACCAGCTGGCTGGAGGTCACATTGCTAACTATATACAATATTATTCACAGGCATATCATGTTGCTCTATTTATTTATCTTGGTGAACCACAGGCCTTTCCTTTATATCGATCAAATGGCCACACAACCAGTTAGTTAGTTCAAAAGATGGTTTATTTACATACGCAATAGTTATCTCAACATGCAAACACAATATCTACTATGAGTTAAACTATACCTATCAGCTACAATAACCTATACTTAACTTCAGCGCGACCGGCACTGTGCAAATGGATAAAGGCCTTTATCTGGATTTCACGTGGCTGGTTTGAAGAAAGTGGCTCTGTCTCTGCTGGGCCCATTGCCAGGTAGCGATCGTTGGTCTTGAACTCAGCTGGCTTGTCCTGCTGCAATTGGGTAGGCACAGGCCAGATCCAAGAGAGACAGAACACATGGCTGCGCTCTCTTTTATCCCCCTGGGATTTTCCGCTCTTTGGGGCGGTCCTTAACCTTGGACCCAATAGTTCGACAGGGCTCTGCTCACTCTCTTCAATTTCGACCAATAAAAGGATAGGTGCCTTGGTAGCTGGGCGGGTCCTTAGCGGTCATTGACCTTGGCAGTTGTGCTTTCTGAGTAAGGGGAGTGGCGCCGATCAGTCTGTGGCTGTACCGGTTGCTTGATTGGAGTTCTATTGTCCTGGGAAAATGGGCCATTAAAATGTGAACGAGAGGGGGTTTTGGCCAGGTCTGGTTGCCTGTGTTTTAGATACACATAGGCTGTGTATCTGTCTGAGCCCTGGGTTGGCCATAATTCCCATGGTTCTTTGCAGGTGGCCATCTTAGATGGCCACATTTCGTCCTTTTGATCCTGAACGCGAAGCATGGTGGATCACACTATTTATCCCTGTTCCTCCTTGGTGGACGGGTCACCCTTGGTCAAGGCAAGGTTCTACTCTACTCTATCTTATGGTTTGGGACATTTACCTAATATTCCTTTAATACATTCATAAATTAATTCATCTGTAACGGTTACTATAATTTAGGTCACTGTAACATTTAATTTATTCGCACAGTTGATCTCTTGCTAACGCTATCTAAGCTACTCTCATGCTGCTGGTCAATATCAAAGAACTTATATCCAGTCCCAAATTTAAACAGCAGCATCACATTTCTACTTAATCCTAATAAAGTTAAAGAGGTACATGGTTTAATTTTAGCAGCGATTGTTACATGAGTTAAATTTTGTTGAATTCCAAAGAAGGTGGCTCGGACAGTATATATTGGGGAGCGGGAGGCTTTTGCTCGCCATTTGCCGAGTCGGAGTGTCTGAATGATACTGTAGATTATTGCAATTACTAGAAGTGCCTCTACGATGTATGAAAAGGGGTTCCATTTGGCAATATTTTTGCACCATGTGGGGGTTTCGATGTCTGTCTTTATGGTGTAGTGTCCGGGCTGGCGGTGGTCTGTTGGGTGCTAGTGTTCGGGGCTGGTGTGGGGTTTGGGAGTCTCTGTCTTGCCGTGGCCTGCGCCATGGGAGCAGTAATTTATGGATCATTTGCTGAGACATCTCGTGTTGGCATGCTTCCGAGGTCTGTGCAGTCGTGGTCATGTCTGCATCTTCAGCAGCTGGCTGCAGAGCCTTGCACTCTGGTGTCTGGGTTGGATCCACATCCCCGACGTTGGGTGCTGTCCCTACATCCTGTATTTGAGCTTCAAGCGATGGCTCCTCGTCACTTTGATATTATATACGTATCATCCATCATCGTAGAACTACATACCAATGTAGCCATGTGTTCCTCTAACTCACCCTAGTAGAGCGGGCCCAGGAATTGGGGAGCCCACCACCGGAACATTTCAGAGGCCTGAGACAATCCACAAAATGCCTCTGAAGCCAGTTTCTCCAGAATTGGTATTATATCTTCTGTTATTAGTTTGTTCATGTCTGAGTCATTTTCCTCCAAAGTATCTGTTACTGCAATCTCATTTTCAGTCTCTGCGCTCGCCATCTCAGAGCTTTCACACTTCTTGGTGTCCTGTGCAGACTGGGCGTCCCTTGTGACCACTTCATCATTCCCGCCAAACCACCAGAGTAGTGCTTCACAGGCTTCCTCATCTAGTTTACCATCACTCCTGAGAAACAACCTTACTTGCGTTTCATAATCGTCCTCCTCTGGCTCACCCTCCAAGCCTTCAATTTCTTCATCGTAGTCATGGTCTTCGTAAATATCCTTGTAGTCCTCATCATTAGAGTCAATACCATCATAATTATAGTTATTGTAGAACATTAAGTGCAGAAGGAGGCCTTCGGTCCATCGAGTCTGCACCGACCCACGTAAGCCCTCACTTCCACCCTATCCCCGTAACCCAATAACCCCTCCGAACCTTTCTGGTCACTAAGGGCAATTTATCATGGTCAATCCACCTAACCTGCTTGTCTTTGGGAGGAAACCGGAGCACCCGGAGGAAACCCACGCAGACACAGGGAGAACGTGCAGACTCCGCCCAGACAGTGACCCAACAGGGAATCGAACCTGGGACCCTGGCGCTGTGAAGCTACAATGCTATCCATTTATGCTACTATGCTGCCCCTAAATCGTATTCATCACCATTGTCTTCTGTGAAGTATAACACTGCTCGTGGAATTCTGTGTTCATGCAGGAATTGACCTTTTTTCATATCAGCAGCGAGTCTTTCTGCAGAGCTTCCATCTCACGCTCCATGCTCTAGAACCTCAGGAGGAGTGAAGAAGTTGAAAGAAAGAGTCATTTAGTACAGTTTTCGTGACTGCTTTACGAGTAGGCCGACCCTCATGCAACTACTTCATTCTAATGGTTTTCCTGGTGCCATTTTTTTCCTTTCTTCCAGTCGATGTGGCAACCTGTGACCCCGTGATTGCAAATAATAATAATCTTTATTAGTGTCACAAGTAGGCTTACATTAACACTGCACTGAAGTTTCTGTGAAAATCCCCTCGTCACCACATTCTGGCGCCCGTTCGGGTACACTGAGGGAGAATTCAGAATGTCCGATTCACCTAACAAGCATGACTTTCGGGACTTGTAGGAGGAAACTGATGTGGTGATTTGCATCACTGTAAATACACAAGGTGTTAATGTAAATACAGTACGACTAAGTAAACACAAGAGGGAGCACCAGAGACATCATGACATGCAAACATGCAGCTAATGAACACTTAGAATAGGACACAGCCAATGAGCAGTCACGACACCCATAGGTGTCCACAAGGGGGCATTACACAACCCATATAACAGGACAGGGCCCACATGGTCTGTCTTTTTCCACAGGCAACACTTAGAGAGTAGGACAGGAGCAGATCAGAAGCATCACACCCACCACGTGGCTTAGAGAAGACTGGTTAGTTAGACTGAGTTACTATAGCAAGATTAGCAGGAGAGTCGAACTCATAGAGAACTGTGCTAATGGTTCAATAAATCACATTGAACTTACTTCAAAGTCTGGAGTATCTTGTGGTCAAAGCTGCATCGAGCTGCAGCCTGTGTTATCCCAGAGTACATAACACAACATGATACCAATAGTGCCTGTTGAATCTATATAGTTCAACTCAGTAAGATCCGTGACTACCAGCAACTGCACCCAAGAAAGATGATCGAGATTCTGGTTCCTCAGCAGCTCAGGTACCACGGCAATCTCAGTGCAAACCGGCGTGCAATCAAGCAGAGATTTGAGATTTACATGGTAGCATCCGACCTAGATGGCGTGACTGATGCTGAGAAGATAGATCTTCTACTCACCATTGTGGGTGAAAGTGCAACCGAAATCTTCAACTCCATCAAGTACTCCTAAGGGCAGGACAAGAGAGTCTTCCAGACAGTCCTGGACAAGTTTGAAAACTACTGCGAGGTGAACACAACAGAAATCGGTAAAACCTCTACTCACCACGAGGCAAAAGTAGACTTGCAACAGAAGAAAACGTCAATTCTGATTGACAGCCATCTTACGCAAGGAGCCGCACGTGCGCAGTTCCTGAGAAGACGTGATCTGGCAAACCAGTGTTTTGCGCATGCAGGAGAAGCCACACATGCGCAGTCTTGAAAAATGCGCACAGTAAAGGAAAGTCCGTTTGCGCATGCGCAGTTGCGCAAAGGACTCACAATAAAGGAAAAGCGATTTACGCATGCGCAATCCATTCCTATGCTCTACGTCACAAGCGTCATGACATCAGAGGCCCCAGACCATGCCTACTTAAAGGAGAAATGTCCGAAATTAGTGAGAAAAAAATCCACGCACCACGAAGAGTCCCTGACTCCACACAGAGAGTGGTCCATGCACCATGAAGAGTCCCTGACTCCACACAGAGAGTGGTCCATGCACCATGAAGAGACACTGACTCCGCATAGAAAGCGATGACAGACTCCACAGTGAGACCACTGCACATCTCTGCACAGAGAATACAGAAAGACTCCACAACAAGACCACTGCACGACTCCGTTGATTGCGCACAGATCGACTCCATAGCGAGACCACTGCATGACTCCACACAGGGAATGATGCCAGACTCCACAGCGAGAGCGGTACAAGCTTCCACAGTGAGCTCATTAACAGACTCCAAAATGGAAGCAACACAAGACTCCAGAGAACAGTCCTTGCATGAACAAGACCATGAATGCCTAGCAACCTTACTTGAGCAACCAGCAGCAGATGATGCAAGTCTGCCACGCTAAAGTGTACAGTAAGCTGACTATGACGGTCTACTATGCTCATGTGAACAACAAAAAGACTATTTGTCTACCCAGTTATTTGAGCCACCAGAAGAAGACACTGACAGTCTACCCAGCTCATCTAACCGACAAGAAGACACTGAAGGTCTACCCACTGTTCCTGAGTGCAATGATCTGCCGTGCAGCCAATTCACCTGCATGGCAAATCTTAACCGCATTTTCCAATTTCAAGTCTTCTTCCCGTAATAATATCTCACGCAGCTTGTCATATGATATACAAAATACTATTTGCTCGCGGATCAGCGATGATTTTTGATTACTCAAATTGTAGGACTGGGCCTTCAGCCTCAAGTTGGTTACAAAGCTGTCAAAAGGTTCGCCTGGTTTCTGGGTACACATACGAAAAATATATCTTTCAAATGTTTCATTTTTTCGGAGAGCAATGCCTATCGAAGTACTTTATCACCTCATCGTAGTTCTCGCTTTCCTCTTTGCTATCAAAAGTGAAGGTATTGTAGATTTCAATTGCTTGTGGACCTGCCATAGTGAGCAGCAACGCAATACACCTCTCATCAGGATATGCCTGCAGGTCAAAGGCTGAGGTCAAAGGTCAAACTGCTGTTTGAAAAGGCACCATTTTTCATCTACGTTACCTGAGACTTGAAGCTGGTGGGCTGCTTTTAAATCTGCTATCTCAAACTTCACCATCGTTTGTTGCTTGGAGTTGCCAATGGCCGTAGTTTACCAGGTCGGTCGAAGAATCTTCTCTTTTTTGTTCTTTGGGCTGGTTTTGCTTCATTGTTTCTGCTTTATCTTTAAATGTTCACCACTCCTGGCACCAGAGCTCATCGCAGGGCGGGCTCTGTCATCCTCCACCCCATGGACCTGACTTGTGGTTCCTGCCAACTCAGGGCCCGCACCCCATAGTGCGGCAGATATATATCACGGAGGGTTTGCAGGTGGGGGGGCATTTACGGGGGGGAGGGGGGGGATGGAGGTGGGATGTGGTGTCCATGCCCCTGACCAGTTCCCCACAAGTTAGTGAACCTGGAGGAGATCAGAGTATCCTGTGCGCGTTGGCCTTGGCACGCAAGTTGTGCAGCTTCCCAAGCCTGCCCGGGCCCCATGTCCCGCTCATCGCCGCCCTCCTCCACACTGACATTGTCGGAGGAGACTTGCCATTCATCTTCCCCCTCCAGTATGTCCCGCCCTGCTATGCACTGTTGTAGAGGACGCATCAGGCCACCATGATGAGGGCGGCCCTCCTAGCACTATATTGGAAGGCCCCTACAGAGCTGTCCAGACATCTGAACCGCATCTTCAGGAGGCCGAAGTCCTGCTCGATCATGCCCTTTGTCGCTGTATGGGCGTCATTGCGGTGGGTCTCCACGTCGGCCTCCGGATGGGCGTCATCAGCATGGACTGCAGTGGGTAACTCGCTGGGGGGGGGAGGGGGGTGCACCTTGACGAGGCCGGGAATTGTTGAGTGTGCAAGGATGAAGGTGTTGTGCACACTGCCTGGGTATCGGGCGCAGACACACATGATGCTCAGCTAATGGTCACACACCAGCTGCATTTTCATCAAGTGAAACCCCTTTTGGCTTTTGTCGGGCGGCCTTTCATCTGCAGGTGCTCGTATGGGGACATGCATCCCGTTGATCACCACCTCGACCTAGGAATTGTTGCCGATTGTGGCGAACTCCGCTACCTGGACTCGGTCCACATTGAAATGGGTATGTTGTGCTGACTGGGCTTGTATGGCCTCCGTGATGGTGCGGATGCACCTGTGCATCGAGCTCTGTGAGATTTGGACAGTTCCCCACTTGGCGCCTGGAAGGACCCCATGGTAAAAGTTCAGGGTGACCGTCACCTTGATGGTCACCGGGAGTGTGAGTCTCCTCCCCCATCCCCCACAGTGCCAGATGTGCCATGATCTGGCAAATATGTTGCACTGTTCCTCTGTTCAACCGGAGTCTTCAAGGGCATGCCTGGTCCGGCAATCCTCAAATGGCAGACACTGCAGGAACATGCAAGGCCTCATGTGGTGCCTTCTTTGCACCTCCTCCTCCTCAGACTGTTGGGCAGCCGACTCTCCACCCTCTGCAACTCCCTCCTGATCCTCTGGGCCTCACTCCGCTGCTGCAGTTTGCTCCTTCTCATGAGCAGCTCCAATTCATACAGCCACAATGCATCCTCTAGGGCTGCTACGACTAAGAGGAAGGCCACCACTGCTGGTTAAATTCCAATATCCGTTGTCTGCAGGGGATGCAAGGCTGACATGTTAGCATGGTGCTCACCCCCGTGACCAATCAAGTCCAACGGGCCACACGGTAGCTCCGGTTGACACTGCGGACCCTGTTCCCACGGGTCTTTACACGTTAGAGAACGCAAATGAGTTCATCCAGAATGACGGCTGGGAAGACAGCAATAATGGGCAAATAAGAACTCTTAAAAGAGACTATTCTTTCTCTGGACTGAATGCTTACACAACCTGGGGATGAGGCGGGATGGGGAGAAGGCAGAGATTTTTTTTTTTTTAAATTTAGATTACCCAATTATTTTTTCCAATTAAGGGGCAATTTAGATTGGCCAATCCACCTACGCTGCACATTTTTGGGTTGTGGGGGCGAAACCCACGCAGACACGGGGAGAATGTGCAAACTCCACACGGTCAGTGACCCAGAGCCGGGATCGAACCTGGGACCTCAGCGCCGTGAGGCGGTTGTGCTAACCACTAGGCCACAGTGCTGCCCAGGGAGAAGGCAGAGATAAACTGAAACGAGACGTGGGGAGGACAAAACAGGCTGAGGACAGATGGAGCTTCTCTCAGGAGGGAGCCCCGATGCTGGCGAGTATGCTAGTGCGAGGAAGTAAAAAGAGGGGAGGGGGCCATGGTGCAGCTCCTAAAACGGAGCGAGTGTCTGGCAGAAGGGGGGGACAGAACAACAACAGGGGAGAGGGGGTGTGACCTCGGGTAAAGATGGGGGGGTCGGTAAGAGGGGGGAGGCAGCGCGAGTACGGGAAAAGGAAGAGGGGACGGCAAGGATAGACAGGCTTGGGGGTTTGGGGGGGTGGAGGACTAGGTGGGGGTAGAATGCTGGTCACAACAAGTCGCTCATGGGGACAGCTGGAACAAAGAAGAAAGCGGCAGCCATCTTGGATGGCCTTTCAAACAAAGGGAAACCCCAGCATGCAGTGGCATGTCCATGTAATAAGTATGGCTGATCCCACGGGGGGGGCCGGGGGGTTGGGATCAAAACCCCCCACCAGAAAAGTCACCTGAAACATCAGGGGACTCAATGCCCTGGTGAAAAGATCCAGAGTCTTTGTCTATCTAAAAAGCCTGAGGACCGACATAGTCTTCCTCCAGGAGGCACACCTGAGCGAAAGGGACCAACTGAGGATAAGAAAGAGCTGGATAGGACAGATGTACCAAGCGTGCTTTGGTATGAGGATGTGGGGGTGTGGTCATACTGTTCATCAAAAGGATGAACTTATCAGCGACAAACATGGTGACTGGCCCAGGGAACGGTATGTAATGGCTAGCGGTGTCCTGTAAGGGGCACCGGTGGTGCTTGTAAACATAGGCATCACTGGGATGATGCAGAAGTCAGAAACACCATAATGGAGAGCCCGAACCTCGACCCTCACTGACTGGTGTTATGGGCCAGGGCTTAGAAACTCCAAAGTGTATTATGAAGTTCATCTGACCTACAACCTTTATGTTGAATTTGGCTAGTATGAGCACAAAAACCTTCACTGCAGGTGTGATTCATCAGACTTCCTAGACACTTTAATCAAAACATGGGGCATTTTAAGAATGTAGTTACCATAAATAGTATTAACACAGCAAGACTTTTTATCAGTTACTAGCATAAATACACCACACAGTACAATAATCTATGTATATAACACTTAATGGATTCCCCCTTAACTGTTCCAATTCAATAACAAAATCCAATAACAAAACCCAAGTCGTGGACCACATAGGCTCCATAGGTAGGAACGGGGATTGGGATGTAAGGCAGGAATTCAGGGAGCTAGGGTGGAAACTTAGATCTAGAACAAACAGAGTTATTATCTCTGGGTTGTTACCCGTGCCACGTGCTAGCGAGACGAGGAATAGGGAGAGAGAGCAGTTGAACACGTGGCTACAGGGATGGTGCAGGAGGGAGGGTTTCAGATACCTGGATAGTTGGGGCTCATTCTGGGGTAGGTGGGACCTCTACAAATGGGATGGTCTACAACTGGACCAGAGGGGTACCAATATCCTGGGGGGGGGGATTTGCTAATGGTCTTCGGGAGGTTTTAAACTAATTCAGCAGGGGGTTGGGAACCTGAATTGTAGCTCCAGTATACAGGAGGTTGAGAGTAGTGAGGTCATGAGTAATGTTTCAAGGTCGCAGGAGTGTACCGGCAGGCAGGAAGGTGGTTTAAAGTGTCTACTTCAACGCCAGGAGCATCCGGAATAAGGTGGGTGAACTTGCGGCATGGGTTGGTACCTGAGACTTTGATGATGTGGCCATTTCGGAGACATGGATAGAGCAGGGACAGGAATGGTTGTTGCAGGTTCCGGGGTTTAGATATTTCAGTAAGCTCAGGGAAGGTCGTAAAAGAGCGGGAGGGGTTGCATTGTTCGTCAAGGACAGTATTACGGCGGCAGAAATTATGTTTGATGAGGACTCGTCTACTGAGGTAGTATGGGCTGAGGTTAGAAACAGGAACGGAGAGGTCACCCTGTTGGGAGTTTTCTATACGCCGCCAAAAAGTTCCAGAGATGTAGAGGAAAGGATTGCAAAGATGATTCTGGATAGGAGCTAAAGTAACAGGGTAGTTGTTATGGGGGACTTTAACTTTCCAAATACTGACTGGAAACGCTATAGTTCGAGTACTTTAGATGGGTCCGTTTTTGTCCAATGTGTGCAGGAGGGTTTCCTGCCACAGTATGTAGATGGGCCAACAAGAGGCAAGGCCACATTGGATTTGGTGCTGGGTAATGAACCAGTTTGTTAATGAACAGATGTCAGATTTGGAGGTAGGTGAGCACTTTGGTGATAGTGACCACAATTCAGTTACGTTTATTTTAGCATTGGAAAGGGATAAGTAAATGCCGTAGGGCAAGAGTTATAGTTAGGGGAAAGGCAATTATGATGCGATGAGGCAAGACTTAGGATGCATAGGATGGGGAGCGAAACTGCAGGTGATGGGCACAATTGAAATGTGGAGCTCGTTCAAGGAACAGCTACTGCGTGACCTTGATAAGTATGTACCTGTCAGGCAGGGAGGAAGTGGTCGAGTGAGGGAACCGTGGTTTACTAAAGTAGTTGAATCACTTGTCAAGAGGAAGAAGGAGGCTTGTGTAAAGATGAGACATGAAGGTTCCTTCAGGATGCTCGAGAGTTACAAGTTAGCTAGGAAGGACCTAAACAGAGAGATAAGAAGAGCCAGGAGGGGATATGAGAAGGTAGGATCAAAGATAACCCTAAAGCTTTCTATCGGTATGTCAGGAATAAAATAATGACGAGGGTAAGAGTAGGGCCAGTCAAGGACAGTAGTGGGAAGTTGTGCGTGGAGGCTGCATTTGGATTATTGCGTGCAGTTCTGGTCGCCGCATTGTAGGAAGGATGTGGAAGCATTGGAAAGGGTGCAGAGGAGATTTACCAGGATGTCGCCTGCTATGGAGGGAAGATCTTATGAGGAAAGGCTGAGGGGCTGAAGGCTGTTTTCGCTAGAGAGAAGACGGTTAAGAGGTGACTTAATTAAGGCATACAAGATTATCAGAGGATTAGATAGGGTAGTCAGTGAGAGCCTTTTTCCTCGGATGGTGATGGCTAGCACGAGGGGACATAGCTTTAAATTGAGGGGAGATAGATATAGGACAGATGTCAGAGGTAGGTTCTTTACGCAGAGAGTAGTAGGGGCGTGGAATGCACTGCCTGCAACAGTAGTGGACTCGCCAACATTAAGGGCATTTAAATGGTCATTGGATAAACATATGGACGATAAGGGAATAGTGTAGATGGGCTTTAGAGTGGTTACACAAGTTGGCGCAACATCGAGGGCCGATGGGCCTGTATTGCGCTGTAATGTTCTATGTTCTATGTTCAAGGGCGTGATCCAGCACACTGCATTCTCACTTGAATGGCACTGGTCCTTTCCCTGAGATTCTGATCCAGTCTCAATCAGCAGATTCAAACTCCTTCCTGAAAGCAAACTATATCTTTACAGTTACCAGGGCAGTTCGCCACAACCAACGTGTTTTTTTACTGGAACAGCTTTTAAAATGAAAACATAGAACGACAGGGAAAAAACACTTAGTTCTCCTTCTGTTGTCCGAAACAGTCAAACTGAAACTGAATCCAAACACCTCACAGCCATAGCCCAGCTTCACCCACAAAACAACATCACTGAAGCCACGTGATCAGACAAAACCTTTCTTAAAGGGACACTCCATGACACTTGCCATTGGGGGAGACTTCAACTGTGTACAGGATCCAAGGATGCCCCAAGTGAGGCACACAGTGGCTAAGGAATTGAACACCATTATGGAGAGATGGGGGTGGGAGGAGACACCTGGAGTTTCAACCATCCGAGCGTCCACCATGGAGGCTGGACCCAGCCTTCCTCAGCGACAAGGTTTTCTGCGAAAGAATGTCACAAGCCATCGATGGATATACAAACTGCAACCAAAATGGGGAGGTCTCACCCTCCATATTCTGGGGGGCCCGGAAGGTGGTGATAACGGGAGAAATAATAGTGTATAGGGCTCTAAGCGAAAGAAAGGAGAGGGTGGCTAGGCAGCAGCTGGTCGACTCCATATTGGATGTAAATCAGCGATACTCCACAGCCCAGACCATGGAACTACTGGTGGAGGGGAAAAAGCTACAAATTATATTTGGCCTGTTCTCCACCAGGAAAGCAGTACTCCAACTCCACCAGACACGGGGGACCTTTTCTGAACATGGAGACAAGGCCAGCCGCCTGCTGGCTCACCAGCTGAGAAAGCAGGCAGCCATGAGGGAAATAGCTCAGGTGAGGGACAGGAATGGCAAACTAACCATGGCGGCAGACAAAATAAATGTGACCTTCATGACCTTCTACCGAGAGCTGTACACCTATGAGCTCCCGGAAGGGGACTTGAAGATGAATTGGTTCCTCAACGGGCTGGACATACCAGCGGCGGGCTTTGTCAAGGGCAGATAGCTAAAGGCGAACATCAGATGCCTGATGAACATGATTATGACCCCACCCAGGGAGGGGACACCAGAAGCGATCATCTCCCTAGGCGCAGAGAAGGCCTTTGACATAGTTAATTGAAGGTACCTTATAGAGGTATTGGAATGGTTTAGGTTTGGGCCAGGGTTCACATCGTGGGTGAAACTACTGTACAGCATTCCCACGGCAAGCGTACAGACCAACACCACCAGCTCTGAATTCTTCCGGCTGCGCAGGCTGGGATGCCCACTGACTCCGCTGCTATTCACCCTGGCAATCGAGCATCTGGTTATTACCCTTAGATCAGTGAAGGGATGGGGAGGCATTACTCTACGTGGATGACCTGTTCCTCTAATGGGAGGAATAATGGAATTCCTAAGGGATTTCAGAGCCTCCTCAGATTACAAACTCAACCTGAGCAAGAGTGCAATCTTCCCTGTGAACCCACAGAGGGGGAATTACAGTTGAGAGAGCTGCAAATTAAGCTGGCCTAAATCAAATTCCGATACCTGGAGACCCAGGTGGCCCATGACTGGATTCGGATCCACAAGTGGAACCTATTGATTCCAGTGGAAAAGGTTAAGAGGAACCTGCGGAGGTGGGACCCGCTCCCGTTCTCCCTGGCGGGGAGAGTGCAGACAATCAAAATGAATGAGCTTCCAAGATTCGTCTTCGTATTCAGATCATTCCCGATCTTCAACCCCATGGCCTTCTTCACCAAAATAGACAAACTAATGATGGTGTTTGTGTGTCGGGGGAAGAACCCATGGAATTGTTAAAGTGTTTGCAAAGAAGAAGTAACATGGGGAGCTTGGCCCTTCTGCACCTCCTCTTCTACCACTGGGCAGCCAACGCACAAAGGGTACGGGGTGGATCAAGAAACTGGAGGCAGAATGGGTGAGATTGGAGGTGAGCTCCTGCATGAAGACATCGCTCCCAGCACTGGCCACGGCCCCACTCCCATTTCCCCCAGCCAAGTATTCAAGGAGCCCGGTGGTTGGTGGGCACGCAGAGAAGGTGGAACCATCGCATGCACCATTTCCATCTAGGTACAATGTCCACCGTGGCCCTCATCCTCAGAAACCATAAATTCACCCCCGGAACAATAGACGCCTCCTTTAAAAGGTGGAGACAGGACGAAGGGGTACTGACTGTAGGGGACCTATACATAGATGCAGAGTAGCGACCTGGGGGATCTATTGGACCAGTTCAAGCTGGCGAAAGAGAACAAGCTCCAGTACATTCAACTAAGGAGCTTCGTCTGCAAGGAGACTGCAACTTTCCCCCAGTAACCCAGACACATTCTACTGGACAGACTTCTGACATTGGACAACTTAGTGGACGGTAGCTGTGCCAACGTGTACTGATGACTCCTAGAAGAGTAAAGGGCACCACTGGATGAAACCCGGGAAAAATGGGAGGAAGAGCTAAGCACAAAATAGGGTGATGACTCTGGATCGAAGCACTGCTTAGGGCGAACTCCACCTCCTCATGCGCAGGGCTGAGCCTAACGCAATTAAAGGTGCACAGGGCATTTAAAACCCAATTCACTTTTTCCACTTAAGGGGCAATTTAGCGTGTTCAATCCACCTACCTTGTACATCTTTGGGTTGTGGGGGTGAAACCCACGCAAACACAGGGAGAATGTGGCACAGGACGTTTTTGACTAGAACATGTATGAGTGGGTTCTTCACGGAGGTGGAGGACAAATGTGAACGGTGCCAGGGAGGTCAGGCTAACCACATCCACATGTTCAGGCCTTGCCCCAGACTTTTTAGGTACGGGACCGTCTTTTTTGAGGCCACGTCCAAGGTATTGGGAGTAAAGGTGCAGACATGGCCACTAGTGGCGGTCTTTGAGATATTGGAACAGCCAGAGATATTTACGTGTAGAGCGGCAGACGCCCTAGCTTTTGCCTCCCTGATTACCCTCCGGAGATTCATGTTCAGCTGGAGATCAACAGCCCTACCCAAGGCCGCAGACTGATTGTCCGACTTAGTGGAATTGCTCAAATTGGAAAAGATAGAATTCACCATCAGAGGATCGGAGGGAGGCTTCCGCAGCACATGGAAGCAATTTACCAACCTGGTCGAAGACCTGTTTGTAGCAGCAACTAATAAGGGAGTGGGGGGGCGGGGCATGGAGGGGGAAGGGAGACTGAAACAAACAACGGAAGAAGATAAGGGGAGGGATAGGAGAAGGGAAGGCGGAAGAAACTACCCAGAGTACAGGGGAGGCAGAGCAGAGGAACCAAAGGGCACCGAAGGAACCTGGCATGTTTAGGGCCACCCTGGCATACCCCTTTGTTGACCCTGTGGGCTTTCCTTCCTACCATGGGCCACATGTAAATAGTCAAATAATACGGTTGTGGTAACCGATCACTGGGACCCAATGTAAACAAGGCTGTATATATGTTTCATATGTATTCACACCTGAGTACTCCCCTTTTCACTTTTTAATTTTACTTTTTTGTTTGTATTTTTTGCAATATTGTCACAAGCAGCAGCAAAAACCAATAAAAATACAATAAAAAAATATAATGCACCACTCTGTTAATATCAATGCTTCAGTTGCTACCATCTTTTTTTGAATATATTTTTATTGGTTTTCAAGATTTTACAAATATCACATCAAAACAAAAGGCAAAGAGAAAAGAAGTCATAGATATCAATGCAAAACAGGTACAGCAGATAACAGAAGTCACTGCAAACATAGGAACAAATAAGACTGGATGAGCTGGGGGCATAGTCCCCAAAGTGTTTGTTCCGCGGATTCAAGATCTGTCTGTGTCAAAGCAAGATAACAGCACAGAGTTACGTCATACCCATAGCTTCAAAGGGAAGCGACAGAGGAATAAAAGACTTCAGAATCCCAGAGCTAAGGGGGAAATTTCACTGACACCCATAACCCAATCAAACGCCCTTCCAGGCCCAGGACACAGCAGACAACCACCATGTAACTATAACTCCACAAGGAGAGGACCGGGTACCACAAGTCCATGCAAATCTCAGATCTCAGGTCTCAAACACGGGGTCTCCCATGGAAAATTAAGAAACGAGTATAGATTGCAGAGCAAAGACCGCAGCAACCAAACCCCATCCACCACGTCTCAGGTCCAGAGGAGGAACAGGCCATCGGAACATCAAACAACGACGCATTACCTTGGGAGACGCCAAAATAACCATGGAACCCAAGGTTAAGAAGGATATCAAGAAGGATATCATCAGATCCCAGCCAGAAAGGGGGAACCCTGTCTCAGAGAAGAGAAGGCCAACAGGGCCCTCCTTGTAGAGAGGGCTGTCTGGGAGGGAGGGCCAGCCCATCTTCCCCCGTCACCAGGAAACCGATGTCAACAACCACGAATACTCAGAAAAGGTGTTAGGACTACCATAAGACAGCTTATCAAATATCTCATTCAATTAACCATAGCACCGAGACCCGCCTTCTTAGCATCATCAAAATTAGCTCGGGAAGAAGACAAATAGAAAGTGAGGGACACAATGGGAGCCACACCTCCGGGATCTCTCAATAGGAAGAAAAGGATAAAGAGAAAGAGCAAGATCTATCAGAACTAATCGCTCGGATATCAGAACTACTTGAGCTACCACCCAAGGCGTTTCAAAAAGGAAGAGAACCTGCCAACTGAAGCACAGGGGGACCTCACTCTCAACACAAGGGGAAATAAGAAAAAAAGGATAGCTCTTAGGTACAACACTTGCCCAGTCCCAAAGTCATTGCTCACCCGGGTGCCATACCCAACCACACTGAACACACCCTAAGGTCACCCTGAGAGAGAGCACCCCCATTCCTTGGGGCCAACAGGATACTGACCACAGCACTGGGCCTTGCTTATCTCTGCACCGTCACCGATAGAAACGCAGGAGAACCTGATCCCAGGAACTTCCATGCAGCCCCAGCCCTTACACTCCCCCCCACACCCAACAAGAAAGGACTTACAAATTGGCCCTAGCCAATGGGGAACCCCAGCATGAAGGAAGAAGAACCATCAAGACACCCACATTGCATGCACCCTGGGAGAGAAAGACGGTTCTCCCCCCACTCCCCTCCCCCGACACCCAGGGGCCCAACCACCCCACCAGAACAAACATCTCATCTACCCAGCTGGGAGAAGAGAAGATCTCCCAGAGAAGGTATACCCAGAAGGATCACAGAAACTACCATCATTTGGAGGATACGCAAGGCCACCCTCGTCCGCAGTGAAGCTCCAACAGGAACAACCAGCCATTTCAATCCAAAGGAAGAGTCAAATATAATCCAGTCCTTGTCAGGATAATATGCAGCCTGCCTGGGCCTCAAAAGGAAAAAGCACGAATGCTCTGAGTACAAATCAAAAGAATAAGAAAGAAAAAGCCCTGAAACTGGCTAGCTCTAACTGGCGGGTCATTCCTCGATTATAGCGAGGACAAACTAACCTTGCCAACTCCAACCCTCCACCCTTCACCCCGCTCTGGCTCTGCTTGTCTTCCTCCTTAGCAAGACAGGAAGAAGACAACAAAAAGCACTCCTCTCCCTCCACCACAAAGATTATAGACATTATAAGGCCCAAATACATTTAGGATAAAGACTGCACAAATCCCATATTCAATATTGGGCTTAACATGGTATGAACTTGTTAAATTTGGATAATCAATGGTACAGGCCATCATACCCACATCACTGACTTCCCTGTAAACAGAAAAAATTAACAACAGCAATCAGACAACAACATGATCAACAGGGAACAAAGTCCAGAATAATAACTGAGATGCAAAAATACAAGGCAGTGCTCAGGATAAAGGATTCTTCACTGGTGCATGATGAAAGCCAAAATCAAGGATGAGGCAGGATGAGGATCAATGAGCACTCTTCGGATCTCTCAAGGATTCCAATGATCGAAACACGAGACACCATGGGCTGGATTCTCCATTGTTGAGACATTGTTGAGCCAAGCTGGAGGCAAAACCGTGGAGTTTTGCTCCTGAAATTCCTGCGAAAAAATGAAACAAATTCATAGCGCTGCAGGGGACTAGCAGGGACCCGGAGTGAATCTCGCAGCTTTTGCTGCAGATACGGGCCCCGCACTTCTGGGCCAGAGGCTGCGCATGCGCAGGGCGGCGGCCTCCAGCAACCGTGCTTGATGGCAGACCCGGACCGCGGAGCCAGACCCAGTAAAGAGACTCTCCGATCAGCCACGAGCCCAACCCTCAAACCCCACACATTAATTCCCTGGCCGCCTATAAGGCCCCTCTGGTCTCCGATTCGCCTGCCCCCGATCAGGGCGCCGCGAACTAAGGTTGCAGCCACTACACGAGCATCCCGACTGGAATAGTAGGTTAGTTCCATGCCTTCGGAAACTCGGCCGGTCGGGGGCGGAGGATTGCTGAGCAGGCCTCTGGCAATGGCCCCCTGGCGGCGTGGCATACTCCCCGGTGACGTCGATTTTCAGTGCCCTGAGAAGCGCTGAACCAGCGCCGATTACAGTGTCAAACTGGATTCTCCCCCCCGGCGCCAGCCACGATTTTGGTGTTGGGATGCGGAGAATCCAGCCCCATTATTTCCACCATGCCATCTCACTAGAACCCAGGCGGTCAATGACCTGGTCGCAGGGGATGACTCCACCGGTTCGGCCACCATATACATTGCACAACATCATGCCCGCTCACCTGGGCAGCCACTTCTATGCTCCCCTCCTTCATATGGTGGGGTGGCCTCCTCTTGTCACCTCTTGTCACGAGTATTTCACACCGAGGACCAACTGCCTCCACTAGAGCGTGCAGGCAGTTTACTGAGAATCATAGGGCAGAGTGCCTAACATCATTGGCATCCTACCTGCCGTACCCATCGGGTGCTGAGAGGCCATCAGTTGTGTCAAATGTTTCACTCTCATTGACAGCTCCATTAGGCTTCCCCTCAAATTCTGACAGCCCTCAGGCTGAGCTCATTTTATACCCTGTTCCGGGTCACCATTCGAAGAAGTCTGGATAGTGACTGACTGACCTTCGGACTCCACAAACCTTGGACTGATCTTGTCCTCACTCCTGCTTTGTTGAAAATGAAAATCGCTTATTGTCACGAGTAGGCTTCAATGAAGTTACTGTGAAAAGCCCCTAGTCGCCACATTCCGGCGCCTGTCCGGGGAGGCTGGTACGGGAGGCTGTTGCATACCCATATTCTCTCTGCTCTTTACTCATATTGTCTACTATGTTCCAATGATATCATTTAAAATTTAATCAACTTCTATGACTGCTGACAGATTCAAGTCAATGCCTTTCATTTCCTTGTCATGACTACTGATGTTAACTTAATAAGCTCTCGAAGTCACGTTGAGCAATGAGTGGTCAAACGCATGCCAGCAGATACAGATTTACAGCAGGTGGAGCTACAGAGCTTCTACCTTGCCCATGAAAGCTACCACAACTCTTCTCCCAACTTCAGGCATGTTTAAAATAACTGGGTTGTGGCAAATTCTTCCGAGTGCAATTCTAGGGGAATGGAGGGTAATGGGGGCTAACATTCACAAACCAATTTTCTTTTTTGGATACAAATTCCAGCATCCACAGTAATTTGCTCATATCTATCCAATTTTCTGCTCCTACCCATAAACCTGACACCATGCTGGACAGAACAGTTCGGATAATTGGTGCCCCTGCCACTGGACTCAATATTTACATCCTCCATCAATAACAACTGTATCTGATCCAAGGGACACCGAGATGACTGAGGTTGTTGACTCAGACTCTGAAATGGAAACACAGGCGACCTCCGATGGGGAACATTCGGATCCATAGCCTCTGGAGCTGCAGCCACCACGAAGTTCGAACTGGAGGTGACGCTCACCCTAGAGATATATGCTGCCTGACACCCAGCCAAGCATCAAGAAGGTTCGGTGTCCTCTCTCGTCACTGCCATGCAGAGGATTCTTTGGACTTTGGAGAGGAAGGATGATACAACCTGCAAGTGGCTTACAGGATATGGATGATCTACTACCCCGTGGAGCATGGAGAATATGGCTCCCGTGATAAGGGATGATCCATAACCCCGTGGAGCATGGAGAATATGGCTCCCCTGATAAGGGACGATCCACTACCCCGTGGGGCGTGCAGAATGTGGCTCCCCCGATAAGGAATGCTGGAACCTTAATTAAGTCAATGTGCCTTTCTATAAATAGAATTGGCCAGTCAGGCACCAACTAGAGATGGCCTGATTGGGAGTTACTGGAGCTGTGGATATAGTTAACGTGCTAAATAAAAATGAGTTTTGTTTTTCTCTGCAACTTGGTGTGGAATCCTTGCATTGCCTCTTACAAAACATACTTGTGGTCAGTAACTATTTCAATATGCACATCATAAATCTTCACAGGAACAATATCATTAACTGGCTTTTCCCTAACATCTACAATTAGTTCCTTGTTTTCCTTCAATTGAACAGAATTGTTCACATTTTTTAATGAATTTCTCCACTGAGTTCTGATAGTTTCCTTTGTTATTCCTTATGAGACCCACAAGTACCATATCATCATCAGACTTTAGGATGGTTAAATTGTACTCTGACTGACAATCATTCAGATAGAGAGTGGAAAGTAAAGATGACACAAAGGTAAATAGGAAAGTAAGTTGTGAAGATAATGCAAGGAGGCTGATAGCTTAAGTGAGTGGGCAAAGATATGACAAATATTTTTGAGGCAGAAGTGGATGGATTCTTGATTAACAAGGGGGTGAAAAGTTATTGGGGCAGGCAGGAATATGGATTGGAGGGTACAATCAGTTCAACTACGATCTTATTGAATGGTAAAATTCTATGGCGGAGTGGGCTCGAGGGGCTGAGTGGTCTACCCCTGCTCCTATTTTGTATGCTTGTATGTATATTCGTATGACAATACATAACCTTGGGGGGATCACATATTGGTTAAAATGGGCTCCCAGTAAATCCTGGAAAATAACACCCCTTGGTCATGCTATGAAGGAAATCACTGAACCAAAATAGGATAGTAGATCGGAGGTCAAGGTTTTCAATTTTTTCATTAGCTTGAATGGTTGCATGGAAAGTGAAAGAGAATCTCACAACGGTAGAGTGAGCATAGTTGCATAATCTATATGTGTGCTGTCGGATCATGTGGGCCAGGGTCAGGACAGCATCACCCACCGGTATACGCAGTTGATAGACAAAATGCAACTGATCAATATGTGGAACAAGAAGATTGAAAAGACGGTTTGATGTAACACTTCATGACTGTAAGAGCAACTGGTTGATAATCGTTCAGCTCAGCAGACCGCAACCCCTTAGCAACCAGAACAAAGATGGCTTATTTCCAACAGCAAGGGACAGTATGTGTGGCAAACAATTTCTGAAAGACCAGGAGAAAAGGGAACTGCCAACTGATGAGCAGATTGCTTAAGAATTTTTCCACTGATCTAATCTGGGACACATGCTATCCGTGGTAATATGTGGGAGATAAGGAGAAGAAAACAATGCCAAACTTACACTACAGAAAGGCAACTGGCAGGGTCCTTTATCAGCACAGTACAAAAACAATGTTAAAATTGATCTGGTCAGAAGTAAGATATCAGATTTAGCTTCAGGTTAGCACCTGTAAAACCAACCACTTCCTCATTTGGGACATCAAGCAGGCATTGGGTAAGTCAAGTGAAATGCTGGTGAAGTTACAATTATTTCGCAAACATTCACAAATTATGTTTGGGGCAGCACGGTAGCATTGTGAATAGCACAAATGCTTCACAGCTCCAGGGTCCCAGGTTCGATTCCGGCTTGGGTCACTGTCTGTGCGGAGTCTGCACATCCTCCCCGTGTGTGCGTGGGTTTCCTCCGGGTGCTCCGGTTTCCTCCCACAGTCCAAAGATGTGCAGGTTAGGTGGATTGGCCATGCTAAATTGCCCTTAGCGTCCAAAATTGCCCTTAGTGTTGGGTGGGGTTACTGGGTTATGGGGATAGGGTGGAGGTGTTGACCTTGGGTAGGGTGCGCTTTCCAAGAGCCGGTGCAGACTCGATGGGCTGAATGGCCTCCTTCTGCACTGTAAATACTATGAAACTATGTTGTATTATATAGAATGATGATTAGGCCACATTTTGTAATATGTGTGCAATTCTGGTCACCACACGACCAGAAGGACGTGGAGGCTTTGGAGAGAGTACAGAAAAGGTTAACCAGGATGTTGCCTGGCATGGAGGGTATTAGCTATGAGGAGAGATTAAAGAAACTGGTATTGTTCTCCCATGAGATTCGGAGGCTGAGGGGCAACCTGATAGAAGTTTACAAAATTATGAGGGGTATAGATAGGGTGAACAGTTGGAGGATTTTTCCCAGGGCAGAAATGACAATTACAAGGTGGCATGAGTTCAGGGTGAGGGGGGATAGGTTCAGTGGAGATGTGCGGGGTAAGTTTTTACACAGAGGGTGGAGATGGCCTGGAATGCACTGCCAAGTGAGGTGGTTGAGACATATATGTTAGCGATCTTTAAGACTTATCTAGATAGACACATGAACAGCCGGGGTATAGGATACAGGCTGTTGGTTTAGCTAGGACACGTGATTGTTGCAGGCATGGAGGGCCGGAGGGCCTGTTCCTGTGCTGAACTGTTTTTTGTTCTTTGTTATCTCTGGTAAATTACATCATTGTTATCTTGTCACATAGAATCCCTACAGTGCAGAACGAGGTCACTCGGCCCATCGAGTCTGCACTGACCATCAGAAAAAGCACTCTACCTAGGTCCTCCTATCCTTCTATCATCATACCTTTACTGCCTTTGTAGGGTGTGGGAGGGAGGATGTGTGTTCATTCCCCCTGTCAGCATTATTCCCATAATTTAACATGCATTTAGGGCTCTGGTCACTTTCTGGTACCTCACCTGTGGCTATGCTGCATGAAATTCATGATTTTCTGACTTCATGGGTGGAATGTTATGACACCCTTTGAGAACAGTTTGGAGGGGGGGGGTGCTGGGAGGAAAATATGAAATGATTCCGTTGGATCTGTGGACTGACCAATTTCCACCTCAGGATGGTCTTGTTGAAGGTGGGGAACAATAGAAGCAGCTACCCACCCGATAGCTCAGAGGAGGCTCCTTCCAGCGGCAGGCCAGGTGGCCATTGGTGTGCTAATGACAGGGTCGTGGACAGACAATGGTTGCTCTGTAATGATTCCCCTCCATTCCGAGGGGCCTACTAGCTTTGGCTTTCATCATTTTTCATTTTATTGCATGCCTCCAAAGACATCGCTATGTTTAGGTGCTGTCACACTCCCCTAATTGCATCCGTCATGCTCCCCTAATTGCCTGAACAGTGCCAACCTCTCCTGGGCCGACTGGTTTCCCAAAGCTGAAGGACATCTGATTGGGTCTGAAACTTTCCTTTTTTTTTCTTTTTTAAAAATAAATTTAGAGTATCCAATTCATTTTTTCCATTAAGGGGCAATTTAGTGTGGCCAATCCACCTACTCTGCACATCTTTTGGGTTGTGGGGGCGAAACCCACGCAAACACGGGGAGAATGTGCAAACTCCACACGGACAGTGACCCAGAGCTGGTCTCAAACCTGGGACCTCGGCGCCATGAGGCTGCAGGGTTAACCCACTGAGCCACCGTGCTGCCCAGGTCTGAAACTTTCCTGCCTTTCATCATTGGAACACACCTCTGTAATGCTACAGGTAAGTGGGGGGAGAAAAGAGAAATGTAGCCATAGTTGGAGATAGTATAGTTAGGGGAATAGACGCTGTTCTCTGTAGCCAGGATCGAGAGACCTGATGTATGTGTTGCCTGCCCGGTGCCAGGGTTCAGTACATCTCCTTCAGGCTGGACAGGAACCATGGGAGGATGATCCATGTAGATACCAATGATATAGGTAGAACAAGGAAAGAAATACTGGTAGGTGAGTATTCCTCTCTTCTACCTTTTCAGACTTGTTTTGAAATTGAAGGCAAGGTTGAAAAGGTTAGTGTGAAAAATAAAGCTCAGTAGTAAAATTAAAAACAAATTGACAATCAAAATAAACAAAATAGGGATGGAGGGCCAGGCGCTGTGTTGTAGCTGCAGCATGTGGGGAGATAGTGGACCCCATTGGGGTTCATAGCAACCACATTTGTAGCAAATGTTGGTTGCTCGAGGAACTTCAGCTCAGAGTTAATGAGCTGAAGTCTGGGCTTCAGACATTGCGACACATCAGGGAGGGGGAGAGTTACCTGGATGCTGTGTTTCAGGAGGCAGTCACACCCCTTAGCTTAATACCTTGAATTTGTTCAGTAGGGCAACAGCGTGGTTCGAACTGCTGTCTCACAGCACCAGGGATCCGTGTTCAATTCCAGCCTTGGCTGTCAGTGTGGAGTGTGCACTTTCTCCCCATGTCTGCATTTCCTCTGGGTGCTTGGTTTCCTCCCACAGTCCAAAAATGTGCAGGTTAGGTGGATTGACCATAGTGATCCTTAGTGTCCAAAGGTATGCAGGTTAGGTGCGATTACGGGGATAGGGTGGGGGAGTGAGCCTAGGGTAGGGTGCACTTTCAGAGGGTCGGTCAAACTTGATGGATAGAATGGCCTCCTTCTGCACTGTAGGAATTCTGTGGTTCTATGATCAGAGACAGGAGGGTGTGACTACAAGTGAGGCAGAAAGAGGGATCCAAGAGATATCACTGCAGGAGCCTCAGGCCTTGCCCTTGTCCAACAGGTTTGAGATTCTTTCTCCCTGTGTGGATGAGAGTGGGGACCGTAGGGAGGATGGGCAAACTGACCATAGCATCATCGTACGGGGACCCATTCAAATGGGGGCAAAAAGAGAAATGTAGTCATATTTGGGGATAGTATAGTTAGGGGAATAGACGCTGTTCTCTGTAGCCAGGATCGAGAGCCCTGATGTATGTGTTGCCTGCCTGGTGCCAGGGTTCGGGACATCTCCTTCGGGCTGGACAGGAACCATGGGAGGATGATCCCATTGTTGGGATCCATGTAGGTACCAATGATATAGGTAGAACAAGGAAAGAGATTCTGCATGGAGAAGTTGAGGAGCTAGGCTCTAAATTAAACAGCAGAATCTCTACCCCTACCCCTTATTCCCTCAGCCATGTGCTAATTTGTACAGGGTACATAACATTATGGTGCGGGAGAAGTGGGTTTCAGTTCATGGAACACTGGCAATAGTGCTAGGGAAAGGTATCATTGGGATGGCCTACATCTGAACTGTGCTGGGACCAGTGTTTTTGCAAACGCATAACTAGGGAAGTAGAGAGCATTTTAAACTAAATAAAAGGCGGGGGGGGGGGGGGGGGGGGGGGGTCTGTTGAGGGTATATGTAGGCTTACAAAGCAAAAGGATATGACAGCACTACAAGACAGCTATTTAGGTAACAATGTGTGACAGGAGTGTGACAGGAAAGTACAGAGTGTACAAATATTTAAAAAGTTTTGAAACCCAACAAAAGATGACAAAAAAAAGATCAACTATGAGGGTAAACTAGCAAGCAATACAAAAGCAGAAAACAAAGTTCCTTTAAATATAGGAAAAGGAAGAGGGAGTCTAAAATGAACATAGGCCCTTAGAGAATAAGACTGGGGAAATATTAATGGGGAAGCAGAAAATGGCAGAGGAGTTAAACAAATACTTTGGGTCAGTCTTCATGGTGGAAGACACAAATAACATTCCAAAAATAAATAACCAAAGGGCAGAGGGGTTGAGGTGGGAGGAGAAAATAAATACAATAACAATCACTAGAGAAAAACTACTATGGAAACTATAATTCCATGATGACACTTATACACTGAGAGGGTAGAATCAGTCGTGATTTTAAAAGTTTGAAAATGTGTTAAAGTATATACAATTGATCAGAATGCCGATATCTGTCATGTCATGAAAATGAGATTCTAAAGTTGGCTCATATTGCAACATGGGTTCTCTCTGTAGTATCTAGCATCAGAGAGAATGCTGCCACATTCAAAACATTTGACTTTCTTTCCTGAGGTAACATTCCTCTGGTTATAAATTGGGATGTTCTGTAGAAAAGTATATCAGTAACTACATCCGAAATGCAGTAGATGGCAAACTGAGTGGAGTTACAGAGCCAGCACTTCCAGCTGTGAGGAGTCCATTGCATAGTAGCTGAGGGCTGTGTTGTTTACCCTTTAAAGATAACAGGCGGGATTCTCCCGAATTCACACGATGGCCCAACGCTGGCGTAAAAAACGGTGCGAACACTCCGGCGTTGGGCCGACCATAAGTTGCGGAATTCTCCGCACTTCTGGGGGCTAGGCCGGCGGCGGAGCGGTTGGCGCCGCTCTAGCCGGCGCCGAAGGGACTGTGCGAGTTAGCGCATGTGCAGAACTGCCGGCGTGGTTCAGCGCATGGGCAGGTGGGTCTTCTCAGCGCCGGCCATGGCGGAGCCCTTCACAGCACAGGAGTCCCCCACAACACAGGCTCGCCCACAGATCGGTGGGCCCAGATCGTGGGCCAGGCTATCGTGGCGGCACCCCCTTCCCCAGGGTCGGATCCTCTGAGGAAAGCACCAGTCAACTTACCTGCCAGGTCCCACCGTGTGGGACCATGTCCAATCCACGCCGGTGGGACTGGCCAGAAACTGACTGCCGTTCGGCCCATAGGGGCCTGGAGAATTGCCGGGGGGAGGGGGGGGGGGGCGCTGCCAACGGCCCCCGACCGGCGCAGCGTGATCCCCGCCCCCACCCGAAAACCAGCGCCGGAGAATAAGGCAGCCGGCATTGGAGCGGCGGGGTGGGATGCCATCCCCAGGGATTCTCCGACCCGGCCGGTGGGGGGGGGGGGGGGGGGTGTTGTCGGAGAATCCCGCCCAAGATTATGCGGCACAGGAGATGCAGCAATACTAAATAGCACTGTCCATCATGTAAGCAGTAATGCCCAGTGGTGACAAAGGAACTGAATATCAGACAAGGTGTATAGCGGGTAACCAATATCATCCATAACACTACTATGCAGCATCGATTTCTGTCCTATTGACCCAATACTAGAGTACAGTTATGTGTGCGCTGGCTACTTGGTGGCATCTCGCCTTCGGCCCATTGAGTCTGCACTGAACCTCCAAAAGAGCACTTTACCCTATCCCTGCAACCCCACCTAACCTGTACATCTTTGAACATTAAGGGGCAATTTAGCATGGCCAATCCACCTAACCTGCACATCTTTGGACTATGGGAAAAAACGGTGCACCCGGAGGAAACCCACGCACACACGGGGAGAAAGTGTAAACTCCACACAGACACTGACCCAAAGCAGGAATTGAACCTGAGTCTCTGCCGCTGTTTGCCAGCAGTGCTAACCACTGTGCCTTCATGCCACCCTCGCTTATAACTCCTCGCTTCTGATTTTATGTTGCCACTGGCACTCTTACCTGTGGGAAACTGATATCTGAAATTCATGCCAAACACTGCACACAATCATCAAACTAAAGACCATAAGATGTGGGAGCAGAAGTATGCCATTCAGCCCATGAGTCCGCTCCTCTATTCAATGAGATCGTGCTGATCCTCACTCTACTTTTCCACCTTATCCCCACCCCAGAATTCCTCACTGATTAAAAATTAAACAGGCAACGCCAGGACAGAAAATGACGCCACACGTGCTAACTTTTAAGCAGTGAAAATTGGCAAGCTGTTCAATTACAGGGATGCCAATGTTGAGCTCTGATCTATTTATAATATAATATAATATCTACACTGGAAATGCATGTAACTTTCCCCTTCCAAACCCACCATTTGTGAGGCCCGTTGTCATTTGCTTAGTCCCCTTAGCAGAATTTTAGAGATTCAATTTGGGACTTTCAAAATTTGTATGCTTCAGCCATTCCCTGGTTGAACCAGCTAAACCATTGAGGGCGTCTTAATTCATCATGGTCAAAGTATTTCCGTTAGCTGCCTTTTTGCCAATTTATTTTAAAGACTTCTTTGTCATTTGTTAGTTTTATTATTTGTCTAAACATATTAATTCTGTTAGTGAATCAACTCAACGATATGTCAACTTGATAAGGCATTAAAAAAAAATAATATTCTGGGTTTTTTGATCAACATTGGTGAAAAGAACAAAACTCCATGATCACTGTTTTACTTTTATATTCTGAAAGAATGCAGGAAAGTACATCTCAAATGATTTCTTTATAAGGAGGGAATCATCATAATTACAATTTATTCTTTTTCTAAAAGCATGAAAGATTTTGAAGGACAAAGTGACCAGAGTATTTGAGTGAAAATTTGTGTTATTACGAACAGAAAAATTTAAGAACAGAAGGAAGTTATTCAACCCATGAAATCTGTGCCAGCTGAAAATAAACCATCCAGTTTTCTATCCTCCTTTCCAGACCTTGGTCCCTGGCCCTATAGGTTATGGCATCTCAAATATATCTCCAAGTATTTTTTTGCAATGCATTGAGGGTCTCTGCCTATACAACTCTTTCAGGCAGTGAGCTTCTGATGTTCCTGGAGAGGGAGAGGGGCTGAACAGAGGAAAGATGCATCGAGCGGGCAGGAGGGTAAACCTGAAAATGAAAAATTAAAATGAAAATCGCTTATTGTCACGAGTAGGTTTCAATGAAGTTACTGTGAAAAGCCCCTAGTAGCCACATTCCGGCACCTGTCCGGGGAGGCTGGTACGGGAATCGAACCGTGCTGCTGGCCTGGTTGGTCTGCTTTAAAAGCCAGCAATTTAGCCGAGTGAGCTAAACCAGCCCCTAAACCTGAGATGTTAGTACAGTTCAAACAACATTAGGATATTAGTGCAGGTCACTTAGCACATGACAGTTACCTCAGTAAGGGGACAGTGCATGACACAGGAAAATCTCAACACACAGTTTCACTGTGAGAAAACTGCTAATTTTATTTTTTCACAACAAGTTGCAAGTGTCATGAAGTTGTGAAAACATGAAAAAAGATGAGAAAAATTAACTTCATCTGGCCTGTCCCATCTAAATACGTCATGTGATGCCCTGGGAGAGGCTAAAAAATACAGAGAAAAAACGCAAATGAACTTTGGAAGAACTTTGCAAAATTCCCCTTTGACCTCCCGAAGACAATCAGCCAACATTCAGGAGTTTGCCAGTATTGATGTATTAGTCACTGTTGGTTCCACCTATCATTACACTTGGAGACATTGTATATTTGCAAGAACTTTTCCAGCTCTCTTTTGAGGGTAAATGCATAAGTATCTGTGGAATATATTTCTTGGCACCTAATCTAGCTAATTGTTTTGCCCTTTTGAGCGATGCCTCCTCCATATGCAGCTTTATTAAGTATCTATATGAACAGAATCTAATCCTCATTTCAGAAAAAACATTAATCATGTCCCCATGCAAGTTTGTGTGTCACTTTTGAAAAAAGTTGTGTCAGCCTATTGAGATAATAAGAATTTTCAGTGTTGATAACATTCTGGCATCCGACCACTAACTCAGGATCTTGATATACCCACCATATTAGAGAACTAATACATGTTACAATATTCCCAACATAGTCATACTCAGCTCTTGTCCGTTAAGAACATAGGGCGCGATTCTCCGCTGCCCACGACGGGTCGGAGAATAGCGGGAGGGCCTTCCCGACATTTTTCCCGACCTCCCGCCATTCTCCCCCCCCCCCCCACGGCCGCCCCACGACACGAATCGCTGCTCGCCGTTTTTTACGGCGAACAGCGATTCTCCCCAGGCCGATGGGCCGAGTTCCCAGGCCTTTACGGCCGTTTTCACGAACGCAAACACACCTGCTCTCACCGTTCATGAAAACGGCCGCAAAGTGCCGTCCCGGACAACCATGGCACCGATTGGCACGGCCGCACTATGGCCGTGCCAAGGGTGGCATGGGCCTGCGATCGGTGGGCACCGATCGTGGGCAGCGGGTCAGATACCCGCGCACTCTTTGTTCCTCCGCCGCCCCGCAGGATCAGTCCGCGGGGCGGCTGAGGGGCATGACGGCCCGCGCATGCGCGGGTTTGACGCATATGCGTGATGATGTCATCCGCGCATGCGACGGTCGCTAAGCCCGCGATGCCGTGCTTCACAGGGCCGCGCTGCTAGCCCTGCCCGGGGGGGAGAATCGGGTCCCGGGAGGGGGCGCGGAGGCTGCCGTGAAACACGGCCAGTTTCACGGCAGCCTTTACGAATTTGCGGAGAATCGCGCCCATTAGACCTAGGAGCAGAAGTAGACAATTCAGCTCCTCAAGCCTGCTCCGCTATTCAATACGATCATGGCTGATCTTCTCTCAGTCTCAACTCCACTTTCCTGCCCATTCTTCATAATCCTTCAACCCATGACTAATTAAAAATCTGCCTATCTCCTAAGACATTCTTTTCCAGTGAATTAGACATTCTGAATTCTCCCTCAGTTTAGCCGAAATGGCACCGTAGTCTTGTGACTAGGTGATTTTCATAGTGTGAATATAAGCCTCCTTGTGACACTAATAAAGATTATTATAATAAATTTACTAATGTCCCGGAATTCACTGCACTTTGGGGTAGTGAATTCCACAGGTTCACGACCCTTTGAGAGAAGTAATTTCTCCTCATCTCTGTTTTAAATTGGCTACCCCTTATTTTAGAATTAACCATCCCAGCCACACATCCTAAGTCCTTATGCATTTTCTTTACAGTTTTATGGCATCAGTCTGGACAATGTCCTCTGGGCTCCTCCACAGCTCCACAGCTTTAAGATAGTGACCGTGCACACTATACACAGGCCTGTGGGGAGAATAATCCAAACCCATCAGCTGGATTCAACCATATTGAAGAACACCTGTTACAGCCAGGCGCATGTGTAAATCAATCTGTAGTTTGTCTAAATTTCTAGTTTCCGAACATGTCCTGGTATTAAGAGGAATCTAAAAGCTGGTGCGCCTGATAACTTCATCCAAATGATTGATAAAGATGGTGAAGTGCAATTGTCCTATACGGATTCCTGCAGGACACCATTGATCACTCCACTCAGTGCTTCTACAATTAATAACTGATGCCTTTGCGTGTGAGTGCAGAAAAATCACAATTCAGCTTAACTTTTTACTGTCAATCCCACAGAATGCAACCTGACTGAATAGCCACACACTGGTGATTAGGCCTCATCAGGGTGGGTGAGGGGTGGGGAAGGGCAGGGTTGAGGGTTAGTGGGAAAGTGGTGGTAGCAACTGTAACAAAAGACTACAATCATATACTGCTTGCAGCACATAAAGAGGCCATTCCCCCCTCCTCCCCCAACCCCCCGTGACTCTTCATTGGCTGGCGATGGCACCTTCCGGTCCCGCTGCTGTCAATAGGGTTTCCCATTGATCACCCGCTCCACCACCGGGAACCCAAGGTGCGTTTGCCATCGGCGAGACTGGACTATCCCGCTGGCAGGAACAGCTGGAAAATTCTGCCCTTTGTGCCTGTGCTGGCCCTCTGAAGGAGTGTTAAGAATCGGAAACAATTAAAAAAGAACGTAAAACAGGGAGTTGATCAGGGGCAGATGTGTGGAGAGATTTTGAGATGCAGATTTGCTTAACACTGGAAAACAAATATTTTATATATGTGGCTCGAGAAAACAATCGGGTTATAGAGGTGGTAACTTGGAAGTGGAGAGATACGGAAAATATCAACCAAAATCTGACTTCACAGGGTGAACAACATCTAAAAGAAAGAAATAGTATAACTGTAGAATATTAACAAAGGGAAAGAGGAGAGACACCTAACATCAGTAATGCAGCAGTTGCAGATCTCGAGCTGGATTCTCCGCCGGCGAGATGCTCTGTTTTTCCAGCACCCCGGGGGTTACCCGATGGCATGGGGCTGCCCCACAATGGGAAACCCCATTGATCAGTCTGTGTAATGGAGCATCCCGCTGGTGGGGTAAAACAGAAATGTGGCATAGCCCATAGTCTCCCAAAGAAGTAGCCATTTCCCACCTTCACCAAACCTGAAGACTATTTTCCAAATGTGGCCACTTCAACCTGGGTAAATATTTCCTGGATTTAGCTCATAGAGTTACTTAATATTGGATGCTGTTTGGGAAAAGTGCTGTGGGATTCCCCCGTACCCGGCAGGTCGGGTGGTCCCGGCGGGACGGAGTGGCGTGAACCACTCCGGCGTTGAGCACCCCAAAGGTGCGGAATCCTCCGCACCTTCAGGTGCTAGGCCCGCCCCGGAATGGTTGGCATCTTGCCGGCCAGCATGATAGGGGCTTGGCGCCACGCCAACCGGTGCCTAAGGGCCTCCGCCGGCCGGCGCGAGTTGGCGGATGCGCAGGAGGGTTTGTCTCCGCATCGGCCATCGCGGAGAACCACAGCGGCCGATGCGGAGGAATAGAGTGGCCCCACGGCACAGGCCCGCCCGCAGATCAGTGGGCCCCAACCGCGGGCCAGGCCACTGTGGGGGCACCTCCCGGACCAGATCACCCCCCCCCCGACCCCCAGGAACCCCAGAGCCCGCCTGCGCCGGAGCGGGACCTACTCTAATTTATGCCGGCTAGACCGGCTACAGGCGGACAGGACTTTGGCCCAACGTGGGCCGGAGAATTCAGGCAGCCCCAGCGCCCATTGTGTCGCGCCGGACCACCACTATTCTCCGAGGCCGGCGGCGCGACTCATGCCGGGCCTGTTTTTGGGGGGCAGGAGAATTGGGAGGACAGCGGGGGTGGGATTCACGCCGACTCCTGGCTCTCCTACCTGGTGGGGGGTCGGAGTTTCAGGTAACGTAGGCAGTTGGGGACCAAGGTGTAGCTTCATGTCAATTCATGTGTGTATAGTCATCTTATACTTGAGTGTCATAGTGTATCATAGTCCTATGATATCCTTGCACTTAACATCAGCGTAGTTTGTAACAAAAATTGGGGGTTCGGCCAGGATTCCAGAATTTTAAAAAGCATAATTCTTTGGGTGTAGGGAATTTGCGACTTTTTAAATGTAACAAAAGTGAGGAAAGCATGGAACCAAGCGAGGCGGTGTGATTTAAAATAAAGTGACTGCAAAAATGGCTCTTGCTCTGGCCAAGACCTGTTTGCGAATACATAAGATAACCTTGGAACGTTTGGAAAGTGTACCTAAAACTAAATTGATGTAATTGGCGAATACGTTACAATTAGGATTATCTACTGGCATTAAAATAGCTGAGGTAACTGAAGAACTATCAACGCATTTAAATGTACAGGAGTTGTCAGACAGACCCAAGTATTTGGAAAAGTGAAGAAACCGAATTAGCTAAAATTCAATTGCGACTAGAAATGATGACATTAGAAATGCAGGAAGAAGAAAAGAAAAAAGAAATAGAAAAAGAAAAGAAAAAAGAAATAGAAATGAAAATGCTGAACTTGGAATGCAGGAAGAGCAAACCAAAAGGGAAGAGAGAGAAAAAGAAGAAAGAGGACAAGAGAGAGCTTTTCAAAGGGAGTTGTAAATGCAGGCATTACTAAAGGCAGGGAATTAAACCTGAAATGCAGGCAGTGAGGAAAAAGACCAGAACAGTTGGAGGGAGGAAGTAATTCTAGAAATGAACCTATTGGAGAGATATTTAGTTTCCGCAGGCACTTCCACAATTCGACAAAAAGGACATTCAGACATTTTAAAATTCCTTTGAACAAATAGCCAGACAAATGAAATGGTTGCACGATATTTGGACATTGCTCTTACAGAGTAAACTTGTCGGTAGGGCTAGTGAAGTCTGTGTGCCTTTGTCAGAGGAAAAGTCTGGGGAGTACGATACAGTGAAGAACGCTATATTGAGTGCTTATGAGTTAGTACAAGAGGCTTACAGACAAAGGTTTCGAAATGTAAGAAAACAGCCTGGACAGACTGATATTGAATTTGAAAGGTTTAAACAAAGCAATTTTGATAGGTGGGTGAGAGCATTAAAAATAGAAGGAACCTATAAAGAGAAATAATTCTGTTGGATGAATTTAAAGATGCCTTACCTGTAGTGATAGGAACTCATGTAGAGAAACAAAGAGTTAAAACTGCAAGACAAGCTACGGAGCTTGCTCATGGCTATGAGCTGGTTCATAGATCAAAGCATTTTTTTCAACATCCTTATAAATCTGAGAAAAATAGAAAATTAAACAAGTCAAAGGGTGGCACGGTAGCACAGTGGATAGCACTGTGCTCCACAGGGTTCGTGTCCCAGATTTGATTCCTGGCTTGGGTCACTGTCCGCATGTTCTCCCCGTGTCTGCGTGGGTTTCCTCCTATAAGTCCCGAAAGACGTGCTTGTTAGGTGAATTGGACATTCTGAATTCTCCCTTTGTGTACCCGAACAGGTGCCGGAGTGTGGCGACTAGGGATTTTCACAGGAACTTAATTGCAGTGTTAATGTAAGCCTACTTCTGTCAAAAACACCTCTCTCTTTTGTCTTTTCTTGCAGGCTTGAACATCCTCCGAGGCCCGTGGAGACCTTTTGACCTGACGCGACCTGACCTCTGCGACCTGGAAGTGGATCAGGCCCAAACCGGGAGTGAAGCCCCGACCTCGATTTGGGCCCGACCTGGACCTCAGAGCGCCAAGCCGGCCTAACAACCGACACGAGCCCCCAGATCGCCCAGCCCAGCCCCCGGAGCTCCCGATCCGACCCCCGATGATGAGACCCGGCCCAACTCAACCCCGAGAGACCCGCCCAGCGACCCGACTCGGAGAGGCCCGCCCAACAACCCGACCTACCTGGAGATGGAAGAAAGAAAAATCCACGTGGAGGACCGACCGGGCCTACTTCAAGATCCGACCCCAGGAGTGCCCAAGGAAGGAACAGAAAATGGGACGCAGCCCAACCTGCCTCAGCAAGCCCCTACCCGCAACCCAGGACCCCCAAAATGGCAGAGACCCTGCATTACAACCTGAACGCGCCACAAGGTATTCCCATGCCCGGAGAATGCCGGGCCCGACCGGAGCGCAAACATGCCCTCCCAGCAACCCCTCTACCTCAACCAGCGCCAGGACCCTGCCAGACCCGACCCCGGAAATGTAACCAGCTCCCTGGTCCTCGCCAGCGGAAGGGGGTTTGCAACTGAAAACGTGTAGCGTTAAACAGTCCGACTCATGCAGCCCAGGGGTAGTAGCTGGTGGCAGCCTGTATGGCTACTGGCATGTGGTGCAGGGTAGGAATTCGGCCACCCTCTGGTTAAGTGGGGGGTGGGGGAGGGGAGTGGTGGGTATCATGGGTGCGTGGGGGTTGGTGCTCAGTGCACAGTACTATCTACTCACTCTGGCCACCCTGAGGAAGTTGTGCAATTTTTTCCAGCACCTCCTGCCAGTCCACACGGTATTGCCCATGACGCTGACCACTCTGCCACCTGCGCCCAGGCCCGGTGAATGGCAGCGGGTGGCAGCCTCCTTCCCGGATCGGAGTACAGGGTTTCCCACCTCTCCTCCATGGCGCCCAGTGCGGTCTCGGGTTCCATGTCGGTGAATCTCGGGGTCCGGTGTCTTGCTGATATCTTGTTGGCTGGGATGGTATATATGTGGACTGAAGTGTGTATGCGGCTGCAGCATCTCAGCCCCGAGTGTCAATCCCGAACCTGCCAAATCCGGCATTGCTTCTCATTGGAATCAACCATTTTCCACTTCTCGTTGTTGTTAGCCCCTTAACATTGTTGAATTGGTCCAGGTGCAGCACCAGTTTTGCTGTCAAAGAACTCCACGAATCTTGCTCTGGCCTCAACACTTAGTCTGAGGAATGGAGCAGCCGACCCTGCATGCTTTCAAGAAGCAGTTAGACATAGCGCCTAGGAAGAAGGGTTCAAAGGTAATGGGGGAAAGCAGGATTAGGCTATTGAGTTGGATGATCAGCCATGATCATAATGATTGATGGAGCAGGTTCGAAGGATCGAATGGCCACCTCCCACTCCGATTTTTTATGTCTCTATGATTCGTCGAGCTTCATCAACAGAGGCAATGGCTTTCCCTTCTTGTCTCTGATGTTGATTATGTCTTCGAAGAAGCATACCACGGAAGCCATGATAAAATTGTTCCAAAAAAAACTTTGATTTTCCAACTTTTATCTCATTATTCCCGAAACCCTTATTTGGGTCATCTGGTTTCACCTCACCTCTGTAACTAAAGTCACGTAGATGGAAGATAAATGTCCATCCCTTGTTCTCAGGGCCCCCAGAGTGTACAGTCCATTGTGAACAAATGACACATTTCCTTTAGATACAGTGCAGTTACAAACAATGTCACATCCTCTTCAACTTATTTGAGCCCAGGTCCCACAGATACGAAAGCCAAATGTTAATTACACTTCCTACCATAATGTCAAATCAGAAAGAAAGTTTGCCTCTGATACAGATATTGTCCTACAAATGTGGTTAATCAATTAAATCAAGGCATTGGTTTTGTTTAAAGATAAGGCGTCATCCTAAGTTCAAACTACCTTTCAGCCATTTCTTCAAAGTTGGTAAAGACAATTCTTAATTGCCCACAATATAATTAAGATAACATACATGTGGTGAATTATAAACCTAGTAATTCGCACTGTGTTGTATTATATGTATTGTGTCCTTGTGGGCTCTGTGTACGAGCCGTTGTGCGGCTCTGCCCATAGGGGGAGATGAGGAGTTTGTACTGGGCTCCACCCTTGGCTCCGCCCATGGCTCCGCCCATGGCCCCTCCCACTAACTGGAAGTCGTGAGCCTGCTGCCAGTTCATCTCGTCGCAGGCAGGCTCTGTTGTAAGATTATTAAAACCACTGTTCACTTACAATCACGTGTCTTGTGGATTGATGGTCACATCAATACAATGGCCGAACCCAGACGCCCAGGCAACTTAAAGTCATAAATCCATTAAATGTAGTTTCTCGTAACTGAGTGGCTGTTTCACAATTGCCTTGATCCCATTGTATCACAAACGGAAATTCAAACTGAATTGTTGAAAAAGTGGTTAAAGATAAAATCATAAATGTTACATCAGACCACAACTAAACCTAAAAATTAGTAATATTATCAAAATCTTACATGTTGCCTACAGATACTCTACATTTCCTGGCAAATCGTCTGTGAATTCTGAGGACTATCTTAGATTCTACCCTCTCAAAGCCCATAAGACCATAAGACATAGGAGCAGAATTAGGCCACTCGGCCAATCGAGTCTGTTTCGCCATTCAATCATGGCTGATATTTTTCTAATCCCCATTCTGCTGCCTTCTGCCCATAACCCCTGATCCCCTATTGATCAAGAACCTATCTATCTCTGTTTTAAAGACACTCAGTGATTTGGCCACAACAGCCTTCTGCGGCAAAGTGTTCCACAGATTCACCACCCTCTGTTTTAAAGGATTGTCCCTTTAGTCTGAGATTGTGTCCCCTGCTTGTAGTTTTTCCTACAACTGGAAACATCCTCTCCACGTCCACTCTATCCAGGCATCATAGTATCCTGTAAGTTTCAATAAGATCCCTCCTCAGCCTTCTAAGCTCCAATGAGTACAGACCCAGAGTCCTCAATCGTTTCTCATACGACAAGTTCCAGATTCCAAGGATCATTCTTGTGAACCTCCTCTGGACCCTTTCCAAGTCTAGCACATCCTTCCTTAGATACGGGTCCAAAACCTGCTCACAATACTCCAAATGGGGTCTGACCAGATCCTTCTTTAGCTTCAGATGTACCTCCCTGGTCTTGTATTCTAGCCCTCACGACATGAATGCTAACATTGCATTTGCCTTCCTATCTGCCGGCTGAACCTGCACATTAACCTGAAGAGAATCGTGAATAAGTCCCTTTGTGCTTCTGATTTCCTCAGCATCTCCATGACAATAATAATCATATGGGTCTTGTATCCAGATGGAGATGTTGATTTGCCATTCTTGAGACCCCAACTGTCTTTTATCTTGGATGTAAATGAATAGATTACAGCATAACTGCTTATAACCTCAAATTCTCAACACATTTCTGGGATCTTGAAGACTCACAGTCTATCCACTGTTAGCATATAGATTGTTGCCATTGTTTCCAAGTATAAACACCTTGCACTTTCTTCCCAGTTAAACAGTCCAGGTCCCCTTTCATCTCTAACAGTCAAACCACTAAAGCTTGCAGAAATAATTTATCTTAAATTAAAGACCCAGACCGAAGCATAATAATGTTATAACAATTGTAACAATGGGTGCAATTCATGTGTATGTGCGGCTGCAGCTTGTCAGTCTCCCGAGTGTCAAATACGAACCAAGCAAATCCCGCGCCCCTTTTCATTGGAATTAATTATTTTCCATGTGGCAACGGTGCTAGCCCCTCCACAGTCGCTGAATCAATCCAGGTTCGGCGCCAGTTTTGCTGTTGTGAAAGTTCACAAATTCTGCCCCGGCGTCAACTCTTAGGGTCGGATTCTCCGTTGCCCGACGGCGATATTGTAATTGGCGATCGGGCGGAGAATCCTGTTTGACTCCGAAATTGGGGGCGGCACCTGTTTTCACAGGCTCTGCCCCCTCCAAAACGGCATAATCGGGGAGTACACCGCATGCTGTTGGGATGGCCTCAGGGTGTCACCTGAAGGCCCTCCCCTAATGCTCCGCCATTGATGGGCCGAGTTCCTGACGGCGCGGGACACATTTGCTCTGAGTTTCCATCAACTTCGCGTGGGGGCTGCAGACTTTGTTCAGTGCCGCCACAGTCGAGGGGGCGGGGAGCCTATCTGCTTGTCGGGGGCCAGGGGGGATGGGGATTCAGCGGGGGCTGGGGGGTGGGGGACTTGTGGGGGGGTCATCCGGGGTTGGTGAGGGGGAGTACAGGGAAGCACTACCTGGCAGGCCGGGACCACTGCAGGTTGCCACCGTGTGCATGCGTGGCCACGGCCCCGGAATTTCTCCGGCGGTTTATGTCGGGAACGCGGGAGTTTGACGTGGCGTGGCTGCTAGCCCCCCACCGGGCGGAGCATTGGTGAGGGGGCAGCACCAACTTCTTCATTGCAGAACTATACACTTCTTCCAACATAGCCTCAAAATCGGAGAATCCAGCCCTTAGTCTCAGAAATGGAGAATCCCGCCCAGACTTTCCTACAGGACCAGCTTCCTGTCGATCGGGGCGCCATTTTGAACAGCTGCCCAATCTCTACAATCACCCCAGTTTCAGTACATCCCCTTGATGCACTATCAATTACGACGAGACAAGAGTAGAGAGTAATTGAGGCTTTATTACGCAGAGATGTGAAACCTCCCGCAGCTGATGCCGAAATGGCTGTAGCTCGGAGAGCCCACATATTTATACTCCGCCTACTGGGCGGAGCCAGCAGGCAGGGATCTACCCCCATCCCTGTAGTACAGGGGCCTTACCGTAATACGCCTCGTATGCAGTATATAATACAACAGTGGTGACTACCACATTCACCCCCTGTTAAAAAGAGTCCAGCGGGGGTGGTGGAAACTATTTACATACAGGTTGGTAAAAAAAATTTGAAAGAGTCTACAAATTTAGAGGGTCGGGCGCCTTGATCCGCCGTTGCGAGCGCCACAGGTGTGGTGTTGATGCCAGCATTGGTTCAGTCGTCGGTGACTCCTGGAGCGTGTCGACCTCATCTTCATCCAGGGGTGGGACCAAGGGGAGGGTGGAACGTCCTGGAGCGGGGGCTGTGGCGGGGTGCGCCAGGGGGAGGGAGGGCGGTGCCGGGGCAGAGGGGGGAGGTGTGCGGAAACCCAGCTGGTGCCAGGTCCAAAAGAGAAACTGGGTCTTGGCGACCGTCGGGTACGTTATGTAAGCATACTGCGGGTTCGCGTGGAGTAGCTGTACCCTCTCAACCAACAGGTCTCCCTTGTGTAGCCGCACGTGCTTACGGAGGAGAATGGGTCCTGGAGCTGCCAGCCACGTCGGGAGCAAAACCCCGGTCATCCGGGGTGGACTTCCTAGGGAAGGCAAAGATACGTTCATGGGGAGTTTGTTAGTCGTGGTACACAGGAGCGACCGAATGGAGTGAAGGGCGTCGGGGAGGACCTCCTGCCAGCGGGAGGCCGGGAGATTTCTGGACCGTAGGGCCAGCTGGATGGCCTTCCAAACCGTCCCATTCTCCTGCTCCACCTGCCCGTTTCCCCGGGGGTTGTAGCTGGTCGTCCTGCTCGAGGCAATGCCCCTGTTGAGCAGATACTGGCGCAGCTCATCGCTCATAAATGAGGATCCCTGGTCGCTGTGGACGGTCGGTGGGGAAACCGAACAGAGCGAAGATGGTGTTGAGGGCTTTGATGACGGTGGCAGACGTCATGTCGGGGCATGGGATGGCGAAGGAGAATCTCGAGTACTCGTCGACCACATTGAGGAAGTATGTGTTGTGGTCGGTGGAGGGGAGGGGCCCTTTGAAGTCCATGCTGAGGCGTTCAAAGGGGTGGGAGGCCTTCACCAGGCGTGCACGGTCCGGCCGGTAGAAGTGCGGTTTACACTCCGCGCAGACCTGGCAGTCTCTAGTGATAGCCCTGACTTCCTCGATGGAGTAGGGCAGATTGCAGGCCTTTATGAAATGATAAAAGCGGGTGACCCCTGGGTGACAGAGATTGTCGTGCAGGGTGCGGAGTCGGTCCACTTGTGTGCTGGCACATGTACCTCGGGATAGGGCATCGGGGGGTTCGTTGAGCTTACCGGGGCGATACAAAATCTCGTAATTGTATGTGGAAAGCTCGATCCTCCACCTCAAGATTTTATCATTTTTGATCTTACCCCGCTGTGTGTTGTTAAACATGAAGGCAACCGATCGTTGGTCAGCGAGGAGAGTGAATCTCCTGCCGGCCAGGTAATGCCTCCAATGCCGCACAGCTTCTACGATGGCCTGGGCCTCCTTTTCGACAGAGGAGTGCCGAATTTCGGAGGCATGGAGGGTACGGGAAAAGAATGCCACAGGCCTGCCTGCCTGGTTGAGGGTGGCGGCCAGAGCGACGTCTAATGCATCGCTCTCGATTTGGAATGGTAACGTCCCGTCGACTGCGTGCATCGCGGCCGTGGCGATGTCGGCCTTGATACGGTTAAAGGCCTGGTGAGCCTCGACCATCAGTGGGAAAGTGGTGGATTGAATAAGTGGGCGGGCATTGTCCGCATAGTTTGGGACCCACTGGGCGTAGTACGAAAAGAACCCCAGGCATCGTTTGAGGGCCTTGAGACAGTGGGGGAGAAAGAGTTCCATGAGGGGGCACATGCGATTGGGGTCGGGCCCTAAAACACGGTTCTGGACCACATAGCCGAGGATGGCTAATTAGTCCATGCTGAACACACACTTCTCCTTGTTGCAGGTTAGGTTAAGGAGTTTCAAGGTGTGGAGGAATTTGGAAAGGTTAGCGTCGTGGTCCTGCTGATCATGGCCGCAGATGGTGACGTTGTCCAGGTACGGGAAAGTGGCCCGCAGTCCATACCGGTCAACCATTCGGTCCATCTCCCGTTGGAAGACCGACACCCCGTTAGTGACGCCGAAGGGAACCCTAAGGAAATGGTAAAGGCGGCCATCTGCTTCAAACGCAGTGTACGGGCGGTCCGCCTTGTGAATGGGGAGCTGGTGGTAGGCAGATTTCAGGTCTATTGTCGAGAAGATCTGGTACTGTGCAATCTGATTGACCATATCAGATATGCGAGGGAGGGGGTACGCGTCGAGCTGCGTGTACCGATTGATGGTCTGACTGTAGTCAACGACCATCCTGTTTTTCTCCCCAGTTTTTACCACTACCACTTGGGCTCTCCAGGGGCTTTTGCTGGCCTCGATAATACCTTCCCGGGCCTCAGACCTGATGAAGGTCCTATCCTGGGCACTGTATCGTCTGCTCCTGGTGGCGACGGGTTTGCAATCCCGGGTGAGGCTCGCAAACAGGGAAGATGAGTCGACCTTAAGGGTCGTGAGGCCGCATACAGTAAGGGGCGGTAGGGGCCTACCAAATTTCAAGGTTAGGCTCTGGAGGTTGCACTGGAAGTCCAGGCCGAGTAGCAAGGCAGCGCAAAGGTTGGGGAGGACATAGAGGCGGAAGCCGCTGAAATCTACGCCCTGGATAGTGAGGGTGGCAGTGCAGTAGCCCCGGATCGCCATGGAGTGGGATCCGGAGGCCATGGAGATTCTCTTGTTGGTGGGGTGGACCATGAGGGAGCAGCACCTTACCATAACGGGGTGGATGAAGCTTTCGGTGCTCCTGGAGTCCAGAAGGCAGGAAACCTTGTGCCCGTCGATCTTCACCGTCGTGAGGTTGTGCGGTCGTGTCTGGTCGATCGTAACGGAGGCCAGGCGTGGTTGGTCGGTGGCGGTTGCAGGCGATGAGCGGCCCGATGAGGTATCCGACGAGCAGGGATCCTGAGGCGGGGGAGAAGGAGGCGCCCACGGGCCGCACGTGTCCTGGGGTGGGCAGGATGGTGGCGCCCACGGGCCTCACATGTGAGGTGAGCAAGATGGCGAGTAAGATGGCGGCGCCCACAGGCTGCACGTGTTGTGGGGGGAGCAAGATGGCGGCGCCCACGGGCCAGAAGTGGTCTGCGGGGAGGAAGATGGCGGCGCCCGGGGGCCGCACATGGGGGGCGCTGGGGCAATGGCGGCAACTGAGCAGGCCTGGCACACACAACAGCAAAATGTCCTCTCTTACCGCAGGCCTTGCAGAGCGCCCTCCGTGCCAGGCAGCGTTGTCGGGGGTGCTTTGACTGTCCGCAGAAGTAGCATTTGGGTCCCCCAGGATTGTGTGGTTGACACGCGGCGCAGGCCTGGGTTGGCTGGGGGCGGTCGCTGACGGGGTGCACGGTAGAGCATTCGCTGGCGGGGTCCACGATATTCAGGAGGGGTGGGCCATGCGGTCGGGGGCATACGCTTGAATATGCCGTGAGGAGACCGTGAATGAGAGCGCTAGTTTGTTGGTCGCCGCGAGGTCGAGGGTAGCCCCTTCTAAGAGTTGCTGGTGGATGTAGGCCGACTCTATGCCTGTAACGAACGCATCTCTAAGTAGCAAGTCCGAATGTTCAGCGGCCGAAACAGCCTGGCAATCGCAGTCTCTCACCAGGACGTTCAGGGCATGCCAGAAATCCTCCACAGACTCACCGGGGAGTTGGAAGTGCCTGGTGTAGGTCTTGTTGCTCTGCTGCATGTAGTTCTCCTTCAGTAGCGCCATGGCCTCAGCGTATGTTGGCGCATCCCGGATAAGGGGGAAGATGTCCGAGCTCAGGCACGTGTAGAGGATCTGGACCTTTTGTGCCTCTGAGGGTGGTTCAGTCGCAGATCCTATGTATGCCTCGAAGCAAGCTAGCCAATGTGCGAAGGCTGACTTGGCGTTGTCTGCTTGAGGGTGCAGGTGCAGGCGATCAGGCTTGATGCGGAGATCCATCATTTTAAAGTCTCTGCGTAATAAATTGATGCGCTATCAATTACGACGAGATGAGAGTAGAGAGTAATCGAGGCTTTATTACGCAGAGATGTGAAGCCACCCGCAGCTGCTGCCAAAATGCTGCAGCTCGGAGAGCCCACACATTTATACTCCGCCTACTGGGCGGAGCCAGCAGGCAGGGATTCACCCCCGTACCTGTAGTACAGGGGCCTTACCGTAATACCCTCGTATGCAGTATATAATACAACAGTGGTGACTACCACACCCCTTCACTCCCCAAAACCTTTTGTGTTCCTTCAAACCCACCCTCACCCTCTCTTTCATGGGCAAGGCCATCTGAGGGCATGATCCAGGTCACACCGGGTGGAGCAAGTCGGGTAAATCTTGCAGAATTCACCCGTTATGCCCAGTTCAGTGCCAGGCAACGAGGTGGCTGAATCCCACCCAATATGTTAAATGAAAAATGAAAATCGCTTATTGTCACGAGTAGGCTTCAATGAAGTTACTGTGAAAAGCCCCTAGTCGCCACATTCCGGCGCCTGGTACGGGAATCGAACCGTGCTGCTGGCCTGCTTGGTCTGCTTTAAAAGCCAGCGATTTAGCTGAGTGAGCTAAACCAGCCCCATGACACAATTTCAAAGGCATCCCTCATGTCATGTTCAATGTTTCAACATCACAAAAAAATAGATGATCAGGTTATTCTCACATTGCTATTTAAAAATATTTGTTGAGTGCGAATTGGGTGTCATATTTCTTACATTACAACAGTGACTGTGCTTCAAAAGGTACTTCATTGGCTGGTCAGGTGGGTCATGAGAGGCACTGTATAAATGCAAGTCTGTCTGTCCAAGAATGGACTTCAGCTCTGTTGTGATGCCACCCATGACTGAATAGTTTGCTACTAATCACTAGTTTAGTTGAATGTCGAGTAGCTACAAGAGAGATGAATTGTATCCAATAGTCAGGGCTTTCCTTCGAAAGGGAGTGAATGACGAATGGGGTTGAAAAGGTGCACAGGGAGCTGATTTTTCCTGAATTAGACTGAAGTCTGAATTGTCCCAGCCCGGTGTCGGTATGCTTGGAGGTGGTGGGGTGTTGGAAAATAGTGATATTTCTGACATCAGGGCAATTTCCTAGGTGCAGGAATGGGACTGCAGAGCAGTTGTCTGCACCGTGGAGACAAGCAAACCATTTCCATAATTAAAGACCCAATTAAGGACAATTTTCGCCATCAATTCCCCCCACCCGTCACATACAGCAGCCAGGAAATTAACGGAGGAGGCTTCCCTGCAGTAGTTCAGGGGTCATTGGAGCTGGAGAACCCATGCCCCAAAGAGAGGGTTATAAGAACATAAGAACATAAGAACTAGGAGCAGGAGTAGGCCATCTGGCCCCTCGAGCCTGCTCCGCCATTCAATGAGATCATGGCTGATCTTTTGTGGACTCAGCTTCACTTTCCAGCCCTAACACCATAACCCTTAATCCCTTTATTCTTCAAAAAACTATCTATCTTTACCTTAAAAACATTTAATGAAGGAGCCTCAACTGCTTCACTGGGCAAGGAATTCCATAGATTCACAACCCTTTGGGTGAAAAGTTCCTCCTAAACTCAGTCCTAAATCTACTTCCCCTTATTTTGAGGCTATGTCCCCTAGTTCTGCTTTCACCCGCCAGTGGAAACAACCTGCCCGCATCTATCCTATTTATTCCCTTCATAATTTTAAATGTTTCTATAAGATCCCCCCTCATCCTTCTAAATTCCAATGAGTACAGTCCCAGTCTACTCAATCTCTCCTCATAATCCAACCCCATCAGCTCTGGGATTAACCTAGTGAATCTCCTCTGCACACCCTCCAGTGCCAGTATGTCCTTTCTCAAGTAAGGAGACCAAAACTGAACACAATACTCCAGGTGTGGCCGCACTAACACCTTATACAATTGCAACATAACCTCCCTAGTCTTAAACTCCATCTCTCTAGCAATGAAGGACAAAATTCCATTTGCCTTCTTAATCACCTGTTGCACCTGTAAACTAACTTTCTGTGACTCATGCACTAGCACACACAGGTCTCTCTGCACAGCGGCATGCTTTAATATTTTATCGTTTAAATAATAATCCCATTTGCTGTTATTTCTACCAAAATGGATAACCTCACATTTGTCAACATTGTATTCCATCTGCCAGACCCTAGCCCATTCACTTAACCTATCCAAATCCCTCTGCAGACTTCCACAATCCTCTGCACTTTTTGCTTTACCACTCATCTTAGTGTCGTCTGCAAACTTGGACACATTGCCCTTGGTCCCCAACTCCAAATCATCTATGTAAATTGTGAACAATTGTGGGCCCAACACGGATCCCTGAGGGACACCACTAGCTACTGATTGCCAACCCATTAATCCCCACTCTTTGCTTTCTATTAATTAACCAATCCTCTATCCATGCTACTACTTTACCCTTAATGCCATGCATCTTTATCTTATGAAGCAACCTTTTGTGTGGCACCTTGTCAAAGGCTTTCTGGAAATCCAGATATACCACATCCATTGGCTCCCCGTTATCTACTGCACTGGTAATGTCCTCAAAAAATTCCACTAAATTAGTTAGGCACGGCCTGCCCTTTATGAACCCATGCTGCGTCTGCCCAATGGGACATTTTCTATCCAGATGCCTCGCTATTTCTTCCTTGATGATAGATTCCAGCATCTTCCCTACTACCGAAGTTAAGCTCACTGGCCGATAATTTCCTGCTCTCTGCCTACCTCCTTTTTTAAACAGTGGTGTCACGTTTGCTAATTTCCAATCCACCGGTTGGAGGTATGAGTGGCAGACCCATAGCTCCAACAAAGTATATGAAAGGGTCTGCGTGGTCTTACCCCCACAACCCAAAGATATGCAGGGTAGGTGGCTTGGCTACTAAATTGCCTGTTAATTGGAATTTGTTTTTCAAAAGTATATGGCGGGTATTCCCTTTGATCCAAGAAGCCACATTTCCTTTTCCCCCTCTGATATAATGATTTATTATTAACCCTCTAAGGGCACCACCACGTGAAGAGGGGCTGGTTTAGCACACTGGGCTAAATCACTGGCTTTTAAAGCAGATCAAGGCAGGCCAGCAGCACGGTTCAATTCCCCTACCAGCCTTCCCGAACAGGCACCAGAATGTGGCGACTAGGGGCTTTTCACAGTAACTTAACTTGAAGCCTACTCGTGACAATAAATGATTTTCATTTTCATTTCATTCATTTCAAGTGCCTTCATGGTCTCCTAACAGCATCAGCATTGTCAATCACTTCCATTTGCGGCTACAGAGCTGCTAACACTCTGAATGGGCCGGAAACATCAGGATCCTGTCTGCCATACTTAGTGAGGCAGCGAGCAAGAAGGTGCGAGGCTGCCTCTGGAAATATTGCCCTTGCAGTCTCACTGTTGGCAAGTGCAGGTTTGAGACCTCCAAATGGTTCCAACGTCAGAGTCACAAACGCGCAGTGAAATCTTATCCTTCTTCTCAACAGGCTTGCCTTTAAGTGCAAAGGCCTGTCCTCCTATTCTTAATATTGTGTCTTTAATATTTCCAATATCTTAGCCTGTTATTTGAAAAAGCTATTGGAGGCCTACTCCTGTTTCTATTTTTCTGTTCAGAAATTTATCATAACATTTTACAAAACAATAGTATTTTTCAATTACTAGGGGACATAGGTTTAAGGTGCGAGGGGCAAATTTTAGAGGAGATGTGCGATGGAAGTTTTTTTACAGAGAGTAGTGGGGGCCTGGAACCCGCTGCTGGAGGAGGTGGTGAAAGCAGGTATGATCGTGACGCTCAAGGGACACCTTGACAAATACATGAATAGGATGGGAATCGAGGGATATGGACCCCGGATGTGTAGAAGGTTTTAGATTAGATGGGCAGCATGGTCGGCGCAGGCTTGGAGGGTCGAAGGGTCTTGCTGTGCTGTACTTTTTCTTTGTTCTTTCCGTAAGCATTAATAAAGTATATGTACATCTGTGACTGCTACAGGTGATCAGTCTCCTCTGAACTGCGAACTTGCCTTTCAGAACGCGACACCAGCCACCGTTTTGTTCTTCAAAGGATAAAGTTAATTCAAAGGTCTATCTGTCCCCCCCCCCCCCCCCCCCCTCCCCGACTCCATAACCTGGCAGATTATCAACCTAATATTATGACTTACATTATTATATTACAACATACATAATTCAGCTCTTCCTGAGTGGCATTTCACAGATGGTTCACAGCACAGGAACACCATTTCATTCTGCCCAACATTTGGCCATCTGTATCTATAATCTTGCAAGGCTTTTCTTGCCAAAAATAGTTCATCTAAATATGGTCTTGCAGCTTAAGTGCATATTCCAATTTCAACAACGTTAGGAAGAAATGGCACTTCTTCACAAATCGACGGGGGGGATGTATTAAGAAAGCCCCACAGCCATTCATTCTGAGGAGCTGACAGCTGTTAAACGGATCAGGTATTGATCTTTCACAAAACCTTGCTGATGGGGTTTTCAATTTCTCATTATCATGCTGTATAATGTCCTAGTGGTCTGATGATAATGCTGCATTCTGAATGGAGGAATCCAGGCAGAGCATGATCACCTCACAGCCATGTAAACTGACCCCAGTGGCACTGAGAAAATCAGCAGCCAATTACAAAACAAGGCAGCCGTGACCTGACTTATAGAAAGACAAGGCTCTGGACATACTGCAGAACTGCTAGCTGTTTATTTGCACAGGAATGGAACATTTCAAGCATGCCTCCCTGCTCTTAATGCAGATTTCATCTGTGAATGTTTTCAAAATCCAATTTTCAAAACACACCGGGAAGTTCCAAAGAGAGGTTGTAAAATCTTAATGGGAAATTTTTGTTCCTTGACGAAAAAATAATACGTTTATTTACAAATTCATTTCTGTTCAGAGACAGAAGAATAGAAATGTCATCACCACAAAGGGCCGATGCTGGCGCGATGGGCCAAATGGCTTCCTTCTGCATTGTAAATTCTCTGATTCAGTAGCTGTCAGTGCTGGCTCTGGAATGCTTTCTTTCTCTCTGTCTCTCAGCCTGAGGATTTATCACTTTCAGGCCCAGTATGTAATAGGCCAGGTGCAAAATAAAACTTGTTCCATTCTGTCCTAACAATGTGACTCAAATCTAACCTCAGGGAAACAATCCTGCAGTAGTGCAAACCCCACTGTCTCATAAATCAAGAGAAAAGCTCTTAAAAACAAAGGGATTTTTTTCCGAGTCCCAACACGGGTTGACAATTGGGTTAGTGTGGTAATCACCACTGTTGTATATATTAGGAGGTGTGTGGTAAGACCCTGTACTACAGGTATGGGGGTAGTTCCCTGCTTGCTGGCTCCGCCCAGTAGGCGGAGTATAAATATGTGTGCTCCCGTACAGCAGCCATTTTGCCAGCTGCTGTAGGAGGCCACACATCTTAGTGTAATAAAGCCTCAGTTGCATCCAACTCTCGTCTTTGTGTAATTGATCATGTATCAGTTAGAAATCTCATTAGTGGTTTATTATCTCAAACAGGCCAGAGCTCTTTATAAAAACTGTGGCTAGGATTTTCCGCTTCCCTCCCTCCCGACCCTCCTAGTGAGTTCTAAGATGGGGGGAATGTAAAATAGCATGGATAGGATCCCCTCTGGCATCCCGTCTGCAGCGACCCTAACATGATTTTATCATGTGGATAGGTGGGTGTATTGGGCCTCGGACAAGAAGTCTGCCCATGCCCCTATTAAGGCCATTTAATAACTTAAAGGCCTTTTCCTGGTGTCTGAAGGTGGGAAACAGGAGAAATTCTCACCCTCAAGCTCAGGTGGGAAGAGTGGGAGGGGGGGGGGGGGGGGATGGGGTGGGGGGGGGGGGATGCCTCCATCAGAAGGCCCCTTCAGACTTGGTACACTTTCCCCTCATGGGCCAGAGACCTCTGGCCCTCCACCCCACCCCCTCAGTCTACTGCTCAACAGCAACATCACCTCCAAGCAACCCCTCCAGGGAAACCCTCCTGTCCCCGGGACCCTTGCTACTTACCATCCAAGTGGCTCCTGGGACTTGCCTCGAACTCGGCTGTTGTCTCAGGTGCTGCAGGGCACTTCTGGCCACTGCAGCACTGTGTCTGGATAGCCTGGAGAGCTGTCTGATTGGCTGACTGTCTCCAAGGTGAGGTTTCCTTTCAAGTAATAATAATAATCTGTATTGTCACATGTCAGCTTACATTAACATTGCAATGAAGTTACTGTGAAAAGTCTCTAGTCGCAACATTCCGGCACCTTTTCGGGTACACAGAGGGAGAATTCAGAATGTCCAATTCACCTAACAGCACGTCTTTTGGGACTTGTGCGAGGAAACCGGAGCGCCCGGAGGAAACCCATGCAGACACAGGGAGAACATGCAGATTCCACACAGACAGTGACCCAAGCCAGGAATCGAACCTGGGACCCTGGCACTGTGAAGCAACAGTGCTAACCACTGTGCTACCCTCGTAAGTGCGTATGTAAGTCCCACCAATCAATGCTCAATTAGAAAGTAAAATGGCAGCAGGCTGTGCACTTACCATCCTGAAAATTCAGGACTATATTAATCTGCTTCTGAAAATGTTTTACAGAACAGCCTTTAAAAAAAACCTACCTGTTATTCCATCGTTTATATAAATATTTTTACTCTCCATTTTCACATTTTCTTCAGAATTTACACCCCACCAACAAACTGTAAACGGTAACGAATACGATGTCAATCCCCTTATCAACAACAACAATCCCATCCTCCCAACACCCCCCAAACAATGGCCCACGTGACAACACAAGCATTAAATAAAACAAACCCTCCCAAGGTGGAAGAAAAAAGGGAAAAAGAAAAAGGAATCAGGAATCGCCTATGGTCACCATTGACATATACAATCCATCCCCCAATGCCCCACCCCCTAATATTCAATGCCATCCAATCCCCGAAAGAGTACCGTGAATGACACCCATGAATTATAGACACCCCCCCCCCCCCCAACCCCCCTCCCAGACTCCTCCCCTTCACTTCCTCTTGTAAACTCCTCCCCCCAATCTCGGTTCCTTCCCCCAAATTTTCACACTGGCTAGACTTATCGGAACCTGTTCTACCAGGCTCCGATGGCCGCAGTCCCTCCCCCCACCTCACTTCCCCTTGCCCGGTCCCAGGAAAACCACGAAATCCCCTTTAGCACACAACCCCCGCATACACACCCAAGCCCCGAAGAACCATCATTGCAAATGTAAGTTCCATCTCCTCCCTTGTCCAAATATATACAGCGTCGACTCATTTAGTACATACACCAACACGCAGAGAATAAATAAAGTTACATGAGGCTACATCGGTACACGACCATGTCTCAATTCTGCCACAGTCCTCTGCTTTCGCAAACTCCTCCGTTGTTTCCGCCGTCCCAAAATTAAAGTCCTTGAATTTGTAGGTCACCCTCAACCTAGCTGGATATAGAATGCCACACTGCACCTTGCTGTTGCATAGTGCCTTCTTCACCCAGCTGAAGACAGCCCGCCTCCTCGCCAGCTCCACCGTAAAGTCCTGGTACATGCGTATACCAGCCCCAGCCCACTGCACCACCCGCTTCTGCTTTGCCCAGCACAGGAACTTCTCATTCACGCTATACCTACGGAAACACAAAGTTACTACTCTTGGCAACTCACTCGCCTTTGGTATAGGCCTCCATGACCGATGAGCCCGATCCAGTTCATATCGGGAGGGATCGTCCCCCTCCCCCATTAGCTTCGCCAACATCGTGGCAAAATACTCAGTCGGTCTCGGCCCTTCAACTCCTTCGGGCAGCCCCACAATCCTCAGATTCTGTCGCCTGGCTCTGTTTTCCAGGTCTTCCATTTTGGCTCGCAGACCCTTGTTGGTCTCTATCACCCTCCGCAGCTCCTTCCCCATCGAGGTGAGTTGATCACAGTGCTGCGATAATACCTCTTCCACTTCCTTCAGTGTCTCACCTTGCTCCCGCACCTCTGCCGCTGTGCTTGATACCGCCGCCCTCATCGGGGTAATCGCCTCCTCCACCAGCACTTTCAATACCGCCCCCATCCCCTTCTTCATCGCTTCCATGTGTTTTGTGAACTGTTTTTCAAGTTCCACAGCCATCACCTTGGTCATTTCTTCTGTTGTGAGCGATGCGACCTCCCCTGGTGCTCCAGTCTCTGCTTTCCTTACGGTTCCTGCGCTGACTTTTTCACTCCCCGGCGGACCTCCGTTAACCCCCTTTTTCATGGCCATTTTTCTGTCAAACTTGGACATTTCTCCTCCCTGTGCCTTCTTACAGCCTTTTCAGCCTCCATTACCCCTGCGACCAGGCATTAAAACTCCAAAATTCCTATTCCCGAGCAGGAGCCCTCCAGTGTGCGGCAGCCTCCTGCCCACCGTCACCGGAAGCTCTCTCTTGTTATTCCATCATGTGTTAAAGACAAATCCACCTTGCCATTGCAATAGAAAGATACAGCACAAAAGGAGGCCATTCAGTCCATAATACCTAGTCACTCTTTGGCAGATATTCTAATTAGTCACACATCATATCCTTGTACGTTTTCCCCTCCAAGTAGTTATCCAATTCTCTTAATTGTGCCCGCCAATGTTCCAATTTTAGGCATCTCCAAGGCTGGGGTAACAGCTGAATTCGTATCTCAACCAAGTTGCCCTTCAGTCAGCTATTCAAGAATGAAGAGCATCAGAGATAAACACAATCTTGTTTTCGCCTAATCAGAGAATCATAGAAAGGTTACAGACTGAAGGAGGCCATCTGGCCCTTCATTGGTCTGTGCCTTTTCCCTGTAGCCCTCCAAAACTCTTATTTTCATGTAATTATCCAATTCCACTTTGCTGCAACCACATTCTCAGGCAGTGCACTTCAAATCCTAACTGTTTGCTGTCTAAACATGTTTTCCCTCATTTTATCTTTGGTTCTTTGAACATACATCTTAAATCGGTGTTCTCTTGATTTTGACCCTTCCGCCAGGATTTTGAATGCCGCTATCAAATCTCCCTTTTAAAAATTCTCTTCTCTAAGTAGAATAAACCTAGCTTATCCAACCTATCCAGATAACTGAAGTTCCTCACCTTGGAATGATAAAGCCTAACTCAAATTCCACATGAAATTTGGAACAGCTGAGAACGAAGCATCAGTCAGTCACACTATTTCGTCCTGCGTACCAATCTTTTAAAGAAAAATCAGGGCAAAGGAGTCTGGGAAATCGCCTGCCATGAATGTCAAATTCAAAAGGGGTCATCTTAGACATACAGGCTGGAACACTACGGGTGTGATTCAGCCATCGCGTTGCACCCGACGCAGATCCGGGCACGTCGGGTGAATGGCAGGAGAGGGCAAAATTGAGATCCACGCCAGGTGCAAACCATGTTGTGATTCACCCGATCCACACCTGATGGCAAGTTCCGGTTCGCGCCCAAAATTGGCGAGAAGATCATTAAGCCTAATTTGCATTCATTTCAATCTCTTTTCAATCTCCAGGTTTTCCATAGTGGTCGCCACCCTAGCAGTGTTGGCCTGGTTGCCCCACATTTCCGGCACCACCTCATGCACCTGAAGGCTTAGGGGTTCCTCCAATTGGCTATGCAGTTGCTGGAATGTTGGTGACACCCCCTCCTGAATCACACGGCCGTGTCCTATCATCTGCATCAGCTCTGAGAGAAAGTCATCCAGAGGTTTAACATCTGGCTGGGACCCAGATCAGTCCTGGGATCCAACAGACCCCCACTGCTGTGTTCTTTGGATGTTCCTGCCTCCACCTGATGTGCATCAGTGACAGTGTGGTGCTGACCAGATAGTGCCTCCGAAACCTGTCCACTAATATTGCCCACCGAGGTATGTTTCCCTGCACTTGTGGAAGATGGGGGTGATAGCTGTAATGAATCCCAAGTGTTTTCCTTGGGGCTCTCCTCCGAGGTGGTCTCTTGGGTGGCGGGGGGATGACTCAAGATGACATGGCCTTATCAGATAGATGTCCTGCGAGACAATTGACATGTGGTCAGTGAGAGGGAAGGATGCATTTTGTCTTACTTGAACAACTCACTTGAGATAGTTTATTGTGGATAACATAATTGCTTCACAGCTCCAGGGTCCCAGGTTCGATTCCGGCTTGGGTCACTGTCTGTGCGGAGTCTGCACATCCTCCCCGTGTGTGCATGGGTTTCCTCCGGTTGCTCCGGTTTCTTCCCACAGTCCAAAGATGTGCAGGTTAGGTGGATTGGCCATGATAAATTTGCCCTTAGTGTCCAAAATTTCCCTTAGTGTTGGGTGCAGTTGCTGGGTTATGGGGATAGGGCGGAGGTGTTGACCTTGGGTAGGGTGCTCTTTCCAAGAGCCGGTGCAGACTCGATGGGCCGAATGGCCTCCTTCTGCACTGTAAATTCTATGATCTATGATCTAGATGAAGGGGCAGTGGACCCTCACCTCTCTGGCACAGGCCAACCCCGCTGTCGAGTATTGCTCTCTCCTCGGTCAACCCTGCGATCTCCAGGGCTTCAGCTCATAAGGAATGAGGAGTCTGATCTATGGGACTCCTCCCCATCTTGGTTCTTTTGCCCTTATTCTGGGTTATCTTCTTCTGCGGGGACAAAGGGAGGGCATTGTGAGCTTTACGCTGTGCTGGTGGGTGCGAAAGTGTTCTAGGGAACAAGCTTGAAGATCAGATATTGAGAGGGTGCGAGGTGTCAGCCATTGGATGAGGGGAAAGGGGGGGGATGGATGGAGTGTTTGGGAATTTGAAGGTTGGGAGGTGGGACTGATGCCAGGAGAGAGGTGGTAACTTAACCTTGCAGCTTGTTGGAGGTTGTTTGTCTTCTTCCTCCTGGTCATGCTGCTCACAGTCACTGCAGCTGCCCCTGCCTCCCAGATGGCATAACTGCCCATGCTGTTAGTTCTCCAATCCTCTCGTAGGAACAGGGTTTCCTGACTCTCACGCACAGCGTCGAGAAGCTTGGCCAGGTTGGCATCTCCAAAGCGAGGAGCAGGTCTCTGAGCTGCCATCCTCGTTTCTTGACTGCAAGTGAGTGGTAAGGGAGCATTTTAACACTGCTCCCCTTGGTTAGCGGCGAGCAGCTGAGACACGAGTCAGATGAATCAGATGGCGAGGGAGTCAAGGATAACGGGATTCAGAGGGGGCTCATTTTTGGGATTAAGTGACATTGAATATAGGCCGCAATCTTGCCATACAGCCAACACAAAACATCCTGCCAAACTCGCTCAAAATGGCACGTTGAAATGTTTCCACTGAATTGCAAGCTACATTCCTTCTCTTGCATTCCTGTCATAAACTCGTTGAGAATATGTGGATAGCTGCCAGTGAGCAGAGATTGTGCACCAATGTGCCGTATGTGCTCCATTTTGCAGTGCTAGAGATTTAATAGTTTTCAGAACTGTGCTAATGACTAGTGTAAAATAAAATTATTTGGATAGTGGCCTGAGACACAATGGGTGGGACTATCTGATCCAGAGGCCAAGTGTTGACGCCATCGTAAACGCTGTTGCGTTTCTCGACGGCGTCAACATGGCCTCAGGAGCTGCAATTCTGACTCTTACAGGGGGCCAGTGTTGCTCGTTATGCTTTCCCTTAATTTGCTCTGTTATAATTACCTTTGCTCAAGAGTCGCCAGGTATCTTTCTGATACCACCAAAAGGTTCAAAGCCGAATACTGATCAATGACTCGATACGCCAGTTAGTAAGTTTGAAATCAATACACATTTATTTACACACACAGTCAATTATTACTCATGCATAAACTCTACTCGCTAAACTACAACTACTACTAAAGCCTATACTTAGCTTCGAGTGCCCACTCAGTCAGAGAAACAATGGCCGTTGTCCGGTTCTGATACTGCTGGCTTCGAACTGGTATAGAATAGTAGCTCGGAGCGTCTATCTCGTAGCGTGCATTGACCTTAGACATACTTGGCTGGTTCTTGGCTGGCCTCTCGTCGCTGAGAGCCAAATGCCAAGGTGAAGATGGAGAGGAGTAAGAGTAAGACAGCGAACTGACCTTGGGGACTCTGTTTTATAGCCCCCAGGGTTTTCGCACCCTTCTGGGCGGAACCCGGACTTGATCCCAATTAATTGGACCATGTCCCAATCGTTTGTATCGATTCTCTCCAATAACGGGGTCGTTCCCCAATCGTTGGGCGGGCTCTCGGTAACCGTTGGGCTGCCTTTGTATTAGCCTTCACTGGCGCCGGGGAGTCTGTGCTGATACCGATTGTTTCAATGTTTCCTTTTTGTCTCCGGAGATAGCTCATTACTATGCTAATGGTTTGTAGTTTCAGTTCTGTCTGGGTTCTGCAGGTTCCAATCCACAGGAAACCTTGCACCTGCTTGTTTTTCTAGTGCTGTCCATTTTTCCCTGCACTCTTTGCGAGTATCCATTTTGGAATCGGGACGTGGCCACCCCAGGTGGCTACACCAGCATGGCACTGGAGCGACCCATGCTGCTTCCCGGCATCAGATGGGCGCCGCGAGCCTGCGCATGCGCAGTGGGGCCGGAACCAAGGCGCGCATGTGCAGTGGGACTGGTGCGATTGCCGCGCATGCGCAGTGGCTCCCTTCTCTGCGCCGGCCCCGACGCAACATGGTGAAGGACTACAGGGGCTGGCACGGAAAAAAAGAGGCCCCCAGCCCGAGAGGCTGGCCTGCCAATCGGTAGGCCCCAATCGTGGACCAGGCCACAGTGGAGGGCCCCACCTCCCAAAATCTGGCCGCCCCCAGATGCATCCACGCCGAAAGTCCCGCCGGCTAAGAGCAGGTGTGGACGGCAGCGGCGGGACTCGCTTTTTTTTGGCGTGGCCGCTCGGCCCATCCCGGAACGAGAATCAGCCCGTAGAGCGGCCCCCGCTTTTAAGTTTAGTAACTAACATAACACTGCTGACACCGGATCTAATCGGCTCCTTGCAGAGGAGACTCTAGCCTGCTCCTGTTTAGCACTGGTTTCCACAAACTGGGAACAAGTGGAATGGCACTTGAGGGGTCTCCCAGGCGATCAGAGGCCCCTGGCTGATCGGGCCTCCAGGCAGGGTGGCACCAGACACCTTGGCACTGCCAGCCTGGCAATGCTGCCTAGATATACCTGCAGTGCCACCTTGGGACCAGTCTGGCATTATTAGGGCACTTCCAAGGTGCCAGGCAAGCAGTGGCATGGTGCCAACCTGGCATTTTCCCATGCCGGGGATTGGGCCCGTATGAGGTGGGGTGCGAGGGCTTGAAAACACCCTTTTGGTGAGTTGGGGTGTTGGGGGTGTTCATGGGTTGCGTTGGGAGTCTGGAGATCAGGAAGCTATTTAAAAATGGCACACTGATCTCTTCCTGCACTGTGCAGCTCCACTTGACAGAGCTTGTCAGTGCATGAAATTATGCTAAGTGTGGCCTTGGGGGGGGGGGGGGGGGGTGTTCCCCACTGTGGCCTGAAAATAACCAAATGTGCCGTTAGATAGAGGGGTTGTTCCCGGCGCTTCCCGCCCAGAATGGTCTCTGTTTTATTTTGGTTAGATCGTGCCCATTGTTTTAAATTTGAGCTGTTGAAAATTAGCTGGGTGATAAGCTATGTGCACTGCTTGTTGCTCTCAGCTAATCATTCCCGGCTGCTGCCCATATGTTGCATGCCTCAGAAAATGTGTCCACATAAAAGAGAGAACATTCCAGACAAATACACTCAGCATTCATAAAATGACATCCAATTATATAATTTTGCAGCAAGGTGATGCCACAAAAGCAAATGCAAAAACTATTGCCTGTTAGCAAAGGTCAGAATCTTTCCAGCATTAGCAACGCTATATATTGCAGCCAAATCATTTATTACAGTTGGACTGTATCTGTGCTATCAAACGGTACTTATTCAGCAATAACCTGCACACGGATGGTCAGTTTGGGTCCTGCCACGTTCACCCAGCTCCTGATCTCATTACAGCCTTGTTTAAACATGGAAAAAAGAACCAAACTCCAGAGGTGAGGATTGCTCTTGACATAAAGTCAACATTTGTCTCAGGGGCATCAAGGATCCCCAGCAAAACTGGAGTCAATGGGAATCAGAAGGGGAAGCTCTCCACTGGTTGGAGTCATACCTTGTCACAAAGGAAGATGGTTGTGGTGCTTTAGGGTCAATCATCTCAGCTCCACGACATCACTGCAGGAGTTCCTCAAGGTAGTTTGGTAAGCCTTCAGCTGCTTCACCAATGACATTCCCTTCATTATAAGGTCAGAAATGATGATGTTCGCAGATGACCACAGAATGGTCAGCACCATTCACCGCTCCCCAGATAATGAAGCAGACCATGTCCAAATGCAGCAAGACCTGGACAGTATGCAGGCTTGGGCTGATAATTGTCAAGTTACATTCGTACCACACAAGTGCCAGGCAATGCCATCTCCAACAAGAGATGATCTAACCATCACCCTTGACATTCAATGGCATTACCATCGCTGAATCCTCCACAATCAAAATCCTGGGAGTTACCATTGACCAGAAACTGAACTGGACTAGCCATATAAATTCTGTGGCTACAAGAATAGGTCAAAGGTTAGGTAGGAATCCTGTGGTGAGTAACTCACCTCCTGACTCCCCAAAGCCTGTCCACCAGCTACAAGGCATTAGTCAAATGTAATGGAATCTTCTTCACTTGCCTGGATGAGTGCAGCTCCAACAACACTCAAGAAGCTCGACACCATCCAGGACAAAGCAGCCCACTTGATTTCTACCTCTTCCAAAAACATTCAATCCATCCACCACCGACAATGGTCGCCTTGTGTACCATCTGCAAGGCGCACTGCAGTAACTCACCAAGGTTCCTTAGGCAGCACCTTCCAAAGCCATGAATACAACCATCTAGAATGACAAGAGCAGCAGATACTTGGGAAAACCACCACCACTCACCATCCTGACTTGGAAATATATCACCGGTCCTTCACTGTTAGTGTTAAAATCCTGAAATTCCCTTCATAACTGCACAGTGGGTGTACGTACACCTCAGGGACTATGGCAGTTGAAGAAGGCGGTTCATCATCATGATTATGGGTGACTTTAATCTGCATATAGATTGGGTGACTCAAATTAGGCACAGTACAATTGAGGAGGAATTCCTGGAGTGTGTATGGGATGGTTTTCTGGACCAGTATGTTAAGGAACCAACAAAGGAACAGGTCATCTTGGACTGAGTGTTGTGCAATGAGAAAGGATTAGTTGGCAATCTAATTGTGAGAGAACCCTTGCTGATGAGTGACTACAATATGGTGGAATTCATCAAGGTGAGGTATTGATTCTGAGACCAGGGTCCTAAACCTCAGTAAAGGTAATTCTGATGGTATGAGGCATAAGCTTGCTATGACAGACTGCGAAACATTATTGAAAGGAAGGACAGGCAATGACAGGCATTCAAAGAACAAACAGATGAACTCCAAAAGTTGTCATTCCTATTTGGAGTAAAAGGGGAACTTTGGCCAAACCATGGTTTACAAAAAACATTAGGGATACTATTAGATTCAAAGAAGAGGCATACAAACTAGCCAGAAAAAACAATAGACCTGAGGATTGGGAACAGTTTAAAATTCAGCAAAGGCGGACCAAGGGATTGGTTAAGAAGGGGAAAATACAATTTGACAGTAAACTAGCCGGGGACATACAAACTGACTGTAAAAGTTTCGATAGGTATGGAAAGAAAAAAATATTGATTAAAAACAAATGTCGGCCACTTACAGTCAGATTTGTCAAGCAAGATTTTCCTTTCGTAAATCCATTACACCACAGCTTTCCAAATGCTATGCTATTAAATCCTTGATAATGGACTCCAGCAACTTCCCCACTACCGATGTGAGGCTCACTGCTCTATAGTTCCCTGTTTTCTCTCTACCTCCCTTTATTAATAGTGGGTTACATTCGCTACCCTCCAATCTCCAACCCTCAAAGGAACCATTCCAGAGTCCAAAGTATTTGGGGGTGAATTCATAACAGGGAACAAAGAAATGGCTGAGTAACTAAATTTGTGCTTTGCTTCTGTCTTCACAAAGGAAGATAAATAATGAACCAAAAGTTCTGAGAAACACAAGTTTTAGTGAGGAGCTGAAGGAAATTAGTATTCGGAAATAAATGGTTGTGGGGAAATTAATGGGATTGAAGGCGGACAAATCTCCAGGGCCTGATAATCTTCATCCCAGAGTACTTAAGGAAGTGGCCCTAAAAATAGTAGATCCATTGGTGGTCATTTTCCAAAATTCATATGAGGAGAGACAAAGTTGGTTAGGATTATATTCATTGGAGTTTAGAAGAGTGAGAGGGGATCTCATACAAACTTACCAAATTCTGACAGGATTAGACAGGGTAGATTCAAAGACAATGTTCCCGATGGTGGGAGAGTCCAGAACTAGGGGTCATAGTTTAAGGATAAGGGATAAATATTTAGGACTGAGGGGAGGAGAAATGTCTTCACCCAAAGAGTTGTGAATCTGTGGAATTCGCTACCACAGAAAGTAGTTGAGGGCAAAACGTTATGCAATTTCCAGAAGGAATTAGATATGGCTGTTTGTTCTAAAGGGAACAAGGGATATGGGAAGAAGGTAGGATCAGGGGATTTAATTTGATGATCAGCCATGATCACAATGAATGGCGGAGCAGGTTTGAAGGGCCAAATGGCCACCTCCTGCTTCTATTTTCCATGTTCCTCTGCACCATATTCACATGCCTCACACACTTACCACAGTTGCAAGCCTCACATTCGTATCTAACAGTCCTAAAAGCATATCAGGAGTTAGGAAGCAAGTTGAAAAGTAGGACCTCAAAGGCAGTGATATCAGGATCACTAGCAGTGCCATGTCAGAACAGAAAAGCAGGGTGTATCAGATGAAAACGTGGCTGAAGAATTGGTGTGAGGGGGAGGGTTTCAGATTCCTGGGACATTGGAACCAGTTCCAAGGGCGGTGGGCTGAGTACAAACTGGACAGGTTACACCTGGGCAACACCAGGACTAAGGTTCTCAGGGGACTTTTTGCTTGTGTGGTCAGGGAGGGGTAAACATAGACAAGACAAAAAGACAGAAAGGGGAATAAGAAAAGTAAGAGAAATCAAGGACCAGAATCAAACAGAGCCAAATGAAAAATAATGGGAATGGGACAAAGAATGTTTAAAAGACATTCCTTAAGGATTTGTGCCTTAATATGCGGAGCATTCATGATGAAGTGGACAAATTACTCGCGTGAATAGACGTAAATGAGTATGATACAGTTTGGATTAAGGAAACACGGCTGCAGGGTGACCAGGGATGGGAATTGAACATCCAGATATATTCAGTCCTTAGGAAGGTCAGACACAAGGGAAAAGGCAGTGGGTTGCATTACTGGTTAAATAGGAAATGAACGCAATAGTGAGGAAAGATATTAGCTCAAATGATGTGGAATCTGTGAGCTGGATTCTCTGCACTCCAACGCTGAAATTGCAGCCAGGGGGCGGAGAATCCATTTTCCCACAAAGAATCGGGACAGGCACCGGTTCCCCAATTCTGTGGGCCCCGGAAAGAGATGCACACTCGGGGAATCCGTTGCGTGGCCTGGGATCTACCTGGGGCCATCGCCAGAGGCCCACTCCGCCATTCTCCGCCCCGACTGGCAGAAGTCCTGACGGCGCGGAAGCGGTGTTCTCCAGCCGGTCGGGATACTCATGTGGCGGCAGCGGATCCAGTCCGCGACCGCCCTGGACGGGGACGGGCCGATCGGAGGGCGGGGGGACCTTATAGGCGGTCGTTAAATGCTTGCGCGGGCGTTGAGGGTCGGGCACATGGCCAACTGGGGGTTTTATTTTTTGTGTCAAGCTCCGCTGTCCGAGTCCGCCATGGAGCACAGCGTGGCCACGGCCTCTGACCCAGAGGTGCGGGGGCCTGTATCTGCAGCAATAGCTGCGAGATCTATTCTGGGTTCCTGCTAGGAATCAGTTTTTTTGGTGTGAAACCCCACCGTTTTGATGCCAGCGTGGTACATAGTCCCAATAATGGAGAATCCAGCCCTTTATGGGTAGAGCTGAGAAAAATGTTAGTGGGGGTTATATAAAGATCACAAGCGTTAGTGGTGACGTTGGGAATAACATTAAACAGGAAATTAGAGATGCATGTGATAAAGCAATGACTTTAATCTGCATATTGATTGGACAAATCAAATTAGTAACAGTTCCGTAGAGGAAGAATTCCTGGAGTGTGTACAGGCTAGCTTATTGGACCAATACTTTGAGGAACCAACTAGAAAACAGGCCATCCTAAATTGGAAATTGTGTAATGAGAAAGGAATATTTGGCAATCTAATTGTGCAAGGCCCCTTGGGGATGAATGACCATAATATGCGACAATTCTTTATCAGGGTGGAGAAAGACATAATTAATTCCAAGACTAGAGTCCTGAATCTAAATCAAGGAAAATACAATGGTATCAGGTGCAAATTGGCTATGATGATTGGGGAACGTTACTTAAAGGGGTGACGGTGGATAGGCAATGGCAAACTTTCAAAAGGTGTATGGGTTAACTGCAACAACTGTTCATTCCTGTCTGGTGCAAAAAGAAAATGGGAAAAGTGGCCAAACCATGACTTACACAGGAAATTAGAGATAGTATTAGATCCAAGGAAAAGGCATATAAACTGGCCAGATAAAACAGCATACCTGATGATTGGGAGCAGTTTAGAATTCAGCAAATTAGGTCAAAGGGATTGATTATAAAGGGGAAATAGAGGGAATTGAAGGCTAATAAATCCCCAGGCCCTGATAATCTGCATCCCAGAGTACTTAAGGAAGTGGCCCTATAAATAATGGATGCATTGATGGTCATCTTCCAAGATTCTACAGACTCTGACACAGCTCCTACAGATTGGAGGGCAGCTAATGTTTAAAATATTTAAAAAGGGAGGTAGAGACAAAGCAGGGGATTATAAACCAGTCAGCCCGATGTTGGTGGTGGACGAAATGCGAGAGTCCATGATAAAATAGTGGAGCACTTGGAAAACAGTGGCAGGATTGGACAGAATCAGCATGGATTTACAAAAGGGAAATCATGCTTGAAAAATCTACTGGAATTCTTCAAGGCTGTAACTAGTAGAGTTGACAAGGATGAACCAGTGGATGTGATTTATTTGGACTGGCAGAAGGCTTTCTACGAGGTCCCACGTAAGAGATTAATGTGTCAAATTAAAGCGCATGGGATTAGGGGTAGTTTATTGAGAGGGATAGAAAACTGGTTGGCAGACAGGAAACAAAGAGTAAGAATAAATGGGCCTTTTCCCAAATGGCAGGCAGTGATTAATGGGTACCACAGGGATCAGTGCTGGGACCCCATTTATGTACAATATATGAATGTTTAGATGAGGCAATGAAATGTAATGTCTCCAAATTTGCAGATGACAGATGTTTGAGTGGGAGGGTGAGCTGTGACAACAATGCAGAGATGCTTTAGACTAATTTGAACAAGTTGAGTGAATGGACAAATACATGGCAGATGCAGTATAATTTTGGTGGTAAAACCAGGAAGGCATACTTTATCTGATTGGCTATAGATTGAGAGAGGGAATGTGCAACAAGACCTGGGTATCCTTGTACACCAGCCACTGAAAGTAAGCACGCAATTGCAGGAGGCAGTAAAGGAGGCAAATGGTATGTTGACCTTCATAGTGAGAGGATTCGGGTACAGGAGCAAGGATGTCTTGCTGCAATTATACAGGGCCACACCTGGAATATGGGGCGAAATTCTCCGCGGACCGACGTGACGCCCATTTCCGGCGGGAAAAAGCGGTGTGCATGACTCCGGCATCCGGGCCTTCTTTTAAGCTGGCAATCTCCGTTCCCGGAAGGGCCAGCAGCGGACTGACGCGATAGGCGTCAGTTTCACCAGCTGTGGAAGTGGCGAGTCCCGGCATTTGTGTGGTGGGGAGAGAGAGAGACCCAGTGGGGTGGGGGAAGAAGAGCGACCCGGCACTGGGGGGGGGGGGGGGAAGAAGAGCGACCCGGCATTTGGGGGGGGGGTGGAAGAAGAGTGACCCGGCATTGGGGGGGGGGGAGAAGAAGAGTGACCCGGCATTGGGGGGGGGGGGAAGAAGAGTGACCCGGCATTGGGGGGGGGGGGGGGGGGAAGAAGAGTGACCCGGCATTTGGGAGGGGGGGGGGAAGAAGAGTGACCCGGCATTTGGGAGGGGGGGGGAAGAAGAGCGACCCGGCATTGGGGGGGGGAAGAAGAGCGACCCGGCATTGGGGGGGGGAGAGAAGAGCGACCCGGTATTGGGGGGGGGGGGGGAAGAAGAGCGACCCAGCATTGGGGGGGGGGGGGAGAAGAGCGACCCGGCATTGGGGGGGGGGGGGAGAAGGGAGAGACCCGGCATTTAGGAGGGGGGAGAGGAGAAAGACCCGGCGTTTGTTGGGGGGGGGGTGTTGCGGAGTTGAGGGAGGGAGGGAGAGAGGGGAGGGAGGAGAGAGGGAGGGAGAGAGGGAGAGAGGGGAGGGAGGGAGAGAGGGGAGGGAGGGAGGGAGGGGAGGGGGAGGGAGGGAGCGGAGGGAGGGAGGGAGGGATGGATTGCGGCGTGGAGAGGAGAGGAGAGGGGGGTTGCGGCATTGAGTTGAGAGGAGAGGAGAGGGGGGGTACCTGCGTTGAGAGGAGAGGGGGGGGGGGGGTACCGGCGTTGAGAGAGGGGGGGCGGCGTTGGAGGGGATAGGGGTGGTGAGGGGTGGTTAAGGTAGGGGCCAGCGGCGTGCAGAGGGGGGGCGATGGATGGCCGGGACCAACGCACCGTCGCCCCCTCTGCACGCCGCTGCCCCTACCGCAACCCCCCCCTCACCACCTCTACCCCTTCCAACGCCCCTACCCCTTCCAACGCACCTACCCCCTCACCACCCCGACCCCCTCAAATGCCCCTACCCCCTCACCACCCCTACCCCCTCCAACGCCCCTACCCCCTAACCACCCCTACCCCCTGACCACCCCTACCCCCTGACCACCCCTACCCCCTCACCACCCCTACCCCCCCCCCACCACCCCTACCCCCCTCCAACGCCACCCCCCTCTCTCTCAACGCCGCACCCCCCCCACTAATGCCGCACCCCCCCCCCCCCCACTAACGGAGGAAGGAATGGGGGGAGGAGGAAGGAGGGGGAGGAGGAGAGAGGGTGGGTGTGTGGGTACCGGCTTTCAGAGGGAGGGGGGTGTGTGGGTACCAGCCTTCAGAGGGAGGGGGGGGTACCGGCCTTCAGAGGGAGGGGGGGTACCAGCCTTCAGAGGGAGGGGGAGGGGTTGTGGGTACCGGCGTTGAGAGGGGGGGGTGTGTGTGTGTACCGGAGGAGAGGGGGGGGACCCTGCATTGAGGGGGGGGGAGCCCTGCGTTGAGAGGGGGGGGGGGTTGCGGCTGCGGCGTTGAGAGGGGGGCAGGGGTGGTGGTGAGGGGGGGGGGGTGGTTGGGGTAGGGGCAGCGGCGTGCAGAGGGGGGCGACGGTGCGTTGGCCCCGGCCATCCGTCGCCACCCCCCTCTCTGCACGCCGCTGCCCCCAAACCCCCCGCCCCGCACTCGCCCCCCCGTACTCGCCCCCCCCCCGCACTCGCACCCCCCGCACTCGCCCCCCCCCGCACTCGCCCCCCCCGCACTCGCCCCCCCCCCCCCCCCCGCACTCGCCCCCCCCCCCCCCCCCCCGCACTCGGGCCCCCCCCCCCGCACTCGGGCCCACCCCCCACACTCGGGGCCCCCCCCCCGTACTCGGGCCCCCCCCCCCCGCACTCGCCGCCCCCCCTCCCCCCGCACTCGCCCCCCCCCCACTCGCCCTCGGACACTGAACGGCGTCAACCATCATCAATGGTTGACGCTGTTTTAAAGCTACTCTGTTTTTCGCCGACGTGACCCGTGGCCACGTCGGCGGGACTTCGGCCCATCCGGGCCGGAGATTTGTTGAAACAAAAATATAATGACATCCCGCCGGCGCCAGCTGTTTTCAGAGGCTGCCGGCGGGATTTGCACAACGCCGGTTTTTGGCCGGTCAGAGAATAAAAAACCCTGCGGGAGCGGGATTAACGCCGCTGCCGGCCGATTCTCCGACCCTGCGTGGGGTCAGAGAATTTCGCCCAAGGTGTGCAGTTTTGGTCTCCTTGTCTGAAGAAATTTGTTCTTACCATAGAGGGAGTGCAGCGAAGGCTTACCAGACTAATTCCTGGGATGGCAGGATTGACATATGAGAAGTGATTGAGTCGGTTAGGATTATTTTCGGCAGAGTTTAGAAGAATGAGAGGGGATCTCAAAGAAATCTATAAAATTCTAACATACTAGACAGGGAAGATGCAGGAAGGATGTTCCCGATGCTGGGAGAGTCCAGAACCAGGGTCACAGTCTGAGAAAACAGGGTAAATCATTCAGGACTGAGATGAAGAGAAATGTCTTCACCCAGAGAATGGGGGGTCTATGGAATTCGTTGTCATAATATCCACTCATGTATATAATGAGGTGCAGATAGGCAGTGATTGACACACAGAATGACCAGTAAGCACACAACACAGTGCAGCCAATCACCAGACAGGACACTATCACTATAAAGCCAGAGGACACTAGGCTTCCCGCACTCTCTGGACCCAGCCACTGAGACAGCCAGAGTCCACGAGCTAGCAAGTGCAAACACCATGCGGTGGTCAGGCTACTACTAGGTCTCCAGTCAGTTCAGTATTGTGTCGACCCACAGTTGAATATGTTTATCAGTTCTATCATTGAATAAAACAGTGTTGTATCTTCTCCAGTGTTAGATGTCTGTTTCTGGCTTCCCTGCATCGAGGGCAGTCCACATCAAACCAACCTGCCTAACACGTCATTCGTTCCTATAGAAAGTAGTTGAGGAAAGAACATTGTGGGCTGGTTTCTCCATTCCTGAGACTAAGTGCTAACACTGGGACAGGATTCGTGGACTTTCACGACAGCAAAACCGATTCAGCGACTGTGGAGAGGCTAGCATCGGCACCACATGGAACACAATCGATTCCAATGAAAAACAGTGCGGGATTCGCCGGGTTCCGTGATTAACATTCGGGAACCTGGCAAGCTTCAACCGCATAACCACATTACAATCCCCACAAACACTCATCCCAGCAAACAAGATGGCACTGGTTGTGCTGGAACGATACAGCCATACAGCCATAGAGCTGATGGGTCAGCCGGGGCCAGAGGGGGACACCTATATGACCCGTAGCTCGATGTTCACAGTGGGCTGTCAGCGGCGTGCACAGCTGCATGGTTGCCTTTCCGGCTGCGGCAATAGTGTTCCAATCCCGCCCCACACCGACCCCACAGCCCACCTCCTGGCCGCCGCCGGCTCCTACCCCCAGCCAGCGGCATAACTGTCAGCAAACCACGATGATGTTGACAATTTCCATACTGCCTCTCTTTCCCTCAGCAGCCACGACGCTGGTTTCACGATTTTTAAAAGCACAAGTGAACAACGCCGTTGGGAACTCAGGCCAACGGAGGCAGAGGACCGCGGAGGCCCCGGAGAATACCGGGTCAGGCCCACAAATAGAACATAGAACATAGAATATAGAACAGTACAGCACAGAACAGGCCCTCCGGCCCTCGATGTTGTGCCGAGCCATGATCACCCTACTCAAACCCACGTATCCACCCTATACCCGTAACCCAACAACCCCACCCCCTTAACCTTACTTTTTAGGACATTACGGGCAATTTAGCATGGCCAATCTACCTAACCCGCACATCTTTGGACTGTGGGAGGAAACCGGAGCACCCGGAGGAAACCCACGCACGCACGAGGAGGACGTGCAGACTCCGCACAGACAGTGACCCAGCCGGGAACTGAACCTGGGACCCTGGAGCTGTGAAGCATTTATGCTAACCACCATGCTACCGTGCTGCCCTAAATGATTTGCATACGATGTTTACTGTCCGCGTGTTCTGGACCACATTGATGCACTGTTGAGGTGACAGAGAATTGCGATTTGGTGTCAAATCGGCGCCCGCCGCAATTTTGGTGTCGGAACCTATTCTCCGCCCAAACGCTTTTCCCGATTTTGGCATCAGCCAACAGAGAATACTGCCCTGTATATTTTCAAAGAAGGAGTTAGAAACAGCTCTTAAAGCATTCTTCCAATGTAATCCATATCTTATGGGAATTTTTTAGATCTTCTCCGGTTAATCCTGACATGTTCATCCTTTGTCCACCCTCCTTTCCATCATGAATTTTTATGGTTTGGTTCAGCTATGCTTGGATCAAGACACTGTGGGCGCACCTGGGCCGATTAAGCTACTATTGAGGGGCTAGCACCGGCACCTCGATTCCAATGAGAATTGGTGCAGGATTCACCGGTTTCACGATTGACACTCAGGAGGCTGACAAGCTGCAGCCGTACATACACACTGCACCTCTCCACACAAACCATCACAGCTAGCAAGATGGCAGCAAGACGCACCACCTCACGCTTCATGGATGTTGAGCTGAGACGCTGCTGGACATGATGGAGAGGCGGATGACCCTGTACCCAGGCCCAGAAAGGAGGCTGCCAGCCGCCACCATTCATCGTGCCTGGACGCAGGTGGCAAAGGCAATGACCGCCCTTGGCACCACCATCCAGGCCAGAGAGCAGTGCCAGAAAAAACTGCACAACCTTTTCAGGGTGGCCAGGGTGAGTAGGCAGCACTGTGCCCCTGGCACCAACCCCTCTCCCACATATCCATAACCCTACCCATCACACCCCCCCCCCCCTCGCCCCCTCCAACACACACACAACCCGGGGTGGCAGAATACCCCCCTGAACCACATGCCGGCACCCAAAACAGCCACAATGGCCAAGTGCCCTGGCCACTGAGGCCACCAGTTACCCACCCCCTGGGCTGCATGCGTCGGACTGTCTAACACTGTTGTTTTCTGTTTACCCCCACCCGCCCCAGGAGAAGGCCGGGAGTGAGAGACGACTAGAGGGGGACCTCACCCATTTCCTCTGGTTCCACACATAGATTCCCTCCCCTGTCCTTCAGTGGGCCAACCCTTTCTCTGGCTACCCTCTTGCTTTTTTTTCCCAAAGTAGATTTTTTATTGATTTATAACAACATAAAACATATCAATGTTCCTTTGCATCCTTTCATCTTCATTCCCCACCTTAGGGGCACGAGGTCAGTTGAGAAGTCTTAACCACCAAAAATAATATTATTAATGGGGATGTGGATGAGCTTCACAAAGAAACCCTTGAATCCCATAATGGCAAATCCAATTGCTGTTGCCATGGCAATCTTCTGAAATTCTTTCCTGTCAGGCTTTGTACATCTTTTCACAAGTCTGATTGAATCCTTTACAAACTCACGACTTGGCTCCAAAAATGTATTACTTGATCCATTGTGTTCTCTTTTCTTTTTCTCTCTCCATAAAGATGTGACTGTTCTTCAGCCGCTGACGTTGCAGTCACCCTCTTGCTTTTTATGTACATGTAAAAAGCCTTGGGATTTTCCTTAACCCTATTTGCCAATTACTTTTTGTGATCCCTTTTAGCCCTCCTGACTCCTTGCTTAAGTTCCTTCCTACTTTCCTTATATTCCACACAGGCTTCGTCTGTTCCCAGCCTTCTAGCCCTGACAAATGCCTCCTTTTTTTTGATGAGGCCTACAATATCTCTCGTTATCCAAGGTTCCCAAAATTTACCATATTTATCTTTCTTCCTCATAGGAAAATGTGGGTTCTGAATTCCTGTCAACTGACATTGAAAGCCTCCCACATGTCAGATGTTGATTTACCCTCAAACATCTGCCCCAATCTAAGTTCTTCAGTTCCCGCCTAATATTGTTATAATTAGCCTTCCCCCAATTTAGCACATTCACCCTAGGACCACTCTTATCCTTGTCCACCAGCACTTTAAAACGTACTGAATTGTGGTCACTGTTCCCGAAATGTTCCCCTACTGAAACTTCTACCACCTGGCCGGGCTCATTCCCCAATACTAGGGTCCAGTACAGCCCCTTCCCTAGTTGGACTATCCACATATTGTTTTAAGAAGCCTTCCTCGATGCTCCTTACAAACTCAGCCCCGTCCAAGCCCCCAGCACTAAGTGAGTCCCAGTCAATATTGAGGAAGTTAAAGTCTCCCATCACAAAAACCCTGTTGCTTTTACTCCTTTCCAAAATCTGGCTACCTATCTGTTCCTCTATCTCCTGCTGGCTGTTGGAAGGCCTGTAGTAAACCTCCAACATTGTGACTGCACCCTTCTTATTGCTGATCTCTACCCATATAGCCTCGCTGCCCTCTGAGGTGTCCTCCCGCAGTACAACTGTGATCTTCTCCCTATCCAGTAGTTCAACTCCGTCACCCCTTTTACATCCCACTCTATCCCGCCTGAAACATCTAAATCCTGGAACTTTTAGCTGCCAATCCTGTCCTTCCCTCAACCAGGTCACTGGAATGGCAACAACATCATAGTTCCTAGTACTAATCCAGGCTCTAAGTTCATCTGCCTTACCTGTTATATTTCTTGCATTAAAACAAATGTACTTCAGGCCACCAGCCCCGCTGTTTTCAGCAACATTTCACTGTCTGCTCTTCCTTAGAGCCATACTGGCCCTATCTCCTAGTTCTCCCTGAATATTTTCACCTTCTGACCTATTGCTCCGGTACCCACCTCCCTGCCATACTAGTTTACACCCTCCCGTGTGACACTTGCAAACCTTGCAGCCAGAATGTTTATGCCTCTCCAGTTTAGATGCAACCTGTCCTTCTTATACAGGTCACACCTGCCCCGGACGAGCTCCCAGGGTCCAGGTAACTGAAACCCTCCCACCTACACCAGCTGTTTAGCCACGTGTTTAGCTGCCCTATCTTCCTATTTCTAGCCACAGTAGCATGTGGCACATGGAGTAATCCAGAGATTACAACCCTGGAGGTCCTGTCTTTTAATTTTCTGCCTAGCACCCTGAACTCCTACTGCAGGACCTCATCCCCTTCCTGTCTATGTCATTAGTACCAATATGTACCATAACCTCTGCCTGTTTGCCCTCCCCCTTCAGGATGTCCGCCACCCATTCTGAGACATCCTGGACCCTGGCACCAGAGAGGCAACATACCATCCTGGAGTCTCTTTCACATCCATAGAAGCGCCTATCTGTGCTCCTTACTTTCGAATCCCCTATGATTTATGCTTTTCTGTGCTTTGACCCTCGTTACTGAACATCAGAGCCAGCCATCGTGCCTGCTCTGGCTTCTGCTGTTTTCCCCTGATAGGCTATCCCCCCCGACAGTATCCAAAGGGGTATACCTGTTCGAGAGGGGGACAACCACAGAGGATTCCTGCACTGACTGCCCCTTCTGGTGGTCACCCATATCTCTGCCTGCACCTTGGGTGTGACCACATTTATATAACTGCTATCTATGACACTTTCCGCCACCTGAATGCTCCTAAGTGCATCCAACTGCTGCTCCAACCGAAGCATGCTGTCTGTGAGGAGCCCCAGTTGGGTGCACTTTCTGCAGATGTAGCCATCCGGGACACTGGAAGCCTCCCGGACCTGCCACATCTCACAGTCAGAGCACTGAACCCCTCTAATTGACATTGTGTTAACTAATTAATAAATTAAATTTAAGAATAATTTTTAAAAAAAGTTACTGTTAACTATATGTTTCCTAGCACTAGATTTCTACTATAAATGTAAATGTTAAATACAGTACTCTCTGGTCTCTGGCTTAGATACCCCTCCAAATTATGATTAAGTAATTAATTAATTATGTTTATTTAGTTTAACATGCATTGAGCCATGTGTGAGTTTGTGGTGTGCAGGGTGACTAACCATGCCAGATTATATGGGACCACCCCATAATTGAGGCATTTGTCCTGTGTCCTGGGTCATTTGATGCCCAGACTTTGCCCCATACTATCGAATCGTTGCTTCAGAGGCAGCAACTGATTCTTCACTTCCAGGTTTCCGGAGTTCTTTGATTTGTGCGCATGTGCAGTATGCACCTGTGCATGTGCATTGTGCTCTCCTCCTGTTGGCCCACTCTATAGACTGGACAGCACTCCCCACCCCTGGTCCTATGATTCCCCGTGCCAAACTGTCCTTAATTTTGTTCCCCGAGAGTCGGAAGCCAACTCCAACCGCCATTGCTGCATCTGAGGGTCGATGTCTCAGCATTCATTGCAAAAGCCATCCAATGTCTCAGCGTTGCAATGGAATCTCAGACCGAGGTCATGATGTCAGTACTTGTTTCCATGTTGACTCAGGTTGGTATCATGCAGGCTCAGACTGATGTCTACTAACCTGGCAAAGTCACATGCCTGCTGCTCATGCTTCTCTCTTTTCTCCTTTGTACAGGGTGATGTGTTGGGTAAGCTGGGTCTGTGAGGACTGCGTTTACTGCAGTAGTGAGAGAGACAGACTTCCAACACTTGAAGAAATGCAACTCGATTGTATTGAACTCTTTTTTTTTAAAATAATTTTTATTGAAAAATTTTGAATTTATACAACAATAACACACCATAGTAAAATACCAAAAATAACAATAATATTACCAATCATAAACATTCGCCCCACCTCCATGAACAACACAGCATTTTAACAACAACGCAAATTAACACAATATAAAGTTACAGAATAGACACTACACAAAGGAACACCCCCCCCCCCGCCCCCCGGGTTGCTGCTGCTATTGACCAAGATACCTATCTTTGAGCCAGGAAGTCCAGAAAAGGCTGGAATTGGCTGAAATTGGCCCATCCTTGTTCCCCGGGATGAACCGATGGTTGCCACCCAGTGGAGCCTCCATCGAGCCCCCTGTTTCCCCCCGATGCCGTCTCCACTGTCCCCAGATTCTTAGGGTTGCCGCCACCACCCGGCTCGTGGTAAACCTCTTAGGGGAGAGCGGCAACAGTGCCGTTACCATGGCACCCAGGCTCGTACCTCTACATGACGCCATCTCCATTCTTTTCCACGCCGCCCCTCCCTCCTCCATCACCCATTTACGCACCATTGACACATTGGCTGCCCAATAGTACCCCAGAAGGTTGGGCAGCGCCAGCCCGCCTCTATCCCACCCTCGCTCCAGGAACACCCTCTTCACTCTCGGAGTCCCATGTGCCCACACAAAGCTCAAAATACTGTTAGTCACTCTCCTAAAAAAGGCCCTGGGGATAAAGATGGGCAGGCATTGAAAGAGGAACAAGAACCTTGAAAGCACTGTCATTGTGACGGACTGTACCCTCCCCGCCAACGATAATGACAGCATGTCCCACCTCTTGAACTCCTCCTCCATCTAATCTACAAGTCTGGTGAAGTTATGCTTGTGAAGAGTCCCCCAGTCCCTGGCCACCTGCACCCCCAGGTACCTAAAGCTCTCCCCTGCCCGCCTAAGCGGGAGCCTACTAATTCCTTCCTCCTGGTCTCCAGGGTGCACCACAAACACCTCACTCTTGCCTAAATTTAATTTATAACCTGAAAAGGTCCCAAACTCAGCTAGCAACTCCATCACTCCCGGCATCCCTTCCACCGGGTCCGCCACATGCAGTAACAAGTCATCGGCATACAACGACACCCTATGTTCCTCCCCACCTCGCACCAAGCCTCTCCACCTCTCTGAATCCCTCAATGCCGTCGCCAGCGGCTCGATTGCCAGTGCAAACAACAAGGGGGACAGGGGGCAACCCTGCCTGGTCCCTCGGTAAAGCCGGAAGTACTCCGACCTCCTCCTATTCGTGGCCACGCACGCCATTGGGGCCTCATATAGCAGCCTTACCCATCATTGTATTGAACTCTTAACTATCATACATACTATAACTGTGGGTTGACACTATGCTGAGTTGACTGGAGACCTGAGGCTAACCTAACCAGACTATCTTACTACCACATGGTGGATGTTCTAGTTGTTGCTCACGGGCTCTGACTGTCTCAGAGGCTGCATCACCAGAGAGCGGGAAAACTAGTGCCCTCTGGCTTTATAGTGGTCATGTCCTCTCTGGTGATTGGCTGCTGTGTTCTCTGTGTTCATTGGTCATCCTGTGTGTCAATCACTGCCTGTCTGTGCACCATCATATACCTGTGTGTATATTATGACACAGGGCTTTAGTGACCTCCCGATTGCAGCGATGAATGGCGTTCCGAGCAATCACAGTTTTGAGCTGAAGGATCCATTGACATAACAGTTGAGGGTCATCATGATACTAGCAGCCTCTGACACTGGCACCTTTGTCCTTCTGTGTGGTTGCAGGACTGGATTTCTTGACGAATCATTTGGTAAAGTGTCGTCACCACTGTGTTACCTTGAGGCAACACTGAGGAGCTTCTTGTACAACAAAGGGATTTTATTGAGAACAAGGGAAAGATAACTCTGTACAGGCACAGAGGGCTCTAAAACAGGTCTTCAATCTATGACTTCCCGGGCCACACTGCCTGGGCCCCTGCTCCCAGGGCCCCTTCTTTTCCCCAATTGGTCGGGGTTCCAATGCTCACGCACGATAGTCCCCGAACCAGCCATGTGGCCTGTGAGGGACCACCCCTTAAAAGGGACAATCCAGCACATCCCACCCCCTTAAGAGTCCCTCAGTAACATGTATACATCACTGACCATTTACATTTAACAATATGCAATAAAGGCTGAGACATGAAAAGGAGAAGTCCAAAACAGCCCTTTATAGAATTAGTCTGTCTGGGGACTTCATAGGCCTAGTAGACTTCCTCAGTTCCTTGACCCCACCCCCCGGGGCACACCCCCCCCCCTCCCCCAGCTCCAGCTCCAACAGGGATCGTAGGTGGGGCCTCCACAGAATTCCCCAGTTCCCTTGGTTCAGGCTCTGATGTGGGGGCATTGATGATGCCTGCTGGTTCCCGCTGTTCAGTTGTTGAGTTGTGGCCTCTCTGCTCCCCACATGGTCGATGTGCTTCCACACTCGTCTCTGGTGCAAGTCTACCAGGTAAGAGAGCGGGCCAGATTTTGCCACAACTGATGTGACCATCAATTCACTCAGAACACGATTGGAAGTAAACTGTGGTTTTAATAAACTTACAACTGAGCCTGCCTGCGACCAGAAGAACTGAGGGCAGGCTCACACGGCTGCAGCACTTTATACTTCCAGTAGTGGGAGGGGCCATGGGGGGAGCCATGGGCGGAGCCGAGGGAGGAGCCCTGTACAAGCTCCTCATCTCCCCCTGTGGGCAGAGCCGCGCAACGGCTCACAGACAGAGCCCACAAGGACACAATACAAAACAATGTGAATTGCATTCACCACAACAACTTTGCCAGGTAACCACATTGGTCAGGAGGAAAATTTCTTACAAAGACGAGGTCACCAGTTTAAACAATCTGTTTCCTTTCAACGAATCGTCCTGCTTCTTTTGGGAGGCTTGTCACGCCTTCAGCCTCCCTGCCAAATTGGGGAAATGAGGTCTGAGCGAGTAAGAAGGTGATGACCCATTAGTAGCTGTGCTGGCGTGACTCCAGAGTTGACGTGGGGTTAGTATTGTACCAGAGAAGGAAGTTAACTAACCTGAGGCGTAAGGGTCCCACAGGTTGTTTCTTCATTGCAGATTTAAATGTGTGTCCCGCTCTTTCTGCTAATCAGTGTGAGGCCTGGTGGTAAGGGTCTGTTCGACTGCAGTGGGTGCTGTTCGTTTTGATGAAATGTGGAAATTTCTCCCCCATAAAAGCTGAGCCATTATTGGATGCCAATACCGCGTGTGGGCCGTGGATGGCGAAGATGCAAGGCAGAGTTTCAATGGTAGTCGCAGAGGTTGTTGCCCCATTTCCTGGGCATCCAGCAGCTTGAAATGGACATCAACTAGCATCAGGGACATTCCTTGCATGAAAGGACTCGTGAAATAAACATGTACCCTTGTCCATGGCCAACCAGGCCATTTCCATGGAAGCAGGTGGGTTGCGGGCGGTAAGGGAACTCGGGAACCTCAGAGTAAAATTCTGTCCTTATAACTGAATTATATTTACTGGTGAGGTAACTCCTGAGCTGATCTAACTTGTCATGGTGTCATTTGGTTAGAACCATTCATTTTACTTTTGAGAGGACTGTATCGCGTTCTGAGTCCAATTCTTGATGTCAGTCGATGAGATCGCCAGGATGTCCAGACTATTTAATGCCAGGGCAATCGCATGTGGTACAGGTGGCGGTGTGGCAGTGGGAGCTGACTCAGGGCATTGGCATTGGAAATCTGCGTCCCCGGCCGATGCTGGATAAGGTAGCTATAAACCATCAATAACAAAGTTCACAGCTATACCCTGGCTGAAGCAATAGGGGGAATTAGTTTGTCCTCATGGGGGAGCCCCAGTAGTGGCTTGTATTCTGCTCTAATGGTGAAATGGTGGCTGTGCATGCACTGATGGAATTTCTTGGCACCATAAATTATAGCAAGGTCTTCTTTTTCAATTTGTGCTTTTGACCATATTTTCATCCTGCGTCAGTGAGAGATCAGGAAGTGAAGGCGATGGACCTATCGGAGCCATCCTCCACCCTTGGGGTCATAAGGTGCAGCATCGCAGGTCAAAATGGACCAACAAACTGGCCCTGTTAGACTTAGTAGAAAGCTTGTTGTGGTTCTTTTTAATGCCAGCATTGGTGCTTCTTTAAAAGGAGGTGTAGTGGTGACAACGTAGTTGCCAAATTGGGGATGAACTGACCTTATTAGTTTACCTTTCCTGAAAGTAATTTTAGTTCTGTGACATTCTTGGGTGCAGGGACCTCTTTGATGGCCCCCTCCTTGTCCTCAGGAGGATGCAGGCCTTTGAATCCACCTTGAATCTTATATGTGTGACTTCGCTGGCTTGGAATGTACACTTCTTTTGTTTCAATCTGATGCCAACATCTCTGAACCTTGTTAGAACTCCTTCTGAGCTGGTTAAATTCACCGTAGAACATAGAACATAGAACGATACAGCGCAGTACAGGCCCTTCGGCCCTCGATGTTGCACCGACATGGAAAAAAAACTAAAGGCCATCTAACCTACACTATGCCCTTATCATCCATATGCTTATCCAATAAACTTTTAAATGCCCTCAATGTTGGCGAGTTCACTACTGTTGCAGGTAGGGCATTCCACGGCCTCACCACTCTTTGCGTAAAAAACCCACCTCTGACCTCTGTCCTATATCTATTACCCTCAATTTAAGGCTATGTCCCCTCGTGCTAGCCACCTCCATCCGCGGGAGAAGGCTCTCGCTGTCCACCCTATATAACCCTCTGATCATTTTGTATGCCTCTATTAAGTCACCTCTTAACCTTCTTCTCTCTAACGAAAACAACCTCAAGTCCATCAGCCTTTCCTCATAAGATTTTCCCTCCATACCAGGCAACATCCTGGTAAATCTCCTCTGCACCCGTTCCAAAGCTTCCACGTCCTTCCTATAATGAGGCGACCAGAACTGTACGCAATACTCCAAATGCGGCCATACTAGAGTTTTGTACAACTGCAACATGACCTCATGGCTCCGGAACTCAATCCCTCTACCAATAAAGGCCAACACACCATAGGCCTTCTTCACAACCCTATCAACCTGGGTGGCAACATTCAGGGATCTATGTACATGGACACCGAGATCCCTCTGCTCATCCACACTACCAAGAATTTTACCATTAGCCAAATATTCCGCATTCCTGTTATTCTTTCCAAAGTGAATCGCCTCACACTTCTCCACATTAAACTCCATTTGCCACCTCTCAGCCCAGCTCTGCAGCTTATCTATGTCCCTCTGTAACCTGCAACATCCTTCCGCACTGTCTACAACTCCACCGACTTTAGTGTCGTCTGCAAATTTACTCACCCATCCTTCTGCGCCCTCCTCTAGGTCATTTATAAAAATGACAAACAGCAACGGCCCCAGAACAGATCCTTGTGGTACGCCACTCGTAACTGAACTCCATTCTGAACATTTCCCATCAACTACCACTCTCTGTCTTCTTACAACTAGCCAATTTCTGATCCACATCTCTAAATCACCCTCAATCCCCAGCCTCTGTATTTTCTGCAATAGCCGACCGTGGGGAACCTTATCAAACGCTTTACTGGAATCCATATACACCACATCAACTGCTCTACCCTCGTCTACCTGTTCAGTCACCTTCTCAAAGAACTCGATAAGGTTTGTGAGGCATGACCTACCCTTCACAAAACCATGCTGACTATCCCTAATCATATTATTCCTATCTAGATGATTATAAATCGTACCTTTTATAATCCTCTCCAAGACATTACCCACCACAGACGTTAGGCTCACCGGCCTATAGTTACCGGGGTTATCTCTACTCCCCTTCTTGAACAAAGGGACCACATTTGCTATCCTCCAGTCCTCTGGCACTATTCCTGTAGCCAATGATGACCTAAAAATCAAATCCAAAGGCTCAGCAATCTCTTCCCTGGCTTCCCAGAGAATCCTAGGATAAATCCCATCAGGGCCCGGGGACTTATCTATTTTCACCTTGTCCAGAATTGCCAACATTTCTTCCCTACGCACCTCGATGCCATCTATTCTAATAGCCTGGGTCTCAGCATTCTCCTCCACAATATTATCTTTTTCCTGAGTGAATACTGACGAAAAGTATTCATTTAGTATCTCGCTTATCTCCTCAGCCTCCACACACAACTTCCCACCACTGTCCTTGACTGGCCCTACTCTTACCCTAGTCATTCTTTTATTCCTGACATACCTATAGAAAGCTTTTGGGTTTTCCTTGATCCTACCTGCCAAAGACTTCTCATGTCCCCTCCTTGCTCGTCTCAGCTCTCTCTTTAGATCCTTCCTCGCTTCCTTGTAACTATCAAGCGCCCCAACTGAAACTTCACGCCTCATCTTCACATAGGCCTCCTTCTTCCTCTTAACAAGAGATTCCACTTCTTTGGTAAACCACGGTTCCCTCGCTCGACCCCTTCCTCCCTACCTGACTGGTACGTACTTATCAAGAACATGCAATAGCTGTTCCTTGAACAAGCTCCACATATCCAGTGTGCCCAACCCTTGCAGCCTACTTCTCCAACCTACACATCCTAAGTCATGTCTAATGGCATCATAATTGCCCTTCCCCCAGCTATAACTCTTGCCCTGCGGGGTATACTTATCCCTTTCCATCACTAACGTAAAGGTCACCGAATTGTGGTCACTGTTTCCAAAGTGCTCACCTACCTCCAGATCTAACACCTGGCCTGGTTCATTACCCAAAACCAAATCCAATGTGGCCTCCCCTCTTGTTGGCCTGTCAACATAGTGTGTCAGGAAACCCTCCTGCACACATTGTACAAAGAACGACCCATCTAATGTACTCGAACTATATCTTTTCCAGTCAATATTTGGAAAGTTAAAGTCTCCCATAACAACTACCCTGTTACTTTCGCTCTTTTCCAGAATCATCTTCGCCATCCTTTCCTCTACATCCCTAGAACTATTAGGTGGCCTATAGAAAACTCCCAACAGGGTGACCTCTCCTTTCCTGTTTCTAACCTCAGCCCATACTACCTCGGAAGAAGAGTCCCCATCTAGCATCCTTTCCGCCACCGTAATACTGTCCTTGACTAGCAGCGCCACACCTCCCCCTCTTTTGCCCCCTTTTCTGAGCTTACTAAAACACCTAAACCCCGGAACCTGCAACAGCCATTCCTGTCCCTGCTCTATCCATGTCTCTGAAATGGCCACAACATCGAAGTCCCAGGTACCAACCCATGCTGCCAGTTCCCCTACCTTATTTCGTATACTCCTGGCATTGAAGTAGACACACTTCAAACCACCTATCTGAACACTGGCACCCTCCTGCGAAGTCAAATCTGTGCTCCTGACCTCTATACTCTCAATCTCCCGTACCCCAAAACTACAATCCAGGTTCCCATGCCCCTGCTGAATTAGTTTAAACCCCCCCAAAGAGCGCTAACAAATCTCCCCCCCAGGATATTGGTGCCCCTCAGGTTCAGATGTAGACCATCCTGTCTGTAGAGGTCCCACCTTCCCCAGAAAGAGCCCCAGTTATCCAGAAATCTGAATCCCTCCCGCCTGCACCATCCCTGTAGCCACGTGTTTAATTGCTCTCTCTGCCTATTCCTCATCTCACTATCACGTGGCACGGGCAACAACCCAGAGATAACAACTCTGTTTGTTCTCGCTCTGAGCTTCCATCCTAGCTCCCTAAAGGCCTGCCTGACATCCTTGTCCCCTTTCCTACCTATGTCGTTAGTACCAATGTGGACTACGACTTGGGGCTGCTCCCCCTCCCCCTTAAGGACCCGGAAAACACGATCCGAGACATCACGTACCCTTGCACCTGGGAGGCAACATACCAAACGTGAGTCTCTCTCGCTCCCACAAAATCTCCTATCTGTGCCCCTGACTATTGAGTCCCCAATTACTAATGTTCTACTCCTTTCGGGGGGAAAGGGTTCCCTTCTGAGCAACAGGGACAGACTCCGTGCCAGAGGCCCGTACCCCATGGCTTACCCCTGGTAAGTCGTCCCCCCCACAAGTATCCAAAACGGTATACTTGTTACTCAGGGGAACGACCGCAGGGGGTCCCTGCACTGACTGCTTCTTCCCAGTCCCTCTTACAGTTACCCATCTATCTCCAGTCTTTGGTGTAACTACTTCCCTGAAGCTCCTATCTATGACCCCCCTCTGCCTCCCGAATGATCCGTGTGATGTTCCGGTCGCCAAGACGTCATCAAGGTACACCACAAACTTCGGGATGCCATGGAGCAGATTTTCCATTGTGCGTTGAAATATTACACACAGAAGATAACGTGGTGCATTGAAAAAGGCCTTTGTCCGTATTGATGGTCGCAAACGTCCGGGAATCCTCTTCCAGTTCCAGTTTTAAATAAGCATGACTAAAGTCAAGTTTTGTATAAATGCGCCCTCGCCAGCTTCACATGAAGGTCTTCTATCCGAGGCATGAATACTTATCAAGTTGGGCTGCTTAGTTAATAAGCTTGTAGTCATAGCAGATCCTGATAGAGTGGTCCGCTTTTAGGACAGGGATGATAGGGACCACCCACTCGGAAAACTGCATCTGTTTTATGTTCAAATTCTTCCAAGCATGTGAACTCAGCTTACCTTTCTGGTGCAAAACATAAGGGACGGGCCTCGCCCTGAAATAATTCGCTGTAGATTCAGAGTTGACATAAATTTTGGCCTTTACCCCTCAAATTCAGAATAGCTCATCCTGAAACATATCTTTATAGTTTCACAAGACTTTCTGAAAAACCCTATCTGATATCCTGAAGACTTGTAACCAGTTTGGCTTGATCAGGCGGGGCCAATCCTACCCATAAAGATTGGCCGTTGCTCATCCACGATAAACATGGGTAACTAGGGGCAGCACGGTGGCCTAGTGGTTAGCACAACCGCCTCACGGCGCTGAGGTCCCAGGTTCGATCCCGGCTCTGGGTCACTGTCCGTGTGGAGTTTGCACATTCTCCCCGTGTCTGCGTGGGTTTCGCCCCCACAACCCAAAAATGTGCAGAGTAGGTGGATTGGCCACGCTAAATTGCCCCTTAATAGAAAAAATAATTGGGTAATCTAAATTTATAAAAAAAAACATGGGTAACTGAGCAACCTGTTGCTAATATGACACTGGCGCCGTCGCTGTACCCAAGGTTTTCAAGGTTTCCCCTGTATACATCGCCAACATGGCAGTTGTAATACTTAGGCTCAGAGGTTAGACTCCTCCACGAAGGTATTTGAAAGTTTGTTTGCCCATCATCGTGGCCAATGTTCTTGTGTTGACCTCTATGTTTAATGGCCACCCATTGACCATGAGGACTATTTCTATTGGAGTTGTTCTGCATACTTTTATCATATTCAGTCTGTAAATTGATTCCTCTTTGGGATTCTTCCATATTTTATTCACTGGAGTCATTGTGTGTTTCGTTTGGGACTTTACGTGCCCTGTCTGGAGCCAAAATGTATTTGAATGTGGCCCTTCCTGTTACACCTAAAACAGATGAAATCTCTGCAGTTACATAATCCTTGGGGGTGATCTCCCGCCCCCATCTATAACATTCATTATAATTCCTGTGTTGATGGCCTGATTTTGTCTATGACCTTGCTCCTGAGAGCATGGCTGAACCTCCTCTGTGCCTGATGACCTGGGTGCACACCTGAAACCACACTGCTCCATAGTTGGGTTACCTCGCCCTCCTGGACACATTGAAGCTCCGACACACCACTATCAGCACACTCAGTTGCTTGGCCTATTTCAAGTATCTTTTCCAGAATACCTTTATCTCAGCCAACAATTTCCTTTGCACATTGATCTTATTGATGCCTCATACCAGACGGCTGCACACCGTGTCAAAGTCGCACTGTTTGGCCATTTGATGAGGTCTGGCAAAAAAAAAGCTAAGATAATTTCTCTTGAGTCCCTGACAGCCAAATTACACGTGTAGCGCTGTGTATGATGGAGAGTCTGGGGATGAAGTGTTCTTTCGCAAGTGTCACCAACTAATCAAACGATTTTGTGTCGGGGGGGCCTCCAGGGATGTTAAATTCCTTATGAGGTTGTAGGTCTGGGGCCCACAAACTGTTAACAAAATTACCTTTTGTTTATCTTTTCCCTGATATCTGTGGCGGTAACAAAATACCCGAGTCGCTCAAAATATTGGCTCAAGTCTTCGGCCCTCCGCTCAAACATTTGAGTTTCCCTATCATAGGCATGGTTTCTCACTCACTGTTTTTCCGAAGACATCAGTTTTTCAATGTTCCTTAGAGGCTTCTGATGCAACCCTTTCCCCCACAAATTCCAAGACTTGCAATTGTTATCCAATTTACGCTCTTTGACAATGTGATAGTTTGAGGCAACACCGAGAAGGCTTCTTGTATAACAAAAGGGTTTATTGAGAACAGTGGAAGGGTTAACCAAGTAAATGCACAGATGTTTCTCATACAGGTCATCACTCTACCACTTCCGGTTCCACACTGCCCGGGCCCTTGCTCCCAGGCCCCATGCTTTTCCCTCACTGGTCAGGGTTCACGCACGATAGGCCCCAAGCCGGTGACGTGGCCTGCGAGGGATCATCGCTTGAAGAGGCCAGGCTACCAGGACCACAGGCACTGCTCCTAACTGAGGTGGGGGTGGGGAAGTGCTCGCTGAAGACCCTCGGTGGGTTTTGCGAGTCCTCCTTCCCCTTCCTCTGTGAATAGCTTCTCCTTTCTGCTGCCTCTCCTCCATCTTCCTGCCATGTTGCAGCACAAGAGGCACTGCGATCATTTACCACATGACTGGGAGAGTTTCTGACTGAGAGCTCTTTGCAATTCAGACCACTGTTCCACTGCCTCAGCGGCAGCAGTAGAAAATTGAAAGCTTTGCCCCCGAAAGTTGTATAGTGTTGCTAGGGGTGGTAATGGGGTGGCAGCTGTCCTTTGTACAGTGAATGTTTAAGACATTAACAGAAGGCTCCTGGGAGGTCCAAAATGGAAAGTTGTGTGCCAAATCTTGGTTAAGCATGAAAATATAAAAAGTTAGCAGCAGGAGTAGCCCATACAGCACCTTGAACCAGCTCCGCGATTCAATGTGGCTGATCTATTGTCTCAATACCAGATTTGCTCCTGCGCACGCCAACATAGTGGTTAGCACTGATGCTTCACAGCGTCAAGGTCCCAGGTTCGATTCCCGACTTGGATTCCTGTCTGTGCGGAGTCTGCACGTTCCCCCCCGTGTCTCCCCGGAGAATGGGAATGAGAAAAATATCAGCCATGGTTGAATGGCAGAGCAGACTCGATGGGCCGAGTGGCCTAATTCTGTTCCTATGTCTTATGGTCTGCATGGGTTTCCTCCAGTGCTCCGGTTTCCTCCCACAATTCCTGAACGACGTGCTGCTAGGTGAATTCTCCATCTGTATACCCGAACAGGCGCCAGAGTGTGGCGACTAGGGGCTTTTCACAGTAACTTCATTGCAGTGTTAATGTAAGCCTACTTGTGACAATAATGAAGATTATTCTCCCAGACCGATGTCATCTGCCATCTGCACGCATCTTGCACAGGCTAAGGAAATCTGCCCTTACAAGCATGGGATGGACGTGCTGGGTGTTGCCAGGGGCGGATCCTCTACCGTTGTTCTCTTCTCCCAACTCCTCAGGCGCCCAAACCAGTGCCTCCAAGGAACTGGATTTTGCAGCATGTAAATACAGGGACCAACAGCTGATGTAAAAACCACACACCCAATGAGCAGCACTGGCACAATGATGCCTGTAGTTTCAACATAACAAATGTGTCACTGACAGATGCTTAGATGTTGGTATTAAGTCTACATTTGGTGCTGGGAAAATAGTGGGTGGCTTAGTTTCTGAGTTTGTGCAGAAAGGGTGCAACAGACTTGAAAGTAGTTCAAAAGCAGGAGCCTCGGTTTCCTGTCTGTACACATCTAGGCCTCTCAGCCACAAAGAACGCTGGAAGAAATAACATTTGCATATTAAATATATTGGAAATCAGTTGTGAAAAGAGACACAGGTGTGAACATGTTCCAAGATAAGCAAAATACTGCAGGTACTGGAATCTGAGACGAGAATGAATCTAACCTCCTGTAGCTTGCTATTTTAACTCAGCTCCTTGCTCTGTCCTCGGCCTGCTGCAATGCTTCGGTGAAACCCAACACAAACTGGAGGAGCAGCACTCATCTTCCAATTGGGTACATTGCAGCCTTCAGGACGCAACATGGTGGCTAGCAACTTTAGATTGTGACCTTTCTGCTCCATCGTAAACTCTTTTTAAAAAAAATCCCAGACATGGGCCGGGATCCTCCCCTACCTGGCGGGGTGGGGTGTCCCAGCGTGTCGGAGTGGCGTTAACCACTCCAGCATCGGGCCGCTCCAAAGGTGCCACCTTTAGGGGCCAAGCCCTCACATTGAGGGGCTAGGCCCACGCCGGACTGGTTCCCATTCCGCCGGCTGGCATGAATGGCCTTTGGCGCCACGCCAGCTGGGGCTGAAAGGACTTCACCAGGCGGCGTAAGTCCGTGCATGCGCCGGTGCGTCAGTGGCTGCTGATGTCATACCGGCGCATGCGCAGGGGAGGGGGTCTCTTTTGCCTCCGCCATGGTGAAGGCCATGGCTGGGGCGGAAGAAAAAGAGTGCCCCCATGGCACAGGCCGGCCCACCGATTGGTGGGCCCCGATCGCGGGCTAGGCCACCGTAGGGGCACCCCCCGGGGGTCAGATCGCCCCGCACCTCACCCCACCAGGACCCCAAAGCCTGCCCGCGCAGCCAATCCTACCGGTCAGGTAGGTGGTTTAAACCACGCCGGCGGAAGAGGCCTGTCAGCCGTGGGACTTCAGCCCATCGCAGGCTGGAGAATCGGCACGGGGGGCCCGCCAACCGACACAGGGGGCCCGTGACCGGCGCAGCACGATTCCCGCCCTCTGCACATTCTCCCTCCCTTCAGTTCCAATGAAGAATTGAAGGACTCGAAACGTTAAGTCTGCTGAACTCCTAATAGTTGCTGGCAGACCTGCCGCACCCTCTGAACATGTTTCATTTGCTTTGAACAGTGTGAACTCAAGACCACCTAATGTGGTTGTGTCAGTGCTTTACACAACATGAACAGGGACAAGCACTTAATCATTCCTGATAATGTGTTACAACACCCTGGGCTAGTGCACGGTCAATTCCAGACCCCCTTGACCCGGAGTCGCAACACAATTGAATTAACAAAGAAATCTTAGAAAAATACCTAAAGTCTTTGGCCCTTGGCTGCCCAATAATTAGTTACCAGGTTTGTAAATTTAAACACAAATACTTTTTATTAATACCACGAACTACAATGAAATGTGCAGCAAATACAATTGGTTAACTATCATCTAATTCCTAATCTCCCACTTTAATTTGACCTTACCCTCCATACACACACACACACACACACAAGACAAACAATCAGAGGTGAAAGAGGGGGGTATAAATAATAAGTAAAAGGGGCGCGATTCTCCGCCCCGCATGACGGTTCGGAGAATAGCGGGAGGGCCTTCCTGACATTTTCCCGACCTCCCGCTATTCTCCTCCCCCCCCTCCCCCCCCCCCCCCCCCCCCCCCCCTCGGCCGCCCCACGACATGAATCGCTGCTCGCCGATGGGCCGAGTTCCCAGGCCTTTACGGCCGTTTTCACGAACTCCAACACACCTGCTCTCACCGTTCGTGAAAACGGCAGCAAAGTGCCGTTCTGGAGAACCATGCCACCGATTGGCACGGCCGCACCACGGCCATACCAAGGGTGGCATGGGCCCGCGATCGGTGCCCACGGATCGCGGGCAGCAGGTCCGACCCCCGCGCACTCTTTATTCCTCCGCCACCCCACTGGATCAGTCTGCAGGGAGGCTGAGGGGCATAACGGCCCGCGCGTGCGCGGGTTTCACTCATATGCGTGATGACGTCATCCGTGCCTGTGCGGATTGGAGCCGTCCAATCCGCGCATGCGCGGCTGACATCATCGTTTGTGTCAGCCGTCGTTAACCTTGGCGCGCGGGCAATACATTGGCCAAGGCCTCCTGTGCCTGCCCGGGCCCCGTGTCCCGCCCATCCTCGCCCTCCCCAGCATCCTCCTTGTCAGATGAGGCCTGCCATTCATTGCCCCTCTGCTGCTTGATGCTGTGGAGGATGCAGCAGGACGCACGATGCAGCTGGCTCTCTCAGCGTCATCCTGGAGGGCCCCTCCAGTGCGGTCCAGGCAGTTGAACCACATCTTCAGGAGGCTGAAGCACTGTTCGATCACACTCCTGGTCGCAGCATGAACGTCATTGTAGAGGGTCTCAATGTTGCTCTGTGGCCTTTGGATAGGGGTCATTAGCCATGACCATACTGGATAACTCCTGTCATCCAGGGGCCAACCCCCAGCCTGGGATGGGGGGGGGGAGGGGGGGGGTGCTCTCCTACATGTCAGGAATCACTGAGTGTGCCAGGATAAAGGTGACATGTACGCTGCCCGTGTATCGGGCACAGAGGTGAATGATATGTGTCTGATGGTCACATTTCAGCTGCACGTTCATAGACTGGTACCCCTTTTAGTTTTTATAGAGAGGCCTGTCATCTGCAGGTGCTTGTGGGGGGCCATGCATTCTCCCTACCAGCTGGATCCGCGGCATGTCGGTGATGGCGGTGTGAACCCCACTGCCCAGGCATCCAGGTGGTCTCGGTTTGCATAGAAATGGATCTAATGTGCTGACCGGGCATATAGGGCCTCCGTGACGGCAGGGATACACTTGTGCTCCAAGGCCTGTGATTCCGGACAGGTCCCTCCCGACACCTGGAAAGACCCCGTGGCGTAAAGGTTCAGGGCGACCCGTCACCATGATGGCTGCCGGGAGGGGGTGTCCTCCCTCATAGCCCTGCAGTGCCAGGTGTGCCCTGATCATATAGATATGTCGCACTGCTGCCTGCTCAGCTGGAGTTGTCGACGGAATGCCCGGTCCAGCAGGTCCTCGAATGACAAGTGCTGCCGGTACATGCGAGGCCTCATGCGGTGTCTCCTTTGCACCTCCTCCTCCTCGGCCTGTTGGGCAGCCAGCTCTCCATCCGGGGCAGCTGCCTCCTGTTCATCTAGGGCAGGCTCCGCTGCTACACACTTTGCTGCATCACGCTCCACTGCTGTAGCTTCCTCCTGCTCGAGCAGCTCCAGCTCGTACAGCCAGACACCACATGAGGCCTCATGTGTACCAGCAGCGCCTGTCATTGAGGACAAGGCATCCCCAGGCCTGCGGCGACGAGCAGAAAGGTCACCATTCTTGGTTGTTTTCCTGTAATAACTTAGACTAGGTCTTTGAGATTGGCCAATTGGAATACAAGTTTCCTGATTAGTGGGCCAATCAGGGAACTCTTCTTTGCATATAACAGGGAGTGTCAGATCCTCTGCAGTCCCAGTGGAGACAGCAAGCTGAATGCACCTGGTTGTTCGGCTGTTGGTTTTGTTAATAAAAGGGATTCGGGTGAAGGGACCTCTGTCTCCGTGAACTTTTCCAATCCAATATCCGTTGTCTGCAGGGGGTGAAACGGCGACATGTCAGCATGGTGCGTACCCCTGTGCCCAACCAGGTCCACCGGGCTACATGGTGCCTCTGGTTGGCACCTTGGACTTGGGCACCATGCCCCACCCCGCCTATCTTGAGTGGGCTGCCTGCTGCCCTGCCGTCTGTTTGGGTCGGGGGTGGTATGGCGGAGGGTGGTGTGTGGGGGTGGTGGTGTGGAGGGTGGGGGCTGTGGTGCAGACACCCAAATGGCCAGTGTCATTCTGCAGAACCAGGGCCAAGGTGGGTGGTCAGTGGGGTGGGCAGCAAGATGACTGCCTTGCGGGCCGCGGCAATGGCGATCTGTGCTTAAACACCGCCTGTAGCCATCTAAGATGGCCAACTGCAAAGGACCATGGGAATTATGGCCAACCCAGGATTCAAACAGATACACAGCCTAAGTGTATCTAAAAGACAGGTAACCAGACCTGCGAAACCCCTGCTCATTTACATTTCAATGGCCCATTTTCCCAGGAGAATAGAACTCCAATCAAGCAACCGGTACAGCCACAGACTGATGGGCACCACTCCCCTTACTCAGAAAGCCAAGGTCAATGACCGCTAAGGACCCGCCCAGCTACCAAGGCACCCACCCTTTTATTGGTCGAAATTGAGAGAGTGAGCAGAGCCCTGTCGAACTATTATGCCCAAGGTTAAGGACCGTCCCAAAGAGCGCAAAATCCCAGGGAGATAAAAGAGAGCGCAGCCAGGTGTTCTGAATCTCTTGGATCTGGCCTGTGCCACGCAGCAGTACCACGAGAGTGCCGGGGAGGGGGGAGAGTGCCGGGGAGGGGGGAGAGTTCCGGGGTGAGGGGGCGAGTGCTGGGGAGGGGGGAGAGTGTGAGGGAGGTCGTCCGCCTGGCCAGGTGCCAGCTTCCAACAGATGTGACCCATGCAGCCCATGGCCCCTGGCTGCGGTGGGGGGGGGAAGTAACGGGCAATGCTGACATGTCGTTGTTTCCCCCCAACCCCAGCAGGCCGTTATGTTTGCTGATCACCCAGCGATGTTGGCCGTACTGGCAGCAGCCGCACTCCTACATGTTGCCCTGGGGGATGCGGAGGAGGAGGAGTGTGCCAGGGAGGTGGCGGAGGCTGCCACAGAGGAGCGTGCTGCAGAGGGGCAGGTGGCAGCCACCTAGGCTGGAGGGCCATCCGCCCGACAGGACGAGGAGGAGCATGAGGAGGAGCATGAGGAGGAGGAGGACGGGGAGGAGGAGGAGGGAGAGGAGTTGGCGCTGGTGACATGGCGACGGAGACGCCCGAGGAGGCCCCGTGTGTACCGGCCCCACTCGTCGTACCAGGATCTCACGGACCGGGCATGCAGGAGGAGACTCCGGATGAGCCGGGAAACCGTGGCACACATCTGCCACCTGCTGGCACACCTGGCACCGCGTGGCACTGGGGGAGGACACCCTCTCCTCGTGTCCGTCATGGTTACGGTGGCCCTGAGATTTTATGCCACGGGGTCATTCCAGGCGCCAAGTGGGGACCTGTCCGGCATCTCGCTGACATCGGTGCATCCGGGCAGTGACAGACGCCCTATCTGCCATTGCGGACCGCTACATCCAGTTCCCTATGGACCGGGCCAGCCAGGAAGCCTGGGCAGTGGGCTTCGCTGCCGTGGCCGGGTTTCCCATGGTCCAGGGTGCGATCGATGGGATGCATGTCACCGTGTGGCCACCTGCAGATAACAGGGCCGTGTTCACCAATAGGAAGGGGACGTATTCCATGAACATTCACGTGGTTTGCGACCACCGCACGATGATCGTGCAGGTCTGCGCCCGGTACCCGGGCAGTGTACATGACTGATGTGTATTGGCGCGGTCTTACATCCCCGGCATATTCAAGGGTTGCCCCCCCCCCCCCCCCACCTCCCCCAACCCCCCCCCCCCCCCCCCCCCCCCCCCCCCTCCCCGGCTGAGGGGCTGGTTGCTGGGCGACAGTGGTTACCCATTGCGGTCGTGGCTGATGACGCCATTACGGAGGCCACAGACTGACACGGAGAATGGCTACAACGATGCCCATGCAATGACCAAGGAAGTGATAGAGAGGTGCTTTGGGCTGCTCAAAATGCGTTTCAAGTGCCTGGACCGCTCTGGAGGGGCCGTCCAGTACCCGTCAGATAGGGTCGGCCGCATCGTTGTGGTCTGCTGCGTCCTGCACAACATAGCCCAGCAGAGGGGCGATGTGCTGCAGGCAGAGGAGGGGGAAGTGGAGGAGCAGCAGGAAGAGGCGCAGTCCTCCCCAGATGAGGAGGATGGGGGCAATGGTCAGGACAGACGGGCTGGACATGGACAGGAGGCTGCCCACCGTTACCGGCTGGGCCAGCGGGCATGGGACAGGCTGATAGCCGCCCGGTTCACTGACTAGGGGCATGTGGGAATCGCCGAGCATGGGCACAGACCGCGCACCACGACACCAGCCGACCACCCTCACCCCCTCCACTCACCCACCAACACCCTCACCCCCCCATCCACCCACCACCAACACCCTCACCCCCCCGCAACCCACCACCAACATCTTCACCCCCCCACCCACCACCAACACCCTCACTCCCCCCACCCACCAACCACCAACCACCCCCATCCCACCCGCATGCACACCACCCCTCCATTGCACATCCACCTGCGGCACAACGGGCCGGGCTCTCACGGTCGCCGGTGGAAGTGTGTCTATTGCAGGCCATGGAGGATGATGACAACCCGCTCTGCGATGAGCTCTGGGCTCTACATCATTGGACAATGTCTGACCCATGGCCACAGTGACACCCTCCACCTGGACCATCCCTGCATGCGGCCGTGACACTAGCACACGGTCCCGTCCTCTGCCCGGGGGGATGGCGAGGGCGACTCGGGGCCAAGGCACACTCACCTGGGGCCGACGTAATACCACCCCTCACACACACACTGGCGCTCAACGCACACGACACACCCGCACACTACAGACAGAGCACAAAGGCAGCTTCTGTAGGTGTGAAAGTGATTTTAATAACAAACAGTCCACACATGTGCCCCAGCCCCTATAACTCATCTGTGCCCTGCACCTGTGCCAACTTACTCAGTATCTAATTGTTTGGCCTTACGGGCCCTTTGACTATGTCTAGGTGGTTCCCCAGACGGTACAGCAGAACTGGAGGTGGACTCCTGTGATTCCTGCCCTGTGACTCGGGATCCCTTTGGCTGCCGTTTCCTGGGGCGGCCCGGCCTAGATGGGCCAGGCTGCGGCTCGGGTGACTGGGATGGTGAGCTGCCAGCCTGTCCTGCCCATTGCCCACCAGATGCACCTGGGACAGAAGGGGGAGTCCAAGGTGTCGCGGTGTTCCGGGACCTCCCCTACAGGGGGACCCGGAACTGGCCCCAGCACCTCCTTCTCCCTCGGGGTGCCCGATGGCTCCCGGGACTCGACATGGGTTGGGGATGCGAACGGACCAACCATCCAACGCCCCCCCCGACACCTGGCGCTGCCAGTCCTGGAGACCCGCCCTGGTATCGACAAGGGTCTGCGAGTTTGCAGCCATGGAGCTCAGGGAGTTGGCCATCCCTGTCCATGTCTGGGCGACGCTGGCCAGCACCTGGGCAATGGCGCCGATGTCCCCAGCGATGGCCTGCTGAGACTGGGCCACTGCCTGCTGAGACTGGGCGACTGCCTGATGAGACTGGGCCACTGCCTGCTGAGACTGGGCCACTGCCTGCTGAGACTGGGCCACTGCCTGCTGAGACTGGGCCACTGCCTGCTGAGATAGGGACACGGCGTGGAACGCCTCTGCCATCTGCTGCTGGCTCTGACTCATGGCTTCCTGTGAGAGGGCAGCCATGTCCTGGGCAGATGGTTGCTGGGGCCGGCCTGCCCTCCGACCGCCCGGCCTCTCTGCTGCTCCTACCTCCACCTGCTGTACTGGTACGGCTATGTTGTGACAGTGAGTGTACCAGAAGCTTCATCGCTAAAGTGCCCAACCGAGGTGAGTGTCTCTGTGATGGTGGAGGGTGTTGGAGAAGAAGCGTTGTGTCTTGATCATCGTCCGACCCAGAGTCCATGGTCCCCTGGGGTGGCGGTTCTTGTCCACCCGTCCCCTGTGTGTCGGTGTCATGTGTGTCGGTGTTCCGGGTAGAGGTGTTCTGCGTCGTGGTGTCCTGGGTAGGGGTGTCCTGGCTCGGCTGCACCGGGGCATGTGGCTACCCCCCTCGTCGCTGGGTGTCACACGCCCGCGTTGCCACACTCACACAAGACGGGGGCTTCATCTCCGTGTTGCCCCGAGCCTGTCCCTGTCTGGTGGCCGCCCTGGGGCGTTCTGGGGGCGGTCGGCATCCACGGGGATGGGTGCCTCGACGTTTGGTCCTGCAATACACAATACAGCATATATGGTTAGACACACAGGCGGTGATCAGGGGATATGGGGGAGGGGGGATATGGGGTATATGGGGGAGGGGGATATGGGGGATATGGGGGAGGGGGATATGGGGGATATGGGGGAAGGGGGATACGTGGGATATGGGGGAGGGGGGATATGGGGGAGGGGGATATGGGGAAGGGGATGGGCTGTGGGGGGTCTCACTTGGTGGTGCGCCCCGAACTCTGCATCGGCAACCTCCCGATCCTCGGATCTGCCTGCCAGTTCCAGGGCTCTCTCCTCATGAACGGTGAGTGGTCTCTCATCAGCTGGGCCCCTTCCGGTCCTCTCACTCTTGTTGTGTGTGCGCTTCTCCTGTGGGGGGAGGGCGGGTGGGTGGCAGGGATAAAGGGCAACAGTGTTAGGCAGGGATATACATGCACGCCAGCGGTTGTGCGTATATTGGCAGAGGTGCACAGCACATTAGGGTTAGGGTTAGGGTTGCACCTGGGGATGTGCTGCATATCGGGGGCAGGGGGAGAGTATTCACCCTGGCTGACCTGACAAGGTCATTCACCTTCCTGTGGCACTGGGCGCCTGTCCTTGGTGTCACAGCCACAGCACTGACGGCCTCTGCCACCTCCCTCCACAGGCACCAGCTGAGGCGTGGGGCAACCCTGCGGCCGTGTCTGGGGTACATGGCCTCCCTCCTCTGCTCTATTGCGTCCAAGAGCGCCTCGCTGTCGCGCTCCTGGAACCTCAGGGCTGCACGGCGGGCGTCCACATTGTCGGGTCTCCGGGGGGGGGGTTGTGCTGTGACAACGCGCGTCCGCTGCGTGTGACGCTGTCGCGAATGGCATCATGCCGCTACTAGCCGAATCCGGGCTGGAGAATTTGTGCCATTTGAGGGGCCCGACGCCGGACTGATCCACACCGTTTTTGGTGCCGCGTTCCAATTGTGAGAAAGAGAAAGAACCACAAGTGCAAGTCCCATATCGACCAAATAACCAAATATCGGAAGTGTGTACTAACCCGTATGCGTACCTAACAGGAAGAGTAAGGTAAACTCGTTAGGGGCAGCATGGTAGCATGGTGGTTAGCATAAATGCTTCACAGCTCCAGGGTCCCAGGTTCGGTTCCCGGCTTGGGTCACTGTCTGTGTGGAGTCTGCACATCCTCCCCGTGTGTGCGTGGGTTTCCTCCGGGTGCTCCGGTTTCCTCCCACAGTCCAAAGATGTGTGGGTTAGGTGGATTGGCCATGCTAAATTGCCCGTAGTATCCTAAAAAGTAAGGTTAAGGGGGGGGTTGTTGGGTTACGGGTATAGGGTGGATACGTGGGTTTGAGTAGGGTGATCATTGCTCGGCACAGCATCGAGGGCCGAAGGGCCTGTTCTGTGCTGTACTGTTCTATGTTCTATGTTAATTGTGTACAACTAGCGAGGGATTGTGAGCCGGAAAACAGCTTCAGCCGTACCCGCTGTTCAAATCGCTGCCTTATTCCCCTGTCCCAAATTAAAAGTGGAGAAAGAGATAAGAGAAGTAATGGCCACTAAAGCAATGGAATGAGTGATGAATCCACAGGAACCCGAGGTCGCAGCGACCAACAGAGCAGAGCAATGCCCCATATGGGAAGAAGAGTTAAGGAAATACTGAAAGGGGAAAGGATGGCCCCTTTGGTTACATTTTTGCGCTAATGATGAGTCAGGTGCAGGAACGATAGGACAGACTTGGTGGGAGAACCTAAGCAAGGTTCACAAGAAAAACATAGGGAAAGTCAGAAAGCCAATGGCAATAGTGTCCACAGAGGAGGTCGTGAAGACGCTCCGTAGGCAGTTAATTGAGAAGGAAGAAAAGAACGAGGGAAACAGTAACGAAAGCGAGAAGATAATTGAGCAACTCCGGGAACAGTTAGCACTAAGGATAAGGAAATGGCCGTTGTAAAACACGCACATCAATCTTATCTAGTTCACCTTAGTAGCTTCCAGACCCAGTACGATAAAGCCTACCAAGATACACAGCGCGCAATCCTGGTAAGAGAGGAAACAGAACAGGTCGCCCAGCTAACAGCAAATGTGCCGATTTAAAAGCAGCTTTGAGAGCTCTCCACAACTCCACTAAGGAACAGAGACAGAGTACTGTTGACCATACTAAATGCCGACAGAAGATCAGCCTAACCGTACCAGCCTCCCCGAAAAGGCGCCAGAATGTGGCGACTAGGGGCTTTTCACAGTAACCTCATTTGAAGCCTGCTTGTGACAATAAGCGATTTTAATTACATTTCATTTCAGATAGAAAGGTTACAGTCACTACTCTCAGTCCAGATTGGCTTCAGGTACACTTTCAGGCAGGATTTAGATGAGGAAGATGCTCCTGATTGGCAAGAGTTAAACGAAAGCGCCCAAAAATACGTTGAGGACACGGGAAATCAAAATCGAATCCCCCCCCGCCCCAAAAAGAAAAGCACCCGCAGCACCGACTGCATAGGCAGCACACACCCCCACACACAATTCGACCCCCATGAATCCAGTTACCACAGAACGCAGGTCATCAGATCAGGAGGAGCCTGATATCGTTTACACCACCCCACTATCCATAACCTAATTAAGAGACGCTTGCACAAAAATTATTCCATTCCAGCCCACCGCAGACCCGCACAGCTTCTTTGAGCAGGTGCGCCAACAAAAGGTTATGTACGGCCTATATGAGAGGGAGGATGTAAAGCTAATAGTTATGAGCCTTAGCCAGTCCGTAAGGTCAGCTTTGCCAGAACCCCAAATGTAGCAGAAGGAACCCTACAGGAAATAAAAAAGGCCATATGAGATGCCTTCGGGTATAACAAAGGCGATCAAATCAAGGGTTTAAATCATTGCAGGCAAAAGAAGGGAGAACACCCGATCCTGTTTGCTGGTTGTCTATGGATTCATTTCATGGCAGTCCACAGACAATTGAACCGTGCACACCTAAATGAGGAGGACCCCACTAAATGATCCCGCACCTGAGTCTCGCATGCCACAGACGAAGGTCAAAAGGCTTGTGTAAACTACGACCCCGCAGACCACACACCCAATGAGGTTTGGGTACTTAAATGACTTTATAGAGCATGGGAACAAACCCTACACCGACAGACAGATGAGGATAATATAGAAGCAAAAATGCACCCAGTTAGGACTAGCCAGGTCCCAGCATGGATAAACGAGGGTAGACAAGAGGAACAGCACCCCAGAGCACAGGAACCACGAGTTTGTTACAATTGTGGCCACATGGGACATTACGCTCGCAATTGCTGACAAAGCCCCACCGAACCAACAACAATACCAACAACCAAACCCCCCACCTGGGAACAATGTTAGGCCCATGCATAATGTTAGCACCCGTTCAGACGACTTAGCGTTTAACTCCACAGATTGATGGTGTTCTGTGACACACGCTGGGACAAATCGGGCAGACCAGTAGTTACAGGCACAGTCCTGGGACATACAGTTGATTTTCTCTGGGACACAGGAGGATCCCGCACTACTTTAAACTCCTCCACCATGTTTCAACAGGACAAATGGCCCACCACAAACACCATCACCCTGAGTGAATTCACCGGCCACATACAGCAAGGATATATCACAGCTCCCATACCCATTCAGATAGGGAACATTAGCCCCAAACACCCCGTTGTTTTAGTTGACTTACCCCAAACCGCAGAACACATCTTAGGCATTGACTTTATGAACTCCAATAACCCTTTGTTTGACCCAGTAAACAAATGTGTCTGGCGAATGACTAAAACAGCTAGGGCTCCCGCTACGCTCACAGTAGGGGACTTTGAAAACAGGATTTGCTCAGTAGGGGACTATTGGTTTAATCCGCAAACAATTAGTGCAGACCAGACGATTAGAGAGGTCCTCATAAATCACAAAGCCTTGTTCGCACAACACAAACACGACTGTGGGAAGATCCCAGGTACAGTGAAGATTTCAGGTCCCGATCCAAAGCCGCAAAAGCAATACGGTTTTCCACAGCAAGCCGAGGGCGAGATTTTGAAGGTTATTAACAGTTTGTTAGACCAAGGAGTTATTCGACCCGTAGCTTCCACAAATAATGCCCCAATTTGGCCCGTAAAAAAGCCCAATGGTTCATGGCGACTAACGATCAACTACCAAGAACTTAATAAAGTAACCCCTTTAGCAGCCCCCACTGTTGCCCGAGACCATGCTCAAACAAAGTACAGGCAAAGTATTTCACAGTGCTGGACATCAGCAATGGCTTTTGGTTCATCCCGTTAGACAGGGCCTGCCAGTATAAATTCACATTTACGTTTCAAGGGCAGCAGTACACGTGGACATGCCTCCCACAAGGATTCCCTAACTCCCCCTCCACTTTCCACCGACAATTGGCCAATAGACTTTCGAAATTTTCCCGACCCTAACGCCTAATGCAATATGTAGACAATCTGCTCTTGCAAATGGACACAAAAGAGGAACACGTAGAGCTCTTATCTGAATTACTAGGCCTACTGTAATCAACCGAGCCCAGATTTTAAAGGAAAATGTTGTTTATTTAGGCACCATCATCACCCACGGGAAGAGTGAAATTGAGCAAAAACAGATCAAGTCCATCGTTAAATTGCCCATTTATGGTCATTGTGTTGATGGCCCGATTTAAAATCTGATGTGACACATTATGTCGAGAATTTCCTTATCTGTGCTCAGAACAATCCTGAATGTTACACAAAGAAAGGACAATTACGTCACACCCGACCTGTGAATGGCCCTTGGACAAATTTGCAAATCGATTACGTTGTCTCCCTTCCCCCTTGCAGAAATGGTTTGAAGTATGTGCTGGTTGTAATCGACACCTTTACTAAATGGGTAGAAGCATTTCCCTCACGGACAAACGCAGCAAAGGCCACCGCTAAGATTTTGACCCAACAGATATTCACACGCTGGGGTCTCCCCCGCAGCATTGAGTCAGACCAAGGTTCCCACTTCACCGGCAGTCATGCAAAATGTTTTAACAAGTTTTGGAATCAGGCAGAAATTCCTTTTGGCGTATCACCCCCAATCCAGTGGCATTGTCGAGAGAATGAATCGAACTCTAAAAGCGACCTTTAGGAAGATGGTGCAACAGAACAATACCACGTGGGACAAGGTCCTCCCATTTGCTCTCATGTTTATTCGGAACACCGTTTCCAGTTCCACAGGTTTCACCCCCCACACTCTCATGACCGGACAGCCCATGAAGGGTATTAAATATTTATTAGGCCTCGATCTGGCAAGCCCGACACTAACCGCCCTCACCCCGAAAAAGCAGTCCAACAGGTTACAGATAACATTAAAGTGACACAACTCGCTGCAGCTCTCCAATTAGGCGCTGGAAAGAAACAGAGTAAAGCCTGCTTTGACAAAACCGTCCACCCTGTAGAGTACACAGTCAGTCAGCAAGTAAGGGTTTCAATTGACACCCCCAGTTCTTTCCTCTCCCCCAAATTTGCAGCACCCTACTCCATTTCAGACAAAGTGAGCCCCTCTGTGTACAAAATAATGTATCCCAACGGTAAAACTGGTTGGTTCCACATCAACCAACTCAAAGTCTACGGATCCCAATGTAGCCACTCCCAACATATCTCTCTGGCAACAGGAGATGATTACGCCCCGCCAATCGACATCTTAGTCCGATCCCTATGCCAAATCTCCCCCAGCCATACCGGCATTTATCTCTTGTCTCCGCCCACAGACCTGAACTTGTCTCCGCCCACAGGTACAGACTTTCACCTTGAACTTGACTCCGACGACAGCGAGAGCCTCCCGGATTTGATTACTATCCCTGAACACTAGTGCGATCTCTCTGCCACCAGTCACCCCAGCCCCCGGAACCACAACTTAGATATCTTTGATCCCCTATATTCCCTCCCCCAGCCACCGCCACATTCACCGCCTGACCACTGTAACTTGCCCTCCACTCCCACCGCCCCTACGCCTCACAAAAAACAAGCCCCTCTTTGGCACCGTGACAACTCGTGCAGACTGGTAAGGCATGACGATTCGGACCACCCGATGGTCCACACGGCCAAGGCACAGAAACGGCAGACATGAGTCTGGCAACCAGGAGATGGTAATGATTCAGATATTGAGTCTCATTTTGGTAACGTTTTACAACACTGTTTGGTACAGAACCCTGAGGTGTCCAGACCATGAGAAAGAGACATCGCCTAAGTATTAAGGTGTCCAAAGTTCAGATGGAGCCTGCCGGCCTTTTTCCTCCTTCTTCTTCTACTACATGGTTTTCATTAATGTCGCCCAACCCAAAACTATTCTTCTGATTCAAGGGTAAGATGCCCAATGTCAGTTAAAGGCACACATTTGTTGGGAAACAGATCACTGTTCTCGCAGTCTTTATGACAGGTTTCCACACGACTACAAACTCTTCCCGTTCATCCAGGTCACCCAGGTAGGGAATTACGGCACTGATCCCCGCCCTACCTGAGGACCCCAAATTCATCCGGTCAGTTAAGCTCGGGTAGTGGAGTAACGGAACTAACCCCCACCCTACCTTGGGATTCCACCCATTCTTCTCCCGCAGCGGCCCACATGCACCTCATATTTCCTTCACTTCATACACTCTGGAATGGTTTGCGACACTCTGCATTGCATTTGGCAGGCCTCAGTTTCACCTTCTCTACTCTCTTTTTGGTTGTGGTATAAAGAATGTATTTTGCCATATTCCGAACGCTCGCCTCTTCTTTCCTTTACCTCCCGCGACCCCCTGGTGGTTCCCCACATACTATTTACATACATGACCCAATTGGTTGCTGCTCACTGCTGCTATACACGCTGCTACATGCAAAGTACCTGTGAGCCATTGGACGAAACTCTATAAAACAGGCCGTCCTGAAATTCGGCTGGTTAAGATGAGCCTCAACCACCACTGGTTGCAAGTAAAGAAAAGACTGGTCGAATAAATTGCCCGCCCACTCCCCGCATCGACCACAAACTGCGAGAGTCTCTGTACTTTAAAAATTTGCATTTATTGTCTCTCCAAAGTGGTATTTCAAAAAAAAAAATGAGGGAGTCACACATGGTGACAATCATAACAGGTAATTGGAGTAAGAAGAGAAAGACTAATAAAACATGATTACCCGGAAAACAGACAACACAGAATGAAGCAAGGACTGCTGACATGCGTTTGGATCATCGCTGGACTTCTGCAACTGTGCTTGCAACACTACACCAGCCCCGAACACTACCACACAACAGATCACCACCAGCCCGGACACTACACCACACATAAAGACAGACATCGAAACCCCCACCTGGTGCGAAAATATTGCCAAATGAAATCCCCTTTCATACATCGTAGAGGCCCTTTATAGTAATTGCAATAATCTACAGTGTAATTCAGACACTCCGACTCGGCAAATGGCGAGCAAAAGCCTCCCGCTCCCCGATATATACAGTCCGAGCCACCTTCTTTGGAATTCAACAATAGAACATAGAACGATACAGCGCAGTACAGGCCCTTCGGCCCATGATGTTGCACCGACATGGGAAGTCAAAAACTAAAGGCCATCTAACCTACACTATGCCATTATCATCCATATGCTTATCCAATAAACTTTTAAATGACCTCAATGTTGGCGAGTTCACTACTGTTGCAGGTAGGGCATTCCACGGCCTCACCACTCTTTGCGTAAAAAACCTATCTCTGACCTCTGTCCTATATCTATTACCCCTCAATTTAAGGCTATGTCCCCTCGTGCTAGCCACCTCCACCCGCGGGACAAGGCTCTCACTGTCCACCCTATCTAACCCTCTGATCATTTTGAATGCCTCTATTAAGTCACCTCTTAACCTTCTTCTCTCTAACGAAAACAACCTCAAGTCCATCAGCCTTTCCTCATAAGATTTTCCCTCCATACCAGGCAACATCCTGGTAAATCTCCTCTGCACCCGTTCCAAAGCTTCCACGTCCTTCCTATAATGAGGCGACCAGAACTGTACGCAATACTCCAAATGCGGCCGTACCAGAGTTTTGTACAGCTGCAACATGACCTCATGGCTCCGGAACTCAATCCCTCTACCAATAAAGGCCAACACACCATAGGCCTTCTTCACAACCCTATCAACCTGGGTGGCAACTTTCAGGGATCTATGTACATGGACACCGAGATCCCTCTGCTCATCCACACTACCAAGAATTTTACCATTAGCCAAATATTCCACATTCCTGTTATTCTTTCCAAATGAATCACCTCACACTTCTCTACATTAAACTCCATTTGCCACCTCTCAGCCCAGCTCTGCAGCTTATCTATGTCCCTCTGTAACCTGCAACATCCTTCCACACTGTCTACAACTCCACTGACTTTAGTGTCATCTGCAAATTTACTCACCCAACCTTCTGTGCCCTCCTCTAGGTCATTTATAAAAATGACAAACAGCAACGGCCCCAGAACAGATCCTTGTGGTACGCCACTCATAACTGAACTCCATTCTGAACAGTTACCATCAACCACCACCCTCTGTCTTCTTTCAACTAGCCAATTTCTGATCCACATCTCTAAATCACCCTCAATCCCCAGCCTCCGTATTTTCTGCAATAGCCGACCGTGGGGAACCTTATCAAACGCTTTACTGAAATCCATATACACCACATCAACTGCTCTACCCTCGTCTACCTGTTCAGTCACCTTCTCAAAGAACTCGATAAGGTTTGTGAGGCATGACCTACCCTTCACAAAACCATGCTGGCTATCCTTAATCATATTATTGCTATCTAGATGATTATAAATCGTATCTCTTATAATCCTCTCCAAGACTTTACCCACAACAGACGTGAGGCTCACCGGCCTATAGTTACCAGGGTTATCTCTACTCCCCTTCTTGAACAAAGGGACCACATTTGCTATCCTCCAGTCCTCTGGCACTATTCCTGTAGCCAATGATGACATAAAAATCAAAGCCAAAGGCTCAGCAATCTCTTCCCTGGCTTCCCAGAGAATCCTTGGATAAATCCCATCAGGCTTATCTATTTTCACCTTGTCCAGAATTGCCAACACTTCTTCCCTGCGCACCCCAATGCCATCTATTCTAATAGCCTGGGTCTCAGCATTCTCCTCCACAACATTATCTTTTTCCTGAGTGAATACTGTCAAAAAGTATTCATTTAGTATCTCGCTTATCTCCTCAGCCTCCACACACAACTTCCCACCACTGTCCTTGACTGGCCCTACTCTTACCCTAGTCATTCTTTTATTCCTGACATACCTATAGAAAGCTTTCGGGTTATCCTTGATCCTACCTGCCAAAGACTTCTCATGTCCCCTCCTTGCTCGTCTTAGCTCTCTCTTTCGATCCTTCCTCGCTTCCTCGTAACTATCAAGCGCCCCAACTGAAACTTCACGCCTCATCTTCACATAGGCCTCCTTCTTCCTCTTAACAAGAGATTCCACTTCTTTGGTAAACCACGGTTCCCTCGCTCTACCCCTTCCTCCCTGCCTGACTGGTACATACTTATCAAGAACACGCAATAGCTGTTCCTTGAACAAACTCCACATATCCAGTGTGCCCAACCCTTGCAGCCTACTTCTCCAACCTACACATCCTAAGTCATGTCTAATGGTATTATAATTGCCCTTCCCCCAGCTATAACTCTTGCCCTGCGGGGTATACTTATCCCTTTCCATCACTAACGTAAAGGACACCGAATTGTGGTCACTGTCTCCAAAGTGCTCACCTACCTCCAGATCTAACACCTGGCCTGGTTCATTACCCAAAACCAAATCCAATGTGGCCTCGCCTCTTGTTGGCCTGTCAACATATTGTGTCAGGGAACCCTCCTGCACAGCACACATTGTACAAAGAACGACCCATCTAATGTACTCGAACTATATCTTTTCCAGTCAATATTTGGAAAGTTAAAGTCTCCCATAACAACTACCGTTACTTTCGCTCTTTTCCAGAATCATCTTCGCCATCCTTTCCTCTCCATCCCTAGAACTATTAGGTGGCCTATAGAAAACTCCCAACAGGGTGACCTCTCCTTTCCTGTTTCTAACCTCAGCCCATACTACCTCGGAAGAAGAGTCCCCATCTAGCATCCTTTCCGCCACCGTAATACTGTCCTTGACTAGCAGCGCCACACCTCCCCCTCTTTTGCCCCCTTCTCTGAGCTTACTAAAACACCTAAACCCCGGAACCTGCAACAACCATTCCTGTCCCTGCTCTATCCATGTTTCTGAAATGGCCACAACATCGAAGTCCCATGCTGCCAGTTCCCCTACCTTATTTCGTATACTCCTGGCATTGAAATAGACACACTTCAAACCACCTACCTGAACACTGGCACCCTCCTGCTTGTAGTAGATATTGTATTTGCATGTTGAGATAACTCTTGTGTATGTAAATAAACCATCTTTTGAACTAACTAACTGGTTGTGTGGTCATTTGATCGATATAAGGGAAAGGCTTGTGGTTCACCGAGATAAATAAATAGAGCAACACGCCGCAGTCCCATGGCGGTCACCCCAGCCCCACGGCCTGTTCCCCGTCACCCTGCCCCCTGGCACGCCCCTTTCCCCGCTCCTTCCCAGCCAGCCAAGCCAATGTTCGGCCCAGCAACTTTTCCCTGTCCTACCTCCTCTATATCCCTCATCGGCCATGACGCTGGTTTCACGGTTTTTATAAGCACAAGTGAACCCTCACCATTGGGAATTCGGCCCATCGGAGGCAGAGAATCGCGAAGGCCTCGGAGAAAACTGGGTCGGGCCCACTAATGATATGCCAAGGGTGTATACTGTATGTGTGTTTTGGGACGCATTGAAGCGGCTGTCGTGAAGATGGTGAATTGCGATTTGGCGTGAAACCTTTGCCCGCCGCGATTCCAGCGCCGGAACCAATCCTCCGCCCAATCCCGTTTCACGATTTTGGCGTCAGTCGATGGAGAATCCCGCCCATTACCTCTGACCTAATTTCAACAAAATGGCAACAGTGACATTAATCAATATCACTAGAGTGTTGAAATGCTGCAGTACCAAGCCGATAAGGGCTACATTTTACCAAGGTCATTGGTAAATATGTTATTGCAAATAACGCTTGAGGCTAAGGTCATTTAAAAACAGGAGTATTTTTCAAAGATTTAAATGAATTTGTAGGAATTAATGCAGGCAGTAAGCTGCAAGTTATGGGAGCTTTAACATTTGCCTTGCATTAGTGCCAGTGAATTAAGTAAGAAGAGGTTACTACAGGTCAGACTGTCAGCTATCTGGGGTGTGAAGCAACACTTTGAAGTACGCATCTTTGCAAGAAAGAACCTAAGGTTTTAGCTTTTGTGCTACTTTCTAACTGTACGAAACTTCGGAATTGATTACAAAAGCAAACAGTCATAAAGAATGTGCAATGTTTGCAGATAAGGGAGCATGTGTCACACCAGCTTACTAAGCTGCTGCAGTGAACAATATTTTTGTGTCTGAGACAGCTTCCTCTATCATAGTATTTACAGTGCAGAAGAGGCCATTCGTCCCATCAAGTCTGCACCGGCTCTTGGAAAGTGCACGCTACCCAAGGTCAACACCTCCACCCTATCCCCATAACCCAGTAACCCCATCCAACACTAAGGGCAATTTTGGACACTAAGGGCAATTTAGTATGGCCAATCCACCTAACCTGCACATCTTTGGACTGTGGGAGGAAACCGGAGCACCCGGAGGAAACCCACGCACACATGGGGAGGATGTGCAGACTCCACACAGACAGTGACCCAAGCCGGAATCGAATTTGGGACCCTGAAGCTGTGAAGCAATTGTGCTATCCACAATTCTACCGTGCTACCGTGAAGCCATTTGGTGGGAATATAACATCGGTATTTTACAAAGGGATTCTCCCTATGTTGTGTTGAAAAAACTCGACTGCAGAGTCAGGAAAGGGTAAAACTCCACGACTGCCTCCTTGTTGAAGTGTAAATGACGACGATCATGTTCATTAAACTGTGGCATGTTCCATCCATGTGGCTGCTTGAGTAACTCTGCAGACATTTTCCTGGGATTTAGGTGCATCTGCCTCTGCTGTTGAGTGAAACAACTTCCAACTTTTTAACTTCCTTCTCCCTGGGGCGAGGGGGAATCCTCTAAGGAATGTCTCTGCTATCTGCAATGTGCAACAATTTGCCTCACTTGGGCAATTGATCTTGAATGAGAGTTCAGCAATAGTTTAAATTAAAACCCAGTCTAGAGGGAAGAATGTATAACTTTGAATTTCTGCGTAAAACCTGACACAAGAACGTACGTTAGAAATTCCGCCAGGAACATCAGTGCACAGCGGGGGGCATGATTCTCCGGCCTCGTTGCACTGTCACTCAAACAAAATTAGGGCAGTCAATAGCGGGAGAGGTGAAAAACGAGAAACGTGCCAAGCGCCAAATAGTTTGCGATGCAAGCGGCCCACTTCCGTAGGCAAAATCAGGATCCTGCCGTAGCGTGGCGAGAAAGCAATTATCATCACTTAAGCCCCATTTCCATGTAATTAATGAGAGCCACCCCGCATCCAACGACCTTCTGTCATTCAACGGCCTCCCCAGCAAGTGCTCATGCGAGTGCCAAATAGTACTCCTTTTGAAAAACGTGCACCTGGCGGAACGGCTTATGCGGGGAGTCGAGGAGGGGAGGAGCCACCTTTGTTCACAGACAAAGAGCCTGGGGTGCTGGCCTTGCCACCCCAGTGCTCGTTGGAGGGTAGGGGACCTTGGCTGAGGGGAACCCTCTGCAGGTGTGGGCTGCCATGGGAGGGCGGGGGAGTGCGCTGGGTGGGCAACTGGGAGGCACTCACTTGTGGCATCACCACGCCAACATCTGTATCGTGTGTACGTATTTCTGGGGCAACTTTTGTCCCATAACCCCAAACAACTGCGGAGGCCTCTGGCCGCATGGCTGAAGGCTATTGCCAATGGGGAATTGGCAATCATGGTTACGTGAGCACTTCACACATCCCGAGTGGATTTCCGTGGGTGGGCGGGCCATGTAGCATGTGGGAGTCATTGCCTAGCATCCCAATCATACCCTGATGCATGGACACTGTGCTTGAACTCTGCAGGAGTCAACACCACACATGCGACAGTCAACAGCTGAATGCCCAGAGGATGGGACACAACTTCGGGGATATGTCCACAGCCGGAAGGTGGGTGGGTGCCACGGGGTGGGAGAGATGACTGGAGAAACGGGCCAAGGGTTCGGAGGTCAGCCCTTATTGCGGAAGAGAGTGACAGAGGCATCAGGGTATGTAAGTTTCAGACAAGATGGGGGGGGGTGTAAGAAAGGAGGGGGCATTGCATTATTGATATGATCACTACAGCAATGAGGGAGGATGCTTTCGAAGGCTCTTCAAATGTTGTCATATGGGTGTAGCTTAGAAATGAGAAAGGGGCGATCAGTTTGCTGGGGTTATATTACAGGCCTCCCAACAGTCATAGGGAGATAGAGCAGCAGATACGTAGGCAAATCACAGAGAGTTGTGAGAGGAATAGCGATATAGCCATAGGGGATTTCAACTTCACCAATATTTCCTGGAATAGACTTAGTGTGAAAGGATTAGATGGGGTTGAATTTTTAAAGGCATCTAGGAGAACCTTTTGTGTCAGTACATAAATTGTCCTACTTGGGATGGGCGGTGCTAGACCTAATCCCAGGAAATGGAGCCAGACAAGTGATTGAAGTGTCAGTGGGCGAGCATTTTAAGGATAATGACCATAACTCTGAAAGTTTCAACCACATTATGGAAAGGGTAAGGATAGTCCAGAAGTCAAGGGTGAAATTCACCGCCTCGCACTGCTGGTTACGGAGCTACCGATGAGGTGGAAAATCCAGCGTCGCCGAGGAAGGGTGCTGATCGGCTTCTGATGCTCCATTCCCCCCCGACCCCCGGTTTCGGGATCGATGTTCGCATCCCGCGCTAGCAGGAGGACGCAAATGTGTCATTCAGACCCACTTGCATCTACTTAGCGGGCAGGGAATCATATTCTCCTGGCCCACGTGATTCTCTGGTCAATTGGGGCGGGAATCACATGGCAGAGAATTACTACCGGTCCTAACAAGCGTGACCCAGACGTGGTGGAACTCACAGTGGGTCAGGGGAGTAACTCTTTAAGGGAGTTGCCCCAAAAGTTCTTTGAAGGCCACCCTCCGCCACACAATGCAAGACCTGCCCACCCCGTCCGCACTAGGCTCCCCCACCAGAGACCCCGAAACAAAGAAACCCCCCCCAGAGACACCAAAGTTAAGTAGACCCCCCCCCAAGGCCTCCGGAAAGGAACCCCCCAGAGATTCCCAAAATAAAGAGACCCCCTACAGAGACCCCATAAATAAAGAGACCCTCCAGAGACCCCACTAAATAAGGAGACCCCCACAGACCCCTCACAAAAGTGACCCCTTGATAGAGCACCCTGCGCAAGCCCACTGCCCCGCCTCATCCCCATAAGTCCACCTAACCTGTGCATCTTTGGACACTAAGGGCAATTTTGCATGGCCAATCCACCTAACCTGCATTTCTTTGGAAGCTGTCAATCACAGCCTTGTAAAATCAATACCAGCGAGGAAACAACTGAATGGTTTGCAGATCAAAGATCCGAGGCCGTTTAAATACAGCTGACTTTTTCTTTCTTTCCAGGAATTGACAGATGCACTTCCCAGTGTCTGAGCCAGCAGGTGTATTGCCCAGGTGAGTGTTAAAACAATGGGTGGGATACTCCGTTGGCCAGCGCCGAAATCGGGAAAGGCAATTGGGCGGAGAATAGCTTCCGACGCGGAAATCGCGACAGGCGTTGATTTGATGGCAAATTTTGATTCTCCGCCACCTCAACAATGGCGTCAATGCATTCCGGGACTCACCTACAGTAAACAACGCTTGCATGTGATTAGCGGGCCCAACCTTTTATTCTCCATCTCCAATGGGCAGAGTACCAGACGGCACGGTTCAATTGTGCTTTTACAAATTGTGAAACAGCCGTGGTGACGGCTGAGGGACAGAGAGAGGAGGTAGGACCCGGAGAGGAGCGACTGTGGGCTGCTGGCTCGGACACTGGCCATGCTGGCTGGGGTGGGAGAGGCCCTGCCAGGGCTGGGAGAGGAGGGGGAGGGTGGGCCGAGCAGCCGGGGTGAGCCCCCACGGGCCTGGGCGGCATCCAGGCACGGACCCCAATACACCGGCCACCTTGCTGCGCACCCACCTAGGCCCCTGGTTCTGCAGAGTGAACCCGCCCGCATGGGTGCCCCTACCCCTCCACGCCTGCACGCCACCTCCCCACCCCAACTCCCCCCCCCCCCAACCCGGCCACCACCCAGCGGCGGCCCACCTAGGGCAACACCCACAGCAGCCCCTGGTGAGGACAATGCCAGCTAATGGTACCCCTGACATCAGGGACGTGTGCCAGGGCCAGAGACTTCCACGGTGCTGGGCACTGATGGGGCCAGGGATGCGGGTATTGGTGGGGAAGGGACATGCAGGGTCGGATCCCACAGTGTAGCACGGTGAATCTGTTTGGGCAACGGGGTATGCACCATGCTAATATGTCGATCTTTCACCCCCTGCAGACAATGGATATTGGAATAAAACCACAAATGGTGGTCTTGCTGTTGGTCACCGCAGCCCAGGGAGATGCCCTGCGGCTGTACAAGAAAGCACTGCTCGAGGAGGAGGGGGAGGCTGCAGCAGAGGTGCGTGCAGCAGCAGAGCGGGCAGCAGCGGTGTGTACAGCAGAGGGGCAGGTGGCAGCTGCCAGAATGGAGAAACGAGCCGCCCAACAGGCCAAGAAGGAGGAGGTGCTAAGGAGGCGCCACATGAAGCCTCAGGTGTAATAGCACCACCTGTCATTCGAGGACCTGCCAGACTGGGAATGCCATCGTAGACTCCGGCTGAGCAAGAACAAAGAACAATACAGCACAGGAACAGGCTTTTTGATCCTCCAAGCCTGTCCCGGTCATGATACCACCATTGGCCAAAACCCTCAGCACTTCCTAGTGAAAAGAACAAAGAAGTGAAACAGTGGTTAGCACTGCTGTACCACGGAGCCGAGATCCCAGGTTCAATCCCGGCTCTGGGTCACTGTCCGTGTGGAGTTTGCACATTCTCCCTGTGTTTGCGTGGGTTTAGCCCCACAACACAAAGGCAGCCTGCTGAGTCCTCCACAACATCGCGCAGCAGAGGGGTGATGTGCTGGAGGAGGAGGAACGCCAGGCCTTGTCTGACGAGGAGGATGGGGAGGAGGGCCCCGGATAGCACTGTTGATTCCAGCCCCACTTGTTGCGTGTTGTCCCCCGGCATGTGGCGGCCAGTTGGCGGGGAGGTGGGTCAGGAGGAGGTCACTCCTGTCCCATGGCCCGTCCCCACCATCACCACCCCCTCCCCCCCCGGGCCTGGCAGGGCCTTCCCCCCCCCCCCCCCCCCCCCCCCCCCGCCCCCCCGCCATCCCAGCCAGCCCCGCCAGTGTCAGAACTGGCAGTCCATAGTCCCTCTTCTCCGTGTTCCACCTCCTCTCTCTCCCTCATCAACCACGGCGCCCGTTTCTCAATTTTTAAAAGCACACGTGAACCTCGCCATTGGGAAATCCCCCCAGTGGAGGCAGAGAGTCGCGGAGGTCCCAAAGAATACTTGGTCGGGCCCCCTAATGATATGCCAGTGGCATTTACTGTACATGCTGTACATGGGCAGCACAGTGGTTAGTACAGTCATTTCACAGCTCAAGAGTCCCAGGTTCGATTCCCGGCTTGGGTCACTGTCTGTGCGGAGTCTGCGCGTTCTCCCTGTGTCTGCGTGGGTTTCCTCCGGGTGCTCTGGTTTCCTCCCACACTCCAAAGATGTGCAGGTTAGGTCGATTGGCCATGCTAAATTGCCCTTAGTGTCCAAAAAAGATTCAGTGGGGTTACTGGGTTACGGGGATAGGGTGGAGGTGTGGGCTTAAGTAGAGTGCTCTTTCCGAGAGCTGGTGCAGACTTGATGGGCCGAATGGCCTCCTTCTGCACTATAAATTCTATGATTCTATGTGGAGTGGAATGCATTAATGCCGCTGGTAAGGTTCTAGAGCACATTAAGATTAATAAGGATGAGGTATGACCTGCTCTAGTGGGCATAAAGGTGTATAAATCCCCAGGACCTAATGAGATGTATTTAAGACTGTCACGGGAGGCAAGCAAGGAGTTTGCGGGGGCCCTGACAGAGATATTTAAATCTTTGCTGGCCACAGAAGAAGTGTCAGGTGACTGGAGGATAGCTACTATGGTACCTTTATTCAAGAAGGGCAGCAGGGATAAGCCAGGTAATTACAGGCCAGTTAGTAATGTAGGTGGGAGGGAAATTATTATTGGAAAAAGTCTGAAGGACAGGATTAATCAACACTTGGAAAGGCATGGATTGATCAGGGGTAGTCAGCACGGATTTGTTGGAAGATCCTGTCTAACTAATTTAATTGTTTATTATATGCATTAATGACTTGGATGTGAATATTTTTTTAATTGATTTGCGAGATGTGGGCGTCGCTGGTTAGGTCAGCATTTATTGTCCATCCCTAGTTGCCCTTCAGAAGGTGTGTTGCCTTTTTGAACTGCTTCAGTCCTTGAGGTGCAGGTACACCCATTATGCTGTTAGGGACCGATTTCCATGATGTTGCCCCAGCGACAGTGAAAGAGCGGCGATAAATTTTCAAGTTGGGGTGGTGAGTGACTTGGAGGGGAACCTCCAGGTGGTGGGGTTCCCAGGTATCTGTGGCTCTTGTCCTTCCAGATGGTCGTGGTTGTACATTTATAAGGTGTTTTCTAAGGAACGTTGGTGAGTTACTGCAGTGCATATTGTAGATGGTATACATGGCTGTCACTGTTTGTCAGTGGTGGGGTGTTCGAATGTTTTTGGAAGGGGGAGCAATCAAGTGGACTACTGTGTCCTGGATGGTGTTGAGCTTCTTGAGTGTTGGTGGAGCGGCACCCATCCAGGCAATTCCTGACTTGTGCTTTGTAGATGATAGATACGTTTTGCGGGGTCAGGAGGTGAGTTACTCACCATAGGAATCTTAGCCTCAGACATGCCCTGGTAGCCACACTATTAATGTGGTTAGTCCAGTTTAGTTTCTCATTAATCTTAACCCCTCAGGATGTTGATTGTGGCGGATTCAGCGATGGTAATGTCAAGGGGCGGTGGTTAGATTCTCTCTTGTAGGAGATGGTCACTGCCTAGCACTTGTGTGTCACAAATGTAACTTGCCACTTGTCAGCCCAAGCCTGGATATTGTCCAGGTCTTGCTGCATTTGGACATGGACTGCTTCATTATCCGAGGTCAGTAATGGTGCTGAACTTTGTGCAGTCATCTGCAAACATCCCCACTTCTGACCTTATGATGGAAGGGAGGTCATTGATGAAGCCGCTGAAGATGGTTGGACCTAGGACACTTCCCTGAGGAACTTCTGCAGTGATGTCCTGGAGTTGAGATGATTGACCTCCAACCACCACAATCATCTTCCTTTGTGCCAGGTATGACTCCAACCAGCGGAGAGTTTTCCCCCTGATTCCCATTGACTCCAGTTTAGCTCGGACACCTTGATGCCATACTCGGTCAAATGCTGCCATGATATCAAGAGCAGTTACTCTCACCTCACCTCTGGCATTCAACTCTTTTGTCCATGTTTGAACCAAGGCTGTAATAAGGTCAGGAGCTGAGTGACCCTGGTGGAACCCAAACTGAGTGTCCGTGAGCAGGTTATTGCTGAATAAGTGCCACTTGATAGGACTGTTGCTGACTCCTTCCATCACTTTGCTGATATTAGTAGACTGAGAGGGCGGTAATTGTCTGGGTTGGATTTGTCCTGTTTCTTGTGTACAGGACACACCTGGGTAAAAGACATCATTAGTAAGTTTGCAAATGGCACGAAAATTGGTAATGTTGTTGATAGTGAGGAGGATAGTCTTCGGCCACAGACTGATATTGATCAGCTGGTAAATTGGGTAGAGCAATGGCAAATGTAATTTAATCCTAATGAGTGTGAGGTGATGCATTTTGGAAAGTCTAATAAGGGTAGCATATACACAATTAATGGTAGGTCCCTAGGGAGCATTGAGGAACAAAGGAACTTTGATGTACAAGTCCATGGATCCCTGAAGGAGGCAGCACAGGTACATAGGGTTATGAAGAAGGCATACGGAATGCTTTCCTTCATTAGCTGGGGCACTGCCCTGGCACTGGCCCCTTACATTGCCCAGGCACTGCCCACTGCACTGCCCCAAGGCACTGCCCTGAGAGCATGCCAAGTTACAGCCCAGGCATGATCTTTTTCTCTCCGGGGCTAAATTTACCTCGGGCGAAGACTGTTTTCCAGGTCCCCATTTGTGAAGGCATATTTTAAATCCCTACATGGGGGATTTTATACAGTAGGGAATCCCACTAATGACATGGAAATGTATGGTAATGGGGCTCATGACCTTCCATGGTGGGAACCCCATTACACCATTGGCAGGGAGAGGGGGACTATCTCACATGAAATACCATCGACAAAGCGGTAAGTGCAGTGAAATTAAGCATTTGAGTGATTGGAATGCACTTAGTGCTCGGAATGCACTTACATCCCTTTGTGGTGGTCAATGCTTACAAACATTGGGGTTTCACAACTTAGGCCACTGAAGCAAGAAGGGATATGAATGGATCAAAGTTGCAGATGGTTTGTGCAAGCTGTCAATCACAGAGTATCACTCAAAAGCTATGAATGGCTTGCAGATAATGAATCTGTGGGAACCTGTGGAGGCACAGCTGCTCTCCTTTGACGAATGAACCCTTGGGCTGCAAGGTAATTATTACAGCTGTAATTCTTTCCACTGCCCCTAAAAGGACTGGGAAATCCCCCTATTACAGGAGCCCTTGTGAGGGTCCCCTTATTACAGGGGGCCCTTGTGGTTCCCCCATTACAGAGGTCCCTGTGAGGGGAGGGGGTGTGGGTGGGGACGGTATTCTGCTGGAGGAGGTGTGGGCAGGCAGTGCATTGTTAGGGGGTGGCCCCCAGTTGTGCTCAGATTGTCTCTGCCAACGTCGTCCTGGCATGATGGACCTCCCGGTGGGCCAAGGGGGCAACAGTTGCCCCCTTGGCCCACCATGAGGTCCACCACATCCGGTTGACGATTACTGAGACCACCAGTAATCTGCGCCCACATGATTCCAGGCCACGGGTACAGGAGAATCACGGGAGGCCAGAGCATAGGGCGCAGGCCCGCTAAATAGATGCAAAAGACCCATTTACATTTATTTACATCCCACCACCAGCACACATCATGGATCTTGTTCACACCGCCGTAGGGGGTCAGAGCATTGGTTTTGGATCGCTGCCAGGCGCCGATCCCAATTTTCCACCGACGCCTGATTCTTCATCCCATCCGGCAACATGTTCTGGATGTCCCGGAGCGGAGATTCCCGCCCCTTATTCTTGATGGACCAGGAAGATCAGGAGTGCTTCCTGATCTGAGCTAAGCCAGCCTGGGCTGCTACAATGACGCAAAGGGTGTGGAAGAACCAGATTTGCACGCTGCTTACCTCCACCAGAACAGGCACAAACAGGTCATGAACTATAACCCCTGCACTCGATAAATGGCCCACACTAATCTTTTAGCCTTATATCTTTTATAACCCCACCGTTACAGAATCCCATATAAAATTATCAAAAATACTCCAGAATATCTACTGATCTGGTACATAGACCTGATTGAAGTAGAACGGGGAAAATGGGAATTCATTAGTTTGATCATGAATAAAGTTAGAGTTTATAGGATGCACACATTACAACTTGTTCAGTCTTTTTATTCTTCTTAGTGGGAATGAGAATAATGCAAATGTTATGCTTCTGTGTAAATCAAATGCACAAACTTGCATCAATTTTCAAATCAACAAAACACTAAACAGAGCAATCTGTATAAAACATCGCTGCCTCAGCAATATTTTCCAAAAGCCACTTTAAAAATCAATTTTAGTTTTTTAATCTTCATTTCCTTTTAATCTGTTTTCACGTATGGATATGTGTTCAGTGTATCTGAAATATTTTCTATTATCTGGTCTTTTTAATGTTTTCAGTATATATTGCAGCTTTTTCAAGAAGACAAAAGGCTATGGTGAGATGTTTCCCATAATTCCTTCAAAACTGGTGTATACAATTAGCAGTAACATTAGTAACTAGTAATACAGCATTACTAACTCTGTCTCCTCCACAAACACTGTGTGACTTGCTGGTGTTTCCAGCATTTCCTGCTTTAATTTCAGCATCCGCATGTTTTGCTTTTGTCAAAATGAAAATGAAAATGAAATGAAATGAAAATCGCTTATTGTCACGAGTAGGCTTCAATGAAGTAACTGTGAAAAGCCCCTAGTCGCCACATTCCGGCGCCTGTTCGGGGAGGCTGGAACGGGAATTGAACCGTGCTGCTGGCCTGCCTTGGTCTGCTTACAAAGCCAGCGATTTAGCCCTGTGCTAAACAGCCCCAAAGAAAATGATCTCTTTTTAATTTTGTAGCTGAGTATAGAAAAAAATGAACAATTAAAAACAGAAATACTCAGCAGGTCAGTGCGCATCTGTGGAGATATGTAGGGTTAACTTTTCAGGTCATGTTCACTCTTCACCAGAATTTTATTTCTGTATGAAAAGAATGAGCTTGTCTGTGCACAACAATTTGCTTATAACATCTCTCAGAAATTACTCAAAGCACATCAGAAAGAGTGAATTAGCCTGTGCAGCATCTGTTGTTATATGATAAACACAGCAGCCGTTTTGCACACAAGTTTCCACGAACAGCAAAAACATAATAATAATCTTCATTGTCACAAGTAGGCTTACATTAATACTGCAATGAAATTAGTGTGAAAAGCCAAGATGAGATGTCTGTCTGTAAGGTGTTGTGCGTAGTTTGATAGGTCTGAGGAAGAGATTCCGGGTCTTGTATAGTTTAATAGTAAGTGTTTATTAACTACTTATAACTCTATACATTTATGCAGTATACGGTCTAAGCGAGGAGATGTCTCCATGCTTGTCTCTACACATGTCTCTGTTCCTACAGACTCAGATCATGTGTTCCTTTACATCACACTGTGGATTGTACTGTATGCAGGCTAGTTTAGCTCACTTGGCTAAATCGCTGGCTTTTAAAGCAGACCAAGCAGGCCAGCAGCACGGTTCAATTCCTGTACAAGCCTCCCCGGACAGGCGCCGGAATGTGGCGACTAGGGGCTTTTCACAGTAACTTCATTGAAGCCTACTCGTGACAATAAGCAATTTTCATATGCATCCATGCACATCATGAGGTAAAAGCAGGCAGTGACAGACACCCAGGTGTGCCAATCAACATACAGAACAGAACACGACCAATCACAAGACAGGACACCAGAGGGGGACACACAAGATATCAGCACTCTGCCTCTTTCCACTGGTGATAGCTAGTCAGGGTGTAAAAATCATTCAACACCTCCAACACGTGGATCAGAGCTACCCTGGCCTAGATAGTTAGCTTTAGTTTACTTAGGGTAGTAGAGACTCAACCCACAGGCAGCTGTGTGTTTCGTTACTAGAGTTCAATAAATCTCATATTGAACCAACACCTTTGTTTGCTGTATACTTGATCAGTTAATTGCATTGTGTGCAATCCGTTTTACCCCAGGGTGAACAACACAACATGATACCAGAAGTGGCTACTGCCTTGAAGTAATTTACCTTCGAAAATTCTCTGAAGACCATCAACTGCCTTCCTGTGGCATGGAAAAGATCAAGGCACATCCGCAGCTCCGCATCTCCGGGAACCTTGGCGCCAACTGGCGGGTCTTCGAGCAAAAATTCCGCCTATACCTTGAGGCCTCGGGCCTCGAAAGTGCCTCCGATGCACTAAAAATACCCTGCTGCTGTCTACTGCGGGGGACCGAGCCATCCAAATCTTCAATTCGCTCACTTTCTCCGACGGTGAGTACAAGGCCAAGTTCCATACTGTCCTCGCAAAATTCGACAGTCACTGCGAAGTCGAGACAAACAAAAGCATTATGTCTTCCAGCAGCGCCTTCAGGGTAAGAACGAGCCTTTTCAGTCTTTTCTTACTCAGCTTCGCATCCTAGTGCAATCCTACAACTACGGTGACACCACTGACTCCCTTATCAGGGATCAGATTGTGTTTGGCATCCAGTCCGACGCCCTGCAGGTGCAGCTCCTAAAAATTAAAAATATGACCCTGCCAGTGGCCATCGAGACATGCAAAGTCCACAAACTGGCGAAAAGTCGCTATTCCCGCCTGAAGTCGGCAGAGCAGGACCAAATCGTCTCCCACGAGGCTTTTCCAGGGATCCCATGCATGCGCATCAGGGTCGGGAAAGCGGCCGAAGACTACACTGCGCAGGTGTTAGTGGCGGCTGACCACACTGCGCAGGCGCGATGACGTGCCGAACGTCACAACGTCGATGTAATGACGTGCCCCAACTACGGCACCGCCTATTTAAAGCGGCAATGCCCCACGAGAGGCAGGCGATGTCTCAACTTCAAGAAGCTTGGTCATTATGCTGCTTTGTGCAGATCTGCACCTCCGACAGGGGGCCAGTGGTACCAGTTCCAACGAAAACGAGTTCAAAGTGTGCAGCAAGGGCAGCTGGACTTGGAACCGGATCCCATCACCGATCCAGAGGACGACTGTTCCGGCCATTCATGTACCTGACCTGGATCATCTTCCAGTGCTGCAAAAGATGCAGCAGATCACAACCAGGCAAAAGATCACATATGATGCTTACGCTATGGATCTGCCGCTTCTCTCTCCGAAGGACACTGTTCGCATTCAGTTGCCTAGTGACAGCTGGTCAGCTCCTGCTGTTGTGGTTCAACAGGCTGCTCCCAGGTCATTCGTGGTTCACATGGCGGATGGATCGATTGTAAGAAGCAACAGAAAGGCGCTATGCAAACTTGCCTGCCCACTACCGGATCTCACTTTCCCAGATGTCACTCTGCCCGACCCGGACACCTCGCTTCATGAGGTCACCAGCCTGGCTGCATGCCAACCGGTCAAGACACCATAATCTCCGCCTCCACCACTCAGGCGGTCCACCATCGACAGCCTCAATGACTGGACTTATAAATAATTCCCTGTATATATGCTGCTATGTTTCTGCACGCTAGACAACTTACATGCACATATCCATCCACTCACCGATTTTGTATATAGTTACTCTTGTAAATATGTCGTTTCTGTTCTAAGCAGCCGACAACATTCTTTTAAAAAAAGGGAGGGATGTCACAATATGCATCCATGCACATCATGGGGTAAAAGCAGGCAGTGACAGACACCTAGGTGAGCCAATCAATATACAGAAGAGAACACGACCAATCACAAGACAGGACACCAGAGGGGGACTTACACCTATAAAACATACAAGGTATCAGCACTCTGCCTCTTTCCACTGGTGATAGCTAGTCAAGGTGTACAAATCATTCAACACCTCCAACACGTGGATCAGAGCTACCCTGGTCTAGATAGTTAGTGTTAGTTTACTTAGAGTAGTAGAGAGTCAACCCACAGCCAGCTGTGTGTTTCGTTACTAGAGTTCAATAAATCTCATATTGAACCAATGCCTTCGTTTGGTGTATACTTGATCAGGTAATTGCATCGTGTGCAATCCGTGTTACCCCAGGGTGAACAACATGACACTGTACTCAGTCCCACGTTAACCCTTTCTCTTCCAGACCCTCATAATACAATGACAATGATGGTAATTTATTTTGGTGATGTTTATTGATGGCGGAATATTAATGAGGAAAAGATTAGAACTCCTTGCTTTTCTTTAAATAATGACACAGAACCTCAATGCCCACTGAAGCAAGCAGATAGGGCCTTGGTTTAATGGCTGATCCAAAAGACGGTGCCTTTCACAAAAGACAGCCTCTCAGAAGATTATATGCTCAAATCCTAGCATGGACTATAACCTATTCAAGTAAACATCTTACCCGAGCCAACTAACAATGCTTCAAATATTTATGTCGCTCTAGTTCTTACAAAGAACTTACAAAGACCTCCTTATCAGAGGTCAATATGGATGTTGGTTTAACAAGGGGTGGTTAGCACTGTTGCTTCACAGCTCCAGGGTCCCAGTTTCGATTCCTGGCATGAGTCACTGTCTGTGTGGAGTCTACAGGTTCTCTATCCTCTGGGTGCTCTGGTTTCCTCCCACAAGTCCCGAAAGATGTGCTGTTAGGTAATTTGGACATTCTGAATTCTCCCTCTGTGTACCCGAACAGGCGCTGGAATGTAGCGACTCAAGGATTTCCGCAGTAACTTCATTGCAGTGTTAATGTTTTGTTTTTTTTGTTTTTTTTAAAATTTAGATTAGCCAATTATTTTTTCCAATTAAGGGGCAATTTAGTGTGGCCAATCCACCTACTCTGCACATTTTTGGGTTGTGGGGGCGAAACCCACGCAGACACGGGGAGAACGTGCAAACTCCACACGGACAGTGACCCAGAGCCGGGATCGAACCTGGGACCTCAGCGCCGTGAGGCGGTTGTGCTAACCACTAGGCCACCGTGTTGCCCTTGCAGTGTTAATGTAACTCTACCTGTGACAATAAAGATTAATATTATATATATATATATAAGCTTTCCTCAACACTGAACTTGATTCAGAAAATTTCTTTCACAAAACAAGTGTTTCTGATCTGGAATGCACTTCCAGAAAGGGTGGTGGAATCAGATTCAATAGTCACTTTATTTGGGTAAGTACTTGGAACAGATGAGTAGCATGCACTGAATAGCTCTTTCAATGAACACATAATGCATGTCAGAATATATGTATGAACCAGTTTAAGCCTTTGTGGCAGGATACGCTAATACTGGGTTTTACATCTATGCCGAAGACAGACTTCCTCCAGCTTCTTCCTTTGCTCGATGCCTGTTCAGCACAATAACACAGGCTGAATGGGTTAAATGGCCTCCTCTGAACTGCAAGATTACATGATTGTATAAAACATTTGCCGTTTTCAGGGTTAGCACACTTCAACAAACTATTTGTCAAAACATGTCAGGCACACAATGAGGAAGTTTGGCAGAAACCACAGGATCAAAGGAAAGAGAGATAAAAGGAGTTGGATAAAGAATGATACTGAAATGTAAAATGTCTTTTGAACGACATGGCTCGCAGTAAGCACTGTGTCTGTAGCACTGAACCATACAGACTAAGAAGGTCAGAGGTCCGGTTCCAGGGCAGTGCTCAGTTAGCAAATTGTAGCGGAGGTAGTCATGAGAACACTGTTAATTGACCTCAGTTCCGCTGGTGAGGGAGGGAAAAACTAGTGTCCATTGAAAAAATTGCAATATGAGGACAAGGTCAGCTGTTGCTGGTGAACTTTCTAGCACTCAGTGTGTAGGCACGCATGTAAAGAATGACAACATGCATGTTGGCTCATGTAGTTCATAACATAAAAATTTTGGGGTGGGATCCTCTGTCCTGCCGCACATGTTGTCTGGTGCGGCGAGCCCCTATTGGCTGCGGGATCCCTCCGTCCCGGCAGCCGGCCAATGGGGTTTCCCATTCTGGGCACCCCCACGTCGTTGGGAAATCTGAGGACATGAGTGTGCTGCCGGCCGAGGGGGATGATCTCGCCGATGGAGAATCCAGCCAATGGCCTTTCGAAATGAAACATGAAGAAATATAGCAAAAACAACAGGAAGTAAATATCTAACTGACTCAGTACTATTAGCAATGAAATGATTGGCAATAGACTATTGTGAACGTGCCAGGAATTGTCTGCTACTTGGCCAACAGTTTCTTTTTTTTTTAATTTAGCGACCCAATTTTTTTTCAATTTTTGCATGACTTACCCTGCACATTTTTCTGGGTTGTGGGGGTGAGACCCATGCAGTCACGGGGGGGAAAGTGCAAACTCGACACGGACAGTGACCTAGGGCCGAGATCGAACCTGGATCCTCAGCGCCGTGATGCAGCAGTGATAACCACTGCGCGACCGTGCTGCCCTGGTCAACAGTTTCTCCCCAAAACATTTCAATGTAAGCAGAATTAAATGGTTGGCACACTTGACAACCTTTTTTTCCCAAAGTTGGAGTAGAATTCGAAGAGGTATGATATGTACATGGGAGCTGGGAATTCTTCCCAAAATAACAAAAAAAAAGGATTCCGTCAAACTTAAGTGCTCCGACACCCGCAATGCATATTTTATTCCAAATATGTTTCATTGCAAAAAACCATTAAGAAAATAATAGAAATCATTTACGTTTATCTCCCCTCTTCCCACTGGACAGACATGGCCTGACAGAGCCCACTGAAAAATGATTCTGCTGTCTTCCAGGGGAATGCTGCCAATGACAGTGGATGTGCCAGGAAGCTGCTGGAAGCTGGCAGCCAGCACAAGACCATTTATAGCAGAAGCAGCAGCAGGAGCATCTAATGCTTTAGCAGAAGGACACAGAGAACCACCTTGAAACAAGAGGTTCTCACCAATACCTTACGGTTAACCATCTGCCTTGGTCCTTGCAGCCAAAAGGCGAAGAGGTTCAGCTGTTATCGCACAGAAAATGCATGCTATTATCAAGGGGCAAGACTGGAACGAATACAAATTGGGCGCGATTCAGCAGACAGAAGTTAAAGTCGGCTTTTGGGGTCTGTATTCAACAGCACATAGTGCCAAAAATGAGCCTCCACATGAATCTCGCAATTCCTGATTCTCTCGCTGTCAGATTCCTGACTCCTTCGCTATCTGACTCATGCATCAGCTGTTCGCCGCTAACAAATGGGAGCTGCTTTTAAACCCTCACTCACCACCCACTCCCAGTCAACACACAAGCATGGCAGCACGCAGACCTGCTCCTCGCTTTGGCAATGCCGACCTGGCCAGGCTTCTCGATGCCATCAATGTGGGGCACCTTGCTCTCCCGAGGGGGTTGGAAAACCAGCCGCAGGGTGAACAATGCTGCCTGGGAGGCAGTGGCAGCTGCAGTTTGTATGGACAGCATGACCAGGAGGACTGCCATCCAGTGTTGGAAGACACATGACCTCCAACAATCTGCAAGGGGAAGTTGCCACCTCTCCCCTGGCATCAGTTCCGACTGCCACCCCTCAAATTCCCAAACCCTTCCTTCCCACAAATCACTGGCTGACACCTCGCATATTCCCCACATCTAATCTTCATGCTTGTTCCTCAGAACCCCCTGGCACCCACCGGCATAACCCCTTCATGTCCAGATGCGATGCCCACACATGCCACTTGCTATAATCTCACAATGCTCTCTTCGTCCCCGCAGGCAAAGATATCCATAATAAGCGGGAAAGGGCCAAGATGATGGGGGGATGCCAGAGTTCCAAGTCGTCACGCCATATGAGGAACGGGCCCTGGAGATTGCGGGGTTGCCCCAGGAGATAATAATGACCGACAGCGAGGCCTGCCTGTGCCAGCAAGATGCCCCTTCACCCAGCTGACCTGCCTCAAATGAGTTGTTAATGTTCCACGAGATTAACCTTTCTCTTTCATTGACGACATGTCCTTTGTCTTTGTGGTGGTATGATTAACATAGCTGCCTGCCATTGGTGCAGAACATTGGCTTACCATTGGCCCTGGTCGGTTATGTGCCTCTTGACCGATTGGTTGAGACCAGCCATGTGACGGCTCCCCGATTGGTCGAGAGGCTGCGTTAACCCCGCCTCCAGGGGGGGGTATAAATACCCAGTACTCCCGGCGGTCGCCCATTTACTGTAGTCGACCGCAGGGCTAACATCTAGCTGATTAAAGCCATACTTTTGTACAGCAACTCGTCTCGCGTTCAATTGATGGTACATCAGTCTTGAAGGATCACTATCTGATGAGTCTGGGCCACCGGAGTCATCGAACCCCGCTACCCAAGAGAACACCTTGGAGGAGAGCTCGGAGGAGAACAGTGGTGATGTGTAACAGTTATCACCCAACTTCCACCAGCGCAGAGACATACACCTCAGTGAGTTACATTAGTGGACAGGCTTCGGGGGCGCACTCTGGTGAGCACCACACAGTTGCTGATGCACATAAGGTGGATGCAGAAGCATCCAAGGGAGACAACAGTCGGAGGTCTGCTGGACCTGGGACACCACTGGTCAACATGCCGAGCCACTGGACAACGTTCTCCCTGATGCAAATTATAGGCCTGAGTCATGAGATTCCGGAGGGAGTGCCAGTGATATTCCAGCAACTGCAAGACTGATTGGAGGAGTACCAAAGTCTTCAGGTGCAAGAGATGGTGCCAACGATGCATGGCACCGAGGTCAACACTGTTAGGGTGGCGACCGCAATGGAAAACTTGGAGCACGATGTCCGTGTCTTGAGTGGTGGTGTCCAAGGCATGGCTCAGTCTGTGAGGACCATGGCTGAGAGCCTCGACATCATGTTGCAGTCAATGAGGGACGTGTCCCATACACAGGTGGCCATAGCTGAGGCTCTCCAGAGCGTGGCCCAATCACTGAGGAGCATCACTGAGGGCACCAACATCATGATGTAGACAATGGGGCAAAATCATATGACTCAGAGGCTTCTGGAGCTCACTCCTGCTCTCCCTCCATCCCATGGAATCTCCCAGGACCCATCCGGGATCCCTCAGGGAGGAGGAAATGCTGGAGGTCAACCCAGGGCCTGCCATCAAGGAAACTACATCGATCTCCAGTTCCTCTGATTCCCCCACCACCTCCTAACACTGGTGCATCTCAAGGGCAGGGGACAGAACAGGGTGACACAGCGACACCTGTGACATCGGTAAGTTGGCTGGGGCCCTCCAGTTCCAGGCCCTCCAGAGGACATCCGCCAAGTGCATCAAAATCCACAGGGTACAGAAAGCAGCAGTCTCTGATGTGTATCCTGGGGACAGACCTAGACGTAGCACAAGATCATAGAAGCCCACTGAGTGAGCACTTGTAAGGTCACTATCCACAGCTAGGTGGAAATAGAAAATTGTCACATTAAAAAACGTTCACTTGAAACTTTTGAAGCCTCTGTCACTTTAGTCTGCTAAGTGGGCCTGCCCGCACCCCCCCCCCTCCCCCCCTCCCCCCCCCCCCCCCCCCCCCCACCCCCCAACCAACCTCTCTCTCTCTCTCTCTCCCCCCCCCCCCCCCCCCCGGCACAGTGGTCAAAAGATCAAAATCACCCAATGCAGGCTCCATTGTAAGGATGGGTGTGGGCTTGCTGTCAGCAGAAAGGTGGGATTCAGACTTTGACATGAACTGGAGAGCATTGGAGCTTTCCTTGCAGCGAGTCTCCTGTCAGCTGTGACCAGCTGAGAGTGCCATTACAGGCCTGCACCCTGTGGAAAACGTTACACAGGCCCATGGAAGGAAAAACAGGGTGATTGGGGAGGGGGCAGTGTGATGGGGGAGGGGTGGAGGGCTATGAATAGGATTTGGGGGAAGTGGGGGGCGGGTGGGGCAAATTGGGAGGGAAATGGGGGGAGATTGTGGGGAAGTTGCGAGGGGGGAATGAGGTGGGGGTTGTTGAGCTGACAGGCACAGCCTCACTCAACAAGAATCTGGAGATGGTGAAGACCCCCTGGTCTTTCTGGAATGTTGGACCTTCGCTGCAGCCTGTCCTTCAACCTCCGGCTCCTCCCTAGGGTTGTCTTCTAGCCCCTCCTGGTCTACCTGCTCCACAATGAGGCCACATGTCCCTCTGGTCCCTTCTGTTCTTCCTCGTCCTCCTATTCATCCTCCAGCATGTCGCACCGCTGTTGTGCCAGACTGTGGAGGATACAGCAGGCCACCATGAAGCCGGAGACCCAATTATTTTTTCTATTAAGGGGCAATTTAGCGTGGCCAATCCACCTACTCTGCACATTTTTGGGTTGTGGGGGCGAAACCCACGCAGACACAGGGAGAATGTGCAAACTCCACACGGACAGTGACCCAGAGCCGGGATCGAACCTGGGACCTCAGCGTTGTGAGGCGGTTGTGCTAACCACTAGGCCACTGTGCTGCCCTACGGAACCGCATCTTGAGCAGCCTGATGCACCACTCAATAAGAGCATGGGTGGCAACGTGGGCTTCATTATATCAGGTCTCCGCCTCGGTCTCAGGTCTCCGCCCGGTGTTATTAGCCATGATCTCAATGGGTATTCCTTGTTCCCCCACAAGCCAACCCGTCCTCCTGGGTTGGCCCTCAAAACCACCGAGGATCTCCAGTGCCCAGGATGTAGCTGTCATGCACCCTCCTAGGGTAGTGGGCACACACGTGCTTGATTCTGAGGTGGTTGTCGGACACAATCTGAACATTCACAGAGTGGAACCCCTTCCTGTTAATATAGCGCATTCCCTGATGCTCCAGTGCTGGCATAGCAACTAGCCTGCTGTCGATCACCCCCTGGACCTGGGGCATCCTAGTGATGGCAGCAAATCCTGCAGCCCCTCTATCTTGGTGGACTTGGTCAAGCTCGAAAGTAATATAGTCTGATGCCCAGGCATACAGAGCATCTGTCATTTCCCAGCTGAACCTGTAGGCTGAAGATTAGGAAATGCCACACAGCTCGAATCGTGGAATGACCTGGTGGCATAAAGGTTTAGGGCTGCAGTGACCTTTATGACAACTGGGAGTGTACGTCCTCCTCCACGTGGTCTGCGAGGACTTTGCACAGGTGCCCCCCTGCTGAGACGCAGTCTTCTGCAGCATATGCTGATTGTCAGCTCAAGGAAGGGCCAAAGACTCCTGTACATCTTAGGCCATAGCAGGCATCCTCTTTGGCTCCCTCCTCAGGCTGATAGGCGGCCTGGTCTTCAGGGTGTGCAGCGGCCCCCTGCACATGAAGTTCCGTCTCCAGTCTGAGTTGTCACTGCTGCCTTCTATGGCGTCTGCCCCCTCAAGCACAGCGAGGCAGCCTCTGCGGGATCCACACCAGCAAACATTTTTTAAATCTGGAACAAATTGGAGAAGGAGAGAGACCGGCAATCAGTTAGGGATTCCATCCCAGGTCGCTCAAAGCCCCAAGCATCCCCCACCTTGACCATGACTGTCTTGCCTTCTGGCAGAGTGCCATCCAGCCAGTCGGTTGTGCTGGCAAACTTTGCTTTGCACACTCACCCCTGCTGCCCCTTAGAGCAAGACTTACCTTGGCGGCCCAGCGGGTTCCCTTTGACTTCTTCAAGATTTTCTAAACCCGTTGTGAACCTCACCGACATGATATGGGGGAACATTTTGCAGCAAAGCCCTATAGTTATACTTAACTTTATTAAAATTTATTGAAATGTAGTTCCTGCCCCTTCTGGGTGGGAATCACATTTCTCGAACTTCGCAAGATATTGGGCCCGGATCACCGTTAATGCTGACGGTTAATATGTACTCAAAACCACCTCAGTGTTTCAATAGTGATATATTTTGCATCCCTGCCTGTGTTCTATCCTACCTTTGGCTTCATTTTCCCAGCACCACTCCACCTGACCCTCCATACCAATTCTATGGTATTCTATGGTTAGGTCTCTTTGCTATGAAGGGTTGTGTCACATGAACAGGATTCGATACATTGCTGTCATCCTGGTGAGGCCCTCATTTTAAAACAGCCACTGAGTTATGCAATCTGAAGTGCTGCTTGAAAATATCAGGCTTGGTCATGGTCCAAATAGATTCATGTGTCTCATTGGAGTTTGCTGTTCTTGAATATCTCAATGGATCATAGGAACAACATCGGAATTAGGAGCAGATGTAGGCAATTCAGTCCTTCGAGCCTGCTCCGCCATTCAATCAGATCATGGCTGATCTCTTCCTCGTCTCAAATCCACCTCCCTACTTGTTGCCCATATCACTTTAACACATTTTTTTCATCAGAAATATATCTATCTCCTTCTTGAAACTACTTAATGATTCACATTCCTCTGCACTATGGAGCAGCGAGTTCCACAAATTCACCAACCTCTGGGCTAAGTAGTTCCTCCTCACCTCAGTTCTATATGGCAGCACGGTAGCACAAGTGGATAGCACTGTGGCTTTACAGAACCAGGGTCCCAGGTTCGATTCCCTGCTGGGTCACTGTCCGTGCGGAGTCTGCATGTTCTCCCCGTGTCTGAGTGGGTTTCCTCCGGGTGCTCCATGTTTCCTCCCGCAGTCCAAAGACGTGCAGGTTAGGTGGATTGATCATGCTAAATTGCTCTTAGTGTCCAAAAAAGTTAGATGGGGTTATTGGGTTACGGGGATAGGGTGGTAGTGAGGGCTTAAATGGGTCGGTGCAGACTCGATGGGCCGAATGGCCTCCTTCTGCACTGTATGTTCTATGTCTATATCTACCGCCTTTCAACCTATATCGCTGATTTCTCATTCTAGATTGCCCCACAGGGGGAACATTTGGTCTACGTTCACTTTATCAATCCCATTTAGCATTTTATACACCTCAATTAGATCCCCTCTCATTCTTCTAAACTCTAGCAAGTATAAGCCCAAACTGTTTAATCGCTCCTCATACATCAACCCTTTCATCCCCGGAATCAATCTGGTGAACCTCCTCTGAACTGCCTCCAATATCACCACATCCTTCCTCAAATAAGAAGGCCAAAACTGGACAAATACTCCAGATGTAGTCTCACCAACACCTTCTACAATTGCAACAACACTTTTATACTCCAGTCCTTTTGCAATTATGCTAAAATTCCATTTGCCTTTTTAATTCCACGCTGTATCTGCGTACCTACTTTCTGTGATTTATGAACAAAGACACCCAGATCCATCTGCCAGTGCATCTTGAATCTGCTTTCCATTTCGATAATAATTTGCCTTTCTATTTTTTTGGCCAAAATGGATAACTTCACATTTGTCCACATTAAACTCCATTGCCAAACTTTGGCCCAATTTCCGAACCTATCTATATCTGTCTGTAAAATCTTTATCTACTCTTCACTGCCTGCTTTCCAACACCTATTAGTATCATCCGCAAATTACACTCTGTCCCTGCTTGCAGATCATTTATGTAGATTGTAAACAGATGAGGTCCGAAGACTGACCCCTGTGGCACCCCGTTGATGATAATTCACCAGCCAGAGAAGAACCGGGGCTCGTTGGTCTAGGGGTATGATTCTCGCTTTGGGTGTGTTTTTAGGGGCCTCACGGTAGCATGGTGGTTAGCATAAATGCTTCACAGCTCCAGGGTCCCAGGTTCGATTCCCGGCTGGGTCACTGTCTGTGTGGAGTCTGCACGTCCTCCCCCTGTGTGCGTGGGTTTCCTCCGGGTGCTCCGGTTTCCTCCCACAGTCCAAAGATGTGCGGGTTAGGTGGATTGGCCATGCTAAATTGCCCGTAGTGTCCTAATTAAAAGTAAGGTTAAGGGGGGGGTTGTTGGGTTACGGTATAGGGTGGATACGTGGGTTTGAGTGGGGTGATCATGGCTCGGCACAACATTGAGGGCCGAAGGGCCTGTTCTGTGCTGTACTGTTCTATGTTCTATAACCCATTTATCCCGGCCCTCTGCTTTCTGTCAGTCAGCTAATCCTTGATCTAATCTAGTACTCTACCCACAATCCACTGTGATCTCATCTTCGGGATCATTCTGTTATGCCGCACCTTATCAAACACCTTCTGGAAGTTGAGCTATACCACATCCACAGCTTCCCCATTATTCTCCTTGCTGGTTACATCCTCAAACAACTCAAGCAAGTTTGTCAAGAATGACTTATCCTTCAGAAAACCATACTGATAATGGTGGATTGAGCTTTGTCCTTCCAAATGTTCAGTCATCTCCTCCTTAATGATTGATTCCAGCAATGTCCCCACCACAGAGGTCAAGCTAACTGGTCTATAGTTTCCTACTTTTTACCTCTCTCCATTTTTGAATAGGGGTGTCACATAAGCATGTTCCCAACCCACCGGGATCCTTCCAGAATCCAGGGAATTCTGAAATATCATAAACAATGCATTCTCTATCTCTGCTGCCACCTCCCTAATACCCTAGTGTGCAGGCCATTAGGCCCCGGAGTCCTATCTGCCCTTAATACCACCAGTTTATTCAATACCTTCTCCCTTAGTGGTGGTTATTGCACCAAGTTCCTCTGCATTAACTGTAGTTTTTGGAATTTTTTTATTATTTTATACCATGACTACAAAGGCAAAATATTGGTTCAGTGCCTCCACCCTTTCTCTGTTCCTCATTATTACCTCACCAGTGTCAACCTTTAAAGGGCCAACATTTACTTTAGCTATTTTCTTCCTCTTTACATACTTATAGCTTTTGGTGTCAGTGTTTATGTTTTCTGCTAGTTTCCTTTCATAGTTCATCTTAGCTCTTTTAATTTTATTTTTAGTAGCCTTTTGCTGAACCTTAAAGTTCTCCCAATCCATCAGTTTACCACTAGTTTTTGCAGTTTGGTATGCTCTAGTTTTTGCCTTTATGCCTTCTTTGACTTCCTTATTTAGGCATGGAACGTTTTTCTTCCTTTTACAGTTTCGCTTCCTCTCAGGAATGTACTTTGACTGAGTGGTATTTAATATCTCCCTGAACATCCACCATTGTTACTCAACTGTTTTACCCTTAATTATTTGTGCCCAGTCTACTTGGGCCAACTCTTTCCTCAGGCCTGTATAATTACCTCTGTCCAATGCTGAAACTCTAATATGGCGCTCTCTTCTCTCGCTCAATCCGAGTTTAAAATTCTAGCATGCTGTGATCACTCATTCCAAGAGGATCCTTAATGACAAGACTATTTATCAAATCTTCTTTGTTACATAATACTAAATCTAAAATAGCCTGTCCCTTGGTTGGGATATTGCTCTAAGAAACAATCCCGCATACACTCTATAAAATCTCCCTCGAGTGTCCTTACCAATTTTATTTATCTACTCAATATGCATATTAAAATCATTCATAATTACCACTGTGCCCTTCTCACATGTCCTTATTATTTCTTGGTTTATACTATGCCCCACTTTGGAAGTATTGCTCAGGGGCCTGTAAATTACTCAGACCAAGGAGTTTTTTCCCTTGTTTTTTATATAATTTAATTCAGCCTTGATGTCATCTTTAACCAATAAAGCAATTCACCTCCTGTTCCATTCTTTCTATCCTTTCAGAATACTGAGTACCCTTGAACATTCAGCTCAGAGTCTCGGTCCTCCTACAACCATGTTTCAGTAATCCCCACCAAATCATACCCATTTGTCTCTATTTGTGCTGTCAGGTCATTGACCTTATTCCAAATACTGCATGCATTTAGATCCAAGGTTTTTAAGTATGTCCTACTGATTTGTCTTTCCCTTGCAGGATTTTCTTGTGCACTACGCTGACCTCCTTTATTAATCTCTGATAAACTCAGCATCATGCTCAACTTTAACTCCCACAGTCACCTTACACATTGATTCTTTATGTTTCATTTCCCCTCTCTAGTCGTTAGATTGGCCCTGCCTGTTTATCCTAATAACCTCTACCTTCTCCTCATATGCTGACCTGCTGCTATGGCTCCTATTAATCATTACACTTCTTGTTGCTTTACCCTTCCTTTCATGGTATCATGAGCCAGGACTGAAGAGTTTAACCAACTCGGGGGTGATGTGGGGAAGCGCCTCTTCACACAGAAGGGCAAAGGAAATCAAACTCTCTTCACTGAAAAGCCGTTGAAGTTAGGCTAACTGTTAGGACAATTGAAAATGTCAAAACTGAGATGGATGGACGTTTTGTTAGACAAGGTTTGCAGAACCACCATGGAGAAATTAAGTTAATATTCTTATCAGCCACAATCTAACTGAGAGGCTTGAGGAGCTGAATGGTTTACTACTGTTCCTATGTTCCAAGAGGTCATTTTCTTAATTTTCCTTCAAAAAGCACAGGTGTAGAGGATTATCTAAAACCGAAGGCACCAAGATTGTTGACTGGCAAGTAGGCATTACCATTTGCAAGTTAACTTATATGTTATCATGTACAAATTAACCTGCCTTCATCCCTCCGTACATTCCCTGTTCCTTCAACATAATATACAAAAATAAATTTACCATCTTCCAAAGTTAATTGGAACGATCAAAATCATTGCTATCAAATATAAAATGAAAGTGACCCTATTTTTGTTGTTTCGCTAACGTTTTAATGTGTCTTATAATAATAATCTTTATTATTGTCACAGGTTGGCTTACATTAAGACTGCAATGAAAGGGCAACACGGTTGCATAGTGGGTTAGCCCTGCTGCCTCACGGTGCCGAGGTCCCAGGATTGATCCCAGCTCTGGGTCACTGTCCGTGTGGAGTTTGCACATTCTCCCTGTGTTTGCGTGGGTTTCGCCCCCACAGCCCAAAGATGTGCAGGGTAGGTGGATTGACTACGCTAAATTGCCCCTGAATTGGAAACAATTAATTGGGTACTCTAAATTTATTTTTAAAAAACACTGCAGTGAAGTTACTGTGAAAATCCACTGGTCGCCACATTCCGGCGCCTGTTCGGATACACAGAGGGAGAATTCAGAATGTCCAAATTACCTAACAGCACATCTTTCAGGACTTGTGGGAGGAAACCTGAGCACCCGGAGGAAACCCACACAGATATGGGGAGACTCTGCACAGCCAGTGACCCAAGCCAAGAATCGAACCTGGGGCCCTGGTGCTGTGAAGTAACACTGTGCTACCGTGCCGCCCAAACGTCTGCTAAAGTTGCAATGGTTGATTCAGAGAATCCCCATGGAAAGTCGCCTCCAACCCATTCAACAAAAACAACCTTAAGATTTCACTTTGTTAAACAATTTTGTTTTTGTAAAGAGTGCATGAAAAGTCCAGCCGGTTCCCCTTGAAGTAGTAATTTTCTATCTTCCTTGAACCAGCCTGATCCTCACTGCCTTTTTCAAATGAATGAATGAATTGAATGCACAACTGAGAGAATTGCCTTGCATGGTGCCACTAATTATCATATTTAAATGAAACCCTTGATCAATCTGCACAGACACAACAAATTACATGGAACAAAAATATACCCTGTATCTTATAGGGAAAGGCAGGATACAGTCAAATGATGTCTCAAATGATCAAATTTCAAACATTTTCTTCTAAACATGAAATGGCAGAAACTAAAGACTGTTGTTGAGCTCAGGTCATGGTCTGAGCAGGGATACAGGCATATGTACGGTTTTCAGATGGATTCAGGTTAGACTGCCCCCGATAGATGCTAAATGCTGAGGATGCTGTTATTGTCTTAAATTTACACAAGTGAGGATTTAAAAACAAGATGACATGGTGGCAATATCAAGAAAACTGACACAATCTTCCACAAATTCAGTGCTCTGAGTGAAAATGAAAGATCTGGACAATAATCACCTGAAGTGTGACGTGAATGAGAAACAATAACATAACTTCCTCATCTCCAACTTAAAATGGTTTGAGATCGTTTTAACTGTAAATTTAAAATGAATCCCTGTCAACACACCACTGCAGGGAATTCTGAACAAAATGGAACCAAATTGACTAATGAGACAGGAATTTTGACCGACAGGTGTATATTAATGTATATTATATGCAACAGTAGTGGACTTGCCAACATTAAGGGCATTTAAATGGTCATTGGATAAACATATGGATGATAAGGGAATAGTGTAGATGGGCTTTAGAGTGGTTTCACAGGTCGGCGCAACATCGAGGGCCGAAGGGCCTGTACTGCGCTGTAATGTTCTATTGTTCTATTTAGGTTAGACCCCAGGTAGCAACAATAGACTTAGATACTATCAATTCTTATGAATATGTGCTTTTTGAATGGCTGGGATTCTCCGTCAGCAGGATCTTCCGCTTCACCGGCAGCGCAATCTCACCCACGGATTTCCCGCTGGCGTGGGGGTGGCAACAATGGGAAATCCCATTGGCCTGCTTCGGGGACGGAAGATCCCGCTGTGACGGGATCTGTTGCACCGGAAAACAGGTGCGGCAGGACAGAGAATCCCGTCCCATTTCTATTTTTCTTTTCATGGTTGGATTTTTAAAAAAAAACTGGCACTCTATACATAAAGAATGGGATTTAACAATAAACTGCCAGACTCCCGCAACACACACAATTTCCACATTTCACCAGGAGGGACGAAGAGAGACATTCCACACCTTAATCATGTCATTGCAATTTTACATCATATTCCCGATGTGTGTGTTATAGCTGCTGGACAGGCTTTGGGGAGTCAAAAGGTGAATTACTTTCTGCAGAGTACCCAGCCTCCAACCTACTCTTATGGTTTAGATAAGTTCCTGGTCGCTGTTGATGCCTAGGATATTGTTGATGGGGGATTTCAGGGGCAAAATTCTCCCAAAGGGAGAAAAAGTGCAGACGCCGGAGTGAAAAACGAAGTGTTTCACTCCGGCGTCGGAGGCCGCTCCTTGCGCCCCATTCTCCCACCCCCAGGGGGCTAGGAGCGGCGCCGCGTCATTTACTCGTGCCAGGCCTTGGCGCCCACGTCAAAGTGGCGCCGTGTAAATGACGCGGCCGGCGGCGTTTAAATGACATCACCCGCGCATGCGCAGGTTGGCCAGCGCCAACCCGCGCATGCGCGGTTGCCGTCCTCCCCGCGGGCGCCCCGCAAGACATGTCGGATGGATCTTGCGGGGCGGCGGAGGGAAAAGAGTGCGTCTTTTAAAGACGCCGGCCCGACGATCGGTGGGCACCGATCGCGGGCCAGACCCCCACTGAGCACCCCCCTGGTGCTCGATCCTCCCTCCCCCCCAACACAGGCCGCACACGCAGCGTTCGCAAGATGTTCACGCCGGCAGCGGCCAGGTGTGGTTGGCGCCGGTGTGAACCGGTCGAATTGGGCAGGCCGCTCGGCCCATCCGGGCCGGAGAATCGCCCCTCGACCGTTAGAAATGGCGAGCGGCGATTCTCCGAGCGGCCTGTTGTAAAACACGGCACGCCGTTTTGGGGGGGAGTGGGAGAATCGCGTGCGGGTGCCAGTGCGGCATGGCAGGAATCGCCCGGCACTCCCGCGATTCTCCCATCCGGCGTGGGGGTCGGAGAACCGCGCCCCAGATGCTGTTAAATGTCAAAAATAAATTGTTAGACTCTGACTTGTTGAAGATAGTTGCCTGACACGTATATGGTGCAAATATTACTTACCACTTCTCAACACAAGCCTGAATGCTATCCATGTCTTACTGCATGCGTTATCTTCTAGACTGGTTCTATTGTAGCTGGTGAAGCAGCGAACAAGATGTAAAACCCTACTTGACATCAGGGCCACCAATCCACCTGAAGTGGATGCACCTTTCTCTGACAATATTGGAGGACTGACCACTGAACATTCCTTATGGCAACAAAGTCCCACTTTCATACTGAGGATATCATTATCCTTGTTGTGTGGCATAACCACTGTGCTAAATGGGATAGATTCATACATTTTCTCAAACTTGGGCATTGTCGTACTAAGGTATTGTGCACTGTCAAGATCAGCATAATTATATTCAACCACAATCTGTAACCTCATGGCCTGCATATCGCTCACTCTATCGCTATCATCAAGCCAGGGGATCAATCCTGGCTCAATGGAGAATGCAGGAGAGTATGCCAGGGACAGCACCAGGCATAAGATTGGATATGCACCTGGGGAAGCAACAAAATGCCAAACAGTGGAAGTAGCAAGAAATAGACAGTGATAAATTATCCCACAACCAATGGATCAGACCAAAGGTCTATATGTAGTCCAGTCACATCCAGTCTTGAATGTTGGTGGACTATTAAACTGGAAATGTTCCAAATGGGGAAGTCAAACACATCAGTGCAAAATACAAGGCTCAAGCATTTGCAACCATCTTCGCTCAAAAGATCCAAATGCGATAGTCATCTCAACTTCCTCATGAGATCCCAGGTGCCAATATTCAGCTTGTTTGTTTCACTCCACTTGATAAAAGCAAAGGGGCTGGAAAGCGTGGGGTAGCAAGGTAGCACAGTGGTTAGCACAGTTGCTTCACAGCTCCGGGGTCCCAGGTTCGATTCCCGGCTTGGGTCACTGTCTGTGCGGAGTCTGCACATCCTCCCCGTGTGTGTGTGGTTTTCCTCTGGGTGCTCCGGTTTCCTCCCACAGTCCAAAGATGTGCAAGTTAGGTGGATTGGCCATGATAAATTGCCCTTAGTGTCCAAAATTGCCCTTAGTGTTGGGTGGGGTTACTGGTTTATGGGGATAGGGTGGTGGTGTTGACCTTGGGTAGGGTGCTCTTTCCAAGAGCCGATGCAGACTCGATGGGCCGAATGGCCTCCTTCTGCACTGTATAATCTATGATAATATAGCAAAGACACAAGGCTACAGATTGTTGTTGATTACAATTCTGCTGCTCTTAATGGTCCATAGCAACTCAGTATGGCAATGCCCAAGTTTGAGCAAACTTCTGAATCTATCCCAATTAGTACAGTGGTTGTCCCCTGACAGCATCCCAGCAGCAGTAGTGAAGACTTGTGCTCCAGAACTGGCCAGGTACAGTTAAAACATTGGCATCCAGTTGGAAATGTGGAAAATTTCCAGTGTGTGTTCCGCCTGCAGGACAAGTCAAATCAAATTCTACCAATTACCACCCCTTCAGTCTGCTTGGTAAAGTGATAGAAAGTGTTGTCAACAGTGCTGTCAAGTGGCACATACACGGCAATAAACTGTTCACTGATGTTAGAGTGACTGCCCTTGATATCAGGCTAGCACTTGAGTGTGGCCACAGGAAATCCCAGCAAAACTGCAGTCAGTGGTAATCAGGATGAAATCTTTCTTTTAAATATAAATTTAGAGAATACAATTCATTTTTTCCAATTATGGGCAATTTAGCCTAGCCAATCCACCCACCCTGTACATAGATCATAGAACTAACAGTGCAGAAGGAGGCCATTCGGCCTATCGAATCTGCACCAGCTCTTGGAAAGAGGACCCCACTGAAGCCCACACCTCCACCATACCCCGTAACCCAGTAACCCCACCTAACCTAAGGGCAATTTAGCATGGCCAATCCACCTAACCCTGCACATCTTTGGACTGTGGGAGGAAACCGGAGCACCCGGAGGAAACACACACAGACACGGGGAAACATGCAGACTCCGCACAGACAGTGACCCAGGGTTGGGATTGAACCTGGGACCTCGGTGCATGAGGCAACAGTGCTTACCACTATGCCACTGTGCTGCCCAGGATGAAAACTCTTCCCTGGTTTCAGTCATACCCAGCACAAAGAAAGATATGATGGTGGGGCAGGGCTCTCCGGTCCGCAAGCCGCATTTTCCTGCCCAGCGCGCTCCAGCCAGCAGTGGGATTCTCCGTTCCTGCAGCTGGCCAATGGGGTTTCCCATTGTGGACCACCCCACGCGTGGGTGCGCTGCTGGCGAACCGGAGGATACCGCCGACGGTGAATTCCGCAGATGGTAATTTTTGGAGATCAATAACTTCACCTCAGGACATCACTGCAGGAGTTCTTTAGGGTAATGTCCAAAGCCCAACCATCTTTAGCTGTTTCATAAATACAGGCTGCTTCAACATGTAAGGACTTACAAATGGAACTGAACACTGTGCAATCATCAGCGAACATTCGCATTTTTGCCCTTACGATGCAGGGAAGTCTAATGATTCAGCAATATGGTTGAACCCAGTGTTTAAGAAGTGCAGCTGCTAACATTGTTGTCTTAGCACACTGGGCTAAGTCGCTGGCTTTTAAAGCAGACTAAGTCAGGCCAGAGCACGGTTCAATTCCCAAACCAGCCTCCCCGAACAGGTGCTGGACTATGGCGACTAGGGGCTTTTCACAGTAACTTCATTGAAGCCTACTCGTGACAATAAGCGATTTTCATTTCATTTCATTTCCTGGTGCTTAGATCTGTTGGTTTCAAAGCATTGAGATATTCACATATATAAACGATTGGGGGCATAGATTGGAATTGCACACAGTGATGCCTTGGTACAGACACATGAAACCCCTCTAGTCAGCCGATATTGCCAACACTCGATGTAGATTTAGTGTATCAATCCTTATCTTCTACTTGCACAAGAAAATGCCCTTTGGCCAGTCACTGGGTTTGCACATATACTGGTTCCAAGCTCCAAAAAGATTGCAAATCCTTCCATTAAAGAAAATCAAAAACTGCTATCCCAGCACAGGACTCAGCCAATACAAATCTCCGATCCCTTCAAGAAGGCCAGTTTGAAAATAATTGATTGGGAAAGGTGTGGAGATCTGAAGTTGAGGCCCTCTCCCTGTCCAAAGCAACAACTAATATCCACACATAATGCAGCACCATGATCACCATTTTTGCAACCTTCAGCACACTTACATGTACAGTGAAGGGGGTCAATAGTGAGCTTGAAGATTGAGGATGTTTTGGCATTGCTTCTGAATCAAAAAGTTGGCGATTCCGATCCCACTCCAGAGATTTGAGGACATATCCTAGTGCATTGCAGAAGAAGTGCTACACCATTCAATTTGTCGTTTCTAAATAAGACTTAAATTGGGTCATCTGCTGAGGTGGCTGTGAAGGAACTAAGTTTTTAAGGACGTGCAGGGCAGCTCTCTGTAATGACTTAGACCAGGTCTTTGAGATTAGCCAATTGGAATACGAGTCCCCTGATTAGTGGGCCAATCAGGGAACCGCTACATTGTATATAACAGGGAGTGGCAGATCCTCTGCATTCCCATTGTAGATAGCAATCTGAATGCACTTGGTCGTACTTCTGTTGGTTTTGTTAATAAAGGGATTCTGTTGAAGGGATGCCTGCCTTTGTGGACTTATTACACTCTCCCCAGTGCCCTGGTCAATATTTATCCCTCAATCAACATCATTAAAGCAGATTATCTGGTCATCAGCACATTGCTGTTTGTGGGACTTTGCTATGAGTAAATTGACTGCCATATTTCCGACATTACACAAGTACTTCATTTGTTGTAAAACTCTTTGAGATGTGATGGGCATGATCTTATGGCCACACTGCACCACAAAAGCAGCTTGCCGTGGCGCTTTGTGGCCATTGAAAGCCTGCTCCCGGGATCTACACGGCTTGCAACGCCTCCCAAGATTCAATGCAATCTCGCGAGACATGAGGTGAATCCCGCCCACAATGGACTGGATCACTTTTTGGCAAATCTGCATATTAGAGTGAGGCAGTCAGCCTCACTCTAATGTGCAGATTCCTGTGGTACCTGAGGCTTTGGGATTCAACCCCTTCACCTCAGAGACCCTGGGCGAGCACTGTTTGGGGACTTTGTTCTCCTTTAGGAAGATCACATCCTATATGTTATGATCCTGACTACCAAACTTAGGTACAATCCTGGACAAGGCCCCAAATGTTGTTATGATCCATTAGGGATCCAGAACCTTTGTTTAGTAAAGCCACATGATTTCATGATTTCAAACAATCGTAAGAAATTTTACTACACAAATGTCAGCAATATCCCCTTGTACACTAACATCCAGAATTAACATGAGGTCAACATGAATTAACCTAGGTTAACATGAATTAACATTGATGCGACCATCAATTCACTCGAGACATGAGTAGAAGTAAACTGTGGCTTTAATCAACTTAGAACAGTGCCTGCCTGTGACTGAACCAATACTGAGAACCGCTTCCAGGTCGACTGCTCTTTATACCTTCCTTCAAGGGGAGGAGCCATGGGCGGAGCCCATACATGCCCCAACATGTTCCCCTATGGATAATGCTATACAATGGCCCATAGGAGAACCCCACAAGGGCAACAGCATAGCACAGATCCAAATACAAGGGCAACAGCACAGATACAAATACAATGGTGGATTATTGATATAATACATTCACCACAAACAGTTAATCTGTTGACTGTTAATTTTGATGTTTTGATTTCAAGATGGCGCCGGAGCAAGTCGACTTTTGCAAGCTGTGCCCAGCATACACATACCCTCTAATTAGGGGCTGGTTTAGCACACTGAGCTAAATCACTGGCTTTTAAAGCAGACCAAGGCAGGCCAACAGCACGGTTCAATTCCTGTACCAGCCTCCCCGAACAGGAGCCAGAATGTGGCGACTAGGGGCTTTTCACAGTAACTTCATTGAAGCCTACTCGTGACAATAAGTGATTTTCATTTCAATTCTATCTTTTACTCTCGTTCTATGCTTCTAAAACTTCATTCTAACTCTTTTAAATTCAATTACTTACAGATTTAGCAATCTTTAGGACCCTGGAGACACCTGAAACTGACGACCTGAAATCGACTTGGAGCAGCCGACCACTACAGAGGCTACCAGAGATCAGGAAAACGTCCTGGATGCCAGGACCTCCACTCTGCTGCTCTCCAACGACCAGACCAGCATCGCATCAGCTGCAGCCCCCCCCCCCCCCCCCCACAGCTCCCAGCCCCACTGAACCGGAGAGCTGCAACCTCCCGCAGGCCCCAAGCACTCCTTCCAGTCCCCCCTGTTGCCTGTTTTGCTTTTACTTAATTGCTCTGTTTTAATAACCTTTGCTCTAGAGTCGCCAGGTATCTTTCTGATACCACCACGAGGTTCAAAGCCAAGTGCCGATCAATAACTCAATACACTAGTTAGTAAGTTTCAAATCAAAACACATTTATTATACACACAGTCGATCACTACTCATGCATAAAACTCTACTTACTAGACTATCACTAACACTAAAGGCCTATACTTAGCTTTTGGAATGGCCCACCAGGTCAGGGGAACAATGGCCTTGTTCGGTTCCAAGGCTGCAAGTTTCAAGCTGGTATGGAATAGTAGCTAGGAGCGCCTATCTCGTAGTGTGCGTTGACTGGAAACTTACTTGGTTGGTGCAGCTGCTGGGCAGGTCTCTCCTTGTTGAGAGTCACGGTCAAGAGTTCTTTGAGAGCTGCCAAGGAGGACGAACTTAACTTGGGGACTCTACTTTATAGTCCCCAGGGGTTTCGCGCCCTTTTGGGTGGACCCCGGACCTGGTCCCAATTAATTGGACCATGTCCCAATCGTTTCAATCGATTTCTCCAATAATGGAGCTGTTCCCTGATCGCTGGGCGGTTCCTATGTGTCCGTTGGCCTTCCTTTGTCCTGGCTCCCGCTGGCGCCGGGGAGTCTGGTTTGGTCCCGATTGCTTCAATGTTTCTAATTGTTTCTGGGGATTGCTCATTAACATGTAGATGGCTACTGGTTTTGGTTCTGTCTGGGTTCTGCAAGTCTTAATACACAGGAAACCTTGCACCTGCTTGTTTTCTTGTGCCTGGCCAATTTTCCCTGTGTTCTTTGTGGGCCTCCATTTTGGAATCAGGAAGTGGCCACCCCAGGTGGCTACACTCCCTCTACAGTCACCCCAAACTCCTAAAACTCAACTCCCACAGCCTAACAATCACTAATACAGCTCTTTTAAATTTACTTGCAGGTCTAGATATCCTCCGTCCTCTGAAGGAAGACCGCGATCTGGAAAGGACGCTGCGGACCCCAGCACACGGACCCGGCCAATGCCTCATCCGCAACTGCGATCCCAGAGACATCATCCACTTACCGGCCTTCAACCCATCCACGCTGGAGCATGGTCTGGACATCCACCGACCTGTGAAGACAAACCGCAGCCCGACAGCAACCCGGAACGCTCGACCGTGCAGACTCACCTACCGACGCAGGAACCACAAGAAAGGCAATACCTCCTCCATCCACACACCGACCAGTGTGAATAACCTCATTAGACACAACTATCCCCTAAACACTGCATACTCTCACCATCTCCCAGGCTCGAAAAGAAACCGTCACTCCAGGAAACGTGGAAATCATGCAGGTGAGAGTGAAACAATGCGGCCCCAAAGCCCCTCTGCCGAGCTTACTCCTATCTAATGTCCAATCTCTAGAAAACACTAAGATGTTTGGCCTCCTACAGCAGCTGGCGAAATGGCTGCTGTACGAGGAACACACATATTTATACTCCGCCTATGGGCGGAGGCAGCAGGCAGGGACTACCCCCGTACCTGTAGTACAGGGTCTTACCACACACCTCCTAATATATACAGCAGTGGTTATTACCACATTCACCCCCTGTTAAAATTGAGTCTGGCGGGGGTGGCGGAGAACTATATACAGAACAAATTTTAATATACAGAGGCAAAAAAAATGTTGGAGTCCAGTACAAGGTGCTTTAACAGTCCCGAACCAATTACAGGTTTAGCCGGTCCGGGGCCTTGATGTGACATTGGGAGCGACGCAATGGTGGCGTCGATTCCGGTGTCGGTCTGGTCCTCAGTGACTCCGGGAGTGTGCCAAAATCCTCCTCATCCTTGGGCGTGGGCAGGGGGAGGACTGATGGTCTTGGGGGGATTGCTGCTGGGTGCGCGGGGGGAGGGGAGGGTGGCGCTGGGCCGGAGGGGTGTATGCGTGTGGGGAACCTGCTGGTGTCAGGTCCCTGAGGGAGACAGTATCCTGGCGGCCGTCGGGGTATGCTACATAGGCATACTGGGGGTGAGCATGGAGTAACTGCACCCGTTCCACCAACGGGTCCGCCTTGTGGAATCGTACATGCTTACGGAGGAGTACGGGTCCTGGAGCTGCGAGCCAAGTCGGGAGCGACACCCCGGATGTGGAATTCCTGGGGAAGGCAAAGAGACGTTCATGGGGTGTGTCGTTAGTCGCAGTGCATAGGAGCGAACGAATGGAGTGCAGTGCATCGGGGAGGACCTCCTGTCAGCGGGAGGACGGGAAATTTCTGGACCATAGGGCCAGCTGGATGGCCCTCCAGACTATCCCATTCTCCTTCTCCACCTGCCTGTTTTCCCGGGTGTTATAGCTGGTCGTCCTGCTGGAGGTGATACCCCTGCTGAGCAGGAATCGACGCAGCTCATCGCTCACGAATGAGGATCCCCTGTCGCTGTGGATGTAGGCGGGGAAGCCGAAAAGAGCGAAGATTGTGTTGAAGATGTTGATGACGGTGGCAGACGTCATGTCAGGGCATGGGTTGGCGAAGGGGAATCTGGAGTACTCATCGACCACACTGAGGAAATACGCGTTACGGTCGGTGAAGGGGAGGGGCGTTAAAAGGGGCGGGAGGCCTTCACCAGGCGTGCGCGGTCCGGCGCGGTTTGCACTCCGCACAGACCTGGCAGCCGCTGGACCTCGCACCTGATGGAGGTCCTGTCCTGGGTGCTGTACCGTCTGCTCCTGGTGGTGACGGGTTTGCAATCCGGAGTTAAGTTTGCAAATAGGGAAGGTGGGTCACGAGGCCGCACATAGTAAGGGGTGGTAGGGGCCCGCCGAGTTTCAATGTTAGGCTCTGGAGGTTACACTGGAAGTCCAGGCCGAGTGGCAGAGCAGCACAGAGGTTGGGGAGGACGTAGAGGCGGAAGCCACTGAATTCTACGCCCTGGACCATGAGCGTGGCTATACAGTACCCCCGGATCACCACGGAGTGGGACCCGGAGGCCAGGGAGATTCTCTGATTGGCGGGGTGTACCACAAGAGAGCGCAGCGCCTTACCGTATCGGGATGAATGAAGCTTTTGGTGCTCCCGGAGTCCAGCAGACAGGAGATCTCGTGCCCATCGATCTTCACACTTGTTGAGGCGATGGATTGTGCGGGCGAGACTGGTCAATTGTGACCGAGGGGAGTCGCGGCTGGTCGTCGCTGGTGTCGGACGATGGGGTGCCCGGGGGGCACGAGTCCTGGTACGATGGTGGCGCCCATGTGCCGTGGGGGAGACAAGATGGCGGCGCCTGAAGATCCTGAGGTGGACAAGATGGCGGCACCCACGGGCCGCACATGGCAGGGGTTGAAAAAGATGGCGGCGCCCACTGGCCGCGTGTGGTCCGAGGAGGGGAAGATGGCGGCGCCCACTGCCCGTACGCGGGGGGGCGGGGGTCGGTGCAATAGCGGCGACTGAGCGGGCCTGGCACAGCGCAGCGAAGTGCCCCTTCTTGCCGCAGGCCTTGCAAAGGGCGCTGTGGGCCGGGCAGCGTTGGCGGGAGTGTTTTTGCTGCTCACAGAAGTAACATCTGGGGTCCACGTGGTTGGCTGGCTGGCGCGTGGCACAGGCGTAGGAATGGCTGAGTGGGGTCCCTGGGGAGGCGGCCGTCTGTGGAGTCCACGATACGTAGGAGGAGTGGGCCGTGCGGCCGGGGTTGTAGGCCTGGATATTGCGGGAGGCGATGGTCATTGATAGCACCAGCATTTTGGTTTCCGGGAGGTCGCGCGTGGCCCCCCGCTAAAAGTCGCTGGCGGATGTGGTCTGACCCTACCCCCATGACGAAAGCGTTCCGCATGAGGAGGTTCGAATGTTCTGTGGCCATGACGGCCTGACAGTCACAGTCTCTGACCAGGGGAATTAAAGCACGCCAGAAATCTTCTATGGACTCACCAGGGAGCTGACCACGAATAGAGAGTATGTGTCTGGCGAAGAGCATGTTCGTCCACTGGACTTAGTTCTCTTTCAGTTGCGCCATGGCTTCATCGTAGGTCGGCGCATCCTGGATAAGCAGAAAAACATTGGAGCTCAGCCATGAGTAGAGGATCTGGATATTCTGAGCTTCTGGAATTGGGTCTGGTGCAGACCTGATGTAAGCTTCGAAACAAGCTAACCAATGTTCAATGTCCTTTTTGACGTTGCTTGATTGCGGATCCAGCTGCAGGCGATCCGACTTGATGCGGAGGTCCATCTTCTGAAAACTTTAGTGTAATAAATTGATGCACGATCAATTGCACAAAGACGAGAGTTGAATACAACTGAGGCTTTATTACACTAAGATGTGTGGCCTCCTACAGCAGCTGGCGAAATAGCTGCTGTACGGGGAGCACACATATTTATATTCCGCCTACTGGTCGGATCCTGTAGTACCAGGATCTTACCACACCTCTCCTAATATATACAACAGTGGTGATTACCACACCTCCTAATCAACACCTCCTGGTGCCTAGATGCAGCAACACTGGCGAGTTACTGCTCCCCGGACCTGGAATACCTGACACTAAACTGCTGCCCCTTCTACCTTCCGTGGGGGTTCAGCTCCGTTATCCTGACGGCAGTTTACATTCCACCCCATGCGAATGTGAAAATCACACTGGACGAAATATTCACCACCATAAATAGCCTTGAAACGAAACACCCCGAGGCCTTGTTTATTGTAGCTGGGGACTTCAATCAGGCCAAGCTCAAGAGCGGACTACCAAGTTACCACCAACACGTCACCTGTTCCACCAGAGACCCAAACATCCTGGACCACTGCTACACAAATATCAAACATGCAGACCGCTCTATCGCCTGCCCACACTTTGGCAAATCTGACCACAAGGCTGTGCTCCTGCTCCCGGCTTATAAGTAAAAACTGAAGCGGGAGAATATATCAAAGAAAGTTGTGCATTGTTGGTCTGAGGAATCGGATGATCTCCTACGGGACTGCTTAGAGTCAGTGGACTGCTCAGTATTTAAAAACTCTGCGACCAGCCTGAACGAGTACGCCACCACAGTAACTGACTACATTCGTAAGTGTGTAGAAGACTGTGTGCCAAAGAAGCAAATCCGTGTGTTTCCCAACCGGAAACCCTGGAGGAACAGGGATATCCACTGCTTGCTGAAGTCTAGGTCTGAGGTGTTCAAGTCAGGCGACCCTGACCTCTACAAGAAAGCCAGATATGATCTAAAGAAATCCATCAAAGATGTCAAAAGACAGTACCGGACCAAGCTCAAGTCCCAGGCTAGCCACACGGATCCCCGCCGTCTATGGCAAGGTCTGCAAGACATAACAGGCTACAAGAGGAAGGCATGTAAAATCGTCGGCTCCAACGCACCCCTCCCTGATGAGCTCAATGCATTCTATGCCCGCTTTGAGCAAGAGGTCAGCGAGAGCAAGCCCTCCACCCCAGAAGCTGCGGATGAACTTGTATCTGAGGTCACCACTGCAGACGTTAGAGCAGCCTTCTCGAAGGTCAACCCACGGAAAGCCACTGGTCCGGATGGGGTACCCGGACGAGCACTCAGGTCTTGCGTGGATCAGCTGGTGGGGGTATTCGCAGACATCTTCAACCTCTCTTTACAACAATCTGAGGTCCCTATCTGCTTCAAGAAGATGACCATCATCCCTGTACCAAAAAAAAGTCAAGCAGCGTGCCTTAATGACTATCGTACAGTGGCTGACATCCATCATCATGAAGTGCTTCAAAGGTTAGTCATGGCACGAATCAACTCCAGTCTCCCAGATTGCCTTAATCCACTACAGTTTGCCTACCGCTGCAACAGGTCCACAGCAGACGCCATCTCCCTGGCCCTGCACTCCACCCTGGAACACCTCGATAACAAAGACACCTATGTCAGACTCCTATTTATCGACTACAGCTCAGCCTTCAACACCGTAATTCGTACGAAACGCATTTCCAAACTCCGTGGCCTTGGTCTCGGCTCCTCCCTCTGCGACTGGATCCAGAACTTTCTAACACACAGACCACAATCAGTAAAGAGAAGCAACAACACCTCCTCCACGATAATCCTCAACACTGGTGCCCCACAAGGCTGTGTCCTCAGCCCCTACTATACTCCTTATACACCTATGACTGTGTGGCCAAATTCCCCTCCAACTCGATTTTCAAATTTGCTGATGACACCACTGTAGTGGATTGGATTTCAAACAATGACGAGACAGAGTATAGTAAGAAGTCTTACAACACCAGGTTAAAGTCCAACAGGTTTACCTCTTTAACCTGGAGTTACCTCTTTCTCTGCATCTTTGATGATTTGATTGCCTGCAGGTGCTCGCATTCCGGGGCATCTCTGACTGTGTCTATATAAACATTTCTGGAACAAGCCTTTCCATTCACCTGAAGAAGGAGCCGTGCTCCGAAAGCTCGTGTTTGAAACAAACCTGTTGGACTTTAACCTGGTGTTGTAAGACTTCTTACTGTGCTCACCCCAGTCCAACGCCGGCATCTCCACATCGAGACAGAGTATAGGAATGAGATAGAGAATCTGGTGAACTGGTGCGACGACAATAATCTCTCCCTCAATGTCAACAAACGAAGGAGATTATCATCGACTTTAGGAAGCGTAGTGGAGACCATGCCCCTGTCTACATCAATGGGAACGAAGTAGAATGGGTCGAGAGCTTCAAGTTTTTAGGTGTACAGATCACCAACAGCCTGTCTTGGTCCCCCCATGCCGACACTATAGTTAAGAAAGCCCACCAATGACTACTTTCTCAGAAGACTGAGGAAATTTGGCATGTCAGCTACGACCCTCACCAACTTCTACAGATGCTCCATAGAAAGCATTCTTTCTGGTTGTATCACAGCTTGTTATGGAGCATGCTCTACCCAGGAAACTACAAAAGGTTGTGAATGTAGCCCAGTCCATCACGTAAACCAGCCTCCCATCCATTGACTCTATCTATAATTCCCGCTGCCTCAGAAAGGCAGCCAGCATAATTAAGGACCCCACGCACCCCAGACATACTCTCTTCCACCTCCTTCCGTCAGGAAAAAGATACCAAAGTTTGAGGTCACGTACCAACTGACTCAAGAACAGCTTCTTCCCTACTGCCATCAGACCTTTGAATGGACCTACCTCGTATTAAGTTGATCTTTTCTCTACACCTTGCTATAACTGTAACATTATATTCTGTAGTCTCTCCTTCCTTCCTTATGTACGGTATGCATTGTTTGTACAGCATGCAAGAAACAATACTTTTCACTGTATACTAACACATGTGACAATAATAAATCAAATCAAATCAAATCAAATCTGTGGTCAGACAAATACTGCACATGAAATGGCAATCACAATAAAGACACATTTCTCAGCAAGCCATCCAGGCAACAGTGAGTCACAAAAATTATTCAAAACTCTGCTTTCCTCCTGCAGGGTTCCAGTTCCTCTCTTTTGAAGGAATAGGCTGGAATTCTCCGGTCGTTCTCTGGCGGGGGGATTCTCTGGTCCCACTGGCAGTGCACCCCCGCCTGCGAGTTTCCTGGTGGCGTGTGGGATGGCTTCAATGGGAATTCCCATTGGCAGCAGCGGGAGCAGAGAACCCTGCCGCCAACGAACGGCACGCTGCCTCCCGCCACCAAGGAACATGCGGCCGGGAGACCGGAGGATCCCGCCCGTCGCCTCTGATTTCCCTCAAAAGCTGCTCCAGCTCAGACTGCCCCAGCAACTTGGTGCCTCCCAGTTGCTCAATCTCTTCTCCCGAGCCTGCAACCCAGTGGATTCATAAAGCTGCACAGCAGCATCTAGTTACCTGCATGATTCCAGCTCTCTAACTACCCTGAGCAGACCCCCCTGCTCATGTGCTTTCCTTTTCCCAACTCCCAGTTTCATGGAGTTACCACTGCCCTCCTTCCCATCATGCCCTCCTCTGGGCTTCTCTTCACTCCTGTTCCCTCAGCAGCACCCAGCTGATAGCAGCACGTCAGTTGTGTGGAGCCAACATTCATCTTTGTCTGTTCCCAACCGGCTACTTTCCCTTGACCTGTCAATATCTTTCAATATGGTTCCTCCCTTGTTATTAGGCTGGGACTAATGTCGCCAAGCTAGGTACATTCTGTATTTTAAAGATTACAATCTCAAGTCAAACAAAGGTTCCCCACCACTATCACCCCAAGTGCGAACTTACAAAGATAAACAAAAATTAATCTTAAAAACATTGATTCCCTCATACATGAAGTCATGAAGGGCACTATTGGAATTTAAGCCCTTCATTCTTCAGTGTATTTCCCAAGCTGGTATTGGTTAGGGTGTTGCAGCCATCTATTTATGAAATACATTTTTTTATTCAATCATAGATGTGGTTGGCACTGGCTAGGCCAGCATGCATTGCCCATCACTAATTGGCCTTGAGCAGGTGGTGGTGAGCTGCCTTCTTGAACTTCTGCAGTCTCTGTGCCATAGGTTAACTTACAGTGCTGTTAGGGAGGGGGGCCGCAAGATTTTGGGATTTTCCATTGAAGTCACCCCATGCTGCCGAGGGTGCACTCTCGGCAGGAACAGAGAATCCCGCTTCCAGCAAATAGCCAGAGAATTACGGCCTTTATGGCCTAACCCTAACTGCCTTCCCTTCCATTTCGGAGGGCAATTGAGAGTCAATCACATATGCTGTGGACCTGGAGTCACATATAGGCCAAACCAGGTAAGGATGGCAGGTTTCCTTCCCAAAAGGACATTAGTAAATCAGGTAGGTTTTTACACGATCGACAATTCAAATTTCACCAACTGCCATGGTCGGATTTTGAACCCGAGTCCCTGGATCTTGTCCAGTGCCAATACCACTACGCCATTGCCGCCCCTATCTGCCATAGGAACTATGCAATCTGCTCCAAGGAAACCGGCAGGCAACTTCAAGTACAGGGGATGGTTCTTCTCATAGTTGTGAGACTTACCAATGCATCAATTTTCTTTATCCAATCCTTGTGCCAACTTAGCCAGTCTAATGTCCATGAGACCAATATCCCAGAGAAGACAATTGAGGTGCACATTTTTTATGATGTTATTAAACTATTAGCTTCTAAGAATACATTTTATTCTATTTACTAAACTGAACTTTCCCAAAATGGATAGTAACTTGGGAGAACCCAGCGATCATTGTTTCCTGGGGGTGGAGGTGACGGTAAAAGGTGAGAAAAAGGGTAATAGAAGGATCCGGCTCAGACGGCAGGGCAGAATGAGAAGGGCAGTCAAAACCAATGTTAGATCCAGTAAAGCAAAACCCGGACTGCGGTAAGGTTTGGGCAGAATGTCTCCGAACGTTACTCTTTCTATTATCATAAAACTACCCAGAAGAAAAAGGTGCTGTAACATAAATGGTCTGCAAACCTCACCTTCCAGGACATGGAACACCAGCTCACTAAAGTTATTAAATTGCCTCAAGGACAGCGGTTCAAGAAGACAGTTCGTCACATCACCTTTCATGGGCAATTAGGGCTGCTAAGCAATAAAAATGCTAGCCTTGCCAGCTCGTAAATGAATTTTTTTTTAAACTGTAAATAAAAACCCACTTTTAATGACATCAATTCTCTATCCTCTCTCAGGTGAACGTTAAAGATCTTATAACACCATATGAAGAAAAGCAAGTGCGTTATTCTAGTATTCTCCTGGTCAATACTTTGCCCTCCATTACCATCAGAAAAACAGATTATCTGCTTATTATCATATTGCTTTTTTCTGGGAGTTTACTGTGCACAAATTGGCTGGCTCTTTTTCTATGTTATAACAGAGACAACATTTCAGAAAATATTCCATTGAGTAAAGCGCTTTGATAAGTTCTGTGGCTGTGAGTCACTCTTAAAATGCAAATCTTTCTTTTCACTATTTGTTGAATATGCTCTATTGTTTGAGTGCAGGCTAATTGAATCCAAAGCAAGCAGAAGTCCTTGCAAAAGCTGCTGCTTCGGTCAGAACACTGATTGGTACATTTATTAATGTGAATTTATGTTTGTTCAATGTGGTAAACCACTGTTACTGTATTGTATATATTGTTTGTTGTCTCTGCTGGCTCTGCCTGTGGCCCCTCCCCACAGGCTCTGTATAAAGGCCGACCTCTGACCCTGCCCCAGTTCGGGATCAGTTGCCAGCAGGTTCTCGTTTAGCTTATTAAAGCCACAGTTTTGTTCCACAACTCGTCTTTGTTGTAACTGATGGCACATCATTCAATTAATGCTAATAATCTGCTTTTCCATTCATTTATCAGGTGTCAAATGTAACCGGCCATTAATTGTTAGTGGGTATCCTGCTATTAATTCAGCCAGCAGCAAATTGGCATTGAACCAGAAGTTCATGTCGTTATGGACTCTTTAGGGACCACTTGAGTCATACTGTATGGCTTAGTATTACTGAGAATCATACAAATCAGAAAATATCAGCCTGTAATTTCAGAGGAAACAGAACAGGATTGATGCATTAATTATTTCACAATGGATAATGACGGCTGTGTTATATCGCTTTGTACAAAAATAGCTGATGTTGTTTCCGATATGATAATCCAGCTGGATAATTGTTTTGACTTTGTTGGACAGCAAACAAAACTCTGATTTGTTGGGAAGATTGTTCCACATTGACCACAACAATTTTATTTGATGAGTATGCCAAATGTTTTATTTTATTATCCTTCAAAACGATTTCTATTTAGAAGAAATCACTAGCTGTCAGCTTTTGCAATTGTGCTGATGTAAATGGATGTTAAATCTCTCTCATTTACCCTGCATATTGATACAGACATCATTGTATCAGTTGGATTCAGGAAAGGGTCGTTTTGCTTTCTGTCCTTTCCATATTGGGTGAGAGCCAAATGCGTCATTTACAGGAGCTTTATCATATTGGATTAGCTGTAGAATACTTTGAAATTCCCTTTTAAATGGATCTATATGACTGTTTTTCTGCTTGATAGAATTCAATTTGAAAAGTTTGCAGGGAGTTTACAGTAGAAATTTCAATTTACTGAAGTGGAATTACGTTTGTTAAGTTTATGCTGAAGGGACAGCACTGTGCTGCAGTGGTTGTTGCCTTACGTCATTTAGGACCCGGATTCGATCCCGGCCCCAGTCCATGTCTGTGTGGATCTCATTCCCACAACCCAAACATTTGTGGGGTAGATGGATTGGCCACACAAAATTGCCCCTTTAATTTGAATTTCATTCTTCAAAGTTTATGCTGAAGGTCTTTTTTTCCCAAAATTACAAAAGGCTTTGATATGAGGTGGAAGCCCGTAGATCAATGCCGGGGGGGGGGGGGGGGGGGTGCAGGATTTGCATTGTGGGGCCGAGGGCGGGCAGCCTCCAGATCTTGGTATCAGCACACCCACTCAGAACTGGGGTCCATTGACGGGATTCGGACTGGAATCCTTCGAGCACCCAGCCATGCGTAAATGTGCTTGGGAAAGGAGAAGTTGCTGCGACATGCTGCTCCTAGTGCCAGTGTAAACCAGGGCCAATTCACTGCCGGCAGGAGAACATAGAGCGCAATTCAACTAATTGTGAATAAATTTCCTTAGGTAGCGCGTTTAGACACTTGTTTCCCGGTGCTCACAGCGCTGAGAAATGGCGTCCCGATATCCGAGGCCCTGGAGCAAACCCCGACCCACCCCCCCTAGCCCGAACGGACTATGGGTGGGTCCCTGGCCTCTGGGTCTGTACCCGTTGGAGTTTAGAAGGATGAAAAGGGATCTTATTGAAACTTACAGGATACTGAGAGGCCTACACAGAGTGGACGTGGAGAGGAAATTTCTACCAAAAGGAAAAACTAGAACCCAAGGGCACAGCCTCAGACTGAAGGGACCATCCTTTAAAACTGCGATGAGGAGGAATTTCTTCAGCGAGAGAGTGGTGAGTCTGTGGAGGCCAAATCACTGGGTGTCTTTAAGAGAGAGATAGATAGGCTCTTGATTAATAGGGAGATCAGGGGCGGGATTCTCCGACCCCCCCGCCGGGTCAGAGAATCGCTGGGGGGCGGTGTGAATCCCGCCCCCGTCGGCTGCCGAATTCTCCGGAGCTGGGGATTTAGAGAGGGCGGGAATCGAGTCGCGCCAGTCGGCGGCCGCTGGCAGCGGCCCACCCGGCAATTCTCCAGCCCATGATGGGCCGAGTGGCCGCCCGTTTTCGGCCAGTCCCTCCGGCATAAATTAGAGTAGGTTCTTACCGGCGGGACCTGGCTGCGCAGGCAGCCTCTGGGGTTCTCGGAGGGGGGGGGGGGGGGGGGGGGGGGGGATCTGGCCCCGGGAGGTGCCCCCACGTGGCCTGGCCCACGATCGTGGCCCACCGATCCGTGGGTGGGTCTGTGGCGTGGGGGCACTCTATTCTTCCGTGTCGGCTGGTGTGGTCCTCTTCCATGGCCGACGCGGAGATGAAACCCCCCTGCGCATGCGCTGGGATGATGCCAGCACACGCGGGCGCTCCCATGCACGCACCAACTCTTTGCTGCCAGTTGGCATGGCGCCAAGCCCCTTCCCCGCCGGCCGGCGCGGCACAAACCACTCCGGCGCCGGCCCAACCTCTGAAGGTGCGGAGGATTCCGCACCTTTGGGGCGGCCCGACGCCGGAGTAGTTCACGCCACTCCTCGGCGCCGGAGATGCCCGCCCTGCCGATTCCCGCAGAAACACGCCTCAGGTGTTTTAGAACATAGAACATAGAACGATACAGCGCAGTACAGGCCCTTCGGCTCTCGATGTTGCACCGACATGGAAAAAAAACTAAAGGCCATCTAACCTACACTATGCCATTATCATCCATATGCTTATCCAATAAATTTTTAAATGCCCTCAATGTTGGCGAGTTCACTACTGTTGCAGGTAGGGCATTCCACGGCCTCACCACTCTTTGCGTAAAAAACCCACCTCTGACGTCTGTCCTATATCTATTACCCCTCAATTTAAGGCTATGTCCCCTCGTGCTAGCCACCTCCATCCGCGGGAGAAGGCTCTCGCTGTCCACCCTATCTAACCCTCTGATCATTTTGTATGCCTCTATTAAGTCACCTCTTAACCTTCTTCTCTCTGACGAAAACAACCTCAAGTCCATCAGCCTTTCCTCATAAGATTTTCCCTCCATACCAGGCAACATCCTGGTAAATCTCCTCTGCACCCGTTCCAAAGCTTCCACGTCCTTCCTATAATGAGGCGACCAGAACTGTACGCAATACTCCAAATGTGGCCGTACTAGAGTTTTGTACAACTGCAACATGACCTCATGGCTCCGGAACTCAATCCCTCTACCAATAAAGGCCAACACACCATAGGCCTTCTTCACAACCCTATCAACCTGGGTGGCAACTTTCAGGGATCTATGTACATGGACACCGAGATCCCTCTGCTCATCCACAGTACCAAGAATTTTACCATTAGCCAAATATTCCGCATTCCTGTTATTCTTTCCAAAGTGAATCACCTCACACTTCTCCACATTAAACTCCATTTGTCACCTCTCAGCCCAGCTCTGCAGCTTATCTATGTCCCTCTGTAACCTGCAACATCCTTCCGCACTGTCTACAACTCCACCAACTTTAGTGTCATCTGCAAATTTACTCACCCATCCTTCTGCGCCCTCCTCTAGGTCATTTATAAAAATGACAAACAGCAACTGCCCCAGAACAGATCCTTGTGGTACGCCACTCGTAACTGAACTCCATTCTGAACATTTCCCATCAACTACCACTCTCTGTCTTCTTTCAACTAGCCAATTTCTGATCCACATCTCTAAATCACCCTCAATCCCCAGCCTCCGTATTTTCTACAATAGCCGACCGTGGGGAACCTTATCAAACGCTTTACTGAAATCATATACACCACATCAACTGCTCTACCCTCGTCTACCTGTTCAGTCACCTTCTCAAAGAACTCGATAAGGTTTGTGAGGCATGACCTACCCTTCACAAAACCATGCTGACTATCCCTAATCATATTATTCCTATCTAGATGATTATAAATCGTATCTTTTATAATCCTCTCCAAGACTTTACCCACCACAGACGTTAGGCTCACCGGCCTATAGTTACCGGGGTTATCTCTACTCCCCTTCTTGAGGAGAAGTCATGAGAATGGGGATGAGAAACATATCAGCTATGATTGAATGGTGGAGAAGACTCGATGGGACGAATGGCCTGATTCTACTGCAATATCTTATGATCTTATGCATGAATCATAAAAGGCTAGCAGGCAGGTACAGCAAGTAATTAGGGAAACTGATAGATATTTATTGTGAGGGGAATTGAATATAAAGGTAAGGAGGTTATGCTTCAGTTATACAGGATACTTGTGAGACCATATCTGTAGGGTATTTGTCTCCTTATTTAAGGAACGAAGTAAATGCATTCATAGCAGTTCAGAGATGGTTTATTAGACTCATACCTGGAATGGGCGGTTAGGCTTCTGAGGAAAGGTTGGTCAGGCTAGGCTTGTATCCACTGGAGTTTATAAGAATAAGATGCAACTGAATTGAATAATCTTTATTAGTGTCCCAAGTAGGCTTACATTAACACTACAGTGAAATTACTGTGAAAATCCCCTAGTCACCATATCCGGCGCCTGTTCAGGTACACTGAGGGAGAATTCCGAATGTCCAAATCACCTAACAGCACGTCTTTTGTGGGAGGAAACCGGAGCGCCCGGAGGAAACCCACGCAGACACGGGGAGAACATGCAGACTCTGCACAGACAGTGACCCAAGCCAAGAATCGAACCGGGGTCCCTGCTGCTGTGAGGTAACAGTGCTAACCACTGTGCTGCCGTGCCGCCCACAAAAACATATCAGATCGTGAGTGATCTTAATAGAGTGGTTGTGGTGAGGATGTTTCCTCTTGTGGGAGAATCTAGAACTAGAGATCGTTGTTTAAAAATAAAAGGTTGTCCAGTACAGAGAAAGGGTTGTTAGTCTTTGGAATTCCCTTCCTAAAAACGCAGTGGAAGCAGAGTCTTTGAATGCTTTCAAGGCAGAGCAAGATAACATTCTTGATAAACCAAGGGGGTGAAATATTATTGGGGGTAGGCAGGAGATTACAGTCAGATCATCACAATCTTATTGAATGCTGTCATGATATGCTGATATGCACATAATGATATATAGACAGGGAGCTAATGAACACAGTGAACTGGACATGACCAATGAGCAGGCAGGACACTCAGGTGTAGTATCTCACTATAAAAGGCACGAGACACTCACACTCCGCCTCTTTCCACTGATGAACATCTACAGAGAGAATTAGGGTGTATTTACAGTATCACACCTCCAGCACGTGGATAAGAGCTAGTCTGGTTCAATCAGACAGAGTAACCACACTTAGGTTAGCAGAGAGTCGAACTCATAGAGAACTGTCCTAACTGTGCTACAGAGTTCAATAAATCAGATTGAACTAACTTCAAGATCGGGAGTATCTTTTGGGTCAAAGCTGCATCCAGTTGCAGCCAGTGTTATACTAGAGTACATAACACATCAAATGGCAGGGCAGGATTGTGGGGCCCAGTGGCCTACTCCTGCTCCTAATTTATATGTTTGCAGTTTACATGTTAAAGTGGCGTAAAAGCTAAAACGAGCAGGTGTTTTGCTGTCCAGAGACAGGTCTTTGTGGTGGTCAAGTGGGTCAATTGTTAACAAGACGGTAATGTCCTCATTTTTCAGCATTTAATTTTTAATTAACACTGATTTGACCGAGGGAATTGACCCGAGTGTATTGTGTTGCAAGCAGATATTGGAGCTCAAAGTAGAAGAATATGTTCACAGAACGTACAATGTAGAAGGAGGCCATTCAGCCCATCAAGTCTGCACCAGCAATTGGAAAGAGCACCCTATCTAAACTCACACCTCCATCCTATCCCCGTAACCCCATAACCCCATCTAAACTTTTAGACACTAAGGGCAATTTATCACGGCCAATCCACCTAACATGCACATCTATGGACTGTGAGAAGAAACTGGTGCATCCGGAGGAAACCCACACAGTCATGGGGAGAATGGGCAGACTCCACACAGACAGTGACCCAAGCTGGGAATCGAACCTGGGACCCTGGAGATGTGAAGTAACTGTGCTAACCACTGTGCTACTGTGCCACTCCAATGCAGTGCATAAAGATGGCTAGCATTGCTGCCTCACAACGCCGAGGACCTGGGTTCGATCCTGGCCCCGGGTCACTGTCTGTCTGGAGTTTGCACATTCTCCCCGTGTCTGCATGGGTTTCACCCCCGCAACCCAAAAAGATGTGCAGGGTAGATGAATTGCCATGCTAAATTGCCCCGTAATTGGCAAAAAAGAATTTATTATTTTTAAAAAACAAAAAGAACTCAAATCAACTGAAGCAGGAGCCATAGAATTGTTTGAGTGCCTGCTGCCTCCTGAACATATGTAATCAGTGAGCTAAACATAGAGCCTGCAAAGCGTTGAATGATTGGCAAAGCATTCAGGGCTGAATTCTGTATCCACCCACTGTCAAAAATACAAGTCTAAGGGGAGAAGCAAGCAGTGAACATTCATCACACTGAATATATAATGATTGTGGAAGAATCTTTCTTCGATGGGGTATCTGTGACGAATTGGTGAATGCACTTATAAAGAATGGATTTATAAATGGTGACAGAAGGAAAGCTTCCTCCTGTATCAATTTGCACTAATCCAATACCTCAGCATGAAATTAATGATAATTTCCATCATTATCTACTTGTGAGGGAGTCATATAATTATTGCTTATTATGGAGATTAATTTTCACTCCGAATATTTTAAACATTGGATGGTTTTGGAGTTTATTCATGGTGACGAAGCATACTGTGCATGAATATTCAGGAGGGAGGAGGAGGCATTTGAAAAACCCTGCACGGTGCTGCTTTATTCATTTGAGACACCATAATTTTCCTTCACTGACTGAAACATTGTTTGTTTTGTTCGCACGGAATTAGTAAAATAGTCAGTTCAAAAATTAAATTTGACCCTTTGCTTTCTTGTTCCCATGTTCTGCAAGTATGAAGCATGGGTACCTCTGACTGCGACATTTCCCTGAAGCTACCATTGGTAATGCCATTTTTGCAGGTTGCTTCCCTGGAACTCTGAGAAATAAGGATGGTCAGCAAACAACAAATTTACTCTGTATGAGAAGAGTAAGTAAAGTCATCATAGTCCCAGGTGACCATAGGCTGCTTTCCGCTTTCGGGGGGGGGGGGAGGGGGGGGGGGGGGGGGGGGGGGCTGCTGACTGGTGGTGATTTAACCTGAGGGTGGCCACACCTCAGACGAGGGGCAAGTTGATGTGGTGTATATGGATTTCAGTAAAGCGTTTGATAAGGTTCCCCACGGTAGGCTATTGCAGAAAATACAGAGGCAAGGGATTCAGGGTGATTTAGCAGTTTGGATCAGAAATTGGCTAGTTGATAGAAGACAAAGGGTGGTGGTTGATGGGAAATGTTCTGACTGATGTCCAGTTACTAGTGGTGTACCACAAGGATCTGTTTTGGGGCCGCTGCTGTTTGTCATTTTTATAAATGACCAGGAGGAGGGAGTAGAAGGATGGGTGAGTAAATTTGCAGATGATACTACAGTCGGTGGAGTTGTGGACAGTGCAGAAGGATGTTACAAGTTACAGAGGGACATAGATAAGCTGCAGAGCTGGGCTGGTAGGTGGCAAATGGAGTTTAATGCAGAAAAGTGTGAGGTGATTCATTTTGGAAGGAATAACGGGAAGACAGAGTACTGGGCTAATGGTAAGATTCTTGGTAGTGTGGGCGAGCAGAGAGATCTCGGTGTCCATGTCAGATCCCTGAAAGTTGCCACCCAGGTTGAGAGGGTTGTTAAGAAGGCATACGGTGTGTTAGCTTTTATTGGTAGAGGAATTGGGTTTCGGAGCCACGAGGTCATGTTGCAGTTGTACAAAACTCTGGTGCGGCCGCATCTGGTGTATTGTGTGCAGTTCTGGTCGCTGCATTATAGGAAGGATGTGGAAGCATTGGAAAATGTACAGAGGAGAGTTACAAGGATGTTGCCTGGTATGGAGGGAAGATCATATGAGGAAAGGCTGAAAGACTTGAGGCTGTTTTCATTAGAGAGAAGAAGGTTAAGAGGTGACTTAATTGAGGCACACAAGATGATCAGAGGATTAGATAGGATGGACAGTGAGAGCCTTTTTCCTCGGACGGTGATATCCAGCACGAGGGACATAGCTTTAAATTGAGGGGAGATAGATATAGGACAGGTGTCATAGGTAGGTTCTTTACTTAGTAAGGGCGTGGAATGCCCTGCCTGCAACAGTAGCAGACCAGCCAACACTAAACGCATTCAAATGGTCATTGGATAGGCATATGGATGATAAGGAAATAGTGTAGAGGGACTTTAGAGGGGTTTCACAGGATGGCGCAACATCGAGGGCCGAAGGGCCTGTACTGCGCTGTAATGTTCTATGTTCTATGTTCTAAGTTAGCGAAGGTGGGACCTTCATGAATAACCTCAACCGGCACGGGAATTGAACCCACACTGTTGGCTTCATTCTGCATCACAAACCAGCTGTCCAGCCAACTGAGCCAGTCAGTACTCTCTTCTCATCAGTGTAAAGCTGTTGTTTTCCCTCACATTGGTATTCTTGCGAATTGTTCTGATGAGTGCAAGATGAAAAGTTTTGACAAAATGTCGCTTTTCTCAGCAATACTCAAATTCTGTATTATCAAACTACTACTTCATTATGGCAGAAAAGGCTGAACTTTTAAAACATTTGTATGCATGTGTGAAAAGGTTTACTCATTGTATTCAAAACAGTCTTGTGCAGGCAAAATCAATCCCTTCCCTGTTTCATGCAGGTACACAGTTTTTATTTAAATGCATTGGTTCTGTTCAGTTTTGGCCTGGACAAGATTAAAGTTGTTGTCACTGACTTCAACAACCTCAGGAACTATAATAGCTGCATTGCCTCAACAACATCAGTGGCAGCCTCAGGAGCCCCAACAGCCTTATGTACCTCAATTGCTTCAGCAAAGGGCCTTAACAATCCCAAGGGCCTCAACAATCTAAAGGACCTCAACAGATTCAGGGAATAGTGCTTCATATGGCTTTACACCAGGCATAGGACTGGAGAAGGCTGATTATAGGAGGCCATATACAGGCCTAGAATAAGATTCCTGGACCTGACTGGGAGCAGTGCCACAGGAGGCTTTGTTTCACCGGTCAGGCACCTGTAACCTCCTACAATGGGACATGCTACATTCCACCTGTGGAACCTGCGGCCACACAGGATGGAAGTGGACTCTCCCATACTGACAGTCATAGTGTTAACATTCCTTAGCTGGCTTTCCAGTACAATCATACATATGGTTAAGTGATTCCAGCAGTTTTCTTTTTATGGTTGAAGTTCCTGAAGTTATCAACTGGGTGAGGACCTCACCCTCTCATGAAGTGTCTCCTTTCCTATTCCTGCCAACAATCTTGTGGCTGGTTACTGGTGCTCTGTGATTTACCATGTGCTGACCTCTCAAACATTATATGACAGCTGATTAACTTGAGCTGATGCCTTGGAGGGATATACAACAATATTTAAGAGGCATTATTTCTACCGAGGTCTTTTCTTATGAGAGATGCTCTTGCTAGTGAGCAGGACCTAAAACAAGGGGAAAAGGAAAAGGAGTCATGATGGGAGATAGAAATTGCACATTTTCAGATGATAATCTTGAAAATATAGCTTGGGATTTCAGTGCTTGCTGAGAATAAGGAAAGGTTGTAAATAATATGTAGATATCCGACATCAGTTCTTTGATAATGCTGACTCTACCTGGGTCATTGATCAGACCAGCAAGGCTCTCCTTGAGTGAGCCAATGATGTTCAGAACTCTTTCCTTAATCTTGATTCTCTCCTTTTCATTGTGCACTGTCTTGATTTGTAGAAAGGGAGTGTTTTGATGACAGAATTTTGTGTTTATATATCTACATTTATGACCATTCTTCCCTCTTGTCTGACTATTAGGAAATCATATTTGAAATCTGCAGTGGATCACTAAAAGTCGTTCTTGAATAACAATAAAGGGCTCCAACTGCACTTATTTTGCAAATAGAGGACAGCAAGCCAATTAAAAGACTCAATTTGAAGTTTCAGTCATTAAATTAACCTGCCTATCCACGTTTTCTTCCTGTAATATGTAGTGTAAAGGTTTAATGTTAAATAAGTATATGGGACAGTCTGTATCTTCAGTGATGGCAGATCACATGACAGCAGGATATGCTGAAAGATAGTTCTATTGTGCTGTACATTGTTGGTAGAAAGTTCAATAAAACATAAGGTTTACCAAAAGCCTTGCCTGCAGCAGTGTCTATCAATCCTGACCAAAATCAACCTCATTTAAGACCCATGGTGATGGTAATAGACAGTGACAGCAGAACAAAATGACCAAAAAGGTACCAAGGTTAGAGCTCAGTAACTGGAAATAGTAGCAATGCAAATGACTGTGGAGCACGGGCAGCATGGGGAAATACCAAAAGGACTCAGAGAGAGGCTGGAGTGAAGAAAAGCCATGGAGAAAACCTGTCCTTTACCGTGCAGGGCAGCACGGTAGCATTGTGGATAGCACAATCGCTTCACAGCTCCAGGGTCCCAGGTTCGATTCCGGCTTGGGTCACTGTCTGTGCGGAGTCTGCACATCCTCCCCGTGTGTGCGTGGGTTTCCTCCGGGTGCTCCGGTTTCCTCCCACAGTCCAAAGATATGCGGGTTAGGTGGATTGGCCATGATAAATTGCCCTTAGTGTCCAAAATTGCCCTTAGTGTTGGGTGGGGTTACTGGGTTATGGGGATAGGGTGGAGGTGTTAACCTTGGGTAGGATGCTCTTTCCAGGAGCCGGTGCAGACTCGATGGGCTGAATGGCCTCCTTCTGCACTGTAAATTCTGTGTAAATTTACCAGACTGCTCCACCCAAGTGAAAGGCCTGGATCAAGCTGAGAAGCCATGGAAGTGACATTGGAGGTTTACCAGGTACACAATCACTTTGGGCCAAGCAGAGAACACTAGCAAAGACCAGGTCAGTACTCTTCTCTACACCATAGGCAGTAGTGCAGACAATGTGAGGGCATAAACGAAGAGACAGTGACATATGAAGAGGTTATAAAAGCCTAGGATGTTGATTTTAGCTTGAGAAGGAGCACTATCATAGAAAGCGTGAAGTTTAATAAACATATCTAAAGACCGGGAGAGAGTATAGATTTCTTCACTGATGATTTATATCGGCTGACTGAGAATTGTGAACATGGAGCCTTGAAAAATGAATTAATTCTGGATTGAAGGAGACTTTGAGTAGACTTTATTCGATTTTCTGCAGTCATGGAAGATTTTACACTACTGGAGGGTGTGCAGTTAGCAAGGCATGTGAAAATGAGAAAGCAAAATTATGTATTTATTTGAGGAGAAAAGGAGAATTTGTGAAGAAAAACAGCTCCTACAGTGTGAGTTGCCCTCAAAAACAGAGAAAGAATGAAGAGGGCGCAAGATCTGCCCTTACTCAGTGTTCCCACTGTGGCGGGAAAAGGCTACCCCGGCAGAAAAAACACCCTGCCAAAAATACAGACTGCCATTCCTGTAAGAAGAGAGGCAAGCCACAGTGAAAAACTCCTGATACAAAAATTAAACCAGTAACTACTTAAAACTTGTAGAATTCAAGAAATTGAAGCTGTAAAAGTTTATAAGTTGCACTTCTTGGGAGGCATTGCAGGTTCTAATGACAACTATTGCAGCGCATACATTATGATCAACAGAAATGAAACAAACTTCAAATTAGACATTGAAATAGGCATTTCAATTCTTTCAGACACAGAACAGTGACTAAAACAAGGCTTCCTCCAGCCAACGATCATATGTTTCCATGTCCAGGAGGCATTCAACTGAATGTCAAGGGACAGTTGACTGCTACACTTCAGTACAAAGGAAGTCTACATCATCAGTGATGGAAGATCACATTGTAACAGAGTATGCAGGGCGATAGTTCTATGTGAAGCTTGGTGCCAGCCTTATGTTGTACATACTTAGTAGAATTTTCAACAGTAAGGAAAGTTTACCACCAGCCTTGACTCAAGCAATCCCTATCAATCCTGACCAAGAGCAACCTCATCTGAGATCCACAACAATGATAACAGATAATACAGATGGTTATATATTATTAACTAAACAGGCTGTTATAACATCCTCACATAATGAATTTTATAGGCAACAAATAGATAAAAATGCTCATTCAAAGCATTTTTTGGTATGTGAAAACATACAAATGTTATAATTAGGACATGCCAGGATCTGCAATCTAATATGATAATACTTCTATTCACATAAAAACATTAATCTGCTCGGGAAATCTTTATCGTAGCTATCCAAACTGCTTCATTTAGCAGACATTTAAGGTATGTCTAACCATGGTTTAAGGAAGAATTCATTTCGAGATTGCCTTAATGTTTCCTCAGGATGTCCCAAATCTTTCACAACCAATGATTTAATTTTGAACTGCAGTAATTTTTATGTTGGCAAAGTCTCAATGTTGTACAGATGTCAAGTAATTTAATAATTAGAACTCTTCGGAAGAGGAACAGAGGGGCAGGGCAGCACGGTGGTTAGCACTGCTGCCTCACAGCGCCAGGGACCCGAGTTCAATTCCAGCCTCGGGTGGCTGTCTGTGTGGAGTTTGCACTTTCTCACCATGTCTGCGTGGGTATCCTCTGGGTGCTCCAATTTCCTCCCCCAATCCAAGGAAGTGCAGGTTAGGTGGTTTGGCCAAGCTAAATTGCCCTTTAGCCTAAAAAAAAGGTTAGGTGGAGTTCCTGGTTAACGGGGATAGGGTAGACACATGGGCCCAGGTAGGGTGCTAGCTCTTTCACTGGGTAGGTGCAGACTCGATGGCTCGAATGGCCTCCTTCTGCACTGTAGTGATTAAGTAGGCCACTCGGCCCCTTGAGCCCACTCCATCATTTAACTAGATCATTACCGATCTTCTACCTGAACATCACCCTCCTGCACACTTCTCATATCTATTGTGTCTATAATGTCTCAATAATGCATTTCTTCCTCAGGATGAGAAACAGAAATGTCTCTAATGAAGGAACTACTGCCATTTTCAAAAGTATATCGGCAGGATTCTCCATTTCTGAGACTAAGTATTGACTCCAATGCAGAATTTCACGACAGTAAAACTGGCACTACACAGCAATCTGTGCTGTGTGTGTGTGTGCGTGCGGTCTGTGCTGTATGAGATTGCAGTCTGTGGTGTGTGTGTGTAGTCTGTGCTGTGCGAGTGTGCAGTCTGTGCTGTGTGATGTGCAGTCTGCTATGTGTGCAGTCTGTGTTGTAAGTGTGCAGTCTGCTGTGTGAATATGCAGCCTGTGCTGTGTGAATATGCAGGCTGTGCTGTGTGAATATGCAGTCTGTGCTGTGTGAATATGCAGTCTGTGCTGTGTGAATATGCAGCCTGTGCTGTGTGAATATGCAGCCTGTGCTGTGTGAATATGCAGTCTGTGCTGTGTGAATATGCAGTGTGTGCTGTGTGAATATGCAGGCTGTGCTGTGTGAATATGCAGTCTGTGCTGTGTGAATATGCAGCCTGTGCTGTGAGTGTGCAGTCTGTGCTGTGTGAATATGCAGCCTGTGCTGTGTGAATATGCAGCCTGTGCTGTGTGAATATGCAGCCTGTGCTGTGTGAATATGCAGTGTGTGCTGTGTGAATATGCAGTGTGTGCTGTGTGAATATGCAGTCTGTGCTGTATGAGAGTGCAGTCTGTGCTGTGCAAGCGTGCAGTCTGTGCTGTGATGTGCAGTCTGTTGTGCGAGTGTGCAGTCTGTGCTGTGTTAGTGTGTAGTCTTTGCTGTGTTCGTGTGCAGTCTGTGATGTGTGATGTGCAGTCTGTGTGTGAGTGTGCAGTTGGTGCTGTGTGAGTGTGCAGCCTGCTCTTTGGGTGTGCGGTCTGTGCTCTGTTAATGTGCAGTCTATGCTGTGCGAGTGTGCAGTCTGTGCTGTGTGATGTGCAGTCTGCTATGTGTGCAGTCTGTGTTGTAAGTGTGCAGTCTGCTGTGTGAATATGCAGCCTGTGCTGTGTGAATATGCAGTCTGTGCTGTGTGAATATGTCACCTGTGCTGTGTTAATATGCAGTCTGTGCTGTGTGAATATGCAGTCTGTGCTGTGAGTGTGCAGTCTGTGATCAGAATGTGCAGTCTGCTGTGTGAATATGCGGTCTTTGCTGTGTGAATATGCGGTCTTTGCTGTGTGAATATGCAGTCTTTGCTGTGTGAGTGTGCAGTCTGCGTGAGTGTGCAGTCTGCTGTGTGAATATGCAGCCTGTGCTGTTTGACTCAGCAGTCTGTGTTGTGTGAGTGGACTGAAGTGGTCCTAATGAAGTCAACCACTGTGGAACAAACCATTGCGAATCTTGACAAGATCTCTGTGAGATTCGGAAAAGTAGAGCAGTTCGTGAGCAACATTGGACCAAACGTTACAGCCCAAGAGTGTGAAGACTACTTAAAACACCTGACCATCTATTCATGAATGGTTTGGCCAAATGGTTTGTCCAGACTTGCAGCAGGCACCGAAAGCTTCTAAGGACCAAGGGTCACTTTATCAGTGTGTGAACAAATTTCTAGCAACATACCATAATACAACACACACGACAACACATAGTTGCCCAGCTTTGCCATTGATGAAAAGGAAGCCAGAGGAGACAACTGAGATAGTCGAGTGAAACCAATATTCAAGGATCTTAAGATGAGAAAGCAACGCACGGAAACGCTCGTTTCAACAAGGAGAACGTGTTGGCACGCGGCTACATCACTAGTGAGAAGTGGGTCACTGTGATTGTATTGGCACAGACTGGTCCAATATACTCTACGATCCAAATGACAGACGAATTTGTGTGGAGATGCCATGCAGATCAATTATTGTCAACATGCATTAGTGTGCCAGGGCTACCTCAGGAGGTAACAGCCTCTGTTCTGTCTGACTGTGTGACCTCTAGTCCATCTGCAGAAGCAGGGAATGCACCAGAGGTACCTGCTACTACTAATCTTCCCTCGGAAAAAGAGACTGTCATGCCTTCCAGGGTAGAGACATCTACTGGAGAGCCTGAAAATATATCTAAGGTCAAGAATAACAAAGTCCTGGAAGTGTGCAGGCAATCAGCAAGAAATAGATGCCCATCTGATTGTCTATCTTATTGACTGTGTCATTACAATGTAATAATATGTTTCCTACATTTGAATATATAGGTAAATAACTATGTTAAAATACTAGTCATTAGCTGTGTTGGACCTTAGAACTAAAGGGTGAGGGATGTTATATATGTGGGTTGTTGTAGTTTTGTGCAATGTCTCTTTAAAAACCGTGTCACGCGACATCATCAGCTACTTTGCAGGTTTTTCATAGAATCTCTACAGTGCAGAAGAGGCCATTTGGCCCTTCGAGTCTGCACTGGAAAGAGCACCCTACTTAAGCCCACAACTCCACCCCATCCCTGTAACCCAGAAATCCCACCTATCCTATTTTTTACACTAAGGGCAATTTAGCACGGCCAATCCACCTAACCTGCACATCTTTGAACTGTGGGAAGACACCGGAGCACCCGGAGGAAACCCAGAGGAAACCCATGCAGACCCTTAATCTAGTACCTTCATACAGTGAAAACCTATTTAATAAACCTCTATTAATGTTGTATTTGATTCACGTGCATCAGAAATCTATTTATTTTGTACTGTTAGTCCCAAGAACAACACTTTACAAATTCAAGGGACGGGATTCTCCCATCGCGCGGCTAAGTGTTGACGCCAGCGTAAAAACGGGAGTGTTTTACTCCGGCGTCAACAGGCCTTTTGGCACCCGATTCTCCGGGCCACAGGAGCCCATGCCACTCCAGCTGCTGACCCGGCGTCAACTGGACGCCGCGGGGTCCACGCATGCGCAGTGGCACCGGCACCAATGCGCGCATGCACAGTGTCTCTCTTCTCCGCGCCGGCCCCGACGCCAAATGGCATAGGGCTACAGGGGCCAGCGCGGAAGAAAGGAGGCCCCCGGCCCGAGAAGCCGGCCCGCCAATTGGTGGGCCCCAATCGCGGACCAGTCCACAACGGACGCCCCCTTGGGGTCAGACCCCCCCTTCCCCCCCCCACAGGCCGCTTCCGGACCCTTCCACGCCGAGGTCCCACCGGCTCAGAGCATTTTAGAACAGTGCCGGCGGGACTCAGGTTTTTTATCACGGCCGCTCGGCCCACCTGGGCCGGAGAATCGCGGGGGGCCGAGTAGAGCGGCTGGCCCCAATGGCGTTGATTTCTCCGCTCTGTGGAGAATCGCGTCCCAGCATCGGGCCGGCGTGGCATGATTCATGCGTCCCCCTGCTCCCCCCCTGCCGATTCTCCAACCCGGCGCGGGGTCGGAGAATCCCGTCCAAGGTCCTTCAGTTTTTTTCAAAAACATGTTCCTCATTCTATTCATAATAATATTCTTAATTTCTAGATGTTCTCCTATTCTTTTCATTAGTAGGTATTCTGTTATTTTTCCTACTACTGATGTGAGGCAGCTGGCCTGTAATTCCCTGGACATGCTCTATCCCCTTCTTAAATATGGGAATAATATCAGCTGTCTGCCAGTTTTCTGACATTTATCCCGAGGTTCTTTTAATGGATGCAATCCATCTGGACAAGGAGTTTTATCCTCTTTGACATTGATTTATTTATTTAATACATCCTTTTTTTACATTTTAAATGCAGTTATCTTATTTCTCATCTCATTATTCAACGTCATACACATCTTGTTTAATTGTATGCAGGTGGTAGGCATTAACTGGGGATTCGCTTTGCCCCGGAAAAAAAGAAGGGACAGAAATTGTGGCTGTTGGTTTCAAAGGCACATTTTTCTAATATGTAACTGTGAAAATAGATGTTCAAATAAGTGTGTAAAGATTAGTTCCAGTTCTATCCTTCGCTGAGTGGTTTCCTGGAATATAACAAAGGACTTTCCAAAGCACAATACAGTCAATGAAGTACTTTTGAAGTGTAATGTTGTAATGCAGGAGATGTGAAAGGGAATTTGCACATAGCAAGATCCCACACATAGAAATGTGATCATCTGTTTTAGCGATGACAGGTGACAAAAATATTAGCTGGGACTTTTCTGTTAGCCTACAACATAGTTCCATGGGAAGGATCTTTTATGTCTATTTGAAAGAGAAGGCATTCTTCGGTTTAAACATCCCATCTAAAAGATAACACCTCTAACAGTACAGCATTTCCTCAGTCCTGCGATGTACTTTGAATACATAGGTACTAAAATGTATTAACTAGCAGGTTCAATCTACATTAAAGGGCCAAGAACTTGTCATGAAGGTACATGTCGGGTCCCACCTGCACATGGCATATTATAGACATGCCTACTGCCATTTTGAAACAGGGAGCCAACTAAAGGCCAGGGAACGGGCTCGCTGTCCAATCAGTGATGGTGGGCGGGCAGGCTCCAGAGCTGGATGACCAATGGGAGGCCCTTAGGCATTCATAAGTCAGCAGCTGAGGTGGAGGCTGCCAATCTGAAGGTGAAGGCAGCGAGGAAGAAGTCCAGGAAAGGTTTTTTGATTTTTAAAAGACCGAATCTGTCCTCAGGCATCACCTGAAGGGGCAGATCCTTCAGTGACAGCCAGCAGGCGCAGCTGTGATCCGGTGATCATTATAGGTGTAGAGGGGGTGTCCATCCTTTGAAAAATTACAGACATCCTGCGCTGAGTCCACCACATTGTGGTTTGCCTGCATTGCTGAGTGGAAATTGGAGCCATAATATTCCTCTTAATTGAATTGATTTTCAGATGATTGGTGACCCATCGCTTGCTGGCAGTGAAGTGATCCAACCCCTGCCTTGCCTCAGAGTCAGGATTATGATGGGGAGCTGGCACGATATCTAGTGGCTCCAAATTGAGGGCCCACCCGTCTTCAATCCTGACCCTGACCTCGACTGAAAGTTAGGCCCATTATGTAGCCCAGTGAAGATAACATCTGACAAGGGCATTTAAGGGCAGCACGGTAGCATAGTGGTTAGCATCAATGCTTCACAGCTCCAGGGTCCCAGGTTCGGTTCCCGGCTGGGTCACTGTCTGTGCGGAGTCTGCACATCCTCCCCGTGTGTGCGTGGGTTTCCTCCGGGTGCTCCGGTTTCCTCCCACAGTCCAAAGATGTGCGGGTTAGGTGGATTGGCCATGCTAAATTGCCCGTAGTGTCCTAAAACGTAAGGTTAAGGGGGAGTTGTTGGGTTACGGGTATAGGGTGGATACGTGAGTTTGAGTAGGGTGATCATTGCTCGGCACAACATCGAGGGCCGAAGGGCCTGTTCTGTGCTGTACTGTTCTAAATTCTAAAAAAATGACAGAAAAACGCTTGTTGCAATTGAATTTGACTGTTAGATATTCCAAATCCCATAGAGCCTTAAGTATCAAACCATAAGTGGGGGAGGGTGTGTGTTGGGGGTGGGGGGGGGGGGGGGGGGGGGGGGGGGGGAGAGGGTATTTTTCATCTAACTCACTTGGTGAGCAGCTGAAAGGGTCAGAGTGACCACCTGTTTTACCTGCCTGATTTTACTTTCCATCAATGTCAGCTTCCTGGGAAGGGAAGGCCAAAACCACTCCTAAGGACTTTGGCATTCCACATAGAACATACAGTGCAGAAGGAGGCCATTCGGCCCATCGAGTCTGCACTGACCCACTTAAGCCCTCACTTTCACCCTATCCCCCTAACCCAATAACCCCTCCTAACCTTTTTGGGCACTAAGGGCAATTTAGCATGGCCAATTCACCTAACCTGCACGTCTTTGGACTGTGGAAGGAAACCGGAGCACCCGGAGGAAACCCACGCAGACACGGGGAGAACGTGCAGACTCCTCACAGACAGTAACCCAAGCCGGGAATCGAACCTGGAACCCTGGCGCAGTGAAGCCACAGTGCTATCCACTTGTGCTACCATACTGCCCATAAAGCACGTGTTCCAATAGGGATCAAAGAAATATTTCAGCTTAAGCATAGGAATCTACATTCCCCCACCACCAGCGTAGATGAGGTAGAAGTTTTCAAAGGAACAGCCGACTAAAATGGTTTTCAAATTATATGTCTTGCAGAACATCTGCCATCCCAGGAATGCAGAATGTATACATATTCCCCTCAAAACAGTTCACTGAGTGAAGTTGAAGAATTTGGGAATGATTTTTCTTTCCCGTGTGTACAGTTGGGCAGTGCGTCTGCTCAGCTTGCCCAATGGACACTCTGATCACCCTCTGAGATCAGGCCCTATTGAAATCCAATAGGCAAGTTGCCATTTCTAATCGTACTCCTTTTAGGGTGCTCACCAGGTGGAATGGAGAGAATTACAGTGGGACTACAGGTGTAATTTTCAAAGGTAGTTAGTTGAGAGCCAGTTATTAAAATAGCGGGTAGGATTACACCATCTGGTATTCTGATTCGCTGATTGATCTATGAGGATGATGACTGCAGCAGGAAGAAGGTATTCATCTCCTCCAATAGCAACAGATGCTCCATCAAGTCAGCCAACATCAATGGACAGAGTTGGCTGAGCTGGCGAATGTCATCAGCAATGTTCTCAGGGCCCCTCTTGCATCCTACTCTCAAGTCCTGAAAGGGACAGAGATGCAGACTTCAGGGGAGCTGCATTTTAAAATTATGTTTTCATCATACCAATTGTTGACTTCACTTGACTGCTTGCTATTGAGCTTCCACAACATAGAGTTATTCGTTGCCAGCCTGCTTGCGATTCTTCTGAACAACATAGCCATATGCTACCTGAATTGAAACATCACTGGGCCTCTCTTACTGCAGTCAGTGGCACTAGAGGTCTGCGCATCTCTTAGGGATGCTTGTGTCGTGGCCATTAAGGCTCTGAGATTCACCAACTGCTCCTTGGACACACTAAATGGATAAGTGCTTTAATAGGGATGGCCTACAGAATACAATTTATTGCCACTTCTCAGGACGGCAGCATGTCTGGATCTAGCAACTGAACCTTTGTCCACCCAGCACTAGAAAACCAGTTAGGCCAGACTTCCCTCACAACCTCTGGATTGCTGCAGATTGCAACTAGGCCCTCTTATTCCCAAGTTCCAAGAGTGTGACCAGTCTAAACACCTCAAAGCTCTTGATTTGGCCACAGCTGCCTTCCACGTCCCATGGAGGTGCACCTCAAGAAAAATAATGGTCAGCTCAAATAACACTTGGGACTCACAGCAGGAACTAAATTATTTTGTGGGCACTTGTGTAAGCTAGTAAAATATATCTTATTGAAATGTTTTTACTGGAACAAAGCGTGTTCCTGTCATCGCGGCCAACTCTGCAATGTTCATTTACAAAAATATAACATTATAGGCATATGCAGTTTATTCAATGTTGGAAGGACTGAAACAGGTGTCAAACATGATTATTTACAAAGAGGGGGCGAAATTCTCCGACCCCCAGCAGGGTCGGAGAATCGCCTGGGGGCGCCTAAAATCCCGCCCCCGCCATGGCAGAGATTCTCCGCCACCCGGGAAGTGGCGGGAGCAGGAATCTCGCCACTCCGATCGGAGAGGCCCCTGCGGTGATTCTCCGGCCCGGATGGGCCGAAGTCCCGCCGCTGGGAGACCTCTCCCGCCGCCGAGGTTTAAACCACCTCTGGAACGGCGGGCTCAGCGGCGCGAGCAGGCCCCCGGGGTCCTGGGGGGCGGGGGGCGATCGAAACCCTGGGGGGTGCCCCCACGGTGGCCTGGCCCGCGATCGGGGCCCCCCGCTCAGACTGCGGGCCAGTGCCCTCGGTGCACTATATTCCTCCGCGGCCCCCACGGCCTCCGCCATGGCGGAAGCGGAAGAGAACCCCACATCGCGCATGCGCCGGCAGTGACGTCAGCGGCCAACTGCCGCTGACGTCACTGCCGGCGCATGCGCGGACTGGCGAAAGCCTTTCGGCCAGCCCTGCGACCGGGGCGCCGGTTTTTTGCGCCAGTCTTCTGGTGCCAACTGCTCCGGCGCGGGGCTGGCCCCCAAAGGTGGGGAGAATTCCCCACCTTTGGGGAGGCGCGACCCCTGAGTGGTTGGCGCCACTCCCCTACTCCGGGACCCTCCGTCACACCGGGTAGGGCAGAATGCCGCCCAGGATCAGAGAATATTCAGACAAAGCTTTCTTCAATGAACTGTTGCTGAAGAGCTCTGGTCACATGCATGTGATGATGCCCTCTCACTATCCTTTATGTCATAAGTGACATCTGTCACTATGCGGAAGGTACTCATCCAATGGTGACTCCATGTGATGTCCCTGATGCAAATGCAAAGTTATGCAACATGCAGACAAGCATTATAACCCATGGAACACATAATGGGTTATATTGCAAAAAGCCTCAGACCTATCCAGGCTGCGAGATCATTACTCTGGATTGAATGGCCTACTAGATGAGAGTGGCCTGTGGCACAGTGATTAGCACTGCTACCTCACAGAGCTAGGGACCCAGGTTCAATTCCATGGAGCTTTGGATGACTGTTTGGAGTCTGCACGCTCTCCTTGTGTCTGCGTGGGTTTCCTCCCATATTCCAAAGATGTGCATGTTAGGTGGATTGACCATGCAAAAGTGCCCCTAAGTGTGCAAAGCTTAGATTGGATTATGGGGATTGGGCCAAGGCAGGGTTCCCGTTCAGAAGGTTGGTCCATGCTCGATGGGCTGCATGGCCTCCTTCTGCACTGTAGGGATTCGATGATTAGACTTCTATGAGGGCTCTCATTTGTGTCATCGGCGACACTTTTTTAGCAGCACACTCAACTCTGAGTCAGAAGGTTCTGGGTTGAAGCCCCACTTTGGGACTCACCAGGTATTATATTTTGAATGAGGTGTAATGCAAGGCCATATCTGTTCTCGCAGATGGATATAAAAGGTTCATGGCACTATTTTGAAAAAGAGCAGGGAAGTCATCGCCAGTGCGCAAGCCAAAATCTATCATTCAAATAACATCACAAAACAAATTATCTGATCTTTATCACATTGCTGTGTGTGGGAGCTGGCTGTGTGCATGTTGGCTGCTGTAGTACCATAAGACCAAATGTCGCAGGAGCAGAAGTAGGCCACTCAGCCCATTGAGTCTGCTATACCATTCAATGAGATCATGGCTGATCTGATATAATCCTTAACTCCATTTTCCCGCCTTATCCACATAACTGTTGATTCCCTTCTTGGTTAACAATCTGCCAACCGCAGCCTTCAACATACCTAACAACCCAGTCTCTACAACTCTCTACGGTGAAGAATTACTTAGATTAACTATGCTCAGAGAGAAGAAATTCCTCCTCAACTCTGTCTTAAATGGCGACCCCTTACTCTTTGATTATGTCCTCTGGTCCTAGACTGTCCAACAAGAGGAAACAACCTCTCAGCATCTACGCTGTCAAGCCCCCTAAGAATCCTAATGTCTCAATGCTACATGTCTTTAAACTCCAATGAGTACAGGCTCAATCATACTCAAACTCTCCTCGTAAAGATATCCCTCCATACCCTCCAACCAAGTGAACCTTCTCTGGACTGCCTCCAATGTCAGTATATCTTTCCTTAGATAGGAGGAACAAAATTGTTTACAGTATTCCAGGTGTGGTCTAATTAACTCCTTGTATCGGTTTAGCAAGACTCCCCTATTTTTATACTCCGTTCCCTGTGTAATAAAGGCCAACCTTGTAAAGGGGCAGCACGGTTACACAGTGGTTGGTGTAGCGCTAACAATTATACTCAAAGCCGAGAGACTAGTACAATAGAGGCTTTATTGCTGTACGATGTTGTCCCTCCATCTGCAACAGTAGACTAAGGGTCTGAGCAGCTCTCATACATTTATACATAAGCTCCCTGTGGGCGGAGCTAGCCGGCAGGGGCTTACCGGAGGAACCTGTATTACAGGTACAGGCATACATCCCCCTACTGCAGTACACATAACTACAGTGGTTATCTCACCACATTCACCCCCTGGAAAAAATGAGTCCGGCGGGGGTGACATGTAACTCTAATACAAAGGATGCTATTTACAAGAGGGTCCAACAAGGAAAATCAAGAGTCCATCCGGTTAGCAGGTTACAGGTTGAGCCGAATCGGTGGTCGAACGTTCCGCTGTGATCGGCGTAGCTGTGGTGGTGATGTCGGCACAGGCGGTGATGGCAACGATGGTGCAGGTGTTGGCGGTGTTGGTGCTGGCAGCTGGCGGGATGACTCCGAGAGCAAGCCAAAATCTTCCGTGTCCTCCAGGGTGGGCAGGGGGATGAGGGATGGACCTGATGGGGACGAATAGGGGGGCGCTGGGGTTGGCGCGGGAAGGGGTGTGGGCATGGGATCGGCACCTGAGGGAGCCAGGTCCCGGAGCGAGACTGTGTCCTGGCGGCCGTCGGGGAACTCCACGTAGGCATACTGAGGATTGGCGTGGAGAAGGCGTACTTTGTCCACCAGGGGTTCCGCCTTGTGGTGCCGTACATGCCTACGGAGAAGGACTGGGCCCGGAGTCGTGAACCAAGTCGGGAGCAACACCCCGGATGCAGACTTCCTCGGGAAGGCAAAAACACGTTCATGGGGTGTACTGTTAGTTGCGGTGCACAGCAGTGACCGAATGGAATGGAGCGCGTCAGGGAGGACCTGCTGCCAGCGAGCGGCTGGGAGGTTCCTGGACCGTAGGGCCAGCTGGACGGCCCTCCATACCGTCCCGTTCTCCCTCTCTACCTGCCCGTTTCCCCGGGGGTTGTAGCTGGTCGTCCTGCTGGAGGCGATACCCCTGCTGAGCAGGAATTGACGCAGCTCATCGCTCATGAATGAGGATCCCCTGTCACTGTGGATATAGTCGGGGAAACCGAACAGGGCGAAAATGGAATCCAGGGCCTTGATGACGGTGGCAGACGTCATATCTGGGCATGGGATGGCAAAGGGGAACCTAGAAAATTCATCGACCACACTAAGGATGTAGGTGTTGCGGTCGGTGGAGGGAAGGGGCCCTTTGAAGTCCACGCTGAGGCGTTCAAAGGGGCGGGATGCTTTCACCAGGCGCGCGCGATCTGGCCGGTAGAAGTGCGGCTTGCACTCCGCACAGATCTGGCAGTCTCTGGTGACTGTCCGTACTTCCTCGATGGAGTAGGGCAGATTGCGGGCTTTGATCAGATGGTACAAGCGAGTGACCCCCGGATGGCAAAGGCTGTCGTGCAAGGCACGGAGCTGGTTCACTTGTGCACTGGCACATGTACCTCGGGAGAGGGCGTCTGGGGGCTCGTTGAGCTTGCCGGGGCGATACAAGATCTCGTAGTTAAAGGTGGAGAGCTCGATTCTCCACCGCAAGATTTTGTCATTCTTGATCTTGCCCCGCTACGTGTTGTTGAACATGAAGGCTACCGACCGTTGGTCAGTGAGGAGAGTGAATCTCCTGCCGGCCAGGTAATGCCTCCAGTGCCGCACCGCTTCAACGATTGCCTGGGCTTCCTTTTCAACAGAGGAATGCCGAATTTCGGAGGCGTGGAGGGTGCGTGAAAAGAATGCCACGGGTCTGCCGGCCTGATTCAGCGTGGCGGCAAGGGCGACATCTGAAGCGTCGCTCTCTACTTGGAAAGGCAGAGTCTCGTCTACGGCGTGCATCCCCGCCCTGGCTATGTCAGATCGAATGCGGGCGAAGGCCTGTTGTGCCTCGGCCGAGAGGGGAAAATGTGTGGACTGGATAAGTGGCCGGGCCTTGTCTGCGTATTGCGGGACCCACTGGGCGTAATAAGAGAAAAACCCAAGGCAGCGTTTGAGGGCCTTGGGGCAGTGGGGGATTGGGAGCTCCATGAGGGGGCGCATGCGGTCGGGATCGGGCCCCAGTAGTCCGTTTTGGACTACGTAGCCAAGGATGGCTAAGCGGTCTGTGCGGAACACGCATTTCTCCTTGTTGTACGTGAGATTAAGGAGAGATGCGGTGTGGAAGAATTTATAAAGGTTGGCATCATGGTCCTGCTGGTCATGGCCGCAGATGGTGACATTGTCGAGGTACGGGAAGGTGGCCTGCAGTCCGTACCGGTCAACCATTCGGTCCATTTCTCGCTGAAAGACCGAGACCCCAGTCGTGACGCCGAAGGGAACCCTCAGAAATTGGTACAGACGACCGTCTGCCTCGAAGGCAGTGTAGGGACGGTCCGATTTACGGATGGGGAGCTGGTGATAGGCGGATTTCAGGTCAATAGTAGAGAAGACCCGGTACTGTGCAATCTGATTGACCATATCAGAAATGCGGGGGAGGGGGTACGCGTCGAGCTGCGTGTACCGGTTGATGGTCTGGCTGTAGTCCACGACCATCCTGTGCTTTTCCCCGGTCTTAACCACTACCACCTGGGCTCTCCAAGGGCTGTTGCTGGCCTCGATGATACCCTCCCGAAGCAGCCGCTGGACTTCGGACCTGATGAAGGCCTTGTCCTGGGTGCTGTACCGTCTGCTCCTGGTGGCGACGGGCTTGCAACCCACAGTCAGATTGGCAAAGAGGGAGGGAGGCTCGACCTTGAGGGTCGTGAGGCCGCAAACGGTGAGGGGAGGTAGGGGTCCATCAAATTTGAGGGTGAGGCTCTGGAGATTGCACTGGAAATCCAGGCCTAGTAAGAGTGAAGTGCAGAGGTCGGGGAAAATATACAGACGGAAACGGTCGAATTCCACGCCCTGTACAGTAAGTTTAACCAGGCAGAAACCCCGGATCGGGACAGAGTGGGAACCGGAGGCAAGGGAGATCTGCCGGTCGGCGGGATGGACCGCAAGGGAATAGTGCCTTACCGTGTCCGGGTGGACGAAGCTCTCGGTGCTCCCGGAGTCGATGAGGCAGGAGGTCACATGGCCGTTGACCAGAACCGATGTGGAAGAGGGTGCCAGGTTGCGAGGATGGGACTGGTCGAGCGTAACGGAGGCGAGCAGTGGTTGGTCGGCGATTGAGTCAGATGAGTCTGACGAGGAGCGGTAGCGACCCGTGTCCCGTGATGGCGGCCCCTGGAGACGAGATGGCGGCATCCGCAGTACCTGTGGGTAAAATGGCGGCGTCCATGGAGCGCACATGGCTGTGGTGGATGAAGATGGCGGCGCCCATGGGGCGCACGTGGCGGGGGCGGCAAAAGATGGCGGCGCCCACTGATCGCACGTGGGGTCGGGGGAAGCGGACGGCGGGGCCTATTGAGGGAGCGGCTGAGGCGTGGGGACCGGCTGCGCGATAGCGGCGACCGTCCGGGACTGACACACTGCTGCAAAGTGGCCTTTCTTGCCACAAGCTTTGCAGGTCGCTGTGCGGGCCGGGCAGCGTTGGCGAGGGTGCTTCTGTTGGCTGCAGAAGTAACAGTGGGGACCCCCAGGGGGTGCGGTGCGGCGGGCAGCGCAGGCATAGTGCGCGGGGGCGGCTGCTGGGGGAGCCGTTTGCGGGGTCCATGAGGGGTAGGACGGATGGGCCTGGGGAGCCGTTTGCGGGGTCCACGAGGGGTAGGACGGGTGGGCCGAGTGGCTAGCGGAGTAAGTTTGCGCACTATGGGAGGCGGCCGTCATGGAGAGCGCCAGGGCCTTTTTTACGGCCGCGAGGTCGGGGGCGACCCCTTCCAGCAGTCGTTGCCGGATGGGGTCCGAAGCAATGCCTGTAACGAAGGCATCGTGCATGAGTAAATCGGAATGTTCCGTGGCTGTGAGGGCCCGGCAGTCGCAGTCTCGTACCAGAGGTATAAGGGCCCTCCAGAAGTCCTCAATCGACTCACCCGGCTGCTGGACGCGAGTAGAAAGTTGATGCCTCGCAAACAGGGTGTTCGCCGATGGTGCATAGTTCTCCTTGAGCAGTTCCATAGCTGCGGTGTAGTCGGTCGCATCTCGAATGAGCGGAAAGACACTGGAGCTAAGTCTGGAGTACAGGAGTTGCTTTTTCTGAGCCTCCGTCGGGGGAGGGTATGCTGAAGAGATGTAAGCCTCGAAGACTGCGAGCCAGTGATCAAAGTCTTTTCTGGCGTGAGGCGAATGCGGATCCAGCTGCAGACGGTCAGGCTTGATTCTGATGTCCATGGTGACTGGGAAATCGTACAGCAATAAATTGTAGCGCTAACAATTATACTCAAAGCCGAGAGACTAGTACAATAGAGGCTTTATTGCTGTACGATGTTGTCCCTCCATCTGCAACAGTAGACTAAGGGTCTGAGCAGCTCTCATACATTTATACATAAGCTCCCTGTGGGCGGAGCTAGCCGGCAGGGGCTTACCGGAGGAACCTGTATTACAGGTACAGGCATACATCCCCCTACTGCAGTACACATAACTACAGTGGTTAACTCACCACAGTTGGCACTGCTGCCTCACAGCTCCAGGGTCCTGGGTTCAATTCCGGCCTCGGGTGACTGTGTGGAGTTTGCACTTTCACCCCGTGTCTGCGTCGGTTTCCTTTGGGTGCTCTGGTTTCCTCCCACAGTCCAAAGATGTGCAGGTTAGGTAGATTGGTCATGATAAATTGCCCCTTAGTGCCCAAAAGGCTAGGTTACAGGGATAGGAAGGAGGCGTGGGCTTACGTAGGGTGCTCTTTCCAAGAGCCGGTGCAGACTCGATGGGCCAAATGACCTCTTTCTGCACTGTAAATTCTATGATTCTATGAATATTCCATTTGCTTTTAATTACCTGCTGAAATTGCATGTTAGCTTTTCATGATTTATGCATCTGTGCTACAGTATTTTTGCAGTCTTTCTTCATTTATATAATATTTTGCACCTTTATTCTTCCCACCAAACTGCATAACTTCAATTTTCCTACATTATATTCCATCTGACAAGTTTTTTGCCCGCTCACCTAACCTGTCTAAATCACTCTGTAGACTCTTTCAGCAGGATTCTCCGACCACCCGCCAGGTCGGAGAATCTATGGGGGGCAGCTCGAATCCTGCCCCGCCGCCCCGATGCCAGCTGCCGTATTATCTGGCGCCATTTTGTGGACGGGGGCGGGGTTCACACCACGCCGGTCGGGGGCCGTTGGCAGCGGCCCGCCGGCAATTCTCAGGGCCCCGATGGGCCGAGCGGCTTTCCGGTTTTGACCAGTTCCGCCGGCGTGGATAGACATGGTCCCACACGGCGGGACCTGGCAGGTAAGTCGGCTGGTGCTGTCCTCGGGTGGGTGGGGATCCAACCCTGGGGGGGAGGGGAGGGGGGGAGGGGGGCCCCCACAGTGGCCTGGCTTGCGATTGGGGCCCACCGATCTGCAGATGGGCCTGTGCCGTGGGGGCACTCCTTCCTTCCGCGCCGGCACCTGGAGGGCTCCGCCATGGCCGGCGCGGAGAAGACAACCCCCTGCGCATGTGTGGAACCACGCCGCCAGCCCTTTGGTACATGCACAGACTCGGCAGTCCCTTCGGTGCGGCTGGCGCAGCGCCAACCCCTCCGGCGCCCACCCAGCCCCTGGAAGTGCGGAGAATTCCGCACTTTCGGGGGCTGTTGATGCCGGAGTGGTTCTCTCCGGTTTTCCTGCCGGTGTGGGGACTTAGTCCCCGAAAGGAGAATCCCGCCCTTTGTGTCTTCCTGACCACTTGCCTTCCCAAGTATTTTTGTGTCATCCACAAACTTGGCAAAAGTACATTCACTTCCTTCGTCCAAGTCATTAATATAGATTGTTATACTACTTACATTTACCCCCATTAGTTTCCCTAGTACTTTTTCCCTAGGGCTTGTTATTGTATTTCTCATAGAATCATAGAACCCCTACTGTGCAGAAGGTAGCCATTTGGCCCATCGAGTTTGCACCTACCCTCCGAAAGAGAACCTTACCTAAGCCCACTCCCCCCCCTATCCCTTTAAAGTTTCGGCACTAAGGGGAACTTTAGTGTGGCCAATCCACCTAACCATCACATCTTTGGACTGTGGGTGAAAACCGGAGCATCCGGAGTAAACCCACACAGACATTGGGAGAATGTGCAAACTTCACACAGACAGTCATCCAAGGCCGGAATTGAACCCGGGTCCCTGGCGCTGCGAGGCAGCCACTGTGCCACCGTTCCCACTCACTATTTATTTCCTACCCTCTCTTCTGCCCCTTGATTGTTTATTTTTCAATGTTATTAGTTTCTTCTATTGAAGATTGACGCAAAGTATTTGTTTAACTCCTCTGCATTTTCGTGGTTCCGCATTATTATTTCCCGAATCATTCTGTAAGGGGCATATGTTCACTTTGGCCTCTCTCTTCCTTCCTGCTTGTATATTTAATGAAACTCTTGCTGTCTGTTTTCATATTACTTGTTAGTTTATCCTGCTAGTTTATCTTCTCCCTCTTTCTTTTTTTTTTGGTCATCTTTCATTGTTTCTTTATAACTTTCTCCTATACCTATATTACAATAATGAATACATTTCAAAATGATTTCATTGGCTGTAAAGGGATTTGGGATAATCTGAGCTTGTGAAAAGAACTCCATAAATGCGAGTCTTTCTTTCTCAGTTGAACCATGAATTTGGCCATTTGGCCGCGTGTTCATTTGTGAGCAGAGAGCATGAGGCACGTGTGTTTAGGATTTACCCATCCACACACCATCCAGAACTCAGTTGCTGTTGTGTGAATGCGGAATTTTGTGAAACAATTATATTTTAAAATTTCCCTTTATCTTTAAGTAAAACAAATAATTCAAAAAAGGGGTAAATGTCAGGTATACACCTCAGTTCAGAGAAATGCCCATGTGATCTCAGGTTGCCATGGGGAGAGAAACTCTAAAAGAAATCTATTGAGGTGTCGAGTAGCAGTTTTAGTACCTTTCACAATATCTCATAGTAGTCAGCATCAGAGAGAACAAAGGCTTGTGTTAGAGACAAAATGGGACGATTTTAATGATTCAGTTTCTATTCAAAAGAAAGGGGAAGGAACAGACAGGGCTCCTGAAGATTTAATGAATGCGAGCCTTGAGATGAGCCACACTGGAGATAATTGGATATGGAAAACAGAGGCAGAGTGATGGAATGATTGTCAAAAAACACAAAGTTTTGACCTGGAGAGCTGGGAGCGACTTTGAGACTGTCCCTTTAACATTACATATCTTTCAGTAGTGTGCTTTCAAGTAAAAGCTTTTCTTCAGTCATATTTTGATTGTGCTAGTTAATGTAATACTCACCTTTTTCTTCAGTTGGATGTACCAATTGCTTGTTTATCGATGTTAATTTTCATTTGTTTGTTCCAGTAAAAAGTCTTAAAAGTGAAATCTTGTCCATTTGGTTCCTTTCTAACAGTATTTGTTTGGAAATGTATCTCTTGTAAAAAGTTAATAATCTCTATGGGGACTGTATTACTGCGCAGGGGACAAGAAGTGGGGAGATCGAGCATTGGTGCTTTATAAAAGTGTACTTATAGTTGACAAGAAAGTGGCACAGATTTGCATGATGAATTCACTCTGGTTTGGACACAAGGGCAATGCCATGTCACACATCAATATTCCATGCATGAGGGATGACAGCAAACGTCAAGAGTTCTCAGGGTTACTAGGCCATATACTTCCCCATGAGGGTTCACCAGATAGTGGTGATGAAGCATAGAAGTTTCTACGGTCAATCAGCTGGGAAGCTGCATGTCTGACAAAGGAAGATATGGCAACAAACATTGATGAGACCAAACTTTCAGAAATGATTCATGTCAATGTAATGAAAAGCACAGCTCACCTGGCTTACAACCTGTCTCCTAACTCTGAAGCATGTGACAATCTCATGCCAGCCAAGGCACTTATACAGAAGACAGCACGTACTGTGCCAAGAAGTATCGGATCAATCCGTGCGAAGAAGTACAAACTGTGAGTGACAATGGCTACTTTTATGCTAAGTATGACGATATCAAAAGAGGACTCGGCCCACCATCAACAAAGTTGCTCCTTTGAAATCCAGAGTTGGGAAAGTATTCACTGACAGGAACAAGCAAATGGATTGCTGGATAAAGAACTTCTCTGAGCTACACTCACATAAGGTGGATATCTCTCTGCCTGTGCTCGATGATCTTCTCCAGCTACCTGGCCTGTATGAACTTGATGCACAACCCTTCGTACTTGAGCTTTAAAAGGCCACTGACTCTCCAGCAGCAAGACAAGTACCTGGAAAGATTGGAATACCAGCTGAGCTACTCACCCGACTGGGTGCCATGCCTCCAGGTCCGACTCCAAGTGCTGGAGGGAAAGGTCTGTCACACAGCATATCAACAGGATGCAAACATCATCATGTTATACATGAACAAATTCAAAGGGTTCACAACAACTACCATGGCATCTCACTCCTTAGCATCACTGGAAAGGCCTTTGCCAGAATCATTCTAATAAAACTCCATTGATTAACCAACAGAGTATATCTGGAAGATTCAGCCGCCGGGGGGGTCCCACGGTGGCCTGGCCCAAGATCGCGGCAAGCCGATCTGCGGGTGGGCCTGTGCCATGGGGGCACTCTTTCCTTCCGCCCTGGCCTCGGTAGGGCTCAGGCATGGCCGGCGTGGAGAAGAACCCCCCTGAACATGCGCAGGAACACGACGGCCAGCCTGCGCATGCGCAGACCCATGCCGGCAGTTCTGCACATGCGTCAACCCCTTCGGCGCCGACCTAGCCCCCGGAAGTGCGGAGAATTCCACACATTCCGGTCGGCCCGACGCCGGAGTGGTTCGCGCCGCTCTTGGCACCGGCGTCGGGATATCCGGCCAGTTGTGGGAGAATCCCGCCCAAGGTTTTCCTTTCCTCGGGCAGGGTTCTCCCCTACCCAGCGGGGTGAGCAGTCCCAGCGCTGAGGAGTGGTGTGAACCACTGCAGCATCGGGCCGCCCGGAAGGTGCGGGATCCTCCGCACCGTCAGGGGCTAGACCGGCGGCGGGGGGTTGGCACCGCGCCAACCTGTGTCGAAGGGCCCCCGCCGGCCGGCGCGAGTTGGCGAATAAGACCATAAGACCATAAGACATAGGAGCGGAAGTAAGGCCATTCGGCCCATCGAGTCCACTCCACCATTCAATCATGGTTGATTTCAACTCCATTTACCCGCTCTCTCCCCATAGCCCTTAATTCCTCGAGAAATCAAGAATTTTTCAATTTCTGTCTTAAAAACACTCAATGTCCCGGCCTCCACCGCCCTCTGTGGCAATGAATTCCACAGACCTACCACTCTCTGGCTGAAGAAATTTCTCCTCATCTCTGTTCTAAAGTGACTCCCTTTTATTCTAAGGCTGTGCCCCCGCGTCCTAGTCTCCCCTGCTAATGGAAACAACTTCCCTACGTCCATCCTATCCAAGCCATTCATTATCTTTTAAGTTTATATTAGATCTCCTCTCAACCTCCTAAACTCCAATGAATATAATCCCACGATCCTCAGACGTTCATCGTATGTTAGGCCTACCATTCCTGGGATCATCCGTGTGAATCTCCGCTGGACCCGCTCCAGTGCCAGTATGTCCTTCCTGAAGTGTGGGGCCCAAAATTGCTCACAGTATTCTAAATGGGGCCTAACTAGTGCTTTATAAAGCCTCAGAAGTACATCCCTGCTTTTATATTCCAAACCTCTTGAGATAAATGACAACATTACATTTGCTTTCTTAATTACGGACTCAACCTGCAAGTTTACCTTTAGAGAATCCTGGACTAGGACTCCCAAGTCCCTTTGCACTTTAGCATTATGAATTTTGTCACCGTTTAGAAAATAGTCCATGCCTCTATTCTTTTTTCCAAAGTGCAAGACCTCGCACTTGCCCACGTTGAATTTCATCAGCCACTTCTTGGACCATTCTCCTAAACTGTCTAAATCTTTCTGCAGCCTCCCCACCTCCTCAATACTACCTGCCCCTCCACCTATCTTTGTATCATCGGCAAACTTGGCCAGAATGCCCCCAGTCCCGTCATCTAGATCGTTAATATATAAAGAGAACAGCTGTGGCCCCAACACTGAACCCTGCGGGACACCACTTGTCACCGGTTGCCATTCCGAAAAAGAACCTTTTATCCCAACTCTCTGCCTTCTGTCTGACAGCCAATCGTCAATCCATGTTAGTACCTTGCCTCGAATACCATGGGCCCTTATTTTACTCAGCAGTCTCCCGTGAGGCACCTTGTCAAAGGCCTTTTGGAAGTCAAGATAGATAACATCCATTGGCTCTCCTTGGTCTAACCTATTTGTTATCTCTTCAAAGAACTCGAACAGGTTTGTCAGGCATGACCTCCCCTTACTAAATCCATGCTGACTTGTCCTAATCCGACCCTGCACTTCCAAGAATTTAGAAATCTCATCCTTAACGATGGATTCTAGAATTTTGCCAACAACCGAGGTTAGGCTAATTGGCCTATAATTTTCCATCTTTTTTCTTGTTCCCTTCTTGAACAGGGGGGTTACAACAGCGATTTTCCAATCCTCTGGGACTTTCCCTGATTCCAGTGACTTTTGAAAGATCATAACTAACGCCTCCACTATTTCTTCAGCTATCTCCTTTAGAACTCTAGGGTGTAGCCCATCTGGGCCCGGAGATTTATCAATTTTCAGACCTTTTAGTTTCTCTAGCACCTTCTCCTTTGTGATGGCAACCATATTCAACTCTGCCCCCTGACTTTCCTGAATTGTTGGGATATTACTCACGTCTTCTACTGTGAAGACTGACACAAAGTACTTATTAAGTTCCTCAGCTATTTCCTTGTCTCCCATCACTAGATTACCAGCGTCATTTTGGAGCGGCCCAATGTCTACTTTTGCCTCCCGTTTGTTTTTAATGTATTAAAAGAAACTTTTACTATCATTCCTAATGTTACTGGCTAGCCTACCTTCATATTTGATCCTCTCCTTCCTTATTTCTCTCTTTGTTATCCTCTGTTTGTTTTTGTAGCCTTCCCAATCTTCTGACTTCCCACTACTCTTTGCCACATTATAGGCTCTCTCTTTTGCCTTGATGCATTCCCTGACTTCCTTTGTCAGCCATGGCTGCCTAATCCTCCCTCTGATAACCTTTCTTTTCTTTGGGATGAACCTCTGCACTGTGTCCTCAATTACTCACAGAAACTCCTGCCATTGCTGTTCTACTGTCTTTCCCACTAGGCTCTGCTTCCAGTCGATTTTCGTCAGTTCCTCCCTCATGCGCCTGTAATTACCTTTATTTAACTGTAAAACCTTTACATCTGATTCTACCTTCCTTCTTTCAAATTGCAGACTGAATTCTACCATATTATGATCACTGCTTCCTAAGTGTTCCCTTACTTTAAGATCTTTTATCAATTCCCTCGTGGGCTCCATCACAAGCTGTTCCAAAAAGCCATCCTGTAAACATTCAATGAATTCCCTTTCTTTGGGTCCACTGGCAACATTATTTACCCAGTCCACCTGCATATTGAAGTCCCCCATGATCACTGTGACCTTGCCTTTCTGACATGCCCTTTCTATTTCATGGTGCATTTTGTGCCCCTGGTCCTGACCACTGTCAGGAGGCCTGTACATAACTCCCATTATGGTTTTTTTGCCTTTGTGGTTCCTCAACTCTACCCACACAGACTCCACATCGTCTGACCCTATGTCGTTTAGTGCTATTGATTTAATTTCATTTCTAATTAACAAGGCAACCCCGCCCCCTCTACCCACCTCTCTGTCTTTTCGATAGGTTGTAAATCCCTGGATGTTTAACTGCCAGTCCTGAACCCCCTGCAACCATGTCTCTGTGATGCCTACCACATCATACCTGCCAGTCACAATCTGGGCCACAAGCTCATCTACCTTGTTCCGTACACTGCGGGCATTTAAATATAGCACCTTTAATTCCCTATTGACTGTCCCTTTTTGTTTTCTTAGTGTGGTGGACCTTGGTTTACTGAGCCTGTCCATACACTGTGTCATATTTTGTGAGATGGGGACTATCGTAACCTCTCCTGAGCTCTGTCTTTTCGTGATTTTTTGTAATCCTAAGCAGCTACGCTTCCCACTGATTCCTTCACCTCTTGGTTCCCTGACTTTCCCTTCCCCCCCAATCTCTAGTTTAAAGTCCTATTGACCACCCTATTTACTCTTTTCGCCAGATCACTGGTCCCAGCTCGGTTCAGGTGGAGACCATCCCAACGGTATAGGTCCCCCCTGTCCCAAACTGATGCCAGTGTCCCATGAAAAGGAACCCCTCTTTCCCACACCACTCTTTCAACCACGTGTTAACTTCCCTTATTCTTGCCTCCCTATGCCAATTTGCACGTGGCTCGGGCAGTAATCCGGAGATTATGACCCTTGAGGACCTGTTTTTTAATTTGAATCCTAACTCTTTATAATCTCTAAACAGGTCCTCTTTCCTAGACTTGCCTAAGTTGTTGGTACCGACATGGACCACAACAACTGGATCCTCCCCCTCCCTCTCCAATATCCTTTCAAGCCGGTCAGAGATGTCCCGCACCCTAGCGCCGGGCAGGCAACATACCATGCGGGACCCTCTATCCTGCTCACAAAGGATACTATCTATCCCTCTGATAATAGAATCCCCTACAACTACAACTTGCCTATTTACTTCCTCCCCTTGAATGGCCTGCTGAACCATGGTGCCTTGGTCAGCTGACTCATCCTTCCTGCAGCCCTGTTCGCCATCCACACAGGGAGCAAGTGCCTCATACCTGTTGGACAGGATCAAGGGCTGAGGCTCCTGAGTTCCTGACTGCTGGTTCCCTTTACCTGCCTGACTTGCAGTCACACCCTGCTGTCCCTGGCCACTGGCAGGATTTAAACTATTTACTCTGACAGGTGTGACTGCCTCCTGAAACAAAGTGTCCAGGTAAGCCTCCCCCTCCCGGATGTGCCTCAGTGTGTGAAGCTCAGACTCCAGCTCATCAACTCTGAGCCGGAGTTCTTCGAGCAGCCAACACTTACTGCAGATGTGGTCGCTGCAGCTCGCAATGGGATCTGCCAGCTCCCACATCAAGCAGCTTAAGCACATCACCTGACCAGCCATCTCTAATTAATTAATTTGTTTAATTTAAGTTTACGAGTTTTAAATTTGGGGCAGATTGGTTATCAACCAATCAGATCACAGCTTCCCTCTAATGTCACTTTTGAAAAAAAAGTGGAAAACAGGAAGTTACTGTTAGGTCTGTATACTCACCCAGAGACTGCTACTCCTCCTCTGAACGGCTCCCGAAACTAGGCCTCGATCCCCGGGTTAAAGTGAGTTTTTATACTCACTCAGAGACTGCTCCTCCTCCTCTGAACGGCTCCCGAAACTAGGCCTCGATCCCCGGGTTAAAGTGAGTTTTTATACTCACCCAGAGACTGCTCCTCCTCCTCTGCACAGCTCCCGAAACTAGGCCTCGATCCCCGGGTTAAAGTGAGTTTTTATACTCACTCAGAGACTGCTCCTCCTCCTCTGAACGGCTCCCGAAACTAGGCCTCGAGCCCCGGGTTAAAGTGAGTTTTTATACTCACCCAGAGACTGCTCCTCCTCTGAACGGCTGAAACTAGGCCAACGGACAGAACTTTTTTTTTGGTTAGAGGAGGAGGATGGGTGGGAGACACTACGTAAGTAGTGTTTCGGGTAAAGCTGTCACTCGAGAACAGCCCCTTCACAAAGCACCTTCAACTTACGCTGACCGCACTGCACGTATGCAAATGTCCCCGGAACAGCCAATCAGAAGCTCTGCTCTGCTGCCCTCTGCTGGATGCTTGACTTCCGTCAAACTCCTCGGGTCACTGATGCAGATGCACCTTCAACTTACGCTGACCGCACTGCACGTATGCAAATGTCCCCAGAACAGCCTATCAGAAGCTCTACTCTGCTGGATGCTTGACTTCCGTCGAACTCCTCGGGTCACTGATGCAGGTGCACCTTCAACTTACGCTGACCGCACTGCACGTATGCAAATGTCCCCGGAACAGCCAATCAGAAGCTCTGCTCTGCTGCCCTCTGCTGGATGCTTGACTTCCGTCAAACTCCTCGGGTCACTGATGCAGATGCACCTTCAACTTACGCTGACCGCACTGCACGTATGCAAATGTCCCCAGAACAGCCTATCAGAAGCTCTACTCTGCTGGATGCTTGACTTCCGTCGAACTCCTCGGGTCACTGATGCAGGTGCACCTTCAACTTACGCTGACCGCACTGCACGTATGCAAATGTCCCCGGAACAGCCAATCAGAAGCTCTGCTCTGCTGCCCTCTGCTGGATGCTTGACTTCCGTCAAACTCCTCGGGTCACTGATGCAGATGCACCTTCAACTTACGCTGACCGCACTGCACGTATGCAAATGTCCCCAGAACAGCCAATCAGAAGCTCTACTCTGCTGGATGCTTGACTTCCGTCGAACTCCTCGGGTCACTGATGCAGGTGCACCTTCAACTTACGCTGACCGCACTGCACGTATGCAAATGTCCCCGGAACAGCCAATCAGAAGCTCTGCTCTGCTGCCCTCTGCTGGATGCTTGACTTCCGTCAAACTCCTCGGGTCACTGATGCAGATGCACCTTCAACTTACGCTGACCGCACTGCACGTATGCAAATGTCCCCAGAACAGCCTATCAGAAGCTCTACTCTGCTGGATGCTTGACTTCCGTCGAACTCCTCGGGTCACTGATGCAGGTGCACCTTCAACTTACGCTGACCGCACTGCACGTATGCAAATGTCCCCGGAACAGCCAATCAGAAGCTCTGCTCTGCTGCCCTCTGCTGGATGCTTGACTTCCGTCAAACTCCTCGGGTCACTGATGCAGATGCACCTTCAACTTACGCTGACCGCACTGCACGTATGCAAATGTCCCCAGAACAGCCAATCAGAAGCTCTACTCTGCTGGATGCTTGACTTCCGTCGAACTCCTCGGGTCACTGATGCAGGTGCACCTTCAACTTACGCTGATCGCACTGCACGTATGCAAATGTCCCCGGAACAGCCAATCAGAAGCTCTGCTCTGCTGCCCTCTGCTGGATGCTTGACTTCCGTCAAACTCCTCGGGTCACTGATGCAGATGCACCTTCAACTTACGCTGACCGCACTGCACGTATGCAAATGTCCCCAGAACAGCCAATCAGAAGCTCTACTCTGCTGGATGCTTGACTTCCGTCGAACTCCTCGGGTCACTGATGCAGGTGCACCTTCAACTTACGCTGACCGCACTGCACGTATGCAAATGTCCCCGGAACAGCCAATCAGAAGCTCTGCTCTGCTGCCCTCTGCTGGATGCTTGACTTCCGTCGAACTCCTCGGGTCACTGATGCAGGTGCACCATCAACTTACGCTGACCGCACTGCACGTATGCAAATGTCCCCGGAACAGCCAATCAGAAGCTCTGCTCTGCTGCCCTCTGCTGGATGCTTGACTTCCGTCGAACTCCTCGGGTCACTGATGGAGGTGCACCTTCAACTTACGCTGACCGCACTGCACGTATGCAAATGACCCCGGAACAGCCAATCAGAAGCTCTGCTCTGCTGCCCTCTGCTGGAATGCGCAGGAGCATGTGCTGCCGTCATCCCAGCGCATGTGCAGGGGGGTTCGTCTCCGCACCGGCCATGGCGGAGGTCCACAGCAGCCAGTGCGGAGGGAAAGAGTGCCTCCACGGCACAGGCCCACCCGCGGATCAGTGAGTCCTGATTGGTGGCTCCAGGCCACCGTGGGGACACCCCGGGGCCAGAACCCCCCGTGCCCCCCTGAGGACCCCGGAGGCCGCCCGCAGAGCCAGGTCCCGCCGGTAAGTACCAGGTTTAATTTACACCGGCGGGACCGGCCTAAAACGGATGGCCGCTCAGCCCATCACCTGCTGGAGAATTGCCGGGGGTGGCCGCTGCCAGCGGCCATTGACCGGCGTAGAGCAATTCCAGCCCCCGTTAAAACCCCGGCGCCGGAGAATTCGGCAGCCGGCGGGGGCGGGAATCACGCCGCCCCCAGCAATTCTCCGGCCCGGCGGGGTGTCGGAGAATCCCGCCCCTCAACTTCAAGAGAAATGCAGCAAGCAGCAAATGCCACTCTACCTTGTGAATCTCACAAAGGCACTTGACAATGTCAGGTGGATGGGCCTCTACTGGACACTAGAGAAAATTGGCTGTCCTCCCAAACTTTAGTTTCAGACGGTCCTTCCATGATACCATTTGCGGCACCATTCAGTCCTATAACTTCACAACTGAAAGCTTTTAAATAAAGAATGGAGTGAAACAGTGCTACTTCCTAGCCCCTACTTTTTTGTTTTTTTCTATATCCTACTGACCACTGCTTTCCCTGTTGACAAGGAAGGAGGAAGTGTAACGGTAGCAGTAGGGCAGCACGGTAGCATGGTGGTTAGCATAAATGATTCACAGCTCCAGGGTCCCAGGTTCGATTCCCGGCTGGGTCACTGTCTGTGCGGAGTCTGCACGTCCTCCCCATGTGTGCGTGGGTTTCTTCCGGGTGCTCCGGTTTCCTCCCACAGTCCAAAGATGTGCGGGTTAGGTGGATTGGCTATGCTAAATTGCCCTTAGTGTCCTAAAAAATAATGTTTATGGGGGGGGGGGGTTGTTGGGTTACTGGTATAGGGTGGATACGTTGACTTGAGTAGGGTGATCATTGCTCGGCACAACATCGAGGGCCGAAGGGCCTGTTCTGTGCTGTACTGTTCTATGTTCTATGTTCTTCTATCTCTGCAGCCACTTATTTTAAGACCTTAGGATGCAGGTCATTAGCTCCAGGGAATTAGTTAGCTTTTAGTTCTAATAGTTTTCCCAGTACCCTTTCTCCAGTGATTATGACAGTTTTCATTTCTTCTGCCTTTTCCCTCTTGCTTTTCAAGCATTCTTAGGGATTTTTGGGTTTTTCTGCAGCGAAGACAGACACAAAATACCTGGTCAATGCTTTTGCCATTTGTTTCCCAGTCTCGCCCTCTGAGGGACCAAGACTTACTTTAGTTACTCTTTTTCTTTTTAAACTTGTCGAAACTCTTACTATCTGCTTTTATATGGCTAGCCAGTTTTCTCACATACTCAGATTTCTCCCTCATTTTTTAGGGGTTTTTTGGCTGGCTTCTAAAATCTGTCCAATCTTCTGACTTTCCACCAATCTTTGAAGTATTGTACACATTTTTTTCAATTTGATACTTCTTTAGTTAGACGTGGGTGATGACACTGCTGACGGCAGTGCCGGAGTGGCAGGGGGTAGTGCCCGTGTCTCTTTTCCCCCAGGAGCTATACTTAGTTTTGCCGCCTGGTGGGGTCCCCATAACTACTTCCCATTTTGCAATGGTTAGTGTAAGTCTCGCCGATGTGACGTCACATTGGCAAGGAAAGATTTCCTTATCTGGGGGAGGACATATGGCAGGGAAACCCTTTAAATACATTCAATTTAGGACAGCAAACTCGTTATATTACCGACGAGGGGCGAGGAAAATTGGAAAATGGGATCTCGCCGGCGAGAATCCCGTTTTCCAAATCTTGAGAGATTTCGCGTCCACATCGCCATTTGTGTTCAAGGCGAACGGGGTCGCAAAATCACCCCAAATGTAACCTATGCTCAATGTTTGATGAGCTCTGTGCACATGCTTCCCCGCCTCGGGTGGAATTTTCCAGCCTTGTCATGGTGGGGTGGGCCTGTAAAATGCGGCGAGCTGTCCAAAGGTCCACCGACTTTGGAAAGACCGGAAGATCCCACCAGCGGGAGGGGCTGTAATGTTCCACCCATAATTGGATTGGACAACACAAGGTCAAATAACTTAAAAGCACAATACTGCGGAAGCTGGGGATCTGAAATAAAAACAAAATGTGCTGGAAAAACTCAGCAGGTCTGGCAGCATCTGTGGAGAGAGAAACAGAGTTACAATTCTGAGCCTGTAGACTCTTCTTTGAATAAACTGTCACATGGAGAAAACTCCAAAGCTCAGAACCTAGGCAGCTGAGGGCATTGCCACCAATGGCAGAACGATTAAAATTGGGGGTGCTCAAGCGATCAGCATCAGTTGAGTGACTGCAAAAGAGGCACATTGGACTCAAAACATTACCTCTGTTTCTCTCTCCATAGATGCAGCCTGACCTGCTGAGATTTTCAAGCATTTTACGTCTTTGTAACACAAGATTGAATAACTTGGATGTTTCTGCAACCATCCCAGTAATCAATGCATGGCATGGATCATAGAATTATCAAATGATGCAGCACAAAAGAAGGTCATTGATCCAGACATGCCTCTGTCAACTCTTTGAAAGAGATGTCGAATTAGTACCATTCCACTGCTCTTTGCAAATAGACCTGCTAATCTTTCCCCTTCAAGCTTTTATCCCATTCCCATTTGAAAGTTACTACCGAACCTGATCCAGCTCCCTTTTCAAACGTTGCAGATCATGGCACCCGCTGCATTAAACAAAGTCTCATCACCCTTCTGATACTTTTGCTAATTATGTTAAGCCTTTTTCACTTTGGTTGTTGATCTTCTTGCTACTGAAATATTTCTCCCTTTCCACTCTATCAAATTCCACATTATTTTGGATACCTCGATCAAAAGTCCACTTAATCTTGTGAGTTCGAAAGAAAACAATCCCAGTTTCTGCAGTCACTGAAAAAGAAAGAAGTCTCTCACTCATGGTACCGTTCTATCAAATGTCCTCTGCATCCTGTCCACGAACATGGCATCCAACAAACCAATAATGTGCATTTATATTAACACCGCTAATCTAATAAACTTTCCAATGTGTTTTCGAGGTGTTATGATTAAAAATAAAATGCCACCAAGCCACTTAAGAAGATATTAGGGGTCAGCTGTCCAAATGCTTTTCAAAGCATCTCACAGAAGGAAAGAGAATAGAGGCCTTTAGAGAGAAAATTCCAGAGTTTCGAGCAGTGGCAACTGAATAAATGGCCACCGTTGGTGGAATGATTAAAATCGGGAATGCGCAACAGGCCAGAATCTGCGCAGGGTAGAGATCCCGGGAGAGAGGGGTTGGCGGTGGTTGGGGGATCAGGGGTGGGGGACAATCATAGAGATAAGAGCCCCAAATTAAACACAGTTTCTGAGACCTCGGCTGAGGCCTATCCAGTGTTGTACAAAGATTTAACATAATCTCCTGTATTTTTCATTCTACCTCTCTATTGATGATCCATATTTCTAATAGCCTTCTCAATTTGCCCTGCTACCTTCAAATATTTCTGTACATAACGCCCATCCCCATCACCCCAACCCCAGTCTCTGCTCTTGCATTCCTCTTACAATTGTACCTTGGTTCGTATTGTCTCACCTCATTCTTCCTGAAAATTGCCTCACTTCACATTTCTCTGCACAAAATCTCACCTGCCTTGTATCAACCAAGCTGCCTATGTTCTCCCAAAGTCTGTTGAAATTTTCCCCAGTTTATTATATTTCCAAGTTTTTCTCAAATCAAATTTACATTCATGATTCGTGTACCAACTGTATATTGATGAAATAATAGCCCTTTGTCTTCATGAATGGCTGGCTGCTCGGTCCAAGGCAATGGACAAGGCCTGATGAATGGCATCTTTGATGGCCTTCAATTATGGGAATTTTGCCAAATGGAAGAAGTGGAGAGTTAGTTCTTTCTTTGTTCCACAGGGAACAGGATGTAATTGATGGTCCCGGCAAACAATAGGTTAGATTGTAAGTCAGGGCAGAATCGATGTGAGATGGGTTCGAGGGAAGGGGGAGGAAAATGGGCGGTGGATATTCCGAAAAAGAACAGAGCTGATTTACATTATATGGCCTCATTTTAATTTTGACATCTTTCTCCCAGTACTGGAAATAGTCTCAATGGCATGGCAGTAGAGCAGAAGATCAAAAATTGAGGTACCAGTGGAACCAAGCAGGGAAAAAGCTTAATTTAGACCTTATAATAAGAGAAATACTGCGGATGCTGGAAATCTGAACTAAAGGTAGAAAATGTTGGATGAACTCAGCAGGTTTGGCAGCAGAAAGAAACATAGTTAATGTTTCGAGTCCAAATGGGGAGGAGTCATGTGAACTTGAAATGTTAACTCTGTTTTCTTCTCCATAGATGCTGCCAGACCAGCTTAATTTAGATCTTGTTTTGTGTAATGAAATACTAATCTCATAGTAAAGATCCTTTGGGAAAGAGTGACCATAATATGATGGAAATTTTCACACTTATGACCGAAACAAGAATCTAAAACTCAAATGAAGCAATTACATGAGCATGAGAGGTGAATTGGCTAAAGTTTGTTGGGGAACATAGAATAAAAAATATGTAGATAAATAAGCTATGGCAAACATTGAAGACATAATTAAAAATAATCAACAAAAATACATTCCATTGAGAAACAAAAACTCCATGGGAAAAGTGATCCATCTGTGGCTCACTGATACGTTAAGGATAATGTTGGATTAAAAGAGGCTTGGAAAATTGCGAAGAATAACAGCCTGAGGGTTTGGAGGGAAAATTGAATATGAGAACAAACAGCAAGAAATATGAAAAATAGATTCTACAAGTATGTACAATGGAAGGGAGTGGCAAAAACAAATGTTGGTCCCTTAGAGGCTGACATGGGTGAAATTGTAATAGGAAATAAGGAAATGGCAGATTTAAAGAGGTATTTTGTACCTACTTACACAGAAGACACAAAAAACACACCAACAATAGTAATGACTCAAGGGATTAATGAAAGGAACTTAAATAATTAATATCAGTAGAGAAAAAATACTAGACCAAAAATAAAAAGTATTACTGTGAAATCTCTTCAAATTGATGGATTTAATTCCAGGGTTCTAAAAGAGATTAGGGTTAGAAGTGGATGTATGCATTACGATCTTCCAAAATGTATTCAATTCTGGATTGGTTCAATGGATTGGAAGGTAGTAAGGGATATGAGGAATCAGGTGGAAAAGTGGTGACAAAGTAAAAGTTCAGGCATGATCTTATTGAATGGCAGAGGGGTAAGAAACATATGACCTACTTCTGGTCCTAATTCATTTGTTCTTATGGACCCAAGGGAATTTTTGACATAAGTTAATAATTGTGCAGGTATTGCAGAGTTGCTGTTTGGACAAGGAACAGTAAAGATCGTAGTAGGGGAAGTCCAAGGATTCTTTGCTTTGCCTGAAGGGGCACTCCTGCTCCTCCTCGGGCCGGCTTCTATGAAATCTTTCCAAAAGTGAAAAACACAATATACATTTGCCAATTTTGGCTATTGTGCTATCCCCTGCTCAGTTTGTTTGGAAGGTATTCCTGCGGGTGGGCCTCCCCTCCAAGTTCCAGTGAAACTAACGTTGTGTTATTATGAACCATCTAGCCAACAAAGCCCTCCTTTCCTCCTCCTAGATATTTTCAGCAAGCACTGTCAGTATGACAATGGCATCTCGATTTATTTGTTGTCCTCGCTCACTCTAACCTGCCTCCCTCTAAACTTGCAGCACCCCATTCTTTGGAGTCCAACCCTAAAATTACTATCAAGCCTGCTGATAAGGGCAGTGTCATGTTATCTGGCATACCAACCTCTAGTTAGCAGAGGCTGGGTGCCAATTCTTTGACACTTCTTCCTATCTCCCACTGGACAAAGACTCCACCAATGAACAGGAAGCCACTGTTTCCATAACTGTCATTGACCTCATGCCTTTTGGACATCTTTTTGCCACATCTTCCAAACACATATTCCTTAACCCTTCTCTCTCAAAATCCCAAAACAGGACTGCCCTGGTAGATCCGTCGTTTCAATTCTCATGTGTTCTTCCCTTGCCCAGTCTCTTCCCACCTGCATTACATGTGGGACTCTTCCAATGCCCTCCAACAATTTAACAGTATCCAGTATCCTCGCGCTAATAGTCTCATCTTCACCATGGACGTTCATTCTCTTCATACAGTACCTCCAACCCAAGCTGAGAATTTGGATGCAGGCCCAACCAGTCTCCTTCTGTTTTTGTTCAATTCTGTATATAATCTGGGAGTGTGTGAGTTTTATATTGAAAGCAAGATGAAAAACTTCATCTGCCTGAACAAATATTCTCTTCAGTGCTAAAACCACTTGAAGAATGTGGGAACTAGGCTTCTCTCAGCAATGTAATTGAGCTTCTTGCTTGTATTAACATGCATAAAATATTTCTTCTCCAGTTTCACATATACCCAATTCCAGATTTCATAAGCAGAGTTATCAATGATATAAAATTACCTTCTTCACTTTTTTCTTCAGGTTAACTTCACAGTGACACAAAAAATTAAATTCCCATCCCAATCTACTGCATAAGTTGTACAATATCTCAGAACATTAATTATTTCATGAACAGTAACAAGTAGAATATAGGTAACAGTTTTCTGTTTGCAGCACAGCTTTGGAGAATGGAAATTAGTTAATTCATTTAGTTCCCTTGGCAAAACTGCACAAAGCAAAGGGTGTGTAAGCTGATGTTCTAACATGTAGCAGGCAGTGTGAAATGCCAAATTGCTTATGCAATTATATACTTAATACAGTTCTAGATACTCTGAAATGTTAAAAAAAAAATGTAAGAAGTAACTTACCTTTGGAGCATTTCAACACCATTTTCGATTATTGTTATGCCCGTGGAAAAGTAAAGATTAGGAAATATTTCTTAAAATTAATATTGACTCTCTGTAATGTCTTAACTCCTAATAAGCCGCATGTATGCACCATTATAAATTAACAACTACTTTATTATTTCATACATCTGTTTAATCAAACTTTATTGGGATTAGAAATGTCAATAACATTTATCATGAAAATGTTGTATGATAGGAAAAATACGTTAAGTAAAGCTTTTCACGACACAGCTCTTGAAGATAGATGTTAATAGAAAGAATACATAATTTAGATATTTCTTCAATATATTGAATCCAGGTTCTAGCTAAATGAAAAGCAAATGTCTGTTGTAGATATGTCCATCACTTCATGCAAGGTGTCTCTGTGAGCAGCCACAACACAGTGAGGTGAGAATTTAACAATCTCTTATCCCTACGCTGAGCCAGTCTGCCTCTGACTAATACTGTTCTTGACAACTTTCCCAGACAAACAATTCATTGTGGAAAACTCGACTGCATGTGTCAACCAAGCTTAGAATCTGGAACCACCTTTCTCAGCTGCAGAACTGTTTACTTTACTTGTTTCATCCCTGGGGCTGAAAATGCTTGCCTTAATCACCTTTTAACTTAAACTCTGGAGCTGTGTAAGTAAGTATAAATGAAAATAAAAGAATAACCCTCTGTGTCTGAGACTAAGTGTTGATGCCAGGGCAAGATTCGCAGGGTTCTATGACAGGACTATGACTGGACTATTCAATGACGGTTAAGGGGCTAGCCCCGGCGCCAAGTGGAATGAGAAACATTGCAGATTTTGTGGTTCACAATTGACACTCAGGAGGCTAACAAGCTGCAGGCGCATATACACACTTCACTCCCCACACACACCATCCCAGCCAATAAGATGTCAGCGAGGGGAGCAGCACCCCTTTTTATGGACGCCGAGATTGAGACGCTGCCGGATGCCGTGGAGGAGAGGCGGGTGACTTTGTTCCCCGGCACGAGAACGGGGCTGCCAGCCGCCGCCGATCACCATGCCTGGCCACACATGGCAAAGGCAGTAAGCGCCGTGAGCAACACTGTCCGGACCGACCAGCTGTGCCGAAAGAAACTGCACCACATCCTCAGGGCGGCCAGGGTGAGTAGGCAGCACTGTGCCCATGGCACCAACCCCCATACCACACTGCTGTTACTACCCCCACCTGGAGGACGGCTGAACCCCCAGCCTGCACCATATGCAGGCTGCCATGCGTGCCACCCATGTCAACACCGCATGGATGACATCCACTGTGGAGACATTGGGGGCGAAGCTTTCGGCCATGGATCAGCATATCCAATGCCTGGGGCACTCTATGGAGCCATTGGCCGAGGCACAGGACAGGGCTTCCCTCTCACAGGCAGCTATGTGCCAGAGTCACCACACGGCCCAGTCACAGCGGACCATGGCTGACAACCTTTGTGGTAATGTCCAGGCGTTGGCTGACGGGGTGCAGACATAGAAGGAGGTGGCCCAGTCCCAGAAGGTGATGGCACAGTCGCAGTGTGATGTGCGTAGTCCGGAACAGAGGTGGTCCACTCCCTGTGTTCCAAAGCCGCAAGCAAGCAGACCTTGGCCGAGACGGCAGCAGGCCTCCAGGACTGGCAGCGCCATGTGGCGGGGAGCCTCAGACGTTTTCTCCACTTGCACTCCATCCCATGGAGTATGGGGGGTTCCTTTAGTTAGGGCATCCCTGTGGCATATCTCATTTAGGGGTTCTCTGTGGGTCCCTCTAGTTAGGAGGTCCCTGTGGGGGTCTCCCATTTTAGGGGGTCCCTAGTGAGGGGAGGGGTGCAGGTCAGGTCACCCATGTATTTGGGGGAGGGCACCCAGAACATCTGGGGTTGGAGGGCTGCTTTGCGATTCAGGGGTTGTGGAAAGGGGGCTAATTTACTGTCCGGGGTGGGGTGGCCGGCCGCTAGATTGCCCCCTCAAAATGGCACTCGAAAGCGGGATTCCCTCAGGAATCCTAAATATTCCTTGTTATGCATAAATTTGCATGGAAAAGGATAGGCAAAACAGGTGGGTCAGAATTCTCTGCTCCCGGGACTAAATGCCCGTGCCATTGCGAACAGGGCCCGGTATGACCACATGGGGCCAGCATGGCGCTGGAGCGGTTTTGGAGCAAGGGAGTGGACCGCTCCAGCTCCAGCCTCCTTACGCGGCACCAAATGGGCGCCATGCCAACCCGTGCATGTGCAGTTGAGCCGCACCATCCTGCGCATGCGCAGGGAACCTCTTACGCGCACCGGCCCCTCACCAACATGGCACCAGGGATCTGGGGCCGGCCACGGAAGGAAGTAGGCCCGGGGGGGGGGGGGGGGGGGGAGAGGCCATTCCGCCGATCGGTGGGCCCCAATCGTGGGCCAGACCCCATTGGAGGCCACCCCCTTCCCCTCCCCCCCCCCTTCCCCTCCCCCCCCCCCCCCCCCCCCCCCCCCCCACAGGCGATTCTCCGAGCGGCCCAGCTTGATTCTCGCAGCGCTGGTTTTGGGGGTGGGAGAATCGCGTGGCGCGACTCGCACGGTGCCCCGGCAATTCCCCACTCGGCGTGGGGGGGAAGAATACCGCCCGTGAGGTCTGGTGATAGAACACAGGACAGAATTATCCGTTGGCTGATACCGAAATCGCGAAACATGAACAGGATAATAGGTTCCGCTGCCAAAATCTCAGCAGGCACCGATTTAACTACAAATCGCAATTCTCCATTACCTCGACAGCGGCGTCATTGCGGTCCGGAATGCACGTACAGTACACACTGTTTGCATGTCACTAACGGGCCTGACCCGATATTCTCGTGGACCTCCGCGATTCTCAGCCTTCGATGAGCCGAGTTCCCGCTGGCACGGTTCACTTGTGCTTTTAAAAATCATGAAACTGGCATCATGGCTGCTGAGGGAGAGAGAGGGGGTATGGAAAGTGTTCAACATCACTGCAGTTTGCTGACAGTTGTGCCGCTGGCCGGAGGCCTTCTGCCAGGGCTGGGGGGAGTAGCAGGGGTGGCCAGGAGGTGGGTTGTGGGGTCGGGGTGGATGGGCACGGAACAACCATTGCCACAGCCGGAAAGGCAGCCATGCAGCTGCGCACATCGCTAACAGCACATTGTGAACTTAGGGCCACGGGTCGTATAGGGGTCCCCCCGGCCACCCTCTGGCCCATGCTGACCATCAGCTGTATGGGCGTGCTCCAGCACAACCAGTGCCATCTTGTTGGCTGGGATGAGTGTGTGTGGGGATTGTAATGTGTATATGCGGCTGCAGCTAGTCAGCCTCCCGAGTGTCAATCACGGACCCAGCGAATCCCGCACCATTTCTCACTGGAATTGATTGTGTTCCATGTGGCGCCAGTGCTAGCCCCTCAAAGGTAGCGGAACCGATCCAGAGTCGGCGCCAGTTTTGCTGTGGTGAAAATTCACGAATTCTGTTGTCCCGGTGTCAACACTTCTTCTCAGAAACGGAGAATTCCGCCCATAGTCTTCCGAATGGAGAATTTTGCCCCATATTTTAATTGCTCTACCACAGACTGCTAACAAGACCCAGACTTGTAGAGCTCTCTTCCCACCTCGCTCTTTTCCTTTGAAACACTCCTTACAGCTTAACTGTTTGATCAAGCTTTTGCTGATCTTCCCTAAAATGTCCTTATCCACACCACTGTGTCAAAGTTTTTTTCATAATGTGAAGCATCTTGAGGTATTTCACAACATTAAATGTGGTCATTTAATTCAAGTTTCGTTATAATATGGAATGCTGCCTTGCAATGTTTTGTCCAATTTTTCTGCCCTGTAATTTTGTCACTCTACTTAAATCTAAAAATAGCAGAAGATTTAAAGGAGAAATACCAATAATTACCATTTGTTTCATTTTTGATTAGAAACATCTCCAGTATCAAAAGGGAGACAGATCTTTGAAAAAAAAAACAGGTCTGTTGTGAATACTGTCTCCTTATAGGTTTAAGGTGCGAGGGGCAAAGTTTAGAAATGTGCGAGGGATGTTTATTTACACAAAGGATACTGGGTGCCTGGAACTCGCTGCCGGAGGAAGTGGTGGAAAGCAAATATGATAGTGCGTTTAAGGGGCGTCTTGACAAATGCATGAATAGGATGGGAATAGAGGGATACGGACCACGGAAGTGTAGAAGGTTCTAGGTTAGATGGGCAGCATGTGGCATTGGCTTGGAGGGCTGAAGGGCCTGTTCCTGTGCTGTACTTTTCTTTGTTCTTATGCCTATGCTCACATGTAGAGGATGAACGCCTGGGACCGGTACTGGTAGTTCCCATAGAACAATTCGCCAACTAAGCACCTGAGGAGAAGGATTAGCATTAATCCTTCAGCAGTGGTGCCACAAAGCAGTTTTTTTCTGCTGCTCTATCTGCTCTTTCCTATGTTAAGCTTTCTTCAAGAGTAGAGATTCCCAATCTTCACTTAAAGTGCCATGCATAACCAGAGCTCCTTAACACATACTCCCAACAACATACAGGTTCAATATTTTAAACCCTTTAATGGCCATGCATTATAAAAGTGTGCTAGTTACAATACATATATATATATATACACACACAACTGATAGTACTATAATAGTACTACTCGCTATTCATGTGACAGAAGAGGTTGAGGGTCTTTGTTCGAACATATATGCATAATGTTTGGAGTGACAGGTGGTAGTTTGAAGGCAATGAACATTCTTTCATTTCACTCCAGTTGGTAATGAAAGTTTACTTTCACAGATAAATTATAGAAAATGGTATCAAAACATTAAAATAAAAACAAAATACTGTGGATACTGGAATCGAAAACAAGAACAGTGAACTTCAAGAGTCAAACGGAATCTGGTATCAAAAGTTTGACAGCTGCTGTGCCTGACAATTCAGAACTCTACTTACATTTGGAATGGAAGCTCAACCAACTTGTTTTGTTGGAACTAATGTTTCCATGTACTTGTGCATGACCACACATCAGATTGTAACCTGTCAGCTGTGTTCCATTTAAATACTTTGTGTGCACATCTTACAAAAATCATTAAAGGAACCAAGCAAGGAAACAGATAAGGCAACAAAACTTTAAAGGGAACATTGGTTGTCGCTCAATCTTGAGTTCACAATCAGCTGAGATGTCCAGGATGAGACTGCCACATGGATACTGCAGCAAAGATTGTGAAAGAATAGCAGATCCAGCTGTTTGCATTTCACTGGGAACAGTCTTCCGCCATTATCTAAATCCAGGATGACAGACCCATCAGTACCATCTAAATCTCCGATTAATTGAAATTTTTTTTTTTACAGTACCCAATCCTTTTTTTCTAATTAAGGGGCAATTTATTGTGGCCAATTCACTTACCCTGCACATCTTTTGTTTGTGGGGGTGAGACCCACACAAACACGGGGAGAAATTGCAAACTCCTCACTGACGGTGTGGAGCCATGAGGCAGAGGTGCTAACCACTGCACCACCATGCCACCCCCTCGTATTAATAATTAAGGTACCATTCCAACTTTGATCATTCCTCCCTATTTGACAATTCCAAAAATCATTTTCAGATATAGCATTTTTCCCAACAGCAAACATACTTCATGTTGGTTCTGGTTGATGCAATTCCATCACCGCATATCACTGCATCTGCAAACTAAACATTCAATTTTTAAGTTAATTTTTCTATTCCTCCAGATGCATTTTTTAATATATCCTGTTATGTTTAACATCAACCACATCAAAACGAGGATTTCATATACAGCTATTTAGAATATACTGTTTCCACTAAGTATTAATATTTTGGACTAAAATGTTTCATAGTTTAATGCTGTGTTTCTGAGACAAGTTATACATTTCAGATTTATAATAGGATCAGTGCCTATTTAACCAAAGTCAATTTTACAAAGAGACGAGAGGGAGGAGGAGCTGGGCATGGAGATAGGGGCAGGACTCTGGATTGAACTCCACCTCCTCATGCCCAGGGCTGAGCCTAATGCAGCTAAAGGTAGTGCAAAGGCGCACTTGACCCAAACACATAAGCAAGTTCTTCAAGGAGGTGGAGGACAAATGTGAATGGTGGCAGAGAGGCCCTGCCAACCAGACCAACGTGTTCTGGGTCTGCCCAAACCTGCTGGGCACTGGACTGCCGTTTTTGGAGCCATGTCCTGGTCTGTGGGAGTAAGGGTGGAGCCATGCCTACTGGTGGCAGTCTTCGGGGTTTCGGAACTGCCAAAGCTCTTCAAGGGGAGAGCGGCAGGGCCCTAGCCTTTGCCTCCCTTATCGTCAGCTGGAGACACCTGCTCGGCTGAAGATCAGCAGCGCCACCCAAGTCCACAGACTGGCTGTCCAGCTTGGCGGAATTCCAAAAATTAGTGAAAATAAAATTTGCCATCAGAAGACCGGAAGAAGGTTTCCACAAGGCTCCCCGTGTTTGTGTGGGTTCTCTCCAGATGCTCCGGTTTTCCTCCCACAATCCAAAGATGACCAGGTTGGGTGGATTAGCCATGCAAAATTGGCCTTTATTGTCCATCGGTTAGATCATAAGACATAGGAGCAGAATTTGGGGCAGCACGGTAGCATGGTGGTTAGCATAAATGCTTCACAGCTCCAGGGTCCCCAGTTCGGTTCCCGGCTGGGTCACTGTCTGTGCGGAGTCTGCACGTCCTCCCCGTGCGTGCGTGGGTTTCCTCCGGGTGCTCCGGTTTCCTCCCACAGTCCAAAGATGTGCGGGTTAGGTGGATTGGCCATGCTAAATTGCCCGTAGTGTCCTAAAAAGTAAGGGGGTGGGGGGTTGGTGGGTACGTGGGTTTGAGTAGGGTGATCATTGCTCGGCACAACATCGAGGGCCGAAGGGCCTGTTCTGTGCTGTACTGTTCTGTTCTATGTTCTAATTAGGCCAATCTGCCCATCGAGTCTGCTCTGCCATTCAATCATGGCTGATATTTTTCTCGTCCCCATTCTCCTGCCTTTTCCCCATAACCCCTGATCCCCTTATTAATTAAGAACCTATCTATCTCTGTCTTAAAGACACTCAGTGATTTGGCCTCCACAGCCTATTGCGGCAAAGAGTTCCACAGAATCACCACCCTCTGGCTGAAGAAATTCCTCCTCATTTCTGTTTTAAAGGATCAACCCTTTAGTCTGAGATTGAGTCCTCTGGTTCTGGTTGTTACTACAAGTAGAAACATCCTCTCCACGTCCACTCTATCCAGGTCTCGCTGTATCCTGTAAGTTAAGTGGGGTTACAGGGATGGGGCGGGGGGGGTGGCTCTGGGTAGGGTGCTCTTTTCGACAGCAGTTAGCACTGCTGCCTCTCAGCGCCAGGAACACTAGTTCAATTCCAACCTTGGATGACTGTGTGGAATTTGTGCATTCTCCCCGTGTCTGCGTGGGTTTCCTCCGGGTACTCCGGTTTCCTCCCACTGTCCAAAGATGTTCAGGTTAAGTAGATTGCCCATACTAAATTCCCCTGAGGATATGTGGGATTACAGGGATAGGGTGGGGGAGTGGGTCTGGGTAGTGCGCTCTTTCAGAGGGTTGGTGCAGATTCGATAGGCCGAATGGCCACCTTCTGAACTGCTATGATTCTATAATTATACAATACATGGAAGCAATACACCAGCCTCTTCAAGGACCTGTGTGTGACCAGCAACTAACAAGGGGAAGGAGAGGGGGAACAGGGAGGAAATGGTGGGAGGAGGGGAAGACCAAACAAGACAGGGGAAAAGAGGGGGGAGGGGGAAGTGGGGGGGAAGAGGGATGGTAAGAGGGGGCACACCCAGAGCGCAAGGAAACCAAGTACAGAGGGGCCAAAAGGTATTGCGGAAGAAAGACCCACTGATGCTGCCATGGCAAACAATAGGTTACGCCCTTGTCGCCTCAAATACACCCTAGTATGTCTTTACATGTATATAGTTAATAATATGGTAGTTGCAGTCAATCATTTGGAGTTTACTGTGAATACGTCTCATGTAAGTGTAAATATTTCCTGTGTGTTCTTACCTTTTCTTTTTGTTGTAAATACAAATGAATGTCAATTAAAATATATTTTTTTTAATTATGGAGAGGCCCAATCAGTCAGCATGTAAAGTTAGTCATAATACTTCACGATTTTCTTAATAAAATTACTACTATTAAAACATTAAAAAGCAAATTCTTCACTCCAAAAGCAGTATAAACGTCAAAACTTTCAAAGGTGGAGAAAGGGCATGCAAGAGAGGAGAAAATCTTGGGCAACAGTAAGCAGTAAGTTTATTTCTAAAAAGCGGAACTATTTAACCAAAGGAACACTTCAGCAAGTTTATGATCTGTCTCCACCAACTCCTGCTATGTCTGGTCAGTAGTGACCTTAATTGCAGGCGGTACGGTAGCACAGTGGTTAGCACTTGTTGCTTCACAGCGCCAGGGTCCCCGGTTTGATTCCCGGATTGGGTCACTGTCTGTGCAGAGTCTGCACATTCTCCCTGTGTCTGCGTGGGTTTCCTCCGGGTGCTCCGGTTTCCTCCCACAAAGTCCCGAAAGATGTGCTGTTAGGTAATTTGGACATTCTGAATTCTCCCTCTGTGTACCTGAACAGGCGCTGGAATGTGGCAACTAGGGGCTTTCACAGTAACTTCATTGCAGTGCTAATGTAAGCCTAATTGTGACAATAAAGATTATTATTACTTTAAACTTTACACAATCTTAACAAAGCAAATTGCAGCTTTACTCAACCAAAGGTTTAAACCCAATAAAATGCAGCCAGCAGATCTGAAAGATTCCTCTATTTAACAGCCTATAGGGTCATCATTGCCAGCGGCCAAGGGTCTGCAGCTTGCAAAATCATTGCAATTTGTAACAAGTTACAGTGAAGTGATAGGAAACGATGAAGGGAGAGGGCAAGACAGAATGCAAGTAGAGGTGGCACACCAAAGGTTCTGTCAACAAACAGTCCCCTGCATAGGTGCAGCACAGTTTTGGGGAACCACCACTTTTCTGAAGTATGTGAAAGCAACAGTAAATGTGTCAAGACAGCCAGGATAGTTTATTTTGACAATGCTTGTCTACATTTACATGCATTTGTGGTTCTCATTTCAAAGGTGGCCTTATAAAAATTTGCTTTAGCTAGAAATGTTACAAATATGAGAAAAAGGGAACATCTACTCATCAAATCTAAACCCTGTGCAGCACAGCAAATGTTATTTTGTTGTGAATATTCAAGGTTGAGTCAGTGTGATGTTCTTCATAAATTCCATTTAGCTTTGTGCTGAACAGAAAGTTTACAACATTCAGATCGCAAATGATCATTATTCCTCGCTGGCACATGCAGAGTGGGAGATACCATGATTACCTAGCCAGAAGTGTTCAATTAACATCTGGTGTGCCTCAGGGCCCTTGTCTAGGACCAATCAGAACATGGGACCCTGGAGCCTGAGTAAGTAATTCGACCCCTTGAGCATGCTCCACTATTTGATAAGATTATGGCTGCTCTTGAAGTGGTCTCAACTCCACCGTTGCCTCCCTAGCTCATTCAAATAAATTACCTATGCCTCCACTGATTTGTAGGGAAGAAAATTCCATGCTAATGGCCCTCTGAGGGGGGAAAAAATTCTCTTAATCTCTGTTTAAAAGGAAAACTCTTATTCTTAAACTGTCCCAGCCATTTCTAGTGTCCCCACAGGAGAAAACATCCCCCCAGTATCCACTTTGTCAAGCCTCTGCAGCATCGTGTATGTTTCAATAAGATCACCTCCCATTGTTTGAAACTCCAATGGGTGGTGCGACCAACTTGTTCAACTTTTCTTCATAAGAGAAGTTCTTCATCCCAGGAATGAGTTGCATGAAATTCTCCCAAAACCACTTCTAATGGAATAATATAATTTTTCAATTAAGGGGAAGTAAACAGGATTCCAGATGTTTCACCAAAGCCATGTACAGCTGCAGGAAAACATCTCTACATTTTTATTCCATCCCCCTTGGAATCAATGCCAACATTCCATTTATCTTCCTAATCACTTGCAATGTGAACTCCTTGTGATTCATATTCCAGGACGCTGTACCACAGAGTTCTGAAATCTCTCTTCATTTAAACACTACACTGCTTTTCTACTCACTTTTTCACACATTAAGTTGCATGTGCCATTTTTTTAACCCACTCACTTAACCCCTGTGTCTGTATCTCTTTGTAGGCTTTTTGCCTCCTTTTCACAACTCAGTTTCCTACTTGGGCAGCACAGTGGTTCACACAGTTGCTTCACAGCTCCAGGGTCCCAGGTTCAAATCCCAGCTTGGGTCACTGTCTGTGCGGAGTCTGCACGTTCTCCCCGTGTGTGCGTGGGTTTCCTCCGGGTGCTCCAGTTTCCTCCCACAGTCCAAAGATGTGCAGGTTAGGTGGATTGGCCACGCTAAATTGCCCTTAAGTGTCCAAAAAAAAAGGTTAAGTGGGGTTACGGGGATAGGGTGGGGATGTGTGCTTGGGTAAGGTGCTCTTTCCAAGGACCGGAGCGGATTTGATGGGCCAAATAGCCTCCTTCAGCACTGTAAATTCTATGAATTTATCTTTCTGTTAATTAGCAAATTTAGCTATCATACATTTGGTCCCTTCATACAAGTCATTGATAAAGATTGTGAATATTTGAAGCCCCAGCACCAACCCTGTGGCACTCCATTAGTTAGTTCCAGCTTGCCACACCAAAAAAGACCCATTTATCCCTACTCTCTGCTTCCTGTTAGCTCGCCAAACCTTTTTATCCATGCTAATATTTTACCAACTACCCCATCTTCTCTTATGTAGTAATCTTTTGATGTGGCACGTTAACAAATGCCTTTTGGAAATCTGAGTACACTCATCTACAAGTTTGCTTTTATCCACCTTGCATGTTATTGCCTCAATAAACTCAAATAAATTACATGATTGCCCTTGCACAGAACCATGTTGACTCTGCCTGACCTCATTATCATTTTCTAAATATCCTGCGAAAGCCTACTTAATAATGCATATTCTCTATGATAGATGCTAGGCCAACAGGCCTACAGTTCCTTGTAGTCTCTCTCCTTCCTTTCCTCAATAATAGTGTAACGTTAGCTATTTTCCAATCCATTGGAACATCATCAGAATGTGAGAAGTTTTGAAAGATTATAACAAATGCATCTATTATCTGCAGCCACTTCTTTTAAGTCTCTATGGTGTAGGCCATCCGGTCCTGGGGACTTGTCAGCCTTTAGGTCTAATAGTTTTCCTATCACCGTTTCCCTGGTGCTGGTGATTGTTTGAGTCCCTCGTTCCTGTTCATCTCTTGATTTTCAAATATCTTTGAGAAGTTTTCTAAGGGCAGGATTTCCCCCTCAGTGCACCAAGTGTGGCAGAGGGTGTGAAAATCAATGTTTTTCCCACATGGTTGGTTTTGGTGTCGTATTTTCTGCTTCCCGTCACATTAATTATTCATGCAGAGGGAACATACCGGATGGTGGGTAGATGACCTCTAATTAACCTGACCCGCTGTAAGCTCACTGCTTTCTCCCTCCGGTAGCCATTCACAGTGTTCTTGATTCATGCAGCCCAGGGCTGCTCCACCAAAGACCTTTCCTTAAAAGTCGAGAAGATGACAATGCCCGGGTTTAGTGATGGTTTACTGGAATGGCAGTCGAGTCTTGCCTCAATGTCCCCCATCCCCATGATTGCCAGAGGAGGTCCACCGTCTCCTGCTTGGGAGATGGTGGCATTGGTGGTCAGTGCCAATATTCCACAGAGGGTAAGCCATTCAGCGCAGAATCCCCCTCTGCTTGTGACCACATCCACTCCAGCTGCACAAGCCGAGGAGGGTGCATGTGTGCATGAGCAGGAGACATCACAGACATCAGGATGTAGCAGTCAGCCAGCTGCCTCCACCTCTGTTGCGAACATAAGGTTGCACCCAGGAATAGTGGTTGGATAGGAAAATTAATAAATATTAAAATTACTTTTGAGTCATAGGTGTGAAATTGCCTTTTTGTCAATACATTTGATGCTTCTATGATTGGCTTGGCCAACTGAAGGCAATGAGATTGTTGCGTATGAATCCTCTTATTTTGAGGTTTAGTTATCAATCCACTCAGTGATAGTGTCCCTTTGTAAGATTTGCATTTATGTGACGTCAACCTCATTGGAGATAGCTTCTGCACCCTTGCTTCATGGAGAGGTGTTGCAATTTTTATTGGAAATGTGTGCGTAATGCATTTGAAAATCATTTTCCTCATGCCACATCATTATGTGGGGGCAGCTCAACAGCCTTGAGGGATTTGGTGCAGTTATGTCTTCACAGTGGTAATGGCAAAGAACAAAACAAAGGCAGCGGAGGATATCCTCAACCATGCCTAATCTCACTGGCTGCTGCAGTTTTTTCTCATTAAGCTGGTGATGACTGCATTATGTGGCCATCATGTTCTCGCTGTTTTATTGACTTTCACTTCCCAGAACAAGCTGACCTTCTGGATCATGGCCTGGTGAATCATGTGGCTGTAAGAGGAAGCCTGAATGTGAAACTTGCTGCGGTCCATGTGATTGGCTGAGCATCCCTTTGAATGCTACTGAATGGCATTAAGGGACAGAGAATGCCATTTTCCATTGCATTCATTTTACTCTTCCTGGAATTAGCAATTAATGCGCACGGAAATCGCACTCACCAACCTCGATAGGCCCTGCTGCTCTCATCCTCCTCCATTTCTGTCTCAGGTAAGGGATCACACCTTTGCATTGCCAGGTTATGAAGGGGGCAAAACATGATGCGGTGTACCCTGTATAGAGTGTGCTCCTGCCCCACCCGTGTGGTCCAAACATGGGAAGCACATCTTCAGAATGCCAATGGTGCTCAATTATGTACTGCGTGGAGCTGTGATGTGCCTCTTCTTCAAAGCATTTTGAGGCTGATGCCAGTGTTGAGTGGATAGCCCTTATACCCAAGCAGCCGTCCATATAGACATGGAATATCTGAGGCACCTGGGAGTGACTCAGCATGCAACATATCATTGCAACTCAGGGCGGCACAGTGGTTAGCATTGCTGCCTCACGGCGCCGAGGATCCGGATTCGATCCCAGCCCCAGGTCACATACATACGAGGTCCAACTGCTGCACCCCACCTTTGTCAAACGTGAATCAGACTGTTGTTATTTGCTGCTGGCGGAACGCAAGATTGGTAGGCATGTGATTCCAGCGAGCAGCAGAGTTTACAAGGATTATTGAGATAAAAATGGTGTTCATGTCCCGAGTCAGCAGGATTCTCCACCGGGAGCATTACAAACCATGCAGGATTCCAATTTTGTTGGCTCCCCCTGGATTCACCGATCCCACCTGCCACTGGCAGGATGGGGAAATTCGGCCCACAGTGGTTTTGTTTCTGTCATCAGTGTCAAAGAAATGGATATTACCAAAAAACAGTAAATTTACCAAAAAACCCTGTAAAATTGAATGGGAATCCCTTTCAGCCACTCATGCGTGCCAGTAGGCATCACCTGCTGATGCCTGGTCTTCTGTCCAATTGGCAAAATTCAAGCCTTTGTTCCCAGCTGTTGGTAAGGCCTCCAAAAAACAACAAAGGTGTGCATCGTGGAACATTCATGGGCAAAACCCCTCACTTTACCTTGCCCAGTCTTCTGCTTCTCCTCAGAAAAAATGGGTGCACCTGTCCCTCTTTCAAGACACCTCCTCACATCCCCGTCTGACCAGCCATCACTGACAGCCACAAAGAGATTATCAGCGAAACCTCAAGGAACAACAATCGCAGAAGGAAGCCTCAAGTCTCCAGCTTTAAGATGGAGTCTGATTTACACTTGGGCTTGGCCAAGTGCAATAAGGTAGTGACAGCCTACGCAAGTGGGCAGCGCGGTAGCATAGTGGTTAGCACAATTCAAGGGTCCCAGGTTCGATTCCCGGCTTGGGTCACTGTCTGTGCGGAATCTGCACGTTCTCCCCATGTGTGCGTGGGTTTCCTCCAGGTGCTCCGGTTTCTTCCCACAGTCCAGAGATGTGCAGGTTAGTGGATTGGCTATGCTAAATTGCCCTTAGTATCCAAAATTGCCCTTAATGTTGGGTGGGGTTACTGGGTTATGGGGATAGGCTGGAGGTGTGGGCTTGGGAAGGGTGCTCTTTCCAAGAGCTGGTGCAGACTCAATGGGCCGAATGGCCTCCTTCTGCATTGTAAATTCTATGATGATTCTATGAAGTCCACTACTGGAAGTTAGATAAGTATTAACAGTTTAACTTATGCTTGCGAACCTGCAGTGGTAGCAAAGGAAGATAGAACCATTTATGTGTTTTTGATGTAGTGCATGATGAACATCCCATAGTAGTGATAAGCATTAGAATCTTATATTGTGTTCAATAAAACGTGATTTTAAAGATAAAGTTGTATCTGTCAACTGATTCGAGCAAGGGACACAGTCAATATGCACCCCTGCACCAATGGCAGAGTCTGTCTCTGTACAGGTGCAAGGTAGACCTGGTTAAAACACACAACCACCAGCATCTGAACAGGGCAAGGTGCATCTGTTCCTATGTACCTTTGAAATGACAGGGGTACATAGGAAGAGTCTTTCCACAAGGTAAATATTCAAGACTAATAATTGGGTAATATGTTGGCATGGATGGTCAATTGATTAATGGACAGGAAGCAGAAAAGGGCATTTAGACAAACTGTAACTAATGGGAATACTGCAAGGATCAGTGCAGTGGTCTCAGCTATTTAGAATCTTATATCAATGCCTTAGATGAAGAGACCAAAAGTAATTTATCTAAGTTTGCTGACTATACAAAAATAATAGGAGTGTAAGCAGTAAGGAAGCAATGAAGAAGTTGCAGCAAGAAATGGTCAGATTAACTGTATGCAAAGTGAGGTGATAGATGGAGTAGTGAGGGAAGAGAGTGAGAGATTTTCACTTGACACAGAGAATGGAAAAAGTATTTAAAAAACAGACATGAAACCTCTTTGTTCAGGGAACTTTTGTCCATGTGTATAAGGAATAGTTAGAATGCCAGTACAGCAAACAATTAGGAAGGCAAAAAAAAAAAAATCACATGATGGCCTTTATTGTGGGTAGTGGAATAAAAACGTCTTGCTACAATTGTATGGGACGTTGGTGCAGCCACAGACCTGGGATCCCGCATGCAATTTTGATCACTATAATCAACCTATGAAAAGATAATACTTGCATTGGCAATGCAGTGGTGGATAGGGTGTCAATCAAACAGGCTGTTTTGTCCTGGATGGTGTCAAGGTACTCATTCAGGCCAGTGGAGAATATTCGATCACACTCCTGATCGTATCTTGCAGAAAGATAGACTTTGGGTAGTTAAAGGCAAGTTACTGGCCACAGAATTCCCAGTCTCTGACTTGCTGTTGTCGTCATAGTATCTATATTGCTAACTTAATTAGGCTTCCAGTCAAAGGTAACCCACAAGGTGTTGTCAAAGGGATTTCAACAATGGTAATGGTGAACATTAAAAAAAAAGGGGTGATGGCTAAATTCTCTTGTTGGAGATAGGATCAGCCCAAGCCTCAAAGTCACTCAGGTCTTGCTGCATGTTAGCACAAACCATTGTTATCAAAGGAGCTATGAATGATATTGAACATTGCATAGAGGGATGGTCATTGATGAAACAGTTTATGTTGGCCGCATTCAAACAGATTATTCATGGCTGTTCATTGCTATCTTCCCTTGAGGTAAATCTCCTTATAACATTTTGTCAAATACAGTCTTGAAAACACCTTCACTTTACTCTTTTGGATTTTAGTTCTTTTGTCCTTGTGGGACCAAGACTGTAATGAGGTCTGGAGTTGGGAGCACCCTGGGACGGTAGGTGATATAAAATCTTACCCCCAGGTTCCAGCGGCCTTCATTTTCAGGAGAGAGCTAGGGAGCAGCTTGGGAACAGTTAGTGATCCGACTGGGGTGGGGGGGAGACTGAAAAGTGATGTCACAGGAAAGCTATGACCTGATTGGCTGATAGGGAATCTGCACTAAATTTAAAAAGTTAAACATTGTTAAACTAATTAAACATAATTAATTACTTACTCATAATTTAGAGCGGTATCTAAGCCAGAGATCAGAGAGTACTGTATTTATCATTTACATTTATAGTAGAAATCTAGTGCTAGGAAACAAATAGCTAACAGTAACTTTTTTAAAAAAGATTTATTTTAAAATTTAATTTACTAATTAACGCAATGTCAATTAGAGGGGTGCAGTACTCTGACTGTGAGATGTGGCAGGTCCGGAAAGCTTCCAGCATCCCAGATGGTGATGCCTTTAGAAAGTGCACCCAACTAGAGCTCCTCACAGACTGCATGGTTCGGTTGGAGCAGCAGTTGGATGCACTTAGGAGCATGCAGGTGGCGGAAAGTGTCATAGATAGCAGTTATATAAATGTGGTCACACCCAAGGTGCAGGCAGAGAAATGGGTGACCACCAGAAGGGGCAGGCAGTCAGTGCAGGAATCCCCTGTGGTTGTCCCCCTGACAGGTATACCCCTTTGGATACTGTCGGGGGGGATAGCCTATCAGGGGAAAAAAGTAGCAGTCAGAGCAGTGGCACCACGGCTGGCTCTGATGTTCAGCAGGGAGGGTCAAAGCGCAGAAGAGCAATAGTCATAGGGGACTCTATAGTCAGGGGGACAGATTGGCGTTTCTGTGAACATGAAAGAGACTCCAGGATGGTATGTTGCCTCCCTGGTGCCAGGGTCCAGGATGTCTCAGAATGGGTAGGGCATCCTGAAGATGGAGGGCAAACCGGCAGAGGTCGTGGTATATAATTGCTACTAATGACATAGACAGGAGGGGGGATGAGGTCCTGCAGCAGGAGTTCAGGGAGCTAGGCAGAAAGTTAAAAGACAGGACCTCAAGGGTTGTAACCTCGGGATTACTCCCTGTGCCGCATGCCAGTGAGGCTAGAAATTGGAAGATAGAGCAGCTAAACACGTGGCTAAAAAGCTGGTGTAGGAGGGTTTCAGTTATCTGGACCCTGGGAGCCACTCCGGGGCAGGTGTGACCTGTATAAGAAGGACGGGTTGCATCTAAACTGGAGAGGCATAAACATCCTGGCCATGGGGTTTGCTAGTGTCACACGGGAGGGTTTAAATTAGAATGGCAGGGGGGTGGGTACCGGAGCAATAGGTCAGAAGGTGAGAAAAATTGAGGAACAACTAGGAGATAGGGCCACTATGGCTCTGAGGAAGATCAGACAGGGAGATGTTGCTGAAAACAGCGGGACTGGTGGCCTAAAGTGCATTTGTTTTAATGCAAGAAGTGTAACAGGTAAGGCAGATGAACTTAGAGCCTGGATTAGTACTTGGAGCTATGATGTTGCCATTACAGAGACCCGGGGCGGGATTCTCCGACCCCCCCGCCGGGTCAGAGAATCGCCGGGGGGGGCGTGAATCCCGCCCCCGCCGACTTCCCCAGTCCCGGAGATTCTATCCTAGTCCGGCCAGCGTAAATTGGACTAGGTCCCTCACTGGCGTGACCTGGCGGCGTGGGTGGGCTCCGGGGGGGCGGGCGCAGGGTGAACTGGCCCCGGGGGGGGTGCCCCAAAGGTGGCCTGGCACACGATCGGGGCACACCGACCCGCGGGCGGGCGTGTGCTGTAGCCACCTGGGTTGGCCACTTCCCGATTCCAAAATGGAGGTCCGCTAAGAATACAGGGAAATTCAGCCAGATACAGGGAAACAAGCAGTTACAAGGTTTCCTGTGTATTAGGAATTGCAGAAACCCAGACAGAACTGAAACCAACAACTATCTGCATATTAATGAGCGATCCCCAGGAACAATTGGAAACATTAAGAGTAATCGAGACCAAACCAGACTCCCCAGCGCCAGTGGGAGCCAGGACAAAGGAAGGCCAACGGATACATAGGAACCGCCAGCGATCAGAGAACAGCTCCAGTATTGGAGAAATCGATTCAATTGATTGGAACTTAGTCCAATCAATTAGAACCAAGTCCAGGGTCCGCCCAAAAGGGCGCGAGACCCCTGGGGGCTATAAAATAGAGCCCCCAAGTTCAGTTTGTCCTTCTTGGCAGGGTCTCTCAGCAGCTCGAAACAACTCTTGACCGTGACCCTCAACAACGAGAGACCTGCCTAGCAGCTGCACCAACCAAGTCTCCAGTCAACGCACGCTACGAGATAGACGCTACTCGCTACTAATCCATACCAGCATGAAGCCTGCAGACTCAGAATCGAACAAAAGGCCATTGTTCCCCTGACCTGGTGGGCCATTTCCAAAGCTAAGTATAGGCCTTTTAGTGTTAGAAATAGTCTAGTAAGTAGAGTTTTATGCATGAGTAGTGATTGACTGTGTATATAATAATATGTTTTGATTTGAAACTTACTAACTGGTGTATTGAGTTATTGATCAGCACTTGAACTTGAACCTCGTGGTGGTATCATAATGATACCTGGCGACTGTAGAGCAAGGTGATTAAACAGAGCAAATTAAGTACAAACACAATTAGCAACAGTGCCGTGGGGCACTTCTCCTACGCGCCGGCCGTCAGCCTCCGCCATGGCCGACGTATAGGTGAACCCCCCCGCATGCGGGGATGACGCCAGCAGCCACTGATGCTACCGCGCATGCGCGGACTCGCGCCGGCTGGTGGAGTCCCTTCGAAGCCAAAGGCCTTTCACGCCAGCCGGCGGGGCGCCAACGACTCCGGGGCGGGCCTAGCCCCTAAAGGTGCGGAGGATTCCGCACCTTTGGGGCGGCTCGACGCCGGAGTGGTTCACACCACTCCGTCTAGCCGACAGCCCCCGCCCCGTCGGGTATGGAAGAATCCCACCCCTGGTTGAGTGAAGGACAGGATTGGCAGCTAAACATTCCAGGATTTAGATGTTTCAGGCTGGATAGAGGGGGAGGCAAAGGTGTGGAGGAGTTGCACTATTGGTTAGGGAGAATATCGCAGCTGTACTGTGGGAGGACACCTCAGAGGGCAGCGAGGCTATATGGGTAGAGATCAGGAATAAGAAGGGTGCAGTCACAATGTTGGGGGTTTACTATAGGCCTCCCCAAAGCCAGCAGGAGATAGAGGTGCAGGTAGGTGGACAGAGTTTGGAAAGGAGTAAAAGCAACAGGGTTGTTTTGATGGAAGACTTTAACTTCCCCAATATTAACTGGAACTCACTTAGTGCTAGAGGCTTGGACAAGGCGAAGTTTGAAAGGAGCATCCAGGAGGGCTTCTTAAAATAATATGTAGATAGTCCAACTAGGGAAGGGGCTGTTCTGGACCTGGTATTGGGGATTGAGCCCGGCCAGGTGGTAGAAGTTTCAGTACGGGAGCATTTCAGGAACAGTGACCACAATTCAGTAAGTTTTAAAGTGCTGGTGGACAAGGATAAGAGTGGTCCAAGGGTGAATGTGCTAAATTGGGAGAAGGCTAATTATAACAATATTAGGAGGGAACTGAAGAACCTAGATTGGGGGCGGATGTTTGAGGGTAAATCAACATCTGACATGTGGGAGGCTTTCAATGTCAGTTGAAAGGAATTCAGGACCGGCATGTTCCTGTGAGGAAGAAAGATAAATATGGCAAATTTCACGATCCTTGGGATAACCAGAGATAGCCTAGTCAAAAAGAAAAAGGAGGCATTTGTCAGTGCTCAAAGTCTGGGAACAGATGAAGCCTGTGGGAAACACAAGGAAAGTAGGAAGGAACTTAAGCAAGGAGTCAGGAGGGCTAAAAGAGGTCACGAAAAGTCATTGGCAATTGGGGTTAAGGAAAATCCCAAGGCTTTTTACACATACATAAAAAGCAAGAGGGTAGCCAGGGAAAGAGTTGCCCACTGAAGGACAGGGGAGGGAATCTATGTGTGGAGCCAGAGGAAATGGGCAACATACTAAATGAATACTTTGCATCAGTATTCACCAAAGAGAAGGAATTGGTGGATGTTAAGTCTGGAGAAGGGTGTGTAGTTAGCCTAGGTCACATTGAGATCCAAAAAGATGAGGTGTTGGGCGTCTCGAAAAATATTAAGGTGGATAAGTCCCAGGGCCTGATGGTTCTACCCCCGAATACTGAAGGAGGCAAGAGAGGAAATTGCGCAGGACTTGACAAAAAACGTTTGGATCCTCACTGTCTTCAGGTGATGTCCCGAAGGACTGGAGAATAGCCAATGTTGTTCCTTTGTTTAAGAAAGGTAGCAAGGATAATCCAGGGAACTACAGGCCGGTGAGTCTTACATCAGTGGTAGGTAAATTACTGGAGAGAATTCTTCGAGACAGGATCTACTCCCATTTGGAAGCAAGCCGACGTATTAGCGAGAGACAGCACGGTTTTGTGAAAGGGACGTCGTGTCTCCCGAACTTGATAGAGTTTTTCGAAGAGGTCACAAAGATGATTGATGTAGGTAGGGCAGTGGATGTTTTCTATATGGACTTCAGTAAGCCTTTGACAAGATCCCTCATGGCAGACTGGTACAGAAGGTGAAGTGACACGGGATCAGGGGTGAGCTGGCAAGGTGGATACAGAACTGGCAAGATGGATACAGAACTGGCTAGGTCATAGAAGGCAGAGAGTAGCAATGGAAGGGTGCTGTTCTGATTGAGGGGGGGGGGGGTGGTGGAATTGCAGATAGCGATGGGGACTGTCAGAGGATACAGAAGGGTTTAGATTGTTTGGAGACTTGGGCGGAGAGATGGCAGATGGCGCTTAATCTGGACAAATGAGAGGTAATGCATTTTTGGAAGGTCTAATACAGGTAGGGAATATACTGTGAATGGTAGAACCCTTAAGAGCATTGACAGCGAGATCTTGGTGTACAGATCCAGAGGTCACTGAAAGGGGCAACACAGGTGGAGAAGGTAGTCAAGAAGGCATACAGCATGCTTGCCTTCAATGGCCGGGGCAGAGTATAAAAATTGGCCAGTCATGTTGCAGCTGTATAGAACCTTAGTTAGGCCACACTTGGGAGTATGGTGTTCTATTCTGGTCGCCACACTATCAGAAGGAGAGGGTTGCAAAAGAGATTTACCAGGATGTTTGCCTGGTATGGAGGGCATTAGCTATGAGGAGAGGTTGAATAAACTTGGTTGTTCTCACTGGAACGAAGGAGGTTGAGGGGCAACCTGATAAGAGGTCTACAAAATGATGAGTGGCATAGACAGAGTGAATAGTCAGACTTTTTCCCAGGGTAGAGGCGTCAATTACTCAGGGGCATAGGTTAAAGGTGCGAGGGGCAAGGTTTAGAGGAGATGTAGGAGGCAAGTTTTTTTTTTTTTTTTTAAATAGAGGGTAGTGGGTGATTCGCTGCCGGGAGGAGGTGGTGGAAGCAGGGACGATAGTGACATTTGAGGGGCATCTTGACAAATACACAAATAGGATGGGAATAGAGCAATACAGGCCCCATTAGTGTAGAAGATTTAGTTTAGATGGGTGGCTTGGTCGGCGCAGGCTTGGAAGGCGAAGGGCCGGTGCTGTAGTTTCTTTGTACAGACAAGAGCTATCTCCCCTTGCTCATGACCCAGAGGAGGCGAGACTTTGTGGGTAGGTACCAGTGTTTCTAGCAGAAATGGAAGATTTCCATAAGTGCTGGGTCAGGAATTGACAAGCAAACTTCAGCTGCAGTGTAGCTTTAGGCTAGTAATTCAAACAAATCAATTTCCAGCTGATGGGCTATTAGTGGACATGAAAATATGAATGAGGAACAGGGGTTTGGTCCAAAAGGCAGCATAGTGGTTAGCACAACTGACTTGGGTCACTGGGTGAATGTGCAAACTCCAGACAGTAACCACATGGTTTCCTCCCACAATCCAAAGATGTGTTGGCTAGGTGGGGTTTACAGGATAGGGCAAGGGAGTCAGCCTGGCTACTGTGCTCTTTCAGAGGGTTTGGTTGCAGATTTTGTGGGCTGAATGGTCTCATTCTGCACTAAGTATTCCAAGGCCATATCACCATTCAAGAAGACCATGGCCTCAATGCTGCATCTCCACTGATTCCAAGGTACCCAAATTCATGCAACAGCTTGCAAATATGCTCTAAAGTATAACATTTTAAAGCCAATTTTACTACAAAATATAAAAGTTTCTACAAGTAGAAGCAAACTTAATACAATTGTATTATGCCAGAATCCCAAGTTCTAAACATAGATGCCATTTATACCTATGCATTTGCTGTTCCCCACACCATGGTCACACTCAGTTTACACCTTTTTGTTTATAAAAATTTCTTGTTAAGAACTGCTATTAAGGCAATCTTACTGCAAAAACCAAAGGCAAAAAGGATTCACCATCATTATCAATAATTACTATTCCAATGTTAGTACCATCACCAAGTAAACAACTGTAGCCTTTCAAACACAACCAGGTACAAATACACAGAGCTTTATAGAGGAATGGGACCGTCACTGAAAAATCAATCAAAAATTCCAATGAGAAATTCTGTAGGCATATTTTACAATCAGGCATTGCTAGAATTAGAGGTTCTTTTTTCCCTACTGTCTATTGATTAGTGAGTTGTGCCACCGTATATTGAAGGAGAATCAGACTGATCTTGCTTAATGTACAATTTATTAAGCTCGACAAATTTGACAACTTTTGCAAAAGGAGGGCTGCTCTCTCTTTTTCTCCCCCCCCCCCCCCCGCTTACATGTGCTGTAGATCTGAAAAAGGTACCTTAAAACACTGGAAAAATTCAGACTCTGCCAGCAATTTTACACAGGAGCAAGGATAGTACAATACACAATTTGGAATTATAATATAAACAACCAAATTTAAATATTTGAAGGCTTGTACTTTGTCTCACTTTGTTCAGCATAATTCTGTATCTTGGAAGCTTTGAATAATTGAGAAACTACTTTTTTTTCTAGACTCAATGTCAGTCCATGTTCATGATTGATAATATTCAGGGAATCTTTTGAAAAAAAAGAGCCCAAATTACTAGATTAGCAATGGCAAACTGGCACCATCTTTATTGTGAGAATCTACAACTCCTGAAACTTGTCTGCCATCATGCAAATATTATGAAATGTAACCAAATGTCACGTGAAGAACAGTCCCAATTATGCAAAATACTGAAGGAAGTCCAGTAGAAAAAGCAGCAAAAGTGAAGTTTTGAACGGAGCCAATCCTCCTGGTTGCAGATCATCACACTTTACTCTTCCGATAGGTCCGGGTGCACACCACATCTCCCAAGGAGCAGGTCTGATTTGCAAAGGAAAAATCATTAAACACTATTGTCAGGTTAAATAATAAATTGCAATTCTTGCACCAAGTGTGCACATTGCACCGCAACATCCCAACATGTCACATCGGTCTAAATAAATGCTGTCCACCGCCACCAATTTACACTTCCTAACCAGCAGGAGCTATTTGGTTCTCCCATCTTTAATGATGCACTGGACTCCTTACCAGTATAAGATCGCCATCCTTCAATTCTCTAACCAGAGTGGTCTCTTTTCCATCCCACCGCTGCGTTTGGACTAATTTTCCATCTTCTAGTTTCACGGTGGTCTGTTGGAAATTTAAAATAATAAGATAATCTCCAGAACTCGTAATATACAAGTCATTGTGAATGGCTTAAAAAGGGGTTGATCGCCAACGTACCTTGGTTTTCCTATTGTCTGCTGTGGTCTCATCAAATTCCTCCCCGAGCTTGAATTGGATTTTTGTGTTTTTAATTGAACTTTTGGTTTCTATGATGATGGTGTCGCCGTCCTTAGAAATCACGGTGTCGGGGTGGAGCGCTACGGCCACATTCCTTTGTATCAGACTCACCACTGAAATAAAGAGCCAAACATTCAGTGGTACACACACAGGGAGAGGGAGATAGGGAAAAATAGGTGGAACAGTCCCGGCGGTAACCGCGCACGATTCGTTACACCAGTGTAACCAAAATCACACCCGGCGGAGACAAATCAGGATAGTCCCCCACTACATTTAAAACATTCTGGGCGTTCATTTTCTGACTTTAATTTTTTTCACGTGAGTAAATTATATGCAATAACTTTAAAAAAGACACACCAAACAATCGCGTCCCGGTATTTGGAAAGGAGGTCGCCATCCAGACAGATACATTTTAAAGCGCACAGCCCACACTTTTTTTCTCTCCGGGAGCAATTGTGGATCTTGGGCGTTTTAACCGCCGCGGAAACAAAACGCCCCAGCAAATAAATAGCGGTGCAGCTGCAGAAACCCCCTCCTCCCCAAAACCACATCATTTGGCGGCGCTGACAAAATAAATCCCCCACAACAAGACAAAATCCTCACTCAGCTCTTTCATGTACTCATTGAAATTCTCGCTTGCGGACAAGCTCCAAACGCCTAGAAACGCATCGACCATTGTTGCTGGTGTATGGGCGCCGATCCGCTTTAAAACCAAGGACGGGAACCAGGAGACCTTCCCGCTACTCACACCCTCGCTCCCAATCCTCTTTACAGCCCTCCCCGCTCTGAGCTCTCCGTCTTTTAAACTACTGCAGCTCAGAACCACGTGCAAAACACTCCAGCCAATCCCAAATAGCAGCCTGAGAGATTGGCAGCACTGAGGTGGGAGAAAGAGCCAGTCACCCCCCACCCACACACACACCCACACACCCACGACCCCAAGCAAAATAAAATCCTCCACTTTCCACAATGCAATTTGAAAGTGCAATTTGCAGAACGTGCATCACCCACACAAACAGCCGGGATATGCCTCGTGATGTCTGTCCTCTACATTTGCTGAGTACTTTTACGCAGAATGCTGTTCTAAGAGGAGGAGTTTAACTGTGGGGAATGAGGAGGGGGTGGGTGTTACTGGAAGTGCAAGGTTTGTTTGAGGGCTTTTTTCCACCCAAAGTGGAGAGAGATAACCGAAGAGTGGCTGACCTATTTGTATTTTAAGGGATTGTCCCTGATTTGACTGTGCGCCCATTTGGGGATGTGTTTCCAGGGCAGCAGGTGGGAACCTCCAGGTTGTTTTGGGACAGACTGGAAGTGAGTGAATTGGCCCAGCGGAGAGATGATAATGCTGTGACCCAATGAACCCCTCCCCCCCCCACTCCCATAATGTTGAAGGATGGCACAGTGGTTAGCACTGCTGCCTCACAGTGCTAGGGACCTGGGTTTGACTTCAACCTTGGGTGACTGTGTGAATGTTGTACTTCCTCGTCTAGTTCCTCCAGATGCTCTAGTTTCCTCCCACAGCCCAAATATTGTGCATGTTAGATGGGGCTATGGCGATAGGTTGGGGGAGTGGACCTAGGTAGGGTGATTTTTCATAGGGTTGGTGCAGACTTGATTTGGTGAATGGCCTCCTTCTGCATTGTAGGGTTTCCATGGATTGTTATCTTAATTGCCTGGCGGAGGAATCCTGGCCGGTTAACTGTCAGGAGCTGGAGGCCAAGATCACTGCTCGCCTGGAACGCTGGACAGGACTGCTCCGAGTGCTGTCCTACAGGGGGTCAAGTTCTGGTCATTAATCAGTTGATGGTGTCCATGCTGTGATATCGGCTGGTTACTTTAGAACAGTACAGCACAGAACAGGCCCTTCGGCCCTCAATGTTGTGCCGAGCAATGATCACCCTACTTAAACCCACGTAACCCGCATACCCGTAACCCAACAATCCCCCATTAACCTTACACTACGGGCAATTTAGCATGGCCAATCCACCTAACCCGCACATCTTTGGACTGTGGGAGGAAACCGGAGCACCCGGAGGAAACCCACGCACACACGGGGAGGATGTGCAGACTCCACACAGACAGTGACCCAGCCGGGAATTGAACCTGGGACCCTGGAGCTGTGAAGCATTGATGCTAACCACCATGCTACCGTGAGGCCCCCTTTGACCCTGACTTTGTCACATGCATGCAGAGAACTCTCAATCAGTTCTTCTGAGAAAGAGATTGAACTGGGTCGCTGCGGTGATTCTGAGTCTCCCGCTCGGAGAGGGCAGCCAGGGGCTGGTGTGCTTTTGGACCCAGGTGGCGACTTTCCGTCTTCAGGCCCTGCAGCGATAGCTCTACATCAAGCCTCCTCCATGATGGTTTGCCCTTGCGACGCATTTCTTTCACCAGGTGCATGTGCCTGAATTGTTTCGTGCAGCTCCTGTTAGTCAACCAGCAGGCACTGCCCATCTTGTGCCAGGACTTTCTCAATGTCTGGAGCATGGTCACCACGCACTGCAGCTCTCCCCATCAGCAGCAGTGGCTATCGTTAGGGAGACGCTGTTTAGAATCCACACCTCCGCCAATTTCCATTCCGATGGCTGCGCTGGGTGGTGTAGGAGTGGGCTGGATGGCACTCTACAAGCTCGCTGAGCGCGGAGCAGTGTCCTTCGAGTACGTGGCCGATGTCATCCAAGGCCTCAAAACGGCCATGCTTGGACCTGGAGACACTCGTAGGACACTGCCTGAGCAAACCCCTGCTCGGACGGAATTCCACATTGGTCCAAGGCCCTTGGGCACCTGTGCCCCACAATTCTAGCCGCCTTGCGGAAATACCCTTGTGCCTTTTCAAGGGGTTTCATGTACGGGCTCGCTTGCTGCACACCTTCCACCTCCTTGCCCTCGCCTGCCATCCGGACACTTTGTCGTCAGGTTGTGGAGGTCCCCAGTGGAGGTCCCTCTATGGAGGCGTCCTCTTAAACCAGGGGATGGTTTAGCTCACTCAGCTAAATTGCTGGCTTTTAAAGCAGACCAAGCAGGCCAGCAGCACGGTTCAATTCCCGTACCAGCCTCTCCGGACAGGCTTCCGGAGAGAGACAGGGGCTTTTCACAGTAACTTCATTGAAGCCTACTCGGGACAATAAGCGATTTTCATTTTTTTTTCCCCTTCATTTCTTGGGGTGGAGGGTGATGCACATGATGGTACCGTGCAATTAACGCTTACAACGGTTGACGGATGCCCAGAACCCTACCGTTTTTGCGATCTTGTAGAGACCGTGAGCAACATCTATGTTGAATGTCCTCGACTGCATTCTCTTTTTAGTTTCTTGAAAATTCTTTTATTGAAGTTTTGTTTGCACTTCAGCCCCACGCTCCTGATCTACAGGCACCGATGTGGAGAGGGGTGAAGAAGGCGGAGGTCCTCATCGCGAGCCTGCTCCTGGGCCTGAGGTGAAACTCGCCATAACGGGTCCAGGCAGCGGGTGACCGAGGCGGTTGTCCAGCCGGACTGCCTGCCATTCTTCTGCGGCTTCATTCGCGGCCGGGTGTCCCAGGAGAGGGAGCATGCGGTGTCCACGGACTTCCTCGAGATTTTCCATGCTTGGTGGCACTGCAGGGGTTTGAATTCGTTAGGGGGGCAACATCGACCCCCTCTTTTCACATTTTCATATGATGTTTGTCCCTGAGTTTGTTGGCTTTATTATAATGATTTAATTACGCTAAAATACCGGCTGTGGATGAAAAGCAAGTATCCCACCCACCTAATGCGACCATCAATTCACTCAAAGACACGAGTAGAAGTAAACCATGGTTTTAATCAGCTTAGAACAGTGCCTGCCTGCGACTGGTACAATACTGTGAACCGCCTATGGGTCAACTGCCCTTTATACTTCCTTTCAAGGGGAGGAGCCATGGGCGGAGCCCGTACATGCCCCAACATATCCCCCTGTGGGTGAAGCCACACAATGGCCCATAGGTGGAGCCCACATGGTCAACAACATAACATAGCTGTAACACAATGGCAGAACATGATACTAATACACTGGTGAATTACTAGTACTATACATTCACCACACACCCCACTCCCCCCTCCCACCCCCCAACCACAGTACAATCCTGCACTTTCCACAATGAATTGGAAATGCAGGTTCGCGAAGGACATGCACCACCCATACAAACAGCCGGGATATGCACAGACTGCCTTGTGATGTCTGTACTCTACATTTGCTAAGTACTTTTCGTAGAATACTGTTCTAAGAGGAGGAAATTTAATTGAAGGGAATGAGGAAGGGGTGGGTGTTGCTGGGAAGTGCAAGGTTTGTTTGAGGTTTTTTTTCCAAAGTTGAGAGAGAGGCAACCAAAGAGTGGCTGGACCTATTTGTATTTTAAGGGATTGTCCCTGATTTGACTGTACGCCCATTTGGGGATGTGTTTCCAGGGTAGCAGGTGGGAATCTCCAGGTTGATTTGGGACAGACTGGAAGTGAGTGAATTGGCCCAGCAGAGAGATGATAATGCTGTGACCCAAGGAACACTTCCCCACCTCCTGTAATGTTGAAGGATGAAGGATGGCACAGTGGTTAGCACTGCTGCCTCACAGCACCAGGGACCCCGATTCAATTCCAGCCTCAGGTGACTGTGTGGAATTTACATGTTCTACACGTGCCTGCCTGGGTTCCTCGGATGCTTGGGGTGCACAGTGGTTCGTACTGCTGCCTCACAGTGCCAGGGACTCAGGTTCAATTCTGACTTTGGGTCTCTGTGGTGTTGCACTTTCTCCCCGTGGCTGTGTGGGTTTCCTCTGAGTGCATTGGTTTCCTCCCACAGTCCAAACATGGGTGAGGTGGACTGGCCATGCTAAACTGTCTCTTGGTGTCCAAAATATGTGTAGGGTAGGTGTGGCTATGGGGATAGGATGGGGGTGTGCGCTTGGGAAGGTGCTGTTTCAGAGGATCAGTGCAGACATGATGGGCTGAATGGCCTCCTTTTGCACTGTAGGGATTCTATGCTTCAGTTACCTCCCATAGTCCAAAGATGTGCAAGTTAGGTTTCATTGGCCATTCAAAATTGCCCCTGAGTGTCCAAAGGCGGGTTTGCATGGGAGTGGGTGCTCTTTCAGAGGGTCGATGCTGACCCGATGGTCCAAATGGCCTCCCTCTGCATTGTAGGGAGTCTAATCAAACCACCGCTATATGCAGCCCCCCCCCCCCCCACTCTCCCCCCATCCCAACTCTCTCAGCCCATGCTCTCATTTTCACCACCACTCAATCCCGATCCCATGGTCAAAAGTGTCCTTATTTTATTTCATTCAAAGTCGTCCTGCGGGGCACTTATCTCTAACTACAATTACCCGGTAGAAACGTTCCAATTTCTTGAGCAGTTATTAAACATTCTGCCATATTATTCTTTGCACCTATGCTCACCCATTTTTGCCCAGAATCTGTTAATTTCTATCAATTTATGTATATTGTTCACTGATATTATAGCTTGCACTTTTTCTCAAAATTATCGACTTCACTCTGCATTGAACTGTGTTTGCCACTGATTTGCTCAATAGGTTAGTTGAAGCTTTGGTTACGTTAAAGCTGAGGTTAGTTAAAGCGTCTCCACATGATAATTCTGCAAACTTCCTTTCTCTGCCTTTATTTCTTCCCAACTATTCCGTAGTCTATAAGGAATATCTATTACAGAACACAGGAATAACCATTCAGTCTCTTGATCCCATTCTACTATCCAGGAAGATCAGGCAATCTTACATTCAGTTCTTTCTAATTATTCTCCGTTCACTGCTCCACCCCAAGTCCCCTGCAGTTATTTTTTAAGCAGAAGGGTACATCCTCTTCCACTCACCTACCTTCGGCTTCTTTCATGCAATGTTAAAGTGCACACATACCCAAGAAATTCTGTCAGAACGATTTAGACCAGAGCATCTGAGAGGGTCCTGGAAGAAAACTGAAAAGGACAGGCACAACGGGTAAATTATTTTTATTCTTTATCGAGCAAGATCTTCAGGCTTTGGAGCCTACTGACTGATGTTCCCCATAATTCATTTTGCATCTCTCACAGCATTTCTTTCCTCTGTGTATTAAATTGAAGTAGAAAGAGAAGTAATAGGGGTGAGTCGGAGACTGAGGTCAGGGAGAGAGTTTCGTAATTTAATGATTGTTCACTTCTAATTTTTGTTTGAATCCAGCCAGTACAGTAAGTGGTTAGGAAAGGAAATGGTATTTTAGCCTTTATTACAAAGGAATTAGAATATAAGAGTATAGAAGCCTTATTGCCATTGCATAGGGCCAGGTTAAGTTCACACCGAGTGCCCATACCTGTACTGTGAACAGGTCAGATCTCTGCATCTGAAGGATGGACAAAACAGCCTTGGAATAATTGAGGCATTTAGGATTGGTATATGGAGACATTTCTTCACTGAAAGAGCAAGGTTCTTTGGAATTGTCTAGTGCTGGGGGTGGTGAATACTCTATTGTTGAATATATTTAAGATTGACATAGACAGAATCCTCAGGGCATCATGGTGGCACAGTGGTTAGCACCACTGCCTCACAGCATCAGGTCCATTTCCGGCCTCGGGTGACTGTCTCTGTGGCGTTTGCACGTTCTCTCCATGTCTGCGTGGGTTTCCTCCAGGTGCTGTGGTTTCCTCCCACAGTCCAAAGATGTGAGGGTTAGGTGGATTGGCCATGCTAAATTACCCCTTAGTGTCCAAAGATGTGCAGGTTAGCTGGGGTTACGGGGATAGGATGGTATGTGGGCCTAGGTAGAGTACTCTTTCGGAGGATCGGTGCAGACTCAATGGGCCAAACGGTCTCCTTCTGCACTGCAGGAATTTTATGCTTCTTCTAAGGTTCTATGGAATCAATGCATATGGGGAGTGGGCATACAAGTGGAGTTGAGGCAGAAAATGAGCCATAATCTCATTGAATGGTGTAGCAGGCTTAAAGGGCTGAATGGCCTCCTCCTGCTCCCATTTGTTATGTTCTTACATATTTTATTGACATTTTGAAAAGTTCAATGCTAATGCTAACTTTTGCAATGAAGGATTTAATTTCTAATAGGTGAGGCAGAGGGGAAGAAATTGGTTTTGCAACGGTTCAGGTTTGAGTAACCTCCGCAAACTAGGGCAAAGGCCTGAGGCACACTCCAAACAGGGCCTCAGTCCGCAACTCCGTACTACCGGCAATCATCACCTATCGGAATCTTCCCAGAAAAAGTTGGCTCGGAAGGTTACCCTGTAAATATAAAGAGGCAAATAGGAGGGATGAAAGTTGGCAGTGGCCAGCATTATCATTTTGCGATCAAGAAGAACATTTCTGTTTTCACGCAGTAAGTAAACGATAAAAAGGTTACCTTACTGCTGCCAGCCTCCAAAAGACCCTATAAAGATCACTGATCAGGTCAAAATAGACTTGGAAACCGAAGCCGTTTGTATGCTGGATGCCTGCTTAGATTTCTGCTAACTTTGACAGTGGGGTGTTAGACCCTGTTATTAACGTACTTGAGGGTTTAGTGTCTGTTTGAAGTGGTCTCTCGGAAGTTGATGGCTTTCAAAGACTTAAGAGACAAGTAAGGGAATTACCATAATTTCCATCCTATCATAAATGCCATGGGTTATCGACTGGGAGATTATTAATGTTCTCCATCAATTTATCATATTTTGACTCACAAGAAGGACACAATTTTAAAAATATATTACACATTTTAAAAAAATCAAATCCTAAAATCTGAAAGTAAATCTCTTTCCAAAGGTTAAAGATCACCTATTAATGTCTACAAAACAGCTGACTTTTAACAAGCAGGGACATTTTTTATGATGATTGCAAGTGTAATTATTTTTGAGTGAAATGTGATTTTGTTTTCATTTTGCTGGTTGACTGGCAATGGAATAAAACAAAAGAACAGGAATGTTCTTTACCTACTGTACAAGTGCACACCCTGGAGGACATTTACAACGTTACTCAAAACTACTTCTCAAAGCAACCGGCTACTATGCTGACATACCTTCTTGTTGAACTAGTTCTTGTCGTAGCAATTAGTACAATAATGAGACAAATATGAAAACATTGACAAACATTACAGTGACAATCTTTGTTTATACTGACTGGGCAAGATAACAGCGTACAAACAAGAGATTTCTAATTTATAGTTCAATATATAAGTACAAAACTAGGGATTCTGGCTATTGATTATCGGTGTAATTTACCAAGGCCAAAAGATAATGTGAGTTATAAAAGTTGGTGCTGAGGTCCTTGGATTCAGTGCACATCACTCTGCATTTTATAACAAAGAAACTCCTGCCACACTGCCAGATGGCACGAACCTTCCTTACCGATGAAGCGCACATCCAGGGGCGGAATTCTCCGCAACGGCTGACGCCGTCGTGAAACCCGGAGTGTTTCACGACGGCGTTGGACGCCGCTCCTCACCCCCTATTCTCCCCCCCCCCCCCCCAGGGGGCTTGGAGCGGCGTTGTGGAGAACTCGGCCGCCGAGAATGACACGGCCAGCGGCGCCTAATGACGTCAGCCGCGCATGAGCAGGTTGGCCGGCTCCAACCCGCTCATGCGCGGTTGCCGTCTCCTCCTCCGCTGCCCCGCAAGACGTGGCGGCTTGATCTTGCGGGGCGGTGGAGGGGAAAGAGTGAGTCTCTTGGAGACGCCGGCCCGACGATCGTTGGGCACCGATCGCGGGCCAGTCCCCTCCCGAGCATGGCCGTGGCGCTCAATCCCCTCTCCGCCCCCACATGTCCCAAACTCACCTTAGGCGCGCTGTTCACGCCGGCAGCGACAGGTGTGGTTGCCGCCGGCGTGAACAAGTCGGGAGGGCAGGCCGCTCGGCCCATCCGAGCGGCGTGTCGCAAAAAGCAACACGCCATTTTGGGGGGGTGGGAGAATCGCGGGGGGTGCCAGAGCGGCCCGCCCGCGATTCTCCCACCCGGCCTGGAGAGCGGAGAATCGCGCCCCAGATTTCACCATTACTGAGCTCTAATTTTGAAGATGGTTGGGCCTAGGACACCACCCTGAGTAACTCCTGCAGTGATGTACTGGGACTACAATGATTGACCTCCAACAATCACAACCATCTTTCTTTGTACAAGATATGACTCCAGCCAATGGAAGGTTTACCCCCTGATTCCCATTGTCTCCGGTTTTGCTAGGGCTCCTTGATGTCACACTTGGACACGTGTTTACTTGATGTCAAAGGCAGTCACTCTCGCCTCATCCGAGTTCAGCTTTTGTGCTTGTTTGTACCAAGGCTGCATTAAGGTTAGGAGCTGAGTGGCCCTGGCAGAACCCAACTAAGCATCAATGAGCAGGTTAATGCTGAAAAAGTGTCACTTGCTAGCACTGTCAAAGACCCCTTCCTTCACTCTGCTGATGATCAAGAGTAAACTAATGTGACGATCATTGACTGGGTTGGATTTTCCCTGTTCTTTACATACATAGAACATAGAACAGTACAGCACAGAACAGGCCCTTCGGCCCTCGATGTTGTGCCGAGCATTGTCCGAAACCAAGATCAAGCTAACCCACTCTCTGTCATTCTGGTGTGCTCCATGTGCCTATCCAATAACCGCTTGAAAGTTCCAAAAGTGGTCCGACTCCACTATCACAGCAGGCAGTCCATTCCACACTCTAACCACTCTCTGAGTAAAGAATCTACCTCGGACATCCCTCCTATATCTCCCACCCTGAATCTTATAATTATGCCCCCTTGTAACAGCTACATCCACCCGAGGAAATAGTCTCTGAACGTCCACTCTATCCACCCCCCTCATCATCTTATAAACCTCTATTAAGCCACCTCTCATCCTATTCCGCTCCAAAGAGAAAAGCCCTAGCTCCCTCAACCTTTCCTCATAAGACCTTTCCTACAAACCAGGCAGCAATTTGGTAAATCTCCTTTGCAACCCTTTCCAATGCTTCCACGTCCTTCCTATAGTGAGGTGACCAGAACTGCACACAATACTCCAAATAGGTAGTCTCACCAGGGGTCATGTACAGTTGCAGCATAACCCCGCGGCTCTTAAATTCAAGCCCCTGTTAATAAACGCTAACACACTATAGGCCTTCTTCACAGCTCGATCCACTTGAGTGACAACCTTCAGAGATCTGTTGATATGAATCCCAAGATCTCTCTGTTCCTCCACATTTCTCAGAACCCTGCCGTTGACCCTGTAATCCGCATTCAAATTTTTTTCTACCAAAATGATCACCTTGCACTTATCAGGGTTAAACTCCATCTGCCATTTTTTCGGCCCAGCTCTGCATCCTATCAATGTCTCTTTGCAGCCTACAACAGCCTTCACCTCATCCACTACTCCACCAATCTTGGTGTCATCATCAAATTTACTGACCCACCCTCAGCCCCCTCCTCCAAGTCATTGATAAAAATCACAAATAGCAGAGGACCCAGCACTGATCCCTGTGGTACAACCGCTGGTAACTGGTCTCCGGTCTGAAAATTTTCCATCCACCACCACCCTCTGTCTTCTATGTGATAGCCAGTTACTTATCCAATTGGCCAAATTTCCCTCTATCCACACCTCCTTACTTTCTTCATAAGCCAACCATGGGGAACCTTATCAAACGCCTTACTAAAATCGATGTATACGACATCAACTGCTCTACCTTCATCTACACACTTAGTTACCTCCTCAAATAATTCAATCAAATTTGTGAGGCAAGACTTACCCTTCACCAATCCGTATTGATTATCCCGGATTAAGCTGCATCTTTCCAAATGGTCATAAATCCAATCCTTCAGGACCTTTTCCATTAACTTACCGACCACCGAAGTAAGACTAACCAGCCTATAATTACCAGGGTCATTCCTATTCCCTTTCTTGAATAGAGGAACAACATTCGCCACTCTCCAGTCCTCTGGCACTGTCCCCGTGGACAGTGAGGACCCACAAGACCAAAGCCAAAGGCTCTGCAATCTCATCCCTTGCCTCCCAAAGAATCCTTGGATATATCCCATCTGGCCCTGGGGACTTGTCGACCCTCAGGTTTTTCAAAATTGCTAATACATCCTTCCTCAGAACATCTACCTCGTCGAGCCTACCTGCCTGTATCATACTCTCATCCTCAAAAACATGGCCCCTCTCCTTGGTGAACACTGAAGAAAAGTATTCATTCAACACCTCCTATTTCTTCTGACTCCATGCACAAGTTCCCACTACTGTCCTTGACCGGCCCTAACCTCACCCTGGTCATTCTATTTTTTCTCACATAAGAGTAAAAAGCCTTTGGGGTTTCCTTGATCCGACCTGCCAAGGACTTGTCATGCCCCTCCCAGCTCTCCTAAGCCCTTTTTTTTTAGCTCATTCCTTGCTACCTTGTAACCCTCAAGCGACCCAACTGAACCTTGTTTTCTCATCCTTACATACTCTTCCTTTTTCCTCTTGACAAGACATTCAACCTCTTTTGTGAACCACGGTTCCCTCACAACGGCCATTTCCTTTCTGCCTGACAGGGACATACCTATCAAAGACACGCAGTATTCCTTGCACAAGCTCCACTTTTCATTTGTGCCTTTTCCCTGACAGTTTCTCTTCCCATCTTATGCTCCCTAATTCTTGCCTAATTGCATCATAATTACCCCTCCCCCAATTATAAAACCTTGCCCTGCCGTATGGCCCGATTCCCCTCCATCGCAATAGTGAAAGACACCGAATTGTGATCACTATCTCCAAAGTGCTCTCCCACAAACAAATCTAACACTTGGCCCGGTTCATTACCGAATACCAAAATCCAATGTGGCCCCCCCTCTTGTTGGCCTATCCACATATTGGGCGCGATTCAACGTCGAGTTCAATTGATGGCGCAAAACGGCCCCGGATCGCGACCCGTTCTGGCCCCGGGAATGGGCTAGCATCGGGGCCGCGCGAAACCCGGTGGGGGGGGTGACGTTGGAAGCGTGCAACCCCCGAATGACGCCGCTCCGCGTCGTAAAAGGGCGCGATCCACACACAGAAAGGAGGGGGGGGGGAATGTCGGAGCCACGGAGGACCGCCCCGAGGTTCTGTGATACGGACCTAGAGACCTTCCTCGATGAGGTGGAGCAGCGCAGGGGCATCATCTGCCCAAGACGAGGGCATCGCCACCCTTCCAGCTGCGTGCGACGGGCCTGACGTGAGGTGGGCACGGCAGTCAGTGCTGTGGGGCAGACCCCTCGGTCTGGGGAGCAATGCCGCAAGAAGCTCCACGACCTCATCAGGGCTGCCAGGGTAAGTGCCACAAGGATGCCCCTGGATCACAACCATCCCCCCATGTCCCTCATCACCCCCCCCCCCCCCCCCCCCGCGGGCACGAGGGGGGGGGGCGAGTGTGAGTGGAGTGTGGTTAACAAAGTTCTCACAGACCCACATGAGCGCTGCGACCCCCCTGAGAGATGCCATGGTGTAGCTGCAACTTTCCCCCCAACCTGTGCCAATATCTGAACGCCCTGATGATACCTGCCGAATTGTGATGATCTATCTATGCCCCCCCTAACAGGACAAGACTGCTCACAACAGCCAGGAGCGCAAGAGAACGGAGGGGGTTCACCCATTATGCACGCCCTGACAGTGTTCGAGCAGAGGGCACTGGACCTTGCTGGGGGATCTGCCACCCAGGAGGTCACGCAATGCGAGGTTGGAGGTGCAGAACCAAGTGAGACAACCCTGCATGACACAACCCCCCCCCCCCCCCCCCCCCCCCTCCCCAGCCCATCCTCTGTCCCCTCACACTCTACACACTGGACCACCATCCTCTGTCCCCTCACACTCTACCACTGGACCCCCCATCCTCTGTCCCCTCACACTCTACCCACTGGACCCCCCATCCTCTGTCCCCTCACACTCTACCCACTGGACCCCCCATCCTCTGTCCCCTCACACTCTACCCACTGGACCCCCCATCCTCTGTCCCCTCACACTCTACCCACTGGACCCCCCATCCTCTGTCCCCTCACACTCTACCCCACTGGACCCCCCATCCTCTGTCCCCTCACACTCTACCCACTGGACCATCCTACGCCCCGGCCGAGCGTGTCTAACTAACCCGTATCATTCTGTTCCCTAGGGCGTGCTGACGAATGTCCAGGGCCGTCTGGTGCCACACACAGGCGACCATCCATGACAACCACTGCACCCATGGTCGCACGCCAGAGGGTGGCAGTCCCGGCCAGGAGTGCCATCCTCCAAATCCGGGACTCTCGAGCAGGACGTACAGTGGACGGACAGTGACGGACTTTCATGGCTGTGTGTTGCCGAAGGTCGGACCGTGAGACAGGACAGGACGGGGCGTTGCTAGTTGTGTCTTTACTTAATTTGCTCTGTTTAATCACCTTGCTCTAGAGTTGCCAGGTATCTTTATGATACCACCATGAGATTCAAGATCAAGTGCTGATCAATAACTCAATACACCAGTTAGTAAGGTTCAAATCAAAACACATTGATTATGTACACAGTCAATTGCTACTGATGCATAAAACTCTACTTACTAGACTATCTCTAACACTAAAAGGCCTATACTTAGCTTTGGAAATGGCCCACCAGGTCAGGGGAACAATCGTTCGATTCTGAGTCTGCAGGTTTCAAGCTGGTATGGAATAGTAGCTAGGAGCGCCTATCTCGTAGCGTGCGTTGACTGGAAACTTACTTGGTTGGTGCAGCTGCTAGGCAGGTCTCTCCGAGTTGAGAGTCACGGTCAAGAGTTCTTTGAGAGAGCTCTCTGCCAAGAAGGACGAACTGAACTTGGGGGCTCTATTTTATAGCCCCCAGGGGCTTCGCGCCCTTTTGGGCGGACCCCGGACTTGGTTTTAATTGATTGGACTAAGTTCTGATCATTTGAATCGATTTCTCCAATACTGGAGCTGTTCCCTGATCACTGGCGGTTCCTATGTGTCCGTTGGCCTTCCTTTGTCCTGGCTCCCGCTGGCGCCGGGGAGTCTGGTTTGGTCTCGATTACTCTTAATGTTTCCAATTGTTCCCGGGGATCGCTCATTAATATGCAGATAGTTGCTGGTTTCAGTTCTGTCTGGGTTGCTGCAAGTCCTAATACACAGGAAACCTTGCACCTGCTTGTTTCCCTGTTTCTGACCATTTCCCCCTGCATTCTTAGCGGACATCCATTTTGGAGTCAGGAAGTGGCCAACCCAGGTGGCTGCAGGGGTCAGTGGACCCAGACGCACAGAGGACGGCGACGCAGTCAATGGACTCACCTGACGCTTAACCATACATGGGCCGCATGTGCCCTGCGCTGGGACATGACTCCTGAATCAGGACACTCCTGAATTTCTGACGGACGAGGACCTAGAGCTTGTGGCACTGCTGTCTCCCACACCATCCACCATCCCAGAGACACTCACCTCGGTTGGGCAATTAAGTGATGAGGCTCCTGGGTCACGGTCTGGTGTGCACCACACAGCCGAGCCGGTACAGCAGGTGGAGGTCGGAGCAGCCGAGGGGCTGGACGGTCGGAGGGCAGCCCAGGTCCAGCATCCAGCTGCCGCCCAGACGTTTCCCGGGTTCCTGGATTTACTCAACCCACCTGGACAGCCGATGCATTTTGAAACCCAGGGACACAATAACTACCAGCACGGTAGCATGGTGGTTAGCATAAATGCTTCACAGCTCCAGGGTCCCAGGTTCGATTCCCGGCTGTGTCACTGTCTGTGTGGATTCTGCACGTCCTCCCCGTGTGTGCGTGGGTGACCTCCGGGTGCTCTGGTTTCCTCCCACAGTCCAAAGATGTGCGGGTTAGGTGGATTGGTCATGCTAAATTGCCTGTAGTGTCCTAAAATGTAAGGTTAAGGGGTGGTTGTTGGGTTACGGGTATAGGGTGGATACGTGGGTTTGAGTAGGGTGATCATTGCTCGGCACAACATCGAGGGCCGAAGGGCCTGTTCTGTGCTGTACTGTTCTGTGTTCTGTGTTCTGTGACGTGATGAGGGCCGTCTTCCAGCAGCTGCAGACGCAGTTAGAGGAGTCAAACCGCGTCCAGGAGCAGGGAGTGGTGCTGCTCAAGGCAGCCACCCAGGCCAACACCGCACGGGTGGCGTCCGCGGTCAAGGCAATGGGTGAAACGGTATCGGCCATGGGTCAGGTTCTGCAAGGCATTGGGCTTCATGTTCACCCGTCATCCACGGCCCTGGAGAGGGCTTCCCTCTCACATGCAGCAATGCGCCACAGCCAACATGACATTGCCGGCGCACTACGGGCCCTGGCCGAGTCTCACCGGGTCATGGCCCAGTCCCAGCAGGCCATGGCACAGTCCCAGCACGCCATAGCCCAGTCCCAGCAGTCAGTCGCAGAGAGTATCAACCGCCTGACGCATGTGCTGAATGGCGTCGCGCACTCACAGGTTGAGGTCGCACAGTCCATGGCGGGAATGTCTTACTCCCTGGACTCCGTCTCTGCGAACGTTCGGACCCTAGTCAATACCGTTGCAGGCCTCCAGGACTGGCAGCGCCAGGTCTCGGTGGGGCGACGGGGCACCTCCCAGCTCACACCTCCGTCCCACAGTGAGGCCTGGGGGCCACCAGGCTCCCCGAGGGAGGAGGAGGTTTCGGGGTCCGTCCCATTAACTCCATCACGGGACGTCCCGGAACGCTCGGCCTCCCCCCGTCCCATCCCTGGTGCATTGGGTGGGCAGCGGGCAGAGCAGCATTGCACCACATCATCCGAAACGCCCGCGGAGCAGCCTGGCCCATCAAGGCTGGGTCGCCCCAGGAAACGAGTGCCGACGGGGAGACATGTCGCGGGGCGTGATTCTCAGCAGTCTGCCTTCACTCCTGCTGTACCATCTGGGGATTCACTTAGACGTAGTGGTAGGGCCCGTAAGGCAATGAAGAGGGACACATAGTAAGTTGGCACGGGTGAAGGGCACAGTTTAGTTGTAGGGGCTAGGGCATCTGTACTTAATATTTACCATTAAACTCACTGTTGCACCTAACTTGTAAGACTGTGTGATTTTTCCGTTGCCACGGGGATCGTGATGGTGACCAAGTGTCGCTGGGGTTGATGAGCGGTGAAACTTCTGTGCCGGGCGTGCAGTCCCCCCGCCACAGTCGGACACCGTAGTCCTCGGCACTCCGACGCCAGCTACCCCACGCGGGCACGTGATGGAGTGTCCCTGATGAACTCAGTGACCACCGAGATGGATGGTTCAGCTATTGCCATGGGTCAGACTTTGTCTAACGTTTCTGAGCTCACAGCTCATCGCAGAGCGGGCTGTCATCATTCAACATGGCACTGATCACACCCGCTGACACAGCCATCAATGTCGTGCCATACCGTCTGGACCCAGTGGGAAGGGTGATCTTGAAGTGGAGCAGTGTACATGGAGCGGGGGTGCGGATGGTTGGGGGGGGGGGGGGGGGGGAGTTGTGTGCTGTCCGTCTGCATGACTGGCGATGCAGGTGGTAGTGGTAGTGTTCAGCGATGCCATCGCATGCGACGTGTGAATCTTGCAGCTACCAACGCGTCGCGTGCCCGCTGTCCTCGCCGGTACCGTCGTGCAGCCTCCTGGACATCACCAGCACCCGGGTCGTGTCTGTGTCCTGCGCCCAATGCACCACCAACCTCCTCCACCTCCTCCTCCTCCTCTTCCTCCTCCTCCGTGTTGGCACCACTGCCAGTGGCTTCTCCCTCCGACTCCTCCACCAAGGCATCTCCCCTCTGCATTGCAATGTTGTGCAGCGCACAGCATACCACAAAAATGCGATCGACCCTCTCAGGCTGGTACTGCAGGGCCCCTCCGGAGTGGTCCAGGCACCTTTTCAGAAGACCAAAGCAGCGCTCCACCACACCCCAGGTTGCTGCATGGGTCTCATTGTAAAGGGTCCCCGCGTTGGTCTGAGGCCTCCGTATAGGCGTCATCAGCCAAGACCTCAGTGGATAACCCCTGTCGCCCAGCAACCAGCCCCTCAGCCCGGAGGGCTGTCCCTCAAACATAGCAGGGATGAACGACTGCGCAAGAATGTACACATCATGCACACCCCCAGGGAACCTTGCGCACACATGCATGGTCTTCATGTGGGGGTCGCATACCACCTGGATATTCATGGAGTATGTCCCCCTCCTGTTAATGAACACTTCCCTGTTACCTGCAGGCAGGCGCATGGGGACTTGACACCATCAATCACTCCCTGGACCATCGGTATCCCGGCCACGTTGGCAAATGCACGGGCTCGTGCTTCTTGATTTGCTCGGTCCTCGGGAAAGGTGATGTGGCGATCGGCGATGGCAAACAGGGCGTCGGTCACATCCCGGATGCACCTCTGGACCATGCCTGTGATATCCTGGATAGGTCCCCACTCGGAGACTGCAAAGAAGCCGGTAGCATAAAAGTTAAGTGCCACCGTCACCTTGACGGCAACCGGTATCGCGTGTCCTCCTCCCGTTCCACGTGGGGCGAGGTGCGACACGAGGTGGCAGATATGTGCGACCGTCTCTCTGCTGAACTGGAGTCTCTTCCTGCAGGTGATGTCTGGCAGTGTCTCGAAAGAGATCCGGGCACGGTACACCCTCGGCCTCGATCGTCGCCTCTGGCTCCCTGGCTCCACCATCAGTGTCTCCTCCTCCTCCTCCTCCCCCCCATGCTGCTCGACATCAGTGACCACATCCTGTGCCATCCTCAGCGTTTGGGGGTCAATGTTCCCCTCGGCATCCCCCTGGACATGCCGGCCATGAGTGCCTGCGGCCTGTACGGCGACGACGGTCCACTCCGCGGCCATTCCCTCTGCTACTGCAGCTGCCCCTGCATCCACTGTGGGATGTTGCTGTGGACGCTGCTGGATGTCCAACTGCAGTGCAGCAGCCCCAACCACTGCGCTGAACATCGCCGTTCCGTTCAAATACATTATGGTCACCTACAGAAGGGTGGTGGGGGGCAGAGAAACGACATGTTAGACGGAGGTTATTCGACACCTCGGCAGCCGCCTGCCACGGGATACCTGTGTGTCCCGGTGACCTGGTCGCGCTGCTGACACGCGGCCATCCTAACCCCTGGTCACTTTCTGCGTCCAAAGGGCAGTTAACAACACGTCCTCCTCACCGGTGCAACAGTGGCCTGTGCCCATCAGCCACAGGGCAACCAGCGGCCGTGTCCTCGTCACCGTCCTGCCATAGCAGGGCGGCTGACATGTTGCATCCGGGGGTGGACGACCCACTCCACTCACTTCCTCTCCCCCCCCTCCCACTACTCCCTCTCTCCCCCCTCCCAATACTCGCTCTCTCCCCCCTCCCACTACTCCCTCTCTCCCCCCTCCCATTACTCACTCCCTCTCCCCCCTCCCACTACTCGCTCTATCCTCCCCTCCCACTACTCGCTCTCTCCCCCCCCCTCCCACTACTCGCTCTCTCCCCCCTCCCACTACTCGCTCTCTCCCCCCTCCCACTACTCGCTCTCTCCTCCCCTCCCACTACTCGCTCTCTCCCCCCCTCCCACTACTCGCTCTCTCCCCCCCTCCCACTACTCGCTCTATCCTCCTCTCCCACTACTCGCTCTCTCCCCCCCCTCCAACTACGCCGTTGGGACGTCGGCCCATCCGGGCCGGAGAATAGCGGGGGTTCCGGAGAGTCGCCATTTTGGGTGCATCGGGCGATTCTCCGGGTTTTGGCGCGCGGAACTCGACGGAACAGATTTGGCCGTTTGGGAGAATAGCGGGAGCGCGTCGGACCGGCGTCATGTGAAAAACTGGTGCGGCCCACTATTCTCCCAACTGGTGTCACATCGGAGCATCCCGCCCATTGTGTCAGGAAACTCTCCTGCACACACTGTTCGACCTATAGAGGTTCCAATCAATACTTGGAAAGTTAAAGTTACGCATGACAACTACCCTGAGACCTCCACACCTATCCAAAATTTGTTTTGCAATTTCTTCCTCCATATCGCTTTTACTATTTGGGGGCCTATAGAAAACTCCTAACAACGTGACCGCTCCTTTCCTATTTCTAACTTCGGCCCATATTACCTCAGTAGGCAGATCCCCTTCGAACTGCCTTTCTGCATACGTTAAACTATCCTTGATTAACAATACTACTCCTCCACCTCTTTTACCACCTTCCCAACTCTTACTGAAACATCTATACCCTGGAACTTCCAACAACCATTCCTGTCCCTGTTCGAACCATGTCTCCATAATGGCCACAACATCGTAGTCCCAAGTACCAATCCATTCTCCAAGTTCACCTACCTTATTCCGGATGCTCCTTGCATTGAAGTAGACACACTTCAACCCACCTTTCTGTCTGCCGGTACACTCCTGCGACCTTGATACCTTCTCAGTACCTCACTACTCTCAACACTGGCTTCTGGACTACAGCTCGTTTTCCCAGCCCCCAGACAAATTAGTTTAACCCCCCCCCTCCCGAGGAGCTGTAGCAAATTTCCCTCCCCAGATATTGTTGCCCCTCTGATTCAGGTGTAAACCATCCTGTCTGTGCAGGCCCCACCTTCCCCAGAATGTGCTCCAATTATTCACGTAACTGAAACCCTCCCTCCTACGCCATCCCTGTAGCCATGTGTTTATCTGCACTCTCTCCCTGTTCCTCAACTCGCTAGCACATGGCACCAGCAACAAACTAGAGATGACAACATGGTTTGTCCTGGCTCTCAGCTTCCACCCTAGCTCCCTAAATTCCTGTTTTAAATCCCCGTCCCTTCTCTTATCCATGTCGTTGGTACCGATGTGTATCACGATTTGTGACTGTTCCCCCTCCCCCTTAACACGGACTGAGACGTCACGGACCCTGGCACCCGGGAGGCAACATACCATCCGTGAGTCTCTTTCGCTGCCACAGAACCATCTATCTGTCCCTCTAACTATCGAGTCCCCAATAACTATTGCTCTCCTGCTCTCCCTCCTTCCCTTCTGAGCCACAGGGATGGACTCAGTGCTGGAGATCCGTTCACCGTGGCTTACCCCTGGTAGATCGTCCCCCTCAAAAGTACCCAAAATGGTATACTTGTTACTGAGGGTAACGACCACAGCGGGTCCCTGCACTGACTGCTTCCTCCCAGCCTCTCTCACTGTCACCATCTATCTTGATTCTTCGGAGTAACTACATCCCTGAAGCTATTATCTATGACCACCTCTGCCTCCCGAATGATCCGAAGTTCATCCGACTCCAGCTCCAGTTCCCTAATGGGTTTTCTGAGGAGCTGGAGATGGGTGCACTTCTCACAGGTGAAATCAGCAGGGACACTGACGGCGTCCCTCACCTCAAACATGCTGCAGGAGGAACATTGCACTGCCTTCCCTGCCATCCCCTCTAGATAAAAAAGAATAAGAAAGAAAGATCTTACCTGTTATTAACTCTACCCCTTAAGTTAAAGGAGTTGGAAGCGCGGGGGGCACTACAAGTGTAGTGTCTCGGGTTTAGGAACCGCCCATCTAAATACAGGTAAAAATAAAACAATTAATCAGCAACCACTGTGCCCCGCACTATAACAGCAATCAGCTGTTATGTGCCCGCGCAAACAATTTAAATCTTTACTACTTACCCAGCAGTCACTCTGTCCACACTCCGACCGGATTCAGCTGGAAACTCCCAACAGTAAGTTTTTTCAAAATTTACTCCCCTTCTCAGCAAGCACTCACTCAGCAACCACTGTACCCCAAACGAGAACAGCAATCAGCTGTTATGTGCCCGCGCAAACAATTTACATCTTTACTACTTAACCAGCAGTCACTCTGTCCGCACTCCGACCGGATTCAGCTGGAAACTCCCAACAGTAAATTTAAAAAAAAATTTACTGGGCAATTTTTCACATTGCTGTGTAGGTGCTGGTGCTGTAGCTGTACAGCTTGGCTAGGGGCCTGGCAAGTTCTGCATCACAAATCCTCAGTACTTTTGCAGGAAGATTATCAAGGCCCATTGTCTTTGCAGTATCCGGTGCCTTCAACAATTCTTATATCCTGTGAAAAATTGAATTGGCTGAAAACTGACATCTATGGTGCTGGGGACATCAGGCGGGGCAGAGATGGATCGTTCACTTAGAACTTTTGGCTGAAGATTGTTGCAAATGCTTCAACCTTAATTGTTTGTACTGATGTGTTTGGATTTCCCATCATTAATAAATAAATATATATTTTTTAATTTGGGGGCAATTCAGCATCACCAATCCAGCAAACCACCAGGGGCTGGTTTAACACGGGTCTAAATCGCTGGCTTTGAAAGCAAGCCAGGAGCCCGGTTCATTTCCCGTACCAGCCTCCCTGAACAGGCGCCGGAATGTGGCGACTAGGGGCTTTTCACAGTAACTTCATCTGAAGCCTACTTGTGACAATAAGTGATTTTCATTTCATTTCACCAACCCTACACATCTTTGGTTGTGGGGATGAGTTGCACTCAGACATGAGGAAAATGTGCAAGCTCCACACGGCCAGTGATCCAGGCCAGGGAACGAACAGAGGTACAGGTCCTCAGCGCCGTGAGGCAGCAGTGCTAAGCACTGCAGCACCGTGCTGCCTGGCTCTCCCATCATTGAGAAAGGGGATATTTTTGGAGACTCCTCCCCCAGTGAGGTGTTTAATTATCCACCACCATTCATGGCTGGATGTGGTAGGACTGGATAAACAACAACACCTCCTCCACGATAGTCCTCAATATGAGGACCTCGCAAGACTGCATACTTAGCCCCCTACTATACTCACTAGAACACGCACTAATATATTCAAAAACAGCTTCTTCCCCACTGTTTCCAGACTCCTGAATGCCCGTCTAATGGACTGAACTGATCGCTCCATGCAGCTTCTCTACTTTACATATGCTTCACCCGGTGTCAATGTCTATGTATTTAATTTATGTATCTATCATATGTCCAATGTTTTTCATGTATGGAATGACCTGTCTGCACTTTACGCAGAATAATACTTTTCACTGTACCTCTGTACATGTGACAATAAATCCAAATCCAAATATCTGAACTATTCTGTGTGGGATTGATTAGCTTTGTCTATCACATGCTGCTTCAGAGTTTGGCATGTAAGTGGTCTATGTTGTATCTTCACCGGGTTCACGTCTAATTTTTAGGTATGTCTGTTGCTGCTCCTGTTCAAAATCTATCCTATTTGGCATGGTAGTATTCACACAATACGATGGAGGGTATCCTTGGAATTTAATTTTCTCAAGGTTTGTGGGGTGGTCACTCTTCCTAATACTGTTGTTTTACAGATGCACGTGTGACAAGCAGGTTAGTGAGGATGAGGTCAAGTAGATTTTGTCTCTTATTGTTTCTCTGAAAACAGTCTAACAGGTATGTCATTTAAGGCTCAGTCTGTAGGGGTGCTACCATGCCAGTCTAGGTGATGGACATTGAAGCCCCCCACCCAAAGTACATTCTGCAACCTTGCCACCCTCAGTGCTTCTTCCAAGTGGTGCTCAACATGGAGGTGTACTGATTCATCAGCTGATGGTGATGGGTAGGTGGTAATCAGCAAGAGGATTCCTTGCCCATATTTGACCTGGTGCCATGAGACTTTATGGGGTCCAGAGTTGATGTTGAGGACTCCCAGGGCAACTCCCTTCTGAATATATAACACTCTTCTGCCACCTTTATTGGGTTTTGTGGTGATATGTCTGTTCACAGTTTTGCATACAGTTATCTATCAATGTATATAATTATCAATATGACCTCCAACCCACAGGTGGTGATAGAGATCTATCATGTGACTTGAGATATCCCCAGTTGGTAGTAAGTCGTTCAACAGGATAGTCGCACTAGAAGTAGCTCCGGGAGAATTCACTGAATTCATTTATTTTGTTACATTTGTATCATAGATTGTTAGTTATCTTTCCAAGTGTTTATCTTGTTAATAAATTACATTACTAGTCAAAGAACTAGATGTTCTGTGTGCATCTGTATTACACAACACAGAACATAACATGGTACCAGGTGTGTAGAACAGTTGAAGATAACAATGGAGAAGACGGAACAAAAGAGGCTGAAGAAAGAAAAAAAATAACAATTTTCCACCTACCTGGCAAACTACGGGCAACTGGAACTCAAATCATGTAAAAACTGTGAAGTTAGAGATGGTAGATTTGAAGGCACCCCACCAGCTTCAAGTCACCGGTAATGTAAATGAGACTTGATGTGCTTTAAGCAGTAATTCAGACTCTATGTTACAGCCCTTGGGCTACAGGCACAGTCTGATGAGAGAAGGATTGCATTGCTGCTCACGGTAACAGGTCCTCAAGCCTTAGAAATTTACAATACCTTCGCATTCGACAGCGAAGATGACAACAAGAGCTTTGATGGAATGATAAAGTACTTTGATCGGCATTGCTCTCCGAAGAAAAATGAAACGTTTAATCGTTATCTATTTCGTACGTGTACTCAGAAAGCAGGAAAATCTTTTGATAGTTTTTTAACTGACTTGCCATTGAAGGCGTATTTATGCAATTTTAGTACTTTAAAGTCGTCACTGATCCGCGATCAGATAGTATTCAGGATATCAAATGACATGATGCACAGGAAGCTATTAAGGGAAGAAGAGCTTCAATTAGAAAATGCTATCAAGATTTATCATGCAAGCGAGCTAGCTGCACACTAGATTAGTACACTCAACCTGAAACATTTTGGTGCCAATCTGGAAGAAGGTGCCAGCACCATCACACTGTGATGCAGTTGAATAAAAAACACGGTCTCAGTGCTGGCGACCATTTTAAGCAGCCAACCTGATCTGCCATTTTAAGTCAGCGATGTGGCAATTGATGCGGGCCATGGCAATGTCCAGCACTTGGGAAGGTGTGTTCCAAGTGTGGCAGAACAAATCACTTTGCGAAGCAATGCTTTTCGCCCCAATAAGCGGACCAAACCGGGTCAGTCAACGCGATTGATTAGATGTCCATTGAAGACCTGTTTTTCATTGATCTGATTTTAGCTAAGGATATGATGAGTCCGAATAGGCAGAGTGAAGAAGTCTTACTGAACAGTTGTGGCAATAGTGATGGTGATGCTGACACCATCGAAGACAGATGGACAATGCCACATTGATCAAATGCAAGCTCGACACGGGAGTGAGGGCCAACCTTCTCAGTGTGTCCAATTTGAATGGGCTGCGAGTTAAACCAAAATAAGTCAAACTATTGAAAGACGACAATGGGAATGAGATTGAGACGCTGGATCTTTGTGAACTCAAAGCATGGGTACACAACAGAAGTCACATCATACCATTTTCCATTGTGGACACAGATCGTGAGTCCATCATAAGAGCGGATGTATGTGAGGCCCTGAACCTAGTTGAGCGACTGTACATTCCAGACAACGTGGCGACAGAGGTTCATTGCGACTGGCAACAAGATATAATGCTGCAGTTATCCGATGACATGCAAGAAGTTAAATTGGAGGAAGAAAAAACAGATGAAGTGATGGAGGGAATTCCAGAATTCTGGTAAACAGTCTTCAAAAATGTGGATTCACTTGGATCTACAAGATGTAATGTAAACTGTTCAGAGCCTGGTCAGCCAAATAGCTTTACTCTGGAGTTGAGCTAAACGAGTATTTCACAAATGAGGTACTCTCAAAAACATACCAGATGGAGCCACAGCCTGACGAGTTAAACTTTCTCTTCTTTGATGAACCAGAAATCCCAGGATGCACAGGGTGCCAGATCAACTGGAAGAAAGGAAAAAATGTCATATTAAAAAAAAGCAGAAACATAAGGGTAAGGGCTCTGGTAGAACAGTTACAAAAACTTTAACCAAATGGATCTTTCTTCGATTTCTTCAGTCCTTCTGAAGTTCCAGAGCATGGAGAGTTGGATGAAGGTTCTGCAGCAAGAGTAGGGCAGCAGGGTAGCAGGTGGGCAGCAGGGTAGCATGGTGGTTAGCATAAATGCTTCACAGCTCCAGGGTCCCAGGTTCGATTCCCGGTTGGGTCACTGTCTGTGTGGAGTCTGCACGTCCTCCCCCTGTGTGCGTGGGTTTCCTCCGGGTGCTCCGGTTTCCTCCCACAGTCCAAAGATGTGCGGGTTAGGTGGATTGGCCATGCTAAATTGCCCGTAGTGTCCTAATAAAAAAGTAAGGTTAAGGGGGGGGTTGTTGGGTTACGGGTATAGGGTGGATACGTGGGTTTGAGTAGGGTGATCATGGCTCGGCACAACATTGAGGGCCGAAGGGCCTGTTCTGTTCTGTGCTGTACTGTTCTATGTTCTATGTTCTAAGACTCGCCACTGACTTTGAAATTGGTCAAATCTTGTGTGAACACATAATTCCACTTCCAATGTGCCATTGCAGATGATGATGATTACATAGAACATAGAACCAGTACAGCACAGTACAGGCCTTTGGCCGACGATGTTGTGCCGACCATTTATTCTAATCTAAGATCAACCTAACCTACACCCCTTCAATTTACTGCTTTCCATGTGTCTGTCCAAAAGTTGCTTAAATGTCCCTAATGACTCTGACTCCACCACCTCTGCTGGCAGTGCATTCCACGCACCCACCACTCTGTGTAAAGAAAAAGTCCAAGCTCCCTCAACTTTCTTCATAAGACATACCCTCCAGTTCAGGCAGCATACTGGGAAATCTCCTCTGCACCCTCTCCATAGCACCCACATCCTTCCTGTAGGTGACCAGGACTGTCGCACAATATTCCAAGTGTGGCCTAACCAGGGTTTTATAAAGCTGCAGCAAAACCTCACGGCTGCTCAACTCAATCCCCCTATTAATGAAAGCCAACACACCATATGCCTTTTTAACAACCCTGTCACCCTGGGGATCTATGTATGTGGACACCAAGATCCCTCTGTTCCTCCACACTTCCAACAATCCTGCCTTTAACCCTGTATTCCCCATTCAAATTCGACCTTCCAAAATGAATCACCTCACATTTATTTAGGTTGAACTCTGTCTGTCACTTCTCAGCCCAGCTCTGCATCCTGTCAATGTTCTGTTGTAACCTGTAACGATGATGATAATTACGACGACCATGATTACGATGAGCCAGAAGAGGACGACTATGAAAATCTAATCAGTTGGTTTGGCGGTAATGACAAGGTGACCATAAGACGGCACCCAATCTGTGCAGGACAACAATAAGTGTGAAAGCGCTAAGGTGGTGTGTACGGAGGCTGATAGTGAGATTGCAGCAGCAGATATATAAGCTGAGAGCAAATCAAGTGCGAACAGTCAACTGGTAACTGAAGAAATAATCCCCATTTTGGTGAAATTAGCTCCAGAGCAGTACGATGTATCATTCTACGCCCACGGAATGGATGTGAGGTCACCACACCAAAAGACTTGCAGGAAGAACAGATGGATAGATCTGTATGCAATTCTACAATGAAAGACGAAGCATGTATTCTTATATTAGATGAGGATGAGCCACCAATTGACGCTCAAACACAAAGTGAAGAAGCCACGCCTAATGTTGAGGATGTTGATCCAGCTAAGATAACGGAGTGAGAGGGTGTGCCGAACATTCCTGAAGTCGCAATCTTGCCTGCAACTGCGCGAGCATCCAAAAGTATGCTGACACTGGGTGCCACACCAGTTGATGGGTATGATATGCAAGAAAACACACTGTGATGGAGTAGGAAGCATCATTTTAAAAGGTTAAAAAAGGTGGTGATGCAAAAAGGACAAACCAGAAACTGGTCTTCCAAATGTTGAAGCAAGATCGAGGATCAGGTCAAGGTTCAGAAGACCCATGGGATGATGTTGTCTTGAACGTTGAATAAACTGTGCACAAGGGATACATTTAAAATTTTCAGGCATATCATGTTTTGTAAAAGCACAGTTAATTTGTAGATGTTAACACCTCCAAAGGAAAGGGATGTGGTGATATGTTTTGTATACAGTTATCTATCAAGGTATATAGTTATCATACGACTTCCAACCAACAGGTCGCGATAGAGATCGACCATGTGACTTGGGATACCCCCAGCTGGTAGTAAGTTGTGCAAGAGGATAGTCGCACTCGAGGTAGCTCCAGAAGAATTCACTGAATTCATTTATTTTGTTACCGTTTGTATCATAGGTCATTACTTATCTTTCCAAGCAGTTATGTCTCTGAGGAAAACGTTATCTATTTTGTACGCATACCCAGAAGGCAGGAACATCTTTTAATAGCTTTTTAACTCACTTGCAGTTGAAGGCGCAGTCATGCAATTTTAGTACTTTAAAGTGATTGTTTTGGGGTGGGAAAACTGATGGGAATACCGCTAGCTGTTCCGGTGCAATTCCCATTGCAATCCGCCCACACCCAAGTCATTTTTCCAGAGCCTGGGAGATTCCTGCTGGACAAGATAAGTGAAGGACCTAAAGATGCCACCAGACTGGCTCCTTTAAATTAGCCCCAATCTCCCTGCCATCACTCACCGGCAGAGGCCCACCCCCACTCGCATCATCAGGACCCCTCCCATCTCTGGTGCCAGCAGCCCGTATCACGACCCCCCCCCCCCCCCCCCACCCTGCCGAAGGATACGTCTTTAAGGCCACTCCATCTTTAAGGCACCCCTTTCAAGGCCCTCCTTTTAACCCCATTCCTTTTCAGCCACCCCCTCCACATCCTTGCCCCCTTCTGCCCCCCCCCCCCACCACTTCATGCACACCTTTATGCACCCCAGTCAATCCCTCTCCATGTTTCATGGCCATGCTCCCTCTCTGGCTTTGTCCCTTTCCCCTTGGCACCCTTGCACTGTGCCCTGGCAGTCTGGCACTGCCCCATGAAACCATGGCGGTAACAACGTGGCACCCTGGCAGTGACAATCTGGCAGTGACAGACTGGCGGTGCCAGTGGGCAAATCCAGGGCCCTGTCCCCGACCATCCGGGGTTCCAATGGCCTCCGAGCCCCCTCAGCATGTCATCATGTCTGATCTCAATTTAAAGATATGAATTTGGTTCACCCCCCCAGTGAGGGCATGAAGCTGACTGTGTCCGGTGCTATGGGCCGGGAGCATCGAACTCTGTACAGCGCCCAGCGGAACCCGTTTAAAGGCTCTCCTGCTCTTCTCCTGGAATGGTTGGATGTGCACTGGGTGCAATGTGGAGGGAGAATCGTCCATTTATCTCAATAATAGAAATTATTATTTTACTTATCCAAATACTATAACTACCATGTTTACACTCCCAATGTGGTGGGCAGCACGGTAGCATTGTGGATAGCACAATCGCTTCACAGCTCCAGGGTCCCAGGTTCGATTCCGGCTTGGGTCTCTGTCTGTGCGGAGTCTGCACATCCTCCCCGTGTGTGCATGGGTTTCCTCCGGGTGCTCCGGTTTCCTCCCACAGTCCAAAGATGTGCATGTTAGGTGGATTGGCCATGATAAATTGCCCCTTAGTGTCCAAAATTGCCCCTAGTGTTGGGTGGGGTTACTGGGTTATTGGGATAGGGTGGAGGTGTTGACCTTGGGTAGGGTGCTCTTTCCAAGAGCTGGTGCAGACTCGATGGGCTGAATGGCCTCCTTCTGCACTGTAAATTCTATGATCTATGAATGTACTGTCTTTAAATGTTATCGTGATCTGCCTGGCTCTTAAAAGAGACAATAGATATTTGGACTGGAGAGGTTACAGTGTTGTAAAACGTCCCAAGGCACTTCACAGGAGTATTGTAAAATAGGCGTGACACTGAGCAGCACAACCATTCTAGGCCAGATAGCCGAACGGTTTGTCAAAAAGGTAGGTTTTAGGGAGTGTCAGGAGGAAATGTGTATCAATCACAAATAAGTGACTCATATAATCGCAATGTTAAACTGCCAATGTTTTTGTTAATCCTTGTTCATGAGAAAAACAAACATTATGTTTAATGCCTACATATCACTTCGCCAGGAAATACATCTTATGAAAACATCCACTTTTATTAGTTTCAAGTCCAGACATAAATTGTGAAATTTGTTTTCCACCATGCAGAAATCCTGAAATCTGAACCAAAATCCTGTGAATTGGAACAGTCTCTGTCATGCAAAATATTGACGCAAAAGCCTTTTAGAAAACAGCAGGGTGGAGGTGCATTGAATGAAACCAATTTTCCTGGTTCCCAGACTTTGCCCTCTGATACGTTCTGCTACAACTACATCTCCTATGGTGCGGGTCAGATTTGCATCAGAAACCAAAATGTGTTGAGGATGCATTATTATGCACTGCTGTAGGATTAAACATCAATTTCATAATTCTAGCGAGAATGCTGTACATCAGGTTGACTCTCTGTAGAGATGATGGCCCATATTTTGCTGATTTAACATCCTTATCTGTCCGTAAGCAGAAGTGTTTTTTAATTTGTTTTTTTAAATAGGTTTTGGTGTATTTCCCCAAACTCCCCATTTGTCTGATCCAATTTAACAATGGTTCACAGCAACTTGTTATGATTAACTCAGAAGGTTAGTTTATTCACATTCAATTGTGGAGGGTTGGGGGGGGGGGGGGGGGGAAGGGGGGGGGTGGTAGTGTTCGCGAACACACATATACAGTAAGGGGGACTAGAAAAAGCAGAAGATTTACAACTATGCACAAAAACAATAAAAGAGCCACAGAAATAAATATTATTTCATGTGATTTCCAGAGTCCGAGAAGTCAAAGTCCAGAAGGGTTTCCTTCATGGCGGAGTTCAGTCGAGTTTGAGTTCCTGGTTGGAGACTGTCATGGGAATGCCACGGTACAAAATGTCTGTCTTCTCAAATGGCTGCAGTGATGTCATTGTGTGGGTGGAGGTGGGCTCTGCTCTGCTTTTTACTTTCGCTTTGAGCTGGAAGCTATTTTTGGCTCTTAGTTTTAGTTTTGTTTTCAGTTGGGGAGTTGCATTCAAACAGAAAATGTGTTTTCTCTCTCTCTCTCTCTCTCTCTCTCTGCCCACTAAAGAATTTCACCAGATCACTTGATGATTTCAAAGTCATACCTGTTTCTGTAAGGAATGCAAACGTACTGTCATTGTTGAAAAGGATTTTTGATTTATGGATGTTGTTAGGAAAGTTATTAAGGGTTACCTATAGAGTATTGTATCTGGGAATTATTTGCGTTGGTAGTTGATAAACTATTTACTGTGTGTTTATAAAATGTTAACTAGATTCATAGAATAAACATTGTTTTTGTTTATAAAATACTTTAGGTCTCTATTGCATCACAACAGTAAAGTGGCCCTTGTGCTCCCCATAACCAAAATCTACTCAAAGTTGTGGGTCAGGTGAACTCCATGATATACCCTGGCCCATAATAAGATAACAACACAAAAATCCTTGAAATGACTGTTGCTACAGCACAATGGGTTTTCTGTGCTTAGACCACTTGGCAAGTGACCATCAGAGACTTTTAAAACCCTTTTCCGGGGAGCCAACAGATGGTGGCCGGCTGCATTATCAGCCGAGAACTGCTGGGATTCCTTCCTGTTGATGTTAAAGCAGCAGTCTGAGCAAGGAGGTGAGAAATGTAATATTAAAATGATCCAAAAGGCTAGAAGCATAAGATCATTTGATGTTGTTCATTAATGAGTTAATTTCAGCCTTGCCAGCATGTTTGTGCTTCTGGCAAAAATCAATTTTTTCCATTTGGTGCAAAACGGGGGCTGTTAATATTTCTTCAGGTATAACAAGTTTTGATGCCTCTATCTTTGTTATCGTCTAGGCTGGGATAGTCAGTTCACCTGTTAATCATTGTGATGCCAATTATAATCAAGAAACTCAATAGAGTGTGAGATTCCACAGGATAGCAGTGGAACTCTTTTGTTCTTGTAGTCTCTGTTGGAACCACTTTCAGAACAGAGCCAATATTTTGAATCACGTGACGTGCAGCAGCCATTTTATGGTTCAGCGGAAATCTATTTCAAATTAGTAAAAAGAAAATGGGCACGATTCAGTGGACTTGGGTTAAAGTCCGCTGAACAATGTGTTTAATGGGGTATTTCTCGACAGTGTAGGCACTGTGAAAGACCCCGCTATTTAACACTTGCCATTTATTTGGCCTCGGCAAGGATCTCCCCATCGAGGCCACTCTTTAAGTCATTTCTGGCAATGACGAGCTCAGCTTGCCAATGCAGGATGACTGCTCGAGGATCGGGTAGGGGGGCATTTGTAGGGGCAGCCCCATCTTTCGAACCCCGTTCAAAGCCCCCACCGTGACCTCAGAATCCCCCCTCCCCTACTTCACCCAATGTACCTCTTCCGGGGTCCTCGAGCCCCCCTCATCCCTCCTCTTATGGACAAGACCCACCAAGCCAATCTGGGCAATCTGGGAACCTTGGCCGCACTGCCAGTCTTTGCACCCTGGCAGTATCCCTGGTAATTCTACGCAGGACCCTGGCAGTGCTAAGGTTCCAGGCTGGCAGTGTCAAGATCGCGACGCTCGCAAGATTCAACAGAATTTCACAAGATGTTTCGAGCATTGCGAATCTCACGAGACACCTCTCAGGGCCTCATCCCGACACCAAGTCAGGCGGGATGAGGCCGCTGAATTGTGCGCAATGTTTTGATAATGTTGATTTTATTTAATGTTTTATTGGCGCAACAGTATAATACAGAAATCCAAAAGTTGTCGTGAGTGAGTAGCAGCTCCTCCATTGAATGTACTATAGAGTTTCCCACACACTGCAATTATGAGTTTTTAAAAATATATTATTATTCAAGGCTTTTTACATATATATATACAAAATATCAGAAGAACAACACATCAACCTAAACAAACAACCACAGATGATTTGGAGTTGGGGACCAAGGGCAATGTGTCCAAGTTTGCAGATGACACTAAGATGAGTGGTAAAGCGAAAAGTGCAGAGGATACTGGAAGTCTGCAGAGGGATTTGGATAGGTTAAATGAATGGACTAGGGTCTGGCAGATGGAATACAATGTTGACAGATGTGAGGTTATCCATTTTGGTAGGAATAACAACAAACGGGATTATTATTTAAACGATAAAATATTAAAGCATGCCGCTGTTCAGAGAGACTTGGGTGTGCTAGTGCATGAGTCACAGAAGGTTGGTTTACAGGTGCAACAGGTGATTAAGAAGGCAAATGGAATTTTGTCCTTCATTGCTAGAGGGATGGAGTTTAAGACTAGGGAGGTTATGTTGCAATTGTATAAGGTGTTAGTGAGGCCACACCTGGAGTATTGTGTTCAGTTTTGGGCTCCTTACTTGAGAAAGGATGTACTGGCACTGGAGGATGTGCAGAGGAGATTCACTAAATTAATCCCAGAGCTGAAGGGGTTGGATTATGAGGAGAGGTTGAGTAGACTGGGACTGTACTCGTTGGAATTTAGAAGGATGAGGGGGGATCTTATAGAAACATTTAAAATTATGAAGGGAATAGATAGGATAGATGCGGGCAAGTTGTTTCCACTGGCGGGTGAAAGCAGAACAAGGGGACATAGCCTCAAAATAAGGGGAAGTAGATTTAGGACTGAGTTTAGGAGGAACTTCTTCACCCAAAAGGTTGTGAATCTATGGAATTCCTTGCCCAGTGAAGCAGTTGAGGCTCCTTCATTACATGTTTTTAAGGTAAAGATAGATAGTTTTTTTGAAGAATAAAGGGATTAAGGGTTATGGTGTTTGGGCCGGAAAGTGGAGCTGAGTCCACAAAAGAGCAGCCATGATCTCATTGAATGGCAGACCAGGCTCGAGGGGCCAGATGGCCTACTCCTGCTCCTAGTTCTTATGTTCTTATGTTCTATGTAACCCCAAAGTCCCCCAATACCCACACCCCACCACACTGTGTCTTCCTCATTTTAACCCTCTTTCCGACCCAACACCCCCCTTATCCTTTCAATCCTGCTTGAAGAAATCAATAAATGGTTTCCACCTCCATGTGAACCCATCTACAGACCCCGCAGAGTGAACTTAATCTTCTCCAACTTCAAGAATTCTGCCAAGTCAGTCACCCATATCCCTGCCCTTGGCGGCTCCGAGTCCCACTAACCTGGGTCTTCCAACACACCAAATATTGCCACCACACCTAAAATACTCTATCCCCACCTGTCGCCACCCACAGAACCTCGCATCCAGCCCAGCCGGCACAAACCGGGTTGTCGCCCACAAAGACATGCCCTCCAGCCCAAAATATTGCCTAAACTGCCCCCATACCCTTAATGCCAAACCCACTACTGGGTTCACGGAGTACCTGGCCAACGTGAATGGAAGAGATGCCAACAACAGAGCCCTCAAACTTGTCCTCTGACATGATGCCACTTCCACCCACCTGCAGACCAACCTCACCTCCACAGCCCATTTCCCACCATTGCAATATTCACTGTCCAATAGTAATATATCAAATTCGGCAATGCCAGCCCCCACTCACTGCCGCTCCAAAAACACCCCGCCTCACCCGTGGAGATCTTCCCCGCCCACACAATTTGCGAAATGATCCCAGTAACCTTCCTAAAAAGGATTTGGGGACAAGGAGAGGGAGGTTCTGGAGCACGATCAGAAACCTGGGCAACACCTTTATTTTCACTGTCTGCCCTCTCCCAGCCAGCGACAGTGGCAGCACATCCCACCTCTTAAAATCTGCCTTCATTCCCACTACCAATCATGCCAAGTTCAATTTATGCAACTGGGCCCTGCTCCTCATCACCTGGATTCCTAAATACCTAAAGCTCATCCCCACCACCCCGAATGGCAACTGCCCTAACCTTCTCTCTTGCCCTTTGGCGTTGATCGGGAGCACCTCGCTCTTTCCCATGTTCAATTTATACCCCGACAACCAGCTAAATTCCCCCCAAATCACCATAATCCCTCCAACTCTGCCCACCGGGTCTGAGATACATAACAACAAATTGTCTACATATAGCAAAACCCTTTGCTTGGCACCACCTCGCTCAATCCCTTTCCAATTCCTTGACACCCAAAATGCCATGGCCAGTGGCAATTGCCAATGGAACACATCCAGTTCGTCCAAATGCTCACCAGCAGCGCCCTGTACAACAGCCGACCCAGTCCACAAATCCCAGCGCAAACCCAAACCGCCCCAACACCTCCAACAAATACGCCCACTCCAACTGATCAGAAGCCTTCTCCGTGACAATTGCCACAACCACCTCCACTTCCTGCCCCTCCGAGGGCATCATAATTACATTAAACAGTCTGCACATATTCGCTGGCAACTGCCCTCCCTTCACAAATCACGTCTGGTCCTCCTCTATCACCTCCGGCACACATCTCTCAATTCACGATGCTGGCACCTTAGCCCTACAGTTTAGCATCAATGCCCCAGCTCCACACCAAACCTTTTATAAAATTCCACTGGGAACCCATCCGGCCTGAGGGCCTTCCACGCCTTCCTCCTGGTAATCCCCACGCCTTCCTCCTGGTAATCCCCACGCCTTCCTCCTGGTAATCCCCACGCCTTCCTCCTGGTAATCCCCACGCCTTCCTCCTGGTAATCCCCACGCCTTCCTCCTGGTAATCCCCACGCCTTCCTCCTGGTAATCCCCACGCCTTCCTCCTGGTAATCCACACGCCTTCCTCCTGGTGATCCCCACGCCTTCCTCCTGGTAATCCCCACGCCTTCCTCCTGGTAATCCCCACGCCTTCCTCCTGGTGATCCCCATGCCTTCCTCCTGGTAATCACCATACCTTCCTCCTGGTAATCACCATACCTTCCTCCTGGTAATCCCCACGCCTTCCTCCTGGTAATCCCCACGCCTTCCTCCTGGTGATCCCTACAGCTTCCTCCTGGTAATCCCCACGCCTTCCTCCTGGTAATCCCCATGCCTTCCTCCTGGTAATCCCCACGCCTTCCTCCTGGTAATCCCCACGCCTTCCTCCTGGTAATCCCCACGCCTTCCTCCTGGTAATCCCCACGCCTTCCTCCTGGTAATCCCCACGTCTTCCTCCTGGTAATCCCCACGCCTTCCTCCTGGTAATCCCCACGCCTTCCTCCTGGTAATCCCCACGCCTTCCTCCTGGTAATCCCCACGTCTTCCTCCTGGTAATCCCCACGCCTTCCTCCTGGTGATCCCCACGCCTTCCTCCTGGTAATCCCCACGCCTTCCTCCTGGTAATCCCCACGCCTTCCTCCTGGTGATCCCCACGCCTTCCTCCTGGTAATCCCCACGCCTTCCTCCTGGTAATCCCCACGCCTTCCTCATGGTAATCCCCATGCCTTCCTCCTGGTAATCCCCACGCCTTCCTCCTGGTAATCCCCACGCCTTCCTCCTGGTAATCCCCACGCCTTCCTCCTGGTAATCCCCACGCCTTCCTCCTGGTAATCCCCACGCCTTCCTCCTGGTAATCCCCACGCCTTCCTCCTGGTAATCCCCACGCCTTCCTCCTGGTAATCCCCACGCCTTCCTCCTGGTAATCCCCACGCCTTCCTCCTGGTGATCCCCACGCCTTCCTCCTGGTAATCCCCACGCCTTCCTCCTGGTAATCCCCACGCCTTCCTCATGGTAATCCCCATGCCTTCCTCCTGGTAATCCCCACGCCTTCCTCCTGGTAATCCCCACGCCTTCCTCCTGGTAATCCCCACGCCTTCCTCCTGGTAATCCCCACGCCTTCCTCCTGGTAATCCCCACGCCGTCCTCATGGTAATCCCCACGCCTTCCTCCTGGTAATCCCCACGCCTTCCTCCTGGTAATCCCCACGCCTTCCTCCTGGTTTCCCCACGCCTTCCTCCTGGTAATCCCCACGCCGTCCTCCTGGTTTCCCCACGCCTTCCTCCTGGTAATCCCCACGCCGTCCTCATGGTAATCCCCACGCCTTCCTCCTGGTAATCCCCACGCCTTCCTCCTGGTAATCCCCACGCCTTCCTCCTGGTTTCCCCACGCCTTCCTCCTGGTAATCCCCATGCCTTCCTCCTGGTAATCCCCATGCCTTCCTCCTGGTAATCCCCATGCCTTCCTCCTGGTAATCCCCACGCCTTCCTCCTGGTAATCCCCACGCCTTCCTCCTGGTGATCCCCACGCCTTCCTCCTGGTAATCCCCACGCCTTCCTCCTGGTTTCCCCACACCTTCCTCCTGGTAATCCCCACGCCGTCCTCATGGTAATCCCCACGCCTTCCTCCTGGTGATCCCCACGCCTTCCTCCTGGTATTCCCCACGCCTTCCTCCTGGTAATCCCCACGCCTTCCTCCTGGTTTCCCCATGCCTTCCTCCTGGTAATCTCCACGCCTTCCTCCTGGTTTCCCCACGCCTTCCTCCTGGTGATCCCCACGCCTTCCTCCTGGTGATCCTCACGCCTTCCTCCTGGTAATCCCCACGCCTTCCTCCTGGTAATCCCCACGCCTTCCTCCTGGTTTCCCCATGCCTTCCTCCTGGTAATCCCCACGCCTTCCTCCTGGTAATCCCCATGCCTTCCTCCTGGTAATCCCCACGCCTTCCTCCTGGTGATCCCCACGCCTTCCTCATGGTAATCCCCACGCCTTCCTCCTGGTAATCCCCACTTTACTCCCTTAAACTAGCCTGTGGAGCTAGCATGTGCCCCCCCCCCCCCAAGGCTTTTGACTTCCCCTCACCCCTCTAGTCCACCCCTTCACCCCCAATCCTCCCAACCACAAACAAAAAAAGAGAACAAAAGGCACACTCACCATCACCGCTCTCCCATCGAAACCCACCCCATGTGCCTTACAATGAACACAAAACTCCTCTCCAGAGTTCAGTGTCCTCGCACTCCTCCCAGTCCATGGTCCCTCATGAAGTCCTTCACCCCCTCTGGCGAGTCAAAATAAAATTCCTTCTGAAAGACAATATAGAACATACAGTGCAGAAGGAGGCCATTCGGCCCACCGGGTCTGCACTGACCCACTTAAATCCTCAATTCCACCCTATCCTCGTAACCAATAGGACGACACAAAGCAGACAGGAACAAGTGGGGGGCGGGTGGCAGCAAGGGATGAACCCAAGGAAATATCAAGAGGTGACACGGGAAAAGTGTGAGAGGATCCCAGAGGGCCCACTAACAAAGCCATAGGGGCAACAACAACAAATACAAGATGAAAGACAGACCATAACATCTATGGCAGAAGGAACTGCCGAAGAAGGAGCCCGAATAACAAAATGGAGGGGGGGGGGGGGGGGGGGGGGTGGTGCGGAGGGAGGGTCGATGAAAGTAAAACATGTAAATTGTGCATAATAACTGTCTTAATCACCTGTTATATAGTGTACAAATGTAAAAGTCAATAAAAATATTTAACAAAAAAATATATTATGGTCGCTTATCCCCAATTGGTCTCGCGCAACAAAATTGCCAATGGTTTTCTTCTCATTGCACAGTGCCCAATCTAGGATGGCCAGCTCTCTAGTTGGTTCCTTAACGTAGTGGTCCAGAAAACCATCCCGTATACATCCAGGAATTCTACCTCAATGGTATTGTGGATAATATGATTTGCCCAATCTATATGCAGATTTAAATGATCCATAATTACAGATGTTCCCTTATTGATCATAGTGTCATAGAATTTACATTGCAGAATGAGGCCATTCGGCCAGAGTCTGCAGCTGCTCTTGGAAAGGGCACCCTACCTATGCCCACACCTCCACCCTGACCCCATAACCCAGTAACCCCACCTAATCGTTTTTGGACACGAAGGAAAATTTAGCATGGCAAATCCACCTAACCTGCACATCTTTGGACTGTGGGAGGAAACCGGAGCACCCAGAGGAAACCCACGCAGACACGGGGAGAATGTGCAGACTCCACACAGACAGTGGCCTTAGCGGGAATCGAACCTGGGACCTTGGCGCTGTGAAGCAACAGTGCCACCCTCTCCAATTTGCTGCCTCTCTAATTTCCTGTTTAATTTCATCCCCAAATTCACCCCTCAGTTTGGGGGTCTATATACGATGCTCATTAATTTTTTTGCCCCTTAGTGTTTCTCAGCTCTACCCATACAGATTCCACATTGTCACAGCGAATATCCTTCCTCAAAATTGTGTTAATTCCCTCTTTAACCAGCACTGCAACTCCACGGCCTTTTCCTTTTTGTCTGTCCTTCCTGAAGACTGAATACCCCTGGATATTCAGTCCCCATCTTGGTCACCCTGCAGCCATGTCTCCTTAATCCAAACTGTATCATACCCATTTACATCTATTTGTGTGAGTAATTTATTCACTTCATTGCGAATGCTTCACACATTAAAGCACAAAGCCTTAAGGCTTGTCTTTTAAACATTACTTGTCTCACTCCCAATATTTTTCACTGTAGCCACCTGGGGTGACCACTGCCCAAACACAAAATGGAAGATTGCAAGGAATGCAGGGAAAATTGGACACGTTGTAAAAAGCAAGCAGCTTGCAGAGTGCTTGTATATTTGGACTGCTACAGAAACCAGTTTGGCTGTTGCTGAAACCAGACAGCGCTATGAAAAGAAACAGTTAGCATATTAATGGGGCGATACCGGGCGATCCCCAGGCACAAAAGACACAAGTTAACACTAATCGATACATTGGATGGAAGGCCAGACTTTCCGGCGCCAAAGAATCCCAAAACAATGAGCCCCAAGAACCGCCCCTGTGATCAAGCAACTGCCCCGCTATTGGGGAATTCAAATCAATCGATTCGGAAGAGACCCAATCGATTACAAGAGTATAGAGGGTCCGCCCAGGTGGGCGCAAGACCCTGAGAGTAGTATAAGACAGAGACCCCCGACCCCAGCGCGCTCTCTCTGCCAGCCTCTCCTTGACCAGCTAACCCTCCCAGCAGAACACCGTTGCAGCAGAAGAACCTTGTGGAGGAGAGGTCTGGAAAAGCAGCCACCAACAAGTAAGTGTCACAATGCACGCTACGGGAATAGACACTCCTGACCCCTTTAGACCATAACCACTGGAAGCCTGCGGACCCTGGACAAAGCTAGAAGCTGTTGTTCCCTGATCCGGCAGTCCCCTTATCCAGATAAGTATTTGGCCTAGTAGTGGTAGGATTAGCCTAGTCTTATAGTTTATATGCATGATTAGTAGATTACTGTAATATAATAAACATGTCTTGTTTGAACTTACTAATTGGTGTATGGTTTTATTGCTTTGAACTTGACCTTGAAACTTGTGGCGGTACCTCAACGATACCTGGCAACTCCAAAGCTAACAAACGAAACAGAGCCAAATTGAGTGTTAAGCACACTCACCCAGAACGAGCAACATCACTGTGGCCTTGTTTGAATCTGGCCCTTGCTTTCTGTCTCTATCACTTTCCTTATTCCCTTTCTGTCTTTTGTTTTTGTCCTTGTTTCCTCCTCCTTTGACTCCTTGCATAGGTTCCCATCCCCCTGCCATATTAGTTTAACCCCTTCCCAACCTCTCTAGCAAATACTTCCTCTAAAACATTAGTCCCGGTCCTGCCCAGGTTCATCAGTAACTCGTCCAACCCCGCCACCCACTGGTGCAAATATTTGTGGATTCCCATTAGTGCCTGCACCATGATGTAGCCTTGCACCATGGAGCTTATGCCCTCCGCCATGAAGGTCATTATCTGAGCCATCGAGCGGACATCCCCCACCATGGATTATACATCCTGCACCAATGGCTCCTCTGCAGATGCCACCCTTGCAGGGTTGGCCTTGTTGCGATGCATTGACAGCACCATCTCCTCCGTCAAAAGGCGAGTAGACTCCTCCAGTTGATTTAATATTCGCTCTTGATGTGGGGTGAGGTTGCGGAGCTTCTGCATAACTCCAGGTGGCTAGGGTAGCATGGTAGCATAGGGGGGTAGTACTGTTGCTTCACAGCTCCAGGGTCTCAGGTTCGATTCCCAGCTTGGATCACTGTCTGTGTGGAGTCTGCACGTTCTCCCTGTGTCTGAGTGGGTTTCCTCCGGGTGCCCCGGTTTCCTCCCACAAGTCCCGAAGACGTGCTTGTTAGGTGAATTGGATGTTCTGAATTCTCCCTCTGTGTACCTGAATAGGCACCGGAATGTGGCGACTTGGGGCTTTTCACACTAACTTAATTGCAGTGTCAATGTAAGCCTACTTATGACAATAAAGATTATAAATGAAACACTTTACCATTTTTGGCAAGATGGTGCCCATTATTTCCAAAAGCTTTCCCACTATCAAGCTTAAACTGATTGGCCTTCAGTTGCTGGCTTTATCCTTGATAGCTTTTTTTGAAGAAGGATGGAACACTTAATAAGACAAACAAGTGGCCTTTCCTGGAATCCTCCCAAGGTAATTGTTCAAAATCTCTGTTTGGTTACTCCTTTTTTCTTTGTGTGAACTCTTGAGCTCCTTTCTATGTTTACTGCAGGTGATAAGGTTGAGTTGGAGAAATAAATGCAAGCAGAACATGGATATAAAGCCACACCTAAGCCCATGGTGGCATAGTGTCCCAGTGCTCATATCAAAAGGCCCCAAAATAATTGTTACATTGTATGTTCCAGAAACTCTTATAAATGTGGAACATGAAGCATTTATCAACAGCTATTACAGTGTGATTCTTACGATGTTGTGATTATGGATTTAAGTCACGGTGTTGACATTTAGCCCTCTGTCCATCTGCACATTTTTTTTAGTTTGACATGATTGACATGTACTGAACCCTCTCCAGGAAAAATGTCATCCAGTAGCAGCTGATTCATCAGTAAGTACATGGTGTAAATAGGACAGAGAAAGATCTACTCTTCCGGATGCAGAAAATTAGCATGGAGCTGAGCAGCTGCAGAAGTACTGAAGCAAAAGCCAATACTGGAGAAAGAAAGAAAGAAAAAATGAACTTGTCTTTAAATATTCACTTCTATTTATGTAAATCGGAACACAAGAAGTGAGAGGTGCACGAGTAAGAATTTACCTGAAGATTACCCTTTGTATTTATGAAAGACACACTCTGGGGCAATATAAGCAATCTGCTGCTCGGGTGAAATGTCAGTAAAATCAATGGGGGAGAAATTGGATTGCGTATAACCTGGCTGCAGGAAGTAATCCTGCAAACAGAGTGTGTTACAGGCTTTCTCAGAATTATTTAGGTGGCTTACCAAAAGGGCTGGATTCTGCCTCAACATCTGTTAGTACTAGGTCAAAACCGATTGATTTATCAAAACTGAAAATTGTGGAAATCCTTTGTGAGGTTAGTCTACTGGACAGAGGCACTTTACCTGAGCAAGTTTCCTAACTTATTCAAAGGCCATCTGTCAAGATTCTCGGGCGATCCTGATTTGATTGTGTAATTGTGTAATAGCCTGTGATGCATCTTAAAGGTTTCTAGCACTTGGGTGCCTTCAATGATTGCTCACCCAGACGCATACATCCGTTGGTAATCAACCGCATTAGTCTGGTGAAGTCCTTCCTGAAGTATTTCATACATAATGGAAATAAATCAGTTCAGCAAGTTGCAATTGCAAAAGCCATTTTGATAGTCGTATCTTGCTTAAAATAATTGATTTTGAGCTAAAAATGAAACTAGGTACAGAAAGGAATCTGTAAGCTATGGGGAATATTATAAGATAGTTACTAAAAGGATTCAGGTGAAACTGTGAGAATGTGAAACTTGCTATTAGATAGAATAGTTAAGGCAAGTATCATGAATGCATTTGAAGGAAATTTGAATGCATTTGAAGTCAGTGAGGGAGAAAAAAATGGAAGTACAGGGTTTATGTTAATAGGGTGAGATGCAGTAAACAGAGTGGGAGGAAGCTCTATGTGAAACGTTAACATCTGACCAACTGGCTGAGCTGAATGTCTTGTTTCATCATAACTTCCTTTTTTAAAATTCTGCGCCAAAGTTCAGGATGCCTTTTAATGCCAGTCGCAACATACACTGTCACTTTCGATGGGCACAATCGACCAGCTGCGTTGTGCCCGAACGGGAGTGTGACGCGGCCAGTAGATGCTGGGAGAAGCCTCTCGAAGGCTTACCCACAGCCGGTATGCCTCGTGAGATCGACCCACGTCTTGTGAAACATTGCAATCAAAATCCCGCCGCAATGGGTGGGACCAACCTCACCTGACTACGTAGGTTTAAAGCCCACTTAGGCATGCTGACCCGTGATCTATCGGGCTCCCCAGGGAGACCACAGCGGGCGCCGTTCAGCACTGGTCCACTTTCGGAACAACACAAGGGAGTCTCCCAGACCATCGGAGGCCCCGAGGTGATCAGGGACAGGGCAGAGTAGCTCCCTTGTATGTGGCCACCTTGGCACTTTCATGCTGGTGCCAAGGTGCCTTGGTACAACTGAAAAGCCAGCAGGCGCACTGCCAGGGTGCTGGGGTGGATGGCACTGTCAAGGGTTCGGGACTGAGGGGTCATGCCGACGAAAGGAGGATGGAGGGGGTATGAAGGGTGGGGGATGCAGGGCGGATATGAAGGGGACTGCAGATGTGGGTGGGTGTCCTGGAAGGGGGGCACAAAAGGGGGCATAGAAAGGCCTGGAAATGGGGGGGGGGCCCTAGCGACCCCAAAATGAGCTGTTATCACTTGGGGGGGGGGGGGGGGTGCGGTTAATGCCCATGTATGTGGGGGTGGCATTGCCCATGGGTGGGGGGACCCACAAGCCCACTTAGAGATTGGGGCACCCTTTCAAACTGGTGGCCCAATCGCTGAGGAGCTGGTCTGCCACCCAGTTCAGCTCCCCAGTGATGAAAATCATTCTAAGGGCGCGATCCAATGGCCACGCTACACCCGAAAAGCAGCTCACCACGGCACAGCATGGCAGATGAAATCCGGGAGACCCTGCTCCCGGGATCTAACTGGCTCATAACGCGTCGGATCTCGCAGACGTTGCAATGTAAATCCCGCCTATTGAAGGATCACTTTTTGACAAATCTGCATATTAGAGCAAGACAGTACGTTTCACTCGAATGTGCAGATTCCCAAGGTACCTGAAGCTTTGGGCTTGATCCCCTTTGCTTTGGAGACCTTGGGCAAACGCCGTTCAACACTGGTCCACACTGGTCCAAAGATGGAGCGGTACTCGTGAGGGTCTCTCAGGGGATCGGAGGCCCCCAGCAATATGCCCTTTGGACAGGGTGGTGCCCTGGCACTGCTGGTGCAACCTGGACACCCTGGCAGTATCAGCCTGGTACCTTGACAGTGCCATTTCGGTGCCAGCCTGGCATTGCCAAGGTTCCCAGATGGCACTACCAGCTGGCATGGGCACTGCCAGGGTGCCAGTTTGGCACAGGCAAGGTACCAAGCTGGCATTTTTTCACACGTGTGATCTGGCTGGGGGTGCCCTGCGTGGGTGTTGGGATGGTGCGGTGGGGCTAGGGGCCTTGGAGATCGGGACGCCATTTAAAAATGGCATCCTGGTGTCTTGCTACATTGTAGAGTTCCAGCGAGCAGAGCTCTCGGGTGTTCAAATGGGGGTACGTGCAAACTCGGCCACATGTTCCCCGCTGAGGGCCCTTATACAACATGAGTCACGTTGAATAGCCCTGTGTTCCTCGGCACTACGAGCACCAGGAAACATGTGGCTAAACATGCCAACTATGGGACTTTGTTCCCAATTAGTTGAATCGAGCACAGACGTCCCCCGAACGGCGCGGCGCGATTCCCGCCCCCGCCGAAAAACCGGCGCCGGAGAATCCGGCAGCCAGCGGCAGAGCGGGATTCACGTCATCCCCTGGCGATTCTCCGGCAGGCGGGCGGTCAGAGAATCCCGCCCATGCTCCGGACATAGCCTCGGAATTGGAAGACCCAACTTAGTCTCTCAAACGGAGAATTTTGCCCACAATGTTTTGGCCTCAACTACATTCTGTGGTAGTGAATTCCACAGGCTCACCACTCTGGGTGAAGAAATGTCTCGTCCTCTCAGTCCTAAGTGCTTTACTCAATGTCCTTGGACTGTGACCAGTGTGGACTGTGACCAGTGGTCCTGGACTCTCTAAACCTACCCTGTCTAGCCCTGTTAGAATTTTATAGGTTTCTATGCGATCCTTCCTCATTTTTCCAAATTCTAGTGAATATAATCCTAACCCACTCAATCTCTCCTTATACGTCAGTCCTACCATTCCAGGAATCAGTCTAGTAAACATTTGCTGCTCTCCCTTTATAGCAATTCTTTCACGCTAAATTCACTGGTCATCTTTGGAATAGCAACTCTGCAATTTTTGGTAAGTATCTTATTCTACTGAAGGTCATCTCACATTGCTTTGTGACACCCCTGTAATATGAGGCCTACATATTCTGAAGTTGGTTGGACCTTTGAGAGGAGGTGCAGTGTCCTCCAGCTCAGCTTCATGCACCAGTGGCAACAACTCCGAAAGCAGCATCAGCAGCCTTCTCCACAACCACATGCAGCTGCGTGGAGCAGAGGGGATGGACACAGAGGAAGGCAATACTATCAAATCAGCTTCCTTGGCCTCGCAAACAACAGTGCCTTAGAAGGTCCAGTTTCCTCGACACCTTCTGCCTTTTATCTTGAATGTATGTCACTTGGTTCTAGAATTCTCCACCAAGGGAAACAATTTTATTCTATCCACTCCATCTCTTCCCCTCATAATTTTGTACATCTCAATTAAGTCACCCTTCGGCCTTCTTTGCTCCAAGGAAAATAACCCCAACCTATCCACTCTCTCCTCTGCGCTACAATTTTCTAGCTCTGCCAACATTCTTGTAAACCCCCTCTGCACTCTCTTCAGAGCAATTGCGTGCTTCTTGTAATGTGGTGACCAGAACTGCACACAATACTCCAGTTGTGGCCTCACCAGTGTCTTATACAATTCCAACATTATATCCTTACTTTTGTATTCTATACCTCTGCCAACGAAGGAGAGCATTGCATATGCTTACTTTACAACCTTGTCTACTTGAACTGCTGCCTTTACTTGCTGTGTACTTGTACGCCAAGTTCTCTCACTTCATCTATCCCTCTTAGTATATACCCATTTATTGTGTATTCCCTATAGCTGTTTGACCGCCCTAATTGCATAACCTCATAGTTCTCTGTGTTAAATTCTATGTGCCACTTTATTACCCACTCCACCAACCCATCTATATAATTTTGGAGATTATAGCTATCCTCTACACCGTCTACCACTCGGCCAATCTTCGAGTTACCTGCAAATTTCCCAATTATTACCCATATTTACGTCCAAATCATTAACACATAACACAAACAGTAAGGGTCCCAACACTGAGCCCTGTGGAACACCACTTGAAACAACTTTCCAATTGCAAGGGTAGCCATCGGCCATTACCCTTTGTCTCCTGTTACTAAGCCAACTTTTTATCCAGTTTGCCACATTACCCTGTATCCCATGGGTTTTCACTTTCTTGACCAACCTGCCATGTGGAACTTTGTCAAACGCCATGTACACAACATCCACTGCACCATCCATCCACCTTTCTTGTCACTTCCTCAAATAATTCAATCAAATTAGTGAGGCAAGACCTATCTTTACAAATACATGCTGACTATCCCCGACTCGTCCATGCCTTTCTATGTGACAGTTAATGTTATCTCCCAGGATTGATTCTACTAATTTGTCCACTGCCGACATTAAGACTGACTGGCCTATAATTGTTTGGCATTTCCTTTGATCCCTTATAAACAATGAGACAACTTTTGCATTTCTCCAGTCTGCTGGTACCTCTCCTGTATCTAGTGAGGATTGGTAAATCACCCTCAGAGCATCTGCTATCTCCTCCCTCACCTCCTTCAGTAGCCTCAAAAATAATCCATCTGGCCCTGGCAACTTATCAACTTTCAAGAATTCCAATCCTTTGAGTGCTTCCTCTCTCTATGTTTATCCCATCCAATATCTCACAGTGTTCTTCCTGGACTACTATATCTGCATCATCCATTTCCTTTGTAAACACGGAGACAAAATATTCACTTAACATCCTTCCCACAGCCTCTGAATCTACACACAAGTTCCCTTCTTCATCTCTGATAGGTCCCACTTTTTCCTTAACTAACCTTTTACCATTAATATATTGGTAAAACATCTTTGGGTTTTCTTTAACTTTACTTGCTAATATTTTTTCATGCTCTCTATTTGATGTACTTATTTCCTTTTTGACTTCACCCCTGCATTTCCTATACTTGTCTAAGCTATCTGTAGTGATTTGTTTGTTGTGCCTATCATATGCTTTATTTTTATGTTTGATCTTCCCCTGTATTCCTCTAGACAACCGGGACGGGGTCTAGATTTGGCAGTACCACTCATATTTTCAGAGGGGGCTGTGAATAAAGCCTATCACACACACCTCGTATGTCATCTCGACATAGCTCTGAGATACAAAATGTAGAACAAAATGACAAGGATGATGGTGAAAAGTGTAAATCTACCGATTCCTGCAGATTCCAGAAAGATTCCTGCACCTCTTCTTTCTTTGCCAGGAGATCCACCTATGCCATGGGATCAATGAGTTTCAGGGTCCACTTTCTCACGGCGTGGAATGGATGGTCCAGATGTAGCAGCTATCTGTAAGAACGCAGTACTCGTACATTTTCTCGCGGCAATAGGCCAGCGAAAATATGAGCAACGCTCACGAAGAACACATCTATGTTTGATAGCAATAAGTGTTATTGAAAAGTACTTAGGTCCAAAGAAAAATGTGATGATTGAATGATATGCTTTCTGCCAGAGGTGCTGTGGAAAAAGTGAGCACATAGACAATGAATTCCCTGCCACTGGAACTCCCTTCTTAACAGCACTGTGTGTGTATCTACACCACAGGGACTGATGTGGTTTAGGAAGGCGACTCACTACCATCTTCTCAAGAGCAATTAAAAATAGGTAACAAATGCAGTCCTAACTCGTGACACCCATATCTTGCGAAATAATTAAAAATATGCTTGACAGTGTTCAAGCAATTGGCTTCTCCATGAAAATTAGGTACGTAAATCAGCAAACTGACTTGGTACCAATGAATTAAAAACACTTAAATTCCACGAATTAGTGAATGTTCCCTCATGCGAGATTAAAATTTTAACTTGGAACAACCACAACCTTGGCAGTCCAAATTGAATCTGCCATGAACCTGTTTGATTCAAAGAGGTGTTATGGGAGAGGTGTTTTCAGAACCCCAAAATGTAAAATGTATCATGGAGTCCAACCAACTCCAACCAGCTTTAATGGATTGTTGCTTTTGAAGCACACGGCTTGTTCCCTAGGTGTGGTATTACAATTATGGACACGTGGTTTTTAAAACAAAACAATGTTGATTCCATGAACTCAACTTAACCTTTTAAAATAAACATTGGATCCCGTAACACCCCTTACTTCAAAGATAACCCCGAAAATAATACAGCACTACCCAATCCTGCACACTGTTCCTATACACATCCAAAACGACTTCACCTTCACAAAAACAGTAACACCAGGTTACAGTTAATATATATTTTCTGTTGGATGGGAAAGATATATCAGCCTGCAGTCCCAGCACGTTTTCATGCAGCACACAGTAATGCTTCAGTCCATTCAAAGTCAATGGGACTAAGATTTTAAGATATGAAACACAGCAAACCTGTGTGGTATTAACATACTGAAAATTAAATAAACATTGCACAGTAAGGATATTAAATAAAGGTATAAAATGCAATATCCTCAACCTCACACACACATTAACAGAAAAAATGGGATAATTAAAACCTAATAAAATATTAATGTCCTCCGAAAGGTTCATGGAAGCATGCTGCTTTCTGAAAAACATGCAACTGCAATTAAGGATATTTATTTAGATTCAGTGTTCAGTATTTGAAGCATTATTATATTAGGTAAACAGGCATTGTAATCTTCACTTTTAATGTTTAGTTTGAGTTTGGCAATGAGAAAGCTGTTGTGCCCGAATGCCATGATATGCTCTTCAGAAATGGCAGCATTTAATTAAGAGCAATTAGCTGTCTCCCTGCACAGCAGGTTTCAAGTAGCAACTGTCCCCAATTGCAAATGACAGCCTTGGACGTCAGTCAGTTATTCTACAGATCGAGATCAGTTTCAAGATAATTTTGTTCGGCATAAAAGGGCAGAAAAGTGATTTTGCTCAGCAAATCTATTGTTGGACCTGGCCCAGCACCGAAGTAAGATTCAAGTCTCGGCTTTTAAGGTCAATTGATACGAAAACGTGTATTTATCCAGCCAATATCATGGTGTTTGTTGTAGGTGAGTGCCACTCTGTGATTGCTACTGCTTGACAATAAATGCTGCACATGGTTTATGAGCTGAAAAAAAGTTTCAGTGAGGACTGGAAAGGAGATTGCTTTAAATAGGATGTGGCCTGGATGTCTTGGGATGAACCAATTTCAGTAATTATCCATTGATGCTGTTGACTTTTGACTGTGTGTTGAATGCAGATCCTAGCCCATTGCTGACATATCCTGTTCTGATGTTAAAGCCAATGTGACCTGTGCTGATTGTTGCTCCCTCAGTAATGGTTGTCCTGAATTGCGATACTTAGCATTTGGTCTGAGCAGTAGTCAGATATATCTTGGTTCATCCAGCTGACTTGGGTCATTTTTGTTCATTTACTCATGATGCAGAGGGATCCATAAATTTCCCACACTCTTAAGTAAGTTTACATGCTCATTACATTTCAATACACATGGAATATTTGGTGTGTTGGACGCCTGCATCTGTCATCGGAGAAGTTTATTTCTCGTTTCGGTTTTAATAGTGTCAACTTTATTTTTATTCATAAAAATTTAAATGAAGCATCTTAGAAAATCCTGATAGGAAAAAAGTGCACAAAATGAAGATGTTTTGCGCAAGTATTGAGCCATATCAGGGGAAACTTATTTGGTGTGGCATCCTACAATAAGTCCTATTTCTCCACTTTCCACACGTATAGTATTTGTTTCTGAAAGTTTATTTTGAGGAATTTAGTGAATTGTAACAGAACTTTTGTTGAGGTGAACATCATGGCTGGAATTCTCCGGCCTTTGCAATTCACTTTTCCAGCCAGCAGCTCAACTGCGCCTGCGGATTTCCCTGCGGTGTTGGCTTCAGTGGGAAATCCTATTGACAAGCGGAGGGAAGACAGAATCCCGCTGCCAGCGGAGAGCGTGCTGCTGAGAAAGACGTGGCTGAGGAGTCGGAGAATTCCGCATCTTCACGAGAACTCCCATAACACTATTTGGGTTGGGTTGGAAACTTTGGTCGACTTTTTTTGGAGCATTCATTATATGTCAGCCTGTCTCCAACTACCCCACCCCCATATCTCTGCCATTGGTTATCCAACATGCATCATCGTGGCACACTAGCTCTATACACAGGCCATTAATAAAGTGGGAAATAGAGAGTAACGCTGTCACACTTTACAAAGTGGAGCATTTCTGTTTCCACTCATCATCGATTGCAGCTAGGGGCGGCATGGCGGTGCAGTGATTAGCACTGCTGCTTCTGTGTTGGGGACCTGTGTTCGATCCCGGCTCTGGGTCACTGTCTGTGTGGACTTTGCACATTCTCCCCGTGTCTGCGTGGTTCTCACCCCCACAACCCAAAGATGTGCAGGTTAAGTGGATTGGCCACGCTAAATTGCCCCTTAATTGGAAAAATATAATTGAATATGAAAATGAATGAAAATCGCTTATTGTCACGAGTAGGCTTCAATGAAGTTACTGTGAAAAGCCCCTAGTTGCCACATTCCGGCACCTGTTCGGGGAGGCTTTACAGTTAATCGAACCGTGCTGCTGGCCTGCCTTGGTCTGCTTTCAAAGCCAGTGATTTAGCCCTGTGCTAAACAGCCCCTATTTGGAGTATTACGTGCAGTTCTGTAAATGTTTTTTTAAAAATCGATTACAGCTTGCTGAAGTTATGAAGCAGAATCTGCTGGCAAATAGTCTGCTGGATGAGTGCTGCGGCATCAAACACAAACATGCACCTTGACGATGTGGCACTACTGGTTAAGTTCATCTGAAGAATGGGGCAAGCACTAAACAAATAAAATCTATGAAAGAATTCACAAAATATATAAAATCTTTGACTTCTCATGTGTTGCGCTTGTGCATGACTGAAGATACGTTTTTAAACATTTTTGGTAATTCATTGCATTTCCACTTTATTTTTATTATTATTTTACAGTTGACGTGTCACAAATAGAGTTGAACTGAAACAAAATGACCATCTGAAACAGCCAGAATTATGGAATTCCTGGTGAAACCGGGCTCAATTTTGGATGGTTAATGTTTTGATTTTCCTGTGCTAGCAATAATAAAAACAGGAATGAAATATGTCTCTGCCTTGTATACCATTAATTTCCATATGACACCTTGAGTTAAACATCACTAGGGCAGGAGGGGCATCAGAGAAATTGTCAGTTAGAATGTTAAACAGTAAATTCACTTTTCCAGCCAGCGGCCCAACTCCGCCTGCGGATTTCCCTGCAGTGTGGGTTGGCTTCAGTGGGAAATCCTATTGACAAGCGGAGGGAAGACAGAATCCCGCTGCCAGCCGAGAGCGTGCTGCCGAGAAAGACGTGGCTGAGGAGCTGGAGAATTCCGCATCTTCACGAGAACTCCCATAACACTATGCATTAGTTGCTACTCAGACATATGTGCCAGCTCTAGTAAGATTTCAAAGTCACTCAAGAATGCATCATGGATGCCAGAAAAAAGCATTGCGACTAAATGAGCTCCAAAATTACTTGGCTTGCGATTCCAGCGATTTTGGTGGGATTATGTTTGAAAGTGCCTCTCGTGCAGATTCTGGTGGATCTTATGTGGTCAGGTGGGCACAAGAGCACAAGAATATCTCCAGCATCCGCATACCCATGCTGACTGGAGTTGGGTTTTTGTGTGTGTGTGGGGGGGGGGGGGGGGGGGGGGGTTGAGGGGAGGGGGAGTAGGGTTTTGTTGGACTGCTGAACTGTGTCCAGTGCTTTGTATTTTATTGCTGATTTTTGAGACAATATTAGGTGTCCTTTAAGAATTAATGTTTCTCGTGCAAGACTTTCATGCTACTGGACGGAAACACATGCAGTTTCAGATGACATGCCCGTCGAGGTCCTATCTGCATGCTCTGAAATTTCAGGAAATAGAAGGCCCCTGTTGAGAAAGAGCAGAAACTCCCAATGTCAACTGTTAAATTAGACAAATCCCCAGAGCCAGATGGTATCTATCCCAGATTACTGAGGGAGACAAGAGATGAAATCGCTGGGCCTCTGACAGAAATCTTTGTGTCCTCATTAGCCACAGGTGAGATCCCAGAGGATTGGAGGATAGCCAATGTTGTACTGTTATTTAAGAAGGGTTGCAAGGATAATCCGGGTAATTATAGGCCAGTGAGCTTGATGTCAGTGATAGTGAAATTGTTGGAAAAGATTCTCAGAAATAGGGTCTAGGCACATTTGGAAGTGAAAGATCTTATTAGCAACAGACAGCATGGTTTTGTGCGGGGGATTGAATTTTTTGGGACTAATTTGATTGAATTTTTTGAAGAGTTGACAAAAATGATTAATGAGGAAAGGATTGTGGATGTTGTCAACATGGACTTTAGTAAAGCATTTGATAAGTCGCTCATGGCAGGCTGGTGCAGAAGATTAGATCACATGAGGTCGGGGTGAACGAGCTGGATGGATCCAGAACTGGCTTGGCCATAGATGACAGAGGGTAGCAGTGGAGGGGTGTTTTTCCGAATGGAGGTCCGTAACTAGTGGTGTTCCGCAGGGATCAGTTCTGGGACCTCTGGGGCGCGATTCTCCGACCCCCACGCCGGGTGGGAGAATTGCGGGAGTGCCGGGCGAATCATGCCATGCCACCCTGGCACCCCCACGCGATTCTCCCACCCCCCCAAAATGGCGTGTCGCGTTTTGCGACAGGCCGCTCGGAGAATCGCCGCTCCAGTCGAGCGGCGATTCTCCGGCCCGGATGGGCCGAGCGGCCTGCCTAATCCGACCGGTTCATGCCGGCGCCAACCACACCTGGTCGCTGCCGGCGTGAACATTGCGCGACCGCTGCGTGTGGGGCCTGTGGGGGGGGCGGAGGGAGGATCGAGCACCAGGGGCGTGCTCAGGAGGGGACTGGCCCGCGATCGGTGCCCACCGATCATCGGGCCGGCATCTCTGAAAGACGCACTCTTTTCCTTCCGCCGCCCCGCAAGATCAATCCGCCATGTCTTGCGGGGCAGCGGAGGGGAAGACGGCAACCACGCATGCGCGAGTTGGCGCCGGCCAACCTGCGCATGCGTGGGTGATGTCATTTAGGTGCCACTGGCCGCGTCATTCAGGCCGCGCCGCTTTGACACAAGCGTCAAGACCCGGTGGGCGAGATTGACGCGCCGCCGCTCCTAGCCCCCTGTGGGAGAATAGGGGGCGAGGAGTGGCCTCCGACGCCGGAGTGAAACACTCCGGGTTTCACTCCTGCGTCGGCACTTTGTCTCCCTTTGGGAGGATTTCGCCCCTGCTCTTTGTAATATATATAAATGACTTGGAAGAAAATGTAGCGAGTCTGATTATCAAGTTTGCGGATGATACTAAGATTGCAGGAGTTACGGATAGTGATGAACATTGTCAGAGAATACAACAGGATATTGATAGGCTGCAAAATTGGGCAGATAAATGGCAGATGGAATTTCATCTGGACAAATGTGAGGTGATGCATTTTAGTAGATTCAATTCAGGTGGTAACTATAAAATAAATGACAACCATCAGAGCATAGAGACACACAGAGATCTGGGCATGCAGGTCCACAGAACCTTAAAAGCGGCAGCACAAGTGGAAATGGTGGTGGTAAAGAAAGCATATGACATGCTTGCCTTCATAGGATGGGATATTGAGTATAAAAGCTTGAAAATTATGTTACAATTATACAGAACGTTGGTTAGACCATATTTGGAACACTGGGTCCAATTCTGGTCACCGCACTTCCAGACAGACGTGGAGGCTTTGGAGAGAGTACAGAAAAGGTTTACCAGGATGTTGCCTGGTATGGAAAGCATTAGCTATGAGGAGAGATTGAACAAACTGGGATTGTTCTCCCGAGAGAGTCGGAGGCTGAGGGGCGACCTGATAGGAGTTTATAAAATTTTTAGGGGTATAGATAGTGTGCCCAGTTGGAGGCTTTTTCCCAGGGTGGAAATGACAATTGTAAGGGGGCACAAGTTCAAGGTGAGGGGGGAAAGGTTCAGTGGAGATGGGCGGGGGAAATTCTTTACACAGAGGGTAGTGGTGGCCTGGAATGCATTGCCAAGTGAGGTGGTTGAGGCAGATATGTTAGCGACCTTTAAGACTTATCTGGAGAGGCACATGAACAGACGGGGTATAGAAGGATACAGGCAGTTGGTCTAGATAGGACATGTGATCGGCGCAAGCTCGGAGGGCCTAAGGTCCTGTTCCTGTGCTGTATTGTTCTTTGTTCTTTTTTCAAGCTAGCTGTCCAATTACTATATAACAAAAAGTTCTTAATTGGTTGCAAAGTGCCTTGGGGTATCCTGCGGTAACGAAAAGCACTCTACAAGTGCCCATCTTTTTCCCCCTTCAAACAGCACTAATTAAAGAGCTTACCTAGGCATTCATCTCATTGCTGTTAATGGGGTCTTGCTGAGTGCAAAATAGCTGCCATATTTGCATATGTGCCAGGAAATGCACTTCAAAATAAATAATTGTAGGTGCAACGTTTTGGGACATTCGTGCTATTCAATTCTTTCTTCATTCCCGGTTTCCTTAGAAATAAACAAACAATCCATCTTTTCCAAGAATGTAAAAAAGAAGCAAGTAATTAAATTAAACATTGGCCATTAGAAACAGGGACAGGAGAAATTATTATGGGGAAGGATGGAATGGCAGAAACATTGAACAAATATTTTGTGTCTGTCTTTACAGTAGGAAACACAAACTGCATGCCAGAAATAGAGGTTAACCTAGCGACCTAACAAGAGTGAGAAAATAAAGGAAATTAATGTCAGCAGATACAAAGTACTGGAGAATCCAAAGGACTAAAATCCACAGATACTCAGGACCTGTTTTCTGATTCACACTTGGAATGTCTAACCATATACTTGCTAAATCCACATGTTTGTTTTATGCTCTCAATTTATGTTCAAACGCTTTGCCTTGGAGATGTTTTATATTAAGTTCTTATTTGCGTTGATCTCATGCATCGTTTGGCAGGTACATAAGTCTGTTTTAACAACAGACGAGGAGAGATAAACTGAAATCCTTATACTCTTTCCATTACTGTTCATCATTAGTGTGCCTTTGCAGAGCAGTAGCCAGCAAGACAAGCAGCACGGGAAAAGACAGCATCAAATTAGGGTGAGAAATGGTGCCTACTTTGCCCCTACCAGAATCATTTCAAAATATCGAGGGCCTAGACAGGCGGAATAATGGAAACACTGGCAAAGACCTTTTACCTGGTAATGCACTGCCTCAAGTCTTGCGAGTAAGGAGAGCAAAGATTAAGTTAGCACTTTGTTATGCACTGTTGGGCAGCATGGTGGCGCAGTGGTTAGCACTGCTGCCCCACGGCGCCGAGGTCCCAGGTTCAATCCCAGCTCTGGGTCACTGCCCATCTGGAGTTTATACATTCTACGTGTTTGTGTAGGTTTTGCCCCCACAACCCAAAGATGTGCGGGGTAGGTGGATTGGCTACGTTAAATTTCCCCTTAATTGGAAAAAATGAATTGGGTACTCTAAATTTAAAAAAATATTATGCACTGTTGTGAACATGGCAGATAACATGCTGGTCAGACACGGGTGAACAAAGAGATGTTATCGGAACTTTTGGCTCCTACTTTAGTCTTCATAAAAATATTGGTACAGTCAAAACAGGGGAAAGGGATTGATTCATTCATCAATGAATTATCTCCGAACTGAAAATTGTGACTGTGGAACACTAAAAGAGGACCTGATCAGAAATAGAAAACTTGTTGGCATTTTAGATGAAGATCTCTCTGACTTCTTACAATCTTGAGAAGATTTAAATTTAAGCAAAGCTGTACAACTGGCCAGACAGGCCAAAGAGCAGAGGCAGAATAAGTTTTTGTCAGAGATACAAGGGAAATTTCCCAAGAACAACCCAATGAAGTTGTTCAATTTGTAGGTGGTAAAACTAGAAGTATAGCAAGGCAGCAACCAGGGAAATGCCCTGAAAGGGGGTACCCGCCACCATTTTCTAATGACTATACTGTGATGGGACGAATGTCCTGCTCGAATTACACAGAGCCATGGCTGTGGCAAGTTGGACCATTTGAAAGTGGTCTGCAACAGAGCTATTCTGGCTTTAAAATGAGAACAAAAGAAGACCTGTTTACTACGTATTCATTAGCCAAGACTGTGCTCCATGGAAAAATGGTCTCCAGCTGTGATGCTGCCATTCACATACAAGGGCAGAAAGAGCCACTTCTACTCTCCTCCTTCCCATGAGGGCCTTGGGAACATCTTAGTATAAATTTGATTATAAAGCAAAAATATTCCTTATGTCCTGGACTATTATGCCCACAGTAGAGAAACTAGAATTATTTCTACACATGGCATTCTGGACATTCTCATCGCCGATCACACTTTGCCAGCGAATACTTTCAATTCTTCACAAGGGTGTATGGATTTGCACATGCCACCAGTGCCCCAAAATACCCAGAGTCTAATGCAAAAGTTGAACAAGGAGAGTATACTGGCAATGAACACTTTAAGAAGAATGATGACTTTGAGCTCCCTTCGCTTAGCTGTTGCTCTACACCATTACATAATGGGTTCGCCCGCAGCGAACTTCTGTTCGACCACAGGCTAAAGACCAACTTCCTTTCTTGCCCTACACCTTGCTACCAAATGTCATGGTGGAAGACCACGATCGAGCTAGGAAGAAGGAAAAAGCCCACTGAGCAATTTAAACTTGTTTGTATTGTTATGATATCATGGTTGTGTTTTAATTCACCAGCTGACTGCTAGAGTCAGGTGACCTCAGACTGATTGGAGAGCAGGGAAGAGAGAGGTTGCTTGTGCATGATCACACTGTTATTCATCTGCTGTTTTGTACATACTTAACCCACAGTTAATGTTAATAAATTGTTTATAGATTTAGCTACAAGGGTTCTTGTAATATAAATCAGGCCATCCAACAAGAACATTACACGTATAGCCAGAGGCAAAGGCTTCAGGCCATTTCAATTCTTGGAAGGGCAGAAAGCGTATGGCTCAGAGACCAGGGGCGGGATTCTCCCCTACCCGGCGGGGCGGGGGGTCCCGGCGAGATGGAGTGGTGTGAACCACTCCGGCGTCAGGCTGCCCCAAAGGTGCAGAAGTCTACGCACCTTTAGGGGCGAAGCCCTAACATTGAGGGGCTAGGTCTGCGCCGGAGTGGTTGGCGCCCCGCCGGCTGGCAGGAACGGCCTTTGGCACCACGCCAGCCAGGGCCGAAGGGACTTTGCCGGCCGGCGGAAGTCCGCGCACGTGCCGGAGCGTCAGTGGCTGCTGACGTCATCCCCGTGTATGCGCAGGGGAGGGGGTCACATCCGCATCCGCCATCGTGAAGACTATGACGAAGGTGGAAGGAAACGAGTGCCCCCATGGCACAGGCCCACCCGCCGATCGGTGGGCTCCGATTGCGGGCCAGGCCACCGTGGGGGCACCCCCTGGGGCCAGATCACCCTGCACCCCCGCCAGGACCCCGGAGCCCGCCCACGCCGTCTGGTCCCGCCGGTAAGGTAGGTGGTTTGATTCACGCTGGCGGGACCGGCATGACAGCAGTGGGACTTCGGCCCATCGCGGGCTGGAGAATTGCCGGGGGGGGCCCGCCGACAGGCGCGGCGCGATTCCCGCCCCTGCCGAATCTCTGGTGCCGGAGACTTCGGGAGACGGTGGGGGGCGGGATTCACGCCGGCCCCCGGCGATTCTCCGACCCGGCGGGGGGTCGGAGAATCCCGCCCCAGATTATGCAGGAACGGTAATTGAGAACCTACAGCAACCAAAATCGTATCTGGTCAAGACATAGATCTGCCCTAATCTCAATGGACATAACACCATTAACAGCAGGGGCAGAGTACCCTGAACATCAAAGGAGAGCCGCAACTATAGAATCACAAATAAGGGAAACCAGGACTGACAAACTCATTTCAGAATAACAGAATTCATATCTACATCAGATGGAGCTCAACACTTTCAGTAAAACTGGCAAAACCACTAAATAAATTTTCACTTTGAGATAAGAGACTTTAGGAAGACGTGTAGAGTAATTGGCTAACTCTAATTATAGCTATTGAGCATGGGCGTAAGAAAATATGTATATTTGAGAGCAGCTCTTACTTAATTTTTGTAAACGGTATGTAAATCAGTTTACAGTAAAAGGGCATTGTCTATAGCAAGATTTCTTCTAGAGTAGGAAGCTAACGAATCCCAGGATAAAACCACAATAACAGAATAGCTTTTAGCTGTATTACTGGGTTTTTTTTGGCTGTTTTTCTGCAGACTGTCGAGAACTTTCTGGGTCTTCAGATTCAAATTTGTTACATTCATGGTTTCAGTTACATGACAAATACTGTTATTGTTAACCCAGAATGGTTTAGCTTAAAGCCATTGTTATACAATGGAGATAATGGCTGAGTTCTTCATTCTTTCACACCGTGTTCTAAATGGGTGTGGACAATTAAACTGGAGGAGGAGGCTCTATTTCCATCTTCAATCATGGAGGTGCCTAGAACAACAGTGCAAAAGGTAAGGCGGAAGCATTTGCAACAATCTTTAATCAGAAGGGTTAAGTGATGTTCCATCTCGGCCTCCTCCGGATGTCTCCAACACCACAGAGGCCAATCTTCAGACAATTTGATTCATCCCACATGAAACCAAGAAACCACTTTGGACAATACAAGGGCCGTGTCAATATTCTGGCAAAAGTTCTAAACACCTGTGCTTATGCACAAGTGTGGCCTCAAGGGATCAAGGAGCCCTAGCAAAACTGTGATCAATAGTAATCGTCGAGGGTGGGGGTGGGGGTTAGGTGGGGGAACTCTCTGCTGGTTGGAGTCGTACACAGTACAGAAGAGGATGGTTGTGGTTGTTGGAGGTCAATCATCTCAGATCTGGGACATCACTGTTCCTCAGAGTAGTGTCCTAGGCAAAACCATCTTCAGCTGCTTCATCAATGATCTTCCTTTCGTAATAAGGTCAGAAGTGGGGATATTTGCGGATGACTGCACAATGTTCAGCACCTTTCACGACTCCTCAGGTACTGAAGCAGTCATGTCCAAACCCAACAAGACCTGGATAATATTCATTCTTGGCTTGACAAGTGGCAAGTAACATTCACATCTCACAAATGCCAGGCAATGACCATCTCCAACAGGCGAGAATCTAACCATCATCCCTTGATATTCAATGACATTACCATCGCTAAATCCCCCACTATCGATATCCTAGGTGTTATCATTGACCAGAAACTGAACTGGACTAGCCATATAAATATAAGTGTAGTTCAGAGGCTATGAATCCTGTCATGAGTAACTCACCTCTTGACTCCCATCCACCATCGACAAGGCACAAGTCAGCAGTGAAACGGAATACTCTCTACTTACCTGGATGAGTGCAGCTTCAACGACACTCCAGAAGCTTGACACCATCCAGGACAAAGCAGCCCACTTGATTGGCACTCCATCCATAATCTTCACTTCCTCCACCACAGATGCACAGTACCAACAGTGTGTACCATTTACAAAATATACCGCAGGAACGCACAAAGGCTCCTTCCAAATCCATGACCTCTATCATCTAGAAGGATAAGGGCAGCAGACACATGGGAACACTGCCACATGGAAATCCCATGGCAAGCCACTCACCATCCTGACTTGGAAATATATTGAAGTTCCTTCACTGTTACAGGGTCAAAATCCTGAAACTCCCTCCTTAGCAGCACAGTTGATGTACCTAAACCACAAGGACTGCAGTAATTCAAGGAGGTAGCTCACTACCAGCTTCTCAAGGAAAACATCCATGGGTGAATAAATGAAACTAGAAAATTCCTGCCTGTAGTCAGCAGAACTTTGTCTGGTCCATCAAATATTCTGTCCCACCCGATTTAGCTCAGTTGGCTGCCCTCAAAAGGGAAAACAGCCTATGGTCATTTGGGACTATGGCGACTTTAATAACTTTACACGCCTGAGAGGGTTCCTGCAGCTGGTGGGATGGGAAAATCCCAGCCATCTGGACTTGTGTATTGGTTAAATCCCCAAATGATCACAAGTGTGATTTTCACAGATAGCATTCATTTTGATACGCCTACCCCAAGGCAATGCACTCAGGAACCCTCCGGACACTTCAGATAGTGTTGAAGTTGCAAAGGTTACATGACCCTTGACAGCCACCTTAACAATTCATCACTGTTGATTTTAAAGAAAAGACAGTTTCAGAAACTTCTATATGAACACAGAGTTCCTATTTAAAGCTTTAAGTATGACATGCTTTTAATAGGCATAACATTGGTATTACCAAATGTGACTCGGTTGATGCTGTATTAGGTCTCTCCAAAGCTAGAAAACTGGGAATGTCTAACATAGCAAATTTGCACAATGGCCTCTTATGCTTATAGACCTGTTTCTGGTACATGTAACTTCTACCCCACATGCCTATCTTGGAAACTTCAACACATGGCTGGCACCTCGCACATGTGTCCCAGCCAAGAGTTCAACCCATAGGCAGATTTCTGCCAAAGTTATGGCAGACGTCTGTCTTAAGGGCTGCGGATGTTCAGGGCCTTCAGCTGTAAGCAAGTTTGCTGTGGTTAAAGAATAGCTCTATGCTATACTTTGCATAAAGATTGCATAAAGAGGGCTATAATTGGTGCAATTAATTTTGATTTATTAAATGGATTTGGATTTTAATTTTGATTTACTGTCACGTGTACCGTGGTAAGTGAAAGTATGGTTCTGTGTACAGTCCAGACAGATCATTCCATAGATATAAAAACATAGGATACATACAAATACGTGGGCATTGGGTGAAGCATACGGAGTATAGTACTACTCAGTAGAGAAGATGTATGAAGAGATCAGTTCAGTCCAAAAGAGGGTCATTCAGGGTCTGGTGACAGCAGGGAAGAAGCTGCTTTTGAACCTTTTGTGCGTGTGCTCAGACTTTTGCATCTCCTGCCCGATGGAAGAGGTTGGAAGAGAGAATAACCTAAGTGGTAGGGATCTTTGATTATACTTTCCCAAGCCAGCAGGAGGTGTAGACAGAGTCTGTTGCTGGGAGGCAGGCTCGCGTGATGGGTTGGGCTATGTTCATGACTCTAGTTTTTTACGGTCGTTTCCCTACCAGGCTGTGATGCAGCCAATTAGGATGCTTTCTATGGTGCATCTGTAAAAATTGGTAAGGGTCAATGTGGACTTGCAAATTTCCTTAGTTTCCTGAGGAAGTATAGGCACTGTTGTGCTTTCTTTGTTGTAGCGTTCACATGGGTGGACTAGGACAGATTGTTGGTGATGCGCACACCTCGGAATTTGAAGCTGTCAACCATCTCCACCTTGGCACCAGTGATGCAGACAGGGGTGTGTACTTTGCTTCCTGAAGTCAGGTTGGCTAGCATCCAGCTGGAACATCTACTAATTATTTTAATCACAACGTTGACGCATTAGTTTTATTTGCTCATGGGAAGTGAGAATTGCTGGCAAGGCCGACATTTATTGACCAACTTAATTACCCTTGAAAAGTCATCACTCATCATTCGTGAGTGAGACAATGGATTAAGATCTGAATGTATTACTTAATTATGCTGGTTTGGCAGTGTGCATTCAATAACGTCATATATTGTACTCAATAAACTATGGGAATTGTTGACGGCACCAGTACATCTTTCATGAAACAGCAGCCCTTGACTATGCATGTGTGAAACCAATGTGATGGGTTAGTTTACATTTTCAGGTGGTTGCATTTGGTCATTTTCGAATATGAAAAGAAACACAGAAAAATATTTTGTCTAATTAATATGGTATGAAAAGTAAAATCATGTTATTGAATATCATCAGTTGATTACAGTTCTCTCTGCAAAATATTTGTTCATTAATTTATTTAAAGGTTTGTCACTGCCTTTAAAGTTCCAAATTAAAACCTTTTTTGGAAACATAGAACACAGTAATATCATTCACATTGAAAGGGACTCTTCCAATGTTTCAATTGATGTTGATGTGGATCTAACCCCTAATCTAAGATCAGGAAGGTCCAGGTTGATCTCTGATGTGTGCTACATTAACTAAGTCAAAATACTCCGAAGAGTGACCATTTGATTAACGTAGCGGAATATGATGAGTGCTGATGCAATTTTACCACATCAGGAATAAATGGTTTCAGAATATGGGTGGAGAAAATAGGTAGAATAAGCATTGGCGAGTAGACAAAAGCACAAATTATTCTGCACTCATTTCATGCAGATTGTATATTCATAGCTGGCTGCGGTAAGTAAGCAGGAAAATACTAATCCTGCTATTTGCTGTGGCTTACTTTGTCCTTTTCACACTCCCTACTGGGTGAGTAAAGGACAAAGAGTGCACCAGCGTGAGCAGATCTATTAAATCACTAATTGGCAAAATGCATTGAAATGTCATTCATCACATGATCTCTTCAGTACAACTGAAAATAAGTTGCTATGACAATAATTAAAACAATGCAGATGTTAGGGGTATTAGCCTGGGCACAATGGTTTCTGCTGCTGCTTGAGCAGTGTCACGAGAAAGACCATTGTTTATTGCCCATCCCTAGGTGCCCCTGAGAAACTGCTGATGGGCTTTCTTCTTGAGCCACCCCAGCCTGTGCAGTGAAGATGCTCCCACGATGCTATTCGGTATCATTCCAGAATTGTGACTCAGCATCCTAAGGACGGTACAACAATAACTTAGATTTATTAATGCCTTTAACATTGGAAAAAGTGTCGAGGTGCTTCACAGGAGTGCTATCAAATAAAGTTTGACACGGAGCCACTTAAGAAGATTTTAGGACAAGTTATCACAAGCATGGTCAAAGCGTTTGTTCAAAGCAAAGGGAGAGAGAGATAGCAAGGTTTAGGGAGGGAATTCCAGCTCTTAGGATCTAGGCATCACAGATCTGGCCACCATGGTGGAGTGATATGAATGGTGAGATGTGCAAGAAGCTAAAATGTGAAGAGTGCAGAGCTGTCAGAGAGTTGTACGATTGGCGGAAGTTACAAAGATAGGGAGTGGGGACCCACGGACGGACCTGAAAACAACGGCGATAGTTCTAAAATGTTAAAATTGATTGCTTAATTAGAATCCAATGTAGGTCAGTGTGTACAGGTATGATGAGCGAATGGAACTTGGTGCAAGTTAGACATGAGCATCAGAGTTTTGACTGAGCTAGCGTTTATGAAGGCTACAAGTTGGACGCCAGCCATCGGAGTAGATGGGACTGGACACTCATTTCTTGGTCATTTAGGACACAGTTTCTGAATAACCTAATTAAGTCACAAATAGTGACCAAGGTGACAGATAGAATCTGAGGTCTATGGTTCTGCTGCATAAGCGGTTTCAAGGCTGAAAGTTGACAGCTGAGGAACATAGATCAAAGACAAGCAACCACAAAGCAGTCAAAATATCTTTCTAAAAGGGGCAGCACGGTGGCACAGTGGATTTGCCCTGCTGCCTCAGGGCGCCGAGGTCCCAGGTTCGATCCCGACTCTGGGTCACTGTCCGTGTGGAGTTTGCACATTATCCCCGTGTTTGGGTGGATCTCGCCCCCACAACCAAAAGATGTGCAGGGTGGGTGGATTGGCCACGCTAAATTGCCCCTTAATTGGAAAAAAAAATGAATTGGGTACTCTAAATTTATAAAAAAATAAATAAATATCTTTCAAAGATCTTGAAACCACAACCAATGTAGTGAAAATACACTCTCAGAATGAGTTCTATGATTAAAGGTTTTTCACCTTGGCAAGAAAGTAGGTATGAGGTTTTATTATATACAGTATTTCTTGCCTGGCACTTGTTCAGTCCATTGAGATCTCATTGTCCTCTCACTTTGACTTCCCTGGTGAATTACATTAAATCCAGGAAAGCCCCACTCACACAGTTAAAGTTCAACTCCTGAGTAAAATAAAACTGATAACGAGCACGTTACACGTTATATTTGCCAACTCACCTGCCCAATGAAGGTTTCCCGTGTACAGCAAGTTGTGTGCAGGTTAAAGGTGGAAGGTGACGGTGTTTTCAGCCCTGTTAAGTACCCATCAGCCTGCACACCTATTCACTTTCTGTACCTAAAATTACAAACTTCTGAACATATGAATTAGGGGCGGGAGTAGGCCACTTGGCCCCTCGAGCCTGCTCTGCCGTTTAATAAGATCATGGCGGATCTGACTGCAACCTCTATCCCACATTCCCACCTACCCCCAATAAACTTTGACCCATTAATTATCAAGAATCTATCTACCACTGCCATAAAAATATTCAGGTTTCACCTGAGGAAGGAGCAGTGCTCCGAAAGCTAGTGATTTGAAACAAACCTGTTCGACTTTAACCTCGTGTTGTAAGACTTCTTACTGTGCTCATCCCAGCCCAACGTCGGCAGCTCCACATCATAAAAATATTCAGACTCTGCATCCACCGTCTTTTGAGGAAGAGAGTTCCAAAGACTCACAACTATCTGAGATACAAGTTTGCCAAGTTCCTACCTCCCTTTCATATCCTGATTTACAGCTATTTCTGGGATGTTACTTACAACCTCTATTGTGATGACTGATGCAAAATTGCAAATCAATTCATCTGCCTTCCCCTTAGAACATAGAACATAGAACAGTACAGCACAGAACAGGCCCTTCGGCCCTCGATGTTGTGCCGAGCAATGATCACCCTACTCAAACCCACGTATCCACCCTATACCCGTAACCCAACAACACCCCCCTTAACCTTACTTTTTTAGTACACTACGGGCAATTTAGCATGGCCAATCCACCTAACCCGCACATCTTTGGACTGTGGGAGGAAACCGGAGCACCCGGAGGAAACCCACGCAGACACGGGGAGGACGTGCAGACTCCGCACAGACAGTGACCCAGCCGGGAATCGAACCTGGGACCTGGAACCTGGAGCTGTGAAGCATTTATGCTAACCACCATGCTACCGTGCTGCCCTTATTTTCTGATACTAATTCCTGGACTCGCTTTCTATAGAATCAACACTCACTTTATTACATCTTTTTGTTTTAAAAATATATAGAAAATCTTACTATCTGACTTTATGTTTCGAGCTAACTTCTTCGCGTACTCTTCCTTACTAACCTTTTGGTCATTCTTTGCTTTTTTTATCTTCTGCCCAATCTTTTGCCACCACCTTTGTGCAACTATATGCTTTTTCTTTAAGTTTGATGTTACGTTTAACTTTTTTAGTTAACCACGGATGGTGGGTACTGTCCTTGGAATGTATCTGTGCATTCTAAAATATTTCCTTAAATGGCTGCCACTGGATCTCTATTGATCTATCTCTTAACTTGATTTGCCAGTTCACTTTAGCTCTGCTTCCATGCTGTCATAATTGCCCTTATTTAACTTTAAAATACTAGTCTTGGGCCCACTCTTCTCTCCCTCAAACTGAATGTAAAATTCTATCAATTATGATCACTGCTATCCAAGGGTTTCTTCACTATGAGGTTATTACACCTCATTACACAATACCAGATCTAGGATAGACTGCTCACGGTTTGCACCAGAACATGCTGTCCTAAGAAACTATCCTGCAAACATTATATGAATTTGATAGAAATTGACTTTTCTAGTCAGCTATAACCATGAGAGTAAGGGAAGATGATTGAGGTTTCATTGAGAACTCATTCAGAATAATTAACTATAATCATATTAAGCATTACTTCAGTGCAACAATAACTGGGAATTCACTAAGGGTTAATCCAGATAATACTCTTTAATTTCTGTAATTTCTTAGGTTTCACATTAGCAAGTTGCTTGAGGCTACAAGGTCAGTGATGTCAACTAGCTAAAAGGCCCCATTGTTTAGTAAAAACTGGGTGGCTGTCCAGGACGAGTAGTCCCGTTTCTACAGTAACAGCCAGTCTGGGGCTGATAATTTCTTAATAAAAACTCTATTTTCTAATTAAATTGGCAAGCGATGGAATGGGAAATTGGCACCAATATATTTAAATACATATATCTCTTAAATTGGTGGACAGACAGTTTGGCCGAATTGAGTGAATTATAAATTAATTAAAGCCAATCAGAAGTAAAAATAAGGCCTCCCCAAACAGGCACCGGAATGTGGCGACTAGGGGCTTTTCACAGTAACTTCATTGAAGCCTACTCGTGACAATAAGTGATTATTATTATTATGATAATAATCTCCTTAAGAATCACTTACCGGGTTGGGAAAGCTCACTCCGGAATCACCCTACCTATATTTCTGAAACCTATTTCTTTGCTGTTTGCTTTTGCTAATCACCATCTTTCTTTTGTTTAAATCACTTAGTTATATTATTCTGTGTATTATGATTTGAAGAATTACCACGATCTGTAATAGAATGAAAACTCAACCACTATATTTGCTAAAGACGATCAATCTGATTAGATTGCTGCAGGGATAGTCGGAACTTCCGAAATGTTGTATTGAAAAATTGTTTACCAGTGGCATAGCTGACAAATTAGAATTAGAATTAGAACAGTACAGCACAGAACAGGCCCTTCGGCCCTCGATGTTGTGCCGAGCAAGTACAAGTGGAATTTGCCAAAAGAGCACAGACTTGATCTCTGTTATTTGGGAACTATGATGTGGAGATTTGGGAACTGAGAAGGGATAATGGATATCCACGGTTCTGAATAGACACAGAGATCCATCAGAATTCCACATGTAGCTCACCTTTGTCGATCTGATTTTCCCAGTTATACGCAGGTTAAAATCCCCATAATTATTGCCTGACTTTTTGACACCTTCATTAATTCTTCCTTTAGACCCCGTCCTACTTAATGTTAAGGGGTCTGAACACCACTCCCACATGTGCGGTGGGGCAGGATTCGTGGACTTCCACAACAGTAAAACTGGCGCGGTGTCCGGACTGATTCAGTGACCGTGAAGGGACTAGCACCGGCGCCGCGTGGAATACAATCGATTCCAATGAAACTGGTGTGGAATTCACTGGGTCCATAATTGACACTCGGGAGGCTGACAAGCTGCAGCCTCATATACACACTCCACTCCCCACAAACACTCACCCAGCCAACAAGATGGCACTGGTTGCGCTGGAGCGCACCCATCCTGTTGATAGTTTGATGGGGCAAGAGGGCACCTAGAGGGCACCTGGGGGGAGACACTAAGTTCACAGTGGGCAGTCAGCAGCGTGCACAGCCACATGGTTGCCGTCTTGCACGCCATGGCAATGGTGTCCCGTGCCCATCCACCCAACCCCACAGCCCACCTCCTAGCCACCCCCTGCTACTCTGCCTGGCCCTGGCAGAAGCTCCCCCGGCCAACAGCACGACTGTCAGCAAACTATGGCATGTTGGACACTTTCCCTACCCCCTCATCAGCCGCGGTGCCAATTTCCCGATTTTTAAAAGCACAATTTCCCGACAGCAGGAATTCGCCCTCGTGGAGGCAGACAATAGCGGAGGCCCCGGTGAATGCTGGGTTAGGACCGTTAATGATATGCTGATGGCTTTTACTGTACATGCAGAGTGGAATGCATTGATGTGGCTGTCGTGGCATTGGAGAATTGCAATTTGGCATGAAACCGGCGCCCACAATTTCAGCATCAAAACCAATTCTTTGCCCAATTGTGTTTCCTGATCCTGGCGTTGGCTGACGGAGAGTCCCACCCGTGATTTCTTGCTTTTATCATTTCTCATCTCTCTTCAAACCATTTCTGCATCCTGGTTTCCTGAACTTAAGTCGTCCCTTGATATTGTGCTAATACCGTCATTATTTAGCAGAGGCAGAACTCCACCTTTTCCTAGCTTCATGTCCTTCCTAAGTGTCTCATATCCTTATGTCAATGATCAGTTTACCATTTCCCACATTATTATCTTTTTCTCTTGCCTTTTCTTTACTCTGATTCACTCCATTGTTCAAAATTTGATCCCTTACTCCCAATATTTAGTTTAAAACTCTTTTACCTTTCTAGTTATGCAGCTTCATGGAATTTCGGTCCCAGCATGGTGATGCACGATCAATTGGACAAAGACGAGAGTTGAATACAACTGAGGCTTTATTACTCTAAGATGTGTGGCCTCCCACAGCAGCTGGCGAAATGGCTGCTGTACGGAGGACAAACATATTCATACTCCGCCTACTGGGCGGAGCTAGCAGGCAGGGACTACCGCTGTACCTGTAGTACAGGGTCTTACTGTACATCACCTAATATATGTACAACAGTGGTTTACCAGACATGGTTTGGGCGTAGACCTTCCCAACAGTACAGCCCCCACTTTCTCCAGTGCTGCAGCCCCATGAACCAAAACCCACATTCATCTCTCTAATTTTATGTATAGAATACCAATTAGCACATTTGAACCATGGAGGTACTGATTTTTAATTTAGTGCTTCGCTTCACATGATCTCTATATAGGGCCTCTTTCTTAGTTCTACCCATGTCATTGATACCTACATGTAACCATGACAACTGGATCCTCCCCTTCCACTGCAAGTTCCTTTCCAGCCCTGAATAAATACCCTAAATGTTGGCACTGGGTAGACAACACAGCTGTCTGGACTCTTGTTCTTTGCTGCAGGGAACAGTGTCAATCCCCCTCATTATGCTGTCCCCCAATACCATTAAATTCCTGTTTGCTTTTAGTACCTGAATGGCTTCCTGTACAACGGTGCCATGGTGGGTTTGCTCTTCGACCCTGCATCTCCAACTTTCATCGAAAAAGCTAAGAGGACCTCCAAGCTGTTGGACAATTGCAAAGGCTGAAGCTCCTGCATTCCTGTCCTCTGGGTCCCCTTACCTGCCTGAGTTGCAGGCACAATCTCTTGTCCCTGACCGCTGACACATCAGCAGACCCTATCCTAATTGGTGTGACAGTCTCCTGGTACAAAGCACCCAGGTATCTTTCCCTCTCGCTGATGTGCCGCAGTGTCTGCCACTCAGCCCCCCAGTTCAATAACTGTGAGCAACAGCAACTCAAGCAGCAATCATTTACTGCAGACATGTTAGCCCTGGATCACACTGGCATCCAGGAGTTCCCACATGCTGCAGCTTTGACACATCACCTATCCTGCCATCCTTAATGTCTTCAATTAATCACTTAATAATATTATTCATTTACATATTTTCCTTCTTTATTAATCTTATCACCAGTTTATGTATTATTAAACCTTAAAGACCGCTGAGGCTGCACATAATCCTTTTTTGATAATGGGGAGCTCAGCTCTCCAGAAATCCCCATGGTAACAAGAGATTGGGATCCCTCGCCCCCCAAACACCCACACCAGGCAACCCCAGCCTAACCATGCACGCACAGAGAATGCCACCTTGGCACCACAAACCCAGCACCCTGATGGTGCCCATGTCAGCTGGCAGTTCTACCTGGGAACTTTGGCAGGGCCAGGCTGTCACTGCCATGGTGCCTAGGTGGCACCAGCAGTGCCAGGACATCACCCTGCCCAAAGGGCATGCGACTGGGGCCTCCGAACCCCTGGGGTAACCCCCACGAGTGCCGTTTTGTCTGGTCCCCATTTATGAGGACCAGTGCTGGAAGGCACTCACCCGAGGTCTCTGAGGCGAAGGGGTTGAATCCCAAAGCCTCAGGTACCTTGAGAATCTTCACATTAGAGTAAGGCTAGCTGCCTCACTCTAATATGCAGATTTGCCAAAAAGTGATCCTGTCCATTGTGTGAACATCCCGCGAGGCATTGCGAGCCAGATAGATCCTGAGAGCGGGGTCTCCCAGCTTTCAACAGCCATGCTGCGCCACGGTGAGCTGCTTTTCCAGCGCAACATGACTGTAGGATCATGTCCTCTGTTTCTCTTTCCACAGATGCTGCCCGGCATGTTGGGCAGTTCCAGTATTATCTATTTTTATTTTGGATTTCCAGCATCTACAGAATTTGGATAGTTACAAACAGGCGGGGAGGGATTGGAATGAGTTATGGGTATGGGGAGGTTTCCCAGTGGCCAAGAAACTCGGAAATCAGGTAATTGGAAGGTTCTACCACTTCATTTCAGGACATAATTTGAAAACGAAATCTCCATTTCTTGGTCAACAGCTAACCAGATTGAGAAGCCACTCTTAGACATGAAGGCCCATGCTGGTACACCACAGCTAGGGAGCAGAGGGAGGGCGAGATTGTGAATCAGGATGTTCGTTATTGGATGGAAAGTCAAGGGACATCATGGTTTGAAGGTCAGGAAAGATCATGCATGGACGTTTTGGGAGGTTCTGGTTGGAAACTGATAGGGGATATGGATATCATGGTGAAAATCATTGTAGATGGAAGGTCAGAGGCCAATTTTGTGTATGGAAGATTTGTAGTGATCAGAGATGAAAAGTCATGAAGGGGTTTCTGGAAGGTGATTGGGGAGGATGAAGTGGATATCAGATCGTGGTGGGTGAGGGTGGCCAGTCAGGGGAAAGAAGCAGGTTTACTTGAGAGACGGGCCAAGATACTTATTCTTCCTGGCCCACAAGTGGGACTGGAAAGGCAATTACCCTGAAGGTCTGGATCTTCTTTTCTTGCCTTTCTTCAGTTACTGGGCTTCTATAATCCCAATTCACCCTTGCTGGAGACATCAAATCTGCCTTCATTTTCGTGAAATTGTCAATTTAAAAACTGTTTTAATGGCCTGCCTGCACTAATGATTGCACAGACTCTAGCAGGCAGGTTACTCACATGTGGCTAAATATAGCATTATTTAGCGTATTGGAACTGGGATGTGGTTCCACTAATTTTTTCTCTGAATTTAACAACAGGTATAACCCCAACTGACCCATTGCTTTTGCCTGTTCAACTTCCCCCATGAGGCGATGGGAGCAGGAGCCCTCACAGCTCCACCTATTGACAGGCCTACACGTGTAGCATGACTTGCCAGATAGGGCTTTGCCATCATAAGGTGTTCACACATCTATTTTATAGCGTGAAACTTTAACATCACATTTTTCCATTATAAATGTTAAAGTAAAAAACCATGATATGAAACTTGTGACAACAGGAAGTAAGAATAAATCCATTCCATATGGGAATCTTTCAACATATTAGACAGATATATTTGTGCATGTAGATGACTGACTGATAGCTGCAATCTCCTGGCAGGTGGCAAACCTGAGGATGAACGACAGGAAGAAGAGCTGTGGACTATCAGTAAGCAGATTGTGGAAAAGGCTGTTCTCCAAGCTGTGCAGCAGTATTCCCAGGAGAGGAAACAGAAAGAGAAGAAAGCAAAAGCAAAAAAGGATTCATTTCTGCAGGTATCAGACTGTTCCGAGCAACGGAAAAAGAAGAAATAAAAGGCAGGAAACACTCAAGGAATCCTTGTGGTTAACCGTGTATTCTTGTTTCGAGATATAAATAACATACATAAATTTAGCTGCATTCCTCCAGAAAACGAAAAGGAGCCATTTTTTATATTGGATTGCATTATGTAATTTGTTCCAATATCCCTAATATGTTTTATGAAGTAATGAAGGGAAACCAATAATACAAATGTCCTTATTTGCAAAATATGATTGCAGGAAAAACAATTTAATGTGCAAATCTCCGCAACATGTAAAAATAGGGAACTCTTTTAAATTATGGTTTTTAGAAGTGTAATTAATTGTGTTGTGTATATATTCTATGAATTCATTAAGTTAAAGAAAACTATTACAATGTAAAGTTATTAATTTATTGTTAAACATTAAGTTCTCCTGCTCAGACTAATGTGACCACCTTTTGCGTACTGGATTATTTTTCGGTTCCTCTCTTTTGCTATCATTTTATTTCTGTCAAGTTCTTTCTTATACATTTCCATTCATTTATATGTTTAATAGTAGATCTCCGACGATGTTCGTAGTTGGAGGCTGTTTTCCTTCACAACAATAGCAACATCTTGCATTTATGTTGTGCCTTAAATGAGTAATGATCCAAGGCATTGTACAGGAGCATTAACACGTTTTTGTCACATCAGATTATATTAGGATAGCGTTATGTTTTAAGAAGCATCTTAAAATAAATCCCTGGTGAGATTGTGATTTCTAATTTTCACCCCCTTTTTACTGGTGGAGTAACATGAATCACACCACTGGAGCACGGGAACCTCATTCTAATACATTAGCATGCCATTAGTGACCTTCCCCCCTTACTGAATATTTACCAGACGCCGGCGTGACATCACGCCAATGCCATTTACATAAAAGTGAACCTGGCAGCCTCACCTCCGAGGGGGATTTCAAAGGTGAGCACTCATGCAACCATGAATCTCCAGGGTCTTTGCTGTTCAGGATGCACCAGGGAAGACACGGGGAACACAGATAAGTTCAACTTGGGGCTGGGGTTCAGTCAATCAATCCTGGGGCAAAGGGTCGCTCGCAGGCCTTACCTTCCCTTCATTCTGGGGCACTCCTTTCTTTAAGGGGGTGTTAGACAAGGGAGCTATTTGGAAATTGGGTCCAGTAATGGGATTGAGGATGTAGCAGGCAATTTAGAGGTTAACCACACTGAGGGAAAGAAAACTGCTGGCATGGAGTCAAAGGGTTACACCCACACCTGGCATGAGTTACATTACCCCATTCAGACTTAAACCCATTAGTGGGAACACAGGATGGCCCTCAGCAAGGGTGAGTCACTCGAGATCCATTGTAATTTGGGACACTCCTGTCGGACCAGCTATTAGCCCATTACAGAGCCTGATGGCTTCTTTGTCCATCAAAGGAGGCATAACAATAGCATGGTTCTGTTATTTTGTATACACAGAAGTGAGCAATCAAACAACCAAGATAGCAATGATGGGTTGAAACCTGGAAACCCCAGCAGAGAACCTTTTTTGAGGGCTTGGCAGAGCTTATAGAGAGAGAGAAAGAATCGTGTTTTGAACAGGTACAGAGAGAAGGCGACCGAGAGAGGCCATGAAAGTTGCCATCAAGGCAAGCTTTGGAAAAGGGTACTGAAAGAATTCCCTCACAGCAGAAAAATTATTTTGTAAAGTAGTTTGGCGACCTATGTATGTGGTTGAATGCTGTATGTTTGTTTAAAGTGCTGTTTAATGGGAACTAGTGTATTAAAGTTAAGACATTATATGTAATCTGTTATTGTTCGGTTTGAAGTTTAAATATTTTTTTTTTGTTTCAATAAAGTTTGTTTTATGAAGTAACCAGGCCCTATTTCTTGTATTGTCACTCCAGGAATGAGTCAATCTTTCCGCACTGCCATAAAACTTTTAAAAACTGCGACTCTGGTCTAATATCATAGCCACTGCTGAGAGCTGAGAAGGCTCAGACGGTCTGAAAACTGGCATACAGGCATCACATCCTGTGTCCTTGTTGTTGGGGTTATGCCCAAATCAGCCCTGAAGGAGTGCCCATCCCTAGTGGTAGCTGGAAAGTGGGGAATCAAACCTGGGACCCTAGCGCTGTGAAGCCACAGTGCTATTCACTTGTGCTACCGTGCTGCCCAAACAGGGAACAGGAGGATTGGTGTATCTAGATTTCCATAAGACATTCAACAAGGTGCTGCACAAAAGGCTGGAAGATAAAGGTGCACGGCGTTAAGGGTAATGAATTAGCATGGATAGAGTATTGGTTAACTAACAGCAATACATTTGGGTGCCGGAGAAACAATTACAGAGGGCAATACTCGAATGGGTCTGGTGTTGGTGTTGTCGCTTGCTTCTCCCGGACGGATTTCACTGCCGTTGTCGTCTCACGCTCACCTCAGCTTCAACCGTTCATCCCGTCTTTCACCTGGATTCTCCTTGCTCTCTGTTCCGGTAGATGCCAAGTTTGTTATCGTTTCCCGTGCCCTCCTTCTGGCTATTATTTCTCTGCCTCCCCCCACCTCCCTGGTTCTCCTCTATTGTTCCCTGTCTCTTCACTCTTCCCCCCCTCCCCACCTTCTGCCCCCTCCTGTGGTTCGCCTTTCTTTCCTCTTAGGTTTAGCTGTCTCCCCCCCCCCCCCCCCCCCACTGTCTATCTCTCCCTCTCATGCCTTGGCTACTTTCCCTGATTCTTGGCTACCTGGCTATTCTTCTGCTTGTTCATTGGCGACAAACAGCTCCCACTGTTCTGTGGAAGCCATCGTCCGACCCTCGGATGGCGAATTTGATTTTCTCCATTTGGAGAGATTCCGGGAGGTCGGACAGCCAGTCTGCAGCTTTGGGTGGTGCTGCTGCCCGCCAGCCGAACAGGATTCTACGGCGGGCGATCAGAGATGCAAAGGCAAGGGCCTCCGCCCTCCTCTCCAAGAATAGATCTGGCTGGTCTGATACACCGAAGACCGCCACTATCGGGCATGGCTCCACCCTCATCCCCACCACTTTGGACATTGCCTCGAAGAAGGCTGTCCAGTACCCAGCAAGTCTGGGGCAAGACCAGAACATGTGGGCATGGTTGGCCGGGTCTCCTTGGCACCGTTCACATCTATCCTCCACCTCCGGGAAGAACCTACTCATACGGGTTCTTGTTAAGTGGGCTCTATGTACCGCTTTTAGTTGGGTCAGGCTGAGCCTTGCGCATGTGGGAGGTTGTGTTGACCCTATGCAGTGCTTCGCTCCAGAGTCCCCACCATATTTCAATCCCCAAGTCCTCCTCCCATTTCCTTCTTGTTGCGTCCAGTATGGTGTCGGCCCTTTCTACCAGTCGGTCATACATGTCACTACAGTTCCCTTTCTCTAGGATACTTGCGTCCAGTAGTTCTTCCAGTAATGTCTGTAGTGGCGGTTGTGGGTACGTCCTTGTCTCCTTTCGTAGGAAGTTTTTGAGTTGCAGATACCTTGGCTCGTTCCCCCTGGCTAGCTGGAATTTCTCTGTCAGTTCGTCCAGTGTTGCGATCCTGCCGTCCGTGTATAGGTCGCTGACTATCAGTGTCCCTCCGTCCTGCCCCCACCTTTTGATGGTGGCGTCAGTCAGTGCTGGTGTGAACCTATGGTTGCTGCAGATGGGAGCTTTGTCCGATATTTTGGTCAGGCCAAATTGCTGCCGCAGTTGGTTCCCGGACTGGAGGGTGGCTGTCACCACTGGGCTGCTGGAGTGTTTTTTGGGTGGGGTTGGGAGTGCTGCCGTGCGAGGATCCAGAGGGAGGTCCCCGTGCAGGAGGTCTCTTCCGCGCGCACCCACTCGGCTTTTGGCTCCTTGATCTATCCCTTATTCGCTCGGCCGTCGCCGCCCAGTGGTAGAATTGTAGGTTTGGGAGGGCAAGCCCCCCCCCTGGATTTTGTTTTTTGTAGGACCTTCTTTGGGATCCTAGCATTCGTCCCCCCCCCCACCCGTCCCCCCCCCCTGCCCCCCCTCCCCCCCCCCCCCCCCCCCCCCCCCCCGTCCCATCTCCCCCCCCCCCCCCCCCCATACGAATGCCATGATTAGTTTGTCCAGCAGTTTGAAAAAGGCCTTGGGTGTGTGGATCGGAATGGATCTAAGTAGGAAGAGGTACCTGGGCAGCATGTTCATTTTGATCATCTGGACTCTCCCCGCGAGGGAGAGTGGGAGTGTGTTCCATCTTTGCAGGTCCTTTTTTACTTCCTCTGTCAGACTGGTGAGGTTCCATTTGTGGATCCCTCTCCAGTCATGGCCTATATGGATCCCCAGGTAGCGGAATTTGTGTCAGGCTTGTTTAAACGGCAGTCCCGTTAGTGCTGCCCCCCCTACTTGTGGATGTACTGGGAAGATCTCGCTTTTGCTCATGTTGAGTTTGTAGCCCGAGAAGGCACCAAACTCTTTCAGGAGCGCGATGATTCCGTCCATGCTGTTTTGTGGGTCCGAAATGTAGAGGAACAGGTCATCTGCATAGAGTGAGGCTCTGTGCTCTCTGCCGCCCCTTTGGATCCCCCTTCAGCTTTTTGCTGCTCTGAGCGCAATTGCTAATGGTTCAATCGCTAGAGCGAACAGCAGCGGGGACAGTGGGCATCCTTGTCTGGTGCCCCTGTGTAGCTGGAAGTATCGGGAGTTGGTGTTGTTGGTCCATACGCTCGCCATGGGAGCATTGTATCAGAGTTTTACCCAGGAGGTGAACCCTGTTCCAAGCCCGAACCGCTCCAGTACTCCAGTATTTCCGTTCGACTCTGCCAAAAGCCATTTCTGCGTCTCGGGAGTCGATCCACCTCTGGTATTCTCTCCCCAGAGAGGGTCATTATCACGTTCAGCAGGCGCCTCATGTTTCAGGTAAGCTGTCTACTTTTGACAAAGCCCATCTGGTCCTCTGCGAACACCTCTGGTACGCAGTCTTTTAGCCTTTTGGCTAGGATTTTGGCCAGTATTTTGGCATCTGTGTTCAGCAGTGAGATGGGTCTGTATGACCCACATTCCGTTGGGTCTTTATCTTTCTTAGGTATCAGCGAGATTGAGGCCTGTGCTAACGTGGGTGGCAGTGTGCACCTAGCTAGCGAGTCTGTGAACGTCTCCCGCAGGTGCGGGGCCAGCGCTGTCGCAAATTTTTTGTAGAAGTCCGCCGGGAACTCATCTGGGTTCTGCCAGGGGCCCCTTATTTTTACTCTCGCTGTTGGTGTTCCAGCCCGTGTCCCTCGACAAACTTGTTTGCTTCGGCAGGGGCTGTGAAGAAGTACTCTCTTTCTTGGTACGTGACCCAGAATTTCGCTAGGTACAGCAGACCGAAGCGCATGTTGTTCTTGTGAAGAGCTGCTTTCGCTTGATTGAATTCGGCCCATCTCCTGGCTAGGTCTGCCCCAATGTCCTCGTAAATTCTAATGAAGTGTCCTTCCCATTTGCAGGTTCTGTTTTGCCTGGCCCAGTGCAGAATTGGTACCGGTGCAGTTTAGCTATAACTGCCTTTGGATGGTCCCCTGCCTTGGACTTCGGGCGCAGCGACCGATGTGCTCTGTCCATTTCTGGTGGGTTGTGGGAAGTTTTCCTCCCCACTAAGTTGCCCAGCATCTCAGCCACGTATGCTGTTGGGTTTCTACCCTCGATCCCCTCTGGCAGGCCCACTATCCTGACATTTTGCCTTCTCGAGCGGGTTTCCTGATCGTCCACTCTGCCCTTCAGGCTCCCCTGCGTTGTGCCCAGTCTCGCCACCTCCTTCTCCAGGGCCGTGATCCAGTCGCTTATGTCAGTCGCGGCTTTTTACAGCTCCTTAACGGTCGCCTCTTGGGCTTCCAGTTTCTCCTCTTGAGGCTTCCAGTTTATCCTCTTGGGGCTTCCAGTTTCTCCTCTGCTCTGCCCAGGGCGAGCTGCACCTCCGCCAGGGCCTTGGCCATTGCTGCCTGCACTGCGGCCTGTATATCTGCTCTGGCCTCTGCCTTGTTTTCCTGCTGATGTTCCCTCAGCGCCTCGGCAAAGGCTGCCTTCCAGTTCCAGTTCCCCTCTGGCCCAGGGGGAAAATGGTCCTGTCTGTCGAGTTCTTTTTGTTTCGGCGAACCTTCCGTTACGCTGCTTTGTGCGCTAATGTGCTCGTCTGAACAGGCTCGCCCATTGCCCCATCTGCTTTTGGTGCCCTTTCTCCCTCTGCTTTGGCTCCCTTCTTCTGGCAATTTTTCCCTTCTCCCTTTTTTTTCTTCCTTTCTCTTTTCCCCCCTTTTCCTCCCCTTTTTCTTTTCCCCTCCCTTCTCTCCCTTAACACTTTTTTTTTATTAAACTCTTTTCAAGAATTGTTTTTAAAAAGTGAAAACATTCTTTCTCTTCCAAAGTTTTCTTTTCAAAGTTTTTTTTTGAGAAAGGAAAATTCTTTTTTTTCCCCTCACTCACTCAGGGCCGAGAGAAAGAGATGCTTCTGGTTGGACCGGGAATCCCTCTTTGTTCCGCTGCCTGCCTCATAGAACATAGAACATTACAGCGCAGTACAGGCCCTTCGGCCCGCGATATTGTGCCGTCCTGTGAAACCACTCTAAAGTCCCTCTACACTATTCCCTTATCGTCCATATGCCTATCCAATGACCATTTGAATGCGTTTAGTGTTGGCGAGTCCACTACTGTTGCAGGCAGGGCATTCCACACCCTTACTACTCTCTGAGTAAAGAACCTACCTCTGACATCTGTCCTATATCTATCTCCCCTCAATTTAAAGCTATGTCCCCTCGTGCTGGACATCACCACCTGAGGAAAAAGGCTCTCACTGTCCACCCTATCTAATCCTCTGATCATCTTGTATGCCTCAATTAAGTCACCTCTTAACCTTCTTCTCTCTAACGAAAACAGCCTCAAGTCCTTCAGCCTTTCCTCATATGATCTTCCCTCCATTAGGACCTCACGGTAGCATGGTGGTTAGCATCAATGCTTCACAGCTCCAGGGTCCCAGGTTCGATTCCCGGCTGGGTCACTGTCTGTGTGGAGTCTGCACGTCCTCCCCGTGTGTGCGTGGGTTTCCTCCGGGTGCTCCGGTTTCCTCCCACAGTCCAAAGACGTGCGGGTTAGGTGGATTGGCCATGCTAAATTGCCCGTAGTGTAAGGTTAATGGGGGGATTGTTGGGATATGGGTATACGGGTTACGTGGGTTTAAGTAGGGTGATCATTGTTCGGCACAACATTGAGGGCCGAAGGGCCTGTTCTGTGCTGTACTGTTCTATGTTCTATGTTCTATGTCCATACCAGGCAACATCCTTGTAAATCTCCTATGTACCCTTTCCAATGCTTCCACATCCTTCCTATAATGTGGCGACCAGAACTGCACGCAATACACCAAATGCGGCCGCACCAGAGTTTTGTACAACTGCAACATGACCGCATGGCTCCGAAACTCAATTCCTCTACCAATAAAAGTTAACACACCGTACGCCTTCTTAACAACCCTCTCAACCTGGGTGGCAACTTTCAGGGATCTATGGGCATGGACACCGAGATCTCTCTGCTCGTTCACACTACCAAGAATCTTACCATTAGCACAGTACTCTGTCTTTCTGTTATTCCTTCCAAAATGAATCACCTCACACTTTTCTGCATTAAACTTCATTTGCCACCTGTCAGCCCAGCTTTGCAGCTTATCTATGTCCCTCTGCAACTTGTAACATCCTTCTACACTGTCCACAACTCCACCGACTTTAGTGTCATCTGCGAATTTACTCACCCATCCTTCTATGCCCTCCTCCAGGTCATTTATAAAAATGACAAACAGCAACGGCCCCAAAACAGATCCTTGTGGTACCCCACTAGTAACTGGACACCAGTCAGAACATTTCCCATCAACCACCACACTTTGTCTTCTATCAACTAGCCAATTTCTGATCCAAACTGCTAAATCACCCTGAATCCCATGCCTCTGTATTTTCTGCAATAGCCTACAGTGGTGGTCGCCGACCGGGGGGTGGGTGGGCGGGGGTCGGTCCTTGCTGCTGGCTCGGTCCCCGCTTTGGTCTGGGCCGCTGCTCATCCTGCCGGATGATACTAAGATGAGTGGTAGAGTAGAGTGTGCAAAGGACACTGAACGTCTGCAGAGGGTTATAGATAGTTTAAGTGAGTGGGCTAGTTTCTGGCAGATGGAGTACAATGGTGATAAATGTGAGGTCATCCATTTGGGTAGGAATAACAGCAAAATGGACTATTATCTAAATGATAAAAAATTTCAGCATGCTGCTGTGCAGAGGGACCTGGGTGTCCTTGTGCATGAATCGCAAACATTTGGTTTGCACATTCAGCAAGTAATTAAGAAGGCAAATGGAATTTCGTCCTTCTTTGCAAGAGGAATGGAGTTTAAAAGCAGGGAGGTTATGTTGCAGCTGTATAAGGTGCTGGCGAGGCCACACCTGGAGTACTGTGTTCAGTTTTGGTCTCCTTACCTGAGAAAGGATGTACTGGCACTGGAGGGGGGGTGCAGAGGAGACTCATTAGGTTTTTTCCTGAGTTGCGAGGATTGGCTTATGAGGAGAGATGGAGTAGACTGGGACTGTACTCATTGGAATTAGAACAATAAGGGTGGATCTGATAGAAACATAAAATTCTGAAGGGATTTGATAAGAATGGAGCAGGGAGGTTGTTTCCACTGGTGAGTGAAACTAGAACTCGGGACATAGCCTCAAAATCAGGCGTTGCAGATTTAGGACTGAGTTGAGGAGGAACTTCTTCACCAAAGGGTTCCCAGTGAACCCAGTGAAGCAATTGAAGCTATCTCGTTGAATATTTTTAAGGCAAATTAAGATAGATTTTTGAACAGTGAAGGAATTAAGGGTTATGGTGAGTGGGCGGGTAAATGGAGCCGAGTACACAAAATAATCACCCATGATCTTATTGAATGGCAGAGCTGGCTTGAGGGGCCAGATGGCCTACTCCTGCTCCTTGTTCTTATGTTCTTATGTTGCCTGAAATTACTTTGCTGGGGATCCCTTGGGGGACCGGACCTTGAGGGTCTAGGCCTACGTTCAGGCAGCATGGATGGTGCAGTGTTACCCTCCTCAGTGTACTTGGCTCCAGGTGTGTTGCTCACAGGGAGGGTGTTGTCAGATCGGCTGGACACCCCCAGAGTTTAATGGGTGGAGTGCCCCAGCTTTTGCTCTTTCCTATCTTCTTCCCTTTAAATGCCGGAGGCTCCTGCTCTCCTCCATGGGACAGAGGGGCAGTTGGAGTGAGATCCAGGCGCCCCGCCATCCTCTGGCGGCGACACTTGTGGATTCCCACCAGTGCCTGCACCATCCAGTTGAAGCCCTGCACTATGGAGCTCATGCCGTCAGCCATGGAGGTCATGAACTGAGCCGTGGAGCGGACGTCCCCTAACATGGAGTGCACCTCCTGCACCAAGATCTCCACTGTGGACACCCCCCTTGCAGTTTTGGCCTCATTGAGTTGGAGTGATGGCACCATCTCCTCGGACAGAAGGCGATGGGACTCCTCTTCTTGGCCTTGCAGTCCGAGGAGGGATACCGTCTTCCCTTCCTGATGCTTGTGACTCTGCCTTTGCAGTTCCAGCAGCTCTAGGATGAGCAGATCCAGGGAGATATCATTGACAGGGTCTCAGCAGTGCCCTGGGCTTCTGGCATCCCTCTGAATGCCAGATCCCTGGGATGCCCCTCCTCCATGTGCTGTGGAGCATCAGGTGTGATGTGCTCACCAGTGAGTGACCCAATAGCCTGCCGACTATTTAATCCCACCGAGGTGTGAATATCTGTGCTGGTGGAGCGTGCAGGTGACAGATGTGATGTATCTTCAATGCTGATGTTTGAGAATTCTCCCTTAAAGCTGTTGTTTCCATGAGGTGCTGGTCTGATTTCCCTGCATGGGTAGGGAGATGAAATTAGTACATCACGGGGGATAAATGATTCGAGATGTTTACTCATGTGAGGCTTGAAGAATGGTGTGTCCTGAGGGTTCTCGCTTTTGTTTTACAGCCCCCACTTCACCCTCCGCACAGGCATGGCCTTGCTCCTCCCTGGCCAGATCAAGGCACTTTCCTCAAATGGGGAGAGACAATGGAACTTGCAAATTGCTCCAGATGGCAGGGCTCAAACACGCCTGTTATACTCGAGGTTATCCTGTGGAGAGAGAGATGGAGACAATGTAGGCACGGGTCCGACCAATTTAAATGATTGAAGAGTGGCGTGCGTGGGACTTGAGTGGGAGAGGGGAAGTGAGTAGATGGGGAGATACTGGGGAGAGGTAAGGGAATTGGGGGGTGGGGAAAAGGTCCATGTGACAGGTGTTAGCAACCTGCGAGGCGGCTGTATAAGAGATAATCATAGAATTTACAGTGCAGAAGGAGGCCATTCAGCCCATCGAGTCTGCACCGGCCCTTGTAAAGAACACCCTACCTAAGCCCACACCACCACCCTATCCCAGTAACCCAGTAACCCCACCCAACCCAAACTTTTTGGACACTAAGGGCAATTTATCATGGTCAATCCAGCTAACCTGCACATCTTTGGACTGTGGGAGGGAACCGGAGCACCCGGAGGAAACCCACGCAGACACGGGGAGGATGTGCAGACTCTGCACAGACGGTGATCCAAGCAAGGAATCGAACCTGGGACCCTGGAGCTGTGAAACAACGGTGCTAACCACTGTGCTACCGTGCCCCCATAACCTTGGAGGTATGAGGGATGCAGCAAAAAACTGGAGGTGGCAGACTTACCCCGGTTATGCGAAGAAGGTCATTCATCTTCTTGTGGTAATGCTGCCCCACACTCTTCTGCAGGGAGTTGGCATTAACTAACACATCCACTGCCTCCGAAACAGGGGTGGTTACCTTGCTGGATGGACTCTGGAGTGAATGTAGGTATATAAGGTCCCTCCTTTGATGCATTCCATCCAGATATCTGGTCAGGACACCTTCTGAGAAACGCGGTGCTTCCTGGCTACCATCCCCTGGATTGGATCTGGTACAAATGCTGGAGAGTGCTGGAGGGGCGTATATATGGAACTCCCCATGATTGCAGAGATTAAGTTGCTTTGGGGCGGGCGAATCAGCAGGAGGCCGCCATGAATGTGACGTGATTCACGTAAAGAACAGTTTGTTTTAGAAGCTCAATATTCCATGAGATTTTCCGCCGCTGGTACCAGCGAGATTCAAACTGTTTTTCTCACCGGAACTGACACTTATACACTCAGCTCATTTCTATCTGTGAAATACTCCTGAAATTTCTCTGTCATGTTCTGTAGACTGGTTGAAGTGAATGATGAACTACAGAGCATGTAGTTTAAAATAATGTATTGTAGAACAACTGCATGATTAGATAACTGAGATCAATTAAATAATAAACTACGAACACTAAACAACTATTGTGGAACTACTGTAAATACATCTGTCTCCCGGCACAACCTCCTCCCAACTCCCAGATCACAGGGTCACGTGGTGGGTTTACAATGCCACCTAATGGTCAGCAATCATACATAACATGTACAAATTTGTCTGATGCATATCATCACATTCTCATCTTCACACTCTTTAAGCCAGCCATTCTTGAATTATTGAACACTTTACTGAGCACCACCTCCCTGTGAGTCTCTTCACTAATTTCTCTGACAGACACTGGTCTGTTATTTGTGTAAAGTAATTCACAAGTAACTAAGTAGCTAAAATGGTAAATCTTGAAAAAGAAATCCACATTTGCACAACCTGCTGTGTTATGGGCCCGAATTCTCCAGCCATTACGATTCACTGTTCCTGTTGGCAGCACACCCCCGCCCATGGTTTCCTGGCAGTGTGGGGTGGCTCAATGGAAAATCCCATTGACAAGCAGTGGGAGTAGTGAATCCCGCCACCAGCAAACAGCACGCCGCTGAGTAACATGCGACTGGAGGACCAGAGTATAGTCCACAATATTTAATATAGTGCTGATGGGCCATAAATATCAACAGCCATCTCTGAAGTCCTGGTGTCCTCCAGGGAGGGTACTCCCTTCTTTGAACCAAATACTATAGCAAGGACTTGGTGATCTGTTAATAGATTGAATTTTCTACAATATAGGCAATTTTGGAACTTTGCAACACCATATATGATGACAAGATGCCTCTTTTGCATCTTGGATTAATTTTGCTCTGAATCGTGTGGCAGGGTGGCGTAGTGGTTAGCACTACTACCTCACGGTGTTGAGGACCTGGGTTCGATCTCGGCCCTGGGTGACTGTCCGTGTGAGTATCCCATGTCTGCATAGGCCTCACCCCACAACCCAAAGATGTGCGGGGTAGGTGAATTGGCCATGCTAAATTAATAATAATAATAATCGTTTATTGTCACAAGTAGGCTTCAATGAAGTCACTGTGAACAGCCCCTAGTCGCCACATTCCGGCGCCTGTTTGGGGAGGCCGGTATGGGAATGGAACCGCGCTGCTGGCATTGTTCTGTATTACAAGCCAGCTGTTTAGCCCAGTGTGCTAAACCAGCCCCTGCCCCTACTAAATTGCTCCTTAATTGGAAAAAAATGAATTGGGTACTTTCAATTTTGAAATAATTTTGCTCTGAATTTGTTTACACAGGCCTCTCCATTTTATCATCCATTGTGTGAGACAATGCCACACCTAATCCTTGTGGTGAGGCACCACACACTAAACCATAGATTATAGTTGGCCAAAATAGCAGAATTAGTCAGTACTTTCCTCACACTTTCCAATACCTCCTGGGCTTCCAAAGACAACTGCCAAAGTACTCTACTTTTGAGCAGTTGCTAAAGTGGGGTGAATGTGTCACAAGTGCTTCTTTAACTCGCTCACTTGGCATGCTGTTACTTCCAGCAGTCATCACCACCTTTCTGTCTTCTCATCGCTAGCATAATGCAGCCCAGAGTTCCTGGCGTAGGGATTCTGATGCAGCAGTGCCCATGTGATTCTATGGCCACTCCCCACCTCGCTCCCCATTCCTTTGGGCTCAAATAAATTCCATCCATTTTCTCATGGTTAGCACATTGCAGTTTCAGGGAGCTTGCTGTGCACAAGCTGGCTGTTGCATTTCATACATCACAACAGTGACTACACTCAAAATACTTCCTTTTTATTAAAGGACTTTACAGTGTTCTGAGATCATGAAAGGGACTACTGTGGTGAATGTATAAATACTGTTAATTCACCAGTATACTGTATTACGTTATACTATGTTATTAACCCTGTGGGCTCCATCTATGGGCCATTATGTGGCTTCACCCACAGGGGGAGATGTTGGAGCATGTACGGGCTCCGCCCATGACTCTGCCCATTAGAGGAAGTATAAGAGCAGCAGACCTGCGGGACCGCCTTCAGTATTGTACCAGTCCTTCCTGAGTGTAACTGTCTGTGACAGAACGTAATCAAATAAATACTCGATTGTAATTGTGCATTGTTATATTCGCAGTTTGAATAAATACTGAAAAGTCAAAAAAAAAGTATTGTACCAGTCGCAGAGAGGCCAAGTTATAAGTTGATTAAAACCACTGTTTACTTCGACACGTGTCTTCGAGTGAATTGATGGTCGCATCAACTACATAAATGCAAGTCGTTCTTTTCAATCTAGTAACCCACTTTCTCTTTTGGTAATGGTATTGGGATGATGGGTTAGGGTTAGGTTTTAGGGATATAAGTGGGATGGAGGAGGAGGAGGAGGAGGGGGGGGGGGAGTACGCATTATTTGAATCCTAAACTGCACAAATTATTGAATGGATAATCTGTGCATTTTCTGAGGTAGCTGCATTGAATGAAATGGGAGTTAGAGCTTCAGGAAGGTTTATTAAAAGGTTTCAACCTCCTTGTTTTTGTGTTAGTTTGTAAAGCTCAGAGAAATATTAAGAAAAGTATCTGTCAACAATATGAAAACCCTACCATCGCTGTACATCAAACATAGCAGCAAGAGGGGGATTGAAACCAAACCAAGGCTTTTACAAAACCTGGTGCAGAAAGTAGATGGTTTGCTTGTCCTCTATAAATTAGATTGGAGACAAGACCATGTGCTATGCTTCCATGGTTCAACACCTTGCATATTGCCATCATCCCTGTGCATCTGTCTTAACATCTATGTCTCAGTGGTGTAAAGGAAGTTAATGGTGTACACAAATACCATTCCAAACCACAGGGTGGCAGCATCACACTTCCAAAACTGGAATCTCAGAATCATTCTTCTTCAAAGAGCGAGGTTTTATCTCAAACTGCTCCTGATCAAATGTTTTTATTTATATTGATATAATACATATTCCTTTCATGCGGCATAACTTGTTCCCTTCTGCCAACATAAAACTCACCTGATTACCATAATTTGTATGCAGCGAATCGGTTGTAAGACCAAAATCGTGGTGGGCCTCGGAGCAGAATGCCTAGACAGCGGCGTCAATACATTCTACTCCGCACGTACAGTAAACGCCATTGGCATATCATTAGCGGGCCTGACCCGGTATTCCCTGGGGCCTCTGCAATGCTCTGCCACCGCCGGGGCGGAGTGGGGGGGGGGGGGGGGGGGGGGGCGTGAATTACCGTCGGCGAGGTTCACTTGTGGTTTTGAAAATGGGGAAACAGCAAAACAGCAGCCGAAGCTGATGAGGGAGAGAGAGGAGAGGAGGTAGGATTTGCAGAGGTGTGACCGTGGGCTGCGTGCGGACTGGCTGGGGCACGGAGTGCAGGATAGTCTGTGGGGTTGGGATGACCCCCCATGGGACAGGGACATCCAAGCATGAGCCTTCATTGCAGTGACCTGCAAGGCAGCCATCTTGCTGCACACCCCACTGACCACCCACCGTGGCCCATGGTTGTGCAGAGTGCCACCGGCTGTATGGGCGCCCCTACGCCAACAGCAATGCACCGCAACGCCCAGCCTAAACCCACACCCCTCCCCAACCAGGCACCACCAGCTGCGGGGCATCACATTGTCCACCCAAGAGCAACATCTCCAGTAGTTTCTGCTGGAGCGTGGCAGACGGGGGCTGCAGAGATTACCGCTGACAGAGGTAGAACCAGTCACCGGTACCCCTGGCAGTAGGGATGGGTGCCAGGGCCCAAGATCCCCGCAATACTGGGCATTGACAGGTCAAGTTGCTGCAGTGCACACCTGGGCCACCGTGTAGCCTGTTGGACCTGGTTGGGAAAAGGGGTACATACCATTCTAATATGTCTGACTTGCAACCCTTGCAGACAATGGACTTCGGAATTCAACCAGGAATGGTCATCTTCATCCTGGTCGCCAGAGGTCTGGGGTCTGTGCTGAGGTAGTTTGAGCTGGAGTTGCTCGAGGGGGACCCTGCTGCAGTGGAGCCTACCCCGGAGGAACGGGAGTCAGCCAGTGAGGAGGGAGAGCCAGCCACCCAACAGGCTGAGGAGAAGGAGGTGGGAAGGAGGCACTGCATGAGGCCTCGTGTGTGTGGTGATCACAAGTTAACTAGATGCAATACAACTGAGCAAACACTAGAGGGGGCACGGGAGAGCCATATAAATAGACGGGGACAGGAAGTGAGGACACACTTCACTGAGGGCAGAACTTGGAGCAGGACAGACACCCACACATACCAGCTAGGAACACTGAAGGTAACCTTAGGAAACAGCTCTGAAGGGAGAACGAACTCACAATAAAGCATCTTCTCCACATTTGAGACTACGAGCTTTATTAAGACATGAGTAACAACACATGGTACCCAGGAGTGGCTTCAGACGCTTACTACAGGACAACTCAGTGGCAGATACAGAAAGCTCAAAATGGCATGGAAATCTCCTACTGGACATTTGACTTGGGAAGACATCGCTAATTCGAGGATGTGGTTTGGACACCCAGAGCAGCTAGACCTGACTGGCAATGAAAGAGGTGTCTGGAAAAGGTTTAAACAAATGTTTGATTTGGATCTCGTAGCTAATGAGGTACAAGACGCCTCCGACAACATTAAAATAGCAATTCTCACTGCAGGGCCTGTAAATAGGAAAGTGTATAATGGATTTAAATACTCAAAAGATGAAGACAGAAACAGCTTACAAACGTTACTAAACAAATTTGAAGAGTACTGTGAGAAATTTGAACAGCAAGACATACTCAGAGTCCTAACTGCACAGAGACTGAGTGATGCAAAACTTAAAAAATCACGAAAAGAGCAAGAAATCGCGAATGAAAAGTACAGATCAAAAAGAAGAAATAACAAGAATTTCTCACAAAGCCAAAACGCTGAAACCCTGTCCAAATCGGGAAGAGAAAATTACTTACGAGTTTTGGAGAGAGAGTCCTGGTGGGCAAGAAAAATCCCTGAAATCCGCGAAAAACGCCAAAAAATGGCGTTGGAGCACATTTTGCAGTCTCCGGTAAGCAAAGAACTACAAATGGCGTCTGCGCATGCGCCGGAACCGGAAGCCGCCCCATGCGCAGTTTAAAAAAGATCGCGGTGCCGATCGCGATGCGCATGCGCAAGCCGCGCATGCGCAGTCAAAAAAAGTCTTGGTCGCGGATCGTCATGCGCATGCGCAAGCCGCGCATGCGCAATGGACACAGAACCGCACAGGGAAGGAAAGCCGATTTGCGCAAGCGCAATTCATTCCTACGCGTGACATCATGACGTCTGAGCATCCCGACCACGCCCACTTAAAAGGGAAATGCCCGAAAATTGAAAATAAGACACTTAAAGTGGTAAACACAAATTTTATTGCCTCAGAACACAGAAAAACGCCTGAACTTACACCAACAGTTAAAAACAACTTGCACAACACCCTGAAAAAAGCAGTCTGCACCACCCAAAGTGAAGAGAACAAAAAGAATTCCGAAACAACAAAAGATGATTTGTTTTTCGAAGAATACTACTCAGACACAGCTGAGTCAGTCGGATATGCTTCTCACAGCATCAGCGACACGGTCGCAAAGTTCAACACGAATCAACTCGTGGTAGAAGAATCCAACCAGGATGATTTGTTTTTCGAAGAATACTACTCAGACACAGCTGAGTCAGTCGGATATGCTTCTCACAGCATCAGCGACACGGTCGCAAAGTTCAACACGAATCAACTCGTGGTAGAAGAAGCCAACGAAGATGAAATGGGCATCAAAGAATACTACTCAGACATGGAGGAGTTATTTGGACATGCTGATCACAGCATCAGCGACACCGTTGCAAAGCTCAACACGACTCTACTCATGGTAGATGAATCCAACACCATGATGCCATGGCAGCTCGTCGATACATTGGATGACAGCAATACCCTAGACGAAGACGACGCCACACAGAGAGCACAGGAAGACTCCACAGAACGAGCGATGACAGGCTCCACAGTGCGAGTAATGAAAGACTCCAAAAGGGATGCAAGCAAACACTCCCTGGCGAACACCATGCATGAACAAGATCATGCAGGTAAACCCGCAGTATCTGAGCAACCACAAGCAGACTATGAAAGTCTAACAAGCTCACATGAACAAGAAGAAGACAATGCACCTCTACCCACTGCATGCGAAGACAGTGACAAGGTGATCACACTCGACGTACAGGATCACAGCGAGACTGACAGTTCTCAGCTTGTCTGTACCGACGCACAGAGCGAGAACAGTAACAAGGTGATCGCACTCGACGTACAGGATCACAGCGAGACTGACAGTTCTCAGCTTGTCTGTACAGAAGCACAGAGTCGGGCCACCCAACAGTCCAGAGCGACGATGCCGAAAGAAAACATGCAGATTTGGACTCCAGAAGAGGAGCGCCAGGAGTCCACAGACATCACGTCAATTGTAATCATGGAGGTTTTGACTCCAGAAGAGGAGCGCCAAGAATCCAGAGACACCGCGTCAAATGAAATCGAGAAGAATTTGACTCCGGAAGAGGAGCACCAAGAAAGCAAAGATGAGGAATCCAATTCTCCACAAATGATTGAGGTCACCTGCACCGATGCAACATCAGATCATTCGCACCACTCTCGAGACGAAATGTTCAATGACTCAAATTATCCACTCGGGACACGAATAGAGTATAACAAGAAAAACAAAAGTCAAAAGAAGCACAGCAGAAACGGGACAAACAACAGCAAGAACAAAAGCAACATGAAGCGCGACAAGACCAACAACAATAGCAAGAAGCACAGCAGAAACGAGAACGACAACAGAAAGAACAAAAGCAACCTGAAGCGCGACAAGACAAACAACAAAGTCAGGCACAAAGATAGCGACAACGACAGAGACAGAGACAACAAGAACGGCTACGAAAACAACAAAGTCAGGAACAAAGATAGCGACAACACCAAAGACAGAAACGACAAAAACAGCAACACGAACGGCAACGAAAACAACAAAGTCAGGAACAACGACAGTGCCAACACCAAAGACAGAAACGATAAAAACAGCAACAAGTACGGCAACGAAAACAACAAAAACAGGAACGACAGAAACAACAGCAATGAAACAACGACTTGTACACAATGGTACTACTCGGCACATGAAGGACAATGCCACAGCACACTGCAAAACGATGACAAGACAACAAACATGTCATGGGATGACAACGAATCGCACAAACTCACGTCTGCTCCAGAACGAGCAAGCACACCAGCATCCAAGGCGGATGAGACAATAAATCAACACCACAAGCACAGAAAAAAGTCCATGCCAGTCAACATCAGTGAAGTGACCATGCAAACACCTCGGGATGATGCATTGGGTACTTAAAATAACAAGGAACACCAACAACATTCACAGCGGACTTGCAATATCAATATCACCACGTCATCAACAACAAAAAGAAAAAAAGCTCTGAACAAATTCATCAAGTTTGGACTCATAAATGTTTTTATTAAGATTGGACATATAACTACATTGGCTTTGTAAAATATGCAATAGCACCATCACCTGTATAGATACGCATATCATAAGTAACTGTTTTCTATAATTTTCTTTCACGATGTACAGCAAATATGTAAAGAGAAAAAGGGGGATGTGGTGATCGTAGATTGACTAGATACAAAACAACTGAGCAAACACCAGAGGGAGAGCTATAAATACACCGGGACAGAATGTACAATTTTCTTTAACGATGTACAGAAAATATGTAAAGAGAAAAAGGGGGATGTGGTGATCACAAGTTAACTAGATGCAATACAACTGAGCAAACACTAGAGGGGGCACGGGAGAGCCATATAAATAGACGGGGACAGGAAGTGAGGACACACTTCACTGAGGGCAGAACTTGGAGCAGGACAGACACCCACACATACCAGCTAGGAACACTGAAGGTAACCTTAGGAAACAGCTCTGAAGAGAGAACGAACTCACAATAAAGCATCTTCTCCACATTTGAGACTACGAGCTTTATTAAGACACGAGTAACAACACAGTGTGTACTGGCAACGCCTGTCATCCGATGAACTGCCAGACCGGGCATGCCTCCGGCAGAGTAGGGGGACAGTGCAACATATCTGCCAAGTATATGGCACACCTGGCACCGTGGGGGTATGGGAGAGAACACCCACTGCTGGTGGCCATCAAGGTGATGGTCGCCCTGAACCTTTACGCCACAGGGTCCTTCCAGGCACCGAGTGGGAACTTGCCCAGCATCTCACAGACCTCGGTGCACAGGTGAGGTGTATCTGTGCCGTTACGGAGGCCCTTGTATTCCCAGTTGGCACAGTCTATCAAATTCCATGTGGACCGAGCCCACCAGGATGCTCGGGACGCGGGGTTTGCCGCCATCGCCGAGATGCCTGGATCCATCGATGGGATGTATGCCACCCTACGAGCGCTGGCCCATGACAGGCTGATCTTCACAAACTGAAAGGGGTGCCACTTGATGGACATGCTGCTGGTGTGTTACCATCAGATGCACATCATACATGTCTGTGCCTGACGCCCAGGCAGTGTACATGACGCCTTCATCCTGGCACATTGATGGTTCCTGATCTCTTCGAGGCGCACCCCTGGCTGAGGGGTTGGCTATTGGGCGACAGGGGTTATCTGCTGCAGTAGTCACTGATGTTTCCTATCTGGAGGCCACAGACCAACATGGAGACCTGCTATATGGATGTCCATGCAGCGACCAAGGGTGTGATCGAGGTACGCTTCGGAATCCTGAAGATGCGGTTCAGTTACCTGGACTGCTCTGGAGGGGCCATCCAGTATAGCACCAGGAGAGTCTCCCAGATCATGGGAGGCTGCGTCCTCCACAACATCGCAAAGCAGAGGGGTGCCATGCGAGAGGGGGAGGATAAGGGTGGCAGGCCGGGGGAGCGGGGGGGGGGGGTGGCAGCGGGATGGGATATCTTTGCCACTGGCCAGGCCTCCTGGTCAGTGAACCTGGAGGTGATTAGAGCATCTCGTCCGTGCCAGCCCAGAGGCTCTCGTTTTGCGCTCTCCCATGTCTTGCCCACCCTCCCTCTCCCTGCACCCGCCCCGACCAGGGTGTCAATTCTCATGGCCATGGAGCACCTCCCTTTGGGATTGCGCCACGTCGCGCTGCGACTGCGCCACCTCCCTCTGGATCTGTGCCACCTCGGCCAGCGCACGGGCATTGCGGCCAACACCCTCAGCCATGACTGGGCCATCTTTTGTAGCGCCGCTGCAATTTCCAGGTGGCCCTGATGCATGGTTGCCTGTGATTGGGCAGCCTATCCTGGGTTTGGCCACCACCCACACAGTGTGCCCCAGGCCCTGGACATCCTGACCCATGGCCGAAACATAGACGACAAACTTGCGATGTTAGAGGAGTTGGCAACTGCCCAAAGGGAACAAACTACGCCATTTATAAATCAAAAAATTTCCTCTGTAATACCCATGGACGCCAAGACACCCAATGTTAGAGGAACTGTTGGATGCGGGAAGCCTAGGAAGGGGGAACTGCGGGGACCTATATGAGTGACTGTTCGAAGAGGCACATTTCCTGCTGGACAAGACATGGGAAAAATGGGAGGAAAAACTAGGGATAGAAATAGGGTGGGGCTCTAGGGCGAAGCACTGAACAGAGCAAACTCCGTCCACATGTGTAAGGCTAAACCTAATGCAGCTAGATGTGGTGCACAGAGCGCACCTAACCAGAACCTGAATGAACAGGTTCTTTTCAGAGTTGGAGGACAAATGTGAATGTTGCTAGGGAGGCCCAACCAACCATACTCACATGTTCTAGGCATGGCCCAGACTTGTGGGATTCTGGAGAGCCTTTTATGAAGTGATATCCAAGGTTGTGGGGATGAGGGCGGAGCAATGCCCAAAAGTGGCAGTCTTCAGGGTATCAGACCAGCCAGAACTCTCCATGGGGAGGATGGTTGATGCACTTGGCTTTGCCTCCCTAATCGCCCGTCGAAGAATCCTGCTTGGCTGGCGGTCAGCAGCACCACCCAAAGCTGCAGACTGACTGTCCGACTGTCCGACCTGTCGGAATTTTTCCAACTGGAGAAAATCAAATTCACCATCCGAAGAGGGCTTCGAAAAGATATTCTCCGCACCCCACGCAGGGGGGGGGTGAATCGCGGGAGGGCCGGGCGAATCACGCCACGCTGCCCTGGCACCCCTCGCGATTCTCCCACCCCCCCCAAAATGGCATGTCGTGTTTTGCGACAGGCCGCTCGGAGAATCGCCGCTCGCCATTTCTCACGGCGACCGGCGATTCTCCGGCCTGGATGGGCCGAGCGGCCTGCCGAACCCAACTGGTTCACGCCGGCGCCAACCACACCGGTGAGTGTGGGGCCTGTGGGGAGCGGAGGGAGGATCGAGCACCACGGGCGTGTTCAGGAGGTGTCTGGCCCGTGATCAGTGCCCACCGATCGTCGGGCCGGCGTCTCTAAAAGACGCACTCTTTTCCCTCCGCCGCTCGCAAGATCAAGCCGCCATATCTTGCGGGGCAGCAGAGGGGAAGACGGCAACCGCACATGCATGGCTGACGTCACTTCGGCGCCGCCGGCCCCGTCATTCCCGGCAAGCGTCAAGGCCCGGCGCGCAGAATTCACGCGCCGCCGCTCCGGTGGTGGGGGGAGAATAGGGGGCGAGGAGCAGCCTCCGACGCCGGAGTGAAACACTCCGGGTTTCACTCCGGTGTCGGCTGTTTGTCTCCCGATGGGAGAAATTCTGCCCATGGAAGCAGTTCACAACTTGTTCCAGGACCTGTTTGTCGCTGACAGCCAATAGAGCCAGCAGGGGTGGGGAGGGTTGGGGGGACTGGGGAGGCTGGGGGGTGGGGGGGTAGGCATGGGGGGGGGGGGAGAGCCATGAATAGCAAAGGAAGGGGAAGGGGTGGTGGAAGAAACCGACAAGAAGATCACGAGATGCAAGGGACACAGCTGAAGGGGGATAAACCCAAGGGCCATAGGAGGACCAGAGAGAATGGCAACAAGCAGAGAAGCACGAACCAAAGCCAACAACAGGCAGGGCAGCAGAGGCAGAGCGGCCAAATAAGGCCCAAAGCCACCAAAGGGAGACAAAGCAGCCAATTGTAAATATGCACAGCGAGCCGAGCCTGTTCGCACTTCGGTTGACTTTTATAATATTTCTTTTTCCTTTTTCTTTTTCTCTTGTATAAACCAGAATTGCTCCCTGATTATCTTTGTAAAGTGTGGGTATGAAACTTGTAACTCAACGTTCAAACTAAAAATGTGTAATATGAAATGATTTTGCTAAATATTGGATGTAAAAATCAAATAAAAACATTAAAAAAATGAAATTTCCCAATTCATTCCTCCTGCCATAATTGTCAAAGGTGTTTCTGCCCGTGTTATTTTTATTTATATATCTTCTTTCGTATCGACGCTTCTGACCTCACACACACAATTTACAGTGCAGAAGGAGGCCGTTCGGCCCATCGAGTCTGCACCGGCTCTTGGAAAGAGCACCCTACCCAAGGTCAATACCTCCACCCTAGCCCCATAACCTAGTAACCCCACCCAACACTGACGGCAATTTTGGACACTAAGGGCAATTTATCATGGCCAATCCACCTAACCTGCACATCTTTGGACTGTGGGAGGAAACCGGAGCACCCGGAGGAAACCCATGCACACACGGGGAGGATGTGCAGACTCCAAACAGATAGTGACCCAAGCCGGAATCGAACCTGGGACCCTGGAGCTGTGAAGCAATTGTGCTATCCACAATGCTACCGTGCTGCCTGCAGCCTCTGACTGACATTTTTTAGAGCCTCTGACTGACATTGGTTCTAACAGGGGGCGGAATCGCCGGGGGCCGGCGTCAATCCCGCCGTGTCCCGAATTCTCGAACCCCCGAGATTCGGCGGGGGCAGGAATCGCGCCGTGCCGGTTGGCTGGCCCACCGCGGCGATTCTCTGGCCCGCGATGGGCCAAAGTCCCACCGCTGACTGGCCTCTCCCGCCGGCGTGGTTTAAACCACCTACCTGACCAGCGGGATTGGCGCGCGGGTGGGCTCTGGAGTCCTCGGGGGGGGGGGGGGCTTGGGGCGATCTGACCCCAGGGGGTGCCCCCACCGTGGCCTGGCCCGCGATTGGGGCCCACCAATCGGTGGGCGGGCCTGTGCTGTGGGGGCACTCTTTTTCTTCCCCTGCGCATGCTCTGGCGCATGTGCAGACTTACGCTGGCCGGCGAAGTCCTTTCGGCCCCGGCTGGCATGGCGCCAAAGGCCGTTCACGCCAGCCGGCGGAGTGGGAACCATTCTAGCGAGGGCTTAGTCCTTCAATGTGAGGGCTTGGCCCCTAAATGTGCGGAGAATTCCGCACCTTTGGGGCAGCCCGATGCCGGAGTGGTTCACGCCACTCCGACACGCCGGGACCCCCCGCCCCGCCGGGTAGGGGAGAATCCCGGCCAGAGTGTCTTTATGCAAATCTAACTCACATCAAAACCAGAAGCCTATCCATATTTATAACTTATTTTGCTTTTGCACGGTAATGAAAGTGCTAAGGCCATTCCTTGTTTTTTCTTGGGCAAGGATGTAACCCATGTCCATATGTAACTTCATTCTTCAATTAGTCATTGGGTCAACACTCATCAAACAACAGTGGGTAGTCAAAACCTGACATTCTACACTTGGATTCAACCATTTGTTTTCCAAGTTTATTGAAATCACTCTTCTAGGTTAGAATCAAGAATGCAGGACGGGATTCTCCGACCCCCCGCCGGGTCGGAGAATCGCCGGGGGCTGGCGTAAATCCCGCCCCACCATGTCCCGAATTCTCCAACCAACAAAAAGTTGGCGAGGCGTCAATCCCGCCAGCCCCCGCCATTCTCCGAGGTGGGCGGCGGGATTGACACCTCGCCGAATTTTTGCCGCTATGGGACCCGGTGCTGCCCGTATTCTCCCGGCCGGATGGGCCGAAGACCCGCCGACGTGAGCATGGGTCACGTCGGCGTAAATCAAGACAGGTGTTTAACCGCATCAACCAGTGCTGATGGTTGGTGCCATTCAGCACGGAGGTAGGTCACCGGCGTGGGGTTTGGCAGCTGGAGAAGAGACGGCGTGGCCGCAATCTGTGGGTGGGGGGAGAGGGGGCAGGGGTGTGGGGGAGTTGGCGGGGGTGGTGAGAGTGAGAGCGAGTGCCGGTAGGGGGGTGCTTGTGGGGGGGGGGGGGGGGGGAGGGGCGAGAGCAAGTGCCTGGGGGAGGGGTGGTTGGGGGGGGGGGGGTGGCGAGAGCGGGTGCCGGGGGTTCGGGGGGGGGGGTGTCAAGAGTGACTGCCGGGGAGTTTGGGGGTGTGGCGAGAGCGAGTGCCGGGGGGAGGGAAGAGTGCCGGGGAGAGGCGGGGAGAATGCGAGTGCCGGGGAGGTGAGGGGGGGGGAGAATGCGAGTGCTTGGGGGGGGGGGGGGAGTGCGAGTGCTGGGGGGGAGAGTGCGAGTGCTGGGGAAGGGGGGCGGGGAGAGTGCTGGGGATGGGGGTGGGAGAGTGCCAGGGAGGGGAGGAAGAGTGCCGGGGAGGGGGGGGTGGGAGAGCGCGAGTGCTGGAGAAGGGGGGGGGGAGAGTGCCGGGGAGGGGAGGAAGAGTGCCGGGGAGGGGGGGGGGGGTGGGAGAGCACGAGTGCCAGGTAAAGGGGGGGAAGAGTGCGAGTGCGGGGGGGGGGGGGGAGAATGCGAGTGCTGGGGGGGGAGAGTGCGAGTGCTGGGGGGGGGGGAGTGCGAGTGCCGGGGAGGGGGGGGGGGGGGAGAGTGCCGGGGAAGGGGGGGAGAGTGGCGGGGAGGGGGGGGGAGAGTGCCGGGGAGGGGGGGGAGAGTGCTGGGGAGGAGGGGGGGAGAGTGCCGGGGGGGGGGGGGGGAAGAGTGCTGGGTAGGGGGGGGAGAGCGCGAGTGCCGGGGAGGAGGGGGGGGGGGGAGAGTGCCGGGAAGGGGGGGGGGGGGGGGAGAGTGCCGGGGAAGGAGGGAGAGTGGTGGGGAGGGGGGGGGGAGAGTGCCGGGGAGGGGGGGGGAGAGCGCTGGGGGGAGGGGGGGAGAGTGCCGGGGGGGGGGAAGAGTGCTGGGTAGGGGGGGGAGAGCGCGAATGCCGGGGAGGGGGGGGGGGGGGGTAGAGTGCTGGGGAGGGGGGGGGGAGAGTGCTGGGGATGGGGGGGGGGAGAGCGCGAGTGCCGGGGAGGGGGGGGAGAGTGCTGGGGAGGGGGGGAGAACACGAGTGCCGGGGAGGGGGTGGGAGAGTGCTGGGGAGGGGGGGGGAGAGTGCGAGTGCTGGGGAGGGACGGGGGGGGGGGGAAGAGTGCCGAGGAGGGGGGAGAGTGCGAGTGCCGGGGAGGGGGGGGGGGGGGGGAGAGTGCTGGGGAGGGGGGGGGAGAGCGAGTGCCGGGGAGGGGGGGGGGGGGAGAGTGCCAGGGAGGGGGGGGGTAGAGTGCCGGGGAAGGGGGGAGAGTGGCGGGGAGGGGGGGGAGAGTGCCGGGGAGGGGGGGGGGAGAGCGCTGGGGAGGATGGGGGGAGAGTGCCGGGGGAGGGGGGGAGAGTGCTGGGTGCGGGGGGGGGGGGGGAGAGTGCGAGTGCCGGGGAGGGAGGGGGGAGAGTGCCGGGGAAGGGGGGAGAGTGGCGGGGAGGGGGGGGAGAGTGCTGGGTAGGGGGGGGGGAGAGTGCGTGTGCCGGGGAGGGGGGGGAGAGTGCCGGGGAAGGGGGGGGAGAGTGGCGGGGAGGGGGGGGAAGAGTGCGAGTGCCGGGGAGGGGGGGGGAGAGTGCTGGGGAGGGGGGGCGAGAGTGCCGGGGAGGGGGGGGAGAGTGCGAGTGCCGGGGAAGGGGGGGGGGGGGGTGGGGAGAATGCCGGGGAGGGGGGGGAAGAGTGCGAGTGCGGGGGGGGGCACCTAGCTGCCTGGGAGGGGTGGGGGTACGGGAAATGATGACATGTTGTCGTTTCCCCCCCCCCCCCCCCTGCAGGCCGTCATGTTTTCTGATCAGCCAGTGATGTTGGCCGCCGTGGCAGCAGTCATTCTACATGTTGCCCTGGAGGAGGAGGAGGAGCGTGGCAGAGAGGCGATGCAGGCTGCCGCAGAGGGGCAGGCGGCAGGTGCCCAGGCTGGAGGGCCACCCGCCCGACAGGACAAGGAGGAGGAGGAGGGGGAGCACGAAGAGGAGGAGCATGGGGAGAGGGTGGAGGTCGTTGTGGCGCCACAGCGACAGAGACGCCCGAGGAGGCCCCCTGTGTACCGGCCCCGTTCGTCGTACCAGGACCTCACATCCCAGGAATGCAGGAAGAGACTCCGGATGAGTCGTGAAACCGTGGCACACATCTGCCACCTGCTGGCATACCTGGCACCATGCGGCACTGGGGGAGGACACCCTCTCCCCGTGTCCGTCAAGGTTACGGTGGCCCTGAACTTTTATGACACGGGGTCATTCCAGGCGCTGTGTGGGGATCTGTCCAGCATCTCCCAGGCACCGGTGCATCCGGGCAGTGACAGACGCCCTATCTGCCATTGCGGACCGCTACATCCAGTTCCCTATGGACAGGGCCAGCCAGGATGCCCGGGCAGTGGGCTTCGCTGCCGTGGCCGGGTTTCCCATGGTCCAGGGTGCGATCGATGGGATGCACGTCACCGTGCGGCCACCTGCAGATAACAGGGCCGTGTTCACCAATAGGAAGGGGACCTATTCCATGAATATTCAGGTGGTCAGCGACCACCGCACGAGGATCGTGCAGGTCTGCGCCCGGTACCCGGGCAGTGTACATGACTCATACGTGTTGTCGCGGTCTTACATCCCCGGCATATTCGAGGGACGCCACCCCCGGCTGAGGGGCTGGTTGCTGGGCAACAGGGGTTACCCGTTGCGGGCGTGGCTGATGACGCCTGTACGGAGGCCACAGACTGACGCGGAGAATGGCTACAGCGATGCCCATGCAGCGACCAGGGGTGTGATCGAGAGGTGCTTTGGGCTGCTGAAGATGCGTTTCAGGTGCCTGGACATCTCTGGAGGGGCCGTCCAGTACCCGCCAGATAGGGTCGGCCGCATCGTTGTGGTCTACTGTGTCTTGCACAACATCGCCCAGCAGAGGGGCGATGTGCTGCAGGCAGGGGAGGGGGGAGGGGAGGAGCAGCAGGAAGAGGCGCAGACCTCCCCAGATGAGGGAGATGGGGGCAATGGTCAGGACAGACAGGCTGGACATGGACTGGAGCCTGCCCACCGTTACTGGCTGGGCCAGCGGGCACGAGACAGGCTGATAGCCGCCCGGTTCACTGACTAGGGGCATGTGGGAATCGGCGAGTATGGCCACATACCGCACACAATGGCAACATCCGACCAGCCTCACCCCCTCCATCACCCACCCAGCACCAACACCCTAACCCCCCTCCCCCGCCCCTCAACCATCACCAACCACCCCCACCCCACCCGCATGCACACCACCCCTCCATTGCACATCCACCTGCGGCACGACGGGCTGGGCTCACACACACACTGGCGCTCAACGTACATAACACCCCCGCACGCTTCGGACAGAGCACAAAGGCAGCTTCTGTAGGTGTGAAAGTGATTTTAATAACAAACAGTCCATACATGTGCCTCAGCCCCTATAACTCGTCTGTGCCCTTACCCGTGCCAACTTACTCAGTGTCTAATTATTTGGCCTTACGGGCCCTTTGACTACGTCTAGGTGGTTCCCCAGACGGTACAGCAGAACTGGAGGTGGACTCCTGTGACTACTGCCCTGTGACTCGGGATCTCTTTGGCAGCCGTTTCCTGGGGCGGCCCGGCCTAGATGGGCCAGGCTGCGGCTTGGGCGACTGGGATGGCGAGCTGCCAGCCTGTCCTGCCCGCTGCCCACCAGATGCACCTGGGACGGAAGGGGGGGTGGAGTCTGAGGTGTCGCGGTGTTCCGGGACCTCCCCTACAGGGGGACTCGGGACGGGCCCCAGCACCTCCTCCTCCCTCGGGGTGCCCGATGGCCTCCGGGCCTCTACATGGGTCGAGGGTGCAAACGGACCGGCCATCCGACGCCCCCCCAATACCTGGCGCTGCCAGTCCTGGGGGCCCGTGCTGGTATCGACAAGGGTCTGCAAGTTGCAGCCATGGAGCTCAGGGAGTTGGCCATCCCTGTCTGTGTCTGGGCAATGCCGGCCAGCACCTGGGCAATAGTCCCAATGTCCTCAGCGATGGCCTGCTGAGATTGGGCCACTGCCTGCTGAGACTGGGCCACTGCCTGCTGAGACTGGGCCACTGCCTGCTGAGACTGGGCCATGGCCTGCAGAGACAGAGACTGGGCCATGACCTGCTGGGACTGGGCCATGGCCTGCTGAGACTGGGCCACTGCCTGCTGAGACAGAGACTGGGCCATGGCCTGCTGAGACTGGGCCATGGCCTGCAGAGACTGGGCCATGGCCTGCTGGGACTGGGCCATGGCCTGCTGAGACTGGGCCATGGCCTGCAGAGACTGGGCCACTGCCTGCTGAGACTGGGCCATGGCCTGCTGAGACTGCGCCATGGCCTGCTGAGACTGGGCCATGGCCTGCTGAGACTGGGCCACTGCCTGCTGAGACTGGGCCATGGCCTGCTGAGACTGGGCCATGGCCTGCTGAGACTGGGCCACTGCCTGCTCAGACTGGGCCACTGCTTGTTGAGACTGGGCCACTGCCTGCAGAGACTGGGCCATGGCCTGCTGAGACTGGGCCATGGCCTGCTGAGACTGCGCCATGGCCTGCTGAGACTGCGCCATGGCCTGCCGAGACTGCGCCATGGCCTGCTGAGACTGGGTCACAGCCTGCAGAGACTGGGCCATGGCCTGCTGAGACTGGGCCATGGCCTGCTGAGACTGGGCCATGGCCTGCTGAGACAGGGCCACTGCCTGCAGAGACTGGGCCATGGCCTGCTGAGACTGGGCCATGGCCTGCTGAGACTGGGCCATGGCCTGCTGAGACAGGGCCACTGCCTGCAGAGACTGGGCCATGGCCTGCTGAGACTGGGCCATGGCCTGCTGAGACTGGGCCATGGCCTGCTGAGACTGGGCCATGACCTGCTGGGACTGGGCCACGGTGTTGAGCGCCTCTGCCATCTGCCGCTGGCTCTGGCTCATGGCTTCCTGTGAGAGGGAAGCCAAGTCCTGGGCCACAGACGCCGTCTGCACGGAAAGCTCCAGGCCTTGCATATTGCTCCCCACGTCTGACACCGTCGCACCCATTGCCTCCACCGCAGACGCCACCCGTGCAGTTTCGGCCTGGGTGGCACACATGACTGGCACCACTCCCAGATCCTGGACGTTGGTGGATTCCTCCACCTGCGTCTGCAGCCGCCACAAGCCGACTGTCACCCCGTTCGATCGTCCCTGGTTCCGTGACTGCATCGGGGCTATGGGTGGGTGTGGTAACTCCAGGAACTCAGGACCCGTCTGGGCGGCAGATGTTTGCTTGCGCCAGGATGCCTTCCGATCTCCCGGCCTCTCTGCTGCTCCTACCTCCACCTGCTGTACCGGTTCAGCTGTGTTGTGCGCACCAGTGAGTGCACCAGAAGCCTCATCACTAAAGTGCCCAACCGAGGTGAGTGTCTCTGCGATGGTGGAGGGTGTTGGAGACAGCAGTGGCGTTGTGTCATGCGCATCATCAGACTGCGAGTCCATGGTCCCCTCGGGTGGCGTCTCACCTCCACCCGTCCGCTGTGTGTCACTGTCCTGTCGTCCAGTCTCATGTGTGGCAGTGTCCTGGGTAGGGCTGTCCTGGGTTGGGCTGTCCTGGGTAGGGGTGTCCTGGGTAGGGGTGTCCTGGGTAGGGCTGTCCTGGGTAGGGGTGTCCTGGGTAGGTGTGTCCTGGGTAGGTGTGTCCTGGGTAGGGGTGTCCTGGGTAGGGCTGTCCTGGGTAGGGGAGTCCTGGGTAGGGCTGTCCTGGGTAGGGCTGTCCTGGGTAGGTGTGTCCTGGGTAGGGCTGTCCTGGGTAGGGGTGTCCTGGGTAGGTGTGTCCTGGAGAGGGGTGGCCTGGGTAGGGGTGTCCTGGGTAGGGGTGTCCTGGGTAGGGGTGTCCTGGGTAGGGGTGTCCTGGGTAGGGTTGTCCTGGGTAGGGGAGTCCTGGGTAGGGCTGTCCTGGGTAGGTGTGTCCTGGGTAGGGGAGTCCTGGGTAGGGCTGTCCTGGGTAGGGCTGTCCTGGGTAGGTGTGTCCTGGGTAGGGCTGTCCTGGGTAGGGGTGTCCTGGGTAGGTGTGTCCTGGAGAGGGGTGGCCTGGGTAGGGGTGTCCTGGGTAGGGGTGTCCTGGGTAGGGGTGTCCTGGGTAGGGGTGTCCTGGGTAGGGCTGTCCTGGGTAGGGCTGTCCTGGGTAGGGCTGTCCTGGGTAGGGCTGCCCTGAGTAGGGCTGCCCTGGGTAGGGCTGTCCTGGGTAGGGGTGTCCTGGGTAGGGGTGTCCTGGGTAGGGGTGTCCTGGGTAGGGCTGCCCTGGGTAGGGGTGTCCTGGGTAGGGGTGTCCTGGGTAGGGCTGCCCTGGGTAGGGGTGTCCTGGGTAGGGGTGTCCTGGGTAGGGGTGTCCTGGGTAGGGGTGTCCTGGGTAGGGCTGTCCTGGGTAGGGCTGTCCTGGGTAGGGCTGTCCTGGGTAGGGGTGTCCTGGGTAGGGCTGCCCTGGGTAGGGGTGTCCTGGGTAGGGCTGTCCTGGGTAGGAGTGTCCTGGGAAGGGCTGTCCTGGGTAGGGCTGTCCTGGGTAGGGCTGTCCTGGGTAGGGCTGTCCTGGGTAGGGCAGTCCTGGCTCGGCTGCGACGGGGGCCTGTGGCTGCTCCCCCCGTCGCTGGGTGTCACACATCTGCGTCGCCGCACCCGCACGAGACGCGGTGGTGCTCTATGTCTCTCCCTCTCCCGTGGCCGCCCTGGGGGGGTCCTGCGGGCGTCGCACGCCAGAGGGGCCGGATCTCTCCCTCTCCCGCGGCCACCCTGGGGCATCCTGCGGGCGGTCGGCATCCGTGGGGACGGGTGCCTCTAAGTTTGGTCCTGCAACACACAACACAGCAGCATGGTTAGACACGCAGGCAGTGATCGGGGGACATGGGGGATATGGGGGAGGGGGGATATGGGGATAGGGGATATAGGGTATGGGGAGGGGGGATATTGGGAGGGGGATATGGGGGATATGGGGATTGGGATATGGGGATATGGGGAGGGGGGATATGGGGGATATGGGGAGGGGGGATATGGGGAGAGGGGGTATGGGGGATATGCGGGGGGGGAATATGGGGGAGGGGGGATATGAGGGATATGGGGGAGGGGGATATGGGGGAGGGGGATATGGGGAGGGGGGATATGGGGATATGGGGAGGGGGAATATGGGGGATATGGGGAGGGGGGATATGAGGAGAGGGGGTATGGGGGATATGGGGGAGGGGGATATGGGGAGAGGGGGTATGGGGGATATGCGGGGGGGGATATGGGGGAGGGGGGATATGAGGGATATGGGGGAGGGGGATATGGGGGCGGGGGTATGGGGGATATGGGGGAGGGGGGATATGGGAAGGGGGATATGGGGAGGGGGATACGGGGAGAGGGGATATGGGGAGGGGGATATGGGGAGGGGGGATATGGGGAGGGGGATATGGGGAGGGGGATATGGGGGAGGGGGGATATGGGGGATATGGGGAGGGGGGATATGGGGGAGGGGGATATGGGGAGAGGGGATATAGGGAGGGGGATATGGGGCGATATGGGGGAGGGGGATATGGGGAGAGGGGGTATGGGGAGGGGGGATATCGGGCGATATGGGGGAGGGGGATATGGGGAGAGGGGGTATGGGGATATGGGGAGGGGGTATGGGGAGAGGGGATATGTGGAGGGGATATGGGGGATATGGGGGATATGGGGGGGGGATATGGGGAGGGGGATATGGGGAGGGGGTTATGGGGAGGGGGTTATGGGGTATATGGGGAGAGGGGATATGGGGGATATGGGGGAGGGGGATATGGGGGAGGGGATATGGGGAGGGGGTTATGGGGGATATGGGGAAAGGGGATATGGGGATATGGGGGAGGGGGGATATGGGGAGAGGGGATATGTGGATATGGGGAGGGGGGATATGGGGAGAGGGGATATGGGGAGAGGGGATATGGGGGATATGGGGGAGGGGGATATGGGGAGGGGGATATGGGGAGGGGGTTATGGGGGATATGGGGAGGGGGATATGGGGAGAGGGGATATGGGGAGGGGGGATATGGGGGATGTGGGGGAGGGGGATATGGGGGATATAGGGAGGGGGTATGGGGCATAGGGGAGGGGTTTATGGGGGATATAGGGAGGGGGATATGGGGAATGGGGGATATGGGAGAGGGGGTTATGGGGAGATGGGGGAGGGGGGATATGGGGAGAGGGGATATGGGGGATAGGGGAGGGGGATATGGGGATATGGGGTAGGGGTATATGGGGATATTGGGGAGCGGGATATGGGGATATGGGGGATAGGGGGGAGGGGGTATTTGGGGAGGGGGATATGGGGGATATGGGGGAGGGGGGATATGGGGAATATGGAGGTTCGGGGGAGGGGGATGTGGGGGAGGGGGGAAGGGCCGTGGGTGGCTCACTTTCTGGCGGGCCCCCGACCTCTGCATCGGCAACCTCCTGGTCCTCAGGTCCGCCTGCCAGTTCCAGGGCTGTTTCCTCATGAACGGTGAGTGGTCTCACATCAGCTGTGCCCCCTCCAGTCCTCTGACGCTCCCTCTTGTTGTGTGCACACTTCTCCTGTGGGGGGCGGGTGGGTGGGTGGTAGGGGTAAAGGGCAACAGCGTTAGACAGGTATATGACTGCATGACAGTGGTTGCGCATATATTGGCAGAGGTCGCAACACATTAGGGTTAGGGTTAGGGTTAGTATCAGGGTCAGGGTCAGCGTCAAGGGTATGGTCAGGGTCGGGGTCAAGGGTAGGGTGAGGGTCAGGGTGAGGGTTAGGGTTAGGGTGAGGGTCAGGGGTAGGGTCAGGGTCAGGGCCAGGGTTAGGGTCAGGGTCAAGGGTAGGGTCAGGATCAAGGGTAGGGTCAGGGTAATGGTCAAGGGTAGGGTCAGGGTCAAGGGTAGGGTCAGGGCCAGGTTAGGGTTAGTTGCATGTGGGGGTGTGCCGCTCGTGGGGGGGGGAGGGTGAACTCACCCTGTCTGCCCTGACGAGGTCGTTGACCTTCTTGTGGCACTGGGTGCCTGTGTCACAGCCACAGCGCTGACGGCCTCTGCCACCTCCCTTCACAGGTGCCGGCTAAGGCGTGGGGCAACCCTGCGGCCATGTCCGGGGTACAGGGCCTCCCTCCTTTCTTGTCCAGCGTCCAGGACCGCCTCGATGTCGCGCTCCTGGAAACTCGGGGCTGCACGGCGGACGGCCATGTTTGGAGATCTTCCGGAGGGGGGGGGGGAGGCCGTCTTTTGTGCTGTGACGCATGGCGTCCACAGCGGGTGACGCCGTCGCGAATGGCGTCACGCCGCTGCTAGCCCATTTGGGCCCGGAGACTTCGCGACGTTTGGGGGGGCCAGGGCTAGGAGTGATCCGCGCCGTTTTTGGCGCCAGGTCCCAGCCATCGTGCCGATTATCGGAGAATCCCGCCCACCACCTTTTGTCTGAAGAAATCTGAGTTTGCAATCCTTTTTAACTTCCAAGCAGGAACCATCCTCTGTTCCCATTGTTATTGTGTTCTACAATCAGTTCTCCTCCAACTCCACAGTGCCACCTGTATCTTCTTTATATATATGTGGCCTATCAAATAATAAGTGTGAGCTATTAAACAATTAAAGTACCAATTCTAACATAAACACTGGGGAACATTAATTCTTTGCTGACAATGTGTGCCCCGTTTCCCCAGAAGCGTCCATGATAGGTACATTTTGGGGTGTTCGCAGATCATCTTTGAGAGAGATCAGCATCTGGGTCCTTGGGGCCAAGGGGTACCCAATAAGGAGGCATCTGATGACGCCAGTGCGGAGGCCACAAACTGAGGTGGAGACCGGCTACAGCGAAGCTCATGCTTCAACCCACATGCTGGTGGAGCAGGTGATCAGACATTTGAAGATGCTGTTCCAGTGCCTCGACCAGTTAGGGAGTGCCCTCCAGTTCAGCCCCCAGCCTCCAGTTCATCCGCATCATTGTGCACTGTTGCACTGCAGAAGGGAGGCTACCTGGCCCAGGAGGACTTGGAGGAGTGTCACATCTCCTCGGATGAAGAGGAGGTCAAGGAAGTCGGTGAGCGACAATCTGTGGAGGAAGAGGTGGAAGGATCTCAGGCCATGGCCACGGCACGCTTCATCCACCAGGCAAGGGACGCCCTCATTGCCTCTCGGTTTGGGGATGAGCAGGTGAGGATATCTCCAACCGTGGGGACTGCTATCTCAGCATTAGTGTAATGCCAACGGGATGGATCCGTGATGGATCCCAATACCATGGGCAAGGCACTGAAGCCATTGGCCGGACTCTGCAGGAGAATGATGATAATTTGTAGTGAAGATAGAGCGATGTTCCTCTCTTCCTCTGCGATATATCTGACATTTGCCTGACAGAGAGCCGAACGCATACTTTCCTCAAGGAAATTGTTCATCGCAGAGTTTAGAGACGCGGGATCAGACGCAGGACGCAGCCCCCTTCGAGGTCAGGGATTCTGTTGTGTTTCTTCAACTCACTTCCAGGGTGGGCTAGCCTCTCTACACTTTATCAACGTATGGCATCCTTCTCACTGGAGAAGACTGGCTGCAATGAGAGGCCTCTGCATTGATTTGGGCAGTGATGGAGAAGAGGGCTGAGAGATCACTTTGGAGGTGAGAGAGGTTGATGACGTGAAAATGGCTGCTTGAAAATGGCCATTCATCTTCCTGCGCTGCTGCACTGCTGGAAACCCTACCGCTGGGCCGCCTCCCGGAATGCGGGTACAGTAGTTCCCTCCTCTGCTGCACACCCTCCAGGAGTCTGGTCAGGGTGTGAGGATGTTGTGGGGTGATGGTGGTGGTGGTGGTGGTTGGGGGGGGGGGGGGGGGGGAATGACACACATGTCATGAGGAACTGCAATTCAGCAGGGTCTCACTACCTCACCCGATGCAGACCTCCACTCCAGACCTTTCTTCAGGCCCGCTGACATCGTCCAGGGCCTGCTGCTCTGCTGCGGTGAGGGCCCACAGGTCTGGCAGTCCTCCTCCGGTCTTCTCCGAATCCCGACGATTATGGACAGCCTTCTGGAGGGGGCGGGGTGGGGGAACAGAAAATGCTCAGTGTTAGACAGGCCAATGCTGGCAGCCAAGGGGGTGGGCATTTGGTGGCTTCAGTGGCCATGGCACCCAGCCATGGTGGCTGGTATGGGTGCCGGCGTTTGGTGCAGGGTGGGGGCTCGGCCGCCCTCCAGATGGGGGTGTGTTTACGGGTGTGTGGGGACGGTGGTTGGTGCCAGGGGCACAGTGCTGCCTACTCACCCTGGATGCTGTGAGGAATCGTGCAGTTTTTTCCTGCACTGCACAGTCCGGACGATGTTGCCCACGGCGCTGACCACCTTTCCCACCTGTGTCCAGGCACGGCGAATAGCAGTGGCTGGCAGCCTCCTTCCCGGCCTGAGGTACACGGCATCTAGCAGGGTCTCGGGCTCGGTGTCCGTGAACCGGGGTGCCGCCTTCCTCGCTGCCATCTTGTTGGCTGGGATGGTGTGTGTGGAGAGTGAAGTGTGTATATGCGGCTGCAGCTTGTCAGCATCCGGAGTGTCAATTGTGAACTTGGCGAATCCCGCACCATTCTCATTGGAATTGATCGTGTTCCACGTGGCGCTGGTGCTAGCCCCTTAGCGGTCGTTGAATCAGTCCAGGTGCGGTGCCAGTTTTGTTGTCGTAGAAGTCCACGAATCCTGCCACGGCATCAACACTTAGTCTCCGGAACGGAGAATTCCGGCAGGTATTTATTTTGTTTTGGTAAAGAAAAGTGTCAAGTATCTTTTGATGCACAACTAATGCAATGATTCATTTCTACATTATTTATATAATTGCACAACAGGTTTGTGGATGACTAAAGGAAATCTTGTCAAATGCCTTTCTTATGAGGCTCACGCTCCTTGAATAAAGTATTGTTTGGATTGACTAGACTGTGCAAAATGTTCAGAGAACTAAGTGTTTTTCCATTTTCATCCACATGGAATGGAAGCAGCTAACAGACAACTATGTAATTATCTACCATTGATGGAGAACCATAACTCAAATCCAACATAGATCGCAACCTATAAGACAATCTTTGAAGTTTTGAAAATTCCTTCATAAAACAGGGTTCAACATGTATGCCGGGAATAAAACAATTATATAAATAATTAGCCTTCGCTAATTGTTTTCTTTTTTCCTTTGCAGTTGTTATTGCAGCTGAGAGTCATGAGTAGCCTGCCCAAGTGACCCTCCTCAGACCTCCATTGAGGACAATGGTCCCACAGTCTCACCTTTTCCCTGCTCCAAGCACCAAGGCAGATACAGTCAGCCCAGTGGGTGTAGGTTCGCAATTTGGCTTTGGGTCACACTCTGGTGAGCCGCTCAAAAGTCTGCGGATGTAGACGGTGATGGTTCCAAGGGTTCAGGCCACCGACAGTCAGCGAGCTGCTGGAGGCCGGATCAATGCTGCATCTAGCCTGATGATGGACATCCAAGAGTGCCACACTCAACATGTTGGAGGTGCAGAAGGAAAGAGGGGAGAAAAGAGTGGAGCTGCCTGAGGTTTTGAGTAGACACATATGCATGATGGAGGGATCCAGCCAGGCCATAACTTTTGCAATGTGGGTGAGTGCATTGATTCCACCAGGGGGAGATTGTCAACCATCATGGAAAGGCAGACCCAAGAGGTCACTCTGTGAATATCTGGTATTGGCATTAACCTGCGGGCCATTAGTCTGCATGAGGTTGGTGCCATAACCTCATTGCTGCAGTGGGCCAGAGAAAGATTGGCCGTGTATCTGGACATCCTCCAGGAACCCATCGATCTATAGGAAGCAGGAAGGTGCTATTTTGCACCAAAAAAGCCAGAGGAGCTGCTGCCTGACACACCTCAGGGTTCCCATAAATGTTTAGGAGGGTTGACAGGAGTTCCGCAGCTGCTCAGCCAGTGATTCAAACTCCCCCAGCGAGGGTGGCCATAGAGGAGGGTTGTGCACTGCTGCAGGAGCCCCTATTTCCCTGGGATACTCCAAGCCTGCGGCTTCCACAGTCGACAAAGGTGGTGGGGCATGGAGATAGCAGTGTGGGGGCACACCTCACAGTAGCAACCAGATGTTGTTTCAATAAAGTCACTTAGGCACACTGGGGTGACAATATTGGTTATATTAATGTGAAGATTGGATTGGATTTGTTTATTGTCACGTGGACCGAGGTAAAGTGAAAAGTATTTTTCTGCAAGCAGCTCAAACAGATCATTTAGTACATGTAAAGAAAAGAAAATACATAATAGGGCAACACAAGGTACACAATGTAAATACATAGACACTGGCATCGGGTGAAGCATACAGGGTGTAGTATTAATCAGGTCAGTCCATAATAGGGTCATTTAGGAGTCTGGTAACAGCGGGGAAGAAGCTGTTTTTGAATCTGTTCATGCGTGTTCTCAGACTTTTGTATCTCCTGCCCGACGGAAGAAGTTGGAAGAGTGAGTAAGCCGGGTGGGAGGGGTCTTTGATTATGCTGCCCATTTTCCCCAGGCAGTGGGAGGTGTAGACAGAGTCAATGGATGGGAGGCAGGTTCGTGTGATGGACTGGGCTGTGTTCTGAAGTTTCTTGAGGTCTTGGGCCAAGCAGTTGCCATACCAGGCTGTGATGCAGCCAGATAGGATGCTTTCTATGGTGCACCTGTAAAAGTTGGTAAGAGTCAGTGTGCACATGCTGAATTTCCTTCGTTTCCTGAGGAAGTATAGATGCTGTTGTGCTTTCTTGGTGGTAGCGTCGACATGGGTGGACCAGGACAGATTGTTGGTGATATGCACACCTAGGAATTTGAAGCTGTTAACCATCTCCACCTCGGCCCCGTTGATACTGACAGGGGTGTGTGCAGTACTTTGCTTCCTGAAGTCAGTGACCAGCTCTTTAGTTTTTCTGGGATGATTGTTGTCGTTACACCACTCCATTAGGTTCTCCATCTCCTTCCTGTATTCTGACTCGTCGGTGTTTGAGATCGGACCAACTATGGTTGCGTTGTCAGCAAGCTTGTAGAGTTGGAGACAAATTTTATCATGCAGTCGTGTGTGTATAGGGAGTATAGTAGGGGGCTAAGTACGCAGCCTTGCAGGTCCCCAGTTTTGGAGACTTTTGTGGAGGAGGTGTTGTTGTTTATTCTTACTGATTGTGGTCTATGGATCAGAAAGACGAGGGATCCTGTTGCAGAGTGAGGAGCCAAGTTCTAGGTTTTGGAGCTTTGATATGAGCTTGGCTGGGATTATGGTGTTGAAGACTGAGCTGCGGTCAATAAATAGGAGTCTTATGTAGGAGTCCTTAGTGTCGAGATGCTCTAGGGATGAGTGTAGGGCCAGGGAGATGGTCTGCTGTGCACCGGTTGTGGCAATATGCGAATTGCAGTGGATAAAGGCATTCTGGGAGTATGGAGTTGATGTGCTTCATTACCAACCTCTTGAAGCACTTCATTGCGATCGATGTCAGGGCACATTACACTGTGTTTAGGGTTTAATTCCTGTTTCCCCATTTATTGAAGGTTTTTTGATGTTTCCTATTTCAGAATGGCAGTTGGAGTGGTTGAGGACTCTGGGTCTGCACTCGATGGAGTTTAGAAAGATGAGGGGGATCTTTTTGAAACTTACAGAATACTGAGAGGCCGAGATAGAGTGGACATGGAGAGGATGTTTCCACTTGTTGGAACGACTAGAACCTGAAAGCACAGCCTCAGACTGAAGGGATGATCCTTTAAAACTGAGATGAGGAGGAATTTCTTCAGCCAGAGGGTGGTGAATCTGTGGAACTCTTTGCCACAGAAGGCTGTGAAGGCCAAATCACTGAGTGTCTTTAAGACAGAGATAGATATGTTCTTGATTAATAAGGGGATCAGAGGTTATGGGGAGAAGGCAGGAGAATGGGGATGAGAAACATATCAGCCATGATCAAATATTGGTACAGACTCGAAGGTCTGGATTGCCTAATTCTGCTCAATTGTTTTATGGCTTAAGACTGCTACTAATAATAACCTCACACATGTTGGGCGGGTTTCTCCGAGCCCGCGCCGGGTTGGAGAATTGCAGAGGGGCACGTTAATTCCACCACGCCGCTCCGACGCCGGGCCGCCGATTCTCCAGCGACTGGAAAATCGCCGGCAATCACGCCGGCGCGGTCGCCATGGCGCTGGTCGGGAGCCGTTGAAAGAGGCCCCCTCGGCGATTATCCGCGCTCGAAAATGAAAATGTAAATGAATTGAAAATCAATTATTGTCACAAGTAGGCTTCAAATAAAGTTACTGTGAAAAGCCCCTAGTCGCCACATTCCGGCGCCTGTTCGGGGAGGCTGGTACGGGAATTGAACCGTGCTGCTGGCCTGCCTTAAAAGCCAGTTATTAGCCCTGTGCTAAACCAGCCCCGACGGACCGAGTGCCCACCGCGTTCCGCCGAGTCCCGCCGGCGTCGTTCGCGTATGGTCCTACCCGGTGGGACCTTGGCGTTCTGGCTGTGGGGGTTGTCCTGGTGGGGGGCCGGAGGGGTGGCGGGGCCGACTCCGGGGGTGGGACCTCCACGGTGGCAAGGCCTGCGATTGGGGGTAACCGATCGGAGGGCCCGCTCATTCCGGGGGTGGGGGGTGCTATGTTCCTCTGCGCCGGGCCCGTGTAGGGCTCCGCATGTTGCCCGCAGGCCGGCGCGGAGACAGCAGTGGCATGCATGCATGGACCCATGCCGGCGTAGAGATGGTCGTGGCTGCATGTGCGGACCCACGCCGGCCATGGCGGCTATCGCCGCCGGAGCAGCGCACAGCACTCCGGTGCCGTGCTAGCCCCCGAGGAAGGGGAGAATGACTGGGCCAGGTGGCCAATTGACGCCGGTGTTGCGCGCGCAGGTTTTGATGCCGGCATCACATCGAGAAGGAACAAAGGTGTAGAAATTCAGAACTGGAGTTACTTGCTGGTCCACTGGATTCTGCGAGCCTATTCCCCTGGTCGAACTTTGGCCTGCATTAGGGTGCTGAGCTCAGTGACTGTCCACCTTGAGGCTGGCTGGGAATTTGCTCTCTCGTTCTTTTTGGTCGGGCTCGGTGACAGGAGCAGAAAATCTAGCAAGAGCCCCAAATTGTGTCTTATGTCAGTACTAAGACCCAGGATGTGCAGATGGCAGCTAACCTTCCTCAGATGAGCGAGAACCAGTGTGGGCGAAGACGTTGCCTGTCGAGAGATCTGGTGGCTCACTTGTGAACCCTTCTGCAGGAGTTGGCACTATTGAAGGGCATCCACTGCCTGTGGTGTTCAAAGTAACAATGATGCTCAATTTTTATATGACTGGCTCCTTCCAGGACTCCTTTTTTAAAACTCATTTTTACGGGATGTGGGCATCGCTGGTTAGGCCACCCTTTATTGCCCATCCCTAATTGCCCTTCAGAAGGTGGTGGTGAGTTGCCTTCTTGAACTGCTGCAGTCCCTGAGGTGTAGGTACACCCACAGTGTTGCCAGGGAGGGAGCTCCAGGATGTTGTCCCAGCGACAGTGAAGGAACAGCAATTTATTTCCAAGTCAGGGTGGTGAGCAACCTGGAGGGGAACCTCCAAGAGGTGGGGTTCCCAGGTGTATGCTGCTTTTGTCCTTCTAGATGGTAGTGGTCGTGGGTTTGGAAGATGCTGCCTAATGAACCTTGGTGAAAGAATCAACTATTTCCTGATAGATCTGATAGGTAAAAAGGCTATTTTAATGTAAATATTAAGGCCCAGTTTTAATACCCATTTTAAAATGAGGATTCATGTTTAAGGAGAATCGTATCAGACTTTAGGCGTCTATTTACACCTCTATTCATCCGAATTGGTTTGGGTTAGAATCAAATACATTTGATTCAATGGTTAACTGTCAATCCTTAATGTGCAACATAAGTTCTGAATCTGTGGTTTTATCAAGACTGGTTTGCACTGGTTTTCTGCGGACTTTGCTTAATTTGCCTTCATGTTGCTATGGTGCTTACTTGGCCTTGATCTGATTACTGGTACAGCTCATTTCTTAATGTCAAACTGCCTTTGAAAATATGTTTATTAGAACAATAGCTTTTTCATCCCTGCTTAGTGAAAATGTTGTTTTTAATCTCCAATTAGTTTATGCATGTGTCAGGCTTTTTATGTCTCTGTTGAAGCTATGTGTTTTGTCATGACCTGAGGTTATGAGTGCTGAAATCCTTAATTTAAAATGGGTATTAAAACAGGGCCTTAGTATTGACATTAAAATAGCCTTTTTACCTGTCAGATCTATCAGGAAATAGTTGATTCTATCACTTGGTGAGTTACTGCAGTGCATCTTGTAGATGGTACACCCGGCTGTTACTATTTGTTGATGGTGGCGGGTTTGAATGTTTGTGGAAGGGGGAGCAATCAAACTGACTGCTTTGTCCTGGATGGTATCGGGCCTCTTGAGTGTTGTTGGAGCTGCACTCATCCAGGCAAGTGGAGAGCATTCCATTACACTCCTGATTCGTGACTTGTAGATAGGCTTTAGGTGGATCAGCAGGTGAGTTACTCGCCATAGGATAATAATAATAATTATTATTATTCCTTGCCTTTGACCTACTCTTGTAGCTACAGTATTAATGTGTCTAGTCCAGTTCAGTTTCTGATCAATGGTAACCCCCAGGATGTTTATTGTGGGGATTCAACGATGGTAATGCCATTGAATTTCAAGGGGCGGTGGTTAGATCCTCTCTTGTAGAATATGATCATTACCTGGCGCTTAGGTGTCACAAATATAACTTGCTACTTGTCAGCCGAAGCCTGAATATTGTCCAGGTCTTCCTGCAATTGGACATGGACTGTTTTATTATCTGAGGAGTTGCGAATGGTGCTGAACATTGTGCAGTCACCTGCGAACATCCCCATTTTTGACCTTATGATCATCGAATCATAGAATTTACAGTGTAGTGATGACGGAGGCCATTCGGCCCATCGGGTTTGCACCGGCCCTTGAAAAGAGCACCCTACCCAAGCCCACACTTCCACCCCCGTAACCGAGTCTAATCTTTTTGAGGTCAGGAGCTGAATGACCCCAATGGAACCCAAACTGAGCGTCCATGTGCAGGTTATTGCTGAGTAAGTGCTGCTTGATTTCTCTGTTGATGACTCCTTCCATTGCTTTGCTGATGATGGAGAGTAGTCTGATGGGGCGGTATTTGGCTGGGTCGGATTTTTCCTGTTTCTTGTGTACCGGACAGATCTTGGCAATTTTCCACGTTGCTGGGTCGATGCCTGTGTTGTAACTATAGTGGAACAGCTTGGCTTGGGATGGGGCAAATTCTGGAGCACAAGTCTTCACTGCTATTGTCGGAATATTAGCAGGCCTCATAACCTTTGCAGTATACAGTGCATTAAGCCGTTTCTTGATATTACATGGAGTGAATTATATTGGCTGACATCTGTGATGCTGGGGACCTCCGGAGGAGACTGAGATGGATCATCCACTCAGCACTTCTGGCTGAAGATTGTTGTGAATGAAATGAAAATGAAAATCGCTTATTGTCACAAGTAGGCTTTAAATAAAGTTACTGTGAAAAGCCCCTAGTTGCTACATTCCGGCACCTGTCTGGGGAGGCTGGTACAGGAATTGAACCATGCTGCTGGCCTGCCTTGGTCTGCTTTAAAAGCCAGCGATTTAGCCCAGTGTGCTAAACCAGCCCCTAATGCCTCAGCTAATGGTGGCCGGTACATGGTAATCAGCAGAAGGTTTCCTTGCCCATGTTTAACCTGAAGACATGAGACTTCAAGGGGTCCAGAATCGATGTTGAGGACTCCCAAGGCAACTCTCTCCCGACCGTATACCACTGTGTTGCCCCGCCACCTCTGCTGGGTCTGTCCTGCCGGTGAGACAGGACATACCAGGAATGGTGATCGTGGTGTTTGGGACATTTTCTGTAAGGTACGATTTTGTCAGTATGAGTATGTCAGGGAGTTGCTTGACTAGTCCTCTGCTGACCTTTGTGGTATCCCACGTGCCTCTGCTCATAACTGCATCCAGGAGGTGACGGGCGCAATCTTTGTGAGGGCACACAACTGTGCCCATTTCAACCAAGATCAAGCTAGCCAGGAGGCAAGAGCCAAGGGATTAGCCAGGATGTCTGGCTTTCCACAGGTGCAAGGGGCCATTAACTGCACTCAGATGGTTTTCCGATCCCCATGTCATCAAGAAGTGCAGTTTGTCAACCACAAGGGCTTCTACTCCCTAAATGTTCAGCTGCTCTGCGACTGCGCCAAGCGAATCCTCCAAATGTTCCTGGGGAGTGTGCACGCCTCATACACCCTGAGCTGCTCTTAGATTCCCAATGTTTCTGAGGGCCCACAGCGGTTACTGGGTTACCTCCTCGGGGACAGGGGATACCCACTGAGGGACGTAACTGATGATGCATGTGCAGAGAGAGCAGGGTGCAGCTGGGACCAGATGCAAAAAGATTCAGGCTGCTACTCGCACTTCGGTGTAGCAGACCATCGAGTTGCTGAAAAAGAGGTTCCGGTGCTTGGACTAGTCTGGTGGAGCCCTGCAGTACAGTCAGCAGAGGGTGTAGTTCATCAGGCTCAGCTGCTGTGTCTTCCACAACCTGCAGGGGGTTAGCTGGACAACAGGATCTCCCTTTCCAGCTGGCAGCCCTCTTTAGGCCTTCCACCCTGCACCCCTCCCCCACATTACTCCCCAACAGCCTGTTGTCATGAGGCCAGCTCCAATATTAGCCTGCACACCAACATAGATTAACAGAAAAATTGCAAATGTAAATCGAAAGTAAAAATACTGCGACTAACACAGAGTGTGATCAGTACCTGACGAGAGAAAGTTGCAATTCAATTTACTTCCAGCACCTTTCAAGCAACAGATCATTACAACTTATTTCATAAAAACAACTCCTAGAGGTGACCTCAAGTTTAATAATGACAGAGTGTACCTTGCAGACACGATAGGGACTCAAATGGATAATTGTTTCTGCAGTATCTATAAAGGGAATAAACCAGTATAACTGCACTTGTACCAAGGGATCTGAAGTACTTAACAACAAGCTCGATGACACTAAATAAAAATAATACACCTTTCAGAAAGGATGTTGGCATCCTTCTTAGCTGTTTTCTGTTATGGTTAATAGATTTCATCTTGAGAATATTTCTTTGCAAGATTGGGACATGCTGTAGCAAAATAAAAGGTTAGGCATGAGCAGAATATAGAAAATTTATTGTACCTGCAGGTCATAACATTTGCAGTAGGGCCCAATATTTAATTTGATGGGGAAGATTTTCCTTTTTAGTATTTATTTACCCCTCCCCGTGCCCCCCCCCCACCCATTGGCGGAGGCAGTTTGCCATTGGCCATCAGCAGGATCTATGGTTGCCGATGGGAGGATCTTAGAGAAATTCACTGTAATTTTCTCAGTAAACATTCACACTAAGGTTTATTTTTGGCTTCAATCTCACCCTTGGAAGAGAAGGATTGCTGGACTGGAATCCCATCCTCTACCACTCAAATGTAATTCCACTGGCAAGTCAACCCTGGAGCCTCTTTATCTGTGCGCTTGAGTTCGTCACAGTATGGCCATTGGTGATGAGCGTAATAAGGCTCTGAGGTTTACTACAGAAGAAACAATTTGGAGAAAAATACCTTGAATACTATATTGGGGAGGTTGAATCCTGTTGCTGGAGTTGGAAGTGGGAGCTGATCCTGCTCTGAAGGGTGGTGCGACCCTGAGGTGGCATTTTGCTGGCAGTGGGCGATTAGCTGGCTGAAGATTGAGCTGCCATCCATTTCAAGATGCTGGACCAGCCTCAATAACTAGCCAGTCGCTCTGGTGAACATTGGGCCTGGAGGCGACCATTGCTGCCACAGGTGGGAAGTGGCCCTTAATTGGAGCAATAAGTGGCCTAATCAGCCACCTGATGAGTGGCTACAGTGTCAATGTGCCTACTGCTGGCAACATTCTATGGGAGCAAGGTGCCACTGGACCTGCCTCCTGACATCTTATCCTGCTCTATTGCCGGCCCTCCTAAATCCCAGTTTATCTCGTGGGAAGTTTCAGCCATGGACAATTGTATCTAATCTACTCTGATGGTCACAGATGCTATTCTGAGAGACTATCATCTTAAAGTAACACTTCTGGCAGCCCTTTAGGTTCCTTTATGACAACAGTTGACATGATCAGGTCAAATAATCCCAATTAATTCTTGAAATCGTCAGTTATGGGGCGTGATTCTTTGACCTCTTTACGTTCTCGCTTAAGCGGGAGAGGCCAAAAACGAGAACCACGGCAGGTGGCAAACAGTTTGTGATGCAACCGTCCTGCTCCCGTGGGTGAAATCGGGATCTCGTCGCAGCGTCGCGAGAAACCAATTATCACCACTTAACCCCAATTTTCATATAATTAATGGAAGCCACCTCGTATCCAATGGCCTCCCGTCATTCAGCGGCGTCCCCAGCAAATGGTCACGCTGGCGCCGTTTAGTACTCCTTTTGTTAAAATGTGAACTTGGAGGAAAGGCTTCTGTGGGGAGCGGACGTGAGTAGCCATCTTTGCTCACAGGATGGGCAGCACGGTGGCGCAGTGGTTAGCATTGCTGACTCACGATGCCGAGGTCCCAGGTTCGATCCCGGCTCTGGGTCACTGTCCGTGTGGAGTTTGCACATTCTCCCCGTGTCAGCGTGGGTTTCACCCCCACAACCCAAAGATGTGCAGGGCAGGTGGATTGGCCATGCTAAATTGCCCCTTAATTGGATACAGTAAATTAACCCCAGGGGTGCTGGGGTTGCCTCCCCAATGCTCGGCGGGGGTGAGGGACACTCGGCTGGGGTTGAGGGACAGTCCGCAGGGTTGGGCTGTCATAGGAGGGTGGGAGGTGCTGGGGGAGGGCAACCAATGGGCAATCAACCGTGGCAGCACCATGCCAACCCCTGGATTGCGTGTACCCATTCCGGATGCAACCCTTGTCCCTGCCCTTCTGCCCCAATGACCATCCATAACCCCCACAGACTGCCAAGGCCTCTGGAAGTGAGGTTCAAGGCTACTGCTGATTGGGAATTGGCTATCATGGTTAATTGATCACTTCACACATCCCAAGTGGATCCCCCATGTGTGGGCGGGCATGTAGCATGTGGGAGTCATTGCCTGGAGTGACATTGACATCTCCCCCTTAATGTCCCAGCTGCACCCTATCATCTCAATCAGTTCCGAGTACCTCTGTACCAGAGGCTCAGCATCAGGCTGGGACCCAGCTGGGTCCTGGGATCCAACAGCCCTCCAACTGCTGTCTCGCCTGGGGGTCCCTGCCGCCAACAGATGTGCATCAGCTTCCGTGCGGTGCTCACCAGATTGTGCCCCAGAAGCCTGTCCACTAACATTTCCCACCGAGGCGTGTGTATCTGCGCTGGTGGAGGGTGGAGATGACAGCTGTTCCACGACTATAACAGTTGCATCCTTGGAGCCTCTTCCTGGAATCAGGAGAGGGTGCCGCCCAGGACTGGCGGACACTGTCGGCTGGAGGACCTGCAGGAGAATGGACATGTGGTCAGTGGGAGGGATGGATCAGTCTGTAAGGCAATAACAACTCACTTTTGACAAGTTCCCGAGGAGGAGCACGGTGGTCCCTCACCTCTGTGGCGTCCGCCAACCTCCGCGTGGGTGACCACCCTGTCCTCGGCCACTTCAGTCACCAGGGCCCGCTCCTCAAAGAAGGTCAGGATTCTTAAGTCCAGCACCCCTCTGCAATTCTGGGCCCTACCCCGACAATTATGGGAGAGCTTTTCCTGAGGAAACACAGAGAGGGCATCGTTAGCCACAAGCATGGTTCACAGTGGTGGGAGGGTGTGTGTGGAGGGCGGGTTGTGGGGGAGGGTTGAAGGGGGAGGGAGTGGAGGAAGGGTTGAGGGCTGCATGGTGGGTAGATGTTCCCTTTGGAGGGGTGGGGGGAGGCATTGGTGTCTACTCAGTCGTGTTGCCCGATGTAGATCGTTGACATTCTTTCGGCACTGGAGGTTTGTCCTCCTGGTCACACTCCTCGAGCTGACTGCTGCCACCACCTCGTCCCGGTTAACACTGGCTGTCTTATGGCTGACTCTCTGGGACCCTCGAGGGAACAGGACATCCCTCCTGGCCTCCACGGCATCTAGCAGCCTCCCCAGGTCAGCATCCCCGAATCTTGGGTCTGGTCTCCTGGGCGCCATTATTGCGAGCTGGCTGGGGTTGGCTGAGCAAGTCCAGCTTAAGTGTTGGTTGACCTTGTTGGTTGACAGTCCCGGCGAATCAGCTGGGGAGCCTGTGGTGAATTATAAACCTCAGTAATTCACGCTGTATTGTACCACATGTATTGAGCCTGTACTCTGTACCAGATTGTGTGTAATCGCGCGGCCCTGCCCATAGGGGGAGATGAGGAGTTTGTATGGGGCTCCACCCTTGGCTCCGCCCATGGCTCCGCCCATGGCTCCTCCCCCAACCGGAAGTATAAAGATCAGTGCTGTGAGCCTGCTGCCAGTTCATCTCGAGTTCATCTCGTCACAGGCAGGCTCTGTTGTAAGATGATTAAAACCACTGTTCACTTCTTTTTTTTAAATATAAGTTTATATTACCCAATTATTTTTTCCAATTAAGGGGCAATTTAGTGTGGCCAATCCACCTATCTGCACATTTTTTTTGGGTTGTGGGGGCGAAACCCACGCAGACACGGGGAGAATGTGCAAACTCCACACGGACTGTGATCCAGAGCCGGGATCGAACCTGGGACCTCAGTGCCGTGAGGCAACTGTGCTAACCACTAGGCCACCGTGCTGCCCTACAATGTTCACTTTTAACCACGTGTCGCGTGAATTGATGGTCTAATCAATTTAATCGTCTTAAGAAACAGTAGGAAATTACTATGGAATCAGCCCTCAAACCTGATCGACTGGAACTCGACCCACAGGATGCAGAGGAGAAATAAATCTTTTCACACTGGCTCAGATGTTTCAAGGCCTACCTGGCTGAAGCAAGCACTACAGAAACTACGGAGGAACAGAAACTCAGCCTACTGCACATAAGGGTGAGCCATCGTATCTCTACTCAACTTAATTGTACCAACTCATATACGGAGGCCCTGGCCCTGCTCGACATAATGTACGTGAGGCCGGTCAATGAGGTCTGCACACGTAGACTAGACCAGACTAGCCATCCTCGGCTATGTCGTGGAAAACGGAGTCCTGGGCCCTGACCCGGATCGTATGCAGCCCCTCTTAGAACTCCCTCTCCCTCATTGACCAAGGCCCTCAAAAGGTGCCTGGGATTCTTCTCGTATTATGCCCAGTGGGTCGCTCAATATGCGGACAAAACCCGCCCACTCTTTAAGGCCATACTTTTTCCCATGTCAGCTGAGGCTCGCCAGGCCTTCAACTGCATCAAGGAGGACATCGCCAAGGCTGCTATGCGGGCGGTGGATGAATCCCCCCCTTTTCAGGTAGAGAGCGATGCCTCAGAGGTCGCTCTCGCAGCCACTCTGAATCAGGCAGGGAGACCAGTCGCCTTTTTCTCCTGAACCATCTCTGCTTCAGAACTTCGACACTCCTCAGTCGAAAAGGAAGCACAAGCCATTGTGGAGGCTATACGACACTGGAGGCATTACCTCGCAGGTTGAAGGTTCACCCTCATCACCGACCAAAGATCAGTTGCCTTCATGTTTGACAACTCTCAAAGGGGCAAATACGATATTATGTATCGACCGGGGAAGCTCAATGAGCCCCCAGATGCCCTGTCCCGCGGTATGTGTGCCAGCACGCAAAACGACCGCCTGAAAGCCATCCACAATGACCACTGCCACCCGGGGGTCACCCGGCTCGCCCACTACGTCAAATCTCGAAATCTGCCTTTCTCCACTGAGGAGGTAAAAGCCATCACCATGGATTGCCCGATCTGTGCGGAGTGCAAACCACACTTCTGTAGACCAGACGGGCCCACCTGGTCAAGGCTTCTCGGCCCTTTGAACGCCTCTCTATCGATTTCAAAGGGCCACTCCCCTTGACTAATCGGAATGTGTACTTCCTGAATGTCATCGACGTGTTCTCCCGCTTCCCCTTTGCTATCCCATGCCCCGATATGACCTCCCACACAGTCATTAGGGCCCTACATAGCATCTTCACCCTGTTTGCTTTCCCCAGCTACGTACACTGCGACAGGGGTTCATCCTTTATGAGCGACGAGCTGCGTCAGTACCTGCTCGACAAGGCATTGCCTCAAGCAGGACTACCAGCTGTAACCCCAGGGGGAACGGGCAGGTGGAGAGGGAGAATGCGATGGTCTGGAAGACCGTCCTACTGACTCTCCGGTCCAGGAAGCTCCCGACCTCCCATTGGCAGGAGGTTCTCCCCGACGCGCTCCATGCTATTTGGTCCCTCCTATGTACGGCCACCAACCAGACCCCTCTCGAGCGGTTCTTTGTTTTTTCCAGGGGCACTACCATGGGGGCTTCGCTCCCGGCATGGTTGAAGACACCGGGCCCAGTACTCCTCCGGAAGCACGTCATGGCACACAAAACTGATCCACTCGTAGAAAGAGTGCTCCTACTCCACTCAAACCCCCAATACGCCTTCATAGAGTACCCTGACGGCCGTCAGGACACTGTATCCCTCCGGGATCTAGCGCCTGCAGGATCCCACCACTACCACCACCGAGGTACCCCTCACACTACACCCCGTCCAACTCACCGCGCCCCACACCCCCGCACATGCCTGTTCGCTACCATGTTCCGCACACCCGCGCCCACAAACGTCCAGCGCTCCCCATCACCAGTCGAACCAGTCGGGTACGAAGCTCGGACAGAATCACCCCTGGAGTCAGCCATCGTACCCCAACCAACCGTTATCGTCCAGCCACCAGAAGAGGCTGCTACTCCGGTGCTCTGCCGATCACAATGGACAACTCTATAACCGGACAGACTCAATTTGTAGACCCATCATCCCCGCCGGACTTGATTTTTTTCACAGGGGTGAATGTGGTGAATTATAACCCTCAGTAATTCACACTGTATTGTACCACATGTATTGAGCCTGTACTCTGTACCGGATTGTGTGTAATCGCGCGACCCTGCCCATAGGGGGAGATGAGGAGTTTGTACGAGGCTCCAGTCTTGGCACCGCCCATGGCTCTGCCCATGGCTCCTCCCCCAACCGGAAGTATAAAGATCAGTGCTGTGAGCCTGCTGCCAGTTCATCTCGAGTTCATATCGTCCAGGCAGGCTCTGTTGTAAGACGATTAAAACCACTGTTCACTTCTAACCACGTGTCACTTGAATTGATGATCTTATCAGAGCCTTCATTTGCAGTGATACCCTGTGAGGCCTTGTAAAGTAGACCAATTAACGTTGAATACCATTGCCGGCCTCGCTGGGCCAAGTGCCAACAAGCTCGTGGCTATTTCCTCTCACTACCATACTTAGTAATCTTTCCGGAGAATTGCGCCCATTGTGCTGTTGAGGGTATCTTTCCTGTATTCTCTGGCTGATATTTCTGAAGCCACAATTGATCTTATAACCTTCCTCTAAAGCATTGTTGCTGCAGGTTCTCCTGGGTTGTCACACTCTGTGCGGTACTCTACCTAGTCTGGGAATCTTCCTCCACAATGTTACAGATGTGAGCAGTGCAGTCCATCACCTCTCCCATGCATGGAACCCACCTGCACTACAAGCAGAAATTATTGATGCTCCACGGCTGAAACCCTCGTCTCGAGGCCTCGTGGCTGAGGGCAATTATTGTTTGTTTCTCAGGAAGGCACAGCTGGCTCCTCATCCTTCCTTCCCAGCACCTCCTGCTCACTCGTGCTCAGTACATTATCTCCTTTTCAATCAAAATCATTACAAGTGCCAGTTTCTGGGCTGAAAAAATAATGTGCCATGATTGATTAATGAGCTGAATTTTAATCTGAAGGAGTGCGTGCGTTTGGTCTTGGGAATGCCAACTCCAGCTGACTTCTATATTTCACTCTAGTGCATTAGGTTGCAGGCAGGCAAACCCTCAGGCATTTTGCCAATAGCCATATATCAATTGCTCAATTAGAGCAATATTTCAACACACTTCTGACCTTAACATTAAGCCGTGAATTTCTCCTGAAGCTTGCCAGTGAAAACAAAGGGAGAGCGCAGCAGCAATTGAGGTAGCAGGATCAATCTCAGGCAAATATGTTTGTGATACTTTCGCTGAGAACCTGCTCTCTGCACTTCAGAGTAACTTTTTACAGTTTGGACCTTTGCTTTATCAAACCAGGATGCATGGTGTTTCTGTTGTCTTCGATTGGACCTAAGACGAAGACCTACATTATTGACATCAGCAAAAGCATCTGCAGCCTGCTGACCACATACTTGTTATTGCACACTGGAGAAAGGGGGGGGGGGCAGAAACGGGAGTAGCAGAGAGAGCACCAGCAGAGAGAGGACCAGCAGAGAGAGCACCAGCAGAGAGAGGACCAGCAGAGAGAGCACCAGCAGAGAGAGGATCAGCAGAGAGAGCACCAGCAGAGAGAGCGTGAGGCAAAGCGAGCAAATGCAAAGAGAGCATGAGAAGAGAAAGGATTAGCAGAGAGAGCAATAGCAAAGACAGCAGTAGCATTAAGATCAGCATTAACAGACAGACAGCAGAAGAGAGCAGTAGCAGAGAGAGCAGTAATATTAATAATAATCTCTTTATTGTCACAAGTATGAAGTTACTGTGAAAAGCCCCGAGTCGCCACACTGCTCGGGTAAGCTGGTACGGGAATTGAACCCGCGCTGCTGGCCTTGTTCTGCACTGAGCTAAACCAGCCCCACCTAGTAACAGTAACAGAGTGAGCAGTGGCAGTGAGAGCAGTAGCAGAGAGAGCAGCAGTAAAGAGAGCAATAGCTGAGAGAGCAGTAGCAGAGAGAGCAGTAGCAGAGAGAGCAGTAGCAGTGAGAGCAGTAGCAGAGAGAGCAGCAGCAGAGAGAGCAGTAGCAGAGAGAGCAGTAGCAGAGAGAGCAGTAGCTGAGAGAGCAGTAGCAGAGAGAGCAGTAGCAGAGAGAGCAGTAGCAGAGAGAGCAGTAGCAGAGAGAGCAGTAGCAGAGAGAGCAGTAGCAGAGAGAGCAGTAGCAGAGAGAGCAGTAGCAGTGAGAGCAGTAGCAGAGAGAGCAGTAGCAGAGAGAGCAGTAGCAGAGAGAGCAGTAGCTGAGAGAGCAGTAGCAAAGAGAGCAGTAGCAGAGAGAGCAGTAGCAGAGAGAGCAGTAGCAAAGAGAGCAGTAGCAGAGAGCGCAGTAGCAGTGAGAGCAGTAGCTGAGAGAGCAGTAGCAGAGAGAGCAGTAGCAGAGAGAGCAGTAGCAGAGAGAGCAGTAGCAGAGAGAGCAGTAGCAGAGAGAGCAGTAGCAGAGAGAGCAGTAGCAGAGAGAGCAGTAGCAGAGAGAGCAATAGCTGAGAGAGCAGCAGCAGAGAGAGCAGTAGCAGAAGGAGCAGTAGCTGAGAGAGCAGTAGCAGAGAGAGCAGTAGCTGAGAGAGCAGTAGCAGAGAGAGCAGTAGCAGAGAGTGCAGTAGCAGTGAGAGCAGTAGCTGAGAGAGCAGCAGCAGAGAGAGCAGTAGCTGAGAGAGCAGTAGCAGAGAGAGCAGTAGCAGAGAGAGCAGTAGCTGAGAGAGCAGTAGCAGAGAGAGCAGTAGCAGAGAATGGATTAGCAGAGAGTGCAGTAGCAGAGAATGGATTAGCAGAGAGTGCAGTAGCAGAGAGACCAGTAGCAGAGAGAGCAGTAGCAGAGAAAGGATTAGCAGAGAGGGTAGCAGAGAAAGGATTAGCAGAGAGGGTAGCAGAGAAAGGATTAGCAGAGAGAGCAGTAGCAGAGAGAGCAGTAACTGAGAGAGCAGTAGCTGAGAGAGCAGTGGCAGAGAAAGCAGCAGCAGAGAGAGCAGTAGCAGAAGGAGCAGTAGCAGAGAGAACATTAGCAGAGAATGGATTAGCAGAGAGAGCAGTAGCAGAGAGAGCAGTAGCAGAGAGAGCAGTAGCAGAGAGAGCAGTAGCAGAGAGAGCAGTAGCAGAGAGAGCAGTAGCAGAGAGAGCAGTAGCTGAGAGAGCAGTAGCAGAGAGAGCAGTAGCAGAAGGAGCAGTGGCAGAGAGAGCAGTAGCTGAGAGAGCAGTAGCAGAGAGAGCAGTAGCAGAGAGCGCAGTAGCAGAAGGAGCAGTGGCAGAGAGAGCAGTAGCTGAGAGAGCAGTAGCAGTGAGAGCAGTAGCAGTGAGAGCAGTAGCAGAGAGAGCAGTAGCTGAGAGAGCAGTAGCAGAGAGAGCAGTAGCAGAGAGAGCAGTGGCAGAGAGAGCAGTAGCTGAGAGAGCAGTAGCAGAGAGAGCAGTAGCTGAGAGAGCAGTAGCTGAGAGAGCAGTAGCAGAGAGAGCAGTAGCAGAGAGAGCAGTGGCAGAGAGAGCAGTAGCTGAGAGAGCAGTAGCAGAGAGAGCAGTAGCTGAGAGAGCAGTAGCTGAGAGAGCAGTAGCTGAGAGAGCAGTAGCAGAGAGAGCAGTAGCAGAGAGTGCAGTAGCAGTGAGAGCAGTAGCTGAGAGAGCAGCAGCAGAGAGAGCAGTAGCTGAGAGAGCAGTAGCAGAGAGAGCAGTAGCTGAGAGAGCAGTAGCAGAGAGAGCAGTAGCAGAGAATGGATTAGCAGAGAGTGCAGTAGCAGAGAATGGATTAGCAGAGAGTGCAGTAGCAGAGAGAGCAGTAGCAGAGAGACCAGTAGCAGAGAGAGCATTAGCAGAGAAAGGATTAGCAGAGAGGGTAGCAGAGAAAGGATTAGCAGAGAGGGTAGCAGAGAAAGGATTAGCAGAGAGAGCAGTAGCAGAGAGAGCAGTAGCTGAGAGAGCAGTAGCAGAAGGAGCAGTAGCAGAGAGAACATTAGCAGAGAGAGCAGTAGCAGAAGGAGCAGTAGCAGAGAGAACATTAGCAGAGAATGGATTAGCAGAGAGAGCAGTAGCAGAGAGAGCAGTAGCAGTGAGAGCAGTAGCAGAGAGAGCAGTAGCAGTGAGAGCAGTAGCAGAAGGAGCAGTAGCAGAGAGAACATTAGCAGAGAATGGATTAGCAGAGAGAGCAGTAGCTGAGAGAGCAGTAGCAGAGAGAGCAGTAGCAGAGAGAGCAGTAGCAGAGAGAGCAGTAGCAGAGAGGGTAGTAGCAGAGAGAGCAGTAGCAGTGAGAGCAGTAGCAGAGAGAGCAGTAGCAGTGAGAGCAGTAGCTGAGAGCGCAGTAGCAGTGAGAGCAGTAGCAGTGAGAGCAGTAGCTGAGAGAGCAGTAGCAGAGAGAGCAGTAGCAGAGAGAGCAGTAGCAGAGAGAGCAGTAGCAGAGAGAGCAGTAGCAGTGAGAGCAGTGGCAGAGAGAGCAGTAGCAGTGAGAGCAGTAGCAGGGAGAGCAGTAGCAGAGAGAGCAGTAGCTGAGAGAGCAGTAGCAGAGAGAGCAGTAGCAGAGAGAGCAGTGGCAGAGAGAGCAGTAGCAGAGAGAGCAGTAGCAGAGAGAGCAGTGGCAGAGAGAGCAGTAGCAGAGAGAGCAGTAGCAGAGAGGGTAGTAGCAGAGAGAGCAGTAGCAGAGAAAGGATTAGCAGAGAGGGTAGTAGCAGAGAGAGCAGTAGCAGAAAGAGCAGTAGCAGAGAGAGCAGTGGCAGAGAGAGCAGTAGCAGAGAGAGCAGTAGCAGAGAGGGTAGTAGCAGAGAGAGCAGTAGCAGAGAAAGGATTAGCAGAGAGGGTAGTAGCAGAGAGAGCAGTAGCAGAGAGAGCAGTAGCTGAGAGAGCAGTAGCAGAGAGAGCAGTAGCAGAGAGGGTAGTAGCAGAGAGAGCAGTAGCAGAGAAAGGATTAGCAGAGAGGGTAGTAGCAGAGAGAGCAGTAGCTGAGAGAGCAGTAGCAGAGAGAGCAGTAGCAGAGAGAGCAGTAGCAGAGAGAGCAGTAGCAGATAGGGTAGTAGCAGAAAGAGCAGTAGCAGAAAGAGCAGTAGCAGAGAGGGTAATGGCAGAGAGAGCAGTAGCAGAGAGAGCAGTAGCAGAGAGAGCAGTAGCAGAGAGAGCAGTAGCAGATAGGGTAGTAGCAGAAAGAGCAGTAGCAGAAAGAGCAGTAGCAGAGAGGGTAATGGCAGAGAGAGCAGTGGCAGAGAGGGTAGTAGCAGAAAGAGCAGTAGCAGAAAGAGCAGTAGCAGAGAGGGTAATGGCAGAGAGAGCAGTAGCAGAGAGAGCAGTAGCAGAGAGAGCAGTAGCAGAGAGAGCAGTAGCAGAGAGAGCAGTAGCTGAGAGAGCAGTAGCAGAGAGAGCAGTAGCAGAGAGAGCAGTAGCAGAGAGGGTAGTAGCAGAGAGAGCAGTAGCAGAGAGAGCAGTAGCAGAGAGAGCAGTAGCAGAGAGAGCAGTAGCAACGAGAGCAGTAGCAGAGAGAGCAGTAGCAGAGAGAGCAGTAGCAGAGAGAGCAGTAGCAGATAGGGTAGTAGCAGAAAGAGCAGTAGCAGAAAGAGCAGTAGCAGAGAGGGTAATGGCAGAGAGAGCAGTGGCAGAGAGAGCAGTAGCAGAGAGAGCAGTAGCAGAGAAAGGGTTAGCAGAGAGGGTAGTAGCAGAGAGAGCAGTAGCAGAGAGAGCAGTAGCTGAGAGAGCAGTGGCAGAGAGAGCAGTGGCAGAGAGGGTAATGGCAGAAAAAGCTGTAGCAGAAAGAGCAGTAGCACAAAGAGCAGTAGCAGAGACAGCAGTGGCAGAGAAAGCAGTAGCAGAGACAGCAGTGGCAGAGAGAGCAGTAGCAGAGAGGGTAATGGCAGAAAAAGCTGTAGCAGAGAGAGCAGTAGCAGAGACAGCAGTGCTGAAGAGACATTTGCTTCATCCTTGCATTTCTATTAATAGAATATGTTTAGTACAGCAGTTATTGGATCCTTTCCCTACTTTGCAACCCAGTTGTGCGCTCTCTCTGGTCGCGACGCTCTGGCCTCGTTACACTTGAGTGAGAGTGCAACGAGGCCTGTGAATAGCGGGCGAGGCCAAAAAGGAATTTTGCCACTCCCGTAGGCAGAATCGGATCCCGTCGTAGTGTGTGGTGGGAAACCAATGGTCTCCGCTTAAGGCCTATTTCCAAACAATTAACGGGGGCAACGCCATATCCAACAGGCTCCTGTGATTCGGTGGCCTCCCCTGGCGCCAACTGGTACTCCATTTTAAAAATGTGAAGCTGGCGGTGTTGTATTTTATATTTTCCCCGCGTCTTGACTGTGATAGAGAAATACAAGCATGATTCATTAGGTAAGCAAAACTGAACTTTATTTCCGAATTAGAACTGACTGCTAGCAGTATGGCTGAGATTTGAAGTCGGAAAGCAGTCAATTACAAACTGCTGAGTCCGTCCCAAGTCTGCGATATTACAGAAAAAGAAGGCGATTCTTATACATTATAGGATCAAGATAACATGAATACAACTTGGTCAGGAATTTGATCGAAAGTAAAATATAAGTAATAATCGTTACAATGGCGTCACCTTGCTGACCTTTAGGGGACTTGAGTTTCATATCATTATCTTGTCCTTGTTTTAAGAAAGGGAAGAATTTGTTCAGGAACAGGAAGAAATAGTTGTTCAGCTTGTTATGTATTAAGACTGCTTCTAGGTTCAAGCCTTATCTAGACTCTCAGAGTCACCCAGTTCTCAGGACATGCTGTCTCTGTGTATTCTGTGCCTTAGGTTATATGAAAATCAGTTTAAATTCACTTGTACCAAGAAAACTTGACTACTTTTCCCATCATGCCATTATTTGCTTCACACAATACCGCAGCGGGAGGCCTTCTGCTGGGAATTGAGGAGGTGAGTCGCTATCTTTGCTCACAGGCAAAGAGCTCAGGGGCAGGTTTGGTGCTCAGTGACGGGGGTGGGGGAGGCATCCTTAGCTGGGGTGGGCCGTAATTGGAGAGGCGCTGGGGGGAATGAAACGGCACGTGGCTGGTAGTGCATGGGCAGGGTGTGCTGGGTGTGGGTGAGGGGGCATCAATGGGGGAATGGATGGTCCAAGGTTGGGGGCTGCGCTGTTTGTTAGTCTAACACCTTCTTACAGATATTGAATGGTATGGATGATATTTGGACCCTGCAGTTGTGCTGCTGCTAGGCTGGGCAGCCAGATGTCGGAGACGGCAGCAGCATCTGCAGAGGCTCGATGTGGCGGCCTATGTGCCGGAACCCGCCTCACACCTGAGGACCTTGCCATCTATCATGCCTGGAGAAATGGGCCAAGGGTTCGGATGTTGGCCTGTGTTGTGGAGGAAAGTGACACGAGGCGTTATACTGATTGTGGTTAATGATTCCCCACTCTCCGGATGGTGCCGCCCCACTCTCCCCACCACCCCCTCACACCCTACTTACCCCACCCCGCTCTCTCCCCCCACCCCCAGTGCCCTCAGTGATCCTCAACGTGCTTAGCCTTCCTTGTTCTACCATTACATCTAGATGTAATGGGCAGCACGGTAGCATGGTGGTTAGCACAATTGCTTCACAGCTCCAGGGTCCCAGGTTCGATTCTGGCTTGGTTCACTGTCTGTGCGGAGTCTGAACGTTCTCCCCGTGTGTGCGTGGGTTTCTTCCGGGTGCTCCGGTTTTCTCCCACAGTCCAAAGATGTGCAGGTTAGGTGGATTGGTCATACTAAATTGCCCTGGGTGTTCAAAATTGCCCTTAGTGTTGGGTGGGGTTACTGGGTTATGGGGTTAGGGTGGAAGTGTGGGCTTGGGTAGGGTGCTCTTTCCAAGAGCCGGTGCAGACTCGATGGGCTGAATGGCCTCCTTCTGCAATGTAAATTCTATGACTCTATGTGTCCACAAGATACACATCTGGGGTGGAGGTAGCCAGCTGCTTACCCCATCCCGAGATCAGGGGTCAGGAGGCCCCGGGACACTGGGCGGCAGCACATGTATGCAGCGCCGCCCTCTTCCGTTTGCTGACTGCGAGACGCGGCATCATCAGAGGAGTGTAACTCGAGGGAGCTTGTGGCCACCATCCGCACTCCGTGGTATCGGTCCGGGTTGGCACCCAGCACCCTCTCCTCCCACTGGGTTCCCATAGGGCCCTGGAGAACAGAGGGGCAGCAGGTTGGAGCCCCAGCTGCCCCTGCATCATCTGGCCCTGCCAGAAGTGGCAGCTCCCATCTGTACCATTGTGTCGATGCCCTCGGCGATGCTCCTCATGTTTGGGCCATGCTCCACAGCACCTTGGCCATGCCCATCTGAGAGCGGGACATGTCATGCAGCACCTTATCAAGGTCAGCCTGGTACTGGGTCGCATATGCCAGCGAGTCAGACATTCTGCCGAGAACAACTGCGCGATGCCTTGGACACCTTCACTAATGCTGCTTGAAGTGTTGGCTAGTGTAGACTTGAGAGATGAACAGACACTTCAAACACTGATGAAGGTTAAACTCAATTTTATTAACTATTTCTAACTAACTAACACACGATGACTGTGGGTCGAAATGACGCTAATTTAAACTAGAGACCTAAGCCTTGTCCGAAGCAGTTGATTCTCTCAGCATGTGTTGTAATTCTGTGCTGGGCTGGTGAGTTCCTATTACACTCAGAGGCAGCACCCAGAATGAGCGGGAACCATGGTGCCCTCTGCCTTTATAGTGTGTGTATTCTAACTGGTGATTGGCTGCGGTGTTTGTATATGTTGATTGGTCCCTGTGTGTGTCCATCAGTGTGCGTCTGCACCATGATCTGTTGGTGTACATTTAGACATCCCTCCTTTTATAAAATAATGTTGATATAGGCATGTGATAATAAATAGTGTGGGTGTGTGGAGAATGTACCTAGCTACGTGTGAAGTGTGAAGACATATATACAAAGCTATATACAGGGAACAAGACTATTTACAGAGGAAGGTGCCTGGTGCAGATGACTACCATGAACTGGAACAACCAACGAATCTATTTACAAATCACTGGATAACAAATGCAACAATAAAGGATATAGGAAAAAGAACATTTCAGAGAGTCCACATGTGCACAGAGTTCATAAGTTCAGTCTCTGAGGTGGGCGACGAACTCTGGTTGACCGCCTCAAGGGTGGGGCAATGGCTGGTGCCTCAGGAGCCGGGAGGGCTGCAGCACTGTCTGGGACAGGCAGAGTGACTGGACGCGCCACACAGTCCATGGCGGGATCAGTAGGAGAGCTGGTCGGAGGATCCCGTGATGACCCTGGAACCAAGCGAAGAGCACGCCTGTTGTGGCACCGAATAGATCCATCCGGTAAGCGGACCAGGAAGGAGCGGGGGGCCATCTGCCTTAGAACGACAGCAAGCGCAGACCAGCCACCGTCCGGGAGGTGGATGCAAACTACGTCACATGGATGGATGTCGGGAAGGTCAGCAGCCCGTGAGTCGTAGGACGTTTTCTGCTGCAGTTGAGACATGTGCATGCGATGGAGCACGGGGACATAATCGAGGTTGGGAGGCACTGTCGTTCTGAGGGTGCAGTTCATTAGTAGCTGAGCAGGCGACAGGCCGGTGGAGAGCGGGGCGGAGCGATAGGCTAGCAGAGCAAGATCGGGACATTCGTCGCGCCACCGCCCTCTGCCTTTATAGTGTGTGTATTCTAACTGGTGATTGGCTGCGGTGTTTGTACATGTTGATTGGTCCCTGTGTGTATCCATCAGTGTGTGTCTGCACCATGATATACTGGTGTATATTATGACACTGCTGACATTGTGCACCAGGCTCTCCACTGTGGTCACCACCCTAGCGTGTTGGCCATGATGCCATGCATTGTCGGCAACATCTGTGCCCACAGCCTCTGGGACTCCTCCAAGATGCCATGGACCTGCTGGAGTGACGCTGACATCTGTCTCTGAATGGTCCAGCCGCTCCCTAACGTCTCCAGCAGCTCCAGGACAGCCTGGTCCATAAGCTCAGCTAGGTCCTGGGATCCAGCTGACCTCTGACTGCTGTCTCGCCTGGGCGTTCCTGCCTCCACCTGATGTACATCAGCAGCTCTGTGGTGCTCAACAGGTTGTGCCCCAGAAACCTGACCACTAATATTGCCCACCGAGATGTGTGTCTCTGCGTTGGTGGAGGGTGGTGATGACAACTGTGACTCATAGATTGTGGCATCCCGGAGCTCTCCTCCGAGGTGGTCTCATGGTAGTCAGAGGAGAGGGCCACCCAGGATGGGCTGGTGCCATTGGCTGGAGGAACTACAAGAGAATGATCATGTGGTCAGTGGAAGGATGGTTCAGTCTGTATGGCAATAACAGCTCACACTTGACAGGCACCTCCACATTGGTGACTGCTCTGTCCTCGGCCACCCTTCCCGTACCAGCCTCCCCGGACAGGCGCCGGAATGTGGTGACTAGGGGCTTTTCACAGTAACTTCATTGAAGCCTACTCGTGACAATAAGCGATTTTCATTTTTCATTTTCATTATCTCTAGGGCCCGTTCCTCGAAGATCGTAAGGATTCATATCTCCAGGGCTCCGCCTGTCTGGGCTGTCTCCCGGCAATTCTGGGAGAGCTTCTGCTGCGGACGCACAGAGAGGGCATGGTTAGCTGCATGTGTGGTTCACAGTGGGTGGGGTAGGGGGGCAGGGGTGGGGGGTAGTGGTGAAGGAAGTGTTGGGGGAGCAGTTAAAGGGAGAGGGTGGGTGAAGGGGAGTTTGGGGGCTGCATGGGGGATGCTTGCGTGGGGGAGGAAATGTTTTGAGGGCGAATGGGGATATGGTGTCAATTTGGTGCGGGTCGCTGGCCTTCTGGCGCACTGGAGGCCAGTCCTCCTGGTCAGTCTTCCCGAACTGACGGCTGCTGCCACTTCATCTCAGGTGGCGCTGGCTGCCCTGTGACTCCCCCTCCGGGATCCTCGGGGAATAGGACATCCCTCCAGGGCACGACTGCATCTAGGATCCTTGCTAGTTCTGCGTCTCTAAACCTTCGGGACAGTCTTCTCGGCGCCATGGCTGCGAGCTGAGTAGGGTTGGCTCGACAAGTGCTGTTTAAGTACTGCTTGACCTTCTAAGTGGAGGTGGGGGGGGCAGTGACTGGTGACCGTGGCCCCGGCAAAACGGCTGGCGAACCTTCATTTGGGCCGTGAAGCCCATGGGGCCTCATTAAGCCGACCAATTGACGTTGACTAGCGTTGTCGGCGTCGCCCGCTCGTTACCATACGTGGAATATTTCTGGAGCATCTCTTATTTGTCCTGTCAGTTCAAGTGCATCTGATCCTAGAAACAATTACAGTCTCTTAAGTGCTGATCCTAAAGTTTCATTTCTATGCACTCACAGGATGAATCAGTCAGGAACTGGAACCCCCCCCCCCCCCCCCCCCCCCCGGATATACCATGAGGCCCACCTGGGAAAGGTTTTGTTGTCTCCCGGTGGCATAATCTCTGGCAGCCAGGTGAAAATGCAGTCCCTCATCTCAGCGCTCATTAAATTCTATCACTTGGGGAGGAAACCAACTCACTTTCGTCCACAGAGAAAACAAAGTAACAGAGTTTTCTCTGAACGACTCACACTCTAATTAAATTTTCGCACATACTCAGAGCTGTTGTAGATGTCCTCATAACACAAATGGTTTCTCCTCCATTTTACTTGTTTCAATTTCCGACACTGCACTAGATAAGAACTTCAAATACGGTACCCGAGCCAATATTTATTGCTCAACATCACCACAAACAGATAAATCTTGTCATTATCACATTGGTGCTTGTGGGAGAATGCTGCAGTATTTGCAAATTGGTTGCCACTTTTGCTATGTTACCACACTGACTACATTTTGAAAGTACGTCAATAGCTGTGAAGCATTTTGGGACATGCTGGGGTTGCATAAGGTACCGCATAAACACTCGTATCCCTTTTGTCCTTCTTTGGTCCTTTGTTTTTTTCTCTCTCCCTCCCTCACTCTCTATCTTGCTGCTGGACCTGGATATAGCAAAGATCATGGGAAAATCTTATTAAAAATTATATTTAGACTCTTAAAGAAATCTGCCAAAATCCTGCTGCTCCTTCCTCCTCCACCAAGCCTGTGAATATTTATTCTACCATGTGTCGTCGTACATAATTCAAACATATCACTTTCAAACATGTGCAGGGTGTCACCACAGCATGTTGACAAAACTCGTGTAAATAGAGAAGGATGCCAACTATAGCTTGTTGGTTGGGGAAAAAGTATAGGGACAGAACCAAGTAAACGGGATTTAGATTAAGATCAGAAACTACTGAAAGCACTAAATAGATCAGGCAGCATCTGTGGGGAAAGAGTCAATAGTTTAAATCAATGAACTTTCATCAGGCATTTTGATTCTGTTTTTGTTTATTTTGTGAGTGTGGTTGAAATTATCCTGGTGAACTACTGGAAGGACCCCCACCAATTCACTATTCAGAATTCTGAGCAGGTGGAAGGACACCCAATTAAAAATGCGGGTTCTCCTTTACATTTCCAGGTTCAGATCGCAATGCCATCAGCCATGGTGGCTTCCCCAGCAGTTTGATAACCGCAGGAAGAGGAGACAGGACCAGAATAGACTCAAACAGATGAGTTTGTTTTGCTGTCTCTTTGGGGTCAGAGACAGCAGGAGTACTTTGCCAGGAGTGAAAAAGAAAGCTTACGCTTTTGAGATCCCCTCAATTACAACACAGGAGAGCAGATTGGTAATTCAAAGGCTTTAATTACCAGAGAACCAGACAGCTGCCGAGAAGTGTGCTCACAGCATGCTGCCCACTAAGCATCACCTTATATACAGTTTCCTGGGGGCGGAGCCAGAGGCGGAGTCCCCCAGGGTTCCAAGCCCAGTCTTAAAGGGGCCATCGTATTAAAGGCAAGGTACAGTTACCACAGTTATACCGATACCATTCATCACAGCTTTGCATGCCAACAATTTCACCATACACCACATTCACCACATCCCACAACTTCTTGAATGCAAGATAACCCTGGAATCCAATCCAGCCATCTAATTTGTGTTGATGGGCAGTGTTTGAATTGCTCAGTGCTTTGCTACGTTTTTGTCTAAATGCTGCCATTTGGAGTGGGAAACCGGTCCTTCTCTATCTTTGAGGGTCTTTTCCTCCACTTTAAACTTTCCCCTTCAACAGTGGATATTTGAGATGATATATATCTGGACTGTATGACTCTATGGGCGTGATTCAGTGACTGCCTTGCGCCAGGTGGGAATCTGAGCGCACCGGATGAATAGTGGGAGAGGGTAAAATTAAGATTCACGCCAGGCGCGAACCATTTTGCGATTCACCCAGCCACTTCTGATGGAGAGTTTCGGATGTCATTAACCCTAATGTTCATGCATTTCAATCTCATTAACAACATTGAAGGTGAATGCAGCAACCTCCCGGGAATCACCCAGCAGGAAGTGACGTGGGCGTCGTTTGGTACTTGTTTTCAAAAACGTGGAGCTGATGCAATGGCGACTGGGGGGAAGTGAGGGGGTGAGTAGCCATTTCCATTTTCCGACATGCAGTTGAAGGGCACCAGAGCTGCTGCACAAGTACTTGGGGGGTGTGGGGGATCCCGCAAGGGGGCTGGGCTTGGTCATGGGGCTGATGTGTTCCAGGTCGGTAGTTGCTCCTGGGCCAGGGTGGGGGGGGGGGGGGGGGGCGGTGAGGGGCTTTGCATCTGTGAGGCTTTCAAGCCATCTTTAAGTGTTGTGGAGATCCATAACAGGGGAATCTACAGCTGCTGCCTACCTATCCGACCAAACACTTCCAGGATAGAGCCCTGCGGCAGCTTTTATCCTGAAAGTCAATTTCACCTCCTTTGACTGTGAGCAGCCTCTAGCTACACAGCTGAAGGCTACTTCAAATAAAGAATTAGCCTTCTTAGTTATGAGAGCACTTCACAGCTGCAGGATGCGGTTTGTTGCTTGCTCCTACTGGTGGCTGCAGATACCTGGAGGCTGCTGTTGCTGCTTCCTCTCTTTTCTGAAGCAGGAGAAAGAAGGACCATTTTTTCTACAATAACTGGGTCCTGGAAGGCTGGGCTCAGGGGGATGTATGAGTCCAGAAGACAATCCGGTTTGAAGAAGACTCCGTGGGACCTGGTACATGACATTGATCCAAATGGGCCACCTGATGAGGCCATTGAAGAAATGCTTTCACAGGTTGCTGATGCTTTTGTTGCTGGTATGGTGAGTGCTGCATATAACTAGAATGTCACCGTGGGTTAAACACACTGGAAGTCAAGATGTTCAACTGCACCTTGAATGCCAGTGAATATGTGCACGCCAGGATTTGGTTCCAGTGAGATTGGGCCATGTGGGAGGGCCTGCAAAGTTGTGGCTCCTGGACGGACAATGCCACTGATACATGGAACAAGTAACACATTGATTGACAGATAATTTCTACAACAAAGGTCTGGACATGATAACACATTTTCAGGCTTATCCCCCGTTTCTGTTGAGGAACCTTTGAGGGGTGACACCGTGTATTTGTTTTATTGTGAAAATGAGCTGATATAACTTTGTATTGGTACCAATATGGAACGGTGATGTTTCCTTATTGTTTAATGGTTAGCACGACGTGTGGAATGCTACGTAGTTGATTTTCAAATCTTTTTTTACTGTTAACCGTTTCATAAAAATATTCTCGACTCTCAAGTGCCTCCTCGAAGGCACGGGTTCCATGTCTCGGACAATGATTAGTGCACTGCGTGTCCAGCAAACATTGATGCCTGAACAGTGTGTCCGTACTCCAGGAGCATCAGCACCATTGAGGCAGCTGCCAACAATTAAACACTAAAGAGCTGGCCTTCACCACTGAGGACTCTCTCACGGCCAAAGGGTAAGTGTCCTAATGAGTGGAGGACAGCTGAGCATGGCCTGCGTCATATTCCCAACAGAGGCCTGGGGTCTAGGGGCTCCTGAGCAGGGCAGGAGTGAGTGTGCAGAGCGAGGTTTGCCAGCACAAGAGGCTTGCAGGAAGACACTCAGAGAGAAGGCAGTACAGGTAAGGGTGGGGGAGGCTTGGGGGAGTTGATGGTTCTGGGGTGGAAGTCCGAACAGATTGTTGGTTTCTGTCTTTCTTCAATTCCTTCCAGATAAAACTATGTTTGCTGGTGTTGATCCGGCAGAGGCTGCCCTCAGTGCTTATTCTAGCTGAAGGGAGCGAACATTGTAGACGAAAGCAATGCCAACAGAGGGTACAAGGGATATACACTAAGGATGGTTCATGACGCCGGTGCAGAGGCCTGAGACTGAGGCAGAGACCCGATACAATGAGGCCCATTTTGCCACCTGTGCTGTCATTTAATGGTGCATTAGGCAGCTTAAAATAAGTTTCCGATGCCTTGACCACTCTGGCGGTGCCTTGCAGAGCGGGCCTCCCACTATGGGTGGCCTGCTGTGCTTTCAACAATCTGGCTCAGCAGCAGGGTGAAATGCTGGAGGAGGAAGAGGAAGCAGAGGGACATGTGGTTTCGTCTGAAGAGGAGGTGGTGGACCAGGAGGACAAGCCCGAGGGGGAGCCGAAGGATGGAGGACAGGCTGCGATGAATGTCCGATATGCCAGGAGGACGAGGGAGGCCCTCATCATCTCAGGATTCTCTTTGAACGATGCTGCGCCCATCAGCTCAGCAGCTCCCAACCCACCCGTTTCCCTCCCTCCAAACCAAGCCCTCCCATGTCACTCCTTCCCTCCCTCCCATCTGCCCCCCCCCCCCCCCCCCCCCCCCCCCCCCCCCGCCTTAACACCGTCCCCTCCTTGACCACCTTGTTTTCGTCTCCAAGGGTCTGTGGAACTTTGCTCCAGGTGATGGGCCAGTTTTGGCAATGTCAGTAGGGGAGTGATGATAACTCCCTGTGAGGAAAGCTCTGGTGCTTCTCAGATTATGCTAATGCCTAAATCCTGTCTTTCTGCTGACAGCACGCTCACACCCATCCTCTGAATGGGATCTGCATTGGGGCATTTTGATCTTGGACCACTGTGCTGTGGGGGGGGGGGTGTGTGTGTGTGTGTGTGTGTATGTGTGTGGGGGTGGGGAAGCAGAGGAGAACAGGGAGTTGAGGTATGGCAGGCCCGCTGGAAGGTTAACATGACTGAGACGTCACATGTGTCAGATGTGACATGTTTTAATAGTGAACATTTTACTGTGACAGATCTCCATTCCCCCCTAGTTACAGATAGTGACCTCGCCAGTGGCCACTCAGTGCTTCTCACTCTTCTGGTCTTTTGTGGCCTAGTGCTATGTCGAGGTGTGTACCCAGGATGCATATCAGAGGTGGAGGCAGCCTGCCGCTTTCCATACCCTGTGGCTTTTGGTGTCCCTGGTGGCCATCCTCTGCAGGGGTGGAGCTGGAGCCAGAGGGCCCTGGCTGACTTACTAATGTCACTGGCATCGCTATGCCACCTTGTCCTGCCTGCTGCCCTTGTGATGCGCTGGCGTCGGGAGAGGGGATTTGGAAGAACTGGAGACCGCCATCATCTCCCTGGTGGCAGGCCCTGGGCAGGCCGCTAGCGTTTCCTCCTCATTGATGGTGCCCATTGTTATGACACCCTGTACAGGTGTGTGGCCAATTCAAGCCCCACTCGTCTCGGAGTCAGAACTCAAGTGAATTCACCAATAATTTTTACAAAAATACCCAAAATCTTTAGCTCTTGGCTGCCAATAATTACAGGCACCAGATAGTAAGTTAAATACAATTTCTGTTTATTTATAACAAAACAAATATGCAGTAAATACAGCTGCTTAATGATAAGCTAATACCTGGCTCCCCCTTTAACTATCCCACCCTCTACCCTCACAAAAAGCAGACACACAGAGGGGTGGAAAGGGGTAAAAATAATAAGTATTAAGGTCAAAAAATAAGAGTCCTTGCTTCAGAAGATGAGTCCTTTCATAGTCTCATAGAATTTTCAGTGCAGAAGGAGGCCATTCGGCCCATCGAGCCTGCACCGGCTCCCGGAAAGAGCACCCTACCCAAGGTCAACACCGCCACCCTATCCCCATAAATCAGTAACCCCACCCAACACTAAGGGCAATTTTGGACACTAAGGGCAATTTATCATGGCCAATCCACCTAACCTGCACATCTTTGGACTGTGGGAGGAAACCGGAGCACCCGGAGGAAACCCACGCACACACGGGGAGGATGTACAGACTCCGCACAGACAGTGACCCAAGCCGGAATCGAACCTGGGACGCTGGAACTGTGAAGCAATTGTGCTATCCACAATGCTACCGTGCTGCTTACAGTATCCAGTGCACTTTCTTCACAGTATGAGTGTGGATTAAAGTCTCTGGTTCACAGACCCTAATGACCATCCTTGCAATTAGCAATATCTGACTCGCAGTTTTTCCAGCAGAGGCCTCTGGCTTCACATCAGCCTTTTCTGCAGAGTGATTCATCATATTCTGGATTCAGCTTGCATCAGCCTGTTCTGGAGAGAGTTGGTTCCCACGGTGGCCTTTTGGTGAGAATCCGCTGACTATTTGGGGAAAAGCAGAGTGGGAAAAAGAGAGGTGTTCCCTCTTAGCTGCCAAAGCTAAATTTAAAGCTCCTTAGGTCTCTGAACCATTTCAGTGAGAACAGATCCAGTCACCACCCATTACTGGGCAGAACACAGCCTTTAGGGCCAAGTCATTGGCCGTCAGCTAAATAAATCAAACGAAACTCAGCCAATCTCTATCATTGATGCTGGTCAGTCCACAACTCCAGTCAAAACCAGCACAGGCTTCTGCTCAAACTAAAGGCTCAGGCCACTTTCCTTGGAGACACAGGCCCATAAATCATCCAAGGACTAATAGCAAAAATAAAAGAAAGGGGAAATAAGGGAATGAACAGGAACAAACAGGAAGGGTCCTTACACCGTAGGGCCCTGGAGAACTCCATTGGATGGAGGGGCAGCTGAAGTGAGCGGCAGAGGCCTCTGAATCATTTGGCGCTGCCAGTCCTGGAGGCTCTCTACTATCTGCACAATGGTATCAATGCCATCAGCGATGGTCCTCAGTGACTGGGCCATGCTCTGAAGTGCCTCAGCAATGTCCACCTACATTGTGGACATCCTGCTCCAGGTTTTCCACTGTGGCCACCGCATGAGCATTGTTGGCCTGGGTGCCATGCATGCTTGGCAACATCTCCAGAGACCAAGCCATGGAGACACTTCCAATCGGCTATGCAGTCACTGGAATGTATCTGCTATCCCCTCCTGAATGTCATGGCTGTGGCCTATCATCTGCATGAGCTCTGGAAGAATCTTATTCAGAGGCTCAGCATCTGACTGGGTCCCAGCTGTGTGAAGGGATCCAGCAGACCTCCGAATGCTGACTCCCTCGGAGGTTCCTGCCTCCACCTGATGTGCCTCAGAAACTTGTCCACTAATGTCGCCCAGCAAGGAGTGCGTCTCTGCGCCCGTGAAAGGTCGAGGTGACAGCTGTGAAGCATCACTGATGATCTCATCAGAGCTCTCCTCCGATGTGTTCTTTTGGGTGGGGGGGGGGGGGGGGGGGGGGGAATGACTCCGGATGGCCCAACCTCATCAGACAATGAACATATGGTCAGTGAGAGGGAAGGACCCAGCTATCGCGTAACTCCCGCCAAATCTGCCCAAAATCAGACTTTAACTTTGGTCCGCTGAATCGCACCCCATGTCTCTATATATTCCCTGTTCTTCCACCATATTCCTGAGCTATGCGACACTCCCCTCTGCGATTCTACTTTATTCACACAAGCTGAAAGTGAGGAACGAACAATTCGATTCAGACCAACACTCCGCATCATACAGGGTAAAATTCCAAATTATCTCCAATTCCAAATTTGTCTCACAATTTTTCTGTCAGGACTGTTAATCTGCTTCATATTGACACTGCAAGTGAAATTCAAATGGAATCAGAGATTGGATTTTCCCAGTGGAGGAAAGAATTGGGAAGTGGGAAGAGAGAGGGCATAACACATCCTTGCAGCTTGTTGGAGGTTGTTGATCTTCCAATATTGGACAACGGTCACACTTGTCGTGCTGCCCACGTTGACATCCGCTGCCACTGTCTCCTAGGCGACATTGCTCACCCTGCTGCTGGTCATCTGACCCCTTCGGCGGAACAGGGTGCCCTACCTCTCATCGACAGCATCCGGGTCACAAACATGGCCCCCAATGTCAGCCTATCGCAAAGCACGATTTTCAGGGGTCAAGCCAGAGAGGTGGGTCATCTGCCTAATTAGTGGCCGGGGGAAATGCAAATGGAGTCAGGACACCAGGAAAGTGGGTCACATTCTGGCCCGAGTCAGCAGCCATTGTTGTGGCTGTCATCTGTGTGAGGTCCTGACAGAAAGAGAGGATCTTCACCTTCAAAGTGGCCGTGGAAATGAAGAGTTGCAACCCAGGATAGGGAAGGGAAAAGTTGATGATTGAAATTTCATTGTTGCTCAATATAGTTTTTATCCAGGTTTCACTTATATGCATCAAATAAAATGGTTTCAGCACTGCTGCCTCATTCTCACCAGGCTGCAGCTAGTCAGCTTCAGAGAGGTCCTACCCTTCAACCGCCCCCAGGAAAATCACAGGAAGCCAGATGGCGAGCTCTAAATGAGCACCCTGATGACCTCATCAATTCCAATTAACAAGGACGGTGACTTCATGTCCTGGACCTCCACACCCACTCTTTTCTCCACTTGCCCCTGTGCTCGGAAATGCCATCAGGGTCAGGAATGGAAGCAGCAGACCAGCCCACAGGCTGCCTGCAACATTTTCTTTGCTGCTCTGCCTCCATTTGGGATGGGAATTGTGGTGATATGTATCACTGTAAATACACAAGGGGTTAATGTAAACACACTACGACTAAGTAAACACTGGAGGGAGCACCAGAGACATCATGACAAGCAGACATACAGCTAATGAACACATAGAATAGGACATGACCAATGGGCAGTCAAGACACCCAGAGGTGACACTACCACAAGGGAGCATTACACATCCCATATATAAGGACAGGGCACACATGCACTAGAAAGGAGCAGTCACCTTGTTGGGAGTTTTCTATAGGCCCCCCAATAGCAGCAGAGATGTGGAGGAACAGATTGGGAAACAGATTTTGGAAAGGTGCAGAAGTCACAGGGTAGTCATGGGTGACTTCAACTTCCCAAACATTGAGTGGAAACTCTTTAGATCAAATAATTTGGATGGGGTGGTGTTTGTGCAGTGTGTCCAGGAAACTTTTCTAACACAGTATGTAGATTGTCCGACCAGAAGGGAGGCCATATTGGATTTGGTACTTGGTAACGAACCAGGGCAGGTGATAGATTTGTTAGTGGGGGAGCATTTTGGAGGTAGTGACCACAATTCTGTGACTTTCACTTTAGTTATGGAGAGGGATAGGTGTGTGCAACAGGGCAAGGTTTATAATTGGGGGAAGGGTAAATACAATGCTGTCAGACAAGAATTGAAGTGCAGAAGTTGGGAACATAGGCTGTCAGGGAAGGACACAAGTGAAATGTGGAACTTGTTCAAGGAACAGGTACGGCGTGTCTTTGATATGTATGTCCCTGTCAGGCTGGGAAGAGATGGTCGAGTGAAGGAACCATGGTTGACAAGAGAGGTTGAATGTCTTGTTAAGAGGAAGAAGGAGACTTATGTAAGGCTGAAGAAACAAGGTTCAGACAGGGCGCTGGAGGGATACAAGATAGCCAGGAGGGAACTGAAGAAAGGGATTAGGAGAGCTAAGAGAGGGCATGAAAAATCTTTGGCAGGTAGGATCAAGGAAAACCCCAAGGCCTTTTACACATATGTGAGAAATATGAGAATGACTAGAGCGAGGGTAGGTCCGATCAAGGACAGTAGCGGGAGATTGTGTACTGAGTCTGAAGAGATAGGAGAGGTCTTGAACAAGTATTTTTCTTCAGTATTTACAAACGAGAGGGGCCATATTGTTGGAGAGGACAGTGTGAAACAGACTGATAAGCTCGAGGAGATACTTGTCAGGAAGGAAGATGTGTTGCGCGTTTTGAAAAACTTGAGGATAGACAAGTCCCCCGGGCCTGACGGGATATATCCAAGAATTCTATGGGAAGCAAGAAATGAAATTGCAGAGCCATTGGCAATGATCTTTTCGTCCTCGCTGTCAACAGGGGTGGTACCAGAGGATTGGAGAGTGGCGAATGTCGTGCCCCTGTTCAAAAAAGGGAATAGGGATAACCCTGGGAATTACAGGCCAGTTAGTCTTACTTTGGTGGTAGGCAAAGTAATGGAAAGGGTACTGAGGGATAGGATTTCTGAGCATCTGGAAAGGCACTGCTTGATTAGGGATAGTCAGCACGGATTTGTGAGGGGTAGGTCTTGCCTTACAAGTCTTATTGACTTCTTTGAGGAGGTGACCAAGCATGTAGATGAAGGTAAAGCAGTGGATGTAGTGTACATGGATTTTAGTAAAGCATTTGATAAGGTTCAGCATTGTAGGCTTGTGCAGAAAGTAAGGAGGCATGGGATAGTAGGAAATTTGGCCAGTTGGATAACAAACTGGCTAACCGATAGAAGACAGAGTGGTGGTGGATGGCAAATATTCAGCCTGGAGCCCAGTTATCAGTGGCGTACCGCAGGGATCAGTTCTGGGTCCTCTGCTGTTTGTGATTTTCATTAACGACGTGGATGAGGGAGTTGAAGGGTGGGTCAGTAAATTTGCAGATGATATGAAGATTCGTGGAGTTGTGGATAGTGAGGAGGGCTGTTGTCGGCTTCAAAGAGACATAGATAGAATGCAGAGCTGGGCTGAGAAGAGGCAGATGGAGTTTAACCCTGACAAGTGTGAGGTTGTCCATTTTGGAAGGACAAATATGAATGCGGAATACAGGGTTAACGGTTGGGTTCTTGGCAATGTGGAGGAGCAGAGAGATCTTGGGGTCTATGTTCATAGATCTTTGAAAGTTGCCACTCAAGTGGATAGAGCTGTGAAGAAGGCCTATGGTGTGCTAGCGTTCATTAGCAGAGGGATTGAATTTAAGAGCCGTGAGGTGATGATGCAGCTGTACAAAACCTTCGTCAGGCCACATTTGGAGTACTGTGTGCAGTTCTGGTCGCCTCATTTTAGGAAGGATGTGGAAGCTTTGGAAAAGGTGCAAAGGAGATTTACCAGGATGTTGCCTGGAATGGAGAGTAGGTCATACGAGGAAAGGTTGAGGGTGCTAGGCCTTTTCTCATTAGAACGGAGAAGGATGAGGGGCGACTTGATAGAGGTTTATAAGATGATTAGGGGAATAGATAGAGTAGACAGTCAGAGACTTTTTCCCCGGGTGGAACACACCATTACAAGGGGACATAAATTTAAGATAAATGGTGGAAGATATAGAGGGGGTGTCAGAGGTAGGTTCTTTACCCAGAGAGTAGTGGGGGCATGGAATGCACTGCCTGTGGAACTAGTTGAGTCGGAAACGTTAGGGACCTTCAAGCGGCTATTGGATAGGTACATGGATTAGGGTAGAATAATGGAGTGTAGGTTAACTTCTTAAGGGCAGCACGGTAGCATTGTGGATAGCACAATTGCTTCACAGCTCCAGGGTCCCAAGTTCGATTTCGACTTGGGTCACTGTCTGTGTGGTGTCTGCACATCCTCCACGTGTGTGCGTGGGTTTCCTCCGGGTACTCCGGTTTCCTCCCACAGTCCAAAGATGTGCAGGTTGGGTGGATTGGCCATGAAAAATTGTCCAAAATTCTATGATAATTCTATGCTCTGTCTCTTTCCACAGGTGACACTTAGAGAGTAGGACAGTGGCAGATCAGAAGCATCACACCCACCACGTGGCTTAGAGCAGACTGGTTAGTTAGACTGAGTTACTGAGGCAAGATTATCAGGAGAGTCAAACCCATAGAGAACTGTGCTAATGGTTCAATTAATCACATTGAACTTCAAAGTCTGGAGTATCTTTTGGTCAAAGCTGCATCGAGTTGCAGCCTGTGTTATCCCAGAGTACATAACACAACAAGAATATGAGGCGCTAAATGTCAATGAACCCAGAAAGTTGGGCAACTTAGCAGCATTAAAATATCTTTCTCTTCTCTATCAAGCCGAACACATTTTTATTATGAAAACTGATCATTAGTATTTCCTTCTTAAAGTATGTTATTTGATAGTATGTATTGTAATTCCTTATTATATTTGAGCCATCGTTAATTGCAATTGTGCTTCCATAGATTTTCCATGGCATCTTGGAATGCTGTGACGTTAAAAATGTACTGAGGACCGCCAGCATGAAATCCTTAAAGAAATTAAATACGATTCATTTACTAGTACAGGGTAATTATGTTAATGTTATTTTTACATTACCTGAATAATTTGACATTGTCAATTGACATTTCCTGTATTTAAACCTATTCTTTTAATTTGACGACTCTGCTTATTGCATCTTTTTAAAGAATAAAGATTTCATTAATCTTTTCGCTATGGTGTATTTAATTTTGATTAATTACCAAAAAAAATAATATTTTTACAGCAATTATTTCCGACTGCAGAAAGCACAATGCAGAAACCAAATTTCGGCACATTGTGGAAAAATTTAATTTCTGAATTTAAGCAATTCACTAATGGCTTACGTTGCAAGGTCACTTGAATTAAAGTTGCCACGTCCTATTTCTTAGGCCTTTGATTCCCATTGAAACTCAAAAAAGATAAATAAATCCTTTAATTACTTTCTGATAATTTTCTTTTGAAATGCAAAACTCAATCTGGAGAACAGCAAGAGTAACATTTGAAAATCGTTACAAATTTACAGCACTCTTTATTTTTCTCCGAGGAGACAGTGAAATCACTACCCCTCTGCCAGGACAACTGTTTGTGAAAAATCTGGTCACTATGGTTACCATTGTGCTGAGAAATATCTGTGGAAGTGACCATGGATACCAAAAGCAATTAAAGCTTGGGCTTAGATTTTCTTGTCTTGGTTTCCAGAATTTAAAGGATCAGTTTTATAATCGCGGTTGAAGAAGTTAATAAGGACCCACCTGCAATAATTATTTTTCACTCTTATTACATATACGATTTGAAGCAGAAATTGTTGGCTGAATTTATTGCAAAACGATTTTGGCCCTGGGAAGGTGGTGGTCGGGCTTCTTGAACCATGTAATAATATAATAATAATAGTCGCTTATTGTCACAAGTAGGCTTCAATGAAGTTACTGTGATGGTGCTAAACTGGGAATTCGAGAATACCGACACAGCGATTATACAGGAACAACACATTTCCTAGTGTGATACTTGCAGAGAAATTGGAGGTGATGGTGCTCTCTGTAATATTTATGCTCCTGTTGTTCCTGGTGCACTGGTCACAGGGAACGTGTTGTCATTAAAGCTGTTCCGTTCAGTCGTTGAGCAGTAACACGCTAAGTAAATGTACTGCAGCCACCATGATTGGCAGTGGAGGGAGTGGAGATTGAGTATAGTTCTCACAGAACCTGCACTCATACATGTCATTGTGAAATTACGGCACTGAAGAGGCCATTCAACCCATCAAGTCTATGCTGGGTGTGCTGCACATTTTGGTGGAGTGAAAAGGCCCCAGGATACTTGATGGGAAATTATTCAGAGGCTGACCTCAGGGTCTACCACCCTGCCGATCTGAAAATAATTTCATAATCTGAAAAAGAAAGCTACGGTTGGGTAAGAAAATTTCCCTTACGACTATAAGGCCAAAATTGTCTGGTTGAAGTTTGAAAAATGTTGGTCTGGATTCTCCGTTCCTGAGACTAAGTGTTGATGCTGGGGCAGGATTCGTGGGCTTCCATGACAGCAAAAAGTGGATCAATACAGTGACCGCTGAGGGGCTAGCATCAGCGCCACGTGGATCACAATCGATTCCAATGGGAAGCGGTGCCGGATTCACTGCATTGATGATTTACACTCAGGAGGCTGACAAGCTGCAGCCACATAGATACATTTTACTCCCCACACACACCAGCCCAGCCAACAAGTGGCAGCAAGAAGCGCAGCCTTCCGGTTCACTGACGAGGAACTAGAGACACTGCTGGACGCCATAGATGAGGGGCGGGCGACCCCGTACCCTGGGATGAGAAGGAGGTTGCTAGCCGCGGCCGTTCGCTGGACCTGGCATAGGTGGCAGGGGTGGTCAGCCCCATGGGGAACACCGTCCGTACCAGATGCAGTGCTGGAAAAAACTGCACAAACTTCTCAGGGTGGCCAGGGTGAGTAGGCGGCACTGTGCCCCTAACACTAACCCCCACTCCACACACCTGTAACCCCACCACCCCACCCGGAGGACGGCCAAACTCCCACACTACACCATATGCCGGCATCCAACCGGCCACCATGGTCGGGTGCCCAGGCCACTGAAGCCGTCAGCTACCCACCTCCTGGGCTGCTGTCTAACACTGTGTGTTTTCTGCTCCACACCCCCCCCACTCATAACCACCGGGTGTGGAAGAAGACCTGGAGGGGGACCACAAGACCTGCGGCCCCTCACCGCAGCAGAGCAGAGGGCACTGGACATGGTTGGCGGGCCCGAAGAAAGGGCAGTTGCTGGGGTGAATGTTGGCATCGGGCAAGGAAGTGAGACCCCACTGAGTTCCTGTTCCCCATGGCATGTGTGGCACCCTCCCACCAATGCCCCCACACCACTCCCATACCCCCACTTCACCACCATCACTACCCCTACACCTCCCCCCCCTCCCCAACACCCCCCTCTCCCCAACACCTCCCTCCCCCTCCCCACCACCCACTCTCTCCCTGGCCCTGGCAAGGATCCCCCCACCCCAGCCAGCCGAGCCAGTGTTGGGACCAGCAGCCCATGGTCATGCTGCTCTGTGTCCTATTTTCTCTCTCTCCCTCATCAGCATGGCGCCTGTTGCTCCATTTGTGACAGCACAAGTGAACCGCGCTGCGGTCAATTCCCCCCAGTGGAGGTGGAGAATCGTGGAGATGCCGGAGAATACAGGGTCAGGCTCACTAATGAAATGTAAACGTTGTGTCCTGTACGTGTGGAGTGGAACGCACTGATGTCGCTGTCAAGGCGACGGAGAATTGCGATCAGGCGTAAACCCTCCGTCCTCCACGATTTCAGCGTCAAAACCGATTCTCCGCCCAATTGCTTTTCCCGATTTTGGCGACGGCCAAAGGAGAATCCCACCCGTTATCTATGCAATATTCATCTGCTTGACATACAAAATAATTATTGCCATGCCAGGTGGCTCTTTAATGGAACAGCAGAGCAATGAAGAAAAATGGACCACACGGTGAAAAGGCGTTAAGGGAAAATTGCATCTTTGCAAGGAAATGATACAAAATTTGTGATGCATTGAAAATATGTGCTGGTGGATGAAGGTCTCAGACTCCTCTCGAATCAGGCCTAAGGCCTCACCTCCACAATGCCAGCAAGCTGCAGATGGCAATCAGGTGCAACAACACCCCTCACAGATCTGGGTCACTTGAAAATCATCCAGCTCCAATGCTGAACAGACCCATGTTAATTCACAGTGTAAGTGCAAGTCGCGGCCTGCAGTGCTGCTGTAATTGCTGCGTCAACCCATGGCTCAGTTGGCAGCCGTCTCACCTCTGAGGCAGAGGTTGTTGGGTTCAAATCCCCCTCCAGGAATTGAGTACAATAACCAAGACTGTTATTCCAGTTGAATGCTGAGCCCAGCAACAACTGTATGGTCAGTAATGCTGTCTTTCAGATGAGCAAAACAAAGGCCCTTTCTACCCTCTCAGGCGAACCTGCTCTAAGAAGAGTCGTGGATTTATCCCTGGTATCCTGGTTAATATCCATCCCATAATGAACATCACAAAAACAGATTGTCTGATTATTAGCATTATTGTGGGAGTTTGCTGGATGCAAATTGGCTGCTGCACTTCCTACAGTACAACAGTAACAGCAATTGAAGAGTATTTAATTGCCTGTGAAGTTCTATGGGATGGCCTGTGCTCAAGAATGATGCATAAATGTCCAAGTCTTTCTTTCTGAATTGCTGTGTAGCCAAGAATACGTTCCCTGATCCTCTTATTCATATTGAAGTAAATGCCATCTGGTAAGAGTATAAGAATGTCATACACAGGGTAAAAACTATATGCATGAATGCGCCAGTGACATTTCTACCCTAGTGCAACATGTACTTTCAAAACAGTGTACCCCTATTGGGGGGGGGGGCATAGTAGGTTTAAGAAATATTGATTAAATAGAGGCCAGAACACCAAGACACCTGGTTCTTCTTCAAATTGTGCCTCATAGCACAGAGAAAACTCAAGAACTTTGCTGCATAGTGGCTATTGTTCAGTTACAACAGCAGGCAGAAAGCACACATTTCTGCCAGGAAGTGCGCTCCCTGCCATATTGGGTAAGAACATACAAGAGATGTCCTCTACTCATGCCTGACGGAAAGAATTTATACAGTGTCAATTATGTGAAATCTGTGTACTCTGCCAGGGTAAGAGAAACTTCTCCTGAGTTTGTACTAATATTCATAAGGTCATCATGCATTGGCTGAGTTCCGATCCACAGGGACCTCACACACTACCAGAACAAGGAACATCACCACTCATACACACACTTTTATATCCTCATCTCTTTCCACATCCCGCCACAAGTCACGTCCTAAACTGATACAGTGCCCCATTCAGCACACACAGAAAGTAGACAAGCTTATCATTTGCTTTGGTATCTGTCCTGCTCACCATTTGCCTTTATGCAGGAAAATATCATCCACAACAACAGGGAGACATACAGACTGGAGGGGTCGGAGGGATATTGGAACTCAGGTCACTCACCCACTATGAAGGAGCAGGCAGCAGAGTTGTCTGATAAGGACCGGGACTGCGGCTGTGCCAAAAATGAGTTTGGTATCGCCCAACAAACCAGTGAGGTCCCACCCAACAAAACAGTGAGTGCTCTTTAATGTAGGTGACCATCCAATCTCTAATTTTCTCTTCTATCTATTACAGGCAGCAGCAGGTAAGGGGTGACGCTTTATATCAGGCCATCAACCCCAGCCCCCCAGACCATTTTGGAGAAAGACCCTGAGGAACCACTCACTGTAGAACGTTCACATTGTTCAACTGCACCCTCCACCAGCGCAGACTCACATCTTGGTGGGACCTAGTTCCAAAGCAGGCTCAGGGGTCACCATCTGGTGAGCACAGCACAGATTCTGGTTCATAGCAGGTGGAGGCAGTGACAGCTGAGGTCACCAATACCCAGGGGACTGCTGGAGGCCAGGCTCCTGTTGAGTCTGATTCTGATGGTGAACCTCTGGAATCGGCCTTCAGAGAGATGGTGGGGCTCCAGTGGCACAGCAGGCAGGGTTGTCAGAGGCCACCAGCAGATTAGAATGCAGGATGAAGGAGCCCATCCATCGCTTTGGCTGATCTCATGGCACCATCATGCCAGTGCATTGAGGTCATCATTGGAAGATGGCGACATCCATGGAGATCTTGGTCTTGCAGTTTGTGCCAGACACGTGCTTGGACCTGCAAATGACCACTAAAGCTTCCATGTAATGTTTGTCAGGCTTGGGTGCGGTAACATTTTAAGTAATAGTAGAGGATCTTAAGTGCTAATGGTAGCATTTTGTTTGAAATCATGACCATGTATACAGCTGGACATCACTCCGATTGTAGTACTCATTTTCCACTTGCATGGTGCAGATCTATGGATCTAGCTAGGACTTGGTGAGCCTTGGGATGTCTGCTAGATGGCAATGACTGTACAAGGTCACAGATCTGTGTCGAGGCCACAGACACTGGACTATTAAATGGGAGGTCTAGCTAACATAGCGTGACATAGCCCTGAACCAGCAGTCTAATGGCCAATTGGCATGGTTATCTGATCATCATCATGCATAGTGTGCTAGGTTTCCTTGTACATATCTGAAATTACTAGGCTGAAAACATGGTGGCCTTAAATGGGATCAGAGTGAAATTTCATTTCATCTGATATATGGGCTGGAATTCTCCAATAATGGGGCTATGTACCCACGCCCGCGAAAAAACACACGCAAATTACCTGGAGAAAGTCCAGGGTCATTCGCCGATTAGCAGGGGGCTAGCAGGGCCCCGGAGTGGTCCTCACAGCTCTGGCTGCCGATATGGGGTCCTGCAGTTCCGGTCGGGGTCCGCGCATGCGCAAGGCGGCCGACCCGCACGACATGGCCGACCCACACCGCGGACTGGCACCGAAAACATAGGGCCCCCCCCAAATCGCGCGCACCCCCGGATCGGTGGCCCCCGATTGGTAGCCTGGATGTCCTGGAGGCGCCCCCCCCCCCCCCCCGCCGTGAATGATTCCCCCCCCCCACTCACCACCAGGGCGGCCGCGGACTGAGTCCGCAGTCACCATGCCGAGTTCCTGACGGGTGGAACCATGAGAGAACCATGCCGGCGGGACATCGACCAGCTGCACTCAGTGAATCGCCGCGGGGGCCTCTTTAAATGGCCCCCGACTGGCGCCACGCGACCGCGCGCGATTAGCGGAGATTCCCCAGAGAATCGCGGGAGCAGCGTCAGACCCAATCTCGGGTTTGACGCCCATTTTCCGCCCCCGCGCTGATCGCGATTTCGGCTTGGAGAATCATGCCCATGCTTTTTATTATCAATGGAGTAACAAAGTAATGCCTAAATGCAGTGTTAACAGAGTGCTGGCCAATGATTAGACGATGGTGCTGCTGAAGCTCTCTCCATGAACACTTAGGCTCACACCCATGACTGAGAGTGACAGATCACTTTGTCCAAAAGAAACATTTCATGCTGGGGCTCAGTATGAGGATGAAACCTGACCATTATTCTTTCATGAGGAATGACCTGTGGAGAGTTGTCACAGTCTGCATTCAGATAATGCCTCAGACATTTATATGAGAACCATTGATTGGCATTTGCAGCACTCCAGGCACATTGCCGTGAGTGCACTGAGCTTTGCAGTGCTATTCCTGCCTTTTGAAGGCTGCAATGGGCAGTGAAATGTTGGTGCAATGTTTGAAAGGCTGCATCATGTCTACTTGTTTCACAGTGTTCGCCGGTGGGCTTGTTAACCCGTTACAGTATGGCCAAATGCTGCAGAGGCTGCCCAGTCGCCAAAGAAGGAGACCTTCATCACAAAAGATTGTGACTCATCATTCTGAGATTGATATCATTCATTAAGATGTAGAGGATAGCAAAGAATGTGTTAATGTTGTGCCTGCATTGAGGGCACAGGTGAAAAAGGCTTGTGTGATCTATTTACCTTCGTCATCCTGGACATTTGTGGCTATAGGGATCTCACAGACATGTCTGCTGCATCGGGATTGGGATATGGCTTATTTCTAAGGGTTCCTCACCATCCTGGCCTGATTGACCTTAGCCCTATTGATAACCCCTCATTGGAGGAGTCGGTGCAGTTCCTCCATCTCCCCATCTGGAAACACATCCTCCATTTGGAGCACCAGATTGTGGAGAAAGCAGCAGCCATGATGATACGGGATACCCTCTGGGCAGAGTACTGGAAAGTTCCACCAGACCAGTCCAGATGCCTGAAATGCATCTTCAGCATGTCAATAGTCTGTTCAATTAAGGAGTGTGTTGCAGAATTAGCCACAGTGTATCTTTTCTCCAAAGCACTCTGACAGCCAAATGGGCATCGTTATCCACGTCGCTGGTAAGCCAGCCCTGGATGCACTGGAGGACATTGAAAAACCTGCGAATAACTCACAGTTCGTGAGTTATGTGAACTCCCTGCAAACCTGAATAATCTGATTTTGGTGGCCATAGATCTGCTGAACGTTGAGAAAGTGAAAGGCTTTCTATTGGTGAATTGCAGTGGCTGCTACCAGGGAGCTGGTAAAGCCACACGTGTGCAATCGATGGCACCCTATACCTGCTGCAAACCCCACTGGTCTGGCAACCTGGCTGGCTTCATCCAGGCAGAACTGGTAATTGTTTGCCATGTTGAATAAGGTATCAGTGACCTCTTAGATGCATTTATGAGCTGAAGATTGTTATATTCCTCAGAGGCCCTCAGTGGAACCATGAAACAAGCAAAAGGTTTGAGTGCGGCAGTCACCCGTGGAGCAAACAGCAGTGGATGATTTCCAACCCATGGACATGAGATCTTCTTGAAGGATGTGGCAGATGTGAGCCATCACATCCCTTAACAAGTGAAGGCCTTTATGGCACCGTCTCTCGCTCATCTACATATATGAGAAGCCTCTTTGGTAAACACTGGGCTAAGCCAAATGCCTCTGTGGGATGGGTCTGTCAGCCTCAGTTTCTGGGTTTTGATCGGGCTTTCCTGGCTCATGTTCGTCAAGGTGAGGCTCTTCCCTTTGCCCTGCATGATGGCGACAAACCCTTCTTCTCCTCTGCAGTTACCTGATTGCCACAAAAAAGGCAACGTTGTTTACTTCACCCATTGTGCACACCTCTTTTTCTGTTCAGGACATTGCACAGATACATGATTGAACAGTACCCTGCAATTATTATCTTCCTTAGCCAAGCTAGAGAATCATTGTAATCCCTTGGTTGGCCTCATTACAGGGATTACATCTCCAGATAGTTCCTTGTGTCTGTCACACAGCCCTGAGATCACTCGAAGAATCCGCCACCTCCCCGCACACCAAACACTCCAGGCACTATCACAAAATGGTAGGATCTGATGAGTGCTAAAAGCTTCAGTTAAGGCACTGTCAGGCTGATTTCTTTGGAGTAGACTAGCGCCCAACCTTGTACTAATGTAATGAATGTAGTTGTGGAAGCATCAAAACGTGAAGCTCTCCACTGAAATAGAACATAGAACATAGAACAGTACAGCACAGAACAGGCCCTTCGGCCCTCAATGTTGTGCCGAGCCACGATCACCCTACTCAAACCCACGTATCCACCCTATACCCATAACCCAACAACCCCCCCCCTTAACCTTACTTTAATTAGGACACTACGGGCAATTTAGCATGGCCAATCCACCTAACCCGCACATCTTTGGACTGTGGGAGAAAACCGGAGCACCCGGAGGAAACCCACGCACACACGGGGAGGACGTGCAGACTCCACACAGACAGTGACCCAGCCGGGAATCGAACCTGGGACCCTGGAGCTGTGAAGCATTTATGCTAACCACCATGCTACCCTGCTGCCCCTGAGTAGGTCTTTGGAGCTTTTTGCATCTACCGTTTAGCCATTGCCCCTTTGTAGTTGGATCCTGCTGACTATCACACATCCCGATGAGAGGGACAAATGGGCATTTAGAATCAATCAACGTTTGACCCAAAGCCACAATACATTCTTGCAGGAATATGCACCATGAGCTAATCCTCCATTTTGCATTTGCATCTTCCTAACATGTCACAGCCGAGCCTTGCTCTCCCTGTCCTGATGTGTAAATTATTAGAGTGCACCTTCAATCTGCCCAAAGGTACAGTAGCCAACTCCTCCCACAAGCCTTCAGACCCCTCCCCTGGTGATGTTCTTTAGATTGTTTTTCAATTGCGTCATTCTATTGGCTGTCAAAATGGTGTTGCTCCACTTCTATAATGGGACCAGCTTCCAACACCGCACTGTGACATTCCAAATCCTGGAAGAGCACCAGATACACATTTCCTGTTGCAATAGGGAAGTTATGTTGCAATTGTATAAGGTGTTAGTGCGGCCACACCTGGAGTATTGTGTTCAGTTTTGGTCTCCTTACTTGAGAAAGGACGTACTGGTGCTGGAGGGTGTGCAGAGGAGATTCACTAGGTTAATCCCAGAGCTGAAGGGGTTGGATTATGAGGAGAGGTTGAGTAGACTGGGACTGTACTCGTTGGAATTTAGAAGGATGAGGGGGGATCTTATAGAAACATTTAAAATTATGAAGGGAATAGATAGGATAGATGCGGGCAGGTTGTTTCCACTGGCGGGTGACAGCAGAACTAGGGGACATAGCCTCAAAATAAGGGGAAGTAGATTTAGGACTGAGTTTAGGAGGAACTTCTTCACCCAAAGGGTTGTGAATGTATGGAATTCCTTGCCCAGTGAAGCAGTTGAGGCTCCTTCATTACATGTTTTTAAGATAAAGATAGATAGTTTTTTGAAGAATAAAGGGATTAAGGGTTACGGTGTTCGGGCCGGAAAGTGGAGCTGAGTCCACAAAAGATCAGCCACGATCTAATTGAATGGCGGAGCAGGCTCGAGGGGCCAGATGGCCTACTCCTGCTCCTAGTTCTTATGTTCTTATGTTCTTATGCTCAATCTCCTTCCTCCTTTTCTCATCCTGGATCCCATCATGACTGTTGTTGATATCACTGTCCAGCCTCCTGAAATGTTTTCAGCGGAATTCCTGATGCCCTACGTCTCCCTGCCCTCCCTCCCTCTCTAACATGAGGCCCAATGTACAGTCACGTTGCGAGATCACCCCACCAATCAAATCATCGGGTATTCCCACTGTATTCCCTGTGCCCCATCACAGCTGTCTCTCCCAACTGTGACTGGCTATCTGTAGTCCAGTACCAAGCCCCCAACTCTAGGACCAAAATGTTTTAGGGACTGACAGGGCAGATAGGCCCTCCCCCTGTCTAGACTGGGACCTGGACAAGTGAGCGAAGCACAGCTCTGTTACATGGTGGCAATTACCCAGGACTGTCTATTATTCTGGCTCCGACTAATTTTTAGCACAGTTGCACTGGACTGGCTCTGCTTTCTGGCCCTGAATAAATGCCTCCCCACACATCCCTCGGGCATGCGTCTCTGTTCACATCTTCCCAGCCATCCTGCCCCTGCCCACCCCCCACCCCCAGTCATCTGTTTCTCCCCTTTTACCACAGGCTTCCGTTCAAGCTCCCCCGCCACCCCCAGTCATCTGTTTCTCCCCTTTTCCCACAGGCTTCCATTCAAGCTCCCCCCCCCACCCCGCCCCCGATCTCATCAAGCCCTGAGCCCCAATGGAAGTCAGAAGCGGAAAATTGCAAACCATTTTGCACGGGAAACATTTGGCTGCTCATTCATTCCACCCACCATATTGCCTGGGCCTGGAAAATTCTGCTCAACATCTTTGATAGTACATCATTTCCTCAGTTCTCCAACAGAGTATTGTTATGTTCCTTGCATTGTTCTCCAAGATAGCCAAAGTGACAAAGAACATAAAGCTATATGTTACTTTAGTCTTAAATCTGTAATAAATCAATCTACGGATTCTCCATCTTCTTGCACTCTCGTTTTAAAGATAAACCGTTCATACGTTTCATTAATTTGAGCTTCACAATGAAGATCAGATTTTTCCATAACGATATTATATATTTTTTAATCACCTGTGGAGAATTGGAAAAAGTTATAAAGTTCAATACCTGTGGTCCAGCCATTGTTAAAAATACTGTGAGTTTTCTGTTATCACTAGCATTATCTAAATCTGAGGCAGAGAGGTATAGTTGAAATTGCTGCTTAAATATTTTCCAATTTACATCAATTTTACGAGAAGTCCTGAACTGTCGCAGAGTTTTCAGTTTCTCCATTAGGTCTGGACTTGCCTGTGTGTTGAAGTAACTGGTCTGGAAGCAGTCTTGCCGTCGAAGTCTGAGCACATGCTGGTTTTCTTTCTTCTTAGATTCTAACTATTTTCTAATTAAATTACTTCAGTAATTTCCTGGTACTATTTGAGTACAAATTTCCACTACTGGTAGCATGTTATGCTCCTTGTATTGTTCTCCAAGATAGCCAAGTTGTAGTGTTGACAAAGAACATGAAGCTATATGTTTAAATCAAAACTAATTTATTTTACACTACTTAACTTGGTTCGCACACTCTACTGAGAAACAGTTAACAAAATAATAGTATTGAATCGATGATACAGTAATTAATAATCTCTCCAATGCAGGCATTTTCAAAGCCGGGGTCCCAATTGCACAAATTTGTGCGCAACAGCCACAACAGCTGGCTTTTAACAATGCCGGCTGCGAGTGGCCTTCAGAATGACAGCCACGACCATATAATAAAATGCAGGCATACTGCGCACACGTGCCCATTCATCGGTGCGCCTGTGCAAATTCTGCACATGCGCACCGATGAGCGGGCACACATGCGCAATGTGTTCGCATTTTTTATATGGTCACGGCCATCATATTTACCAGAACACTGTGCAGTAACTTCAATCTTATTTAAAATGTTTATGATTAGAATTTCATTCCCTCTATAATGAAAACAAATGAGTTCTTAAAAAAAAGTTGTTGAAAGCCAGCTGCTGTGGCTGTTGCGCTCGAATTTGCGCAATCGGAGACGCAGGAGAAGATTTGTTTTTAAATTCAAAGTAATCTTCCTGCCTGAAGAGAGGCCAAGAGCAGGTCATGCCCCCTGAACGTCAACGCCACGTGCTTTGGGCGTGATTGCGATTCCTCCATTTTGGCAGCAACAAAGAAGTAAATGAGGACCATACAGGCTCACCTCTTGCATGAAAGATAAGAGAAAATGGTGGGTTGCGAATTTTGGCCAGCATGGGCTGCGAAGGTCGGCCTACCTGAGTCGCCAAGGTTGGCCGGGTCGCGTAGGTTGACCAGCGTGGGTCGTGAAGGTCGGCCAGCGTGGGTCTTGAAGGTTGGCTGGTTGGTAAAATTAGGTCCCCGGGAAAAAAGTTTGAAAAACACTGCTCTAATATATAACCTACACTCTAACTCAACTTCACACTATCCTTCTACATCAACTTCTCCAACAGCTTCTCACAGAATGTCCAGTGACGCAGCCTTTTATAAGACTACTTAATGATGCTGTCTCGTGTTGATAAACATGAACATCATCTTGTTAACCCTTTACTCTCCTTAGATTATACATATCATTGCAAGTATCAGTCTCAAGTTTCTGTCATTGAGGTTGAACCTATGACTGATGATCTTCTGATGTAAAGATGAGGCTGCTACCATTAGGCCAAGGGTGACCTCTTGTAGATCTCAGTGAGTTTCATTTTTACTGAACAGCAAAAAGGCTAAATAGATTATCATCTGAAATATTGAACAGCAAAGCTGCTGCACCTGTAGCCATTAGATGAGCTTAAAATACAGTAAATGTGTGAGTATTGAGTAGGGCAAGTTCCTGAAGATGCATTATGATGTGCATTACACATTAGTTGCAAAGAAGGCCTCAGCACCAAATAAAAGAAGACATGGGAATACTCCATGGATTTCCTAGCCTTTGAATGCTCCATCCAACTATAGTAAGAGTGTTGCTATTACTGCTTGTCACTATGTCTTTTCTGGCTAAGTGTAAATATGGGTGAAGGAATGAATGATTATGTTTGATTCTTGAAGCATTAAAATCAGTTACAGCATATAGGTCTCACTCACTAGCAACAGCACGAAGCTCTGTCACATTCAGCACTTGTTGCATGGAAAGTGCATTACAACAATCAATCCAAACTGCCTTTCTTCATTTATTGCATCTATATCACAAAATGAGGTGGGTTAAAATGTAAGCATTTCTGACAAACACGATATCCCAGGGTAATTCCAATTGGGATCAGCAGAAGATAAATGTCAATGATGGGTTGATTCAAGTGCAAAATATCAAAAGGTGACTGAAGTAATAGTTAAATGCATAGATTTACACAAAAGGCATACTCACAATAACAAATCAACTTTTGACAGTGAAGATTATCCTTCTGTAAAGTAACAGCAATTTTCATTGAGGGATGGTCAGTCAATACAATGCAGCCTTATTCCCATCTGGCTCAGCCTAATTTGTTGTATTTGCAAGGCCATTTTGTAAATGACCAAAGTTGACATGTAAATCAGTTGTTGAATGATATTGCATAAAATAATTACTTCAGCAGTAAAATATGATATAAACTACCACTGTACTTACAAAACTGCACACTGTGTCAAATGTTCATAGAGACCTGTGTCTCAATATAGATCACAGAATCACAGAATTATTATTATTATGGCACAGAGGGAGGCCATTTGTCCCATCGTGTCTGACGAGCATCATGGCTTGGTGCCACTCCCTGGCTTTTCTATGTACCACTGCACATTGTTTCCTTTCAAGTAATCATCTAATGCCCTCTTGAATGCTTCGATTCAACCTGCTTCCACAATACATCCAGGCAGTGCATTTTAAACCCAGGAATGTATTGTCATCTATATAACTTTTCCAATGACACAAGTGTATCTATTTCATCTCCATTCCTCTTGTCCTCTCTCCTCAATCCTCTCTTTCTCCCTGAAAACTCCTACCCATATTCAAGGTCAACGTTTGACTTTGCTGCCTCATGTGGAATCTTATCTCACACTCCAGAAGAATATTCACTGCCTCCCATCTGTATTGATCCCCATATATGATCCCTCATCTTTGTCCCTTCAAGTTCAAGGAGTTCCAATTTGAGTATACTTTAATATTTAATTGGATTGGCTTTTCATTGCTGTATCTTGCTGCATTGCGTCATAACCAGCTACTGGTGAGTAAAGATAAGACAGGTGTTGCTTTCTTTATTAACATCTTCTTAAACCAATTTCCGCTGCCTCTCCATTCTCATCCCTAACTCATAGATTTCTTAGTCACGAACAAAGAGCCATTAGTTTAGTTTCTTCTTGCGTCTTCTCTCTCCCTTGTGCAACAAGCTGAGCCCCGCAGAATCCCCTACTCTAGACCTGAATACTCACTCTCTAATTTCTCTCCAACACCCTCCACGTACTTTTCAAAATTATTTTTTCCATATCACCCAATTTCTGCATCATTGACCCCATTCCCACTGTACAGCTAACCACCATGTTTGTCCTCCGAGCTCCCAAACAACTGTAGATGTTTTCCTATCCCTAGTATCATTTTTGCTGCCTCCAGCCTCCTGTTCCTCTTCATTATCTTTGAAAGTGTTGTCATCACCCAGATCCATTGACCGATCACCCATAGCTACCTGTTTGAATCCCTAATAATATTTCAACTGTTCAAACAACACCAAGCTATGCCTAGCAGAAGTCACAGACAACTGTACCTGTGATCCAGGTGTATTGTCTGTCATGCTCCTCCTCCATTTCTTGGCAGATTTTGACAGGATTAAATAAACCGTACTTCAATGTCTTTCTTCTGTTACTCAGCTCAATGAGACCTCCGCCATTCACTCTCAGTTATCTGATTACAGTCACAGGAACTCTAGCAATGGCTTCTCTTCCTTCTCATGTACAATCATCAATTAGGTCCATCAAGGATCTATCCTTGTCCCTCTCCCATTCCATCCTTTCTTCATCTAACGCTGGGCATTGGGGCAAATTTCTCCATCAGGGACTAAGTCGTCTGGCGGGAGAGGAGACAGGGAGTGTTTCCTGCTGCAGAAGCTGACAGGAAACAAGGCCATATCTTCCACCCCAGCGTAATTAATTAATTATGCATGCAGGGGTTTTCTACTGTCTTCTGTGGCAGGGTGGACTTGATGGCAAACATCTCGCCATCACATCTGGGTGCTATATTTAAAAGGCACCCGACATCACTGAGCCACCATTGAAGAAAGAAGATGGATCTCCAGGACCACAATGAGGCTGGATGAATTACCTCCTCGAAGACACTGAAGCTGGAAGATCATCCTGATAGATAAAAACCCCATCTTGCTGTGTTGACCTTTGGACAAGCTTCCATTCTCATAGGTGTGGAGGGTCTGGATTGCAAGATGGATGCCTGGGTACTGTGGTGATTGATGGTGGTGGTTCAGATCCCTACAGTAGTGATGGCACTTATATACTGAACACAGTCCAAGGAAACAACATGGCTGTTTGGTTTTGGGGCATGACCGTGTAACACTGTTAATATGACATGGCCACATGTGGTCTGGATCCTGATTGTCTGACCAGGTTCTAGGGAACAGAATGTGCGAGTATTTCTCCCATCACATAATACCTCTTTCCCTTTTGTCACCACTTCAGAAGGGCACCACTCACGTTGGTTTCAACCTTTGGTTGCAAGAGAGACTAGGTAACAGGAATTGTGGTCCTCGTGCAGCGCGAGAACATGCACAGTATGGAAGATGGTGGATGATGCCTGGGCATATCTCACAAGCTGAGGAGCGCAGCATAGACTGTATGGATCAGACTGTAAACAAACAGCACATGAACAGAAAGTCTAAACTGGAATGGGCGGATCTTTCAAGGCTTGACAAGGTGTATCTACGTCGGAATCGGTCTGCAGGGTCGCTGATGACATTGTGTAGGTTGACGTCTCTTAACAGGACACTAGACGTGGCATCCATCTTGCTGCCAGGTCCATCAGGCCTCGGATTACAAGCCTGGATGTCACCAGCAGTAGTGAGAGCTGCTAGAAGATGGTCAGCTACTCCTTGTTTAGAGCTGGAGCGTACACGTTACCTCACTGAAGTGGAACTTGCTGCAAGGAGATGACCGGCCACCGTTTAATTAACTTCCCAGATGGCCAAGTTCCCACGCTGCGGCAGTATATTGAGACTGGAGGATTGGCAGTCAATGGCCCATGGGATCACCGTCATGACCAATATCCATGGTATCGAGGCATTGAGAAGTGGACACCTCCAGATCAGGCCTCCCACTCCGTCAGGCTGTGGACCATCAGCAACCCCAAAGCCACTGTGATGGTAGTCCCACTAGCTGCTGCAGACTACTTTCCTGTGACTTTGGCCTTCTCCAGTGTGCTCCCTATCTAATTTGGGAGCCAGGCCTGTCATCAGTCTGACTTCCAGGTGGCGACCCTGTTAAAACAAATTTCACAAGTTGGAGTTAAAATCCAGACTTACAGGTTTTCCGACTGAAATTCTGCCCTCTCCCACTGACCAAACCCTCTCCTGTCAACAATGGGGCTGAATACTAACTCACAAAAATCAGCGGACTGGAGTTGTGTCAGAGATTAAAGTCCTGTACTGGCTTTGAATGGAACAAGGAACAGGCAACCAAATTGCATGTGGGAAGCATGTTGCTGAGTTAATATTACAATTAGGCTACACACCAGCATTTTACTAGTGATTCTGTTTTTAGCCAGTCCTGAGGTGTTGCTGCAAAGACCAGCATTCATTGCCCATCCCTAACTGACCTTGAGAAGGTGGGGATGAGCTATCTTCTTGAACCACAGCAGTCCCCCCGATGCAGCTACACCCACAGTGCTGTTTGGGCAGGAGCTCCAGGTTTTCTTAACTACAAGCAGTTGTGTTTTCCCTTGCCTTGGGAAACTCAACTTATGAAATGAGTTAGAGGTGAAAGGCACTGAATTCATGAAATCATGAAATAATTGCATTTAGAACACTGCTTAGGACCCAGACGGAGCAGGACCATTTCCAGAAAACAAACCAGTAAATTCCTTCCCCTTCCTCCACCCAACCTCACAATCTCTCTGTTAACTCTCCCTGTCAGATGACCTATTGGCCGTCACCCGTGATCAGGACCCCAGCCCACAGTGAGACACATGTTGGGTCACCTCCATACCACCAACGACCCAAACCCCACCCCCTTCTATGTGGATCCCCTTCGTGTGATCAGGGCACCCTTGCTCTCTTTGTCAAGATTGGGCCACCCATTTCTCCACACTCATCATGACAGGATCTTCCCCACCACTATTGGGTTTTTTTTTACCTTTCTTCTAATACTTCTGTGGAATACAAAAAGATGATTAAACAATGAAACCATAAAAGTAATTAAAGCATATCCAAGACTTCAGAAGGCACACAGAGCTCTAAAAATAGGGAATATGAAAAATAGGCTCTTCGAGTGTCTTTCATTCAATGGAGCAGGAAGGTATCTAAATGGTGTCTTGAAACAGCTGGTAAATTAAGTTAAAATTAATGATGTAGGTTGGTTATGAAGCACAAGAAGTGGAACATTTCATGGTTGAAGTGAGATGAAACTTGAAGGGAAGTATGCCAGAGAGACCAGCAAGTAGTGAAACAGGCTTTCTGCCCTCAATGTTACCAACAACCTTATCGACAGGTCCTGAAACAACTAACTTGGCAAGGAACAAATAAGTGACTCCACAGTATCCGGATCAGTATACTGATTGGCTCAGTTACAGATCCTTGCCATCTACTGCAGCTGACCCATTGGGAAAGCACTTCCCGTGCACCTAAAGTAATTTTCCTTTGATTATGTTGTGTGGCAAAGATTTTAACCCCAATTTTATTTGGGATCATGGAGCATGTGGGGTGAGCATCAGGCTTGGCCTGGTTCACTGACATGAAACACAGATCATTTCAGATAAAATAATGTGTTGTGTATGGGCTAAAGAAAATAGCTCAGTTACCTTTGTGCAGTGAAGATCTATGATAGGATTGCATTTGATGTCGAAATGGTCAGAAACTTTTCCAATTCCATTTCTCTTCCTGCCCCTAGTGGCACACTAAGACTTCCATCTGTTTCTATAACTAGTTCTTTCCGGAACAGGTCACCAGAGGCTTATAGCTTGATGGGCACCACCCCACATCATGGCTGACCAGGAGTCTCTCCTGCTCTTACCACCAGCCATTAGCCTGTTTGGATGGATTTTCAACCTGATACGCTCAACCTGTTTGACTGCATTATGAACCCACGTTCATTGGCCATCAAATCCTGGGGTGGGACTCAAGCCCGGAGCTTCCGGCTCAGAGGTAACAACGCTGCACACTGCACCACCAGGCACTTCTGCCGTGATGTAAAAATGCCTAACAGGAATATTGGTCCGGCCAACTATACAGACGTTTACTCCTCTGCATATGAAAATGTGTCATCAGGCATTCCAATCTGCAATCTGCATGTGTTAATGACAGACTTAGCAAATTCTTTGGAAAGGCACTATTAGGCACATTTTACACTTCTATTCAAACCCTTACTTAAATTTTCCGTAGCATAATTCCATAACTGTGAGGGCTAATGGGTTGAACTTTGACCTATCAGGGTGGGTGTTTTTTTGTGTGAACAGCAGATTAAAACAGCAGAAACAGTTGTTGCATTGACAAACCAGCAGAACTTACTGACCTGCCTGTTTAAATCAGGCGAATGTGGAAGACAGTCGAAACATGTCAACATCCCCAAGATTTTAACCTCCACATAAGCTAACCCCCCTTCCCCCCCCACCCCCACCCCACCTCCATTCTCATAGCCTTGGCAGATACAATTCTGCCATGTTACAAGTTTGAGGGCAGCACGGTGGCGCAGTGGTTAGCATTGCTGCCTACGGCGCTGAGGACCTGGGTTCGAATCCCGGCTCTGGGTCACTGTCCGTGTGGAGTTTGCACATTCTCCCCGTGTTTGCGTGGGTTTCACCCCCACAACCCAAAGATGTGCAGGGTAGGCGGATTGGCCACGCTAAATTGCCCCTTAATTGGAAAAAACAATTGGGTACTCTAAATTTTTAAAAAAAAAAATGTTGCAAGTTTGACTCGTTATCTTAAATTTGTTGTTAGTGCAGCTATTATCACACTTTGTTGCCCAATTGCAGAATCTGACATAACAGCAAATGTTCGAAGGTTAAATACCTTACCTTAATATGACAACTAGTGCCACATAAAGGGGACATGTCCTCTCTTCCCCTGAATCTTCTGTGATCCTCTGGAATTCCCCAGGAGATACTCCAGTATCCATTTCTTCTGCAGCTGGAATCAGAAGATCCCATATGAAATGGGCAGTACCATTGAGTCGGAAAAATTGCGGGCAGCAATGGTATTAACCAAGTACCATGGCTGGAATCCACAGATAGAAGGATTATTTCAGAACATGGTAGCAGCTGTGGAATTCAAACTCATTGCCACCGAAGTGATTCGGAACACATTTGTGTGCTTAAATTTTGTACTACAAGAACAAGTGAGATAGCATCAAATGCTGTTTGCAGGAGAGTGTTCCAAATATCATATACCTTTTGCATGAAGAAGTAGTTTCTAATTTCATCTCTAAAAGGTCTGGCTCTAACATTGTCCCTGAGTCCAAGACTCCCAAACCAGTAGAAACAGTCCATCTACCCTACCTGTTCCCCTTAATATCTTAAAAACATTCATCAAATCACCCTTTAACCTTTTAAATTCCTGGCAATGCAACCTCAGTTTGAGTAATCTCTAGTAATTTAATCCTTGGAGTCCAGGTATACTTTTGGTGAACCTAGACTGCACTCTCTTCAAGGCCAATATATCCTTCCTTTGGTGTGATGCCCAGAACTGCTCACAATATTCCTGGTGTGATGTAACCAGTCCTTTGCAGGTAAAACTAAAGAAAATCTTCTCCCTCCTTGTATTCTAGTCCTCCAGTTATAAAGACCAGAATTCCATTTGGCTTTTTAATTACTTTCTGTGCCTCCTTGCGACATTTTAATGATCTATGCACATGGACCCAAGTACCTTTGGACCTCCATTGTTTTCAGCTTTCTCACCCTTTAGAAAGTACCCATTTCTATCCTTTTTAGGTCTCAACTGGTTGACCTCACATTTACCTACATCAAAATCCTTTTGCCACAGTTTTGTCTTTACTTAATCTATCAATATCACTTTGTAATTTCATGCTTCCACCTTCACTCCTTTCGCCTATATTTGTGCCATTAGAAGCTTTGCAAATGTGGAATTCCATTCCACGTCATTTCATTAATCAATACTGTGAATGGTTGACGTCACAACACAAATCTTTGCAGAATGTAACTAGTCAAACCAATTAGAGGACCTGTCCATTATCTGCATTTTCTGTCTCCTTCCATTCACCCAATTTCCTAACCAGGTCAATAATTTGCCTTAAATTTCATGGACTTCAACATTAACTAACAGTCTCTTGTGATGGACTTTATAAACTGCTTTATGGAAGTCTATGTAGAAAAACATGGGGCAAGATTCTCTGACCCCCCGCCGAGTCGGAGAATCGCCGGGGGGGGGCGTGATTCCAGCCGATGCCATCCGCCGAATTCTCCGGCACCGGCGATTCGGCGGGGGTGGGAATCGCGCGCGCCGGTTGGTGGCCGCTCACTGCGGCCCCCCCGGCGATTCTCCGGCCTGCGATGGGCTGAAGTCCCGCTGGTTCTATGCCAGTCCCGCCGGCGTAGATCACACTAGGTCCCGCACAGGTGGGACCTGGCGGTGCGGGCGGGCTCCGGGGTCCTGGTTGGGGGGGGGGGGGGGCGCGGGGCGATCTGACCCCGGAGGGGGTGCCCCCACGGTGACCTGGCCCGCGATCGGGGCCCACCGATCCGTTGGCGGGCCTGTGCCGTAGGGGCACTCTTTTCCTACGCGTCGGCCGTGGCAGCCCCCACGATGGCCGACGCGTAGGTGAAGCCCCCCTGAACATGCAGCGGGGATGACGTCAGCAGCCGCTGACACTCCCGTGCATGCGCGCACCCGCGCCGGCTGGCAGAGTCCCTTCGGCTCCGGCTGCCGTAGCGCCAAAGGCCTTCCACACCAGCCGGCAGGGCGCAAACCACTTTGGCGCCGGCTTAGCCCCTGAAGGTGCGGAGGATTCCTGCCGGGTACAGGAGAATCCCGCCCATGCTTAGGCATTCCCCTGACCACTACTCAAGTCATCTTTTCAAAGAACTTACCGCATACCTACCATTTCCAAATCCATATTCTTTGGTCAGCTGAATTTTTAAAAAATGTTCAGTCACCCTCTCCTTCAATATAGAACCTGGAAATTCCCATCAACAGAAGTTCAGCTAACTGGTCCATAACTCCCTGGTTCCCCTCTATCACCTTTCCTGAATAATGAAGTGACATGCAGAGATCCACATGAACCATCTACATGCTGAAGTCCAAACATTTCTTTCAGCTTATCGTCACATGGTCGGAACTCTCTAGCTATTCATGCCAGCGGGATCTTCCAGTACTTCTGACAGCGCAACCCTGCGCTGGTTTCTCGGAGGCAAGGGGTAAGTTCAACAGGAAACACCATTGAGAGCGGCAGGTTCAGAAGATCCTGCCACTGGTCAATGGAGCCCACCTCTGCCACTGGGAAACATGCGGCAGGTTGCGCGGAACAAGTTGCCCACCGTGTTCCTGTGTTTGTTCTCATGTTGCCATGTGTATTGTTTTTATTCATTTTTTAATGGGATGTGAGTGTCGCTGCCTAGGCCAGCATTTATCACCCATCCCGAGTTGCCCTTGAGAAGGTGGTGGTGAGCAGCCTTCTTGAACCGCTGCAGTCCCTGAGATGTAGGTACAGCCACATTGCTGTTATGGAGGAAATTCTGGGATTCTGGCCTGGGAATTGATGATATATTTCCAAATCAAGATGGTGAATGACTTGGAGGGGAACATCTTGATGGTGGTGTTCCCAGTTTTTGCCCTTCTAGGTGGTAGTGGTTGTGGGTTTGGAAGGTTCTGCCTGAGGATCCTTGGTGCATCTTGTAGATGCTACACAATGCTGCTATTGTGTGTCGGTGGTGGAAGGAGTGAATATTTGTGGCAGGCGTAGCAATCAAGCAGGCTGCTTTGTCTTGGGTGTACACAATCAATGATTCCCTGTATCTGTAGGTCAACCAGAGAGATGAATTCGAGCACTGGCTCACTCTGATCATTACAGGACAATTTTATGTAACTCCCATCCATGAAAAATTGGTTAATTTCCTGATCTCTGCATTATTTACTGTGGACTGTGAGACCCTCGGCATGTCTATGGTACCTGGCAAAAATCAGAAATAAAAATGAAATCAGTAATGTGTGAGGTCGAGGTCTAGCAGGGAGCAAGCTTTCTTCTCGGATGTAAATCTTTGCCACACCTGATGTGACAGCCTCAGCCAGCAGAAACACTAATGTTTCGAGCTGTAAAATAAACTGATACTTTGCAGTCTCCGTGACCTGGCTCGTGGACACGTTTCATCTTCACATCGTTCCTGTCCACCTTCCTCTCTGCACCTCTCTCTTATGCTTGTGTGGACCCTACTGCAGCATGTCACACGTCCAACCTGTTTGTCATTCTGATGTTGTCACTTTAAAACTCTCCAAAGCTGAGGTAAAGCTGTGCAGATATTGTGTTGTAAAGGTCATTGATCGTTATCGATGGAAGTTCATCCGAATAGGGTCTGAGCATGTGTGAAGTTCCATAAAATTCTGTATTAAAAACAATGGGGGGGGGGGGGGGGGGGGGGGATTTTGCATTCCTTTTCTAGTGGATGAAAATGGTAGGGGGGTGGAAAATCCAACGGAAGTCCCAAAATGGCTTTTACGCCAGTGGGATTTCCCATTGAGATTGTCCCTTGCCCCTCTGTCAATGATGTAATGGGATTCCTGCCATGAAAGGTCGGGAACGCCATTAGCACATATTTACATGTCATTAATGAGCCTCCCCGCTGCACCTTCCCTTCACATAAGTATTTCTATCCCCTCTAGCATGGTTTCACATCGGTGGTGTTTACAACACGTCTTGACATACGGTAGCCTTCCAAACAGAACCTACTGGGGGCACACAAATAAGTAAAGCCCCCAAAGGCGGGGGGCGGGTCATACCTGGGCACTGCCCTGACAGTGCCCCCTGGCAGTGTGCCCTGGTCGTGCACCCTGGCAGTGCTCTTGGCAGCTTCTCCCTGCACTGTTGGAGATTAGGAGTGGTGAGGTTTCGCTGGTGGGGGTTGGGAGGGGGAGGGGGGGGGTATGGTCCCTTGTCGGTGGCGACTTCCCTGGTGAGGGGGTTCCCAGAGGGGAGGGTCCCATGCTCTTGGGGGGGGGGGGGGGGAGAGTGGGGGGTTGGGTACCTGGTGAGGATGGAGGTGGTTATCTGGGGTTTGGTTATCCCCAGTAGGAGGGAGGTTCTGTTTTTTATTTTAACGTTTTCTGATCGGGGCGCTGTTTTTATCTGTCAAGAGCTTATGTTGCTGGTGGTGAGCCCTCACCGGCAGCATGATATTGCGGGACACACCCCTTCCATTTCTTTTCTCTTAGCGTTCAAAAAACAGCGGGAAAACCCGCCAAGGCAGTGCCGGGCTGTGCTCTGCTTTCCCCGCCGGAGGCAATACTTCCAAGAAAAAAATTTAAAATTCTTAAAAATTCTACCCAATGCCTTTCAACGTTTTCATTAAAGAATTAAACAAGGACATTATGTCATATTAGCAGATGAGACGTAAATGTGCATAGGCTCAGTAATTTGCCCTAATTAGCTGAAGTTAATTTAGACAAATCGGGGAAGGTGGCTATTTGTAGCAGAGACTCTTGTGTGATCAAATACACTGTCGCACATTTGGAGTTGGGAAACTGCAGGTATGTTTACACCACACTTGCACATCAATTAAATATATCAGATCGAGAAGGAGACCTTGGGGTTTAGTGAATCATTCAGTAAATATGTATATTATGAAGTAGCTCGGAGAAGTAAATAGGATTTGACATTGTATTATTTGAAGCATCACGCACAAAATGAAGAACACCATCCTTAGGCTATAGAAGACTTTGCCATGTTTTCACTGGACTCCAGTTTACATTATTGCATACGGCTGTTATTTTTGTCATGTCATCGTAGTCTTGCTTCAAAGAATGTGAACAGCCTGCCAAACTACAAAATTCGGGAGAAATAAATGAGAGTATGGGAAGAAGCGAGCTAGAAATATAAAAACAGACAGTAAGGGCGCGATCTTCTGGCCTTGTTACACTCATGCTCAAGCACAACGGGACCGGTGAATAGCAGAAGACGCCAAAAACGGGAACCGCGCAGATGCCAAACAGTTTGCAATGCAACCGGCCTGCTCCCGTGGGCAAATTCAGAATCTCACTGTTCCCTGGCGAGAAACCAATTATCACCACTTAAGCCCCATTTCAAATAATAATAATAATCTTTAGTGTCATAAGTAGGCTTATAAGTAGACTATAAGTAGACTGTGAAAAGCCCCTAGTCACCACATTCTGGTGCCTGTTCGGTTACACAGAGGTTGAATTCAGAATATCCAATTCACCTAACAGCACGTCTTTCGGGACTTATGGGAGGAATCTGGAGCACCTGAAGGAAACCCACGCAGACACGGGGAGAACGTGCAGACTCCACGCAGACAGTGACCCAAGTCGGGAATTGAACCTGGGACCACGGCGCTGTGAAACAACAGTGCTACCCACTGGGCTACTGTGCTGCCCCATACAATTAACGAGAGCCACCCATCTTCCAACAGCCTGCTGTCATTCATCGGCCTCCCCAGCAAATGGTCATGCTGGTGCCGATTAGTACTCATTTTGAAGAACGTGAACCTGAAGGAAAGCCTTCTGTGGGAGCCGAGAAGGTGAGTAGCAATCCTTGCCCACAGGCAAAGAAATGTGCTGGGCTTGCCACCCCAATGCTCGGCGGGGGTGGGGGACCCTCCACAGGGGTGAGCCACCATAGGAGGATGGGGGAGGCGGAGGCACGGGGGGGTGGGGGGGAGGCAACGAGGGGGGAATCGCTCGCAGCACCACCATGCCAACCTTTGGATTCCAATCCCATTCCGGGGGCATCCCCTACCCCTGCCTGCCTTCCCCACCGATCACCCATAACGCCCACCGACTGCTGAGGCCTCTGCTTGCTCAGCTGAAAGCAATCGCTAATAGAGAATTGGCAATCGTGGTTCAGGGAGCACTTGACACATGCCAAGTGGGCTCTTGTGGGTAGTCAGGCCATGTAGCATGGGAGAGTCATTGCCTAGCATTCCGATCGCACCTTGATGTCTGGACATTCTGTGGGGGTCGACACCACACACACAGCAGCCAACCTCCATACACCCAGGGGATGGGACATTGCTCCCGGGACACAACAACGGTCAGAGACACAACAACGGTGCTATGGGGAAGGGGGGGGGGGTTGCCTGGAGAGACAGGCAAGGGTCCGGGGGTCAGCCTGCATTGTGGAAGAAAGTGACAGAGGCATCATAATGTTTGTGCAAAGAGTTGTTTAATGTGCTGTACAACACCCTATTTCCGATAGTGCCGTCCCCCCCCCCACCCCCCCACCGGCCCCAATCCCACCCCCTCCCCATCCCCTACCTCCCTTCCTCTCTACACCAGTGTCCTCAGTGATGCTAAACATGCCTGGCCCTCCTAGCTCTACCACTACTTCAAGGTTTGTCTCCAGGAGGCACATCTGAGGTGGAGGTGTAGAAGTGGATTTCATTTGGAACTTCGCTGATAGGGTTAATATAACAGTTCTGAAAAGCTCTGTGAAAGAGATGTCAACAGGTCAAGGGATGAAATAAAGGGAGTGTGTCTGACCGTATCTGTAAAAGCAAAGATGTCAGAAGGTTATGGGATGGAATATAGGGAGTGTGGCATTGGTACTAATTAATGTTCTGACCCGTATCTGTAAAAGCAGAGAGGTCAAAAAGGCAAAGAATGGAATGAATGGGAACCGTTACTTTATTGCAGAGATAAACATAATTAAGCTCGTTTGACCAGTTGGAACAATTAAACATTGAAATGTAAGGGGGACTGTCTTTGGAGTGAGTTGAGCCATATGGCCATGGGATACAAAAACCTTTGTATTAATATTGATAGTGACTTGTGCTAATGATTATGTCAAAAATAACCTCCCGACCTCGAAGAATAATTCCATATATGTACATGTTCTGGATCCTTGCCAAATCATAGGTGTATCTAGGAATTTAAAGGGACCACCCCTAAGCTGTAAGATGTATAAAGATACCATCCTTATTCTGGGATTTTGGCACTTCTCGAAGGTGGTTACCCGACTGCTTAGAGATTTGTCCCGGCCGTAAATAAACGAATATTCGTTACTGACGTGTTCGAGTGTTTTACTTCTGGACTGACGATCAGATACGTGAAAGCGCAATTCACATTTGGTGGCCCGTACGGGGATCTCCAGAGGGGTCTGCGCAACTAACCGGCGTAATCGACTGAGCTCGTTCAAAGTAGAGGACGAATTTGGCCCCCAACGTGAGTAAAAATTTGTTTTCCACCTTGGTATTCGCCTACTACCAGTTTGATCGTTGCTCAGCCTTGCCGTTGGTTTGTCGAGAAGCCTCTGCGAGATCCAGGTCAGTCCAGCGAACCCGTTTTAAAGAGGGTAAGTGAGTGAACCCTGTGGTTATCGTCTCTAGGGGCAGCCTGGGACTGCCGCCGTGATTCCAGGCAGCGTTCGCTGGAGTTACGGGCGGGGTTGCCAGGACTGCTAGAGGCAGCCTGAGGAGCCGCCGTGATTCCAGGCAGCGTTCGCTGGAGTTACGGGCGGGGTTCTCAGGATTGCTAGGGGACGGTTAACGGGCTGTGGGCTCTGGACGGGACTGCCGCCGTGATTCCAGGCAGCGTTCTCTGGAAGTTACGGGCGGGGTTCTCGGAGCCTATCCCCCGGTGTAACCCATACCTTCACTGAAGAATTTTACCTACTTACCCCTTAATAGCATTGGTGTCCTGGGTCCTGTGTTATTAAGGAAGTAAAGTAAGCTAATAACCACTTAAAATCTGGTCTTCTTGAGTTGAATTAGCTGTTTAAACTCGGCTGCTTTCCTTGTCTTTCTCCAGCAGGCTGTCTCTCTCTCTCTCTCTCTCTCTCCTGTTGCTGTTGCAGAGTGCTGGTGCTTCTGCTCCCTGGGGTTATATTCTCTTTCGAAGAGTTATTAAGTTTTAACGACTGTATTGTATATGGGCTTGTTTCACTTTGATAGTTTAAAAGTATCTTTGATGTAAACATCTTACTACAACTCGTTATTCATTTCAGGCATATCGTCTCCTCACAGATTTGATTTAAAAAATGCTTTTGTTTCAATAGTTAACTTTTATTTCTGTGATTTCAAATCGTTTAATTTTCCAATTGTCCCCAGTTCATAACTTTGCCTTTGATTTTGACTTAAATGATGTTTCTCGTAGCCAGGTCATCTCCAATTTTCTTTTAATTAACTTGATGTTCGTAGAATTTTACCCCTTAAATTGATACTAAATTCGACTGAGCATCTTCCATTCTTTCCAGCTGTTTACTAAGAGAGTTTATTTCAGTTAAGGTGTGAAACTTTGCTCTTAGCTGTATGCTAAAATTTAACTTGGTTGTGACTTGAAAGACTTGCCTGTTTTAAACATTCGTCACTTAATGCAATTGAAACTCTCATCCATGCTTTTTCAGATGCTTTCTGAGATAGTTACATTCCACGAAGGTGTGAGCCATTGTTTTAGCTTACCATATGAAGCCTGTGTGTCTGCTGAGGCCTGCTTGTGAGCAAGTATCTGCATTTTATAACCCTGCTCTTTGCAGCTGCTATTAACCTTTTGTGGGATCTTTCCCTGTACCCTCTCAAACCAGATATTGCCAGACTTTCATGTTTCAAATGACACATTTTTCTGTATTATCAAGAACCCACCGCAAAGAAATTAATTGCCTTGTGGAGGGAATACTGTCAGTTAATGAAAGATGCATCTATACTGGCTAGCTGGCAGGCAAATGCCTCAAAATTGGGTATTGGCCTCACTGAAGGGGGGAATTGCTAAAACAGTAGAGGTCTTAAAAAGGGAATGTAAACAATATAAGAAACCTGGCGCCGGTCAGCAATGCGAAGCAAGGTTGGGAGGAGGGGGACGATGGGGATGAGGAACATCTGTTCAATTGCGGGGGACGTCAGAAGCCTCCACAGCCCCCACAGCCACCTCCGCCACCGCCCCTGGAATGTGATCAGTATTATGAGTAACTCAGTATGTTCAGAACTACATTGGTCTCAGAATAAACAGATAAAGGATTTGTGCTGGGCAGTTTCGAAACTGCTGCGTTGAAATTGACACTGCATGGCTCCGCAGGGTCCTAGTGCCCGCTGATCACAAACAGTCACTAGCAGAACCACACAGCCTGCAATCGGCTGCTAATATTACCCTCCAACAAGATATCACTGTCTATAGTTCCCATTCTGTTACGGCCCTTTTGGGACAGCTACAGACTCAGCATCTCACGATGGCTCGTCAGAACAAATATGAGATTGCTCTCCTTAATAACCCGAAAGTCCAGTTTGCCCACTGCACCACTATCAACCCTGCTGACTTTTTGACGCATCCTCCCACAGACATGCTCGACCCAACTCATGACTGTCTGCAACTGTTGCAGGAAGTCTCCTCGGTTCGAGACGACCTCTCCGATATACCCATCCCGAGTGCAGATTGTTCCTTTTTCACCGATGGAAGTTCTTCCGTCGGCGAAAGGGGGGATAGACAATCTGGCTATGCAATCATCGATCAAGACGGTGACGTAGTAGAAGCAGCAGCATTTGAAGTTCCCTTTTCTGCCCAACAGGCAGAATTGTTTGCGTTAATACGAGCATGCATATTGGCACAGGGGAGGAAGGTTAATATTTATACAGATTCCCGATACGCCTTCGGGGTAGTACATGATTTCGGGCAATTATGGAAAAACAGAGGATTTCTAACCTCCGCTGGTACACCCATCTCACACCAGCAGTTAGTAACCCAGTTATTGCAGGCCCTTATGCTCCCAGACAAGATAGCGGTGATAAAATGCGCAGCGCATACAAAAGGCACAGGACTGGTGGAAACGGGCAACAGGAGAGCGGACGAGAAGGCAAAAGAAATTTCTAAATCTGGCAAACTAATGGTGCCTAGAATGATGAGGCAGACTAAAACCCCCTCGGGAAAGTCCCCCTCTGAAAAACCTATGCCAACCATTGCTGACATAACCCAAATGCAGGAGGACGCTCCTGCAACTGCTGTAAATATGTGGAAAAACTTAGGATGTATATATGATATCGAAAATAAGCTGTGGGTCACCCCGGTAGGACAAACATGTATGACCGATGCATTAGCAGCCTGGGTGACCGAATGTGTACACTTTGCAACTCACTGTGGAGCTCGTGCCACAGGGGACATATTGTTAAAAAGCTGGTGGCACCCACGACTGCAAGAGATGGCCCAACAAATTAGCAGTCGGTGCCTAATCTGTCAACAGCACAACCCCGGTAAGGCCGTCCCCTGTGATCCTGGCACAACCCCCTTACCTGAGGGTCCATTTGAGACCCTGCAAATGGATTACATTGAGTTGGAAAGATGTCAATGCTATAAATATGTGTTAGTCATTGTGGACACTTTTAGCAAATGGATCGAGGCCTACCCGACTACGGATAACAAGGCCTCGACAGTAGTTAAGGTGTTAATGCGAGAAATTGTTCCGCGATTTGGAATTCCAGCCCGGCTGAGCTCTGACAATGGTCCCCACTTCATAGGTCAAATCAATAAGGAATTCTGTGCTCTGCTAGGAATAAAGCAACAGTTTCATTGTGCCTACAGACCACAAGCCGCTGGAGTGGTGGAAAGGGCTAATCAGACTCTAAAGACTAAACTCGCTAAACTACAAGCAGACACTGGGGCCACTTGGCTCAAACTCCTGCCTTTAGCACTCTTCCAGCTACGTGCCACCCCCGCAGGAAAAACTCGCCTAAGCCCAGCGGAAATACTATATGGCAGACCCTTTCGAACGCCTTGGGACAGCAGTGTTCCACGGAATGTTCAATTCCATTACATGACTACCGAGATGGCTAATTATATATTAACACTAACTAGAATTTTGAAAGGATTACACTCCTGAGTTCGTGCCACCCAGGAAGAAGTCCCATCCATTACTCATGACGTCTCCATCAACCCTGGGGATTATGTCCTAATTCGAAATTGGACACGTAAAGGTTTGGAACCTCGATGGGAGGGTCCCCTACAGGTTCTACTCACTACCCCCACTGCAGTAAAAGTGGAGGGCCGGAACGCATGGGTACATATGCACCATTGTAAGTTAATTAAGTATCCATGATGTTCTAAACTTTTCCTTTAAGTCCTAGGAACACGAGTACCAGGATGAAGTCCCTCTTCACCGTCACAATACTCGCCACCCTGCTCTCTCTCGCTGCATCCGGAAGAAGGAGATGCCCGTATGGAAGCCGACGTCCACCCCTGTGCCGAGAAGGGACCCCACGATGTGGAACAACGACAGATCTCCGATGGATCACCACGGCTATCAAAACCTGCCCAACCACCGTTCATCCCGACGACCAGAAGCCCCGATTCCGGACTACGTACATGGTTCTGATCTACGATCGCCGCACATGCCGGTGGAACCACCGGTGCATTGATAAGGACAGGGTACAAATTTTACCATCAAGGACTACTCACCCCTACTCGCCTTCCAGAAGGAAGCGGGCAACGCACCATGTAACGGCAAATTCTTTTCTGTTTATGTCCTATGTCTATGCTAAGAAAGTGGGTGTCTCCTCTTGCTGGGTATGTACACAGGTCCCGACCCATGCCCATGGAGGCATTCCCTTGATATCTGTTCCTTTCTCGATCGAACAGACGGCTGCATGGGTTATATTCCAGACAGTTCAGAGAATATCACGCGTCTGGTAACCCATATCAGAGATGGAGTACAGCGCTTGCGACTCGCCGGTCAGGCTGACTGGTGGAGCTGGATGTGGTCCAATTCTTGGGCCACTTACCTATTCCATGGGCTCATTATCTTCGTTACCATCTGTTTGTTGCTCTGTATCATAGCTACTGGTGTGAAATGCCTATGCAACCGTTTGGGTGCCACTGCATTACCACAGATGCTTCAGAGATCCGCCCTAGACGAAAAAGAAACACTGGTTCCACCTACCCCTGACCTATATGAGGAAGTGGCATCCTGCCGGAGCCTAGTAGAGGAGGAGTACCTCCGCCTCGCTCTCATTTCCATCTAAAGTATCCTGAGTGTTATGTGATCAAGGAATGATCAAAGGGGGGAATGTAGAAGTGGATTTCATTTGGAACTTCGCTGATAGGGTTAATATAACAGTTCTGAAAAGCTCTGTGAAAGAGATGTCAACAGGTCAAGGGATGAAATAAAGGGAGTGTGTCTGACCGTATCTGTAAAAGCAAAGATGTCAGAAGGTTATGGGATGGAATATAGGGAGTGTGGCATTGGTACTAATTAATGTTCTGACCCGTATCTGTAAAAGCAGAGAGGTCAAAAAGGCAAAGAATGGAATGAATGGGAACCGTTACTTTATTGCAGAGATAAACATAATTAAGCTCGTTTGACCAGTTGGAACAATTAAACATTGAAATGTAAGGGGGACTGTCTTTGGAGTGAGTTGAGCCATATGGCCATGGGATACAAAAACCTTTGTATTAATATTGATAGTGACTTGTGCTAATGATTATGTCAAAAATAACCTCCCGACCTCGAAGAATAATTCCATATATGTACATGTTCTGGATCCTTGCCAAATCATAGGTGTATCTAGGAATTTAAAGGGACCACCCCTAAGCTGTAAGATGTATAAAGATACCATCCTTATTCTGGGATTTTGGCACTTCTCGAAGGTGGTTACCCGACTGCTTAGAGATTTGTCCCGGCCGTAAATAAACGAATATTCGTTACTGACGTGTTCGAGTGTTTTACTTCTGGACTGACGATCAGATACGTGAAAGCGCAATTCACAGAGGCAGCCAACTGCTTACCTCTTCCCGTGGTCGTCGATGTCCCTGAAGGGTGCCCTCTGGGGCTCTGGGGCTGGAGGGCCCCGGCTCAAGTGTCATTGAACAGCGGTGGGAAAATCAGCAGCAGAGCCAATGGGAAACTTCTCGAAAAACCCAGCGCAAATGCACTTAGAAATTATTTGGGAGAAGTACGCCCAGGGCGCAATTCCCCGGAAAGATTTCTAAGTGTTGTAGCTAGCGGGAATTAATTATAATAATAATAATCACTTATTGTTACAAGTAGCCTTCAATGAAGTTACTGCGAAAAGCCCCTAGTCGCCACATTCCGGCACCTGTACAGGGAGGCCGGTATGGGAATTAAATCCACGCTGCTGCCATTGTTCTGCATTACAAGCAACTATTTAGCCCATTGTGCTAAACCAGCCCCTGAATTGCCGCGAGTTTTCCAGTGCTCAGCCCAGCGAGACCGGCAAAACGATTCAATTTTAATTGGTCCACTTAACAAGGCCTCACGAGCTTCTCACCGCAAATGAAGGCTCACCAGCTGATTCGCCGGGACCGTACTCGCCAGCCCCCGCTAACAAGGTCGAGCAACACGAACCACAGCCAGCTCGCAAAAATGGCGCCGAGGAGTGCAGCCCCAAGGTTTGGGGATGCTGACCTGGGGAGGCTCTGAGATGCAATGGAGGCCAGGAGGGATGTCCTGTTCCCCCGAGGATCCCAGAGGGTGAGCCAGAGGGCAGCCAGTGCTGCCTGGGATGAGGTGATGGCAGCCATGAGCACCGGCAGTGTGACCAGGAGGATTGACCTCCAGTGCAGGAAAAAGGTCAATGACCCACACCGGGCAGCACGTGTGACTAGACACCAACCCCCCCCCCCCCCCCAGGACACATCCACCCCCAACTTCTCATGCGACCCCCAACCCTCCCTCCATCCCCCTGCCCCTTCAACACCCCTCCCTCCCCCCTACCCACCACTGTGAACCATGTGACTGGCTAACGTTTCCCCCTCTGTGCATCCTCAGGAAAATCTCTCCCATACATAATCATTGGGAGAGGGCCCAGACTGGTGGAGGGTGCCAGACTTGAGAATAGTCACCTCCTTCAAAGAGTGGGCCCTGAAGATGACTACGGTGGCTGAGGACAGAGCGGTCACCTATGCGGAGTCTGGCAGACGCCGCAGAGGTGAGGAATCACCAGGCTCCACCCGGGGGACCTGTCAAACTTGAGTTGTGATTGCCTTACTGACTGACCCATCCCTCCCACTGACCGCATGTCCATTCTCCGGCCCATCCCGGGCATCACCCTCTCCTGGTTCCCAGGAGACCACCTTGGAGGAGAGCTCCGAGGAGCCATTATTCTCATGGCGCAGCTGTCATGCCCCACCCTCCACCAGCGCAGATACCCGCACCTCGGTGGGAAATGTTCGTGGTCAAGCTTCGGGGGCACAATCTGGTGAGCACCGCTGTTGATGCACATCAGGTGGAGGCAGTAGTCGGAGGGCTGCTAGATCCCAGCCTGATGCTAAGCCTGTAGAACAGAGTTACCCGGAGCTGTTGGAGATGATAGGGATCAGCTGGGACACTCAGAGGGGGATGTCAGCGTCCCTCCAGCAGATCCATAGCCACTTGGAGGCATCCCTGAGGCTATGAGCACAGGAGATGTTTCCAGCAACGCATGGCATTGAGGTCAACACTGCTAGGGTGGCGACCACAGTGGAGAGCCCACGGCCTTGGCACCATACGTGTAGGTGTCCAAGGTATCGAACAGTCGGTGATGGACATGGCTCAGGGTCTTGACAGAATGTCCGACTCTCTGTGGGATGTCTCCCAGTACCAGGCTGACCTTGATATGATTCTGCAGGACATGTCCCGTTCTCAAATAAGCATAGCCGAGGCACTGCAGAGCACGGTCCAATCATTGAGGAACACCGCCGAGGGTGTAGACACGATGGTGCAGACCACAGGGCACCATCAGGGCCGGCAGAGTCAGATAATGCAGAGGCAGCTGGAGTTCGAACCAGAGCCTATGGAGGAGGTGTGAGTGCCAATCCTTCCCGCTCCATGGAGTGGCGACAATGACCACCAGCTCCCCCAAGTTCCACTCCCTGATGAGGCCAGCATAGGGGACAGGGTGGCATGGCCGTGCATGTGTCGTCAACAAGTGATCCGGGGTCCTTAGGCCACAGAGCCCCCAGAGGACACCCACAAGGGGAATTGATGAGCCATCAATTGCATGAGAGACGAGTTGCTTTACAAAAGTTAGGCTTCAATAAGCTAGAACTTAGCCCTGCGGTTGTCTACAATAAAATGGACGACCGCCGGGCGCTTCGACTATTTATACTTCGGTAAGGAGGCGTGGTTAACTCAGCCTCTCAACCAATCGGAGAGCAGTCACATGACTGGTCTCAACCAATCGGTTGGGAGGCACATGACTGACCAGGGCCAATGGTAAGCCGGTGTTCTGCACCAATGGCAGACAGCTATGCAAATCATATCACCACAGGAATTGAAGGCCACAGGATGAGGTAAGCAGCTGTCTGCCTCCACCTCTGATGTACATCCTGGGGAGACACCCAGACGTAGTGGTAGAGCTAGTTAGGCCAAGCACATCGAGGATCACTGAGTGCCCCAGGGATGGGGTGTAGTGTTGCCGGGGGGTGGGGGGGGGGGTTGTGGGGGAGTTGGGAGGGTCGGGGGTGGCACCATCGGGAGAGTAGTACATTGTATTATTCATAAAAACCCTTGTACACAACCATTATGATGCCTCTGTCACTTTCTTCCGCTATGTGGGCCAACCTCCAAACCCATGGCCCATCTCTCCAGGCATCTCCCCATTCCTGGGTACACTGCGTGCAGGTAATGGGTATGAGCGAGCACTCAGCAGAAAGGCAGGGGTCAGACTATGGCAGAGATTAAGAAAGACCAGTGCTCAGCTCTCTGTGGGTTATCATCGCCCTCTTCCCTCGACCTTGACCTGCTGATGGTGCTGACACAATCTCAGCACCCTGGAGTGATGTGGCACATACCCTGGTAGGGTGGGAATTGGGAGTGGGGGTGAAGGACCAGGCCGCGCCCTGAGTGAATCAGGCAGGGTTGTGGGCCTCCATGGCCTCCTGGCCTGCTGCACCCTTGCTGCTGCCCACCTGTCCTGCAGCCTCCGGCTGGTCCTCAGTTTCCTCCCCGGCCTCGTCCTCCAGCCACTGCTGGTCCTGCACCTCCTCATCACCTCGTCCTCCTCCTCATCCTTGTCCTCGTCCTCCTCGGAGGTGGCCACATGCTGCTCTGAGAGGCTGGTGAGGGTACAGCAGGCCACCACAATGCGGGCTCCCGTCCAGGCGATGTACTGCAGGGCACTGCTGGAGCGGTCGAGGCATCGGAACCGCGACGTGAGGAGTCCGATGCATCGCTCAATGACTGCCCGGGTGGCCACATGGGCCTCATTGTACCGGGTCTCCGCTTTGGTCTCCAGTCTCCGCACTGGCATCATTATCCAGGTCCTCAGCGGGTACCCCTTATCCCCCAAGAGCCAGTGCCCAATCCTGGGATGGTCCTCGAAGAGGCTGGGGACGACTGACTGCCCCAAGGTGTAACTGTCATGGGCACTACCCGGGAAGCGTGCACACACATGCATTATCTTCTTCTGGTGGTCGCACATGAGCTGTATGCTGAGAGAGATGAACCTCTTTCACAAGGACATGGCACAGGCGTCGTACCATTTTCTTGTTGAGGCGGAGCCTCCTGCGGCATGTGCTGTCTGTCATCTGTTCAAACGACCAGCGATGCCTGTACACCCTGGGCCATCGCGGGACTCCCCCTCTGGGTCCCTCCCAGGTCTGATGGGTGGCTGGGTCCACAGGGTGTGGGGCGGGGTCCGGCTCATGGGTCGCTGCCTCGAGCATCTGCAGATGCTGCTGCTGTCGCCGCCTCCGGTGTCTGGCCACACGGCCTAGCAGCAGCACCACTAGGGCAACTAGGTGATAATTGGTTTCTCGCCACGCTATGTGAGATCCAGATTTCGCCAATGGGAGCAGGCTGGTTGCAACGCAAACTGTTTGGGGACTGGTGCGGTTCTCATTTTCTGCCTCTCCCACTATTCGCCGGCCTCATTTCGCTTGAGTGAGAGCGCAACTGGGCCGTTGAATCGCGCCCTTATTCTATGAACTAGTTTGGTTATATACTCATTGAAGTTTAGAAGAATGAGAGATAATCCAATTGAAGCATTTAAGATCCTGAGGGAACTTGACAGGTGAGAAACTGAGAATTCGTGAGGGAGTCCAGCACTAGAGGACACTGTTTAAGGACAAGCAGACTCCCTTTTCAGACTCAGATGAGGAGAAATTCTTTCTCGCAGTGTGTCGTTTGCATGTGGAATTCTCTACTGCAGAGAGCTGGGTCAATGAATTTATTGAAGGCAGGGTTGGACAGATTTTTGATAGACAAGGGAGTCAAGGGCTTGGGTGAGCAGAAAGGAAAGTTGAGTTGAGACCACAATCAGATCAGCCATTTTCTTGATTAATAGGGGGATCAGGGGTTAGACATAGTAAACATAAGTATAGAATTTATAGTGTAGAAGGAGGCCATTCAGTCGATCAAGTCTACACCAACCCTTGGAAAAAGCACTCCACACTTCCACCCTATTCCCTTAACCCAGTAATCCCACATAACCGTCTTGGACACTAAGGGCAATTCAGTGTGGCCAATCCACCTAACCTGCACATCTTTTGGACTGTGGGAGGAAACCTGAGCATCCGGAGGAAACCTATGCACACACAGGGAGAACGTGCAGACTCCGCACAGACAGTGACCCAGCCGGGAATCGAACTTGGGACCCTGGAGCTGTGAAGCAACTGTGCCAACCACTGTGCTACCGTCTCCATGGGGAGAAGGCAGGAGAATGGGGATGAGAAAAATATCAGCCATGAATCGATGGGCTGAGAGGCCTAATTCTGCTCCTATGTTTTGTGGTCTCATGGTCTTATTGAATGCTGAAGCAGGCTTGTAGTGCTGAATGGCCTACTCCTCTTTGTAAATCCTATCACCTTCTGTTCATGTGAGCTGAGAGAGTGAGTAATCCTATAATGCCATGTGTATCTTATGGTTTCTATAATATATCAACACAGAATCCAGGGCCCAAACTCTGCGGCGCTTTGCAGCCACCGGCAGCGATCCGGGCGCAACGTGGCAATCACGTGAGCCACCTGACTTGCCCTGCCCAGCACGATCCTGATGTTGCCCTCACCAGTGTTAAGAATGGGGGATTCAGAAGAAATGGAGACTCCTTGATGGCAGACCCTTGGTTTACCTACAGCGCATAGTCCTTCCTGAGGGTTCCCGTAGGATCCTGGGGATTCCATCGGATGGAGGGGCAGCGGGAGTGAGCTGCAGAGGCCTCTGAATCATAGGGCGCTGCCAGTCCTGGAGGCTCCCCATTGTCTACACTATGGTGTTGTAGCCCTCAGCGATGCCCCTTAGTGACTGGGCCATGTTTGGCATGCCTCAACAGTGTCCACCTGCGTCTGGGACACGTCCCTCAGCGGCTGGGACATGATGTCGAGGCCCTCAGCCATAGTCGGCTCAGACTGAGCTATGCCTTGGATACCATCACTCGAGATGCGGACATCGGGCTCCTGGTCTTTTACTGCTGTCGCCGCCTTAGCAGTGTTGGCCTCGGTGCCACATATTGTCAGCATTACCTCCTGCATCTGCAGCCTTTGGGACTCCTTCAATAAGCCTCGCAGTCGCTGGAGTGTCGCTGACACACTTTCCTGAAGCTCACGGCTGTGTCCTATCATCTGCATCAGCTCAGGAGAACCTTGTCCAGACACTCAGCATCTGGCTGGGACCTCCGGCTGTTGTCTCCCTCTTATGTTTCAGCCTCCACCTGATGTGCATCAACAACTGTGGTACTCACCAAATTGGGCCCTCAAAGCCTGTCCACTAATGTTGTCCACTGAGGTGTGTGAGGCGTTTGGGAATTTGTCAGGTCGCAGCCATTTACACTTGCAACTCATTGGAGTTTTTTTCTGTTCTTCCCACATTATTAATGTCATAAGTAGGTTTTTATTAACACTGCAATGAAGCTACTGTGAAAATTTGCCTCACATACACAGCTTCTCAGCCTGATTGCACTGCTCCTACTGAAAACTGGCGTCAGGGGGACTTCCTCAATGCACCGGCCCCGACGTAACATGGCGCGGGGGTTCACGGGCCGACCGCGTAACAAAATAGGGCCGGGGCTAGAGAGGCCAGCCCGCCGATCGGTGGGCCCCGATTGCAGGCCAGACTCCATCGGAGGCCCCCCCAGTGAAGGAGCCCCCTCACCCCCACCCCCACCCCCCGACACAGGCCGCCCCCTGACCCTCGTGGAGAGTTCCCGCTGGCTGCGAGCAGGTGCGGGCAGTGTCGTCGGGACTCTGCCTTTTCCGCGCGGCCACTCAGGCCATCAAGGCCAGAGAATCGGTCCGCAACCAGCGGCGCGTCAAACGCGCCGGCGCAAATGCTGCCGATTCTCCGCTCCTCGGAGAATCACGTGCTGGCGTCGGGGCGGTGTGGCCCGGTTGCGGCAATTCTCCGGCCCGGCGTGGGGCTCGGAGAAACCCTAAACTCTGAGAACCCTCTCTATTTTCCTTTCCAATCAGCTTCCAATTCCCGAGCAACTTAGGCCAGTGTTCTTCAAACGTTTTTGCCGGGGACCCATTTTTACCAACCGGCCAACCTTCGGGACCCAACCCGGCCGACCTTCGCGACACACGCTGGCCGACCTCGCGACCCACGCTGGCCGACCTACGCGACCTACGCTGGCCGACCTGCACGTCCCACCATTTTCTCTTACCTTGTTTGCTGCTGACAAAAATGGAGGACATGGTTTTGGGTCCCTTTGGCCCTCGTACGTGCTCCTCCAATGGAACCTGTTGGATGAAGGTGAAGCCTTCCGGTGTTGGAAATTACGGAGTCTCCATCTGTCCAAAGTTCCGAATTTTTTCCTGCAAGATTTTATCAAATGAAGCCCCCCCGAACTTGTAAAAAAAATAAAAAATAAAATGAGTAAAATAAATGAAAAAAATGAATAAAACACTCACAAAATTGTAAGAAAAAAATAAAATGAATAAAATAAATGAAAAAATGAATAAAACCCCCCCAATCTTGTTAATAAAATGAATAAAATAAATGAAAAGAATAAAAATTAAATGAATAAAATAAATGAATAAATGAATAAAAACCACTGCAGAACTTGTAAAACAAAAAGCTGCAACTGGTTAAAAAAATAGCGGCCGCACTGCGCATGCACGCTGATCATCGGGCGCGCATGCGCAATGCGGCCAAATTTTTTTTAACGTGTTTCCAGCCACTTGCCGCCGGCGTTATGAAAAGCCGGCTGCTGCGTGGGGATTTGCGCGATCGGGAGCGCCGCCTTCAACGGCTCCGCGACCCTCCCAACTCCCGTCCGCGACCCACCCGCGGGTCACGCCCCCGACTTTGAAGAACACTGAAACACTGACCTAGGCCATAGACAGATCTTCCAGTGACCTGGGATCACAGCCAAGAAACCCAATTTACCAACCCCACCCCACCTGCTTCCAAGAAACACGAGGCGTGATTCAACAGTCCCGTCGTGCCTGGCTTGGTGTCGGGGCGAAGCCTCATTTAGACTCATTTAAATATGTGTTCGCCGGAATCTCCCAGCTTCCCGGATTCACCGACCAGGCCTGGGAAACCTCGTCAGTGTGCCATTTAGTACTCGTCCATACAAACGTGGGGGGTGATCTCCCAGATGATCGGGGGCCTCTGGGTGATCCAGATGGTACCATGGCACCACAGACACCACCTGTACATTGTGGCATTGCCAGCCTGGCATCCTTGCAGTCCCACCCAGGCACCCTTTCAGTGCCACCCAGAGGCCACGCTGGCAGTGCCAGGATACCCAGCTGGCACTGCCAGGCTGGAAGGGGCACTTACAGGGTGCCAGGCTGGCAGTGCCAAGGTGCCCAGGTGACCTTCTGACTATGCTGGGGACTGGGCACGGTGGCGCTCTGCTTCTCGTTAGTGCAGGAAATAAGCTTAAGTGTGGCCTCAGTGGGGTATTCCTCGTTGAGGTCCAGTTTAATACAGTAGTGGGGTCATTCTCGGCACTGCATCTGCCAGGAAACAACCGGCAAAACGTGCCCAAAACGGGACTCTGTTTCATTTCCATTAAATCGAGCCCTTTGTGTCCAATTCTGCTTGATATTGCTCACAAAATATCTGAGAACACTTTATACCTTTAAAGGTATGATGTAAAAGTAAGTTACTGTAGTTTTCCACTTTGACTGTGAATTTTAATACTGAAAAAGCTAGTTGCCGTGGACCTAATTAATTCTAAATCTGCCATTTTTAAATGTCTCTGTCCTTTGAATTATTTCCAATTGTACACCTTTAGTTTCATAGAAATATGTTTTAATACTCCAGGGGAATATTCTAAGGCCCTGTAGGTAAAGATAGTATCCAATTCCTAACGAGCTACAATCTCTTCGATCGGTTGTCCACAATTAGAATGGAGGTGAAGGTTGACATTCAGGAAAAAGTTTGAGCCAAATTTGTTGAAGATCTTTTAATTTAACCTCTGCATTTGATCAGAAATCATTGCGCAGCTTTACATGATTAAATTTATTTCTCGTGCTATAATGTGATTACTAAGGTGTCAGAAATGGCTGTGATAATTCTTGCCTCTTAATTATATAGGAACACCTCCTGCTACATGGGCTCTGAAATACATATTAGATGCATCACTTACTGCTGTTACTTTCTTGGAACTGTTTAGAGTGTAAAGTTAAACTTGTATCCGGCTGGATTTTCAATTTTAAGAAGTGACTCTTAAAGATCCTTAAGAATGTCCATGTTGACCGCCAGAATAGTCGGGGGAAGGTAGCGGGAGGGGGGGGGGGGGCTACAGGTTCGTTACGGGGGTTCGATGGCTAGCTAAGGCCCAAAACCAAGCTAAATAAACATGTTGAGGGGGGGGGGGGGGGGGGGGGGGCGCAGTTACTACTACGAAGATGCTTACCTGTAAATATGTATGTTAATTTTTGCGTGTTTGTTTTTGTTTGTTTTTTTTTTGTTTCTCTCTCCTAACAATTTGTAATTTGTTCAATATAAAATACGAAAACTGAATAAAAACATTTATAAAAAAAAGAATGTCCATGTTAATGTCACCACAGTCCCAGAGGACCATAGGCTGCTCTCCTGTTTGAGAGCTGATTGACGGTGATTTAACCTGAGGGTCACCACACCTCAGGCAATGGCAAGGTAGAGAAGGTGGGGCTTTCATGAATAACCTCAGCCGGTTCAGGAATTAAACCTATGCTGTTGGCGTCGCTCCACATCACAAACCTGCCGCCCAGCCAACTTAATATTTAACTTGTTATAAGCATTACTCCACCCCCCAAACTCCATCCGCTGGTGCACCTGTACCTACAGATTGATCTCTGCTACCTTTGCACACTCATTGGCTAATGCCTGAGCAACTCTGAGAGCCATTCCCTTTAATTCACCAATGTTAAATGGACCGAGCTCTGCGACAGTTCTACTGAGCTGCTACCTCTTACTCAGGGGAAGTATTATACCAAATGTTAATGTGATTGGCTGAGAGCAGGGCCCAAATCTGCATAGGGAAACCCCATTGGATTTCAATCCAAAGTCTGAACCACTCTTAAATTTCAACCTTACCGTTGTCATGATGGGATTTGAACCCACATTTTCAGAGCATTAGTCCATGCCTCTAAATCACTCATACAGTGACATTGCAGTGTTAATGTAAGCCTACTTGTGACAATAAAGTGACCCCCTGTTCGGAGGTGGGTGCATCGGAGATCAGGGGGGGCCTTATAGGCAGCCAGGGGTAAAATTTGCGGGAGTCGAGGTCTCGGGCACGCGGCCGATTGGGGGGGGGGGGGTCTCCTTCTACGGTATGGCTCCGTGGTCCAAGTGCGCCATGGAGCACAGCGCGGCCGCTGGAGGTCGCCACCTTGCGCATGCTCGGCCTCCGACCCGGAAGTGTGGGGGCCCGTATCTGCAGCAAAAGCTACGAGATTCACTCCGGGTCCCTGCTAGCTCCCTGCAGTGCCATGCATTCTTTTAACTTTTTTCAAGGAATTTCGGGAGTAAAACCCCACCGTGTTTACGCCGGCGTGGGGACATAGATTCATTTTGGGAGAATCCAGCCCACGGTCTGTAACAGGTCATGAAGAGATGTCCCTGCAGCTGCAAATATTGCCCATGTAGCATAGATGATAATACCATGGGCTGGGCCTTCTTAGACTCTGAAAATTTAATGTGAAACTTGAAATCGTCTTGAAATAGTTGATCTGAATAGTTGATATAAATATTTAAAGGTGACACATGCATGCCAGCGCCACAGCCTCCATCAACAGTGCCAAATTGTGCCTTACAAATTAGTTTCAGAAAACTCTGGAGGCAATAGGTACTATGAGTGAATGACTGAGATCTCACAAAATTGATCTTTAATAATGTAGTATTTCCTGTGCACATATCTTGCTGTAAATTGAATAAACCAAATGCCTGTCAGCAGCAGGTGAGCTTGTGTTTAAAATGCAGATGAAATTTGCTGATCACCAGGAACTCATTGAGTTGTTTTTCATCCACTACAGCCTGAGATACTTAGCACAAATGATGCCTGCCCCCACTGAAAACAGCACACAGTTTAAGTACAGTACACTAATTAAAACACATACTTCATGTCTGGGCATTTGCTACACTCGTGGTAACATGCAAACAAATCGAATGCTGTAGTTGTTCATGATTTGAGCGCTCTGTTGGTGAATGCGGCAGTCTCGTTATCTGACATTAAATTCGGGAGCGTATTTCCCTGTGTGACATTCCTGCCAGCATATGATCAAAAATGAATGAAAACATACATTCCCCATCCATTCAGAAAAACCAACACGTAAATAGGCAGAGAGCGCAGCAAATAATTTGAGGGATGAATTAAGTATACTGTCATAATATACACACCAGTATATAATGGTGCAGACACACACTGATTGACACACAGCAAGACCAATCAACACACACAGCACCGCAGCCAATCACCAGTTAGAGCACACTCACTATAATGACAGAGGGCATCAGTATTCCCGCTCATTCGGGATGCAGCATCTTAGAAGGACAGAGCTCGCAGCTTGTAGCACAGATCTTCACCATATGCTGAGAGTATAGACTGGTTAGGGTAGGCATAGGTCTTCAGTTTAATCTAACATAGTGTCGACCCACAGTGAAAATATGTTCAACAGTTTCTAGCTTAATAAAATAGTCTTGGACTATTTCAAGTGTTGGTAGCCTGTATGTGTTACTGCTGAGGTAAACGCAGTCTCCACAGATCCAGAGTACCCAACACATCATGGTACCAGTTGTTGATGTTGGAACTTCTTAGTGATCTGCCTTCCACCAGCTTACAGCCGTCCTGCAGAATGGGCAGCGTCCGCCCGCCGCCGCCGCTCCGCATCACCGGTAACCTCAGGGCCAACTGGAAGATCTTCAAACAACACTTCCAGCTTTACCTTGAAGCCACAGACCTGGAAGCTGCTTCAGATGCCAAGAAGATCGTTTTCTTCCTCTCCACGGCTGGGGACCACGACATCCACATCTTCAACTCTCTTATCTTTGCTGATGGTGAAGACAAATCAAAATTCAAGACGGTCCTCCTCAAATTTGACAGTCACTGTGACATTGAGGTGAATGAAAGTTTTGAGCTCTATGTCTTCCAACAGCGTTTGCGGGGTAAGGATGAATCTTTCCAGTCCTTTCTCACCCACCTCCGCATCTTTGCGCAGTCCTGTAACTACGGGTCCACCTCCGACTCCATGATACGCGACCAGATTGTTTTCGGTGTTCAGTCGGACCCCCTACGCCAGCAATTCCTCAAGGTAAAGCAGCTCACCCTAGCGATTGCCATCGAGACCTGTGTGCTACATGAACACGCCACTAGTCGGTATTCCCACATTCAAGCGGCTGAAACGGCACGGCAAGGTCCCCACGAGGCAGAACGGGCACAAGCAATCAAGCAGCTCCAGGGCCTCAGCCTGGATGAGGGCGGCCATTTTGAGCTCTTTTCGCGGCCCCCCCGCGCATGCACGCACTGAACGAGGGGACGGCGACGCCGACGATCGCACTGCACAGGCGCGCACACGTACGACCGCACCACGCATGCGCGGTGGCGCAGCGAGCGTACTGACACTACAACGTACGGCAATTGTGGCTCCACCCCTTAAAGCGGCAATGTCCTGCCAAATCCCGATGCTACCTACAATGTGGCAAACTTGGCCACTATGCTGCTTTATGCAGGTCAGCTCAGCCTGCCAACTCTCGTCACTCCAACCAGCTACGCAGGGATGTCCGCGCCATCCAACCCACGGTCACCGAACCCGACTCTGACCTGCTGCCTGACATTGACACCGAGGACCCAAAGCAAAAAGTCCAGCCTCTACCGGTTTACAGCGATGAGGGTGTGCCACCCTCACGGTCAACCGATCCCGAATCCGATTCCGCCTGGACACCGGCGCCTCCGCCAGTCTCATTGCGCAGTCTGACCTCCAAAGCCTTCATGTCAAACCAGCCATCCTGCCATCAGCCTGCCAGCTATTAGATTATAATGGCAATGCCATTTCTGCCAGTGGCTCATGCGAACTTGAAGTGACGCACATTTCATGTACCATTTCAAGTGTTGGTAGCCTGCATGTGTTACTGCTGAGGTAAACACAGTCTCCACGGTTCCAGGGTACCCAACACATCATCTGCAACTCCCAGCCCGTTTTTTTTCCTGATCCCAAGGTTGCAGGCTGAAGTGAGCAATATGAATGGTGAAGTCATTTGCCATAGTCTTAACTGTGTAGATGCATAAGAAATTTTCCTTTCAGACAATAGGATAATTGACGAATAATGAAGATACATTAATGCAGTACTTTTTCCCATTCTGTTTTAGATTATCTGAAAGACATTTGCCAATGTACCAGCATATGAAAAGCATTTTGCACCTCTTTATTCATTCATGGGTGTGGGCTTCACTAGCAAGCCCAGCATTTATTGTCCATTTCCAATTGCCCTTTAAAAAGGTGGTGGTGAATTGTCCTGAAACAATGCAGTCCATGTGATGAAGGCACTCCCACAGTGTCGATAAAGGGACAGCGATACAGTTTCATGTGACTTCAGGGGAACTTATAGAGGGCGTGTTCCCCTGGGCTTACTGCCCTTGTCCTTCTGCGTGCCAAAGGTCACAGGCTTGGGACATGTTGCGGAAGAAACGTTGGCAAGTTATTGCAGTTTGTCTTGGTGAACACTGTGATAGATAGGTGCTCTGATCTATTAGGCTGTCAAGTATTCAATGGTGTCAAGCTTCTTGTTTTGTGGAGTGTTGTGGAGCTGTTCTCAACCAGACATGTGGAGATTATTCTATCACACTCCTGGCTCGTGTCTTTTGGGTGCTGGAAAGCTTTGGGGAGTCAGGAAGTGAGTCACTTGTCACAAAATACCCAGGGCCTACATTTTCCTTGAGTCAGGTCATTTGGCAGTTTCTGAATGTTCGGGTCCTTCCTGTTGATTCCCTTTTTTCCCATTTCCTTATTTTTTGCCGTTATCATTTCGATCCATGGATGCTTAATGGACATGTGTCTTTAAGTCGAGCAGGGGCAATGAGGAATTCAAAAGTTACAAAAGAGTACATTGCGAGCTTTGCACAGCAAAGCTCAGACTTTGTAGCACCTGAGAAATGGGGTAGAACTCGGTTCGAGTAGGTGGCTGGTGGCCAATTACTTGACCAAAAGGCCATATTCTGCCCAGTAACGGGGGATGATTAAACCCTGCCTCAGTGGGATGATTTCCAGAGACCTAAGGGAAGCAACGTTTGAATCCTGGAACTCAGTGGAAAGGGCCTGCTCTCTCTCCCTTGTGTTCTCTCCAGAAAAGCTGCTATATTTCTGAAACTGAAAGCAAAGTGTGAAGAGCAGAAAGGAGCTAGAAAGAACCATCTGAAACAAAGATTCTTGGGCAGAATTCTCCGTTGGCCGATGTGGAAATTGATGTGTTGGGTATGCTGGGTCTGCGAGGACTGCGTTTACCAGAGCAGTGAGAGAGACAGGCTACCAACACTTGTAGAAGTACAACTCTATTTTATTTAACTGTGAGCTGTTAAACATACTTGCACTGTGGGTTGACACTATGTTAGGTTGACTGGAGACCTGAGGCTAACCTGACCAGACTATACTGCTAGCACATGGTGGATGTTCGTGTTGCTGATCACGGGCTCTGGCTGTCTCAGAGGCTGCATCCCGAGAGAGCGGGAAAACTAGTACCCTCTGGCTTTATAGTGGCCATGTCCTGTCTGGTGATTGGCTGCTGTTTTCTGTGTGTTGATTGGTCTTTCAGTGTGTCAGTCAGCGTCTGTCTATGCACCATCATATACTTGTGTGTATATTATGACAGAAATCGGGCAATGCAATTGGGCGGAGAATCGGTTCCGATGGTGAAATTGCGGCGGGAGACAATTTGACACCATATTGCAATTCTCCATCACCTCGACAGCGGTGTCAATGCATTCCGGAATGCATGGACAGTAAACACCATTTGCATATCATTAGGGGGCCCAAACCAATATTCTCCGGGGCTTTCGTGATTTCCCTCCTCTGATGGGCTGAGTTCCCAAATGGCGCGGTTCACTTGTAATTTAAAAAATCATGAAACCGGCGTCATGGCTCTTGAGGGAGAGAAAGGGGACACAGTCCAACATTGCCATAGTTTGCTGACAGCTGTGTCGCTGGCACAAGACCAACAAGATCAAAAGATAATCACGAATCTGATGAACATTTTCACAACATATTCTATCTGTCTCATGTGGAAAATGTTCCAGTAACGTCTACTCAGATGCAAAAATTTACCCGAACATCTTTCGTGATGGGGAAGGTGTTAGACATAATTCAAAAAGGCACTCTAACACAAGAGCAAAGAAAGAATCCAGATTTAAACTCCATCTTACCAGGCATCTTGAATTTACAGTACAAAATGGAGTATTGTTGTGGGATATTGGAGTAATCATTCAGCGGTGTCCAAGAAGTAGAATCCTGGAACAACTGCACGAGGGCCATCCCGGTGCAGTTAGAATGAATGAGTTGCTGAGAAGCTACTTCTGCTGGCCCAGGCTGGATGCCCAAATAGAGGAGAAGGTTGGGTTATGGCAATCCTGCACAGCGTTGAGAAATTACCTCCACTACAACATTTGCACCTATGGGAATGGACTACCAGGCCAAGGCAAAGAATCCTTGACGATTACGTGGACCAGTCGAAGGACATATGTTTTGGATCATGGTTGATGCACATTTGAAGTGGCCATAGGTTGCCATTATGAAATCACAACAATGGAACAGACCATAGAAAGGCTTGACAAGGTATTTTTAAGATTCGGGATAATGGTGCAGTTCACCTCTGCCATCCAGCTACCTACGACTTAGCTGAACGTTTCATACAGTTGCTCAAGCATACAGTGAATGTTTCAAAGGATAAAGGTTCTCTCCCGGAACATGGCAATAGCTTTCTTATGACATACTGAAACACTGCACATTCAACAACACAAAGCTCACAGGCTATATTAATGTTAAAAAGGAAACTATGCACACACTTTGACCTTTTGACGCCCCCTTCAACTTCAGAGTTAGCCTAGCAACAACATCAGCAAGTAGCTAGAAGAGAGCAACATTCCAAAAGCAGAGCCTTTGGCCATGGGGAACATTATTTGTGAGAAATTATACTTCAGGCGAAAAATGGACTCCAGCAATATAGCCAAAACAGGTTTGATTTCATATACTGTGCAATCCGATAATGAACAAACTTGGTGTTGGCACACTGACCAATTATTATTGCACGTAGTGAGAGTACAGAATCTTTACCAAATGTTTTCACCACAGAGAATATAGACAGTGCTATGCCCAACTTGAGGGCTACACGCAGGCACAATAGCACAGTGGTTAGCACTGTTGCTTCACAGCGTCAAGGACCTGTCATAATATAGACCAGTATATCATGGTGCAGACACACACACTGATGGACATACAGCAAGACCAATCAACATGCATAACACCGCAGCCAATCACCAGTTAGAGCACACTCACTATAAAGACAGAGGGCATCAGTTTTCCCGCTCACTGGGGATGCAGCCTCTCAGAAGGACAAGAGCTTACAGTTTACAGAACAGATTCTCACCATGTGCTGAGTGATTAGACTGGTTGGGATAGGTACAGGTCTTTAGTTAATCTAACATCGTGTTAACCCACAGTAAGAATATGTTCAACAGTTTATAGTTTAATAAAATAGTGTTGTACTATTTTAAGTGTTGATGGCCTGTATGTGTTTCACGGATCCAGAGCACCCAACACATCAGGACCCGGGTTCGATTTCCGGCTTGGGTCACTATCTGTGCATGTTCCCCCCGTGTTTGTATGGGCTTCCTCCGGGTGCTCCGGTTTCCTCCCACAAGTCCTGAAAGATATGCTTGTTAGGTGAATTGGACATTCTGAATTCTCCCTCAGTGTACCCGTACGGGCGCCGGAATGTGATTTTCACAGTAACTTCATTGCAGTGTTAATGTAAGCCTGCGTGTGACACTAAGAAAGATTATTATTACAACGACCAAAGTTATGGAGCTTGTTACGACAGTGACAGTTACTCAGTTGATTTCATCAGATGTAATACCGAGCAGTGTACAGGAGGACACTCCTAATACCTCTAAGAGCCAAGTTCTTGAATGTCCCATTCTGCCAAAACAAGACAAACATCCACCAAAGATTGTCTTACTAATATACTTACGCATCCGTAACATAACAATGTTAAGTGATGGCATAATGTGTTCGATTTGTGTTAAAGTGTTTGATTAAGTAAAAATGCGGGGGACAGTAAAAAAGGAGCAGTGAGGTGTTTATGTATCAGAGTAACATAATTGGCTGGTGTAATATCACGTTCTAAGCAATGATGTCATCGGAGCATTTCGTGGGTTTTTGTGAAGTTTACCATTGTATCCTATATGAGCAGCTACTATAAATAAACTCCTTGAACTATGTTATACAAACTCGATCTGTGCCACCTTGCATTTTTCTTTGTGGCTACAACAAAGAGTACAACAGATAGGTATGACTTTAGCCAGCGTTGGAGAGCTTATTTTCAAATAAGAGCTGAGGGTCGGGTGGTAGTTTGAGATTGGGTTTTATTGCAAAAACCTGGTTAGTACACTTTCAAAAATACAAAAAGATACAAAAGCCCAGCACAGCATAAAGAAGAGAACAATGGAAAGTGAACAAAGGTGAAGAAAAGCAGTACCTTTATATCTGCCCGGTTTGGTACCATGCCAACCACCCCCCCCCCCCCCCCCCCCCCCTCCCCCGTGCTCCCTATTGGTTTACAAATTTTGAATTGTGACTTCTGAATAGTGGTCCTTACCATCAATCACATTGGTATCTAACTTACAGGCTGTACTTACTTTGTTACGTTGTTACATTTGTAGCCTGGGTTCTGAAAAGCGATGTGCTCCCACAGTATACTTTCCCACAGCTGCATGTTTTCAAAACTTAGTTTTAACTATTTCCCTACAGCTAGTGAAGAGTCAAATGTTGCTTTGATGTCAAGGACAGTTACCCTCACCTCTTATTTACATGTTTGGACCAGAATTTAATTGAGGTCAAGAATTGCGTAGTGCTGGTTAAACTCAAAATAAGCATTGGGGAACAAGTTATTACTGAATAAATGCCATTTTAAGTACTATCGACAACAACTTTGATCACTGATTGAGAACGTACTTATGTGGCAATTGTTCTGGGCAATTTTCCACATTGCTGGATAAATGACAGCAATGCAGTTATACTGAAGCAGTTTGGCTAGGGCCACAGCTAGTTCTGGAGTACAGTAACAGTGTCACAGTTAGGATGTTGTTAGGACCTCATTACGTTCTGGTGCTTGGCCGGTAAGGATGATGCACAGTAGACCGTCTAGTCCTTGACTGGTTAAAATATTTTATTATAAAATAAATGCGTGGTAAAGATAACTATAAGAAATATATTACAACTATCAATACTGATAAATTATCCTAGAGCTACTGCAAGTATGATTATCCACTAACATGACTATCTCCCAACTCCTCCAGGTACAGAGTGACATAGTAAATTTACACTGCCACCTGATGGTCGGAGGTCGTTTATATCATTATATACATGATTGATTATGTATATCATCACAGACCCATAGCCTTTTGCTATATACAGCACCTTCAACAATTCCTTGATGACACATGGTGTGAAACAGATTGTTTGAAAACTGCCTTCTGCCGAGATGGGTCCTGTAGATGATACTTTGGACTGAAGATGGTTGCTAATCTTCAGCCTTCTCTTTTGTACTGTTGTGCTGGATGCTACTCTCATTGAGGATCAGGATGTTTATGCAGTCTTCTCCTGCAGTTAGCTATTTAATTATCCACACAGATTCATGGCTGGATGTGGTAGGGCTGTGGCTGACGATGTTGAAAATTGTCCAGGTATATTTTGTCCAAAAAGAATAGAACAAATTAAACGTGGCATCAAGGAGCCCGAGCAAACCTAAAAAGGGATTGCTTAGCTCCATCTTTCGCGTGCTATTTTCACTGTTTAGTCTGCTTATCGTCAGAAGCATCTTCTGGTATGATGGTAGTGGTTGAGTGAGGGGTGTGTTGGACACTGAGGTTAAAGGTTGCAGTAGTGTACTTTTCTTTTTTTTAAATTCCTTGTCGCACGGATGTGGGATTCTCTGACTAAGCCAGCATTTGTTGCCCATTCCTAATTGCCTCTGAGAAGGTGGTGGTAAGCTGCCTTCTTGAACCACTGCAGTCCAGGTGTTGTAGGTACAGCCACTGTGCTGTTAGGGAGAGATTTCCATGAATTTGACCCAGCCACAGTGAAGGAATGGCAATATATTTCCAAGCCAGGTTGGTTATGACTTGGAAGGGAACTTCCAGGAGGTGGTGTCCCAGGAATTTGCTGCCCTTGTCCTTCTAGATGGTAGTGGTTGTGGGTTTGGACGTTGCTGCCTAAGGTGCCTTGGTGAGTTCCTGCTGTGCACCTTGTAGCTGGTACACACTGCTGCTGGTGGAGGGAATGAATGTTTGTGTGTGGAAGGGGTGCCATTCAAGCGGTCCGCTTTGTCTTGGATGGTGTCTGACGAGAAGCATACTAAACAGTGGAAATAGCATGCTAAAGATGTAAGCTGCTTGAATATTGTTCGAGCTGCACTTATCCAGGCAACTGGGGAGTATTCCATCACACTCCTGACTTGTGCCTTGTGAACGGTGGACAGGACTCCAGGAATCAGGAGGTGAGTTACTTGCCATAGGATTCCTTGCCTCTGACCTTCTCTCGTAGCCACAGTATTAATATGGTTAGTCCAGTTCAGTTCCTGGTCAATGGTAACCCCCAGGATTTTGTTTCGGCCCATGTTTAGAAAACTAGAAAGTATATTATGGAGTCCTCTTGACCTATAACTGTTTGTTGAATCTAGCTAAGAAGAGCACAAGAGCCTGCCTTTCAGGCGTTATTCAATGGACTTCTTAGGCACTTTTAATAAAAAAAACAAGCTTTATTCTAAGAATTTAGTTAACATTTGTATAAACACAAACAGCAAGAATTTTTATCAACTACAAACATAAAGAACCCACACAGCTACACTAATCTATGTATAACCCTTAATGATTTCCCCATAACTGTTCCAATTCAATAACAAGGTCCCATAAACCAAAAACCCCTTTTTACCAAAACAGCAGGTAACTATAATCATTGGGTTTCTTCCTTGGAATAACTTTTTAAAACTGAAAACAGAGAGATAGGCTAAAATACGTCTGTCTGAGTCGACAGCAGTCAAATGTGAAAACAAAAGTAAAAACTCACAGAGCTACAAACCAGCTCCAAAAATCAAAGCGAAAGTAAAAACTCACAGAGCCACAGCCCAGCTCTACCCACACAATGACATCACTGAAGCCATGTGATAAGACAAAAACCTTTCTTAAAGGGACATTCCCATGAACTCCCCCCAAGAAAAAAATAAATCATCAACTTAAAATATGGTTTCATTTTTCACCTTTTCACTTGCCCATTAATAACAATTGACAATAAATATACATTTTTGAAACCAAAACACAACAGGCAAACATTGATAATAATATAGCCCAGTTTAGTTCTTCTTCTTCCACCATCGAAGATGCTTCTCTTCATCACATTCATGACAAAGCATCGGTTATCACATTTTCTCATCCTGCCACATGTATAATTTTTAAATGAAATGGTTGTAATAATCAACTCCATCAAAACAGTCTGGCATTTCTATTCCTGAATCGGTCCAAAAACGTAAATGGGTTATGATCAGTATATAAAATTGTTTCAGACGAATTGCTAAAATGTTAATGTTAACATGTTGCAAAGCCAGCACCAAGCTCAAAGTCTCCTTTTCAATTGTTAAATACTTCCTCTGGTGATCATTTAATTTCTTGGAAAAATATCCAATAGACCGTTCTATTCCTTTGTCGTCTTCTTGCAAGTGCACAGCACCTACGCCCACATCACTCGCATCGACAGTCACCTTGAATGTTTTTTTGTAATTGGGGTGGCCAGCACAATAGCAGTGGTTAACACAGCTTTCAGGCTGTCAAATCCGCCGTCCACTGAAATTTGCTACGCTTCTTCAGCAAGTCCATTAGTGGAGCAACCACACTGTTAAAATTCGTCACACATTCATGGTAAAAACCACTCATGCCAAGAAATTACATTATTTCCCTTCATCTCGAGGGTATTGGAAACTCCAAAATAACTATTGGTTTCACATCCTGTGGGACCATTTGTCAATGTCCAATTGTATGGCCAAGGAACGTGACTGGGGCTTTTCCAAACTCACTTTTGGCTAGGTTTACCATCACACCCGGCTCCTGAAGTCGATCGAATAACTCCATCAGATGCTTCAAATCTTCTTTCCATGTCTGACTAAAAATCACCAGGTCGTCTATGTATACCGCACAATTGGGTAATCCTGAAATGAATTTGTTAGTTAACCATTGAAATGTGGCTGGTGCATTTTTCATGCCAAATAGCATAACTTTGAATTGCTATACCATTTGGAGTCAAAAAAGCTGAAATCTCCTTCTCCCTTTCGGATAATGGTACCTGCCAGTAAACATTAAGTAAATCCAGTTTGGAGATAAAAGCTGATTGTCCCACCTTCTCAATGCAGTCCCCCAACCGTGGGATAAGATAAGAATCTGTTCTTGTAACTGCATTAACCTTTTTATTGTCCACACACAATCGTTGGCTACCATCCGGTTTCGGTGCCATCACTCCATTGGCTGCAACCAACTTCAATTATGCTATTTTCAAGCATACTTTCAATTTCTTTTTGAACCTGTGCCAATTTTAGAGGGTTAAGTCAAAACAATGGATGTTGTTTAATTGGAACAGCATTTCCCACATCTGCATCATGTATAACCATTTTAGTACTTCCCAACTTCTTTCCACAAACTTGCCCATGTGATATCAATAACTCTTTCAGGTCAGTTCATTTTTCCTCTGGAAGGTAACTCAATAATTTATCCCAATTTTTAAGAACATCCTTGGTATCCAATTTAATTTGAGGAATGTCAAAACCAGAGTCATCTGGATGTGGTTCTTCACTTTGAGTTAGAATCAGTAAAACCTCCTTCTTTTGCTCTCCTTCCCATTCAAAGTACCTTTTAAGCACATTCACATGACACACTCGGTGAGATTTCCTTCTATCTGGCATTCTTACCAAATAATTCACCTCACTCAATTTCCTTTCAATCTAATAAGGTCCACAAAACCTTGCTTTTAAAGGTTCACCTATCACTGGTAACAATACTAAAACTTTATCTCCACTGGCAAAACTACAAACTTTTGCTTTCTTGCCTACTAACTGTTTCATCACATGATGTGCAACTTTTAAATGTTGTCTAGCCAATTCACTTGCTCTATTTAATTGTTCCCTAAAATTTTACACGTAATCCAATAATGTAATTTCAGACTGCTCACTCACCAATTTCTCCTTAATCAATTTATGTGGTCCTCTTACTTCATGACCAAAAATTAGTTCAACAGGACTGAATTTGGTTGATTCATTAGGTGCATCCCTAATTGTGAACAGTACAATTGGAATTCCTTTATCCCAACCCTCTCAGATACACTTAGAGAGCATACACTCAGATTCCTCCTCCATGTATGCTCTCTGATACATCTGTTTTATTTCTATATCTTTATGATAATTCAACCTCAGTTTTATCTTCACTCTTGTCTTAACCTGTGACTTTGCAACCTTGTTACTACACAATCAGGAAATATCCCAGGATATTCATCCTTCTACAATTCAGTTGTTGGATTTTCCACTGGCTTATCAACCACAGTAGGCATCACTCCCACCTTCAATCCAGCTATATCATTACACAAAATAAACTGTATTCCCTGACAAGATTGTTTCTCTATTACTCCTATTACAATTTCACCATCCTTCACTGACTTTCCAACCTCACTTTTTATAATGGAATACAACTCTTCTCACCCTGATTTGCACAGATTACCACCTTTTCTGGCAATATTCCTCCCAAACTACATAATTCCTCATCACTTACCATCACTAACCATCAAAGACTGACTAGCTCCCGTATCTCTTAAAATTGTGACTTCTTTACCTATTCCTCCTGGTACACATGAGTAAACTGTACCCACACAAGTGAATTCTTTGAAGCGATCTGGCACCTTCTTATCAATCACCTCTTGATCAAGCTGTATATTCTTTTGCACCTCCTTCACTTCAGTTGGGCTTTCCTTTACCACTTTAACAAACCACACTGCTTATCCCGGTTTACCACTTCAGCCTTCCCAGTGCTTTTCTTCAACACCCAACACTATGACTTTACATGGCCTAGTTTATTACAGTAAAAACATCTGAAACTTTTCATTTCTCATCCTGGATTTCTGTTTTAATCTGAGGTACACTATCTTTATTATCTCCCATCAAATCTCCTTTATCTTTACAACCTGAGTATTTCTCCTTTCCCCAGTTTCTATCCCTCACAGGCTGAAACTGATGTCGGAAACCAAACTTTCTTTTATGAACTAATTCATAATCATCTGCCATTTCTGCTGCTAATCTCACAGTTTTAAGACTCTGCTCTTCCACATGAGTTCTCACTACATCAGGAATTTAGTTTTTAAACTCCTCCGAAATCATAATTTCTTTAAGAGCTTCATACGTTTGATCTATTTTCAACGCCCTTATCCACCTATCAAAATTACTCTGTTTGATCCTTTCAAACTCCATGTATGTTTGACCAAGTTCTTTCCTTAAATTTCTAAACCTTTGTCTGTAGGCTTCAGGCACTAGTTCATATGCACCTAAGATGGATTTTTCCCAGATACCTCATCTGACAGTGATGCAAGCACTTCACTAGCTTTACCTCCCAACTTTGTTTGAATCAGTAATACCCACATGTCCTGTGGCCATTTCATTTGTTTAGTTACCTTCTCAAATGAAATAAAAAAGGCTTCTACATCCTTCTCAGCAAACCTTGGCAATTCTTGGACATATTTAAATAGATCCCCACCAAACCTTTGACAATGATGCTCTTGCTCACTATCCTCATCACTATCCTCAGACTACGTTTCTCTTTACCTCTGCCAATTTTAACTAACTTTCACATTTCATGGGCAGTTTCTGAAGTTCAAATTCTCTCTGTTTTTCTTATTCATCTCTCTTTTTCTCTTTGTTCTGCTAGGGCTATTCTTTCTTTCTTTTTCCCTTTCTTCTCTCTCCTTTTCTTTTCCTCTGATCTGTACCTCCTTTCTTTCGCTTTTTGTTCTGCTAGGGCTATTCTTTATTTTTCCCTCATTTCGTATTCAAGCTGCTTTAATTCTTTTTCATGTTCAAACTGATTGATCTGTAGTTGAATTCTTGACATTTCCAATGATTCTGACTGTGTCTCAGACAATTTCAAATGCTGAGCTACCGCCACAATTACCTCTTCTTTTCGTATTTTGTCACGCAATGATAACTGCAATGTTTTTGTCAAATCTCAAAGCCGGTTTTTAGTCTCAGTTTGTAAGGTACTGCATGTGACCATCTCCACCCCCAAAAACCTCTGAGCCTCTGAAAGAGCCAACAACACACTCCCTATTTAAACTTGAATACAACACCTGAAAAGCAAATACAAATATGCTCACCCCTCACTGCCTTTACGTTCACTAAACCAACCCATCACGAAAGATTGACTTTTATCCCAGATGAGCCCCCAATTTTGTTATGGGCCAGGGTTTAGAAAACTAGAACGTGTATTACGGAGTCCATCTGACCTATAAATGTTTGTTGAATCTGACTAAGATGAGCACAAGAGCCTACCTTTCAGGTGTTATTCAATGGACTTCTGAGGCGCTTTTAATTAAAAAAAACAAGCTTTATTCTAAGAATTTAGTTAACATTTGTATAAACTCACAGCAAGAATTTTTATCAACTACAAACATAAATACCCCACACAGCTACAGTAATCTATGTATAAACCCTTAATGAATTCCCCTTAACTCTTCCAATTCAATAACAAGATCCCTTAAACCAAAACACCCTTTTTACAAAAACAGCAGGTAACAATAATAATTGGGGTTCTTCCTTGGAATAACTCTTTAAAATTGAAAACAGAGAGACAGGCTAAAGAAGCCAAATGTGAAAACAAAAGTAAAAACTCACAGAGCCACAAATCAGCTCCAAAACCCAAAGCGAAAGTAAAAACTCACTAAGCCACAGCCCAGCACCACCCACACAATGACATCACTGAAGCCATGTGATAAGACAAAAACCAAACCTTTCTTAAAGGGATCCTCCCATGACAATATTGATAGTGAGGGTGTGGTGAATGTAACTCCGTAATTCACACTGTATTGTATATACATAAACATTGACATAGACATAGAACAGTACAGCACAGAACAGGCCCTTCGGCCCTCGATGTTGGGCCGAGCAATGATCACCCTACTCAAACCCACGTATCCACCCTATACCCGTAACCAAACAACCCCCCCCCCCCTTAACCTTACTTTTTAGGACACTACGGGCAATTTAGCATGGCCAATCCACCTAACCCGCACATCTTTGGACTGTGAGAGGAAACCCGAGCACCCGGAGGAAACCCACGCACACACGGGGAGGACATGCAGACTCCACACAGACAGTGACCCAGCCGGGAATCGAACCTGGGACCCTGGAGCTGTGAAGCACTTATGCTAACCACTATGCTACCGTGCTGCCCAAATGCACGAGACCATGCATTTGTAAACGCAGTTGCGTTGCCCAACCACTAGGGGGAGTAGCGCTGGGAATGCTTAGGAGTTTGTACAGGGCTCCACCCTTGGCTCCGCCCACAACTCCTCACCCTGGACTGCTGTATAAATACCAATGCTCAGAGCCAGTCATTCAATTCATCAAGAGTTCAACGCGGAACAGGCTGGCTCTGTTGTAAGTAGATTAAAACCACTGTTCATATCTTAAAGCACGTATCTAGTGAATTGATGGTTCCATCAATTTAATCTACTTAAGAAACAGACAGGATCAATCATGGAATCAGCCCTCAAGCCTGAGCGACTGGAACTCGACCCGCAGGATGCAGAGGCAAAAGACATTTTTTCTCACTGGCTGCGGTGTTTTAAATGCTACCTGGCGGAAGCAAGCACAGCCTAAACAACGGAGGAGCAGAAAATGAGCCTACTGCACGCGAGGGTGAGCCACAGAATCTCTACTCAACTAAACTGTGCCGGTTCGTATACTGAAGCCCTAGCGCTACTCGACAAAATGTATGTGAGGCCTGTTAATGAAGTCGATGCACGACACGTGTTCACTACTCACCGCCAGCGGCCTACGGAATCGCTCGCAGAATTCCTGAGAGAGCTTAAAACTTTATCTAGTGACTGTAATTACCAGGTGGTTACCACGGCAGAACATAGAGAATTTGCTGTACGCGGGCCTTAGGTCAAATTACGTGTGCCAGCGACTGCTGGAAAAGGGGGCCCTAACTCTTGACGCAACTGTTGAACTTGCTACCACTATGGAGGTCTCCTTCCGCAGCCTCACCTCGTTCCCTACGGACCCCGCGACCCCGTCATGGGGCCCCGACCAGCGACTCCCCCAGGCCTGTGCCATGCGGCCACCCAGCCACAATGTTGCCCCGGCCTGCCACTTTTGCGGCCAGAATCAGCACTCGCGGCAGCACTGCCCGGCCCGCAACGCGGCCTGCGGTAGCTGCGGACGAAAAGGACACTATGCCAGAGTGTGTCTGGCGAAGAAAGCCCCAGCCTCTAACCCTCCCATGGCTCAAAGCACTCGTTCCCTGAATTCACAGGCCCGCAGGCCCCGAAATGCTGCAGCCTGTATGCCGACTCCGCCACCACCCGACATGTGCGACTCATGGGGGCGGCCATCTTGGCAATCCTCCTCCATGCGGCCGGCCATGTGGGACTCATGGGGGCAGCAATCTTGGCAATCCTCCTCCATGCGGCCGGCCATGTGCGAGTCATGGGGGCGGCCATCTTGGCAATCCTCCTCTATGCGGCCGGCCATGTGCGACTCATGGGGGTGGCCATCTTGGGATCCATCCCCTTCAAACTCTGAAACTCACCTCGACGACTACGAACTCAGAGGGCAGTCATCATCGGGCCACACCAGCACAGCTGATCGAGTCGCCGCCGACCCGCAACTCAGCGCAGTCACTCTGGACCAATGCGAAACTCGATGACAGAGGTCCAAATCAACGGGTACAGCCATGTCTTTTCGACTCCGGGAGTACTGAGAGCTTCATACACCCAGATCTGGTAAGATGCTGTTGGCTCCCCGTTTTCCCCGTGCGGCAAACTATCTCTCCCGCTTCAGGCTCCTACTCTGTCCAGATCCAGGGGCTCACCGCCGCGACACTCATAATCCGAGGCGCTGGCTATGCAAAATTTCAACTCTACGTCTTGTCCGAACTCTGCGCGCCACTCTTATTAGGCCTAGATTTTCAATGTAACCTTAGGAGCCTCACCCTCAGCTTCGGCGGGCCCCTGCCCCCACTCACTACCTGCAGCCTCGCCACGCTACAAATCTCCCCCCCCCCCCTCTTTGCCAACCTCACACAGGACTGTAGACCCGTTTTTTGTAGGGGGTGAATGAGGTGAATGTAACTCCGTAATTCACACTGTATTGTATATACATGAGACCATGCATTTGTAAGCGCAGTTGCATTGCCCGACCACTAGGGGGAGTAGCGCTGGGAATGCTTAGGAGTTTGTACAGGGCTCCACCCTTGGCTCCGTCCACAACTCCTCCCCCTGGACTGCTGTATAAATACCAATGCTCAGATCCAGTCGTTCAGTTCATCAAGAGTTCAACGCGGAACAGGCTGGCTCTGTTGTAAGTAGATTAAAACCACTGTTCATATCTTAAAGCACGTGTCTAGTGAATTGATGGTTCCATCAGAGGGTCTCAGTGATGGCAATGCCATTGAATATCAAGGGGCAATTATTAGATCCTCTCATGTAGGTGATTGTCATTGCCTGGCACTTGTGTGGCATAAATGTTACTGTCCACTTATCAGCCTAAGCCTGGATATTGTCCAGGTCTTGCTGCACTTGGGCACAGACTGCTTCAGTGTCTCAGGAGTCGCGAATGGTGCTGACATTGTGCAATCATCTGCTGCTGTTGATAATCCAGAGTGCCTCATGAATGATCAGTTTTGAGCTCCTAAATTTGTTTTCAATATATCCCATTTAGCACGGTAATAGTACGACATGGCACCATGGAGGGTCTCCTCAATGTGAAGATTGGACTTTGTCTCCGCAAGAACTGTGATGATTACTCTCCTCTCGGTAATGTTATTGACAGATGCATGTACTACAGATAGACTAATGAGGGTGAAGCCAAGCAGGGTTTTCCCTAGTGTTACATCACCTTCTGCTGGCCCAGTTCTTGAGCACCTAACTACCTGGGCCAGTATTGGTGCTTGTGAGTCACCTTTGCTGATGTTTATTGAAGTTCCTCACACACATGTCCAGAAATGGTGATGCTCAAGGAGGTGTTTAGGACATTGTCTGTAAGGTATAATTCTGTACGTATATTTCTGTGAGACTGTTGCTTGACTAGCCTGTGGGACATATCTTCCAATGTGGGGAGTTTTGGCATAAATCACCAGATGTTAGACTGAGGGAATTTTCAGGGTTGACCAGGCTGCTTCCAATCACTACATCAATGCCAAGTGCTCCGTCCAGTTTTATTCTTTTGTTTTTCACAATGGTTTGATAAAACTGAGTGGTTTGCTCAACTATTTCACGGAGTAATTAAGAGTCAACCACATTACTGTGCATCTGGAATCACGTAAAGGCCAGGCAGGGGAGGACAGCAGATTTCCTTCCTGAGACTACATTAGAAACCAGCTGAGTTACTACAATATTTTGTTGGTAGCTCACCAACACTCCAAATAGCTTTCTCTTCCCCAGTTACTATGGCTGGATTAGAACTCATGGCGCCAGATCATTAATTCAAGCTGCTAGTTACTAATCCTGTAACATAATCACAATGTTACTGTCCCCTTGTATCCTATAACCTTATATGCAAACTGACAAATTTATTAGCATTCTTTGAGGTAGTAATGAGCAGGATAGATAAAGGAGAATTAGTAGATGTAAAAAACTTGGATTTCCAAAAAGCTTTTAGTAAGTTACCTCACTAAAGGCTGCTTAATAAGATTAGTGCCCATGATGTTATGGGTAGTACATTAGCATGGATAGAGGATTGGGTAACTAATAGAAGACAAAGAGTTGGGATAAGAGTGGCAATCTCAGGATGGCAACCTGTAACTAATGGAGTCCCACAGGGATCAGTGCTGGGGTCACAATTATTTACAATATATATCTATGACGTGGACAAGGAAGTGGATGCACTATTGCCAAGTTTGAGGATGGCACAAAAATAGGCGGGAAGTTAAGTTGTGAAGGTGACACAAAGTCTACAGAGGGCTGTAGACAGGTTAAGTGAATGGGCAAAAAATCCCGGCAGATGGACTGTAATGTAGAAAAATATGAAGTTATGCACTTTGGTAGAAGAATAAAGGAGCTGAATATTATTTAAATGGAGAAAGACTGCAGAGCTGCAGCACTGAGTGATTTGGGGGTTCTCATACATAAATCACAAAAAGCTAGCATGCAAGTTTTGCAATAGGGAAGGCAAATAGAATGTTGGTCTTTAATTAAAAAGGAATGGAATATAAAAATCGGGAAGTCTTGCTAAATCTATACAAGGCACCAGTTAGACCACACCTGGAATGCTGTTTACAGTTTTGGTCCCTTATCTAAGGAGAAATATCCGAGCATTGGAGGCAATCCAGAGAAGGTTCACTAGATTGATCCTGAGTACAGAAGGCTTTTCTTATGAGGTGAGGTTAAGTAGATTGGGCCTGTACTCATTGGTGTTTAGAAGAATGCGATGCAACCTCATTGAGACGAGAGAATTCTTAGGGGTCTTCACAGCGTAGATGCTGAGAGGATGTTTCCATTTATGGGAGAATCTAGGACCAGAGGGCATAATCTCAGAGTTACGGACCACCCATTTAAGACAGAGATGAGGAAGAATTTTTTCTCCCAGAGGATAGTGAATCTGTGGAATTCTTTACCGCAAAGGGTTGTCGAGGCTGGGTCATTAAGTACATTCCAGGTTGAGATAGACACGTTTTTAATCACTGAGTGAATCAAGGGTTATGTTGAAAGGTGGGAAAGTGGAGTTGAGGATTATTACATCAGATTAGTCATGGTATCATTAAATGATGGGCTGAATTGCCTATCTCTTCTCTGATGTCTTATGTGCTTCGAGTATATTTGAGGCTCTCCAAATTCAGCAAATTTTATCAGAGGAACAAAGTTCATTCTAATTTGCTTCAAATATGTTATCATTAGCAGCAGAACATTCACAATTTGTAATAGGAACAGGAAGCTTTGAGAAAGGCCCAGGACATTTAGCAGCACCTGAAAGTAGTAATAACCAGTGGACATTCCAGGTTAGGACCGTTCATCAGAATTATGTCTGAAATTACCAACACAATCCAGGATCTGAACTTGAGTGAATCCCATGGAGACCAATAAACAAATAGAATTGAAGTCACCAAACTACCCAAATGGAAAAAAAAACTGATGGGCAGGATTTCACTTTTCATCATTTTTACTTTAACAATCAGACTAAAATCAACATAAATTAAAGACAAGGTAACAGGCAAATTGTATTCAACAGAAACTGTACATTACTTCAAATGGCTTATACAATAAAGATAGATCAAGATGCACAGTGGCATTTTGCCCGCGCCAGGATCAGGGACCAATCAACATGTACAAACACCGCAGCCAATCACCAGTTAGAATACACACACTATAAAGGCAGAGGGCACCACGGTTCCCGTTCATTCTGGGTGCTGCCTCTCATTTAGACCCACAGTCACCGTGTGTTAGTTAGTTAGAAGTTAGTGAATAAAATTGAGTTGACCCCTCATCAGTGTTGGAAGTGTCTGTTCATCTCTCAAGTCTACACTAGCCAACACATCACTGTTCTTCTGTGGTCAGGTGACGGGGGGGGCTCGGTGACCCCTTCAGTGGTCAGTTGGGGCGTTGGAGGTGTCTGGAGGCTGCTGTGGGAGGGTTCAGAGATTGGGGCATCATTTAAAAATGGTGCCCCGATCTCTCCGCTCGTTATTGCAGTAAATGGGATTAAGTGTGGCCACGGCAGGACGTTCCTTGCCAAAGCCCAGAAATGAAGCAGAGTCCCATTTAATATCAGGGTCATTTTCAGCGTGACAAACACCCGGCTAAGCACACCCGACATGGGACTCTGTTTCATTTCCATTAATTAGCGCCCTAAGTTTGGTTGAGTAGTGATGTGGATCTCAACCAAAAAGCCAGCAAGAAGCCCCGTGCCAAACTCAGCAAAAATGACACTTGGGGCGCAATTCTCCAGAAAGATTTCTAAGTGATGTAGCAAGCGGGAACTGCCATGAGTTTCCCAGCACTCAGTCCAGCGAGGCTGACAATGCTATTCAACGTTAATTGGCCCACTTAATGAGGCCCCATGGGCTTCTCACCGCAAAGGAAGGCTTTTCAGCTGATTCGCCGGCTCTGCGCTCGCCAACCCTCCGCCGACAACGTCGAGCAGCACTTAGGCTGCACTTGCTCAGCCAACCCCAGCCTGCTCACAGCAATGGCACCGAGGAGACCAGCCTCAAGATTTGGGGATGCAGTTCTGGGAAGGATCCTAGATACAATGGGGTCCAGGAGGGATGTCCTGTTGTCCCGAGGGTCCAGAATGTAAGCCATAGGGGAGCCAGTGCTGCCTGGGATGAGGTGGTGGCAGCTGTGGGTGTTGGGAGTGTGACCAAGAGGACTGGTATGCATTGCTGGAAAAAAGTCAATGACCTACACCGGGCAGCATGAGTGCATAGAGATACCAAGGCGTGCCCCAACCCCCCTGGAGACCTTTCCAACCCCACGTAGCGTCCACATCCCAACTCTCCATGTGTCCTCCCCAATCCTCCCTTCACCCCCCCTCCATTCAACCCCCCAAAACATGTCCATTCTCCCGCAGGTCCTCCAGCCGACGGTGACGGCCCATCTCGGGTGGCCCCCTCACCAGCCTTCCAGGAGAACACCTCGGAGGAGACCTCCGAGGACGCCGCAATCAAGGCATCACAGCTGTCATCCCGATCATCCACTAGCACAGATACACACATCTCAATGGGAACTGTTAGTGCTCAGGCTTCTGGGACACAATCTGGTGAGCACCACACTGCTTCTGATGAATGAAATGAAAATTGCTTATTGTCACGAGTAGGCTTCAATGAAGTTACTGTGAAAAGCCCCTAGTCACCACATTCCGGCGCCTGTCCGGGGAGGCTGGTACGGGAATCGAACCGTACTGCTGGCCTGCTTGGTCTGCTTTAAAAGCCAGCGATTAGCCCTGTGAGCTAAACCAGAGCCTACATCAGGTAGAAGCAGGAACCCCCAGGTGAGACAGCAATTGGATCCAGGACCCAGCTGGTTCCCAGCCTGATGCTGAGCCTGTAGAAGAGGTATTCACAGAGCTGATGGAGAAGTTAAGGTACAGTCAGGACATTCAGATGAAGATGTCAGCGACACCAGCAGGTCCATAGCTGCTTGGAGAAGTCCCAGAACATATGGGCACAGAAGATGTTGCCAGCAATGCGTGGTACTGAGGCCAACACTTGGCGACTGCAGTGGAGTGCATGGTGCATGACGTTGGCACCATTACGATGGTGCAGACTATGGGACCCACCAGGGCTGACAGAGCCAGATGATGCAGGGGCAGCCAGGGCTGAACCAGGCCGAGCCTCCATCCTGAGATGAACCCCAGGGCCCTATGGACACCGAGTGGGAGGAGTGGGTGCTGGCTGCCAACCTAAACCCGTCCCATGGAGTGACGGCAGTGGCCACCTGCTCCACAGAGTTCCACCCCTCTGATGAGGGTGCGTTTAGAAGTCAGCTGTGCATGTGCCACCGCCAACAAGTGAGCTGGGGCCCTTTGGCCCCAGAGCATACAGAGGATACCCACCGGGGACACTGAAGGCCATGGGATGTGGTAAGCAGCTGGATGCTTCCACCTCTGATATGCAGCCTGGGGACAAACCTAGACGTAGTGGTAGAGCTAGGAGGGCCAAGCTCATCGAGGATCAATCAGGGGAGGAGGTGTGGGAGATAGGTAGGAGGTGAGGGGATGAGGGGGTGGGGTGGCACCAGCGGGAGAGTAGGAATTGTTACACACAATAAACACCTTAGTGCACAACTAGTAGATGCCTCTGTCACTTTCTTCCACAATGAGGGCCGACCTCCAAACCCTTGGCCCAACTCTCCAGGCATCTCCCGTCCCCATTGTACTCACCCACCCTCCGGGTGTGGACAGAACTGTGTCCCATCCCCTGGATGTTAAAATGTTGGCTGCCGCATGTGTGGTGTTACCTCCTGCAGTGTTCCGGTACAGTGTCCAGGCATCAAGGTTTGATTGGGATGCTAGGCAATGAACTGCACATTCCGAGTGGGAATCCACTTGGATTGTGCGAAGTGTTCACCTAACCATGATTGCCAATTTCCTATTAGCCATAGCCTTCAGCAGCATGGCCAGAGGCCTTGGCAGTCAGTGGGGGTTATGGGTGGTCAGTGGGGCAGACGGGCAGGGGCAAGGGTTGCTTTCAGAATGGGTACACACGATCCAGGGGTGGCATGCTGGTGCTGTGCGCAGTTGCCCCCTTCCAGGCATCTCCCCCACCTCAGCGCCTCCCCCACACTCCCATGGTAGTCCACTTCTGCGGGGGTCCCCCACCCACAGCCGAAGGTCACCCACCCCCTGCCGGGCACTGGAGTGGCAAGTCCAACACCCCATGACTCTGTGCCTGTGAGCGAAGTTATCTACTCACCTACTCGGCCCCCACAGAAGCCCTTCCACCAGGTTCACGTTTTTCGAAAGGTGTATCAATCAGCACGAGCATGGCAACTTGCTGGTGAGGCCGCTGCATAACGGAGGCCGATGGTTAATAGGTGGCTCTCGTTAATTGTATCGAAATAGGACTTAACTGGTGATAGTTGGTTTCTCGCCACACTACTGTGAGATCCCAATTTCGCCTATGGGGGCGGGCGGTTGCCGTAAACTGTTTGGTGCCTGGAGTGGTTCTCGTTTTTGTCCTCTCCCGCTATTCACTGGTGTCGTTTCGCTCGACTGAGAGTGCAACGAGGTCAGAGAATCGCACCCTTACAAATGTTTTGGGTGAATCGCACCCATATTCTCCAAAGGATCTGTTTTTTCCTTTTCATAGAATCCACAGAATCCTGACAGTACAGAAGGAGACCATTCGACCCATCGAGACTGCGCCAACCCTCTGAAAGAACACCCCACCTGGGCCCACTCTCCCGTCCTATCCCCTTAACCCCACACATTGATCTTGGCCAGTCCACCTAACCTGCACATCTTTACACTGTAGGAGGAAGCTGGGACACTGAGAGGAAACACACACAGACACGGAGAGAACATGGCAACTCCAGAAAGACAGTGATTCAAGGCCGGAATTGAACCCAGGATCCTGGAGCTGTGAGGCAGCAGTGCCTGCTGTTTTTGGTTTCAATAAGTTTCTGTTTACCAGCCTGAAATTATAGTCACATTCCCAGGAGATGATATAGACAGAAACCCAATGTCGCAAGCTTCCCTTCCCACAAGCCTGAAGTTTTTGTTTATCTTTCAGTTAGGGTCTCAAAAAGTACAGGCTTTGAAACCAAAGTCTGTGCACCCACCAGAACGAGCCATCTGAGTGGACAACAATTTGCACACGGTTCCCCACTGGATATCTGGGGATATCATGATAAATATTTTTCAGACAAACCTGAGTCAAGTCAGAGCACTGACAATTAAGTTATGCAGTTGAGGATTGGAAATTATATTTTTCCAGATGCACATGCAAAAGTAATCTTTGCTTAGTTTTGAAGAATTGTTTTCGGTTGATGGACATGGTCCAACCCTAACTAGATGTGAGGCGTTTGGATGTTTTTAAACATGAAACATACGAAAATGTAACATTTACATAAACTTAAGATTATTTTAAAAGGGTCATTCAACTTCTCTAGCTCACCCCTTCAGTACATCAATTCACCCAGCTTCAATTTAAATCCCTTCGACCTCACCACTTTACTACTTATAATTTGAGTCAGTGAAATTCCACAGGGCAATGATTTTGATAGCAAGTGCTTTGATTGCATCTGTCAGCGACCTCCACCATTGATCCTGCTGGTGTTTTGGTTGGGGGGTGTGGGGAATGTGTGGTGGTCAGTTCATTTGTATGGGCACCACCTATAGCACTAGCAGCACAATGCAGGTCCTTGCTGCCATCACGGGCTGCAAAGTCCATTCACTGTTATTACTCTGGGATAACACAGGCTGCAACTGGATGCAGCTTTAACCAAAAGATACTCCAGACCTTGAAGTTAGTTAGCATTAGTTAGCTGTTAGCATAAATGCTTCACAGCTCCAGGGTCCTAGGTTCGATTCCCGGCTGGGTCACTGTCTGTGTGGAGTCTGCACGTCCTCCCCCTGTGTGCGTGGGTTTCCTCCGGGTGCTCCGGTTTCCTCCCACAGTCCAAAGATGTGCGGGTTAGGTGGATTGGCCATGCTAAATTGCCCGTAGTGTCCTAATAAAAGTAAGGTTAAGGGGGGGGTTGTTGGGTTACGGGTATAGGGTGGATACGTGGGTTTGAGTAGGGTGATCATGGCTCGGCACAACATTGAGGGCCGAAGGGCCTGTTCTGTGCTGTACTGTTCTATGTTCTATGTTCTATGTTCTAGTTCAATCTGATTTATTGAACCAGTAGCACAGTTAGCCCAGTTCTCTATGAGTTTGACTCTCTGCTAACCTAAGTGTGGTTACTCTGTCTGACTGAACCAGACTAGCTCTTAGCCACGTGCTGGAGGTGTGATACTGTACATACACCCTGACTCACTCTGTAGATGTTCATCAGTGGAAAGAGGTGGAGTGTGAGTGCCTCGTGCCTTTTATAGTGACATACCACCCTTGAGTGTCCTGCCTGCTAATTGGTCATGTCCTGTTCTCTGTGTTCATTAGCTGCCTGTCTGTGCCTGTCTGTATATCATTATCTGCATGTCTGCATATCATGACAGTTACTAGGCTTTTGTGGAGTCAGTGTCAATGGGTTTCCCCCTCTTTCTGAGGAAGTACCAAACTGTTTGTCAATAATTCACTTGCCATTCGACCAATTCTACAAACTCTACAAATGTAGCACCCCAGTTCTGCTCTGAAAGAGATGTATATGTATCTCCTCACTCAATGCACCTGCCTCTAAATTTACACCAGTTCTCTTTGAGGCCAACGATGAAAGAACTCTCAGTGCCAGGGGACCCCACCCTCAGCCATGCCCCTCTGTGCTAAAAAATACCCACAAAAAAACAGAGCAATTTCAGAATTATTTTTCTGAGTCACATCTAATTTTGTATCAGCTCCAGTGAAATTTTGCTGGAGTTATAATGAGTGTTTACCAATCTTGGCAAGCTATTTTGGTCCCAGGTTTTCTGAGATGAATTTAAAAGCTATCTTTCATTAATTTAAATGTATATCTTTTGGTCCTACTATTCTTGAAGCAGCATTCTGGGTTTGTCATGTCAGTACAGCCTTTAATAATGTATTTACCTCAATAAAATTCTGTAGCATTTCTGCAGGCTGCAGAATGTAAATTTTTCAAATCCTTTCTCCCAGCTCATTCAATCTACAATCAGAAGTATTTTTCTCTGCCACTACTCTCTGTAGATGCGTCGCTCGTGATTTGTAGTGGCCAAAGGGGACACAAGGTGTGTTTGCCAAAGTTTCTGATGCTACAAAGGTAAGTAGGAAACTAGGTTGTGAAGAGGAAGTAAGGAAACTGCAAAAATACATAGAGAGGTTGAGTGAATGAGCAAAGATCTGGCAAATTCAATATAATGTGGGCAATTATGAAATTGTGCATTTTGGCAGGAAGAATAAAATAATAAGCATATTATCCAAATGATGAGAGGTTGCACTACTCTGAGACTCAGAGGATCTGGGTGTCTTGGTGCATAAATCATAAAAGACAAGGACATAGGTATAGTAAGTAATTAGGAAAGCCCATAGAATATTATCATGTATTGTGAGAGGAATTGAATACAAATGTAATGAGGTTATGCTTCAGTTATACATGACACTGGTGAGACCACATCTGGAGTACTGTGTACAGTATTGGTCTCCAAATTTAAACAAGGTTGTAAATGTGGTGGAAGCAGTTCGGAGAAGGATTATTAGATTACTACCTGGAATGGGCGGACTATCGTATGAGGAAAGTCTGGGCAGGGTAGGCTGGTATCCACTGGATTTTGGAAGAGTAAGGAGCGACATGATTGAAACCTTTATCCTGAAGGGTCTTGACAGGGTACATATGGTGAGGATGTTTACTCTTATGGGAGAATCTAGAACTAGGGGTCACTTTAAAATAATGGGTCACTCATTAAAAACAGAGATGAGAAGAATTATTTTCTGTCAGAGGGTCGTGTGTCTTTGGAACTCTCTCCCCCAAAAGGTGAAGCAGAGTCTGAATATATTGAAGGCAGAGCTAGATAGATTTTTGATAAGCGAGTGTGTTGTATTGCAAGGTAGGCGATGAGGCAGTGCCTAATCGTAACAGTGGTTTATTTAACTAAGAAGAACTGTATGTCCACCAATCCACGGGTGGGCCTGTTCCTATTCCTCCATGTCCGCGATGGCCAGCGCAGCGATGAACCACCCCTGCGCATGCGCTGGTATGACGCCAGCACACGCTGGCGCTCCCGCGCATGCACCAACTTGCGCCGGCCGGCGCGGTGCAAACCACTCTGGTGTCAGCCTAGCCCCTGAAGGTGCGGAAGATGCCGGGGCGGCCCAACGCCGGAGTGGTTCACGTCACTCCTTCGCGCCAGAGTTGCGCGCACTGCCGGTTTCTGAAGAATCGTGCCCAATATATTTGAATTATTTGAATGCCTGTCTAACCGTAATGTTGGGTGTTTTGCCAGAAGTACCCAAATCAAAATACTTCCTACACAGAGCATGAAAGAATGCACGACTAAATGATTAAGAGCCAGGTTAGCCTGATTGGCCCAGCCCATCAACCTCCAACAAACAATACAATTAAAATTTTTGCTGCTGGAAATCTTAAATAGAAACAGAAAATTCTGGCAATACACGGGGGAACAAAAGTGATCGACTTCAGCTGGGTGAAGCAGGCTCATAATCAATCGGCAGTTTATTTTTCACTGAGCCATTTTTAATTTTCCATGGACTTGGATAATGTTGCCAAAAGTTTTCATTTCAAACCGAACAAAAAGCAACAGTGAGACTCAGAAATTAGACTTCAAAAAGGGTTTGTATTAGGGTTCTGTGAACCTCAGTGGAAAAGAGATTAGGCGAGAAGAAAAATTGGCTACTATTTATCTAAAAGCCCATTTTTCACTGCTCATGTCGACTAATTTCAGTCCCAGAATCTGTAAAAAGAACAGAAAGGTTGTGGTATCAAGTATGTGTTTCCTCCATCGGAACTGGAGCCTAAGAGCTAATCAGACATTTTAAGAAGTTCAGAAAAATGAGGAGAAAAGGGTGAGAAAAGAGTGGTGAGAGAACTAACAAATGCGCCAATCGCAGGCAGTGAACTAATGTGTCATGAGACCTGCAAACCTTGTAATTGAAAACTGTTAGGTGTTAAAAAAAGATCACAAATGAGATAATGAAGACTATTTATAAGGACAGAAGGAGAGGCAAATTAACGTAGTTGGCTGGGCCGACAAGTTCCAAAGACTTCAGCAAAATATGGGACCCCAAATAAAATTCACCTTAATACATAAAAAACACATACAACAACTAGATTAATTTAATTTAAGTATAGTATATTGCGATATTATTTGATTTAGTACCTATATAGTGTATTGAAATTCAACAAGTTTGTGGTGATCTTTGTGAGGGGTTTCCAGGACGGAGGTCACAGTGGTCACAAAGAGACTTGAAGATCCTGTAAAGAACGAAACTAATTTTATTTGCACTACTAAATTAGAGTTCGACACTTATTCCAAATAGTAAACATATATATATAAGAATTAAGCTACACTCACTAACATATCTTTATCTCCTAACTATGACTATAATATCTTAACTAGCTCTGCAATACACGTCTAATCTTGGCCGGGATTCTCCCCTACCCGGCGGGGCGGGGGGTCCCGGCATAGTGGAGTGGCGCACCTTTAGGGGCTCGGCCCGCGCCGGAGTGGTTTCCGCTCCACCGATGGCGCCAAAACCGGTGCCAACGGCCTTTGGCGCTACGCCGGCTGGCGTCGGGGCTGGCCTAAAGGCCTTTGCCGGTCCGCGCATGCGCCGGGGGTCTCTTCCGCCTCCGCCATGGTGGAGGCCCGTGGCGGCGGCAGAAGAAAAAGAGTGCCACCATGGCACTGTCCCGGTCGCCAATTCGTGGGCCCCGATCGCGGGCCAGGCCACCGTGGGGGCACCCCCCGGATCCGATCGCCCCGCGCCTCCCCCAAAGCCCCAGGGGCCCGCTCGCGCCGCCAATCCCGCTGGCACCAGAGGTGGTTTAAACCACGTTGGCGGGATTGGCCTGTCAGCGGCGGGACTTCGGCCCATCGCGGGCCGGAGAATCGGCGCGGGGGGCACACCGTTCGGCGGGGCGTGATTCCCGCTCCCGCCGATTCCCGGGTGGTGGAGAATTCCGGCCACGGCAGGGGCGGGATTTACGCCCGCCCCGGGCGATTCCCTGACCCTGCGGGGGGTCGGAGAATTCCGCCCCTTGTCTTTTACAGCTCTAATCCACTCTCTTCTAGAAGTCCAAGAGCCAGTGCAATATATAGTACTGTCCCTTAGCTCCCTCTAGTGGCTAGGCTTAACATAACATTAACTCTTCACATGCTATACATTTGTAAAATGTCACAAAGTTTGTTTCTTCAGGCATTCATGTTTGGGTTTAAGAAAGAAAGGAAAGACTTGCATTGAAAAGTGTCTTTTGTGATCAGAAGATCTCAAAACACTTTACAGCCGACAAAGTACAATGGATCAGGTTGTGGAACCTTCTGGAAATACCCTGAATATTCTTGGTCCTGAGAGTCCCAGAAATTCTTAATTCGGTTCTGGATAAAACAAATATGCAAATAATAGAATGGGTTGAAAAGAGATGAGAGAGGTCCATGTAAAAAAGATGAAATAAGGAATCAATAAAGAGAGAAAAACAAGCTGCAGATATGCCACATTGGCACAGAAAATTGTCTCAGACAGTGGCGCACAACAAGTGTATTGGATTGGCTTGCCCATTATAGGTTGACTGCACAGGAATTGATTGGCAGGCACTCCGTACGCCAAGCAGCCAATTCAACACCATCTGGTTTGAACCATAGCCTGAGACTATATTTTACCCTGTTAGATCTACTAATCACTAAAATGTGGAACATGAACCCCAACCAGCAAAGTGCTCTGCAAAATAGTTTCAGGCTCAAAGTCAACATTTTACTTTGAAGAAAATAAATGTTTGAAATTACTGAAATTAATGTTCAGAGCATGGGGTAGTAGAGTGGTGAGCAGAATGATCAAATATCAAGAAAGAAATTAGCCAGCATTCGGTTTTGGGTGTGGAAGCAGCTTTGTGGCCTCAGTGACTGCCTGACCTCAGACTTCATCTAAGTAACTTGGGTACGCCATCAGCACTAGATGTGCCTCAAGGTGTGAATCATTTCATTGGCAGCTAGGTCCCTAAGCCGCATCCATCTGAGGTGAAGCTGAGTGAAGCAGAGTGAAGCAGGTCCGCCTGCTCTGCTCCTCTCAACCACAATTTTGTGTCTTAAAACAGATATTAAGCTCCTCATTTGCATTTGGGGGAGTCCACCATCTGTTTTACGTGGCTGCTGGAGAACCCTGAAAAATCTTTCAACTCAACTTCAAATGAGGTATCATTCAAGCATCCTTGGGCAAATGGTGTTCATCCATGAAATTCAAACTTGTTCCGGTTTTAGGCATGGAAAATGGGTGCAATGAGGTAAAAATTTCTAACCCACCATTCTTGAAGTTTGTGTAAAACTTCATTAAAAAGTGAGGTCATTATCTTTACAGAGCTGAGATTCCAATTCAGAACTTTCCCCCTTTAAAAACTGTCAGCTATGACCACTGGAGCATTATCTATCTCTAGTCTCAGCCTCAGCTTATCTGTTACCAAAAACCTAACCTAAATCTTCCTCATTTCCAGATTACTCTGATGTTCTCCTACTGATCTCCTGTAAACTTCCTTCAAAAATTCAGCCCTTCCTGAACACTTCTCTTCATTCCATTACCTGTGCCAAGACCCACTCATGCATCACTCCTGCATTTCCTTATGGTGAGCTCTCAGCCCCACAGTGTCTCCAAATAACAATTCTCCTCCTTCTGTTCAAATTCCTTTATGGCCTCTTGCCATCCTGTAACCTGCTCCAACCCTACAACTCTCTAAAAATTCTGCATTCCTCCAAATCTTCTGCATCCCCCATTTCCGTTATCCAGCATTGGCAGTTGTATCTTAATGTGTCCAGGCCCTCGGCACTCAAATGGATTGTACATAAAATTGATCGTCGAGAAATGAAGCCCTAAGACGATCTTTCTCAAGAACTTTCAATCCTGTTCCATATCACACTCAACAGTCTATCACAGAGACAAATTAAACCTTCCCCTAAATTACAGCAATTATTTCTCATTTGCACCCATTTTCTGAATATTCTGTCACTATTGCTAGATGTTCTTCTGAATAAATGAACCTGTATGATGTGCTGATCTGTCGTGATCTTGGTACAATTACACTGTCCTATTCAGTTCAAATGAAGATGATTTCCTGCAGAGAGAAATTCATGTGACAATAGAAACAGAAAAAAGATAACCCACCAGGTCAGCACTGAATGGTTCACGCTCTATTCCTCTCAATTATCATCAGCAAGATTTCAGGATGTTTTCAGCTATGCTCAGACAGAGCTATCATTTGCATAGCACACAGCTTGATTTCCTTGACTGTTACATAATTATTTTTCTTCCAGTTAGATTCTCCTGCATTTCTATCTTTTTAGACCGGGTATGTTAATCTCTTCCAGGCTATTGGCACTGTAACTCAGTAGCCCGCAGCTCGGAGCTGCACATGAATAAAGACACTCATTCATATTTTTGCCATCAGGAGAACTAACTGGCACTAAGTCCTTACAAAAATTGGAAACTCACCTTGTGCAAAAAATCTTTAACCTATGTCAAACCAGTCAAGCCATAACATCAACAACTTGAATTTATTTAGTACCCTTAACGTAGTAGATGGCCCTTCACATTACAAGGTAAAATCTGGTACCAAGACACGTGAAAAGACATTTGGGCAGATGACCAAATTCTTAGTTAAAGAGGTATGTTTTAAGGGGCAACTCAATGGGGAGATAGAGAGGAAGAGGCCCAGCAATGTTAAGGGAGGGATTTCCAGAGCCTAGGTTATGGCAGCTAAAGGTACTGCTGCAAATGCTGGATAGAATCGTAGGATCCCTACAGTGCAGAAGGAGGCCATTCGGCCCATCGAGTCTGCATCGGCCCTTGGAAAGCGCACCCCACATAAGCCCTAAATCCACGCCTCCACCCCATTGCCATAACCAAGCAACCCTACCTAACCTTTGGGCGCTAAGGGACAATTTATCATGGCCAAACCAACTAACTAGCACACCTTTGGACTGTGGGAGGAAACTGGAGCACCCGGAGGAAACCCACGCAGGCACGGGGATAATGTGCAAACTACACATAGACCATCACACGAGGCCAGGATTGAACCCGGGTCCCTGACGCTGTGAGGCAGCAGTGCTAACCACTGTGCCACCATGCCGGCCAAAAGGTCAGAATTTTAAAAAATAAATTAAAGTACCGAACTCATTTTTTTTTCTAATTAAGGGGCAATTTAGCATGGCCAATCCACCTACCCTGCATATCTTTGGTTGTCGGGGTGAGACCGACACAGACATGGGGAGAATATAAGAGGCCAGAATTGAGAAAGCACAGACATGTCAGAGAGTTGTAGAGTCTTTGGTGAAATGTGTTTGGTCACTTTAATTTTAGTTACATCTGACTTGTTTTCTACCCTTTGGCAGGATACAGAACAACACCTGATATGGAAAATAGCATTTCTAAGGCAAGTACACAAGTATATTTAGTTGTAAAACAGGTAGCAGTTGCTTAACTACCTGCTTTATCCTGAAGTCAATTGGCATAATGCAAATGTGGCGTAATCAGTGTCAAGACAACAGGTAGTCTTAAGTGGACTATATTTGTATTGTTAAATATTAAAAATAAGGTATAGATTTAAATGGGTTTACTTTCGTGTTTCTGTGAAAGAAGAATAAATATCTAGTTAGACTCATGTTAGACAAAGGTGTTGACATGAATGGGGGTTCTTGATTTGACTTCAAACCGCATTTCTATTGTACTGAGAACGTTTATGGTATGAAATCTAAGTAAGAGTTTGGAGAAAGAATGAATGGTTTCTTAGCAACCAAGATCACCTTGAGGATGGAGAGGTTTCTTGAGTTTAGTTTCAGCTGAATTTATAGTAGATGGTAACAGGCAGCTAGAGAGGGAACATATCTCCCAGCTTTGCTAGAAGAAAAGCCATACATTGGTGTAATGCGTAAGGAAGCCAGTGCCAAACATCTAAAGGACAGCTTATAAGGAAACTAAAGAAATGAAGAGGAGTTTCTATGATACCTAAAGTTAAAGGAAAAGAGGAAACAGGATGAGCACAGGATACGCTTCAGTGAAGACAGCCAGCTGAAAAGGAGTTGGTTGTTCAGAAGTCAGAGAACGGTATCTGAAGTGGTTCTAAAGTTTGTGATATCGAACTAGTTTGTGAGACATTAATTGAAATAATTGTGCCTGAGTTAGAGTTTATGTAAAAGAATTCGAGACAAAGGAGAGTTGGATAGCCTGGAGTTGGATTTGTTGCTCACACAGTGGAGGGGAAAATTTGTGTAAAAGGATAGTTGGAAAATATGGATCTGGATTATGGATCTGGATTATAGATGAAAACATCTCATGAAAATCATTATTTGAAAGAAGATTTGAACATGTATTTTTGAGGGTGGAGCCTGGAAGCACTCATGTGACAATCTCCTGGAGAGAATTTGAGAATAATCTGTGGAAGATCGATTGCGTGGCATTGGCCATTTGGTTACGGAGTGGGGTGTTGTCTGATCACAGTCAGCCTGTGGGTTTAAATGCACTGTATCTTTACTGAAAGCAGTAAAGCATAAAATATATTTTGGAACCTGTGTTATCCTAAGATCCGTGTACATTTGTGAAGATAAGTGGCATTGAAGGTGTATAGTATTGTAGTAAAAATTTTCATTTTTCATAATTTCTATTGTTGTTAAAAGCTAATTGTCATTCCTAAGTCTCTGTTCATCCACTTCTTTTTCAAAAAGTAAAATAATCCTTTGAGTCTGGATTCCATTCAGAGATCTTCCCGTCCAGTTATAACATCAACTGGGATTGTAACACAAATAGAAATGGGCTGGGGTTGTGTATCTGATTGCTTTTAGAATATCTTTGCATTCATTTGAAAGCTTCATTTAAAAACCAAACACACCGTTTGTACCTTGAAATTGAAATTTTCGACTTCATTGGACATGTGGGGTACTAGACATCCTAAATGCATGGTTCCCAATTTTCACATAATTTCTCAAGGATCATAATGGTAAAGAGGAATGATTAAATATTCTATGCTGGCACGGTTTCCTCTGCCACCTGATTCTTTAACTTTATTGACCACTAATGAGCCTGAGGTGAGTGGACAAAGAGAAACTAGTTTTATTGCAAAGTAATAATATGGACAATAGTCTTTAGATCCCCAAACCATCTGAGGTGTCAGTTCCAAGCCTGGCCGATTTTAAAATCAAAGTCTATTGCTCGGTCCATGGGCTCCCCGCCGCTCTGTGGGGAAGCTCTACTCAACAAGGCTCACAGGGAGACAAATTGCTCCAACTCTGTAGGTCTCGTACGGGTTATAACACCAACCCAATAGCCGGTCCAGATTTCAAGCTGGAATTTACAATCCACCCATACTTTTGAGTGCACAATGGCAGCTAGGACATAAAATTGGTATTTTACCCAACGCATCAAGTTGCCTGCTCATTCATGGGCCCTGAAGTTTTATTGCAAAGTAATAAACTGTGTTTCTATTGTACTGGGCGGCAAGGTAGCACAGTGGTTTGAACTGTTGCTTCACCGCGCCAGACTCCCAGGTTCAATTCCCGGCTTGGGTCACTGTCTGTGTGGAGTCTACGCGTTCTCCCCGTGTCTGTGTGGGTTTCCTCCGGGTGTTCCGGTTTCCTCCCAGAAGTCCTGAAAGACATGCTTGTTAGGTGAATTGAACATCCGAAACATGATTTCCAACTCTACCGGCTTTACTCCTCACACACTTTTGACCGGCAGGCCCATGAAAGGGGTAGAATATTTATTGGGATTCGATTTGGCCGACCCTGCTATGACAGCCCTCACCCATGAAAAGGCAGTGCAGCAGATCACTGAGAATATTGAAGTGGCCCAACTGACCACTAGGCGCTAGGAAAAAGCAAAGTAAAGCCTACTTTGACAAAAAGTTACACCCGGCAGAATATACAGTCGGGCAGCAAGTTATGATCTTGCTGTACAACCCAAGCTCCTTCCTATCCCCTAACTTTGCTGGTCCCTACAACATTTCAGAAGGTAACCCCTTCTGTTTACAAAATAGGGAACACTAACAGCAAGACTGACTGGTTCTACATAAATCAGCTCAAAACCTATGGAGCCCAATGTAACAACGCCGACCACATCACGTTGCCAATGGGAGACGACGACGCTCCACCCACCGACCAATCATGCCCCCAGAGTGACGGCAGCCTCCTCTCTGCCCCGCCCACACTTTCTGGCACCAAACTTGAACTTGATTCAGAGGACCTGCTTGACTTTAGTGAATGTAGCGACTTACTTGACCTTGATACACTAACTGACTGACGCACCCTACCGGATCTCCCTCATTCCCCTAGTAATATTTAGCCAACCTGAATCCAGACCACAACTGCCCTACACTTCCCCTACCGCCTAACACTCCACTTTGGTAACGCGATCATGTTCAGCGACTCATTAGAACTGACAGATTGGAGGACCAAGGGGCAGCGACTAACACTCCAATGAATACTATAAACCTGCACACGTGAGTCTGGTGACCAGGGGAGGCAGATGATTCAATGGATGAGCCTCTTCTGGGAATACTACTTGAACAGATGAGGCTTGCACTGTTCTGAGGTGTGTGGAGCACCATTATTCGAGGTATCCAGATAATGAAAATCGGACTCCTCCCAATAAGTAAGGTACACGATTTCTGATGGAGTCTGCTTCATCGTCTGTGCTCCACGCACGCTCCCGTTTTTCTTCTTCTCTTCTTCTTCCTCAACGACGGTTTGAATCCACTCTTCCCACACTATCTGCTGGTACACAATTTTGGTATTCTTTTCTTCCTAAACTTTGGTTTTTTTTAGCTCAAACTTCAGGCTGCATGGTCAGACACACAGACCCCCTTTTCCCCCACTATCTGCTGGAACACCGTTTTAGCATTCTTTACTTCCGCACCCTACTGGAAGACAACTTTGGCATTCTTTCCTACCTTTTCCATACAGCTCCCCAATTTGGGAACCAAGGTGGACACCCACCTTCTGTACACCTCCCCAATATGGGCACTTCCACTTCTACTCAGTCAACCAAGGTGGACTCCTGCCTTCTGTACAGCTTCCCAGTTTGAGCATCTCATAACAAATCTCGCCAATGTCGACACCTGCCTTATGTGCAGCTCCCCAGTTTAGGCAACTCACTTCATACCTAGGTGGCACCCCACATAGTCCCACACTCGTCCTGTTTCTTCTATTCGCTCGGTTAGTGGAGTAACAGCATTACCCCCGCCCTACCCGGGGACACCACCCATTCGTCAGCTGCCGCGGACCACACGCACCTCTTCGCCATCCTCTACATACTAACTGGAACACCTCTCTCCGCACCAAATAGACCAGGGCAGATCTTAATCTTCTCCTCAACTCTTCTCCACATTTTACTGTTGGTTGTGGGATGAAGAATGTATTCATCTCCATACCTGACCTTCCACTCTAAACCCTTTCGATTTTCCCCTTTTCTTCCAGGCCCTTTCGGGCCGCTCCCAAATGCTATTTACATTGAAAACACCCATTGGTGATCACTGCTACTATGAAACAAGGGCTGCCCTAAAATGCGGCCCTTTTCAAGTCGGAACCTCTGTGTCAAAATAAAATCTCCTGTGCTCCCGGGACGAAACTACAAAACGGGCCACCCTAAAATTTGGACCGTTAAGACATACCTCAACCAGGTATGGTTGTGATAAAGTTGGAGTTGGTGGAAGACAGTTTCCGACCACTCCAAGCCTCAGCCAAAAAGGCTGTGAGAAAACGCATATTTTATTTTCTCCTTTACTAATTTATTTAAAGGAAAATGGGGGAGTCACGCATAGTGACAACATAATTATAAATGGCATTTGGAAATAAAATAATGAAAATAATGAAATACAGATACTAGATGTACGATAATAATAAGACATTATGCTTGATCTCCCTCGGACACCCACGGACGACAAACACAAAGCCACAGGATGAACCCTGGAATCATCATCATCACAACCTTCATCGCCAGAATCGGCGGGCTCAGACCCCAGGATAATACGAACTTTCTGTACCCATCATATCTATGGTTTGCCCCATCTAGTGCAGGGGTATGTGAGGATGGTATATCAACAAAAGCATCATGTTCGAGTGTAATAATCAAAGGACAATATTCAAAAAGCCCAATGGGACCTCATCAAATTGTTATATTTGCACCACAGAAAAAGGGGATTGGTGGGGATTTTCAAGTAAAGGGTGCCCTGAAATTAGATGTTTAGCTAATAGCCCTGGAAAAGGATTGGAACTTGGGCAAAAATGCCCCGGGACACTCATAGAGGGTCATTTTTCCCTGTACAAAATCAGGACAGGACCTATGCCAGCCCCAAACACCCCATCATTTATTTGTCCTGAAGCCACCCCCGGACCACGAAACGGATTGGTACTAAAACCCACAGGGAAAATCCGTACAACATCCAGCACGGATTGGTGCCAGTGGTGGTAGACATAGCTGGGACTCAACTACCACAGTGATGCTTTCCCCAAATAAAGCGATTATACCTTCACTTGACCCGTAGGCTACTAGGACGAAAGGTCGGGATAGACGAGGGGCAGGACAGAGTAAGAAGGGGACTGGTAGATGACACAGTTAAAGTATACAAAACAGGAGTCTTGACCACTAACCCCCCCCCAAATTTGGCTGATTGGAATAGTAAACTTTTGACCCACCAAGTCACACAGACTTTAGACTCAATCCACAAAAGCAACCACCAGGATGCCCAGGGAGAACTGACAGGGAACGCATATCACCGCCACAGGGTAACTGCATTAGAACGACATACCAAGGAATAACCCAAATCATAAAACAGAAATTAGAGGACAATGACCAACAGCAGAACCGGACCCTTTGAAGCGTGTAAGGACAGTGGATGATTGACCAATTAAGGGAGAACCTAAATCAGGTCCAGAGGCGACAGGTTCCATCATGGATCAGCGATGAGCAGATGGAGCACTTATCCAAAATGATCTGGCTACCAGATGAAGCAATTGACAAAGGTATGGTTCTACGACGACTGCAGGAGGATTCCCAGGAAAGCTGTAGGGATGATCTTAGAACTTCCCATCATCACAGACAACTTGATTGGACTTTGGTCCACGGGGGGACGCGAGAATTGCACCTCACCGCCCCGGCGCTGGCTTCCCCATTCTCCGCTGCTGATTCTCGGGCACCCGCGGGATTCCCGCCGCGCCGCTTGGGGCCTTTGACAGCCCACCCCCGATGGGCCAGGTAGCCGATGAGTTTGGTCGAGTCCCACCAGTGTGGGTTACTCAGGTCCCACACGGCGGGACCTGGAAGGTGAGTCTGCGGGGGCCGTCCTGGAGTGGGGGGGGGGGGGGGGGGGGATCCGACCCTGCTGGCACCCCCAGTGGCCTGGCCCATGATCGGGGCCTACCGATTGGAGGGTGAGCTGGTTCCGTAGGGGCCTATTGTCCTCCGCGCCGGGCCCCTGTAGGGCTCCGCCATATTGCCTGGGGGCCAGCACGGAATCACACCGGCCATTCCGCGCATGCGAGAACTCGTGTGGGCCATTCTGCGCTGGCTAGAGCTGCGGGGGCCACTCTGGCATCAACCTAGCCCCCTAGGAAGGGGAACATTCCCCATTATCAGGGACCGTTGACATCGGAGTGTTTGGCGGCGCCTTTCACACCGGCGTGGGGACATAGCCCCATTATTGGAGAATCCCGCCCAGGGTATTTGAGGTAGAAAACATAAGGATAATTAACGACGGTGTCTGGTTAGGATATGACGGGACTTTACCATATGCAGTAGAGAAGGAAGGGAGGCTTGTAGGCATACTCTAGATAGATGTCAGCAAACTTACACGATAATTGCATGCCCCTACCGAGTCTATTTGAACGAGCATGTTATATGTGGCTTCCGAACAAACACAACTTTAAATTGTACCACAGAGGCACGCAGCCTAGACAAAGATATTACTTGGGTAGCATACAAGGAAGCAGGAGAGTACTGCTTGACCACCTCCCTGAAACAATACCAGTAAGGCACGGCACTCTTTTGGGTGGTCCTAGATTAAGGTCCAATGGGTTGATCAGGTCTCGATTACCCTGTGACATCACCAATGAGACCTTCTGCATGAAACCTGACATTCCGCCAGGGTGGGCCTCATACATTTAATTGACATCCACAGAAGGGAAAGTGTGGACATCAATGCCACTGACAAACTCCAGCAAGCCCTGGAGGAGTATTATGAAGAACACAACACAGAACTTAGACCCTGACTTGAGGAGCTGCACCAAATTAGGAAAAAACTGGCCACAGCCCACAGAGCATTCACTAAATTAATACAGCAGACCCAGGATATCACTCGGCAAATCGCAGATATCGAGACCACCACTTGGTGGGACAATGTCTGGGATTGGAGCCCTAACCTTCAAAACCACCCCACAATGTGCATCACCTCACACCTGGCTGAAGTCCACACTTGCTTGCATTAATATATGTTGGCATCCTACAGTCCAGTTCCATAGGTGGGAAGCCCAAGTCACTAGACGTCGGGACTTGGGACCTCTATTCACAATCTGAGCCCCTTTTCTTGAGGCAAACTAAAATATGCCCTGGGACTTGTAGTGATATGCATCATATACACAAGGGGTTAAGGTAAATAAACTACAACTAAGTAACCACTAAAGGGAGCACCAGAGATGTGTATATATACATAGACAAACAAGAAGTCAGTCTCTCTCTCTCTTCACAGGAACAGCAGCTGGTGAGCAGGACACAGACAGGCAGCTCAGATGTAACATAGTATAAACGCTGGAGAGAGAACAAACTCATAGAAATAAAGCATCTACTTCAACTGGAAGACTACGAGCTTTATTCAGACACAAGGAATAATACAGGACTTATACCCAATTGTAGTAAGTGCCTAAGTTTACATGCACCTGCTGCTAAATGGGCCATTTAGGCCCCTTATGTTACGATTTGTGATAATATACTGCTGTGTAATTTGATGCTGCTGCTTTAAATCTCAGTACTGTAAACACATTTAAGTTTTATAAGAAAGCAGTATAAGATTATTTTTAGTTTGTAATGAATTTGTGTAAAATTAGGTAACGTGTCATATCAAATGTATTTGAATAAGTTGTGTTAGGGCCTTACTTGACCCACAGGTGACTGGGGATGCAGGGCAGGTATTGCATCGAGTCTGACAACGCTTCGTGTTCAGGATCAAGAGGAGGGATATGTGGCCATCTAAAATTGTCACCTGCAAAGGTTGATGGGAAATTTGGCCAAACATGAACACAGCCCGCAAATATACAAAAGCTGCAGCTCAGACTTATGCAGAAACTAACACAGAAGAAAGCCCATTCAAAGGCCATCCTGGGAAAATGAGCTCCAGGTAGAAACTGACAATAAGTGGCAGACTCAGCAGCGCCTGCTTTCCTTATTTGTTAATGCCTACGTGCCTCGGACACTAACGGCCATGGCTGACCGGGACCCGTCCAGCCATCAAGGTGTCCGCCCCCAATTGGTCAGGATCAATCAGGTTAATTGCGACCTGATCGGCCCATTGGATCTTCACCTGGTACCGCCCAAGAGTGCGAAAGCTCCAGGAATAAAAGGTACTGCGTAGCCCACCACTCGCCCTCTCGATTGCAGCCTTCCAGACTACAGCTTCAGCAGCCAACAACAACGGTGAGCCCATCACCCGCCAAGAGAGGACCATCCATGCCATCCACAGAGGGACCAGAATAGAGGACACAGCCGACCAGCTACAAGAACTCCAGCTTTGCTAGACTACCAAATCACAGATAAGGCCATATCTATTCTGTACTTGCCAGTCACCTGGAAGTTAAGTTAAGGTTATTTTAAGTGTATTAGTTTAAAGTCCAATCTGCATGAACGTGTGATTGATTAAGTATAACTTTGTTTGTATTATTAAAAAACTTTGCATTGAACAACTTGTGTGATCATTTGTCTACCGTATAAGGGTTAAACACGCAATGTGGTTTAGAAAGGCACAACAACCGCGTCCAATAGTCAGGCCACGTCAGCATCACTGAAACTTGGGGCTGGTCTGCATGGTGGCATGGCTGAACATTTTCTGGCGTTTGCCCTGCGGGATCGGTTAAGAACTGCTCTCCCTGGTTAGCGGGGAGCCGCCGTGCACGATCTAAGTGAATCAGCTGGTGGGACAGTCATGTCCGGCATGAAGCCCGTGGGGCACCATTAAGCGCCCTATATAGGTTAGATGCTGGTGAAATCCTGACCGGGTCAGCCATCAATTCCCTCTCATTGTCTCTCTATCTTTGGAATCTTCTGTCTTCTTCTCTCTGAAGTCTTTTTCTGCTTTTGCTTCAGAGTATTTTGTTGCATTTCATCTGTTGACATGCTCAATAGCAACCTTTAGAATTGTTCCAGTTGAGGTAAGTGCCCGTTGTATCCTATCGATGATCTGGAACTCGAGATCTTCCTTCATGCCCTTGCATTGGTCTCTCTACCTAATTTGTCCTCATGATGCACGAGTGTCTATCTGACATTTTTTATGCACTTCATACCCTCTATTTCTATTTGCCTGACCCAACTCTTTCACTTACAGCCGAACAGACTTTGTCTATTTTCTGTTTTTTCCAGTAGCCTATTTGCAAAGTTTTAACCTGGCAGGGTTCCTGGGTTTTCAATGTCTTCTTTGTTCCTTTTCCAGAGTTCAAAAGTCAATTTTTATCCACTTCAAACACTTGTTATCGTGTACGCAAGACAATGCAACAGCAACCTGAATCTATATCATTCTTTTAGTGTTGACTCAGAGGTACTGTGCAATATTACGGCCAAAGACTTCATAAAAGTTTGATGTTTTAATCCAATTTGTAGGATATTATCCTTCAATAACTCAGAAGATTTGAAAGTATTAACGGCGTGGCTTGCAATACAGAAATTCCTTCAAACCTAATCCCCTTTTTTGCTGTTGAGAAAGCATTGCACTGATTGGAATGGACATATCAACTCTATCTCTGTTAAATTAAATCCTAAATATGTCAGGGTTGTTCTCATGGATTATTGAATGCAACTCCTCTCAAGAGACTTAGTATCTCAGTATAAGACACCAAAATATTGGGGCCTTGTAAAATGCACTTGATATGATTCAATGCTGAGAAAGATTGTATCAGCTTCCCACAAAGTATCTGCAATTGTTTTTTATGTGCCATATATATTCCTTGCATTGCTCTTTGCAAGTTCTGTGTCATTCATTGCCCCTGAGAACTAAGGTTATATGGCCTTGGTATCAGGCAATTACCTGGTCCCAATATCAATGCTATTTGATGCAATAATATCAATCATTGATGGACGAACGCATGTAAGGGAGGCCAGAATAAATCTGCTACTCATTCTGACGTATAATTTTAAAATCTGAACCCATGCAATGTAAAGAGGATAGAAACACACTAAAAGGTAACTGCACCATTTGAGTGAATAATTACATAATAATCCACATGACTCATTTCTCGATTCCATCACGAATCTGTGAGGAAATCACTTGAGACATGACTGAGCCATTGTTTGATTTCTTGAGATGTGGACCTGTGATTATATTCTGATCATTTTCTAGTCTTGGAACAAGAATGCAGGATATATCTGAGGTTATGGATGTGCAAAGAGGACTGGCATTGTAATACGTAGAATAATCATTTTACCTCGCGAGCGGCTCCTCCGTTTTATCTGCACCATACATTTCCAGTCTTCATCTCCACTGATGAGTCGTATATCATTCTCGCATCACACTTCAGAAATTTCAGTTTAAGTGCTCATGTTAAAACTAGTTTATCCCTGGAGTATATACCGTTCCAATTAGTTAACACTGTATGCATTCAGAAATTACAGAACTAAATTCCCAAAATTCTCAAGGGCTGACTTTGATTTTGATTGTCTCGCTGCTTCCACCTAAAAATGCGACAGTAACAGCACCAGAATAATGTGGGATACAGAACTACTGATGCATTTTTTTATTATCTTCCTTTATGATGGTGTAACTTGATTTATCCCACCAGAGCTTCAGACAAGAACAGGCAGAGACATTCATATACATTTGAAAGAAAGAGGACTTACTCAGCACAATATAAATTACTTTTTATAGTCTCTTTCAAACTGATCATTGTTAGGTTTATAATGAGGCCCTTCCGGGTGTCCAAGTCCTTTCAGTTTGACTGTGGTGTGAATTGCTGATTGCATTGCAAATAAATGGGCAGCAGCCTGTAGGGTCTCCCTGACCATGTCTTCATCGCCCACACATGCTTAAAACCAGATAAAGTGTGTCTGTATCCAATGTAGTGAACTCTTTTTTAAAAAAAGGTAACATAAATGTACCCAACACATTTTGAGGTCAACGGAACAGAATTTAACAATAACACACTTATGACATAAAAATGACTCCGACAAAGCCAGTAAAAATCCCCACCTGCCTTACAATCAAGTAATTCCATTTTACATTTTTGAAGCTATTACTACTTCATTTTTGAGTCTTTAATTTTCCATTAAAGTACTTCTCTTACAGGTGGACAAAAAAGGTACTAGGTTGTCAAATATAAAATTTATATTCCTGAATGATGCATTTGAATCTCGGCCTGATGGATAGGGAAAAAAAATGATTCACTGACCCTATGCTCCTTGACGAGCGCTGTGCTTGAAGTGCAATCTGATCGGAGATGGGACAACACTGTGTCTCAGTTCGCAGAACTGCATCACTTCAACGATGAATCTTTGCAGGAGCACGGGAGATCTGTGAAAGTGCTCATGGGGATGTTCTGTCTTGGGCACTTGTAAGTGAAATAGGCAGTTTCAACACAGTTTCTTTTGAGCACAAGACAACAGCATAAAATGACACATAACTCAACATTATCAAGTTTCCTTTTGAGTATTTCAGTCTGTACTTGCCACACTAGTTCCAGGAATAAGTATGAAGACATTGCTATTTTAATTTGTACTTTCATTAGCTGATAATCACATTTGTTGATCAGTTTTACGTGAAATGCCTATACATATTATTCCAGAATTCTTCAATTGTTTTAAATTTTACAACCAGGCAGTGTCCCATAGGTAAACATAATCCCACATACCTAGCAGATAGGTAGTTAAAATGTTCTGAGTTACTTACCCATCAGGAGCTGCCAAAACTTTAGCCAATTTTAGCCTGTTCTCCTGAGGAAGGAGGGATGACATATGCTTAACGATGGAGGGGTCCTTCTTTACACAACATGTCACATTTTGTCAGGTCAACCAGGGTCAGAAGGTTTGGGTTCACTATCTCAGAGTATCCTCTTAACCAGATCTGCATCCCTTATGACCAGAAGACTGAGGAAGGAGCTCCGAAAGCTAGTGATTCGAAACAAACCTTTTGGACTTTAACCTGGTGTTGTAAGACTTCTTACTATATATACACGCAAAACGCTCCAATAAGCATTAGTACCCGACAGTACCAGAAGCAGCAGTGGCCAGGACTGGTAGGCCTGAAGCAGGTAGGTTTTGAAGATCTCATAGCAGGGTGGAGAGGTGAGCCCCAAGAGTTAGGGCATAGAAAATAGGAGCAGGAGAAGTCTGTTTGTCCCTTTGAGTCTGCCCCACCAGTCACTATGATCATGGTTGATGATCCAGTACCAGGGAAGCAACATGCCATCCTGGGTTCTTATCTGCTGCTACAGGAACACCTATCTATTTCCCTTATAATTGAAACAGCTATAACAATAGCATTCCCACAGTTTTTTGTGCAGTAGAGCCAACCGTAGTGCAATGAATTTGGCTGTTGCTGCTTTCCCCGAGAGGTTATGCCCCTCAACAATATCCAAAGTGGTATATCTGTTTTGCAGGGGAACAGCCAAAGGAAATCCCTGCACTGTCTGCCAAACTCTCTTGCTCTGCCTGGTGGAACCCATTCCCTTCCTGCTTGTGGGCTCTTACCCAACGGTGTGACCACCTCTCTACATGTATTATTTATGATACTTTCCAATTCACGGATGCTCCAGTGTCCCCAGCTGCCAGTCTAGCTCTGAAACTCGGGCTTCCATGTCTTGTAGCTGGAGACACTTCCTGCATTCGTGCTGGCCCCAGGCACTGGAAATGTTACCAGTTTCCCACATGGAACAGGAAGACCACACCACAGCTTTGATCTCTCCTGCCATGACTTACCTCTTTAACTTAAATTAAACCTTTTAAAAGATACTCTGTGTTTGCGTGGTTTTCCTCTAGATGCTCCAGTTTCCTCTCACTAGTCCCGAAACTCATGCCATTAGGTCAATTGGACATTCCGAATTCTTCCTCAGTGTCCTCGAGCAGGCATTGGAATGTGACGACGACGGGCTTGTCACAGTAACTTCATTGCAGTGTTAATGCAAGCCTACTTGTGACAATAATAAAGATGATTATTATTATTAATATAACTAATATCAATTACTCGGGGCCCTTGTTCCCTCCCCCTCATAGTTACAGAATATAGCCCTTGCAAATGATGAACACAAATTAAAACCTTAGAAACTATAAGCAATAAAAGAAGTAAATACTTACCCAACCGTACTCACCCAATCAGATGCTTCTACTTGCCCTGGGTCACTTTTGAATCTTAATGTAACTTCAGGACATCCAAACTAGCATCCACTCTCAGTCTTGCTCTCTCTTGCACTCCTTCATCCACCTGACTCCGCTCTCAGTCACACTCTGGCTCCTTTATCCTTCCCACTCCGCTCTCTAAGATAATCTTATATTGCTCCCTTTTTCCTTATGTCACTTTAACTCAATTCAACTTTGCTTCCCTATTGCGAGTGTTCCTTACTGAAATTTAAGGAGCTATCTCTTTAAAAATCACACTTTTTTTCTAATTAACGCTATTTAAACACAATCCCTATCAGCAGCTTCTCACCTTTGTCCACCTGGCAGAGAGAGGGTGGAGGATGTATAGGGAGTATGTATTTTTGGCGGGGTCCACAATGTTAAAAGGAGGCTGTTAATGGAGTTGCTTCCCTTCCCCACCCATCCGAGGCCTGACCAGCCTGAAAATTGAAGACATTGAGTGGTCAATAATTAGCCACTTACGGACCTCAATTTTGGCAAGGGTGAGCAGTCTGACCCAGGTCTTGCCTATCCCGGTGTAACATTACAGAGCGCTCAGGGTGGATGGGAGTCAAGTTGGAAGGCCATCCGAGAGATTTTATGGCAACACCCTGCACAGAAACCTGCTGGTGGGAGAAGGTAAAATTCTGCCCCAGAGTTTTATTGGCAGCCCCAAAATATCATGATGCTGAGTGCTCCATTCCAATATTGTGTGGCCTCTCTTTAATTGTCTAATTCAGTCATGTTACGGCCTCTGCTCATTGCTTTTATGTGTACTAGGGTTACTACTGCACAATATCACTCTTGCACGGAGGCTGTTTCTCCAATATGCCAGTGTCACTTCCTGAACACTATCACATTGCTTCCCTAACTATTTTCCAGTGTGATCTAATTTTAACAATTGGAAATTAATGTGACCCCAGGCAGCAGTAAAACAAAATAGCAAAAAAGCAACTAATAACATTCATATATTTATAGATCAACATATAAATATCAAAATCTGAGTTTTAAAGTATTTGCTCACATAAGCTTCAGCCAAGCTCGCCAACCCTGGGGACAGAAGACTCAGTGAAGCTCCCCCCCCTACACCCTGCAACCAACACAAACAAACACCTCTTCCCAACACCCCCCACCCCTCCCTCCACACTAACTCAGCATCTCCTCTTCCCAAACCTCCTCCCTGGCTCACCAGGGCACTGGGAGGGGACTGGCTGGGTGCCGGGGCCAATGCTGAACTGGTATTGCCTGAGGATGGCTGGATTTGGGGAAAAGCCCCAAGGAGCTGTCCAGAAGGAATTGCTGACCATGGGGTGGCAGGAGGATGGCACCGCACCTGACCAAGAAAGGCTGGGCAGAGATGGCAGCCCAGGTCAGTGACAATGCCGAGGTTCGACATCATGGCTCCAGAGCCACTGTTAGTGGGGGGAGGGGGGCATTAAGACACAGTGCTCACAAACAATCGTGAGGACAAGAGGACTTTTCACGGTGATCTTCTGACTAGTTGTTAAGTTGTTTACTGATGTGACTGTTAATACCTCAGAATATTAAGAACATTATCTGTAAGTACAAAGAGCATATATGTTTTGCCTTTGCAATACAGGCGTCACTCACAAGTGGAGGACACGCCAGTGCCTCATGCTGGACGTAAGCTGCTGTAAACTTTATTGCACAATTACTGAGTGGACTTTGGGACCAGTGGTAGAGTCACTGCAAATGCCTGGTAAGGAGCCGGTGCCCCTGGCATGAGGTGGAAGCAATGCTTTAGCAGCCGAGCTGAAGGTCATTGAAGCAAGGCCTCCCTGCTGTCCCTACCTCCCTGAATGTTCCTGTCTGCTTCCGCAACCTCACCGTATTCTTCCCTGGGCTCCTCTTCTGATCCACAATTGGAGTCATCAACGGTGGAGCTGCCTTGACATCGACATCCTCATCCTCCAGGGGGCCCCCCTTGCCAGAGCCAGATTGCGGAGAACGTAGCATGCAGTGACTTTAAAAAGCACATGATCTGGAGGGTACTGCAGTGCTCCCCCTGAATTATCCCGGCATCTGCATCTCATATTCAGCAGGCCAATGTTCCTCTCTCTCACCGCCCTCGTGTAGTTATGACTCCTATTATCCCTTTCCTCCGCTTCTGTCCTTGGGTGCTGGAGAAGGTTTCATAAGCCACCTTTGCAATAGATCTCCCTTGTCACTCAGTATCCATCCATCCAATCAAGCTGGAGCGATGAACAGCCTTGGCCCTTGTGAGTGTCAGAGAATGTATGCATCATGGGAGATTCCAGGGTACTTTGCACAGATTTGCAGAATCTGAGTCTTGTGGTCACAAACTATTCTGCACATTCATGATGTCAAAGCCCTTCCTGTTTTGGCAGGCACCTGGCTCACCCTCCGGTACCTAGCAATGTGAGTACAGTGAATGGCACCCTGGATATGGGGCAACACTGCAGTCGCAGAAAAACCTGTGGCTTGCTAGGCCTGGCTGGCCTCATCCATCCATCCGGTAATGAATAATTATCATGGCCTGCCTGAACAGAGTATCAGTGGCCAGCTTGATGCAACTGTGGGCAGCAGATGTGGACACACCAGATAGATCCCCCACTGACCCCTGAAAAGAGGCATTGAGGGTTTTTGTGACGTTTGGAGCCATTGGCATGGGGTGGCTACCCACCAAGTTGGAAATTATCTCCGGTTCCATTATCTGACATATAGAGGTCACAGTCCCTGGAGAAGTGGAACCTCCTTCAGCTCCTCCATCATTGCAGATATGATATATTTATGTAGCTGCATTTCTGCCTGTGCACTGCGCTTTCTTACTTTCCATTCTTTCATCCCATTCTGTCTATCCACCTTGTGTCTTGGCCATCATCCTGAACATTCAACCAATATTTTAACTTGGATTAGGGCAGCACGGTGGCGCAGTGGCTAGCACTGCTGCCTCACGGTGCCGAGGTCCCAGGTTCAAACCCGGCTCTGGGTCATTGTCTGTGTGGAGTTTGAAAATTCTCCCCGTGTTTGCGTGGGTTTTGCCCCCACAACCCAAAGATGTACAGGATAGGTGGAGTGGACATGCTAAATTGCCCCTTAATTGAAAAAAATGAATTGGGCACTCTAAATTTATAAAAAAATAACCTTGGATTAGCTTTTCCTGTATTGTCTATAATTGTCACATCACTCTATTTACTGGACCCCTCTTCAATATATGGCACCCAAGTGTTGGTGATTGCTCATTTCTTATTGCTCATACTGCACATTTGGAGAGTGAGTGGCGATGGGCCAAATGGCCTTCTGAGCCATAACAATTCAGTAATTGTGTGAAGTACTCACTCAGGAAAATTGGATTTGATAGCTCCTGTATGCAATGATTACTCAAACTACCACTATTCAGAGCTTGATCGACCATTTTCTATTCCTCAAGATCGTCTTCACAAAACATATGCATCAGCATAGTGGTTAGCACTGCTGCCTCTCAGCGCCAGGGACCCAGGTTCAATTCCGACCTTGGGTGACTGTCTGTGCGGAGTTTGCACGTTCTCCCGTGTCTGGGTGGGTTTCCTTCAGGTGCTCCAGTTTGCTCCCACGGGCCAAAGATATGCAAGTTAGATGGATTGGCCATGCTAAATTGCACTGCAATGTTCAAAGATTAGGTGGGGTTACGTGGATAGGGTGTGGAGTGGGCCTAGATAGGGTGCTCTTTCAAAGGGTCGGTGTGAACCCCATGGGCCGAGCAGGAGGATGCAAATAGGTCAGATTGACCCATTTGCATCCTATTGATGGGCTGGCATCAGATTCTCCAAACCCCTGTGAGTCTCTGGTTCTCTGAACTGGGATTCATGTGGGTGAGAATTGATGAAGGTATTTCCCAACGTGGTCCTGGCGTGGTGACCTCACAGTGGACCAAGGGGTAACTCTTTAAAGGAGCTACCCTCAAAGTACATTGGAGGGCCCCCTTCCTCCCCACAATGCAAATTCTGCCCACCCCTTCCCCCACCACGCACTCCGACCAGACACGCCCCATCAGAGACCCCCACCAGAACATTCCCATTCAAGAGTCCCCCGCATAAGAGAGACTCCCACCAGACTCCCTCCATAAGAGAGGTCTCACCAAAAAACACCCCATTACAGAGGCCCCCACCAGAAACTCCCCATTAGAAACCAGAAAACCCCTCTTGCCAGCTAGCTGTCTGGATTTTCTAATTTCCGTTTACACTTGAATGCATCTCAAGTACCCAACAGTGAATCTAACAAGATGTTCATAAACATGTAGCTGTGATTCACAGCTCTTCCGTATGAATCCATAGAATCACTACAGTGCTGAAGGAACCATTCAGTCCTTCTAGTCTCCTCCGACCCTCTGAAATAGCACCATATCTAGGCCCAATCACCCACCCTACCTCCATAACCCCACCTAGCCTGTACATCTTTGGACTGTGGGAAGAAACCGGAGCAGCTGAAGGAAACTCACGCAGACATGGGGAAAACATGCAAACTCCACACAGACAGCCACCCAAGGCCAGAATTGAGCCTGGGTCCCTGGTGCTGGAAGACAGCAGTCCTAACCCCTGACAGATATTGGACCGCATCAAAAGCAGTAAAGTACTTTCTGCAGAAGAAAAAGAGGAAGCTTAGCTGCCTTTGATGTGGTCCAAGGGCTGTCAACCATAGCTAGCTGTTTATAAACAGCTATAAACTGTGGTTAGTTACACAGCAGGGTTCTTGAGATCCATTCAAGCTGAAGGGAAATTAGATTAAACAATCCAGACAGTTGGCTGTGCACAAGCTGTCAATCACATCCGAGTAAAACCAATTGCCATTGATGTGAATGAAAGCCTCGCACATCTGAGGGGATTTAAACTCAGCGTATGTAGTTTTCACTTTCTAGGAATTTACAGGTGCTGCTTCTTCTGCCTGAGCCAGCAGGTGTGTTGCACAGGTGAGTTTTAAGAAGTGAGTTCTTTGCACTGTCTCTGGACAGTTATCTGGCTTCGGGGAGCGAAGGGGGCGGGGGGTGGGGAGAGGGGGGAGAGCTGGGGGGGGAGGTGGGGAGGGAGGCCAGCTCTGGTGTGGAGTTTCTGTAATGGGGGTCTCTGTTGGGTGTTTCTATAATGGAGGGTCTCTGGTGGAGGTCTCTCTTAAGGGGGGGGGGGGTGTTTCTGAATGGGTGGCATCCATAATGGGGGGGGGTCACTGGTGGGAGTCTCTATAATGAGAGGGGTCTCTGGTGGAGCCTCTCTTAGGGGGATGATTTCTGGTGGGGGTCTCACTTGTGGTGGTCACTGCTGGGGGTCTCTGTCATAGGGGGGTCTCTGGTGGGAGTCTCTCTTATGGGTGGTCTCCGGTGGGGGTCTCTGTAATAAATAAACGTTATTGTCACAAGTAGGCTCACATTAACACTGCAAAGAATTAACTGTGAAAAGCCCCTGGTCGCCACATTCCGGCGCCTGTTCAGGTACACAGAGGGACTATTCAGAATTCTCAGCTGGTACGGGAATTGAACCCAAGCTGTTGGCCTTGTACTGCATCACAAACCAGCTGTCTAGCCCACTGAGCTAAACCAGCCCAAAATGGGGGTCTTTGGTGGGGGTCTTTCTTATGGGGGCTCTCTAGTGGGGATCTCTGTAATGGGGGTCTTTGTTGGGGGTGGGGGGACACCATCGTACTGTGTGGGGTAGGGGTTACCCAGAAACGTCCATGGTGGGGGTGGGGAGCAGAATTGTGTTGCAGGAGAGGGAGAGGGGACAGCTGCCGGACCTCACTATTGGGCCACCTGTTCAACATGGTGGCCTAATGGCGGGATTCTTGAGGGAATCCCTTGCAATCCCCACTCAAGGTGAGAGGGGGTCTTGTAGATGAGGGTTGGGCAGGTAGTGCATTGTGGGATGGGAGGGTGACCCTCAGATAGTCTATGGGGGCAGCTCCCCTAAGGAGATACCCCCTTGGCCCACTGCGAGGTCCACCACACCGGGTCCATACTGGTGGCGACCACAAGTGACCCATGCCCATGTGATTCCCAGCCCCGGGGAACAGGGAATCACGGAAGGCTGGAGACATTGGTGCCACGCCCACTAAGACCCATTTGTATTCATTTACATCCTCTCACTGGCAAGCGGTCGGGGACCTCGATCCCATGCCTGCAGGGAGGTCGAAGCATCGCAATCAGCTCGGTAACCGCCATCAATCTCTGTTTCCCCCGATGCCCGATTCTCTGTCTCATCGGGAAACACGATCCGGGCGTCCCGGACGGAGAATCCAGCTCACTGTCTATTTTGTGATTGAGCAAGGGAGTCAAGAATTGAAAATAGCTGCCTCATTAACACCCAAAACCCTGCTGATGCCATATTCTGGCAGCCAATCCACTTTGAACAAAGGGATGGCTACTTTATTTTGCAAATTAGGGGCTGAAGATGATTGCAAATTTCAGGTGTAAATGGACAGATCTTGCATTGTGTAAGGTCCACCTGTTGTACCCGATCTTTAGCAGTCTCTCCAATATATTTTGAAGGAACCATTAGAAAAAAAGGACCTTTTAAAAGTTATACTGTTATGGAGCTAGAAGTTCCTCCTAGCTTCACAAAAGTACCGTGACCTGCTGTCAGCTTGGGCTCACCATAATCAGATTCACTACCTCCTTTTGAAACCAGACCACTCAGTACCTGAACAGTACAATATCCCTCACATCATCCTCATCCACCAGCTATCTTACATTCCGAAAGGCTCCAGTAAATTATCCGCTGAAGCTTGTCTTTAGTAAACCCAAATTGGCCTATAATTATTACCTTTAATCCCATTAAATACACAGATTTTATTCTTTGCAAGATATTACATACTTTTTCCAACTGTAAATGTCAAACCTAAGGGATCTACAATTCTAAAGATCATGCTTTTGACCTTTTTAAAAATGGAACTGAATGAGCTATTTCTCAGTGTACAGCTACCATCACTGCTTTCAGTCAGCTGTGAAACATTTCAGCTAGGATTATGGTAATATAACATTTGGGGTTGAAAATTCAGATTGAAATCCTTAGAATAATAACAAATGCTTTTGTTGTTTAACTTAGCTGTTCTTCATAGTTCACTGTTCAATAAACATTTTTTTTCAGTCTGAGACAGCTCTTGAAATTTTGGTAGCAGTTCCCACATGTTAGTAAGGAGGCCTTTGCAGGATCGACGGGGCTGGTTTGGCCATTGTTGCTTCTGGTGCCTCGGTCAATCCATCCCGTTTCATTTGTTTTGTAGACTTTCAGTGTGGCTTGCTGGACTATTTCAGAGGGCATTTAAGAGTCAACTATGTTGCTCTCGATCTGGAGTCACATGTAGGCCAGACCAGGTAAGGATGGCAGATTTCCTTCACTGAAGGACTTTCGTGAACCAGATGGGTTTTTCCGACAAACGAAAGTGGTGCATCATCACCCATGGAAATTATATTTTAATTTGATTTTGAATATTTCCTTTCAAAATTTAAAATTTCTAACACAGTGGCCCACCAGGGGCTATTACTCCCTCTTGCTAGTTTATTTTATATTGTTGGTTTAATTTAAAAAAGAATATAAAAAGCAATTGCAGGGGGCACAAGCAGGATGGAGAGTTCCTCTTAAGCCTGCTCCAGGGCCTGGCCACAGTAGCCATTATCAGGTCCAGATGCGGGCGGTCGAGGGGACCGTCTGACCATTCTCTGCAGCTACATTGGCAGCCGGGTGCTTTTGGAAAGTTGCTACATGGTGTACACTCATATGCGTGAAGCCTCCCATGACCAGTGAGAACCATGGGAGCTAGAGTACTTTATCAGCCCCAGTAATAAAATTTTATTTAGATTTCATAAGTTTCCATTAAAATTTTGATTTAGGTACAGTTCATTGTTAGAGACTGTCACCCTCATTTATTTCCTAATTTTCTGATTATTTGTACAGTTAAATGAGTGTAAAGGGGGATAGTAGCGGGCAAGGGCATGGAGGAGGACTACCTTGCAAGCCTGTTCTATCATATGTCCTATTTATCTATCCCCACACACACTCATCCCAGCCAACAAGATGACACTGGTTGTGCTGGAGCACGCCCATACAGCTGATGGGTCGACTGGGGCCAGAGGGCACCCAGGGGGTTGCCCTGGGGGGGGGGGGGGGGGACCTATACGACCCGTGGCACTTGGTTCATAGTGGGCTGTTAGCGGTGTACGCAACTGCATGGCTGCCTTTCCAGCTGCGGTAATGGTGTTCCATGTCCATCCACCCCGACCCATAGCCCATCCCTGCTCACCCTCCGCTACTCCACCTATCCCTGGTAGACGCCTCTGGCCATCAGCACAACTATCAGCAAACTTTGGCGATGTTGGACTCATTCTGTACCCCCTCCCTCTCCCTCAGCAGCCATGTTGCCGGTTTCACCATTTTTAAAAGCACAAGTGAACTCGTTGGGAACTCGGCCCATCGGGAGGTGGAGAATCGCAGAAGCCCCAGAGAATACTGGGTCAGGCCCACTAATGAAATACAAAAGGCGTTTACTGCATGTGCGTTCCGGACCGCATTAACCCCGATGTCGAGGTGACGGAGAATAGCGATTTGGTGTTATATCGACACCCGCCACAAATTTGCCGTCGGAACTTATTCTCCACCCAATCGCATTTCCTGCTTTCGGTGTCAGTCAATGGGGATTCCCGCCCATCGCTTTCCCAATTCAGTTTCTGGTCAGTGGTAACCCCCAGGATGTTCAAGGTGGGAATTCAGCAATGGCAATGTTGAATGTCAAGTGTTGATTGCTGGATTCTTTCTTATTGGAGATAATAATAATAATAATCTTTATTAGTGTCACAAGTACGCTTACATTAAAACTGCAATGAGGTTACTGTGAAAAGCCCCTAATCGCCAAATTCCAGCGCCTGTTCGGGTACACACAGAGAGAATTCAGAATGTCCAAATTACCTAACAGCACGTTTTTTGGGACTTGTTGGAGGAAACCAGAGCACCCGGAGGCAACCCACACAGACAAGGGAAGAACATGCAGACTTCGCACAGACAGTGACCCAAGCCGGGAATCGAACCTGGCACCGTGGCGCTGTGAAGCAACTGTGCTAACCACTGTGCTACCATGCTGCCCTTAGGTCTTCAATTGGTATTTCTGTCGCATGAATGTAACTTGCTACTTATCAGCCCAAGTCTGAATGTTGTCCTGATCTTGGATACGGACTGCTTCAGTATCTGAGAAATCATGAATGGTGCTCAACATTGTGCAATCATTAGTGAAATCCCTAAATCCCCGATCCAGCAGAGGGCAGCAGAGCAGAGCTTCTGATTGGCTGTTCCGGGTAGATTTGCATACGTGCAGTGCGGTCAGCGTAAGTTGAAGGTGCACCTGCATCAGTGACCCGAGGAGTTCGACGGAAGGTGAGCATCCAGCAGAGGGCAGCAGAGCAGAGCTTCTGATTGGCTGTTCTGGGGAGATTTGCATACGTGCAGTGCGGTCAGCGTAAGTTGAAGGTGGTTTGTGAAGGGGCTGTTCTCGAGTGACAGCTTTACCCGAAACACTACTTACGTAGTGTCTCCCACCCATCCTCCTCCTCTAACCAAAAAAAAAGCTCTGTCCGTTGGATTGCTAAACTAACAAGCTTTTTATTTTTCAGTTGTTGGGAAGTTAGTCCAGTGGGAATGGAGGCTAGGGCAGTTGAATGTTCCTCCTGCAGAATGTGGGAGGAAAGGGTCACCTCTAGTATCCCTTCTGACTACATCTGCGGGAAGTGCACCCAACTCCAGCTCCTCGAGAGCCGCATTAGGGACCTGGAGCTGGAGCTGGATGAACTTTGGATCATTCGGGAGGCGGAGGAGGTTATTGAGAGGAGTTATAGGGAGGTAGTCACACCTCAGGTAAAAGAAGAAAGTAGATGGGTTACCGTCAGGGGAGGGAGAGGGAACCGGCAGGCAGTGCAGGGATCCCCTGTGGTCGTTCCCCTCTATAACAAGTATACCGTTTTGGATACTGTTGCGGGGGACGACTTACCAGGGGTAAGCAATAGGGCGCAGGTCTCTGGCACAGAGTCTGTCCCTGTTGCTCAGACGGGAAGGGAGAAGAGGAACAGAGCACTTGTCATTGGGGACTCCATAGTTAGAGGAACAGACAGGAGGTTCTGTGGGAACGAAAGAGACTCACGGTTGGTATGTTGCCTCCCAGGTGCCAGGGTTCGTGATGTCTCTGATCGTGTTTTTGGGATCCTTAAGGGGGAGGGGGAGCAGCCCCAAGTCGTGGTCCACATAGGTACCAACGACATAGGTAGGAAGAGAGATGGGGATTTGAGACAGAAATTCAGGGAGCTAGGGTGGAAGCTGAGAGCTAGAACAAACAGAGTTGTTATCTCTGGGTTGTTACCCGTGCCACGTGCTAGCGAAGTGAGAAATAAGGAGAGAGAGGAGTTGAACACGTGGCTACAGGGATGGTGCAGGAGGGAGGGTTTTGGTTTCCTGGATAATTGGGGCTCATTCTGGGGTAGGTGGGACCTCTACAACAGGATGGTCTTCACCTGAACCAGAGGGGTACCAATATCCTGGGGGGGAGATTTGCTAGTGCTCTTCGGGGGGGTTTAAACTAATTCAGCAGGGGGATGGGAACCTAAATTGTAGTCCCAGTGTACAGGATGTTGAGAGTAGTGAGGTCAGGGATAGGGTTAAAAGTTCGAAAGAGGGCACCGGCAAGCAGGACGCTGGTTTGAAGTGTGTCTACTTCAACGCCAGGAGCATCCGGAATAAGGTGGGTGAGCTTGCAGCATGGGTTGGTACCTGGGATCTCGATGTTGTGGCGATTTCGGAGACATGGGTAGAGCAGGGACAGGAATGGTTGTTGCAGGTTCCAGGATTTAGATGTTTCTGTAAGAACAGAGAAGATGGTAAAAGAGGGGGGGGTGTGGCATTGTTAATCAAGGAAAGTATTACGGCGGTAGAAAGGACGCTTGAGGACTCGTCTACTGAGGCAGTATGGGCCAAGGTTAGGAACAGTAGAGGAGAGGTCACCCTGTTGGGAGTTGTCTATAGACCTCCGAATAGTCCCAGAGATGTCGAGGAAAGGATTGCAAAGATGATTCTTGACAGGAGCGAGAGTAACAGGGTAGTTGTTATGGGGGACTTTAACTTTCCAAATATTGACTGGAAATACTATAGTTCGAGTACTATAGATGGGTCAGTTTTTGTGCAGTGTGTGCAGGAGGGTTTTCTGACACAGTATGTAGACAGACCAACAAGGGGCGAGGCCACATTGGATTTGGTACTGGGTAATGAACCCGGCCAGGTGTTAGATTTAGATGTAGGTGAGCACTTTGGTGATAGTGATCACAACTCGGTTATGTTTACTTTAGCAATGGGCAGGGATAGGTATATACCGCAAGGCAAGAATTATAGCTGGGGGAAAGGCAATTATGATGCTATTCGGCAAGATTTAGGAGGTATAGGATGGGGAAGGAAACTGCAGGGGATGGGTACAATCGAAATGTGGAGCTTTTTCAAGGAACAGCTACTGCGTGTCCTTGATAAGTATGTACCTGTCAGGCAGGGAGGAAGTTGTCGAGCAAGGGAGCCGTGGTTTACTAAGGAAGTTGAAGCACTTGTCAAGAGGAAGAAGAAGGCTTATGTTAGGATGAGACATGAAGGCTCAGTTAGGGCACTTGAGAGTTACAAGTTAGCCAGGAAGGACCTAAAGGGAGAGTTAAGAAGAGCGAGGAGAGGACACGAAAAGTCGTTGGCGGATAGGATCAAGGAAAACCCTAAGGCTTTCTATAGGTATATCAGGAACAAAAGAATGACTCGAGTAAGATTAGGGCCAATCAAGGATAGTAGTGGAAAGTTGTGTGTGGAATCAGAGGAGATAGGGGAAGCATTAAATGGATATTTTTCGTCAGTGTTTACACTGGAGAAAGACAATGTTGTCGAGGAGAACACTCAGGTTCAGTCGACCAGGCTAGATGGAATTGAGGTTCAAAAGGAGGAGGTGTTAGCAATTTTAGAAAATGTCAAAATAGATAAGTCCCCTGGGCCAGATGGGATTTATCCTAGGATTCTCTGGGAAGCCAGGGAGGAGATTGCAGAGCCTTTGTCCTTGATATTTATGTCGTCTTTGTCGACAGGAATAGTGCCGGAAGACTGGAGGATAGCAAATGTTGTCCCCTTGTTCAAGAAGGGGAGTAGAGACAACCCTGGTAATTATAGACCTGTGAGCCTTACTTCGGTTGTGGGTAAAATGTTGGAAAAGGTTATAAGAGATAGGGTTTATAATCATCTTGAAAAGAACAAGTTGATTAGCGATACTCAACACGGTTTTGTGAAGGGTAGGTCATGTCTCACAAACCTTATTGAGTTTTTTGAGAAGGTGACCAAACAGGTGGATCAGGGTAAAGCTGTTGATGTGGTGTATATGGATTTCAGTAAGGCGTTTGATAAGGTTCCCCACGGTAGGCTATTGCAGAAAATAAGGAAGTATGGAATTGAAGGTGATTTAGCGGTTTGGATCAGTAATTGGCTAGCTGAAAGAAGACAGAGGGTGGTGGTTGATGGCAAATGTTCATCCTGGAGTTCAGTTACTAGTGGTGTACCGCAAGGATCTGTTTTGGGGCCACTACTGTTTGTCATTTTTATAAATGACCTGGAAGAGGGTGTAGAAGGATGGGTTAGTAAATTTGCAGATGACACGAAGGTCGGTGGAGTTGTGGATAGTGCTGAAGGATGTTATAGGATACAGAGGGACATAGATAAGCTGCAGAGCTGGGCTGAGAGGTGGCAGATGGAGTTTAATGCGGAAAAGTGTGAGGTGGTTCACTTTGGAAGGAGTAACAGGAATGCAGAGTACTGGGCTAATGGCAAGATTCTTGGTAGTGTAGATGAACAGAGAGATCTCGGCATCCAGGTACATAAATCCTTGAAAGTTGCCACCCAGGTTAATAGGGCTGTTAAGAAGGCATATGGTGTGCTAGCCTTTATAAGCAGGGGGATTGAGTTTCGGAACCACAGGGTCATGCTGCAGCTGTACATAACTCTGGTGCGGCCACACCTGGAGTACTGCGTGCAGTTCTGGTCACCACATTATAGGAAGGATGTGGAAGCTTTGGAAAGGGTTCAGAGGAGATTTACTAGGATGTTGCCTGGTATGGAGGGAAGGTCTTACGAGGAAAGGCTCAGGGAATTGAGGTTGTTTTCGTTAGAGAGGAGAAGGCTGAGAGGTGACTTAATAGAGACATATAAGATAGTCAGAGGGTTAGATAGGGTGGACAGTGAGAGTCTTTTTCCTCGGATGGTGATGACCAACACGAGGGGACATAGCTTTAAATTGAGGGGTGAGAGATATAGGACAGATGTCAGAGGCAGTTTCTTTACTCAGAGAGTAGTAGGGGTGTGGAACGCCCTGCCTGCAACAGTAGTAGACTCGCCAACTTTAAGGGCATTTAAGTGGTCACTGGATAGACATATGGATGAAAATGGAATAGTGTAGGTCAGATAGGCTTCAGATGGTTTCACAGGTCGGCGCAACATCGAGGGCCGAAGGGCCCGTACTGCGCTGTAGTGTTCTATGTTCTATGTTCTATGTTCTATGACCTTATGCTGTAGGGAAGGCCAATGATGAAGCAGCTGTAGACAGTTGAGCCTAAGACTACTGCAGTGATGTCCTGGGACTGGGATTATTGACGTACAACTACCACAACCATCTTCTTTTGTGCTAGGTATGAAACCAACCTAATTCACTCATGCCAAATGGACCTGGTTCTTTGACTGCCTCCACACTGGGCTGCCGCTTCCTACAAGGGGAGGTGGTCATGGCCCTTTATGGTTCCCATACCTGAATTCAAAACTCATTTAGAGTTCATTAATTGGTTGATAACGACATTTTAATGCTCCAGCGCTGAGCATCCAATTTCCAACTCCTTGACAAAAAGCAATGGGGGTGGCGCAGTAATGAAGATCCGGCCTGCTGCAATTAGGTCCGACTTTGTCCTTGCCTTTCTCCAGTCCCACCTTTTCCCAGGGATCAAATATTCAACCCCATGATTCATGTGGTGTTGGATAATTTCCATATCGTATCTTTCCATTTTTGTCTCTGTTGGAATGTAGATAGGTTCATATCCTCATTTAGGAATGTCTTAAATTCTTTTGATATTTATTTATAAAGTAATTTGATTCTTTGCCAAAGGCAATTACTTAACCAGAATGTCGCAGGTGGAAATAGTTCTATGCATGAAATTGTACCTGCTCAGTATAGAGATTAAACAATTTTAAAAAAGCTTCAGAAATTCCAAAATTTTTATGTTTGTGCCGCAACCTAAACAATTCCTATATTAAAGAATAGGGGTTCTGATGAACGTCATCAAACTGAAACATTTTGGGTAGGATTTCACTGCCATTTAAACACCTAACTTGAGCATTGATTGGCAGCGGCAGGACTTCAATCCGCTCTTGGAAGGAGGTTCCACCTGTGAGAGCTGTCAGCCAAACTGATTGGCTGGCAGCTCTCCACCTCAGCCAAGCATAGTACTGCAGTGGCTAGAAGCAGTAATGCAGCACTCTGACTGGAACTAGGTCCCAGGACCGTTGGTAAGATAAGTCCTGGGGGTCCTGGGGACAGGAGGTTAGGGGACCTCCTGGGAGATTGCAAAGGGGCGATCGCGTCATTGGGGGGTATGTTGAGGGGGGACAGAGGCCTAGATTACCGAGGTAGCAGAGGGAAGGAGCCACATTCCAGCCTGAGATGAAGAATGGTTTTTCTTGTCACTTTCCCACCCTACCCTCTCCTGCCAGCCTAGAAATTGAAGTTAGACCGGAAAAGGCTCTTAATTGGCCATTAAGTAGCAGATTCCTGGGGTATCCCAACCAGTCAATTATATGCTCCCCTCCCAACCTTAGAACCTGCCTTGGGGGGGGGTGTAAAATTCTGCCCTGGAAGAACTTAAGAAAAAGGAGCAGGAATAGACTCCTTGGGCCTGCTCTGCCATTCAATAAGATTATGGCTGATCTGATTGTGGCCTTAACACCTCATTCCCGTGTGCCTTTGACTCACTTGTCAATCAAAAATCTGTCTAATCCAGCCTTGCATATTTTCAATGACCCAACTTCCACTGCTCTATGAAGTAGAGAATTCCAAAGATTACAACCTTCTGTGACAAGAAGTTCCTCCTCATTCATGTCTTATGAGAGATTCCTTATTTTTAATATGTGTCCTCTAGTTCTAGATTCCCCCTTGAGGGGGAACATCCTCTCAACATCTACCCTGTGAGATCGCCTCAGTATCCGTTATATATGTTTCAATAAGATTAACTCTCAATTTTTCTCAATGTTAATGAGTATAGGCCAACCTGTTCAACATTTCCGCACACGATAACCCCTTCATCATTGGAATCAGCCTATTGAACCTTAACTGACCTGCTCCTTAACTAAGGAGATCAAAGCTGTATAAAATACTCCAGTTCTCGTCAGTCCAATGCTCTGTACAGTTGTAGCAAAACATTTCATTTTATTCTCCATCCCTCTTGAAATAAAGGCCAACATTGAAATTGTCTTCCTAAACACTTACTGTACTTGTACGCTAACCTTATGCGATTCATGTGCAAGGACCAAGATTCCCTTGGATTACTACATTCTGCAATCTCTCTCCATTTAAATAATACCCTGCTTTTCTATTCTCCCCACCAAAGTGGAAAAACTCTTATTTTCCCACAGATGCTCTCCACAGGTGCTGCCCGACCGGCTGAGTATTTCCAGCATTTTCTGCTTTTATTACTGTCATGAGAATGTCGCTTGAAGAAATGTTTGGCTGCTCATGTTGCTGCAGTGATGTCAGAGTGTGGGTGGAGCTGAGCTCTGGTTCTGCTTTTTAGTTTCGCTTTGAGAAAAGCTTGGGTGTGTCTGTCCTTTTGGTTTCGTTTTTCAGTGTGTTGCAGCTGAAGTCAGGCAAGGCAGCTGTATTGTTGACCTCTCTGCCATGAAGGACTATCTCTTGATCATTTGCTAAATTCAGAAATTTAAATGTTTTCAGTATTGAATGTAAACCCTGATGTGCTTCTGTTTAAAGCTTGTTCAGTCTTACGGATGTTAAAAGGACAGCTTAAAGGATTACTTAGTGTTGTATTCTTTGGGGGTTATCTTTGAATTAATGGTTGCTAAGATACACATTGTTTGTTTTAAAGAGGTTAACTTGAATTCATAGAATAAACATTGTTTTGTTTTTAAAAATACTTTTCCATTTCTGCTGTACCACACCTCTAGAGTGGGCTGTGTGCTCTCCATACCACAATCTATTAAAAGTTGTGGGTCAGGGGAACTCCATGATACACTTTGGGGTTGTCTAAACCCTGGCCCATAACATTACCCATAACAGAGGTTGTATCATGATACTTGGCTCAGTAATTTTCAAACCCAGTGTAATATAATGAAGATAAATGCGGTGGATTAGAAAATCCATACTATCTTTAATATCTGCGGTGACCTGACCACAAGAGAGGTAGTTCAGTATATTGCAAAAGTTAAATCTTCTTTGTGTCCATTGAAACCATTGAGGTAATAATACTGTTTGGCTTCAGACACCAGCAGCAACTAAACACAACTTTACACAGGCTCCGTATAGCTAAACGGAAAACCCGTGCAAGCCCGTGTTCCCGATGACATCACACACACTCATGCGCACTTTTGTTAAAGACATCCATGCACATAACCAAATGGGAAGATACCTATTAAAACACTATTAGAACACCCTACAACAGTATCCTTCACTAGAACAGTTTTAGTGTCTGGCCAAATGTTTCTTCTTCTGAATTTCATGTAGCTTGTCAATTCAATTATTTCTTCCACATTACCAGGGAACATATGATATGAAAGCTTCCCATGGAATGTGTGGCACATTTATTAGCGATTATCTAGATAACGATTCACTGACAGTCTTGCCTGCATGACCAATTCCATTTACTTTATTTTTAAAGACTGTCAATGAGTGACACTCTCAAATTAAATACTTGTTCCACCTCTTCAATCTGATGGGATTACTGAGGCAAATAGATTGGTTGAAGCCTTGCTTTTGAACAGACAGGATCTAATGGCATCTGAAGCTCTCATCAAATTGTGACATGTTACTTACTGTGTACACTATACCATCAAGATGATTTTAGAAATTTTTGTCCATGGCATTTTGAGTCTGCTAATTATTTCCTTCCTCTTCAAGCGAAAACAAAAAGTGATGTAGTAATTGTGTTTCACTCCAATATGATGAAACATCAAAATTAACTTTTTGGCAAATTAGCCACTATGAAATGACACAGCCACCATCTGCTGGCACTGCCATAGTTGTAACAATTTTATAATTCTGTCGCTCATTTAAAAGAAGCTGTGAGAAATTTTCCTGGACTGGTATGAGAACAAAATAATACAAGTTGTAAATATGTCTCAGCATTTTTAATATTAGCTTACATAAGGCTTAAGCATGGTGCTATCCAATTAAAAAGAGGAATATCTCTCCTTTATATATTTTCATAGGTTATTTTATGTAAATAACTAAGTAAATACTCATCTCCGATATTGGGGCTGTCGATCGAACTATGAATTCAATATAGGAGTGTGCCTGTAATTTAGTTTGGGCATACTGTATATAGCATATATCAGATATTGACCTTCCTTGGAAGCTTTGAAATGGATTGTGATGCTCCTTGTGTAGTCCTCCGAGATGTCTAAAAGTCGTAGTGCTGACAAAGAACATCAAACTATGTATTTGAAACAAAGCTAGTTTATTTTACACTACTTTAAATGATTTGCACACCTTATAAAGTAATAGCTATTAAAGAACGATCTATGCTTCAGAAATTTATAATATCACTAATACAACTAACACTCTATCTCAACCTTTAACTAACCTTCCCTAACACCTTCTCCAACCTTCTCCCAGATTTCCTGGAGGCACAGTCTTTTATATGACTACTCTGTGGTGCCATCCAGTGTTGAGATACATGAACATCACCTTGTTAACTCTTTACACTCCTTACATTATACATATCATTACATGGATGACATATCATATCATGTATCACTTTCTTATAGAATCTATTTTGCATCTCCCTATTAAATTTCTTTTAATTTCATCTTTTTGCCTGACATTTCTATCTCTCCTCTAACTGAGCCCTGAAAGTGGAGCTTAATGGCAGAAACATCGGTGGATTTTGGGAATTTTAACGTCAACAGTGACACCCAGTAGGTTTATAGGAAGAGCTCTGAACATGAGTCAACAGGAAGTAATCTTTTCTTTCACAAAAACAATCATTAATTAGAGAACCCAGACATAAGAAAGCATGAGATAGAACCATTGAAACTTAGAAAATAGGAGCTAGGAGAGGCTATTTGGCCCACGGAGCTTGCTCTGCCATTCATTACGATCATGGCTGATCATCCAACTCAATAACCTGTTCCCACCTTCCCCCCTTATCCTTTGATCACTTTCGCCTCAAGTGCGATATCTAACTGCTTCTTGAAACATGCAATGTTTTGTCCTCAGCTACTTTCTGTGGTAGTAAATTCCACAGATTCACCACTCTCTGGGTGAAGAAATTACTTCTCATCTCAGTCCTAAATGTTTTACCCCGTATCCTAAGAATGTGACCTCTACTTCTGGACACCCCGAACATCGGAAAAATCCTTCCTGCATTTGCCCAGTCTAGTCTTGTTAAAATGTTATGGGTTTCTATGAGATCGCGCACACCCTTCATTCTTCTGAACTCCAGCGAATATAATCCAAACCAACTCAATCTCTCCTCCTATGTCAGTCCTGCCGTCCCAGGAATCAGGCTGAGAAACCTTCACTGCACTCCCTCTGTAGCAAGAACATCCAGTGCCATATGGATATCAATCTGGCACTTTCAAGATGCCCAGGTGTCAGGCCAGCTGGAAGGGACAATGCCAGGGTGCCAGGCTGGCAGTGCCAAGTTGCCAGAAAGGCAATTTTTCCACAGGGGGATCGGGCCTGGGATGCTCTGCGCATCTGAGGTGGGGTATGGGGGAGCCTGGGAACCTCCTTATAGGTGATTTGAAACTTTGGATGGGTTTGGGGGTCTCATTGAGTGGGTTGAGAGATCGGGATGAGGAGGTCTGGCAAGTGGACCAAGAAATGGGACTAAGTGCAGCCTTGGTGGGGCATTCCCCACTGAGGCCACAAATTGTAACAGACGGGCAGCACGGTGGCGCAGTGGTTTAGCCCTGTTGCCTCACGGCGTCGAGTTCCCAGGTTCGATCCCGGCTCTGGGTCACTGTCTGTGTGGAGTTTGCACATTCTCCCCGTGTTTGCGTGGGTTTCGCCCCCACAACCCAAAGATGTGCAAGGTAGGTGGATTGAACACACTAAATTGCCCCTTAATTGGAAAAAAAATGAATCGGGTACACTAATTGTAACAGAGTCCCGATAGCCAGTGCTGTGAGCACCAGGAAACACCCGGCTAAATGCACTCATCACGGGACGCTGTTCCAATCCGGTTAGAATGTACCCTAGCTTTATGTTCCAGGTTCATTAACTGAATTTAAATTCCACCTGCTACCGTCATAGGATTCAAATCCATGCCCCCAAAACATTAGCTTGGATAAAAGCAAATTACTGCGGATGCTGGAATCTGAAACAAAAACAGAAAATACTAGACATTATCAGCAGGTCTGACAGCATCTGTGGAAAGAGAAGGAAGCTAACCTTGTGTGTCTGGATGAGTCTTTGTCAAAGTTGGACTGAACAGGAAATAGGACCAGATTTATACTGTTGTGGGGGCCGTGGAGCGGTGGGGCTGGTTGGAGGGCCAACGATAGGAGGAGGTTGACAAAGATGTCATGAACAGAAAGACAAAATGAATGTAAATGGGGTGACTAAGGTTAAGAAGGGTGCTGATAGTGGCACATAAAGAGTTAGAAGTAGCATCATATGAGGTCATATGGGTTGAAGTGAGAAACACAACAACAGCAATCACACTGCAGGGAGTGCACAATAGACCCCAAATACTCAGAGGGCGATAGAAGAGCAAATCTGTAAGCAACTTGTGGAGACATTGGGCGAGTTTCTCCAAATCCCTGCTGCATGTTTCTCGGCAGCACGCCATTCCCTGGATTCTCTCATCAATGGGATTTCCCATTAAAGCCACCCCTCACTAACGGGAAACCCATGGTTCGGAGTGCCCTGCCAGCGGGAATAGGAAATCCCAACAACTGGAGAATTCTGGCCATTATTTCTCATTGAGACTAATAGGGCAATAACAGTAGAGGATTTCAATTACCCTAATATTAACTAGACTAGAACCAGTATAAAAGATACAGGGGGATCATAATTCTTAAAATGCAGTCATAAGAACTCTTTTACGCATTATATAATAAACTCAACAAGAGAATGGGCAGCACTGAGCATTGTTTTAAGGCAAAGTGTTTGGTGAAGTGGAGGTGATATCAATGACAAGCATTTTGGTGGGAGCGATTATAATTCTGTTAGCTTTGAAGGGCAGCATGAGGCGCAGTGGATAGCACTGGGACTGCGGCGCTGAGGACCTGGGTTCGAATCCCGGCCCTGGGTCACTGTCTGTGTGGAATTTGCACATTCTCCCCATGTCTGCGTGGGTTTCACCCCCACAGCCCAAAGATGTGCAGGTTAGGTGGATTGGCCGTGCTAAATTGCCCCTTAATTGGAAAAAAAAAATTATTGGGTACTCAAAAAAAAATTTTTTTTTAATTATGTTAGATTTGGCTCTGTTACGGAGAAGAACAAAGACAGTTCAAGAATTTTGACAGTTGTAGAATGTTGCAATGTAGTTTGGCAAAAGTGGAAATGCTAGTTGAAGGCAATTCACTGTCAGAGGAGCAAGCATTCAAAGGGGAGACAGAGAGACGTCAGAATAAGTATGTCCCACAATGAACAAGGGTCAGACTCTGAAATCTAGTTCTCCTTGGATGTCAAAGTGCGCACGGATTGGAGTAGGCAAAAAAAAAGGGAAGCTTACATCAGATACCATATGGGACTCAAACTTGCTGAAAGTCTCGGGAAGTATGGAAAATGCAGGGAAAGCAAGACTCTTCTGAAAAAATATTTGTAAGTAATATCAAGAAAAACCAAAGATGTTTTAATCTGTCCAGGAAAAGCTGAGGATGGCTAAGGAAAGAGTTGGGCCGATTAGAGGTGGAAGAGATGGGGATGGGTTTTAAAAAGGGAGGAAAAGGAGCCTCCAGTATTTAAGGAGGAGAAATGGGAAAGATTGGATAGTGTAAATCTAGTGAAAGAGGAAATCTTAAGGGATTTACATCTTTAAAAGTAGGTCACCTTGGATGAAATGTATATCAGGCTGGCAAGAGAAGCTAGGGAGGAAATAATGGTCCTGAGTGACCATCATTTTTCAATCTTCTCTAGCAACAAGCCATGATGCCAGAGGACCGCTAATATTGTAACAGTATTTAAACAGAACGAGACAAACCAAGTGATTGCAGGATCATCAGCCTAATCCTGGTGGTATGCATATTATTTTTGAAAAGTTCTGAAGATCATTTAGAATGCACTAATTAATCAAAGACGGTCAGTAAGGAGTTGTTAAAGGAATGTCATGTCCGGTCAACTTGCTGGCGATGGATCTTAACACATATTTTGGGAAGGACTCTCGTGTCAAAATGGTCAGAAAAGTGAAACACTAGTGGGTTAGCTGCTAGTACAATCCCAGCCTCCACAGGTATCTTTGGAGATTTATTTGAGCTAACCTCACTAACTGTTGTGCAGTTGGAATACTGCACCTCGGCTCAACCTGTACAGGCAACAAGGCTGAAATACTGAAATGCAGCTTGTGCTACAGATTTGGCTCTGGTATTTTAATTTACTTTCCCAGAGGGTCAGCTAGCTCAGTTGGCTCGATCGCTGGTATTCCCCTACCGGCTGAGGTCATTCATGAAGGCTCGGCCTTCTCAACCTCGCCGCTTGCCTGAGCTATGGTGACCCTCAGGTTAAATCACCACCAGTCAGCTCTCTCCCAAAGGGGAGAACAGCCTATGGCCCTCGGGGATGAAGGCGACTTTCACTATCCCAACAAGTTACAGTCTCAGCAGTTCATATAAAATAGGTAAATGTGGAAGAAAAGTAAATAATAATAAATTCTGGAAATCTGAAGTAAGGAATTGTTGGTATTGAGAAAGAAAAGTTTGACTAACGTTTCCAGTGAAGAACCTTTGCCATGCTAGTCACGGTGTTCACATGAGATAATTTTTTTATTTAATTACTAAGTGAGGTAAAAAAAGTTCAATAGTCATTGGTAGATATTTTATGGAAATTAACATAATTTCAGCTAATCCAAGACTTTATTCATACACCCCTTATCAGATATAAAAGTATTTCACATCAAAATCATTACTTCTAAGTGGAATGAGTGCCGCTGAATAGGTATCATTCCAGCTATTTTGTACACAGCAAACAGCAATGAAAAGGAATGAATAGAATAGGCAAGAATGTCTCAACCAAAGGATTGCACCTCTGACACTGTTGTGCTCGAGAGGTCTAGGTTTATTTATGAGCTTAAACTCCGGGTGAAGGCTCCAATGCACAATCATTTGTTGCATATACCAGCTGATGGATGGGAACACTCTTGTCTCTGTGTCAGATCTTTATCTCGACATCTAGCAATGTCACAAAAATACATATTTTTTGGTAACTATATAACTGTAATCATCAAACCACGCATCTATTTTATATAAGTATTTCTTATATTTGCAATTTCTCAACGTTGAATTAATATTAGTTCATCACACCACACTTACTTTCTTATCCAGCCACAGTTGAAAGCTGCTGGTTCAATAGTGTTCAATAATTTAATGGAGAAAACGAGCGCCTTAATTAATATTCTGCATTTGAACTAAACCAATGTTATGCAATTAAATAGCTAATTGAATAGCATGGAATAGCCAAAAGCTAATGTAAATTAGATAAAAGTGTAGTTCCAGTCCAATAATTCTTATTGATTCTCATTACCAGTTATCAAGCCCCTCAATTAAATTCTGCTTCATTATTCATCTTGTTTGCATCCATTGTCTGAATTGCATTTTAAAGAATTTGATATTTCAATGCTAGACCTCAATGATCGTAAACAAAATTTTCCAAGTTAATGGGTGTAATTTTAACATGACCTTGACCGGTTGGGAACTAAAGAGACCAAACCATCCATCCCATTTTATACAGTACTCGATTTGACTTTCCACAAAGTTAACGCAAAGTACAATGAGATGGAGTATAAAACAGCTCAGCAATTTGATCCTGCCAGTATCCCAGAGTTGGTTGAAATTATTTGATAGGTTTTGTAGTCAGCAACAACAGGCCAACATCAAAATAAATCTATCTATAAGTTAAATTAAATTCATTACATAGGGTGGCACAATGGCACCGAACCAAGTACATGGATTCAATTCTGGTGTTAGGTGACTGTCTGTGTGGGTTTGATCTTTCTCCCTGTGTTTCCTCTGGGTTTTCCGGTTTCCACCCACAGTCCAAAGATCTTCAGGTGAGGTGGATCGGCCATGCTAAATTGTCCCTTCGTGTGGAGGTTAGGTGGGGTTACCTGATTGCACGGATAGTCCGGAAGAGTGGGCCTACCTAGGTGTGGTACTCTTTCAGAGCGTCAGTACAGATTCAATGGGCACTGTAGCACTGGAGCAATTCGACTGGCGCGATTTAATGGAAAAGTTTCTAAGTGTGGTAGCAAGTGGGAAATGCCGCAAACTTCCCGACGCTCGGCCTGGCAAGGCCGTCACCAGTATTAAACGTTAATTGGTCCACTTAACAAGGCCCCACGGGCTTCATGCCACAAACGATGGTCCCACCAGCGATGGTCCTGCTCACAAGGGGCAGCAGAATTTAATTTTTTTTTAAATATTTTATTCAGGCATTTTCATAAAAAACAAACCAAAGAAGTAAAATTATACAACGTTATAAACAATCAACACCCACTCCTCTTCCTCACCCCCACTCCCCCCTCACCTTTTGCTGAGCCTTAATCCTCTTTAAAGAAGTTAATGAACGGCTTCCACCACCGAGCAAACCCACCAACCCACCCCCTCAGGACGAACTTGACCTTCTCCAGCCTTAGGAATTCTGCCAGGTCATTCACCCACACCCCCACTTTCGGCAGCTCTGAGTCTGCCACCCGAGCAAGATCTGTCTCCAGGCTATCAGGGAGGCAGAGGCCAAGACATTGGCCTTTCTCACCCCCTGGTCTGCTGGATCTTCCAACACCCTGAATATCACTACCTCTGGACTTGGGGCTACATTTACCCCCAACACCTCGGACATTACGTCTGCAAACCCCTGCCAGATCCGCTTTAGCTTCGGACATGCCCAAAACATGATTCGCAGGCCACCCCACTCACCACCCACACCTGTCTTCTACTCCCTCAAAGATCCTACTCATCTGCACAGCCGTCATATGTGTCCAGTGAATTACTTTAAACTGAATAAGACTGAGCCTTGCACACGACGAGGACGCATTCACCTTCGGCAGGGCCTCCTCCCATATCGCGGCCTCCAACTCCCCACACAGCTCCTCATCATACTTCCACTTTGTATCCCCCACCGGGGCCCCCTCCCAATCAATCAGCTCCTTTTAGACCTCAGACACCGTCCCCTCCCCTATCTCCTTCTTTGACAACACCTTGGCTTGGCGAATGTTGGCCCCTTGGAAGATGAAACTGTTAATAGTGGGGAACACAGAAATGGCTAAGATGCTAAATCAATACTTTTCCTCAGTTTTCACAGTGGAGGACACGAGTACCATTCCTATAGGAATGAGCAATTCTGAGGTAATAGAAAGGGCGGAACTTGGAACAATCAGCATCAATAGGGAACAGGTACTCAACAAACTATTGGGATTGAGGGCAGACAAGTCCCCAGGGCCCGGTGGCCTACAACCTATGATGTTTAAGGAAGTGGCAGCAGAGATAGTGGATCCATTTGTTATGATATTCCAAAACTCCGTGGACATTGGAAAGGTTCCAGTGGATTGGAAAAATGCTAACGTAGCGCTCTTGTTCAAAAAAGGAAGGAGGCAGAATGTGGGAAATTACAGATCAGTTAGTTTAACATCTGTTGTTAAAAATTGTTAGAACCAAAGGAGAGACTGGTGGGGGAGCTGCTGAGTGTAGATAGGAGGTATGCGGAGGCCCCGGAGGAGGGATTGTTGGGGGAGCGGCATAGCCTGCAGGCCAAGTTTGATTTATTGACCACCAGAAAGGCGGAGGCACAGTGGAGGAAGGCGCAGGGAGCGGCCTACGAGTATGGACAGAAGGCGAGCAGGATGCTGGCGCATCAGCTCCGCAAGCGGGACGCGGCTAGGGAGATTGGTGGAGTGAAGGATAGGGTTGGGAATGTGGTGCGGAAGGGGGTAGAGGTCAATGGGGTCTTCAGGGACTTCTACAGGGAACTGTACCGGTCGGAGCCGTCGGTGGTGGGGGGGGGGGGGGGGGGGGAATGGAGAGCTTTTTGAACAGGCTGCGATTTCCAAGGGTACAGGAGAAGCAGGTGGAGGGACTGGGGGCGCTGATCAAGTTGGAGGAGCTGGTTAGAGGGATTGGCCACATGCAGTCGGGGAAGGCGCCGGGACCGGATGGGTTCCCGGTTGAATTTTATAAAAAATATGCGGACCTGTTGGGCCCCCTGCTGGTTCGGACCTTTAACGAGGCATGGGAGGGGGGAGTTTTGCCCCCGGCGATGTCACGGGCGCTGATTTCCCTGATCCTGAAGCGAGATAAGGACCCCTTGCAGTGTGGATCATATAGGCCAATTTCACTGTTGAATGTGGACGCCAAGTTGCTGGCGAAGATCTTGGCCACTAGAATAGAGGACTGTGTGCCGGGGGTGATACATGAAGATCAGACGGGTTTTGTGAAGGGGAGGCAGCTGAACACTAACGTGCGAAGGCTGCTAAATGTGATAATGATGCCGGCGTCAGAAGGAGAGGCGGAGATTGTGGTGGCATTAGATGCGGAGAAGGCCTTTGATATGGTTGAGTGGGGATACTTGTGGGAGGTGTTAGAGAGGTTCGGGTTTGGGGAGGGGTTTATTGAATGGGTGAGGTTGCTGTACGAGGCCCCGATGGCGAGTGTAGCGACAAATGGGAGGAGGTCCGAGTACTTCAGGCTCTACCGTGGGACGAGGCAGGGGTGCCCCCTGTCCCCCTTGCTTTTTGCGTTGGCAATTGAGCCTCTGGCCATGGCGCTCAGGGAGTCGGGGAGGTGGAGGGGTTTGGTGCGGGGTGGGGAGGAGCACCGAGTGTCGCTGTATGCAGATGACTTGCTGCTGTATGTAACAGACCCGGTGGGGGGAATGCCGTTAAAATGATGGTGCTCCCGAGGTTTTTGTTTTTGTTCCAGTGCCTCCCCATTTTTATTCCGAGGGCCTTTTTTAGGAGGGTGAACAGCAGCATCATGGGATTTTTTTGGGCGCACGGGACTCCGAGGGTGAGGAGGGTCTTTTTGGAGCGGGGCAGGGATAGAGGGGGGCTGGCGCTGCCCAACCTCTCTGGGTACTATTGGGCGGCTAATGTCTCGATGGTAGGCAAGTGAGTAATGGATGGGGAGAGAGCAGCATGGAAACGGATGGCGATGGCGTCCTGTGGAGGCACGAGCCTGAAGGCACCGGTAACAGGGTACACTACAAGCCCGGTGGTGGCGGCCACCCTCAAGATTTGGGGGCAGTGGAGGCGACACAGGGGAAAGTGGGGGGCTCAGTGGAGGCCCCGCTGCGGGGGAACCACTGGTTTGTCCCAGGGAACATGGATGGCGGGTTCCTGGGGTGGCACAGGGCGGTCATTAGGAAGGTGGGAGACCTGTTCATCGACGGGAGGTTTGCGAGCCTGGGTAAGCTGGAGGAGAAGTTTGAGCTCCCCTCGGGGAATATGTTCAGGTACCTTCAGGTCAAGGCGTTTGCTAGGCGGCAGGTGGAGGGGTTCCCTTTGCTGCCCCCGCGGGGGGTAAAGGATATGGTACTTTCGGGGGTGTGGGTCAGGAATGGGAAGGTGTCTGATATCTACCAGGTGATGCAGGAGGTGGAGCAGGCGTCGGTAGAGGATCTGAAGGCTAAGTGGGAAGTGGAGCTGGGGGAGCAGATTGAGGAGGGGACATGGGCAAACGCCCTGGAGAGGGTGAACTCCTCCTCTTCATGTGCGAGGCTTAGCCTCATCCAGTTCAAGATACTGCACAGGGCTCATATGTCCGGGACGAGGATGAGCAGGTTTTTTGGGGGTGAGGACAGGTCCATTAGGTGTTCGGGGAGTCCAGCGAACCATGCCCATATGTTTTGGGCATGCCCGGCACTGGGGGAATTTTGGCAGGGGGTGGCGAGGACGGTGTTAAGGGTGGTAGGGTCCAGGGTCAAGCCAGACTGGGGACTCGCGATATTTGGGGTTGGGGTGGAGCCGGGAGTGCAGGAGGCGAAAGAGGCCGTTGTTTTGGCCTTTGCGTCCCTAGTAGCCCGGCGGAGGATCTTGTTGCAGTGGAAAGATGCGCGACCCCCAAGCGTGGAGGCCTGGGTCAATGACTTGGCAGGATTCATTAAGCTGGAGAAGGTCAAATTTGCCCTGAGGGTGTCGGTACAAGGGTTCTTTAGGCGGTGGCAGCCTTTCCTCGACTTTCTGGCTCAACGATAGGGGACTAGGTCAGCAGCAGCAGCAACCCGGGGGGGGGGGAAGGAGGGGGGGGTTTCAGGGGGGCATTGTTTATGTTGAATTTAATTTATTTTTAATTTATTTTGTTGTTCATTGGGGTTGGGGGGGGGGGGGGGGGGGGGGTTGGGGGGGTTCATGATATGCGTTGTTACGGGTCCGGGGAGTGTTTATTATTGTTATTATTATTGTTCTGTTGTTATACATTTTTCAAAAATTGCAATAAAACATTTTTTTTTTTTTTAATTGTTAGAATCAATTATCAAGTATGTAATATTAGGACATTTGGAAAGCCAAAGCACAATCCATCAGAGTCAGCATGGTTTTATGAAGGGTAAATGATGTTTGACTGGTTTGCTTGAGTTCTTCGAAGATGTAACAAACAAAGTGGATAATGGGGATCCTGTAGATGTATATCTGATGCCGCACAGAAGGTTAATTCACAAGGTGAGGTCACATGGGATTAGGGGTAACTTATTAGCTTGGATAGAAGACTGGCTGGTGGACAGGAGACAGAGAGTCAGAATAAATGTGTCTTTTTCTGGATGGCAAGATGTAACTTGTGGGGTGCCACAGGGTTCGGTCCTTGGGCCTCAGCTAATTACAATCTGTATTAACGACTTGGATACAGAGATAGAAGGTTCGTCAGCCAAATTTGCAGATGACACAAAAATAGGTTGGACAGTAAGTTGCAATGAGGAAATAAGAATCTTACAAATGGATACAGATAGGTTAAGCGAGTTAGCCAAAATGTAGCAGCTGAAGTTTAAAGTCGGTAAGTGTGAGGTCATGCATTTTGGTCGACAAAATGGAGTGGCAACATATTATCAAAATGGGGAGAGACTTTGGGGTGCTCTGATGCAGAGGGATCTGGATGTCCTTTTGGCGCTTTGAGCCTACTCCGCCATTCATCATGATCAGGGCTGATCATCCAACGCAACAGCCTAATTGTGCTTTCTCCCCATAGCCATTGATCCCATTCTCCCCAAGTGCTATATCTAGCCGCCTCTTTAATATATTCACAGTTTTAGCATCAACTACTTCCTGTGGTAATGAATTCCACAGGCTCACCACCCTTTGTGTGAAGAAATGTCTCCTTCTATCTGTCCAAAATGGTTTACCCTGAATCCTCAGACTGTGACCCCTGGTTCTGGACACACCCATCATTAGTAACATCTTCCCTGCATCTACCCTGTCTAGTCCTGTTAACATTTTATAAGTCTCTATGAGCTCCCTCATAAGTCAGAGAGAAAGAGCACGCAGGTGCAGCAGATAATAAGGAAAGCAAATAGAATGTTGGCATTTATAGCAAAAGGAATGGAGTATAAAGGTAAAGAAGTGTTGTTGCAACTATACAAGGCGTTGGTGAGACCCCCACCTGGAGTATTGTGCACAGTTTTGGTCCCTTTATGCGAGGAAAGATATAGTGGCATTGGAGGCTTCTCAGAGAAGCTTCACTAGATTGATTCCAGAGATGAGGGGCTCGTCGTTTGACGAGAGGTTGAACAGTACAGGCCTATACTCTCAGAGTTTAGAAGTATGAGGGAGATCTAATTGAGGTATACAAGATGCGAAAAGGTATGGATAAAGTCAACGTGGTGCTGATGTTTCCTCTTGTGGGGCATTCTAAAACGAGACGTCAAAATCTTTTAAACAGGTCATAATTTGAAACAGATTTGAGGAAAAACTACTTCTACCAAAAGGCTGTGAATCTGTGGAATTCGCTACCCTAGAGTGTGGTGGATGCAGGGACAGTGAGTAAATTGAAGGAGGAGTTAGACAGATTTTGCTAATGGGTTGAAGGGTTATGGAGAACGGGCAGGATGGTGGCATTGAGGCCAGGATGGGATCAGCAATGATCACATTGAGGGTATTTAGGCTCGGGAGGCTAAAATGCCTACTCCTGCTCCGAGGTCCTGTGTTCGAGGGAGGAGATGCTCTAGCTGATTTTGCAATCCAGCTCTTGGTCTGTAACATTGTAGGTAGCAGATGAGGAACATATCAGCCATGGTAGAATGGCGGAACAGACTTGATGGGCCGAATGGTCTAATTCTGCTCCTATATCTTATGAATTTACGAACCCCAAGGGCAGCAAACCGGAAAAGGCTGGCACCTCTCTCCAAGCAAAATCCCAAACATACAAGTACATAAAATCATTCCCCCTGGAAGCTCATACTCTTCCTCCAGGTACTCCAATTTCACAAAGCTGCCCCCTCAAAGCAGGCACCGAATCCCCTAATCCCTGACTGCCACAAACTCCGAAACCTTGCATCCAGCCCCCTCCAGTGAAAACCTATGATTATCACAGATTGGTGCCCACTCCGAGGCACCTTCGAGTCCCAAATGCTGCCTCCATTGCCCCCATACCCTCAAGGCCAATACCACCACTGGGCTCACGGAGTGATGCCTTTAAGTTAGTTCCCCTACAAGAAGCTGCCCCATGCTGATCCCTCCCCCAGTACCCATTACCTAACCATGGCGATGTTCGCCGCCCAGTTAGAGTCCATTATGTTCGGATCGGCACGGTGACACAGTGGTTAGCACTGTTGCTTCACAGCACCAGGTTCCCAAGTTCGATTCCTGGTTTGGGTCACTGTCTCTGTAGAGTCTGTACGTACTCCTCATGTCTGCATGGATTTCCTCCGGGTGCTCCGGTTTCTTCCCACAAGTCCTGAAAGACGTGCTTGTTAGGTGATTTGGACATTCTGAATTCTCCCTCTGTGTACCCGAACAGGCGCCGGAGTGTGGTGACTAGGGGCTTTTCACAGTAACTTCATTGCAGCGTTAATGTAAGCCTGCTTGGGACAAAAGATTATTCGGCAATGCCAAGCAGCCCCTCCTCACACCCCGCTCCCAAAAAGCCCTTTTGACCCGCGGGGTCTCCCCCGCTCACACAAACCCAGAGATCAGCGCAGTAACCTTTAGACAAAGATCACTGTCTGCATCGCCCCCATACTCTCCATTGCCTCCCTCAATCTGATAGGGGCCCCCAATCCAGCCTTGCAGCCTCCTGTTTCCTTAGCTGGTGAGCCAGCATCCTGATCACCTTCTCTCCATACTCACACACTGCCTTTCTGGCCCTCTCCAACTGCCTCACCGATTTTCCCCGTGGACTCTATTCTGAACTCCACCTGGAGCCTCTGCCTCTTCTTCAGCAAGCCAACCTCTGGGGCGTCCAAATACCTCCTGTCCACCCTCAGAATCTCTTCCACCAGCCTTGCTATCTCTGCCTCTTCGCCTTCCCCCTGTGCGTAAGAATTGAAATAAACTCCCCCCCCGCCCCCCCCCCCCCCCGAACCACCACACTTTAACTGCCTCCCACAGAGTGGCGGCTGTAACCTCCCCCGTGTCATTGAGCTCCACATACCCCCGATGGCGGCCCTCACCCACGCGCACATCTCCTCATCCGCCAACAGCACCACATCCAGCCTCCACTGTGGGCACTGGGTTCCTCCCCCACCCGATCCACTCACAAATCCACCCAGTGTGGCGCGTGGTCAGACACCACAATTGCTGAGTACTCCAAGTCCCACCAGGAATGCCTTGTCCACCACAAAAAAAGTCAATCCGGGATTACACCCGGTGCTCAAGAAAGAAATATGAAAATTCCTTCACCCTCGGCCTCTCAAACCTCCATGGATCCAGCTCCCCCATATGCTCCATAAACCCTTTCAGTTTCCTCACCACTGACAACACCTATCCTGACCCCAGGCTCGACTGCTCCAAGCTTGGCTCAATGACCGTATTAAAGACCCGTCCCATGATCAATTGGTGGAAGTCCAGGTCAGGAATCATCCCCAACACCCGTCTCATAAAATCCACATCACCCCAATTTGGGGCATAAACATTTACCAGGATCACCGCCATCCCTTCCAGCTTCCCACTAACCATCACAAACCTCCCTCCCGAATCGGCCACAATGGTTCCTGATGTGTCATCTGTGTTGGTCTAACATCGACTGCAACTGGATGCAATAAAATGAGGAACAGGCTTCCGACACAGGAGATGGTCCAACGTTGTTTTATTGAACCTGTTGATTGCTGTGCATTTTCTGCTGTGGGTTGACACTCTATTAACCTAACTGATAACCTCCTACTGGCTTGACCAGACTAGCTCTCTATCACATGGTGAATGTTCATTGGCCTGTGCACTGCGACTATCTTCCTGGCCGTGTCCTGTGAGAGAGGGAGAGCCTTAATGCCCTGTGGGCTTTATAGTGGTGGTGTCCTGTCTGGTGATTGGTTGTTCTTTGTCGTGTGTGTTCATTGGTTATCCTGTGTGTCAATCACTGCCTGTCTGCGTCTCATGATATACATGAGTGGATATTATGAGATTTCCCACCTCGAACGGCACCTGCTTATTCAGCAACACCACTACACCCCCTCGCCTTCATACCCATTCCTGAGGGGAACAACTGCCCCATCCATCCTTTCCTCAACCTTGTCTGGTCCCCTATCTTTAAGTGCGTCTCCTGCAAAAAGGCCACGTGCGTCTTCAGACTCCTCAGGTGTGGGAACACACATGACCGTTTGACCGGCCCATTCAGCCCTCTCACATTCCACGTCACCAACTTGGTCGGGGGGGGGGCTCCCCACCGACCTCCCCTGCCGATCAACCATATCCCTTTTGGTGTCAGCCGCCGGCTCGTATCGCGCGATTCTCCAGGCCTACCCTCGGATATGGGGCTGGTTTAGCACAGGGCTAAAGAGCTGGCTTTAAAGCAGACCAAAGGAGGTCAGCAGCACGGTTCAATTCCTGTACCAGCCTCCTGAACAGGCGCTGGAATGTGGCGACTAGGGGCATTTCACAGTAACTTCATTTGAAGCCTACTTGTGACAATAAGCGATTTTAATTTCATTTCATATCCGCCGTCATCACTCCTTTTCCAACTGTGCCACATCAACCATAGCCTTGTCAGCCATCCCTCTTTCCCAAACAAAACAACAACCTCCTCTCCCTTCCCTACGCCCACCTTCTGACAACCCCCCGTTAACTTGCCCACCCAGCTAGCATGGCAGCCCTCGCCCAAGGCCTCCAAACCCCCGACCCCCAATTCCGCTCCCAACCCCGTCAACGCTCCCCCAAAAAACAATGAAACAGAAAAGCTGCACCCATCCTTGATGTTCCCACCATGGACCTGCCCTCCAAACACCCTGCCAACAAACACAAAAGAACATTTCAAGGGGAAAGGTTTCCCAAGAACAAAGAAACCTCTCACATCTCCTCAAAGGGTCAATATCCTCCTCCTGCCAGTCCATGGTCCTTCAAAACCTCCATCGCCTCCTCTGGTGTACCAAAATAATATTCTCGGTTCTGGAAAGTCACCCAGTGGCGGGCTGGGTACAACACCTCGAGCTTCACCCCCTTCTTGAAGAGGGCAGCCTTGACCTGGTTAAACCCGACCCTCCACTTCGCCAGATCTGTATCCGGGTCTTGATAGACCCGCAGCTCATTCCTTTCCCAGGTGCAATTCCTCACCTGCCTCGCCCACCAAAGGATCTTTTCTTTATCGAAGAAGCAGTGCAACCACACCACAATCGCCTTAGGCGTTTTGCCCACTTGTTGCCTCCGCATCAGCGCCCTGAGCGCTCGATCGACCTCCAAGGGCTGGTCAAAGGCCCACTCCCCAGTAGGTTAGCACTGCTGCCTTACAGATGCAGGCTCAACACTGCTAGGGTGGTGACCGCGGTGGCGAACCTGGTGCACGACACCAGCAGCATGAGTGGAGATGTCTAAGGTGTGCCTTAGTCAGTGACGGCTATGGCTGAGGACCTTGTCAGCATGTTCCAGTCATAGGGGTACGTGTCCCAGTCCCAGCTGGACCTTGATGAGGCATTGTGCAGCATGTCCCAGTCCCAGCTGGACCTTGATGAGGCATTGTGCAGCATCTCCCAGTCCCAGCTGGACCTTGATGAGGCATTGTGCAGCATCTCCCAGTCCCAGCTGGACCTTGATGAGGCATTGTGCAGCATGTCCCAGTCCCAGCTGGACCTTGATGAGGCATTGTGCAGCATGTCCCAGTCCCAGCTGGACCTTGATGAGGCATTGTGCAGCATGTCCCAGTCCCAGCTGGACCTTGATGAGGCATTGTGCAGCATGTCCCAGTCTCAGGTGGGCATTACTGAGGCATTGTGCAGCATGTCCCAGTCTCAGGTGGGCATTGCTGAGGCCATCAAGAGCCTGCCCTGCTCGCCGGGAGAGGCGTCCCAGCCGCAGAGTCTCTGAGGAGCATCGCCGAAGGCGTCGACACTGTGCTGCAGACACTGGGGAGCCGCTGGGGTTGGCAGAGCCGGATGACGGTGGGGTATCCGGGGCTTCATGCAGCTGCCCCTCTGTCCTGAGGTGAACCACAGTCCTTTGGGCACCGAGTGGGAGGAGGGGATGCTGGGTGCCATCCTGGAGCCCCCTCCGAAGTGGCAACGCCAGCCACCAGCTCCCCCGAATTCCACCCCACTGAGAATGGCGCGTCTTGGGGTCAGCCTCCAGAACAGGGTGGCACGTGCCGCTGGCAAGTGGGCAGGGGCCCTCCATCTCCAGGGCCCCAGGGAGTGCCCACCAAGGCCATCGAAGGCCATGGGACACAGTAAGCCGCAGGCTGTCTCCACCTCTGATGTGCATCCTGGGGACACATCTAGTCGCAGCGGTAGAGCACGGAATGCTAAGCGGGTCGAGAATCACAGAGGGCACTGGGTGGGAAGGGTGTCGAAGGCAGGAGGGTGAGTGAAGAAGGGGGCAAGGGGTAAGTGTAGGTGGGGTGGCACCATCGGGGGCTAGGTACAGTTGGAGACACATGTGGACAGCATTAAAAATGTTGCACCCGGGAAATCTGATGCATCTGGCACGTTCTGTAATAATCTTTATTGTCACAAGTAGGCTTACATTAACACTGCAATGAAGTTACTGTGAAAGCCCCTAGTTGCCATATTCCAGCGCCTGCTAGGATACACAGAGGGAGAACTCAGAATGTCCGAATTACCTAACAGCACGTCTTTCGGGCCTAGTGGGAGGAAACCGGAGCACCTGGAGGAAACACAAGCAGGTGCAGGGAGAACATGCAGACTCCGCACAAACAGTGACCCAAGCCGGGAATCGAACCTGGGACCCTGGAAACAGTGCTAACCATAAGGAAGGAACATCACTAATCCACTCCTAAAATTTCTTGCGCCCGCATGACATTTCATATCGACCAACTGCAATAGCAGATTCTGCATAGACAGTGACCCAGCTGGGAATCAAACCTGGGACCGTGGCGCGGTGAAGCCACAGTGCTAACCACTGTGCTACCTTGCTGCTCTGTTCTTGCGCAACGCGAGCCGACCACCAATCCCCTGCCCCAGATCCCTGGGCATGGAAGTCCTGGATGCCCCACCTCCCATCACCGCCCTCAACCAGGCATACCATGTGCAGGTGTTGGGTATGAACGAGCGCTCAGCAGACAGGAAGGGGTCAAATTATAGCATAGATTGAGGAGCACCGGCGCTCAGCTCTCAGCGAGTTATCATCACCCCGACCCTCCTGCCTTCGACAGTTATCCGCTGACAGTCCCATCACCCTGGAGTGATGTTATACAGACCCTGGGAGGGTGGAACTGAGTGGGGGGGGAGGGGGGGAAATGAGTGGGGGGGGGGGGGGAAGGCGGAAGGAAGTGGGGGAGTGGGTGCAATGGCAGACGATGCTAGGTCCTGTATGAAGTGAGTGAGGATGAGGACCTGCCTGGCCCTCCAGGCTTGCAGGGCTCTCCCCGCTGCCACTTGTCCTCTATCCTCTGGCTGCTCCTAAGGGTCCTCCCCGGCTCGACCTCCAGCCTTTCCTGGTCCAGCTCCTCCTCGTCCTCCACCTTGGAGGCCACCATGTTCCTGCCCCTCCATCTGCAGCACTTTGCTCCTCTACTGTGCCAGGCTGTGGAGGGTACAGAAGACCACCACAAAGTGAATGACCCGCTAGGAATGTACTGCAGTGCACCACCAGAGTGGTCGAGGCATCAGAACTGCATTTTGAGGAGTCTGATGCACCCCTCAATGACAGCCCGGGTGGCCACATGTGCCTCAATGCATCAGATCTCTGCATCGGTTACTGGCCTCCGCACCACCATCATTAGTAAGAACCTCAGCAGGTACTCATTATCGCCTAAGAGCCAACCGGCCAAACGGGTGGTCTTCGAAGAGGCTGAGGATGTCCAACTGCCCCAGGATATAGCTGTCGTGCACACTCCCTGGGATGCGTGCACACATAGTACATGATCTTCAGGTGGTGGTCACATATGAACTGGACGTTCAGGTGGTGGAACCCCTTCCTGTTGATGTAGGACACTTCCTGATGGCCCGGAGCATGCAAGGTGATGCATGCCATCTGTTACCTCCTGGACCTGGGGCAACCCGAAGATCGCGGAGAATCCTGCTGCCCAGGCATCTTGGTGGGCCTGGTCTATGTCGAAGTTTATATACTTTGCTGCCCAGACAAACAGGGCTTCCATGGCCTGACGGATGCACTTGTGGGGCTGTAGCTTGTGAGGTGCCACACAGGTCCCTGTTCGAGTCCTGGAATGATCTTGAAGAATAAAAATTGAGGGCTCTGGCGACCATAATGGGCACCGGGATAGGGTATCCTCTTCCTCCACATGGTGTCAAGTCCATGATGATATATGGCACAGGTGCCGCAAGGTGCTCTCTTTGTTGAAGCGGAGCCTCCTGCAGCACACGCTGTCCGTCATCTGTTCGGAAGACCAGCAATGCCTGTACACCTCGGGCTGTTGCTGGTTCCTCAGGCTGTAGGGTCTTCTCTGGCCGCCTGGCCTGCCAACAGCGAAGGCAGCTTCAGCATGGTCCAAGATATCATCCGTTCCATGTAGTCTGTGAGGGATTGGAGAGGGTGCGAGACTAGCAACCAGTGGCGACTTCCATCCCGGGTCCCTCCATTCGCCCATTGCTCCCCCTCCCCAATCCCCTCCTGTATAACATGGCCTGCCTATGCACTGCCGGCCACAGTGAGGGCCCCTGGTCACCAGACCCCACACACTGTACACCAGACACCCACATGTAACTTTACCTGGACCGGGCACTGGTCCCCTTCCCGGTGCACACACCCGCCCTCTGGTCGTGGTGATGTCCCTGGTGCTGGGATGTTCAGATGTTGGCCACTGCGTCCATAGGGTTGGTTCCTGCAGTGCTCAGGCACAGTGTCCAAACATCACAGTCTAATTGGGATGCTAGACAATAATCCCCACATGCTACATGGCACGCCTACCTACGGGAATCTACTTGGGAGATGTGAAGTGCTGACTTAACTACGATTGACAATTCCTTATTAGCCATAGCCTTCAGCCACACAGCCAGAGGCCTCCATGGTCAGTTGGAGTTATGGGTGATTGGTCAGACAGACAGGCAGGGCTGGGGTTGCCCCTGTAATTGATATACAGGATCCAGGGGGTGGCATGGCAGACTGGCGAGCTTTGGGTCACCCATCACCAGCCCTGGGGCAATACCTCCACTGGTGGCTGCCCCCCACAGGGGCTCCCACAGAACCCCCTCTCCCCTCCAAGCACTGGGACAGCAACCCCAAGCTCATTGCCTGGGAGTGAAGAGGGCAACTCACCTCCTCGGGTCCCCGCAGCATCCATTCTGCCAGTATCACTTTTTTAAAAAGGAGTACGAATCAGCGCCCGCATGAACACTTGATGGAACTATGTTAGACATGTTAAAAGGGTCACATTTCAGCTGTTACTTTATGGTTCAGAGGAGGTCATCCTGAAATTACACAATCTCACCATCACTTTACCATAAACTGCTCAAAATTGCTTACTGAAAATATTTCAGTCAGGATTTATTTTTCCCTCAGTAACTAAAATTTATAAAATCTGAAATAAGGGTTTAAATAAAATGAAACAATTCAAAAATGTGTTAATAACATCCTCAAATTACTTTACTAAATTTTCTTTTCCGTCTTTTGATTCCTTTACAAAAGTTGTTACTCGAAGGCCTCAATCTCTCCAAAACCTTGAAGCTGGATTTCAGGGAAAATACATTTGTCTGGATCATTTTCAGCCAAGAATTAGTTGTCCGGAAGAAGCAAGTGCCTGAATCAGGTGACCTGAGGCTGGCCTGCAGTTGTGGTGATATGCATTACTGTAAATACACAAGGGGTTAATGTAAATACACGTAGACTAGATAGACACTAAAGGGAGCACCAGAGACATGAAACGCAGATATTCAACCAATAGGTCAGTAAGATAGGACACGACCAATGGGCATTCACGATACACACAGAGGTGACACTACCACAGGAGGGCATTGCACCAACCCATATAAAAAGGACACAGTACACATGATCTTCCTCTTTCCAGTCGAGACACTCAGTGTGTACACAGGGTTGATTCAACACATCACACCTACCACCTGGATTGTAGCAGACTGGTTCGTCAGTCTGAGCAGCTATAGCAGGATTAATGGGAGAGTTGAATCCAAGTAGGAGAATTGTTAACAGTTTAAATAAATGTGTTAATCTATCTCCAAGTCTGAACCTTCCTTTGTCAGAGTGCACATCAAGGAAGCATCTTATACTACGTCAAGAGCATAACAAAATAACAGTTGGGCTTCGGGAGTCATTTGTTTAATTTTGGCGAGGATCAGGAGTCCATCAGTTCTCTCCTTTTCCAAAGAAGGTTGTTGATTCCCTGGACCTGTCAGCCGCAGTTAGAATGTAAGAGGAAGGGCTGGAGTTGGAGCAGCACTCCAAATCCTTCTGGCTCCATGACAATAATTTCTGATTGATTTAAATATGAAAGTGTAGGAGCGGTTTCAAAACCTATGTATTGAGTCTGCTTCCATGTGGGCTTTTGACCTGTGGCTCAACTCAGTACAAAGAGCAGCAGACACATCAACAATCTGAAGACGGTTTTATTTTTTTACAAGCTTGCATTCATGTACATGAAAGATAAGACCTGGAAAGCTGCCAAGATCCTTCTACAGAACGAAGACACAACCTCATCACATATACAACTTTCAAAAATTAAGAGCTCTCCCCTGTTGCACGCGATCCAATCCCTGAAGCTGCTATGTTTAAATTTGTCCAATAGAATCACAAGCAATGTTTAAACTTCACCCAATAGAATCACAAGCAACCCATGATTAATCCTCATCCTGACAGCTAAGGACAATCTCAGCATCCTGTGCTGTCTGTTTGTGAGAAACAGAACAACAGAACCAGCACCCTGGATTGTTTCACAAAGACAAGATGTCAAAGGTAATGTCCTTTTGGTCAAGTTAGCTATCCTAAATCCCATTTGATTACTTATTACTGCTATATCCTAAAAATACATGTTTAATGGTTAATAATGAGTACTCTCAATATAATTAATCTCAATCCTTAATAAAGTAACTTATGTAAAACTACTCTAGTGGCATGCTACCTGTTCAGTTTTAAGAGGTATCATCGCTGAACCCCCCGCCTTCAGAAAGTTTACCCTTCCCCGCTGGCCATAGGTGACGCTGAAGGGACTAAAGTGGAGAAGTGGCCAACGATAGGTGGAGATTGACAAAGATGTCATGGACAGACAGATAAAAGGAATGTAAATGGGGGTGAGTAAGGTTAAGAAGGTTAAGAAGAGTACTGATAGTGACAATGCCTTCTCCACTTTTGGCTGAAGGAACTAAAGTGGGCTGGAGTGTTGCAGTGTTGGATAATTTTCATGATGATACTGCTATGCAATGAGAAGCTCATCACAAGGTCAGAGATGGCACCAAGGTTGTGAACAGTCTGGTTCAGTCTCAGTCAGTTGCCAAAAAAATGGGATGGCATGTCAGTGGCGCGGGAACCGCGTGGGAACCAAAGTCATTGCCAGAACCTTCCGTCCATTCACGCCAGCAGGATCTTCCGCACTGGCCAATAGTGAACCCCCATCTTCTGTGTCACGATGGTGAGTGGTGCATTCAACAGGAAACCCCATTGAAAATGGCAGAACCTGAAGATCCCGCCACTGGGCCAATTGTGGCGGGCTGCACGGTAATTCCTACCCAATGAGTTTCACCTTCCTAATGTTCAGGACTAAATGTTGAACAAGTAATCTCTATTCTTGTCTGGGTCTTAGGACTTCATATACTCCTAGGTACAACCAAAAGAACACATGTGCTCTGGGTCCACACCCCAGCAGCACCCCTTCCCATCTCAGATCCGAGATTCTCCACTTCCTGCTTGGCAGATAATGGGAAACCAGCTCTTTCTAATCTTTACATCAATTCAAAACCTCACATCTTCTCACCTTCCACTCCCACCACCAAATTTCTCTGTTTTCTATTTGAAAATCTCACCCACCAACTTGGAGGAACTTGCTTACTGAAAGGACTCAAATTCTTCAAGAACACCCGACTGCAAGGGGGTCCCGGAAAAGGAGCCTGAGAAAAGAATGCCAGTGATCTAGAGTTTAAGGGTTAATCCCACCTTCCAGAAACACCTGCCAAGTGTGTGGTTGAAGAAGGGGCTCTAGAATGGGGCTCTTCAGCCATACAGAACCCATGACCAGTAACATGGAGTATCTTAGGTGGACGATCATACTTGTTAGTGAGTGATCACCAAAGAAGAAAAGTGGGGATGTTCGCAATTGATGGCACAATGATCAGCACAATTTGCAACTTCTCAGATAGTGAAGCAGTCTGTGTCAAAATGCAGTAAGACATGTACAATATTCTGGTGAAAATGTGACAGACCATCCCCATCCTTTCTGTGGTGAGATGGACAAAGGAGACCAAGATTGAACACAGCATGATAAATTGGGTTCAAGCAATGCTTCATACAACTAGGATAATTTTCACCTTTGTTGATTCCTATTTTGAAATGATGGAACAGGTTGGAAACTTACTCCTCACCATTTTCAATATGCCAGCCGGAAGGGAACCTGAAAATCATCCTCAACCTCCCCCCAGCAGTTGGAAATGTAATGTTGATCCTGTGCCGTTAATGCAGAGAAGCCTCCTGCTTTAAATTCAGTGCCATAGCAAACTGCAGCCAGCACTAAGGAGGTTGAGTGGGTGTGCTGCACAACCAGCTACTTCGGGTGCCTGTGCAGGCATCCCCGGATTGTGACTTTGTGACTGGAATTCTCTGAAATCCCAGCCAAGTGATGACGCCGGCGACAAAACAGGCACGAGCGACGGCGGCGTCAACGGGCCTCCAGGTCTAGGCATTCACCCCTTCCTAGGGAGTTAGAATGGCACTGGAGTGCTGTCCGCTGCTCCGGCGCTGAAAGCCGGCACAACACGGCCGGCGCGGGTCCGCGCATGCGCACATCAGCTGGCGTGGGTCCGCGCATGTGTGCCACAGACGGCGAGGGCCCGCGATTGCCCGTGGGTTGCCGTCCCCGTGCCGACCCCCGGGCAATATGGCAGGGCCCTACAGGGGCCTGTCGCAGAGAAACATAGGTCCCCCCGGAATTAGCCCGCCCGCCGATCGGTAGGTCCCGATTGCGGGCCTGGCCACCGTGGAGGCCCCCCCCAGAGTCGGATCCCCCCGCCCCCCCCCCAACAGGACGGCCCCCGAGCCAGAACTCCGAGGTCCCGCTGGGTGGGACCATATGTAACCCACGCCGACGGGACTCGGCGGGCACTCGACCTGTCGAGCGTGGTCACCGGAGAATCGGCAGCCCGGCATCAGAGAGGCGCGGCGCGATTCTCACGCCCCCCCCCCCCCCCGGTGATTCTCCGACCTGCCGCGTCTTCAGAGAATCACGGCCCATATCTTTTTTTATTCATAACTTTTTTTATGTCTTCATCTGTATTTGTCCCCTCTGTGAAGTGGTTTGAACATTTTTTATGTTAAATACGCTACATAAATACAAGTTGTCTTCTCAAGACACCATTATCTTGGAACTATAGTTCGTAAATTAGATTGTGCCACAAATGATACCAAAGGGCAATGCTACAGATATAAATTGTCAAGGCAACTCGTAATTAGTGCAACTGGTTCTGTTGCTAATTCGAGAGAGTGATGACACTAAATGGTTCCAGACTGGAAAAGGTTTCCTCCTGAGCCCAGATATACTGAATGAGCAGAATTATCCTTCAACTTTCTTTTGAAAGCTTTTAATTTTTCTGGGATCTTCACGCTGGCATGAACTGGATCGCTCCCAGAAAACCTGATCGGCATGCTTCTCTTTTGCAAGATTAAAGTCAGGTGGTCTTACCATCCACCAGCGCGATGTCAAGCGGCTGCCAATTACTACTAGCCTTTAAAAACGAGGATTCATGCATCATAAACTCCGAGAGGGAGGAAGGTGGTGAGTAGCCCTCTTCACTTCGTGCCGGGGTGCACCAGGGCAAAGCAGCTGTTGGTCAGATGCCGTGCTTGGGTCCGGCAAGGGAGCTAGGAGTTGGGAGACTCAGACTGGGTTGGAGGGGGCCAGGTTGAGTGCCCCCCCCCCCCTCCCCTGCCCCAGACGGGGGTTGTGGTGTGTCTGTGAAGCCTTGAAGCTTGCTTTCTTTCACCCCATAACAGCGCACAACACAGCTGCGGCCTGTCTGACCTAAAATTCTCTCACAGGACAGAGCCACCCTGCAGCTTATCTCTTGGAGAAGCATTTCGCACCCCTTGAAGTTTCAATAGATTCTGTTGTTTTGCTGTTGCAGTCTGACTGTTTTTATCCCTATGTACTTGCTTGCTTATATTCGATTTCATGCCGCATTAACTTTGACAATTGTGAGGGTGGCATGATGACGCAGTGCTTAGCACTGTTGCCTATGGCGCAGAGGACCCGGGTTCAATCCCGGCCCTAGGTCACTGTCTGTGTGGAGTTTGCACATTCTCCCCATGTCTGCATGGGCTTCACCCCCACAACCCAATGATGTGAAGGGTAGGTGGATTGGCTAAGCTAAATTGCTCCTCAATTGGAAAAAAATAATAATTGGGTACTCTAAAATTTAAAAAGCTTTGAGGGTTGCGGGATGGTTGACCTAACTGACTGTGTCTCTCTCTCTCCTACTCCCATCAAACCTCTGCAGTTTAGCCAGCTGCTGCGAGCTTCATAGGACCTATAGAGATTGTTTGTTTACACTGCATTTCACGTCCTCCCTCCTCCCATCAAACCTCAATGGTTTAGCCAGTTGGCGTATGGTTCATTTGACCTATTGAGATTGCATGTTTCCACTCCACTGCATTATACGTTGCATTAACTCTCAAGAGCTTCCTCAATTGCACACCTGTGACCTGGCTGACCTCAGTTTTTTCTCCATTATGGCAGAGTTCTATGGCTTGCATGAAAGTTTTTTTTCCATCCAAGGAAAGGTTGAACTCAGACATTAGAGTGCAAGGGTTCTCAAATGGCAACCTTCTCACAGCCACTGTTCAATTTTCAGCCTGAACACCAGAGAGCTGCGCAGAATCTCCCAGATATTGGCTCCCCATGAGCTGGGAGGTGGGAACTCCTGATTTGGGTAGAAGGGAGTAATATCATAGTCGGCCACCATCCTATGGGGCTGGCTGCATGTAACTCAGAGAGATAAGGCCACCATGTAATGTTCTGGGCGGAGTGGGGGGTGGCAATATGGGACACACTGTTGGGCTTTGGGTCATACATCATGAAAAGGCTGCCCAGGTGTATTAGACAGACACGCTGCAGTTTTGAGGTCCCAATTCTTTAAAGTGGTTACAGTACTACAGTGGTGAATTATAAACTTAGTAATTCACACTGTGTTTTATTATATGTATTGTGTCCTTGTGGGCTCTGTATACGAGCCGTTGCCCTTCTCTGCCCATAGGGGGAGATGAGGAGTTTGTACTGGGCTCCATCCTTGGCTCCGCCCATGGCTCCACCCATGGCTCCTCCCATTAACCGGAAGTATAAAGCTCTGCAATCGTGGGCCTGCTGCCAGTTCATCTCGTCGCAGGCAGGCTCTGTTGTAAGATTATTAAAACCACTGTTCACTTCCAATCACGTGTCTTGTGAATTGATGGTCACATCAATTTAATAATCTTAGGAAACTTGAAGAAAACTACGATGGAATCAGCCCTCAAACCTGACCGACTAGAACTCGACCTGCAGGCTGCAGAGGCGAAATAAATCTTTCTACACTGGCTCAGATGTTTCAAGGCCTACCTGGCTGAATCAAGCACTTCAGAAACTACGGAGGAGCAGAATCTCAGCCTACTGCACGCAAGGGTGAGCCACCGTATCTTTACTCAACTTAACAGTACTTCCTCGTATACGGAGGCCCTGGCCATGCTTGATCAAATGTACGTGAGGCTCGTCAACGACCCGCCGCCAGCGCCCCGCGGAGTTGCTGGACGAATTCCTGCGCGATTTAAAAGCCTTAGCTCGGGACTGCAATTATCAAGCTGTATCAGCCGCCCAACACATGGAGCTCGCTGTCCGAGATGTGTACGTGGCAGGGCTCAGGTCAAACTATGTGCGCCAGCGGTTGCTTGAAAAAGGGGCCCAGAACTTGGAGGACACTGCAGAGTTAGCTACAACTATGGAGGTATCGTTCCGCAGCCTCACCTCGTTCCCCGCGGACCAAGCGACCCCATCATGGGCCCCCGACCAGCGACTGCCCCAGGCCTGCGCCGTGCGGCCACCCACCCACTACGCAGCTCCAGTGTGCCATTTTTGTGGGCAGCCCCAACACCCACGGCAGCACTGCCCGGCCCGCAAAGCGACCTGCAGCAGCTGCGGTTGCAAAGGGCACTATGCCCGGGTCTGCCTGGCGAAGAAATCCCCCTCTCCAAACTCTCCCGCAGCCCAGAGTACTCACTTCCAAAACTCGCAGGCCCGCAGGCCCCGGAATGCTGCGGCCTGTATGCCGACTCCGCCCCCACCCGACACGTGCGACTCATGGGGGCCGCCATCTTGGCAACCCTCCTCCACGCGGCCGGCCACGTGCGACTCATGGGGGCCGCCATCTTGGACGCCATCTTCCTCACCGCCCGCCACATCGAATACCCTGACGGCCGTCAGGACACTGTTTCCCTCCGGGATCTGGCGCCTGCAGGATCCAATCCCACCACTACTACCGCCGAGGTACCCCTCACACTACACCCCGCATAACCCTCCGCGTCTGCCGCCCCCGCTCCTACAAGTTCACTGCCCATGCTCCACGCCCCCGTCAACTACATTATCTACTCCCTTATTAATGGTGCATAACTTGACCCATTCTCACTCTGTGCTCCTAAAACATCTTAGTCTTACGAGGCCTACCGCTACATCTAGGTGTTGCCCGAGGATGTATATCGGAAGTAGAGTCAACCTGCTGCATTCCGCGCCCTGTAACCTGCGATGCCCTTGGCCGCTGCCCTCTGTTGTGCTTGGACCTAGAGGGGCCCATCCAACTTTTGGGAGTCATTAGTGTTGCTGTTCTGCCCACTGCCCCTGAGGTATGCCAGTGTCAGGAAGGGGGATTCAGAAGTGTTGTAAACTGCCAGAGTGTCCTTGGTGCAAGGCACCAGGATGGGCATCAGTGCTCCTCCTCCATTGTGGTGCTCCTGGGCTACTTCACGTGATGGAGGAGCAGCTGGAGTAAGCTCCAGTTGCCTCTGCATCACCTGACACTGCAAGTCCTGAAGGCCCACCACTGTCTGCACCATGGTGCTGAAGCCCTCAGCGATGGTCCTCTGTGTCTGGACCAATCTCTGAAGCCTCCAGCCATTGTCTTCAGAGACTGACCAATGCTTTGGATGCACCACTTCTGACTTGGTCGTCCTGCCTTAGGCTTTACACTGCGGTCGACAGCAGTTGCCACCCTTGCAGTGTTAGCCTGGGTGCCATGCAACGCCGGCAATGTTTCCTGAGACTGAAGGCTTTGGGACTCCTCCAATCAGGCTTGCAATCCCTGTCAACCTCTCCTGGATTTTCCGGCTCTGCCTTCCCAGCAGTTCAAGGAGAAACCTTTGCATAATCATATCACCTGGCTGCGGGCAGGTTTCCTGGGATCCAGCAGGCCTCTGACTACCTGATCCATGGGATCGTCATGCCTCCATCAGACACGTCTCCACCAGATATGCATCAGCAGCTGTGTGATGCTCACCAGATAGTGACCTTAAAGCCTGTCGGCTAAGATTGCACACCGAGATGTGTGTCTCTGCACTGGTGGATGGTCTGGGTGATGAATGTGATGCCTCTTTGCTGTACTCTTCAGAGCTCTCCTCCAAGGTGCTGTCAAGGTTGCAGCAGATTCTGTGACTCAGGATGGCCTGGTCTCAATCAGGTGACGATCTTGAAAGACAAAGGACATGAGTTCAGTAAATGGGAAGGACAAGGGTCTGGGCAACTTACAACTCACTTGAGACAGGTCCAATGGAGGAAGGTGCAATGGATACTCACTTCCCTGGCGCAGGCCAAACTTGCAATCAGCTATGGCTTGCTCCTTGCCCTCCCCTACAATCTCCATTGCATTTTCCTCATAGTGGGTGGGGAGTCATAACTCAGGTATTCCCCCACCCATCTTCTCCCTCTCCCTTTTATCATGGGCTCTCTTCTCCTGCAGGGACACAAAGAGGACATTATGAGTCGGATGCTTGTCGGGTTGTGTGCCTACATCAAGTGGCATATGTCGGCATCATGGCTAGACAGGAAGGGGTTGTAATGAGCAGTGCCAGGGGCTCTGAGGAAGATGTTGGGAGGTGGGTGTTGGGAGGCTGTGAGCAGATAGTGAGTGGATTAATGGTGACCTTTCAGGGTAACAAGATGGTGTTGTGTGTTCATGTTTGTTCCTGGTTGCAACAAGGTCTCTCTAAGAGTTCGATCACATGATGTACTGGGCAACACGGTAGCACAGTGGTTAGCACAGTTGCTTCACAGCTGCAGGGTCCCAGATTCAATTCCCGGCTTGCGTCACTGTCTATGCGGAGTCTGCACATTCTCCCCATGTCTGCGTGGGTTTCCTCCGGGTGCTCCGGTTTTCTCCCACAGTCCAAAGATGTGCAGGTTAGATGGATTGTCCATGCTAAATTGCCCTTCGTATTAAAAAAGGTTGGGTGGGGTTACTGGGTTACAGGGAGGGTGGGGGTGTGGGCTTGGGTGGGGTGCTCTTTCCAAGGGCCGGTGCAGACTCGATGGGCCGAATGGTCTCCTTCTACACTGTAAATTCTATGAAATCTATGTACTGATAATGTCATTGGCAGTTTGGGCAGGCTAACAGTCAGTCTGTTCCAGCAACCTGTGAGAAGACACCGGATAGAAATCTGGTTTTAATATATAATAAGATTAAAAGGTAGAAATGCTTCAAAATCAAAATGGCTTTTTCAAGTGATTTAGGATCAAAATGGTTCACTAAGGTCACACAGTTCAAACAGAGAGGCAGTGAAAACCGCTGAATAGCATGAGAATGATTAGATTAAAACTCCAGGCAGACACATTTGTTACACATTCGTTAGTATATGAATCTGGGCAAAGTTCAGTAGTCATGAGAACTGATAAAGTGTGGTGGGAACAAGATGTTACAGTCAACCCATACTCAAAAATTTGATGGACAACCATTTCTATCGAATAAAATGAACTACAATTATTGTGGCCCAATCACAGATAGAAAAAGGACAGAATATTAGCAATAGCAATTACCTTAAAAATGGGTGCCGGTTTGAGCAAATTATTCCGGAATCATCTTTACTTCCTGTCTTTAACTATTTCCTGCACCTGAGAATGAACTGCAGAGATTCGCTGGAGTAAGACAAATCGTCGATCCACGTTGCAGCAATCCAAAAAGAATTAAGAAGATAAAAGCACTGCAACACCAAAGCTGGCAAAAGAAGGGTGCTGAATAATAACAGCAACCATGGAAGGAACCAAAGTTAAAACAAAGATTTTGGAGAAAACAGCATCAAAAGAGGTTTGCCACGTGCTCTGCCCAGAAAGTTCTGGAACAATGTTCCCTCTATTGTGAGTAACAAGCAAAGTAACAAACACCCTGCGAGAATTTGAGAGCTTGGGGAACTTTGCAACACACACCTTGTTTAAAAAAAGAAACAAGGTGGTAATGTGCTTATGCATGCATACCCAAAGCAAAATGGCAGAAGTTGTTGGCACCATGGGAACGTAAGATGAAAGAACCGAATGCTGGAGCTCATACACTGAAAGATTTAAATACTTTAACATAATTTTGGTAGACTTAGTAGTCCCAACTTTCATGAGTACAATGGGAGTAAAACCTTCAACCTCCTGAGAAGTCTGGTGCAGCCAGAAATAAAACAGGCTTGCAAACCTATAAAGAACAAAGAACAGTACAGCACAGAAACAGACCTTTAGGTCCTCGAAGCCTGCGCCGTTCTACACTTCCAGGGTCCATATCCCTCTATTCCCATCCTATTCATGTATTTGTCAAGATGTGGAGATGCCGGCATTGGACTGGGGTGAGCACAGTAAGAAGTCTTACAACACCAGGTTAAAGTCCAACAGGTTTGTTTTGAATCACTCGGTTTCGGAACACAGCTCCTTCCTCAGGTGAATAAAGAGGTTGGTTTCTGAAACATACATATAGACAAAGTCAAAGATGCAAGGCAATAGTTTGAATGCGAGTCTTTGCAGGTAATTAAGTCTGCAGGTCCAGATGGAGCAACTGGAGAGAGGGATAATCACAGGTTAAAGAGGCGTGAATTGTCTCAAGCCAGGACAGTTGTTAGATTTCTCAAGCACAGACCAGATGGTGGGGGGTGAATGTAATGCGACATGAATCCAAGGTCCTGGTTGAGGCCGTATTCATGTGTGTGGAACTTGGCTATAAGTTTTTGCTCGCCGATCGTCCTGAAGGCCACCTTGGAGAACACTTACCCAAAGATTAGAGGCTGAATTCCCTTGGCTGCTGAAGTGTTCCCCAACTGCAAAGGAACATTCCTGCCTGGCGATTGTCGTGCGATGGCCATTCATCCGTTGTCGCAGCGTCTGCATGGTCTCGCCAATGTGCCACACTTCAGGACATCCTTTCCTGAAGCGTATGAGATAGACAACGTTGGCCGAGTCACACGAGTATGTACTGCGTACCCGGTGGGTGGTGTTCTCACGTGTAATGGTGGTACCCATGTCGATGATCTGGCATGTCTTACAGAGATTGCCATGGCAGGGTTGTGTGGTGTTGTGGTCGCTGTTCTGATGGCTGGGTAGTTTGCTGCAAACAATGGTTTGTTTGAGGTTTGAAGTAAAAAACTCACCACTATTCTTAGAAATCCCCCTATACCAAAAAGGGTCAATAAGACATTCTAAATGGTGAACAGGAATTCTCACTCCCTGACTCCTATGCAAACCTACTTGGGTGCTATTCGGATCAATCTGTATTTTCAAGTTATCCCCTGGTATAACCCATATCTTCATAAAATATTTCATCCTTCACCACTTAGTAGCATCAATCCTGGGTCCCATGTTGCTAAGTAAAGTAAACTTTGTGATAACCACTGTTTCAGGTTAAAACTTTAAGTTATTTTTTCTTTTAAAAGATAAAATCACTGTCTTTACAGAAACGTAAAAAAGATATTTTCTTTGGACCCTCCTAGTCAGTTGTTAGACTTTCAGGTTCTTTAACTTTTGGTCTTCCTCAGATGAATTTGCTGTTCTGCTTGGTTTCTGTGTTCAATCCTTCCCATGACCGACGGCAGCTATGAGAGCTGACTCTGCTGGCTGCTATCGATTTAGGGTTTATATTTCCCTTCTAGCAGTTATTAAGTTCATATGACATTATCGTAAAGTAACTTTGTTGTGCTCTTGATTGTTCAATGTACCCTTGATCTTAATTACTTCCAATACGACTACGTATTCATGTTGAGCATGACTAGTTCATCAAACTCTGATTACATTTTTTTTCCTTTGTAATGTTCAAAAGTGCTTTGATCCTAGAGGGGTTCTGGTTTCTGTCACTTCTAAAGTTGCTTTATTAACAAATAGTGCCCTTAGCTTGTCAGAACTCGGATTCCGATTTGGGGTTAACTTGTGTTCTCATGGACACGTTGTCTCCGGCTTCCCCTATTCAACTGGTGTCAACAGGATTTCACACCTAAACATTTGTCACCCAATTCAACTGAAGACCCTGACAATTCTTTTTTAGCTGCTAACTAAAATAATTAACTTCAAAAAAGGTGCGAAATATTGTTTCTTTTCATGTAACTAAAAGCTCAATCTGTTTTAACTTGAAAGACAGGCAGCACGGTAGCATGGTGGATAGCACAATTGTTTCACAGCTCCAGGGTCCCAGGTTCGATTCCAGCTTGGGTCACTGTCTATGCGGAGTCTGCACATCCTCCCAGTGTGTGCGTGGGTTTCCTCCGGGTGCTCCGGTTTCCTTCCACAGTCCAAAGTCCAAAGTAGGTTAGGTGCATTGGCCATGATAAATTGCCCTTAGTGTCCAAAATTGCCCTTAGTGTTGGGTGGGGTTACTGGGTTACGGGGATAGGGTGGAGGTGTTGACCTTGGGTAGGGTGCTCTTTCCAGGAGCTGGTGCAGACTCGATGGGCCGAATGGTCTCCTTCTGCACTGTCAATTCTATGATAATCTATGATATGATAATCAGTTTTACAGCTTGAGCAGTCAAAAGCTGTTTTCTTAACGCTTGTTTGATAAAGGCTATCTGCCTTTCAAAACCTTTTTTTGCAGCTGCTGTTAACCCTTCGTGGGATTTGTTCCTACATTTTCTCATGTACCCTCAGGTCAGGTTTTGCTAGATTTCCTTGTTTCAAATGACATATTGTCCCATCTTTACTTTACAGGTTGCGCAGTTGTTTGAAGGCAAGTAGTGCGGGTGTGGGGAATGACCTTGGCAAGATGTTCGTCTTTATCGATGACGTGTTGAAGGCTGCGAATAAGATGTCGTAGTTTCTCCGCTCCGAGGAAGTACTGGACAATGAAGGGTACTCTGTCGGTTGTGTCCTGTGTTTGTCTTCTGAGGAGGTGGGTGCGGTTATTTGCTGTCACGCGTTGGAACTGTCGATCGATGAGTCGAGCGCCATATCCCATTCGTACAAGGGCATCTTTCAGCGTCCGTAAATATAGGTTCTGCTCCTCCTCATCGGAACAGATCCTGTGTATACGGAGGTACTTGTCAATAGGAGATGGCTCCTTTAAAGTGTTTAGGGTGGAAGCAAGAGAAGTGAAGCATCGTGAGGTTATCCGTGGGCTTGCGGTAAAGCAAAGTGCTGAGGTGACCGTCCTTGATGGAGATGAGTGTGTCCAAGAATGCAACCGATTCTGGAGAGTAGTCCATGGTGAGTCTGATGGTGGGATGGAACTTATTGATGTCATTGTGTCGTCGTTTCAGTGATTCTTCACCGTGGGTCCAAAGGAAAAAAATGTCATTGATATATCTGGTGTATAACATCAGTTGAAGGTCCTGTGCGGTGAGGAGGTCTTGTTCAAACTTGTGCATGAAGATGTTGGCATATTGAGGTGCGAATTTGGTCCCCATTGCTGTTCCGTGTGTCTGGATGAAGAACTTGTTGTCGAAGGTGAAGATGTTGTGATCCAGAAGAGTTGCAGAATTGCTTCTGGAGATTGGTAGTTGTCGGCGTTGAGTACTGAGGCTGTTGCGGCAATGCCGTCGCCATGAGGGATGCTGGTGTAAAGTGCCAAGACGTCCATTGTGAGGAGGAATGTTCCTGGTTCAACTGGTCCATGGGTGCTGAGTTTCTGTAAGAAGTCCGTTGTATCACGACAGAAGCTGGGCGTTCCTTGTACGATGGTTTCAAGGTGCACTTGATGCAGCCAGAGGGGTTCTCACACAGGGTCCAATTGCCTGATGCAATAGGATGGCCTGGTATGTTAGCTTTGTGTATTTTCGGGAGGCAGTAGAGATCTCCAATGTGGGGAGTACGTGGGATGAGAGCACGTAGGATTCATCTTGCATTACATTCACCCCCCACCATCTGGCCTGGACTTGCTAAATCCTACCAACTGTTCTGGTTTGAGACAATTCACATCCCGTCACCCTGTGAGTATCCCTCTCTCCAGTCACACCGTCTGGACCTGTAAATACTTAATTACCTGCAAAGACTTGCATTCAAAGTATCGTCTTGCATCTTTGACTGAGTCTATATGTATGTTTCTGGAACCCACCTCTTCATTCAGCTGAGGAAGGAGCTGTGCTTCGAAAGCTAGTGATTCAAAACAAACTTGTTGTTGTAAGACTTCTTACTGTATTTGTCAAGATGCCCCTTAAACGTCACTATCGCACCTGCTTCCACCAGCTTCTCCGGCCGCGGGTTCCAGGCCCCCACAACCCTCTGTATAAAAGACTTCCCTCGCACATCTCCTCTAAACTTTGCCCCTCGCACCTTAAACCTATATCCCTAATAATTGACTCTTCCACACTGGGAAACAAGCTTCTGACTATCCTCTCTGTCCTTGCCCCTCATAATTTTGTAGACCTCTATCAGGTCACCTCTCAAGCTCCATTGTTCCAGTGAGAACAAACCCAGTTTATCTAACCTCTCCTCATAGTTAATGCCCTCCATACCAGGCAACATCCTGGTAAATCTCTTCTGCAGCCTCTCCAAAGCCACTACATCCCTCTGGTAGTGTGGCAACCAGAAGTGAACACGATATTCCAATTGTGGTCTAACTAAGGTTATGATGATATTGTGGAGATATTGCAGGGCCACTTCTCAGCTAAACCTTTGTTCATTGCCGAGAGGTTCAGGTTTCATAAGCATAAACAACAAGATGGCAAATCAATCACACAATTTGTCACTACTTTAAAGAAATTCTCTGAACACTCAATTTGGAGATGTCTTGATGATACCATTAGAGACAGACTTGTGTGTTGGCTAAGACTGGATTGGATTGGATTGGATTGGATTTGTTTGTTGTCACGTGTACCGAGGTACAGTGAAAAGTATTTTTCTGCAAGCAGCTCAACAGATCAGGCTCAACAGATCAGATCAGAAAAGGTCGTTAAAAGAAAGCAACGTGGGCCAAAAGAAGGCTTTAGAAATTACGATATCTACGCAATTAGCAGCTAAAGAAGAGTAACAATTGAACTTGAGCACACGCTTTTTTCCGCATTGGAGAGTTGTTGGGAAGAGTTGGAAGGAGTAGCAGACTGATTATCAATCTGTTGAACTACACTCAAATGTTTCTTCCATTGCCAACAATTTCTGGAGTAGAACTTGAACTCTGAACTTCTGGCTCAGAAGCAAGGGCTCAATCTATGGAGTCAAAAGACAGCCAAACCCAAAAACAGATTATTTGGTCATTGTCACATGAGTGAGAGTCATTAGTGAGAGTTTGTAGTGCTCAAATTAGCGGCTGTGCTTCCTACACTACAATAGTGACTGCAGTTTGGCTGTGAAACACTTAGTGAACATTAAAGTGTTATATAAATGCAATTTTTAATTTCTCTTTCAGATTTCCAGAATCCACAATATGTTGCTTTTGCAGGATACAACTGACCTTTCAATTCCAAATAAAGAGGAGGGTGGGATTGCATTCATATTTTCCCACACATCAATGGCTTCCATCAACTCCAAGCCTTCTTTCATGCCATACATGCAGTAACACCAAAACAAAAATCCTAATTTTGGCCTATCACAAGTGACAGGAAATGCTTCCCAAATTATTTAACTACAGGAAGTACATTCCTGGCACAGACACAGGTTTCTCTGGTCACTGCCAAAATACTCCAAGAAGTTGACAAGATGACTTCACATGTCGACTCTGCCCCTCTTCATTTAAGTTGTCAAGTTCCATACTAAAGCATCTTTCCATTATGGTATACAGTGTGCAGAACATAACTATAATTTTGGAAATCTCCTCTGAACCATGCTATATGGGCCATTGAGCAGTAAAAACATTTTAAATATTGCCTTGAGCATTCTGAATGTCTGTTCCATGATTCATCTGGTGTGTCCATATGCCTTCTTGTAACTTTGTTCTACGTGATATAGGGGTCATATCACACTGTGTCAGAAATAATGTCTGCCCTATTTTCATCATAAAAAGTAGAATATTAATGGGTACATTGTATATGTTAAATTAGCTGAAAATTGTATTGACCCTCACATCCAAATTCTCCAGATGACCCGCTGTGCAAAGCTCGATGCCAATGTTTGAATCAATTCATTAAAGACTGCCCTGATGTCATTTTATAAGAGGTTTTAGTGGGCCAAAATTGACAAATGCAAATTGTCTTCTGTTAATTGCTCTTTCTGTTGTTTCTTTTGTTAACTAGTAAGGGGATAACTTAAATAATCGAAATGCAGAAAATAATTTTTTTAAATTTTTTTAAAATAAATTTAGATTACCCAATTATTTTTTCCAATTAAGGGGCAATTTAGCGTGGCCAATCCACCTACTCTGCACATTTTTGGGTTGTGGGGGTGAAACCCACGCAGACACGGGAGAATGTGCAAACTCCACACGGACAGTGACCCAGAGCCGGGATCGAACCTGGGACCTCAGCGCCGTGAGGCATCTGTGTTAACCACTAGGCCACCGTGCTGCCCAATGCAGAAAATAATTAACAGGCCAGCAGAATCTGTGGAGAGAAAAATAGAGTATACTTTCAGGTCAAAGATCAGAACTTGGAAAAGTTAGAAATTAATAGGTTTTAAGCAAGCGAAAGAAAGGGGAGAAGGTGGTAAAATAACAAAAAAAAGAGAAGTTCCGTAAGAGATGGAAGACAGGAGAGAGTAAATAACAAAAGAGTTGGTGATGCAGGACCAAAGGGAGTGGGCATGGGCAGCATGGTAGCACAGTGGTTAGCACTGCTGCCTCACAGCTCCAGGGTCCCAGGTTCAATTCCAGCCTCGGGTGACTGTGTGGAGTTTGCACTTCCTCCCAGTGTCTGCGTGGGTTTCCTCCGGGTGCTCCGGTTTCCTCCCACGGTCCAAAGATGTGCAGGTTAGGTGGAGTGGCTATGCCAACATTCTTGTTAGTGTCCCAAAGGTTTGGTGAGGTTACTGGGAATGCGTGGAGGTGTGGGCTTAAGTAGGGTTCTCTTTCCAAGGGCTGGTGCAGACTCAATGGGCCGAATGGCCTTCTTCTGCACTGTAAATTCTTATGATTATATGATATGATATGATATGAGATGTGTCTGGAGGAGGTGTGACTGGCAGATAGATGAATAGCTGCCACCCAAAAGCAAAAACAAAGAAAAAGCAAGATGGAAAACAAAATATGCAAGGAAAAGAAAACAAAACAGGGGGTACAGATTAGGGCCTAAAATGATTGAATTCAGTGCTGAGAGCAGAAGGAGGTAGCAAGCCGAACAGGATGCTGTTCCTCAAGCTTATGTTCATCGGAACACTGCTGGAGGCCAATGATGGAGAGATCTTCCTGAGAGCAAGGTGGAGAATGCAAGAGCAAAATGACAGGCGACCAAAAGTTCTGGCTTATACTTGCGACTGAAAGATGGTGTTCTGCAATGTATCACGCATTCTGCATTTAGTCCCTCCGGTGCAGAGCAGATTGCATTGCAAGCAGCGAACACAATAAAAAAAACTGAAAGACGTACACATAATTACTGCTTCAGCCAGAAAGTGTGTCTTAGGGCTTGGTCAGAGAGGAGGTAGAAGTAGGATTTGCATCCCCTGCATTTGCATTAAGGTATTGTAGGAAGAGGAGGGGGTTTTAGGTGTGATTGTGGAGTGGACCAGGGTGTCGTGGAGGAAATAAATGGTCCCACGCTTACTTCATAATGAGGTGGTCCAATGAGCCCACATAATTAAAGACTATTTTATGGATGACGTGGGCCAAGAGTTAACATTGTTCATGCCCCATGGAGAAATTACAGATTGCTTACGTTGGACAATTTTGAAGGACTCAAAGGTAACCACTATGGAATTGAATGCCCTCCCCCATGGTGAGTTTGGTGGCAATGGGTCATTTAATCAAGCAGGAGGGAGGTGCATGGGGATTAAGGACATGGCAGGAAGGCTTATGGATGGCCATATTGATCCTCTGCCACTTAAGACCCTGAAGTGGGCAATTGATTCTCATTTAAGGGCCTTGCACATCACCAGTGGAATTCACCCATCAGCAGGTGGGGGGACTTGCCATGTGAGAAACCTGAAAAGCAAAACTTGTCAGGATTGCTGTCAAATTTCTAGGGATGGAGGTCCCTCATTCAAAAATACTCAGTCCCCCCCCCCCCCCCCCCCCCCCCCACCCCAAAAGCCCTTGCTTATGATCCCCACACCACAAATCACTCTCCCCCATCACTCCACATCACGTACCCTGGGTCCCTCAGCATTCCTGGGCCTCGGATGGGTGCATTACCAACAGCTACCACTGTCTTCCTGATAGCACTGCAAAGCATTGTACATCTGCCAGCCCCTGATTGGCTGGCAGCACTCACCAAGCACTCCCTCTGCCACCCGAGCTCGTGTTCTTAGGGAAGGCATGCACTGTCGGGTTAAGTGCCCAAATGACACTGGATATGGCAGACCGTCCTGAAAAGAGGCAGCGTGAGCTTCTCATCAGCTCTCTAGCCAGCAGGCAAGAGGTCAGTCACTTATATTAATCCATATCCTAGTTGTAATTGATTGTGACAATCATCGAACTTATAAGTTAGTTTGAGAGAAAAAATGTTAAATAAGTCCATAATGGAATAAAAAAGAGAAAGGAAAAGATTCTGTTCCTTTACTACCCTAACAAGTTGCAGGAATATAGGAACAGGAGTAGGCCATTCAGCCCCTCAAGCCTGTCATGCCATTCAATGGGATCATGGCTGATCTGTGACCCAACTCCATACATCTGCCTTTGGCCCGTATCCTTTATCTACCTAAAATTCTGAGATTGAAGATCAACAACTGATCTAGCTACAACTGCTGTTTGTGGGAGAGAGTTCCAAACCTCTACCACCCTTTGAATGAAGACGTTCTTCCTAACATCTCTCTTGAACGGTCTGGCCCTATTTTCCAGACTATGTCCCCTAGTTTTAGAATCTTCAACCAGTGGAAATAGTTTGGGGCAAATTCTCCATTTAAGAGACTAAGTGCTGACGCTGGGACTAAATAGTCAGTGCTCTATGTGGACAAAGGCGGTGCCAGTCCCAGAGCGATTCTGGTCCCCTTAATGGGGTAGCACCAGTGCCATATAGAACTTGCACAATTCCAATGCATGCCGACACTCATCCCAGCCAAGATCCTGGCACTGGTTGGACTGGAGTCCGGCCATCCCGTTAATGGGCGGCTGGGGCCAACGGAGAATCCCACCGTTCATCTTTATCTATTCTGTCTTTTCCTGTTAATATCTTGAATACTTCAGATCACTCCTTAACCTTCTAAATTCCAGCAAAAACAGGTCTAATTTGAGTAATCTCTCCTTGAAGCTAACCCCTGTAATCCAGGTATCAGTTTTGAAGACATACATTGCACTCCCTCCTGTGGTGATATGCATCACTGTAGATACACAAGGGGTTAATGTAAGTACATGTAGACTACCTAGACACTAGAGGGAGCACCAGAGACATGACACACAGACACTCAACCAATAGGTCAGTAAGATAGGACACGACCAATGGGCATTCACGATACACACAGAGATGAAACTACGAGAGGGGGCATTACACAAACCCATATATAAAGGACACAGCACACATGATCTTCCTTTTTCCAGTGGAGGCACTCAGTCAGTACAGACACAGGGTTGATTCAATATCACACCCACCACGTGGATTGTAGCAGACTGGTTTGTCAGTCTGAGTAGCTATAGAAGGATTAACAGTAGTGGCGAACCCGAGTAGGAGAATTGTAAATAGTTCAATAAACGTGTTGAAGTTATCTCCACATCTGAACCTTCCTTTGTCGGAGTGCACATCAAGGAAGCTGCTTATGCTACGCCAAGAGCATAACAAGACACCTCCATGGCCAAAATATTGTTCCTAAGGTATGGTGCCCAGAACTACTCATAGTACTTCAAGTGGGGTCTAACCAGGGTTTTGTGTAGCTGCAGCATAACTTTATATTCCAGTCCTCTAGATATAAAAGCTAGCATTCCATTAGCCTTTTTGATTATTTTTGCACTTGTGCCTGGTATTTTTAGGACCTATGCACCTGAACCCCAAGTCCCTTTGGGCATCCTCTGGTACATTGCCCTCTTTCCATTGAGAAGGTACTCCGCCCTACCCTTTTTTGGTCCAAAATGGATAACCTCACACTTGCTTACATTAAATTCCATCTGCCATAATTTTACCCATTCACCTAGTCCGTCAATTATGGGGTCCCGATCTCTTGCTACACTGGGGAGATCTGGCGAGCAGAGCTTCCCACTGCACAATTCGGGGCTATGTGCAGCCTCAGCCACGCGTTCCTTGTTCAGGCCCCTTGTACAATGTGAGTCACGTTGAATAGTCATGTGTTTCTCGGCACTGGGAGTGCCGGGATATAAGCGGCTAAAGGCGCTCGCTGGGGGATTTTGGTCGCATTTGGTTGAATCGAGCCCAATATATTTATTGAAGTTAACTGCCAATTAAATAATGAAAACCAGACGGTTTGGCCACCGTGAAATTCTGCTTGTTGTAAATTGTGGAAATTCTCTGGTTCTGGATAGGAGACTACCACATAAATAATAAATGGCAGCTTTAGATTTCTAACCACTGCCAAGAGCTCACTAGTTTGAGTAATTCTGATTGTTTTAATCATCTTTATGGCCATGTTAAAATAAAGCACCCATGGACCAGTTGAACCAGGATCATTCCTCGTCACAATGGACGTCTCACCGCTCTACACCAGCATCCTCCATGATGAAGGCATTGCTGCAACAGCCTCAGTACTCAACAGCGACGACTGCCAATCTCCAGAAACAATTCTGCAACTCATCCGCTTCATCCTGGATCACAATGTCTTCACCTTCGAAAACAAATTCTTCATCCAGACACATGGAACAGCCATGGGGACTAAATTCGCACCTCAATATGCCAACATCTCCATGCACAAGTTTGAACAAGACTATCACCGCACAGGACCTTCAACCGACGTTATATAACAGATACATCAATGACATTTTTTTCCTTTGGACCCATGGCAACGAATCACTGAGATGACTACACAATGACATCAATAAGTTCCATCTCACCATCAGACTCACCATAGACTACTCTCCAGAATCGGTTGCATTCTTGGACACACTCATCTGCATCAAGGGCGGACACCTCAGTACTTCACTTTACCACAAGCCCACGGATAACCTCACGATGCTACACTTCTCCAGCTTCCACCCTAAACACATTAAAGATACCATCCCTGTGGACAAGCCCTCCGTATACACAGGATCAACTCAGACAAGGAGGAGCGTAACTGAGATTTATAGATGGTGAAAGATGCCCTCGTACGAACGGGATATGGCGTTCAACTCATCAATCGACAGTTCCAATGCGCCACAGCAAAATACCGCACCGACCTCCTCAGAAGACAAACACGGTGCACAACCGACAGAATACCCTTCGTCATCCAGTACTTTCCCAGAGCGGAGAAATTACGACATCTTCTTTGCAGCCTTCAACACGTCATCGATGAAGACGAACATCTTGCCAAGGTCATCCCCACAGCCCCACTACTTGCCTTCACACAACCGCACAACCTCAAATGAACCATTGTTTGCAACAAATTACCTAGCCTTCAGAACAGTGACCATGACACCACACAAACGTGCCAGGGCAATCTCTGCAAGACGTGCCAGATCTTCGACATGGGTACCACTATTACACGTGAGAACACCACCCACCAGGTGCGCGGTACATACTCATGTGACTCGGCCAACGTTGTCCACCTCATACGCTGCAGGAAAGGATGTCCCGAAGCGTGGTACATTGGCGAGAACATGCAGACGCTGCGACAACGGATGAACGGCCATCACGCGACAATCGCCAGGCGAGAATGTTCCCTTCCAGTCGGGGAACACTTCAGCAGTCAAGGGCATTCAGCCTCAGATCTTCGGGTAAGCGTTCTCCAAGGCGGCCTTCAGGAAGCGCGACAGCGCAGAATCGCAGATCAGATACTTATAGCCAAGTTCCGCACACATGAGTGCGGCCTCAACCGAGACCTTGGATTCATGTCGCATTACATTCACCCCCCAACCATCTGGCTTGGGCTTGCAAAATCCTACCAACTGTCCTGGCTTGAGACAACTCACACCTCTTTAACCTAGGATTACCCCTCTCTCTGGATCTGTAAAGACTTAATTACCTGCAAATGCTCACATTCAAAATATTGTCTTGCATCTTTGACTTTGTCTATATATATGTTTCTGGAACCTACTTCTTCATTCACCTGAGGAAGGGGCTGTACTCCAAAAGCTAGTGATTTGAAACAAACCTGTTGGACTTTAACCTAGTGTAAGACTTCTTACTGTGCTCACCCCAGTCCAACGCCGGCATCTCCACTTCATTAAAATAAAGGGATATGCTACTGCTATAATGGTCAGAAGACATCCTGTGGTTGGATTGTCCCACTGATTTAACTGAATTAAATTCAGAGGGGATCAATAAAAATTAGATTACATTTTTTCTGCCATCATGGCTTACATTTTGAAAACTGGAAATAAAAGAGAAGCTGAATATTTATTTTTTTGCAATTGATCTTGGTAAAATGCTGTTCGTTTTTAAATAGACTGGGGAGGTGAAGTGGCGCATTACACCTTACGATGTTTTGCTCCAACTTCTTATAAAACTACAACAGAGTTAACCGTTTCTGCTGACTGGTATTTTCACTGAGCATCAACCCTTGTATTGTTCGATGGAAATTTATAGATTGGGCAATTTAAGTGTGTTTTTCTGTACGGTGACAGCAGGTGGTTTAAATGACCAGCTGCCTCCATGATGCGGCTTGACCACAACGGCCAGGGAAGGACTTAGAATATTCAGTCATTTCTGGGTTCTGGGATTTTCGCTGTCATGGAAAGCCTCTCCATGATGCATTCGGGGTTATTTGTTACCCAACAGGACAAAGTGCTTGAGGTGGGGAGATGTGGAAGTTATCTCTGATTACAAACACTTTTATCTTCAATAGAAATCCACCAAGCCTGGGGGTCATTTCTTTCTGAAGTTGGAATCAATAAGATAAAATAATATGAGTTGCTGTTTCGAGCGCTGAAAAAGAGAAATGCAACCTGAAATTTCAGGGAATAAATCAAAATTTCATCAAAAGAAAAGATCAGTGTACAGTCTAGGTGGTTCCAGTGTATTAAAAGATAAAGATATTTGGAGAAATAAAATTGAACATTGATAAGACCTCAGTGCAAGATGCCACTCTGTGGATTTGTGATCATTTTAATCTGATAAAATAGGTTCAGACACAAAATACAGGTTATTTGGGGAAACAAAAGGCCAAGACGAAGTTCAGTTAAGTAAAGTTGAAACAAGTGGTGACGTTAGTCACTGTCGGAATGGTGAGACCATTTTGGAGTCAGAAACCTGATTTACTAATTCATGTACCTTGCCATTGCTCTTTCACAGAGCAGCACAATTATCACCCCATATTCTGGGTTCCCCAAACAATCAGAGAGGATGGTTGGCATGATGCGTCTCACCAAGCAATGAATGGTCTCTATGTAATGGGACCCCAACAGCACTCACATTAACAACAGTGATCAAACCATAAAGAACACCAGTGGGAAGAAACAAAGAACAGCAGGTTGGAGGGAATATGGTGGAAAAAAACTCATCGCATTTTGCAGACTCATTCCTGAAGCTGATGATTGATGCATCGAGGGCAAGAAGAGACCCCTCTTCCCTGAGGTGGGCATGAGGAGACCATTCAACCTCAGCAAGAAGGTGCAACTGCAAATCATGGAGACTGTCAGCAGCAGAAATACAGTGCTGAGACCTGGGTCCAGTGCCAGAAAAAGTTTAATGACCTAGCAAGGTGTGTACTGGCAACTCATCATTGCCATCATCATTTGTCCTTCCTGGTATCTTCCTTAATCTTTGACCTTAACTTCTTGTTATGGGCCAGGGGTTAGAAACTGCAAAGTGTATTTTGAATTTCACCTGACCTGTAACTTTTATGTAGAATTTTGTTAGGATGAGCACAAGAATCTTCACTTCAGGTGTGATTCATCAGACTTTCTAAGTGTTTTTATCAAAACAAAGTTTATTATATTAATGTAGTTAACATATATATAACGTTTATCAAGAAGTTGTTATCAATTACAAACATGAAAAAAGGCACAGCCACTACAGTAATCTATGTCTATAACTCATCATGAATCGATTTAGTAGCTGTTCCAATTCAATACAAAATCCAATAAACCAAAACCCCTTTTCAAGGGCATGGCCCAGCACACTGTAATCTCACTTGAATGGGACTGGTCCTTTCCCTGAGATCCAACCTCCAACCAGCAGATTCAAAACCCCTTCTTGAAAGCAACTCTATCTTTAAAGTTCCCAAGGCAGTTTGCCGCACCCAATGTGCTTCCAGTTCACTGGAACAGCTTTAAAATAAAAACAGGGAAACACTGCTTCTCTTCTGCAGTCCAAACCAAAACTGAAACCCACATCACTAAACCCCCTCTCACCTGACAGCTACCGCACAGCTCCACCCACAAATGACATCACTTAACCGGTGCTACAAGCCATGTGGTAAGACTAAACCTTTCTTAAAGGGACACTCACATGGCATTCTTCTGGTAGTATAATTTGTCCATTCCTGTCACACTTTGGTTATCATTCCTTACTTTGCGACCCTGTATTGTTGCCTTGTCCTTTCTCGTTAACTTCCTACATTTTTCTTCATACGAACCCTCAACCCCCAGAATTTAGTTTAAAGGCCTTTCTATAGTCCCAGTTATATGATTTGCCAGGACGCAGTACAGCTCCCTCTTTTCACAGTAGTGGTGTCAGTGACCCATGAATCAAAACCCATTTCTCCCCATTTACCCTACCCCAATTTGCTCATGGCTCAGGCAGTAATTCAAAGATCATTAACTTTGTTGTTCCGCTTTTTAATTTATCCCTTATCTGCTCATAATCCCTTAGTAGAATCTATTTCTTCATTCTACCCTTGCCATTGATAACAGTATAGATCAGGTCAACTAAATCTTTCTCTTTCCAATATAAGATGTCCTTAACTAAGGCACTGGGCAGACAATACAGCCTTTGCAACTCATCCTCTTGGCTGCAGAGAATAATATATATTGCCTTAACCATAGTGTCCCTTACATTCCGTTTTATCCCCCCACTTGAAGACCCGATGCCACAGTGCAGTGGTCAGTGTATTCACCCCAGTCTAGCAGTTCCTGCAAGAATCTCAAACGTGTCCGATAAATGCAAGAGCTGAGGTTCCTCCAGCATTATGTTTTGGGCCTCATAAACGCCTCACTCTTGGTCACATCCTCCTGTCCCTGATCACAAGATTAAATATTACATACCTAGCCTTAGTAGTGGGACTGACTCCTGGAACAAAGTGTCCACATAATGTTTCTCCTCCCTGAGGCACCACATTATCTAAAGTTCAGACTCCAGCTCATCAACTCTGAGCCAAAGTTCCACGAGCTGCAGACACATATTTCAGAGCACGGTGGTGTCGACCCAACCCCACATGCAACACATTATCTGCCCTGTCATCTTTATTGTATTTTGTTTAATTAATTACCATTCAGTATTGAAACATCACTCAATGTTAATTTGTAGTCACATCAAGTAGTTGAACTATTTCAGCTGTAAATTTAATACGGCACAAATAATTATCTGGTTCCACTTTAAACTACTGCCCTTGCTTAGAGAAAAAGCCAACCTTAAAACTCACCAAGCGATCACTTACCTGCTTATCTAAGTAATGCCTTTGGACTCCAACTCTCAGGTATCATTGTCCCCTGCCCCCTCTCTTGGATCACTCCTTATCATATAAAGGACCAGAACAGCACTTCATCCCTCACTGCATCAACCTCCTTTACTCAGCAGAGTCTCAAGTTCAGTACTCAGTACTCCACCTAGCTGACCTCTATGTTACTTTGTGTATGAGCAAAATCCTGCTGGATTTATCCTCGCTGAAATTCCAAAGACTTGAGTCAGTCCCTGCTGACGAGACGATCAGTTCTAACGAGCCACCCAATGAACTAACTGTAAAGCTGCCTCTATCCGGCAGCTTGTTCACCATAGAACTAATCCTGGAAACAAAACTACAAATTAATGCTGAAGTTAAATTAAATGCAAAGTGCAACACTTGACTAAATTTAAACAGAGATTAACCCTCAGAGACTAACCTCAAGCAAGATCTCCCTAAAGGTATTACATACAACTGATACACAGCTTTTGTGATAAATGTGGGAAGGGTGGATGACAGAGCGTAATTGAATTATTTTGTTTATTCATGAAGCATAACTGAATAAATGGTTCAAAGTAACCACAACTACAGACTAAAGTATGATGTACTAGATAGCAAAGGCATTTTTGATCCCCTGAGATGAGGTGGGGGGTGAGGATATTATCGTGGCCGTAATGACACTGTGTGGGATTCTCCGGTTTCCCAGTCACGTGTTTATCAGCAGCATGACGTTCACTGGTGGCGAGATTCTCTACTCCTGCCGCTTGTCAATGGCATTTCCCATTGAAGCCACCCAACGTTGCCAGGAAACCCATGGGCAAGGATGCGCTGCCGGTGGGAGCAGGGACACACACGGGGAGGACGTGCAGACTCCGCACAGACAGTGACCCAGCCGGGAATCGAACCTGGGACCCTGGAGCTGTGAAGCATTTATGCTAACCACCATGCTACCATGCTGCCCTGAGTCAAAGTAACTCAGAAGGAATTCGATAAACTCTTTGCATCTGATGTAAAAGACAGTGAATTTGATGGATTTTAAAACATTTTCATTGTATTAAAGGAACCTTTGTGCAATTAATTTATTAAATGTTGCACCCTAAAAGAAACCTCTTAGGTCTGTAGGTGCGATGTGGTATGACAGATTCACAACCGATAAGGAAGCACCCAGCTGTAAGATGAGTCTAGGCCCCTGGACGAAGGACAGACTAATGCAGCTAAAATAGCTAAATGAAGGACTGTTGATTGATAAGATGCCAAAGGTAAGATGCAGGGATATTGATAACATTTAAAAGGCATTTGGACAGGTATATGGATATGAAAGGTTTAGAGGGTTATGCGCAGGCAAATGGGGTTAGCTTAGATGGGCTTTTAGTTGGCATGGACCAGTTTGGGCCGAAGGGCCTGTCTCCGTGCCGTAGATTCTATGGTTCTTTTGGGACACCAATTCTGCTAAAAGAAAACCTGAATCGGTGATGAACATTCCAGTGATCCACCTCCAAGTGAAACAACAACCTCTGGAGAATGAAATGATTCAAGCATTCCCACAAATTACCCATTATATTCAGCCACAATCCCTCAGCTTGAAATCCATAATCCTTCACATACTGTGACCTGCTACAAAAAAGAATAGACAACTATGAAACTCAAAAGTGGATGTGGCCCGTCGTGTGGAATCCCACCAAGGAGTTAGATTATTTTGGGTGGGGTTGGCGATCGCACAAGTGATGATACGGTTAATTCTGATCACTGAGCTACCTATGTTAACATTAACAGAGGAATAAAAGGAAAGCTCGAGAGATGGAGTAGAGCATTGAGGGCAAACTGGGTAGAGGCAGAAAACACTCCGTTAAATGTAGCCTAGCAATTAAGTAATAAAACAGGAAGGCATGCTGACACGAGAGATCGAGAGAGCTAACTATCAACCTGAATAATTATGTCAGTTAGCACATTCAAGATTGGCCTGTTTATTAATCAAGATTTTGGGGCTGAAATTTGAAATCCTGCCAATAGAATGCTTTTAGCCAGTGACGGTTTCAACAGGGACATTGCAACTGCAGCTGTGATCATGTGTTGTTAAAGAATGTGATGCATGCCAAATAGACAGGAATAGGTGAGAAATCATCATAAAAACCAGTGCAAGTAAATGTACCATTCGGGGAGAGAAGGAAAAAAATTCTAGCTTGCTTGGAATAAATATTGTGTGAGAAGCATTTTCTCGTTATGGTTGGTAACATGAGAAGAACACATGTTTATGTTTAATTGTACTGTGTCTGCTGATGAGCTAAAAAGCTACAGAGACCTCTTCAAGAGGGCAATGTGCAAGTTAGCAGAAAGAGCCAACCCCTAGGGTCAACCTAGGCATAGTTGAATGACTAACATCACAAATCGACTGCAGTGAGTGCGACAGGATGGCACATAACAGCTGAGTGTGATGTACCATGACAGCAGATCTATCTCCTGGTAGGAGTAGCTACAAGCAGCAGCCTGCTAATGATACTCCCCTTGTTAACAGTTTTATATTCAGAAGTGAAGAATAAAGTCATTAGAATCATAATCACTGCCCGATTTTGTTACTGCTCAAGTGAACAACGAAAGTCTTTTTTTTAAATAACAGGGCTCTGACTGTGATCAGGATGGGCTGCGGAGGGAAGTGACGAATAAGGGCAGGGAAGCTAATGTATGGGTAGTTAGGGTTCAGGGCTGGGGTGAGTTGGGTGTGTTGCTGTGGGGTTTTTGCGTGTGTTAGATCTCTCTGTTTAAAATTTCAAAATGTTTAAATTATAAATGCCTGAATAAGTTATTTTTTAAAATAAAAAGGATAGGCTCCGGAGATGGGATCTCTGGCACAACTGAGGTGGGGCAAGGGTAGCCCAATATACTCTTGTGAGGTCTGCAGGAACACTCTTGCTACCTCTGGGCAACAAGGCAACATAAAGTAACATTTTTAAAGCTACCTGCTGTGTCTTGTCTGGCAAATGTTCCATCTCCAATCAGGTTGTCACCATTACTTGTAGATCATATGCTGATGACATCATTAGACCCAATCTGCATATTTTGAGAGCCTGGGGGCAACACGGTGGCGCAGTGGGTTAGCCCTGATGCCTCATGGCGCCAAGGTCCCAGGTTCGATACCGGCTCTGGGTCACTGTCCGTGTGGAGTTTGCACATTCTCCCCGTGTTTGCGTGAGTTTCGCCTCCACAAACCAAAGTTGTGCAGGTTAGGTGGATTGGCCAGGCTAAGTTGCCCCTTAATAAATGAATTGGGTACTCTACATTTAAAAAATGTTAGTATTGTTACCTCACAGCGTAAGGGATCCAAGCTCGATTCTGACCCTTGGGTGACTTAATGGTGACTTAATGGAATTTGCACGTTCTCCTCATGTCTACATGGGTTTCCTCCGGGTGCTCCGGTTTCCTCCCACAGTTCAAACATGTGCAGGATAGGTGGATTGGTCATGCCAAATTGTCCCTCAGTTTCCAAAGATGTCCGGGTTAGGTGAAATGGCTAGGATCAATGTGCGGGGTAACGGGGATAGGTCCAGGCTGTGGGCCTAGGAAGAGTGTTCTTTCAGAGGGTCAGTGCAGACTTGATGGACCAAATGATCTCCTTCTGCACTGTTGGGATTCTACGAATTCTATGGAAGTGACTGGCCTCATTTTAAAAAATAAATATTCTTATTAAAGTTTCATCTTATAAAACATAAAATAAATAAATGCATACAAATAAAATACCATGTACAAACCCCAACCCTTGAAAGAAAAAAACCCAAATCAAGCCACAAACTCCCTTCACACACCCCCCGCACCCCCCCCCCCCCCCCCCCCCCCCCCCTCCCCCGCACCCCTCACTCCCACCAAACCCATTGACTGTGACCAATTCCTGAGGATAGAAGACAGCGGTCACCACCTCTGGTAGGCCCAGGCCCAGGGTCCACCCAAGTCAGCCACCAGCCCCGCCCCTAATGCAAGACAAAGAAAGGACTTTGGACTTCATCACATCCTTACCCTTCCCCCTACTCTCATCCCCTTCCCCCAGCCTCGTCAAGGACCTGAAAACAGCTTACCAGAAAAACTACTCCCTCCCCTCTCTCCCCCCGCCCCACCCAAACAAGCTTGGCTCACCGAACCTTGTCCAAACAGGTTGAACGAGCCGCAGCTCCTCCCCCCACCTGACACCTGTTCACTAGCTAAACCTAGCAAAGGTAACACCCCACTCAGTGTATATGCTGAAAGAACAAAAGAAAACAATGCTCCCCAGCCCGTCCCAGCTGCAGAAGAGTAATCAAAACCCAAAACGCTTACAATACTTAAACTCCCCCCAGAGGCGATATATTCTCCATATTGTTACCCTGAGCACTATCCCCCAACTACCGTAGCCCCCTCAGTCCCAAACACACAGCAGATACCTACTACAACACATCTCAAAGCAACTCCTCCAAACCGTCCCCATTAAAGTCCCAATCAAATCCATTTAGTCAAGTCCAGGACCCAGGTCCTTGACAAAAGGCTCCGCCTCCTCCGACATATTGAAAAAATAATCTCTCAACCGAAATGTCACTCTCAGCCTCGCTGGGTCTACCACTCCAAACCTGACTCCAGTCCTGAACAGCGCTGACTTCATCGATTAAAAGTGGCAGGCAGCTTCGCCAACTCTGCTTCAACATCCTGGTACATCTGGATGAAACCTCCTTCCCACCTCGAGTCCTGATTCACTTTGCCCATTGCAGAACCCACTCCTTCTGCCGCTAACTGTGGAACCCAATAATCACTGCGCGGGGCGGCTCATTCACCCGAGGCTTCTGCCGGTGGGCCCAATTCAACTCTGGAGGGGAAATTCGTCTGTCTCCCCCCCCCCCCCCCTCCCCCCTCCGCACTCCCAAGGACTTGGCAAACATCTGAGAAAGGTACTCAGTCGGCTTCGGGCCCTCCGCCCTCTCTGACAACCTCTGAGTTTCTGCCTCCTCGACCTGTTCTCCAAGTTATCCACCTTTGCCCTAAGTTTTGCTCTTCTCCTCCACCAGCTTCCAACGAGGAGATTTGATCGTCATGTCTCGATAAAGCCGCCTCCACATCCTTCAGCACCTCTCCATGCTCCTCCGAGGCCTCTTCCAGCTTCCCCCGAATCGGACCAAGTGCCTCCTCAATTGATCACTTCAGGGTTTCCATTTTCATCCTTCCCAGCTGATCAAAATGCTTCGCAAATTGTTTTTCAAACTTCTGCGTCATCAGCCCAGTCAGGGCATTTGCTTAATTTTTAAATAGTTCAGTGGAGTTGTGTACTTGGACGTTTTGGGTCAGTGGCTACTGTTCTATTTTGTTGGTGCCACTGGTGCCAGCACTGTGGGAAGCCCAAATGCTTCTGGCCATTTGCAGTTCCAATGTAACCTGACTTCTCAGGTGCTATGGTGGCTGAGTTCTGTGCGCCCCAGATGCCTGCAGAGTGGATGGATTATGATGCCAACTATCTATTATCTGGCATTTATGACCATGCAAATCCTTTTGACCATGCAAATCCAGTTAACACCCTTTCATCATCACTCCCAATTGAACATACATCCCAAATATATGAGGGACACTTTCAGCACCACCTTCCCCCAACCCCCACCACTCGTGCTATTTAAAGGTCTAATAATGTAACCTTCAGGTGAGATGAGGTGGCACGGCAGCACAGTGGTTAGTATTGTTGCTTCACAGCGCCAGGGACCCAGGTTCGACCAGCTTGGGTCGCTGCCTGTGCGGAGTCTGCACATTCTCCCCGTGTCTGCGTGGGTTTGATCCAGTTTCCTCCCACAAGTCCCGAAAGACGTGCTTGTTAGGTGAATTGAACATTCTGAATTCTCCCTCTGTGTACCTGAACAGGCGCCGAATGTGGCGACTAGGGGATTTTCACAGTAACTTCATTGCAGTGTTAATGTAAGCCTACTTGTGACACTAATAAAGATTATTATTATTATGCTTTTAACTTCCTTTTGTGGAAGTACTAGTAGGAGTGTTATTGGAGGGGTTTTGCAATTTACAAACGAGGAATTTGACAAGAAGATGAGGGGAATTGGAAAGTTTGTCAGGAGACAGCCTGCTTCAATGATGGAAATTCCTGGTGCTTTCCTTTTTCAGCTACAGCATGAGTTGGAAGTAGAGCATGGACAGCAGACAGGGAACACCGTTCATGGAGGGTGGAGAAGGAAAGCTCTCATCAGAAGGTCCCACCCACCAAGGGTTTTTCACAAGTATTTTTCCCATCTCAGCCAGGAACACTGGCTGGATTCTCCGGTCGCCGACACCGAAATCGCGTTCAGCGAAAGGCCTAGAATCCAAGTTCCCGACCAAATGGGGGTTGGCGCCGCTTTTGTGATGCTCCACCCCCTCCAAAGTGCGTAATCTACGTATCAACGGCCTAAAGACATTGCCGATGCTCCACCCCCGACCGGCCGAGATCCTGACGGCTTCGGTCGAATGGGGTCTCACCCGTCGGGAACTTGGCGTAGCGGTTGTGGACTCAGTCCAACGCAGCCATATTCGGGCAAGGGCCGATCTGCGGGTGGGGAGGGGCATTATTCGTGGCAGGGGGCATTGTGGTGGGGCGTGCGAGCAGGCTGAAGGGGGGGGAATATTTCACAGGCCGGATCTGCGAGCGGCTGCCGCCATGTTATATGGCGCGGCCGCAAAAGCCGTTGCCGTGCCCATGCGCTGCCATGGACCCAGCAATTATCCATGGCATAGCGGCAGCGAGAGCTGTGTGCTCTGCGCTACCGTCCTGCTAGCCCCCAGCAAAATGGGGAATCGGTGGCCGTTTTCCATCGGCTTTCCTGCTGTAAAGCACCACCGTTCCCACGCCGGCGTGGGGACATAGCCCTTGAATAGGAGAATCCAGCCCACTGTGGTTTAGCTCACTGGGCTAAATCGCTGGCTTTTAAAGCAGACCAAGCAGGCCAGCTGCACGGTTCAATTCCCGTACCAGCCTCCCCGGACAGGCGCCGGAATGTGGCGACTAGGGGCTTTTCACAGTAACTTCATTGAAGCCTATTCGTGACAATAAGCAATTTTCATTTCATTTTCATTTTCACTGTGTGAAGTGCCTGACTTTCACTGAGGAAATGGACACTGAACTGTGCCTGCAACTCCTGCAACCTAACCTACAGCCACACAGCAAGATGTGGATAGTGTTGCCAATGACCATCAAGATTATTGTGCCCCTACATTTCCTACACCAGTGGTTCCTTCAAATGGGAGCTGTTGACTTTCTCAACCGCTCACAGTTTGCCAACCATTGGTGTGTCATGGAGGTGGCTGAGGCCCTGTACAGAAGGAGAGAGGACTTCATTTTCTTCTTACTGATGGAAGGACAAGTAAGAGAGAACTGGTGGTTGTCCATGCTCACAGAATTCCCACTGGTGCAGGTGCAATCAGCTGTGGGTAGATGGTTCTGTTAGCCCCACATGTTAATCGGGAGTCATTGACAAAACTCAAGGACTACCACTCAATCAGCACGCTCCTGTGTGACCTTGTTTAGCCGATCCTGTCTGTGAATGTCCACTATCCTGGCAGTAGCTGCAACACATTCGTTCTGCACCAGCAGTAACCCACCATCTATGGCCGATCACAAACAGAAGCTAACTATTAACCTGGATATGCATCCCGTGCCAGCTATTAATAAGAATGCTAGTTTTAGCTAACAGAAGACTGAGGGGAAAAGTAGTATCAGGCCTCATAATCACGCTCATATCCTTTGAGATAGGTAACATGCAAACTTCATGTTGCCTGCTGATCTACAGATTCCTAATGTGCAGTTCTGTGCACAGCAGGAGACCCAGGTGCATGGGTGGCTGTCACTGTCAAAATCATGATGAATTACAATCTTAATCCTTTTTTGGGCCGTCACAGATCAGGAGCAATCCCCGAATAATTACATTCACCTGAGCTTCAAATAGTCACTTTCTGCAGACACTTGTTTTGGATCTAACTAAGTGAACCATTTTGCCTTCAAGAAAGATACCCAGCAAGAGACATTCTTCCAGATAACCTTTTAAAGTAATTATCAGCGTGGTTATAAGTACCTGGTTATTGTAAGGGTCCAGGAATCTTTCTTCAAAAAATTGAGGGTGCAATTCCACGGCCTCATCGCGCCTGATTGGGAGGTAACAAGGCTGGTAAATCTTGCGAGAGGCCTATTGTGAGATTTATGAAGATAGGGATACAATGAGTGGGGTCTAGATTTGCATATTTAAGTGTGCACTTAAGCTGATTTACATATGTTCACACCGGAGTTCCCCAAGGCTTTGCCTTGGAGACATTGAGCAGACCCCATTTAGCACTGATTTCCACAAACATGGACCAGGCGTAATGGCACTTGGGGGTGGGGGGAGTGGGGGGGGGGGGGGGGGGGAGGGGGGTGGGGGGGTTGGCAGGTGATCGGGGCCTCTGGGTAGTCGGTGTCTGGGCAGGGAGGAACTTTGGAACTCCCGATGCCACCCAGAACTGTGGTACAGCCAGCCTGGCTCCCTGGATAGCCTGGTAGGGGCATTGCCAAGGTGCCAGGCTGGGCCAAGGTGAGGTATTCAAGTGTGAGGGAGATGAAAATAAATAATCCAGACACCTGGCTATTACCCTGTGAATTACAGCCTACTAAAAAGCATTTCTCTTTGACAGTGAATGGAAACCTTACAGATCAAAGGATCTGAGGGGGTTTAAAGCCTTGTGCTGTGTTTTGGTTTTCAATGAAGTAACAGTTGTTCCTTTTTACATTTCTGTCTGAGGCAGCAGGTGTAAGGGATAGATAAATGCAAAAGCATGAATTTTGGGGTTTATGCCTGGAAAACTCTTTAGCTTCCAGGCAGTGGAGACTGATGGGGGCTCTCTCTGATATTGGAGGGGGGTCTATGATGGGAGGATCTCTGATATGGGAATCTGTGATATGGGGGGTCTCTGATATGGGGGTCCTGACGGTCGTTTGATAAGGACTCTGATGGGGGGGGGGCTGGGCATAATTTGCTTTGTGGGGAATGGGGGCCTCCGATGAACGTTTGGGCACATACATTACACACACAGCCCCTTGACCCATCGCGAGGTCCACCACACCAGGCCACGCTTAAAAATACATTTGGACCTATCCACACCTGTGTGAATTCCGGCCAAGAGGACCGGAGCATCGCAGACGCGTAGAGAATCGGGCTTCCAGCCCATTAATTGGATGAAAGTGGGTTTAAATTACCCATTTGCATCCTCCCACTCACACAGGACGTCTAGCTCACTACCGCCGCCGGCAGGGACTGGAACATTGGAACAGGTGCGCCAATCCCATTTTTTGCCACGTGGGATAGTCTGAAGCATCGGAACTCCGCAAATGGTGGTGAGAATCCACCCCGTGCTGTCATCTTTCAGGTTGACATTCCACTGCTCCCACATTGCCACTCCATCTGTGCCCTTACTGTTGTGGGAGATCCTGGATGCCAGTGTGATCCAGGGAAAACATGTCTGGACTAAATGTTTGCAGCTTGAGGAGTTTGGGCCAAGAGGCATTGAGCTGGAAGAACAAAGAAAATTACAGCACAGGAACAGGCCCCTTGGCCCTCCCAGCCTGCGCCGATCCAGATCCTTTAATCTAAACCTGTTGCCTATTTTCCAAGGTCTACTTCTCTCTGTTCCCTGCCCATTCATATATCTGTCTAGATGCATCTTAAATGATGCTATCGTACCCGCCTCTACCACCTCCGCTGGCAAAGCATTCCAGGCACCCACCGCCCTCTGCGTAAAAAACTTTCCACGCACATCTCCCTTAAACTTTCCCCCTCTCACCTTGAAATCGGGACCCCTTGTAATTGGCACCCCGCTCTTGGAAAAAGCTTGTTGCTATCCACCCTGTCCATACCTCTCAGAATTTTGTAGACCTCAATCAGGTCTCCCCTCAACCTCCGTCTTTCCAACAAAAACAATCCTAATATACTCAACCTTTCTTCATAGCTAGCACCCTCCATACCAGGGAACATCCTGGTGAACCTCCTCTGCACCTTCTCTAAAGCATCCACATCCTTCTGGTAATGTGGCGACCAGAACTGCACGCAGTATTCCAAATGTGGCCTAACCAAAGTCCGATACAACTGTAACATGACCTGCCAACTCTTGTACTCAATACCCCGTCCAATGAAGGCAAGCATGCTGTATGCCTTCTTTACCACTCTGTCGACCTGCGTTGCCACCTTCAGGGTATAATGAACTGCAGACACGGTGATGCATCGGGAAGGAGGAAAGTTACCTGAACACTTTATTCCAGGAGGTGGTCACATTCTTAGGATCGGGCCTTCTAGTTTGGTCAGTGATCAGGGTCTGTGAGCAGCATGTAGCTTCACACGGTTGTGACTGTGGATGAGGCAGGCATGGGGACCGAAAAGGTAGAAGCGAAGGAGCCTCAAGCCTTGTAATTGTCCAACAGGTTTGAGGTTCTTGCAGCCTGTATTATTGAAAGTGGGGCTGAATTTTGGATGAACAAGCTGACCATGGTACCATGGTTCAGGAAGCCATTCAATCAGGGAGAGTTAGTATGAATGTGGTAGGAGTAGCGGACAGCATAGTCAGGGGGATAGACATAGTTCTCTGCAGTCAAGAGCATGAGTCCAGGTGACTGGGGCCCAGCACCAGAGTTCAGAATATTTGCTCAGGGTTGGAGAGAAATTTGTAGTGGGAGGGAGAAGAATGAGTAGTCAAGATCCACAGGGTTACCAATGACACAGGCAGGACAAGGAAAGAGGTTCTGTCTGGGGATGATGAGCAGCTAGGGACTAAATTAAAAAGCAGAATCACAATGGTAATAATCTCTGGATTGTTATCTGAACCATGAGCAGATTGGTTTAGGGTAAATAAGAACAGGGAGTTGTGTGTGGGAGCTCAATGATTATTGTGAAGAAATGAGTTTCGATTCATGGGGCACTGGCACCAGTACTGGGGAAAGTGGGAGCTGTATCATTGAGATGGTCATCACCTCAACCGAGCTGGAAAGTGGTATAACTGGGGTGGTAGAGAGGGCTTTAAACTAAATAGTGGGGACAAGGGTTCATGGAAAAGGAGATGTAATAACTCAAAGAGAAACAATGAGGTGATAGAGCAGGATAATGATTTGGGTAATAATAATCAGAGTGCGACAGGAAGGGACAGAGAGTACAAACCTAAAGTCAGAGATTCCAAAAATAGTAAAAAGACATAACTAAAGGCTCTATATCTGAACGAATAGAGCATTCGTAACAGAATGGATGAATTGTGAGCAAAGCTAAAAATGAATATGTATGACCTGATAGCCATCACAGAGATGTAACCATCACAGAGATGTAACCATCGCGTTGCACTTGACGCGGATCTGGATGGGGTTAAATAGCGGAAAAGACTGAAATTGAGATTCGCACCGGCGCAAATCAGTTTTCCATCTAACCGGCCCGCTCCCAATGGTGAGTTCTGGATCACATCCAAATATGGAGAGCATATCAACAAACCCTCATTTGCATTCATTTCCATCTCATTGGCAAGATTGAAATTGAATGTAACGGTCTCCCGGGAATTAACTGGCTCCCAAGCAAGAAATCACTCGGGCGTCGTTTAGTACTCCTTTTTAAAAAGTGAATGTGGCGTAATGGCTGCTGAGGGGAACTGAGGAGGTGAGCAGCCATTTCCACTTTTGACATGCAGCTCAAGGACACTGAAACTGCCGCCCTGGTGCTGAGGGGAGGTGGGGGGGGGGGTGTTGGGCTTGGTCAGGGTACTGAAGCACTGAAGCATTCCGAGTCGAGACTCGCTCCTAGGCCGGAGGGGGGTGCTTTTCACCTCTGCAGCCTTCAAGCCATCTTTAAATACTCGGGAGACCCATAACAGCTGCCTAACAAACACTTCCAGGACAGATCCCTGCTCTTGGTACTGTGCTGAAGATCACTTTAACTCCCCATGACTGTGAGCAGTCTCTAGCTTCACAGCTGAAACCTAATGCTAATGGGGAATTGGCCTTGTTAATTGTGAGAGCACTTCACAGCTGCAGGGTGTGTTTGATGTTGCTCCTGCTGGTGGCTGCAGATGCCTGGAGGCTGCTGTTGCTGTTTCCTTCCTTTTCTGTAGCCGGAAATAAAGACATTTTTTTCTAAAATACCTGGGGCCTGGAACACCAGGCTCAGGCGGATGTATGAGCCCGGAAGGCAATCCAGTTTTGAAGCAAGAAGATGTTGTGGGACCTGGTGCGTGGCATTGTTCCAAATGAGCCACCTGATGGCACTATTGAAGAAATGCTTTTGCAGATTGTTGATACTTTTTTTGCTGGTGTGTTGAGTGCTGCATGTAATTGGTATGTCACTACGGGTCAAATACACTGCAAGTCAAAGATGTCCAACTGTACCTTGAGTGTCAGTGGAATATGTGGATGCCAGGATTTCGTTCCGGTGAGATTGGGCCATGTGGGAGGGCCTGCACAGCTGCGGCTGCTGGACGGAGAATTGCACTAATAGTTGGAATAAGTAACCCATTCATGGACAGATAATTAAGTTCTGGACATGATAATACACTGTCAGGCTTATCCTCTGTTTTTGTTTTGGAACCTGCAAGGGGTGATACTGTGTGTTTGTTTTTTTACGTGAAAATCTGCTGGTATAGCTTTCTATTGGCACCAATATGGAATGGTGACATATCTTTGTTGTTCAATGGTGAGCGTGATGTGTAGAATGTTAAGTCGTTGTTTTTCAAATCTTTGTTACTGTTGACTGTTTAATAAACAAAATATTCTCATGGGTAGACGTGCTCAGATGATGATTATTGCATGTACTTCAATCAAACTCTGAAGCCTGAACAATTTGCCTGAACTCTGGAAGTGTCAGAACCATAGAGGCAGCAGCCAACAATCAAACACTCAAGAGCTGGGCTTCAGCACTGGGAATATCCTCGCCACCAAAGTCAGAGATTCCAAAAATAGTAAAAAGACATAACTAAAGGCTCTATATCTGAACGAATAGAACATTCATAATTGAATGGATGAATTGTGAGCAAAGCTAAAAATGAATATGTATGACCAGATAGCCATCACAGAGATGTAACCATTACAGAGATGTAACCATCACAGAGATGTAACCATCACAGAGATGTAACCATCTTTAGTGCGTGGATCAGGGGAGGACACTTGAGAACGGTCTCCCTAATGTTCTAGGGTCTGGGGTTTAAGGGCTCCTGTGGTGGCTGGGGGTGAGTGTGCAGAGCAAAGTTTTCCAGCTCGGTGGCTCGGTGGATGGCATTCTGAGAGAAGACGGGTCACACAAAGGTGGGCGAGGCTTGGGGGATTTGAGGGTCCCGGGGTGAAAGCCCTAAATGATTGTTGGTCGCTCTCCTTCTCCAATTCCTTGCAGATATAACAGGATGGATGGTGTTGTCCGTCCCACAGAGGCTGCCCTCGCCTTGCTGGTGGCAGCCCAGGTGGCCAAGCGTCAAGGTAGCAGCGTCGACTGAGGATGGAGGCGGCACTCCATGTGCAAGGGGCCGCTGCACACCCTGTAGACTCGGCTGCCCATCAGGCTGAGGAGGAAACCAGAGGGGGGCGCCAGCAATGGCCCAAGGAGTACAGGTGTCGCTGGTCTGTTGAGGAGATGACAGACAGCATGTACCGCAGGGGACTCCGTCTCAACGAAGAGACAGTGCGGCACCTGTGCCACATCCTCGCAGACTTGGCAACCCAAGTCTTGGAGGAGGGGGACACCCCCTCTTGGTGGCCATAGTGGTTACCACAGCCCTGAAATTCTGAGCAACTGGATCATTTCAGGGCTCGAGTGGGGACTTGTGTGACATTCCCCAAGCCACAGCCTACAAGTGCATCTGTGAGGTAAACTTTCTAGATGCAACATCATACATGATTCGGCAGAATTTACTTTCATCCAGGCGGTTCAAATCTTCTACCAGTGCATAACTGAGCTCATAGAACTGTGAGTTCTGCCATGGGATGTTGTTTGTGTTGCAGCCACCTCATTGATGTAAACAAACAGGATGAGGTTTTAATGGATTTCACACCTTGTAAGGTGAAGTGTTAATGTTTAGACTCTCATTACTTTCTCCATACAGTTCCTTCAATGGCTCAGCATGCAGTGAAATTGGAAATGAGCACAAATGGCTGTTGTATTTGCCTAAATAACAACAGTGATTGTACTTCAAAAGTAGTTCATTGTATGTGAAGAATTTTGAATTAGGTGTTATATAAATGCAAATGTTTTTCTTTTAACTGCCAATCATAGTGTGGGAAATTAAGATTACTTTTTGAAATGATTATTTTACTTCTGCATTACTATACCAAGTTGGCTATAATGATGAAGCTCAGCTCTGACGAAGAGTCAAGAGTAATTCAGACTTCAAACATTAGCTCCCTTCTCTCTCCACAGGTGCTGTCAGACCTGCTGCGATTTCCCAGTATTTTCTGTTTTTGTTTCCGATTTCAGCATCCACAGTAACTTGCTTTTATCTAAGGCTAGAATGATGCCTCAGTAAATTTGCTGAATAGGGAATAGTTGCACGGTCAAATTCTGACAGCATGAACTGAGTTTGCCTTGATAACAAGTGTCCCAGTACTATTATTTAAAAAAATAGTGAGGGCAATAGGAAAAGCAGGTAGGTTCCTTTCTTGATTCCTTGCTAATATACCACAGAGAATTCCTTTTTCTAAATGGCCAGTACTGGGTGAGCAGATATTTTCTCCAATAAAATAAAGCAAAGTTGCCACTGTCCTCGAGGACCAGAGGCTGCTTTCTCCTTCGAGTCAGAGAGCTGACTGATGGTGATTTCACCTGAGGATCACCACACCTCAGGCAAGGCTGGGAAGATGGGACCTTCATGTATGCCCTCAGCTGGCGCGGGAATTGGAACCGGGTTGTTGGAGAGTGGGCAAAGAAGTCACAGATGGAATACAATGTAGAAAAGTGTGAGGTTCTGCATTTTGTAGGAAAAATAGAGGCATAGACGATTTTCTGAATGAGGAACACTTCGGAAATCGAGGGCGGGGGGGGTCCAGGGGAGGTTCACAAGAATGATCCTGGGAAAGAAGAGCTTGCCATCTGAGGCGCAGTTGAGGACTCTGGGTCTATACTCGATGGATTTAGAAGGATGAGGAGGGAGCTTATTGAAACTTACAGAATACTGAGAGTCCTGGATATAATGGACATGGAGAAGATGTTTCCACTGGTAGGAGAGACTAGAACCTGAGGGACGATCGTTTAAACCTGAGATGAGAGGAGTTTCTTCAGCCAGAGGGTGGTGAATCTGTGGAACCCTTTGCCTCAGAATGCTGCGAAGGCCAAATCACTGAGTGTCTTTAAATCAGAGCTAGATAGGTTCTTGATTAATAAGGGAATCAGGGGTCATGGGGAGAAGGCAGGAGAATGGGGATGAGAAACATATCGGCCATGATCAAATGGCAGTGCAGATTCGATGGGCCAAATGGCCTAAACATGCTCCGATATCTTATGGTCTCATGGTCTTATTTGCAATTCTTTAATCCTCCTGCATCATCCCTGAGTCTAACGAAGATTGGAAAATTATGGTCAGTGCTTCCACAATTTCCATTCTCACTTCACTTTGCATCCTTGGATGCATTTCATCTGGTCCTGGTGACTTATCAACTTTAAGTGCAGCCAGCCTATCCAATACCTCTTCCTTATCAATTATTAAACATTACAAGTATCTGAACTACCTCCTCTTTCACCAAGACCTATGCAGCATCTTGTTCCTTGACAAAGGCAGCTGCAAAGTATTTGTTTAATATTTCAATCATTACCCGTCTCCATGCATAAATTCCATTTTTAATCCTAAATTGGCTCCACTGCTCCTTCTATCACCATTTTACTGCTTATATGCCTGCAGAAATCTTTTTGATTCCCTTTTATGTTAGCTGCCAGTTTCTTCTCATTCTCTCACTTTTATTTTCTTATTTACTTTTTCACCTCCCCTCTAAACCTCCCATATTTAGTCTGTTTCTCAATTGTATTCACCACCTGATACCCAGCATAAACACATAATTTCTTCTTCACCTTAATTTCAACCTCTGTTGTCATACAGGAAGTTCTGAATATCCCTTGACTGTACTTGACTTATCTCAACTTTAAACACAGCCCATTGTTAGTTTCAGTCTTGCCTGCCAACCTTTGATTCCTATTTATCTGGGTCAGAACCATTTTTACCCTTGATTATACCCTGTTAATTATTCTAAATTTGGATTATTCCTCGTCCTTTTCCATAGCAAGCCTTTACAACTATCACTGACTCCAACATCCCCCTACTGACACTTGATTCACTTGGTCCATCTCATTTCCAACATCCAAACCCCCTTTCTCATTGGGTGGAAAATATCCTTTATTGTTTTGTCATGGGATGTAGGCTGTAGAAAATTCTCCTGAATATATTGTAAGAACTGTTGTCTCTCTCTGCCCTTTGGTATTGTCCCAGCCTGTATTCAGATAATAAAAACTCCATTATAACTTCTCTATAGTTCTCACACTTCTCTGTAATTTCCTTGCAAATTTATTCCTCACCATAGAACATAGAACATTACAGCACAGTACAAGCCCTTCGGCCCACGATGTTGCCACGACCACTTATCCTTATCTAAGATCAATCTATCTACACCCCTTCAACTTACTGCTGTCCATGTGCCTGTCCAAGAGTAGCTTAAATGTCCCCAATGACTCTGAGTCCACCACCTCCGCTGGCAGTGCATTCAACGCACCCACCACTCTCTGTGTAAAGAACTGACCTCTGACATCTCCCCTATACCTTCCTCCAATCACCTTAAAATTATGTCCCCTTGTGACAACCATTTCCACCCTGGGGAAAAGTCTCTGGCCATTCACTCTATCCATGCCTCTCATCACCTTGTACACCTCTATCAAGTCACCCCTCTGCCTTCTTCGCTCCAGTGAGAAAAGCCCTAGCTCCCTCAACCTTTCTTCATAAGACATGCCCTCCAGTCCAGGCAGCATCCTGGTAAATCTCCTCTGCACCTCCTCCAAAGCATCACATTCTTCCTATAATGAGGCGACCAGAACTGGACACAATATTCCAAGTGTGGTCTAACCAGGGTTGTATAAAGCTGCAGCAAAACCTTGCGGCTATTAAACTGAATCCCCCTGTTAATGAAAGCCAACACACCATACACCTTCTTAACAACCCTATCAATCTGGGTGGCAACTTTGAGGGATCTATGTACGTGGACCCCAAGATCCCTCTGTTCCTCCACGCTTCCAAGAATCCTGCCTTTTACCCTGTATTCAGCATTCAAATTCGACCTTCTAAAATTAATCACTTTACATTTATCTAGGTTGAACTCCATCTGCCACTTCTCAGCCCAACTGTGCATCCTGTCAATGTCCTGTTGTAACCTGCAACAGCCCTCAACATTATCTACAACTCACCAACCTTCGTGTCATCAACAAACTTACTAACCCACCCTTCCACTTCCTCATCCAAGTCATTTCTAAAACCACAAAGAGCAGAGATCCCAGACAGATCCCTGCAGGACATCACTGGTCACTGATCTCCACCCGGAATACTTTCCATCCACTACCACTCGTTGTCTTCTTTCGGCCAGCCAATTCTGTATTCAGACAGTCAAATTTCCCTGTATCATGCTCCCTGACTTTCCGAATGAGCCTACCATGGGAAACCTTATCAAATGCCTTACTGAAATCCATAACACCACATCCACTGCCCGACCTTGATCAATGTGTCTCGTCACATCCTCAAAGAATTCAATGAGGCTTGTGAGGCATGACCTGCCCCTCACAAAGCCATGCTGACTATCTTTAATCAGGCTATGTTTTTCTAAATAATCATAAATCCTGTCACTCAGAATCCTTTCCAGTGTTTTTTTCACCACAGATGTAAGACTGATGGGTCTGTAATTCCCAGGGATTTCCCTATTCCCTTTCTTGAACAGGGGAACAACATTCAACTCCCTCCAATCATCCGGTACAACTCCAGTGAAGAATGAGGATGCAAAGATCATCACCAACGGCGCAGCAATCTCCTACCTCGCTTCCCGTAGTAACCTTGGGTATACCACGTTTCGGGGACATCTATCCTGATCGACTTTTCAAAATTCCAGCACATCTTCCTTCTTAACATCAACCTGTTCAAGCCTATTAACCTGGCTCACGCTGTTCTCACAAGCAACAAGGTCCCTCTCTCTCATGAATATTGAAACAAAACATTCATTTAGGGCTTCCCTGTCTCCTCAGACCCTAGACCAGGGGTGGGCAAACTACGGCCCGCCAAAGGTCTTTATGCGGCCCACCAAGATCAAGTCATTAAAAAATTTTTTTTTTTTAAAATAAGGTTAATTGGGGGGGGGGGGGGGGGGCTGTTGGGTTACTGGTATAGGGTGGATACGTTGACTTGAGAAGGGTGATCATTGCTCGGCACAACATCGAGGGCCGAAGGGCCTGTTCTGTGCTGTACTGTTCTATGTTCTATGTTCTATATGAGGCGCCCAGAATCATAACCGGGTGAAGCGCCATTTTTGAAAAGTAGAGAAAAACAGGGCTAAAGGCAGGATGCTGCCGGGGGAAGCGCTGAGGTATATGCCGCACGCTAATTGGTTACAACCGGGACTATTAATTAATATACTATGCGGCCCTTTAAAATTGTGAATTTCTGAATGTGGCCCTTGCACGGAAAAGTTTGCCCACCCCTGCCCTAGACACATGTTGCCTCTACTATCCCTGATCAGCCCTACTCTCACGCTGATCACCCTATTATTTCTCACATAAGTGTAGAATGCCTTGGGGTTTCCCCTAATCCTACCTGCCAGGCCTTTTTCATGCTCCCTTCTGGCTCTCCTCAGTCCATTTATGAGTTCCTTCCTGGCTACCTTGTAACCCTCTAAAGCCATGCCACCTTTCCCACTAATTAATAGCCTATAAACTACACCGAGCAGTATAATTACACCTCTTTTGTTCCTCAGTGCCAGCCAAATACATTCTGTTCCTCATCCTCCTTGGACATCATCTCCCACCAGTTCTGCAGTGGTCTCCATAATCAATACCACCACCCCTTCTCTTTTCCTATTTTCCTGAACAATTTGGCTGGGATTTTCTGCTCCCATTCGTGTCGGGCGACAGGACCGCAAAATATAGTAAGAAGGCCAAAGTCACAATTCATGATGACATCAAATCAGGACGTGATTGTCCCCTCCTCCTAACGTTCAACATCAGGAACCTCATTATACTAAATTTACATATAATTATCTGGCCCAGACGCTGGAATCATCCCCCCACCTAAAAAGAATCAATTCACAGCAGTGTGATATCAGAACAGGGTGAAGCGCAATGGTCTCAGAAGGCACATGCCCGACAAGCAGTATTTCCAGGGGAATTCTGAGGTAAGAACAGGGCTCAGGGGGGAGAGTGTGGTATCAGGGTAGTAACCGGGTAGTGCCAGCTTGATGTCCAGGTAGCAGCAGAGTAATGCCAGAGTACTTCCCGCTTGATGCCAAGGTAGTGCTAAGGTAGTGTCGGCTTGATGCCACAGGGTACACCTGGGCGAACCGATTCACTCAATGTCTGTTGGGCGGCCTTTAAAAATGACGCCTTGGATTATCGAGTGTCTGAGTTGCAGATAGGGTGGGCGAATCAGAGGCCGCACTGCCAGCGATACATTGTGAAATCCGTGACTTTAAGTTTTATTTCTAAGTGCCACACAATATGGTGGAAAAAGACACCATGAACGCTATTTTTCCCACCCGACATTGACCTTTTCCGATATTGGAGAACATTCTGGCTCTTGTGTCCTTGAACATTTAATAGCCAAATACTGCCCTTCTTTAAGACAGGTCTCCATCCCACTCATCACACCATATTTCCATGTGACTATATGCACCTGCAAATCACCAAGCTCATTACTTCTTTCCCCCTTGGGCTGAACCAATGTAATATCCTACTATCTGCTGCAGTGGTGCTATCCGTTTCTTGCAGCATTTTGCACACCACACCCCTACCAAGTTAGTTTAACCGCAGATCACCACCACACTCCCAATAACACAAGCAAAACACTCATGGGGAAATTAGTCCGATTCTTATTAGATGCAAACTGTCTGGCCTGTGCAAGTCCCATCTCACCCACGATCAGGGGCAGAATGGTAGCACAGTGGGTAGCACTGTTGCTTTACAGCTCCAGAGTCCCAGGTTTGATTCCCGGCTTGGGTCACTGTCTGTGTGGAGTCTGCACGTTCTCCCCATGTCTGCGTGGGTTTCCTCCGGGTGCTCTGGTTTCTTCCCACAAGTCCCGAAAGATGTGCTGTTAGGTCATTTGGACATTCAGAATTCTCCCTCTGTGTACCCGAACAGGTGCCGGGATGTGGCGACTATGGGCTTTTCACAGTAACTTCACGGCAGTGTTAATGTAAGCCTGCTTGTGACAATAAAGATTATTTTTTTAAAATCAGTCTCAATGTCCCAGGATTCTAAATCCCTCCCTTCAGCACCATCTGTCCGGCCATGCATTCATTGTTTTATCCTTCTATTTCGATACACCTGCGTGTGGTACAGGGAGTAATCCAGAGATTCCTAATTTTCTAGTTCTAGCTTCCTAAAATCTAAGTATAAGGCCATATCCCTCTTTCTACCTATGCCATAGGTAACAATGTTGACCACAACCACTGGCTATTCACCCAATAGCTGTGCAGTCATTCAGTGACATCATTGCTTCTTGAGGAGTCAAGGGCACAATAATTAAGGATGGTAATGCCTTTGACTGCTGTTTTGGTGTCCTCCATGCTCAAAGTTGTCTGTCAGCCAGTCTGCAACAGATGACTCAATCCTATCACTGCTTCTCTATTGAAGTGGAGCACTTGGTTGTGATTTACCGGTCCTGCCAGTGGAAGCGAATCATCGCAGGCGGGACAGGAAAATTTGGAGAGCGGCCAGAACTTAAGGGACTTTTGGCCACTCTCCAAATGTTCCCGTTCCACCCACGACAATGCCTGCCATTGGCCAGAGCTGGTAAACCCCAACCTTCAAGTGCAGTTCTTTCTGAATTTTACCACAGAACTGTGTCTGTCTCTTTGATTAACAGTGAATTCAGCTTCATCTGGTCTGGTGCAAACAAATTTATGTTGCAACCATCCTTTCATCCTTTTCATCAACTTCCCAATCATTCAAGGTCTGGATACTCAATTTAGTTTCTTGCTTCAGGTTATTGCAAAGAAAAATACCTTCAAGGAAGCACAATTTGAAAGACCTTGGGGGGGATTCTAAGACCCTCCGGCAGGTCGGAGAATCGCCGGGGGGCGGCGTAAATCCCACCCGTCCGTCCCGCGATATTCTCCGCCCCCCCCCCCCAAAATCCTGTCGACGTGAAATGCGCTGAGCGCCACGGAGAATGCCGAGGACCGGCGTGTCGCACCGGACCCTGGGGCCACCCCAATTCTCTGGGCTGGATGGGCCGAAGTCCCGCTGACTTGACCACGGGTCACACCGGCGTAAATCAAACCACCTATTTAAAGGCGCCAACCAGTTGTGCTTGTTGACGCTGGCCAGCGTGGAGGTGGGGGTCAGCGTGGGTGGCCGCCGGAGAAGTGACGGCACGGCTGTAGGTGGTGGTGCGGGGTCGCAGGAGCCATTGGAGTGTGCGTGCCGGGGAGGAGAGGGGCTGGGGGTGGCAGGGGCTGGGGGGGAGAGGGGGGCATTGGGGAGAGTGCGTGATGGAGAGGGTGCGTGCCAGGGAGGAGAGTGGGGGATCAGGAGGGCGAGTGATGGAGAGGGTATGTGCCGTGGAGGAGAGGGGGGGTTTGGGGATGGTGCGTGCCGGGGAGGAGAGGGGGGTTTTGGGGGAGGGGGCGCGCCGGGTGGGGGGGAGGTTGGGGAGGGTGCGTGCCGGGGAGGAAAGTGGGGGATCAGGAGGGCGCGTGATGGAGAGGGTATGTGCCGTGGAGGAGAGGGGGGGTTTGGGGATGGTGCATGCCGGCAAGGAGAGGGGTTGTTGGGGAGGGTGCGTTCCGGGGAGGAGAGGGGGGGTTTGGGAAGTGTGCCGGGGAGGGGGGGGGGGGGGTTTTGGGAGGGTGCGTGCCGGGGGGGAGAGGGGCTGGGGGTGGGAGGGGCTGGGGGGGAGAGGGGGGCATTGGGGAGGGTGTGTGATGGAGAGGGTGCGCGCCGGGGGGGAGAGTGGGGGATCAGGAGGGCGAGTGATGGAGAGGGTATGTGCCGTGGAGGAGAGGGGGGGGTTTGGGGATGGTGCGTGCCGGGGAGGAGAGGGGGGTTTGGGGGAGGGTGCGCGCCGGGGAGGAGAGTGGGGGATCAGGAGGGCGCGTGATGGAGAGGGTATGTGCCGTGGAGGAGAGGGGGGGTTTGAGGATGGTGCATGCCGGCGAGGAGAGGGGGTGTTGGGGAGGGTGCGTTCTGGGGAGGAGAGGGGGGGTTTGGGGAGTGCGCCGGGGAGGGGAGGAGGGGGTTTTGGGAGGGTGCGTGCCGGGGAGGAGAGAGGGGGTTTGGGGGAGGGTGCGTGCCGGGGAGGGGGGAGGTTGGGGAGGGTGCGTGCCGGGGAGGAGAGTGGGGGATCGGGAGGGCGAGTGATGGAGAGGGTGCGTGCCGGGGAGGAGAGGGGGGGTTGGGGAGGGTGCGTGCTGGGGAGGGGGGGGGGGGGGGGGTTAGGAAGGGTGCATGCCGGGGAGGGTGCGTGCCGGGGAGGGCGGGGGGTGCTTTGAAGACGATGTGTGCCGGGGTGGAGAGGGGGTGTTTGGGGAGGGCACATGACGGAGAGGGTGCGTGCTGGGGAGGAAAGTGGGGCGGGGGTTTGGGGATGGTGCGTGCTGGGGAGGGGGAGGGTGTCTGCCTGTCCGTGTGCCAGCTGGCAACAGTCATGGCCATGCATCCCATGGCAACTGGCTGCCGGGGGGGGGGGGGGGGTGCGGGTGTATGGGCAATGGTGACATATCGTCTATCCCCCCACCCCCACCCCCTGCAGGCCGTTCTGTTTGGTCATCACCCAGCGATGTTGGCCGCCGTGTCAGGAGCCACCCTTCTACATGTTGCCCTGGGAGAGCTGGAGCAGGAGTGTGCCAGGGAAGCAGCGGAGGCTGCCGCAGAGGAGCCTGCCGCAGGGAGGCAGGTGGCAGCCGCCCAGGCTGGAAGGCAGCCCGCATGACAGGTTGAGGAGAAGGAGCATGAGGAGGAGGAGGAGGGGAGGAGGACCAGGAGGAGGAGGTGGTGGTGGTGCCACAGCGACGGAGACGCCCGAGGAGGCCCCGTGTGTACCGGCCCCGGTCGTCGTACCAGGACCTCACAGACCGGTCATGCAGGAGGAGACTCCGGATGAGCCGGGAAACCATGGCACACATCTGCCACCTGATGGCACACCTGGCACCACGTGGCACTGGGGGAGGACACCCTCTCCCCGTGTCCGTCAAGGTTACGGTGGTCCTGAACTTCTATGCCACGGGGTCATTCCAGGCACCGAGTGGGGATCTGTCCGGCATCTCCCAGGCATCGGTGCACCGGTGCATCCGGGCAGTGACAGACGCCCTATCTGCCATTGCGGACCGCTACATCCAGTTCCCTGTGCACCAGGCCAGCCAGGATGCCCATGGTCCAGGGTGCAATCGATGGGATGCACATCACCGTGCGGCCCCCTGCGGAAAACAGGGCCATGTTCACGAATAGGAAGGGGACGTATTCCATGGACGTGCAGGTGGTCTGTGACCACCGCATGATGATCCTGATCGTCTACGCCTGGTACCCGGGCAGTGTACATGACTCATTCGTACTGGCACAATCTTTCATCCCCACCATGTTCGAGGGGCGCACCCCCTCCCGGCTGAAGGGCTGGTTGCTGGGCAATTGCGGTCGTGGCTGATGACGCCTATACGGAGGCTACAGGCTGACACGGAGAACCGCTACAACGATGCCCATGCAATGACCAAGGAAGTGATAGAGAGGTGCTTTGGCCTGCTGAAGATGTGCTTCAGGCGCCTGGACTGCTCTGGAGGGGCCGTCCAGTACCCGTCAGATAGGGTCGGCCGCATCGTTGTGGTCTGCTGCGTCCTGCACAACATAGCCCAGCTGAGGGGCGATGTGCTGCAGGCAGAGGAGGGGGAAGTGGAGGAGCAGCAGGACGAGGTGCAGTCCTCCCCAGATGAGGAGGATTGGGGCAATGGTCAGGACAGACGGGCTGGATATGGACAGGAGGCTGCCCACCGTTACTGGCTGGGCCAGTGGGCACAGGACAGGCTGGTAGCCGCCCGGTTCATGGACTAGGGGGGGCGTGGGAATCGTCAAGTATGGGCACAGACTGCACACCACAGCACCAGCCTACCACCCTCACCCCACCCACCCAACACCAACCACCCTCACCCCACCCACCCAACACCAACCACCCTCACCCCACCCTCCCAACACCAACCACCCTCACCCCACCCACCCAACACCAACCACCCTCACCCCACCCTCCCAACACCAACCACCCTCACCCCACCCACCCAACACCAACCACCCTCACCCCACCCTCCCAACACCAACCACCCTCACCCCACCCTCCCAACACCAACCACCCTCACCCCACCCTCCCAACACCAATCACCCTCACCCCACCCACCCAACACCAACCACCCTCACCCCACCCACCCAACACCAATCACCCTCACCCCACCCACCCAACACCAACCACCCTCACCCCACCCACCCAACACCAACCACCCTCACCCCACCCACCCAACACCAACCACCCTCACCCCACCCTCCCAACACCAATCACCCTCACCCCACCCACCCAACACCAATCACCCTCACCCCACCCACCCAACACCAACCACCCTCACCCCATCCACCCAACACCAACCACCCTCACCCCACCCAACACCAACCACCCTCACCCCACCCACCCAACACCAACCACCCTCACCCCACCCTCCCAACACCAACCACCCTCACCCCACCCTCCCAACACCAACCACCCTCACCCCACCCACCCAACACCAACCACCCTCACCCCACCCACCCAACACCAACCACCCTCACCCCACCCACCCAACACCAACCACCCTCACCCCACCCACCCAACACCAACCACCCTCACCCCACCCGCATGCACACTCCATTGCAGATCCACCTGCGGCACAACGGGCCGGGCTCACACGGTCGCCGGTGGAAGTGTGTCTATTGCAGGCCATGGAGGATGATGACAACCCGCTCTGCGATGAGCTCTGGGCTGTACATCATTGGACAATGTCTGACCCATGGCCACAGTGCCACCCTCCACCCAGACCATCCCTGCATGTGGCCGTGATACTGCAGCGCACGGTCCCGTCATCTGCCCAGGGGGATGGCGAGGGCGACTTGGGGGAGGGGGGCCACACTCACCTGAGGCCGACGTTCCATCACCCCTCACACACCCACTGGTGCTCACCTCACACCACACCCCCGCATGCATCGGACAGAGCACAAAGGCAGCTTCTGTCGGTATGAAAGTGATTTTAATAACAAACAGTTCATACACGTGCCCTAGCCCCAGAACTAATCTAGTCCCTGTACCCGTGCCAAATTACTCAGTGTCTAATTTTTTGCCTACGTCTAGGTGGCTCCCCAGGCGGTGCTGCAGAACTGGAGGTGGACTCCTGTGATTCCTGCCCTGTGACTCGGGATCCCTTTGGCGGCCGTTTCCTGGGACGGCCAGGCCTAGATGGCCCAGGCTGCGGCTCGGGCGACTGGGATGGCGAGCTGCCAGCCTGTCCTGCCCGTTGCCCACCAGATAGACCTGGGACGGAAGGGGGGGGGGAGTCCGAGGTGTCGCGGTGTTCTGGGACTTCCCTACAGGGGGACCCGGGACGGGCCCCAGCACCTCCTCCTCCCTTGGGGTGCCCAATGGCCCCTGAGGCCTCTACATGGGTCGGGGATGCGAATGGACCGAGCACCGGACTCCCCCCCCCCCCGACACCTGGTGCTGCCAGTCCTGGAGGCCCGCCCTGGTATCAACAAGGGTCTGCAAGTTTGCAGCCATGGAGCTGAGGGAGTTGGCCATTCCTTTCTGTGTCTGGGCAATGCCGGCCAGCAACTGGGCGATGGCGCCGATGCCCTCAGCGATGGCCTGCTGAGACTGGGCCACTGCCTACTGAGACTGGGCCACTGCCTGCTGAGACTGGCCCACTGCCTGCTGAGACTGGGCCATGGCCTGCTGAGACTGGCCCACTGCCTGCTGAGACTGGGCCACTGCCTGCTGAGACTGGACCACTGCCTGCTGAGACTGGGCCACTGCCTGCTGAGACTGGGCCACTGCCTGCTGAGACTGGGCCACTGCCTGCTGAGACTGGGCCACGGCCTGCTGAGACTGGACCACTGCCTGCTGTGTCTGGGCCACGGCGTTGAGCACTTTGCGATCTGCTGCTGGCTCTGGCTCATGGCTGCCTGTGAGAGGGCAGCCATGTCGTGGGCCACAGACACCACCTGCACGGAAAGCCCCACACCTTGCATACTGCAACCCATGTTTGACACCGTCGCACCCATTGCCTCCACCGCAGATACCACCCATGTGGTGCCAGCCTGGGTGGCATGCATGACTGTCGCCACTCCCTGCCCCTGCATGCGGGTGGACCTGTCTGGGCGGCAGATGGTTGCCTGCACCGGGCTGCCCTTCGACCGCCCGGCCCCTTGGCTGCTCCTCCTCCACCTGCTGTACCAGGACAGCTGTGTTGTGCGCACCAGTTAGTTTCCCAGGTGCCTCATCGCTAAAGTGCCCAAAAGTCAGTGTCTCTGCGATGGTGGAGACTGTAGGAGATAGCAGTGGCGTAATGGCGTGCTCCTCATCTGACCTGAAGTTTGGGGTCCCTTGGAGTGGTGATTCCTGTCCATCCGTCCCCTGTGTGTGTGTGTCGTGTGCGTTAGTGTCATGTGCCTCGGTGTCCTGTGTGTTAGGGTCCTGTGTGTCGGTGTCCAGGGTGTCAGTGCCCTGCGTCGGCTGCGACGGGGACCTGTTGCTGTGGCTGCCCTCCTCGTCGCTGGGTGTGGCCCACCTGCATCGCCGCACTCGCACTAGATGTGGGCGGCGTCCGCCTGGTGCTCTGGGTCTGCCCCTGGCTCGTGACCGCCATGGAACGTCCTGGGGGCGTCGTCCGCCTGGTGCTCCGGGTCTGCCCCTGGCTCGTGACCACCATGGAAAGTCCTGGGGGCGTTGTATGCCTGATGGGCCCGGTCTGTCCCCCCTTCCCCCATATCCCCCTCCCCCCAAATCCGCCCTCCCCCATATCCCCCCTCCCCCATCTCCCCCCTGCCCCCATATCCCCCTTCTCCCATATCCGGGTGGATATGGGGAAAGGGGGATATGGGTGACGGGGGATATGGGGAAAGGGGATATGGGGAAGTGGGGATATGGGGGAAGGAGGGATTTGGGGAAGGGGGGTATGGGGAAGGGGGATATGGGCAAAGTGGGGATATGGGGGATGGGGGATATGGGGAAAGGGAATATGGGGAAGGGGGATTTGGGGAAGGGGGTTATGGGGAAGGGGATATGGGGGAAGGGGCTATGGGGGAAAGGGGATATTGGGGAAGGGGGATATGGGGGAAGGGGTTATGGTGAAGGGGATATGGGGAAGGGGATATGGGGAAGGGGATATTGGGGAAGGGGGGATATGGGGAAGGAGGGATAAAGGGGAAGGGTATATGGGGGAAGGGGGGATATGGGGGAAGGTGTATATTGGGAAGGGGATATGGGAAGGGGGGATATGGGGAAGGGGGATATGGGGGGATGGGGAAGGGGATATGGGGAAGGGGGATATAGCGGAAGGGGGTTATGGGGGAAGGGGATATGGGGGAAGGGGGATATGGGGGATATGGGGAATATGGGGAACAGGGGATATGGGAAAGGGGGGATGGGGAAGGGGGAAGGGGAAAGGTGGGGTTGGCAGTGGGGGGTCTCACTTGGTGCTGCACGGCGGGCGGCCTTTTTGACGGGTCTCCAGGAAGGGGGTGCCTTTTGTGCACTGACGCCGCGTGCCGTCAATGACAGGAGACGCCGTCGCGAATGGCGTCACGCGCTACTAGCCCATTCCCGGCCAGAGAATTCGCGACATTTCGGGGGGCCCAACGCCAGAGTGATTCTCGTTGTTTTTGGCGCCGGGTTCAGGCCATTGCGCTGATTCACAGAGAATCCCTATTTTCAATCCTACAGGCAGGCAGAGAAGACTGCGTGATCTCTCTGTGAAAAACAAGCTTTTGCGCAAGGAGTTGTTCTAACGTCATTTACATAAAACTGATCATTTAAATTAAGCTCTTGCACAGAATACGTGGGAGGGCGTTGGTGGTATGGAAATTGTGCTCAATTAGTGGTGAGTCAAAGCATATTACCTCTGTACGAGTTTCAAACATAAAAATGGGAGAAGCTGCTTAGGTCTGAAGTTAATGGAATCAATATTAGAATGTACAAGGATAAGTACTTTTCTTCAAAATGAATTTAACGGTTCAAATATAATGCATTTGCAATGGATTAAAGAGATTGGATATGTTAGGGGAGAAATTCAACATTGCTTTGGCAGCTTTGTATAAAGTTGTAAAATGGACCAAATAATTATTAATTTAGCAGCGCCCCTGTGTGTACATTTGAACCACTGCAAAATTGGCCAGGGCCTTCTTTATATGTGGCCTTGGAAACTGCCTAAATTGAGTGAAACCAGCTCATTTCAATATTAAAATGAAGATTTTGGCATCTGTTCAGTTTTTCCAGATCTACAGTGGTCTAACTAGCAATCTTTAAAGAGACTTCAGAAGGTCACTGAAGAAACTGGTGGTCCAAATCTCCGAAGAGCACTACTCCTATGAAGGGACCTGGCTACATCCTCCTGCAACTGGCTGTGTAGGCAGGTTGTTCATTTGGCCAGATGATTGGTGGAAAACGGAACAAAATAAAAGTTATTGAAGTCTGTTGTTAAATTTGGCAGAGCCTACAGGCCCTGGCCTTATGGGCTTCTTTACCATTTTCAGCCATTTTCAGACTTCTCACTAACCATCCTTCCTATCCTTAAAAGTTGGATTGAGTCTCTCCTCACTGTCCATGGTCCCTGATACTCTTCCAGCGAACACAACAATCTACTTGTACTTCTTTCAACTTGGCACATACTGGGCCAGATTCTCCGATTCTGAGGCGAAGTTAGGAGGATCTGTGGCGTTTTACGTGGAAAAAATCGGCGGATCCCCCTCACCATGCTGCGACCTGTGAGGGGCTAGCAGTCACGCCATGTAAAATGCCCGGCCTTCACAAAATAAATGGCTGGAGAATGGCTGGGTCCATGGCCGCGCATGCACACGGTGACGACCTGCAGCGGTCGCGCCGTAAAACATTGTGCCGGCAGTGCCAGGGCCCGACCTGCCAGATTGTGCCCCCCTGGCCACCCCCACGCCACCCCCTGGTCACCCCCATGCGTCCTCCCATCCTCCCAGCCCTCGCGGAAGCTCCCCCCCCCCCCCATGGCCAACAGCACGGTTCCCGCCCGACTGTGGCGGTGCTGGACACCATCCGCAGCCGCCACCAAGGGTTCCCGCATGGCTGAGACCATGAGTGAACCGCGCCATCGTGAACTCGGCCTATCGGGGGCGGAGCATCGGGGAAGGCCTTCAGGTCACGTGCTGAAGCCATCCCAACGGCGTGCGGCGCGATGATGCCATTTTGGAGGGGGTGGCGCATACATATTCTGCGTCAAACAGGTGGCATCTCCGATTTCGGCGTAAAAAGGGATTCTCTGCCTTATCGGCGATTACGAAATCGGGGTTGGGGAATGGGGAATCTCACTCACATATTCGCTGCGCACAATGCCTCCTGTTTTACATTGGGATGACCAATGCAGATTAGTGATCGCTTTGAGGAACACCTCCACAAGCATGACCCAAATTTCCAGTCATCTGCATTTTAATTCTCCACCTTACTGTGATCATAACCTCTCGTCCTCAGCCCCCTGCAATGTTTCAATAAAGCTCGAAGCAAGGTTGAGAAACAGCACCTCATCTTTTGATTAGGCACTTTACTGAGCCTTCTGCACTCAATATTGAATTCAACAATTTCGGACTGTAACCTCTGCCCCTATCTAGTTTCCATTTTCCTTTACAAGTTCTACTGTTACTGTCTTGTTTTTCTCTTTCTTTGCTTTTGGGTGGCAGCTGTACATCATTCTGCCATTCATCCTTCCCTTAGTCACATCATCTCCAGGACATGATGGTTTCCACCACAGTGCATTAAAAGAAGTAGGTAAGAAAATTGTAGGTACACTAACCATGATCTTGAAGAGCTACCTTGATTCAAGAATTGTCCCCTTGAATTGAAAGATTGCCAATGTCACAGCATTAATAAAGTAGGAATTTTACAGCATATTTGACTTACATCTGTTGCGGGTAAATTACTAGGCTAAGTTGTTCAGCAAATTAACACTTGGATAAACATGAATTGATATCAGAAAGACTGAGCCTGGATTTGTAATGTGTAAACCATGTCCAATGAACTTAAGTTGAATTTTTTGAGGAGGTAACTGACGTGGTAGATGGAGGGGTGTCATGTGGATTTCCAGAAGGCATTCATAAGGTTCCACATGAGACACGGTTAATAAAAATGAGACTACCATAGACAATGAGCATTTCCATTGATGTGGGCAGGGAATAGGTTAAGAGGTGGCAGACAGAGAGCAGGGATAAGTTGGAATGTACTCCAATTGACAGGATGTAACAAGTAGTGTCCCCTAGGGAGTTGCACTCAGATTTTCATTACATTCAGATCTGTGAAGGAGAGAACCATATAAACAAGTTTGGTGATTGTGCCAACTTAGGTGATACAGTAAGTATTGCAGATGCAAATGTAAAATTGCAAAGAGAAGTTGATGGATTGAATGAATGGACTAAACAGCAAATAGAGTTTTGTGTCGTGAAGTATGAGGTCATCAACTTTGGACCTAAAGAAAGATAGAACAGATATTTTCTAAATGGTGAAAAGTATGGAACTATTGTGAGATTTACAGACCAAAGTACAGAAATCATTGAAAGTTAGTAGACTGGTACAAAAACAATTAAAAAGGCCAATGGAATGTTGATTTTATCACAATGGGGCAGAACATGAAAGGGTGGAAGTTGCATAAAAAGTTCAGGTTAGATATCCTTCACTTCTGGGAACCTCATTTCAGGAAGAATATATTGGCCTTAGATGGGATGCAGTTCAGATTCACCAGGGTGATAGAATAAGAATAGGAATAACCTTTATTAGCATCACAAGTAGACTTACATTAACACTGTAATGAAGTTACTGTGAGAATCCCCTCGTCACCACACTCCGGTCCGGCCTGTTCAGGTACAGTGAGGGAGAATTCAGAATGTCCAATTCACCGAACAAGCATGTCTTTCGGGACTTGTGGGAGGAAACCAGAGCACCCGGAGGAAACCCACGCTGACACAGGGAGAACATGCAGACTCCACACAGACAGTGACCCAAGCCGGGAATCGAACTGGGGTCCCTGGCGCTGTGAAGCAACAGTGCTAACTGCTGTGCTACCGGAAAAGATTAGATAATGAGGAGCAGTTGCGTAGCATACACTAGTATTGTGTTAAATGTAGAAGATTAAAGGTAATCTAATTTAGATGTCAAATGCAATTAAAGAAGTTGACAGGGTCAGTAAAAAATCAAACTATTTCCCCTAGTGGAGGATTTCAGAACAAGGGGGCAGTTCGACCATTTTTCCCTTCCCAACAGCACTTATATACATACACCACATGGACTGGAGTGGTTCAAGTAGCGACTCACCGCTGCCTTCTCAAAGGCAATTAGGGACTGCCAATAAATGCTGGCCAAGCCAGCGACGCTCGCATCTGTGAAAGAATGATAGTCATTCAGTAGTGATGCAAAAAAAATCAATTGAAAATGTCAAAACTGATAGACTATTTTTAAGGCAAGGGTATTAAGTGTTTTGGATTTGAGGCAGGTCAATGGAGCAAAGATACAGATCAATCATGATCTAATAGAGTGAAAGAACTATTTCAATACACTGAATGGCCTACACTTGTATTCCAAAGGCTGAGATGACACAATTCTTTCACTGCCTTCCTGAAGAACTGCAGCCTCCAAGAACAGTTTTACTCTGACATGCTGCGATAACTTTGCTTCAACCTGTAGACACAGCTTCATTATGCAAGCAGCTCTGTCTACCAACTCATCTTTCATATTGTTCCCCCCTCATCATCATCAACTTCCAAATAACATAATTGAGGAATGATGATTGTAATCCTTACTCTATAATTCTAACTACATAAAATCAAATTTTAACAATAACTCTTCATCAAAAACTTTGAAAAATAGCAAGGCAAAAAAACCTCAAAAATACTCAAATCTAAAAATAAATCTCCACACAAGGGGCTTATTAACAAGTCAACAAGTCATGGAATTAAGGGGCAAGTGGCGGTTTGAATGGAAGATTGGCTCATTCACAGGAAGTAAAAGGTGATAATGGATGGATATTTTTCAGACAGGAAAGTGGTTTGTATCAGTGTTCCTCAAGGGTCTGTTTTAGGTTCATTACTCTTCTTATTTTTTATGTATGACCAAGACTCAAATGAGGGAGCACATTATACATTTGTAGATAATATGAAACTTGACAAAGTAGTCAATAATGTGGAAGGGAAATTAACATAAATGAAATACTGCTGAAATATTCTGGGGTTGGTTTAGCTCACAAGGCTAAATCGCTGGCTTTTAAAGCAGGCCAGCAGCACGGTTCGATTCCCGTACCAGCCTCCCCGGACAGGCGCCAGAATGTGGCGACTAGGGGCTTTTAACAGTAACTTAATTGAAGCCTACTCGTGACAATAAACGATTTTCATTTTCATTTTATTTTTCATATTCTGGTTTCAGCCTTATTATGAAAACACATTGAGCTCCGAAAGGTAACAAAGCCAAGGGCAAGAACATACGTACCACGTATTTCATTGTACTTTCCAAGGTCTATTTAATATAAACATGCATGTTTACTTCAGATTATAAAAACATGCTGTCTTCAATCGAATCTCAGAGTGCAGTGCCTTGGCTTTGCAGCTGAAACACTCTCTCTCCGCAAATATATTTGTGTAAATAAAGTTCCTTAAATCGAACCTCGAGGAATTTGTCTTTATTATGATTTCCACGACAGCTAATGATGAGGATAGTTATAGGCTCCAGAATGATAGAGACGGAGACGAATAGTGAAATGGGCAGAAGCAGAAATTAATTTTGGGTTGACTAATAGGGAATGACCAATGTATTTACATTCTAGGATTTAGAGAAATGCAGGTGAACACAGAGACCGCGGCGGTGTCCATATGCACAAATCCTTGAAGTCGACTAAAAAAAACACATGGGTAATTTAGATCTATAACGAGAGGAATATAATATAAAGACAAAGATAATCATGCTAGATCTTTATAAATCATTGATTAGGCCTCAGCCAGACAAACTTAGACACTGCACTTTAGGAAAAATGTAAGCGCTTAGAAAGTGTGTGTAGGTAGATTACGAGGAAGTTACTAAGGGGAATGACTTCAGTTATGGGGAGAGATGGCAAAAGTAGGAACTATTCTCTTTGGAAAAGAGGAGGTTAAGTGATGAATTAATAGTGGTTTTCAAGATGATGAGACATTTTGATCATTTAGAAAGATGTAGCAAATCAAAGAGTAGAGAGAGACAAGGCAAGACAGAAAAGGAAATGATTAACAGATTCAGACAGAAAGGAATAGTGTTATAACCCATATGAGACCTGCGGGGTTGGAGCAATTAGTCTCCCCATGAATCTCGCCGAACAAGGGGACAGCACGGTAGCATTGTGGATAACACAATTACTTCACAGCTCCAGGGTCCCAGGTTCGATTCCAGCTTGGGTCACTGTCTGTGCGGAGTCTACACATCCTCCCCATGTGTGCGTGGGTTTCCTCCGGGTGCTCCGATTTCCTCCCACAGGCCAAAGATGTGCAGGTTAGGTGGGTTGGCCATGATAAATTGCCCTTAGTGTCCAAAATAGCCCTTAGTGTTGTGTGGGGTTACTGGGTTATGGGGATAGGGTGGAGGTGTTGACCTTAGGTAGGGTGCTCTTTCCAAGAGCCGGTGCAGACTCGATGGGCTGAATGGCCTCCTTCTGCACTGTAAATTCTATGATAATTGCGGCGAGGACCCAGGTTCGATCTCGGCACTGGGTCACTGTGGAGTTTGCACATTCTCCCTGTGTCTGCTTGGGTCTCACCCCCATAGCCCATAGATGTGCAAGTTAGGTGGATTGGCCACGCTAAATTGCCCCTAAATTGGAAAAGAAAAAAATTGGGTGCTCTAAATTTTCTTTAAAAGTATCTCGCCAAATACGAGCTCCCCCGCTAAGGGGCGGGGAGCCCGAGTTCATTCATGATTTTTTTTTAAAAGTGTTTTTATTGGCATTTCATTATTTACATTAGTGTATACGGAACATACTGGGAAAAACATAGTAATACAGTAACGAAGAAAGACAGAACAATAAACTAATCATAAAATACAGAGAATGGAAAAAGAGAAAAAAAACCAAATGGGATCAGTTAATGGGTTAATATACAAAAATCGATACATTTATTACAACCAAGAATAACCTGTGATCTATTTACACTGTCTCAATTGGTTACGGTGAAGAACTAGACAGATGGTTCTAATCTCTGAGCCTCTTTCGTTTTCAGTGTTTCCTGGGCCACCCTATGTTGCCCCATTTCCCCCCATTTCCCCATTTCTTCTCTATGGTGTGAGTGTTCCCCCCCTCTCTCTGGTTATTCCTCCTCCATCCCCACTGCTCCTTCCCGCCTTTCTTGCTCCCACCCTCCCCCTCTATCTGATTCCCCCCCTACCCGCAGTCACTGGTTACAAACAGGTCTTCAAACAGGCTGGTGTATTTTTCCCAAGTATGGTAGACTCTTTCATCAGATCCCCTGATTGCAAATTTTATTTTTTTCCCACTTTAGGAACTCGGCTAGGTCGGAGAGCCAGTCTGAGACTCTGGGTGGTGCAGCTGACTTCCATCTGAGCAGAAGCCTCCGTCGAATGTGAAGAGTTCTGGATGCTCCGATACCCTGAAGACCGTCACAAACAGGCGTGGCTCCATCTTCCCCCCACCCACCCTGGACATTCATGATTAAGATCAATATAAAGTCAGCCAGGTATGGAATCGACAGAGCAGATCGAGTTGGGATCTGATGTATATTGTAAATATCATTGCTGTGCAATAAACCAAATTTTCTTTTACAAACTTGGTCTGGACCCTTTTGTGGACGACAAAAGGGAGCACATTTCTACGAGTAAAACAGCAGTCAAGACCAGAGGTTACAAAAATAATAAAATGGCAAACTATCTGAAAGCACGTAATATTCAAAACAAAACAGATAAACTGTTAGTACAAATAGAAATATGTAAGGTAAGGTAAAGTTGCCATAGTCCCAGATGACCATAGGCTGGTTTCCCCTTGAGGGGGAGAACTGACAGGTGGCGATTTAACCCGAGGGTCACTGCACCTCAGGCAAGGGGCAAGGTTGAGAAGGCGGGGCCTTCATGAATAACTTTAGCTGGTATGGGAATTGAACCCATGCTATAGGTGCGATCTGACAGCCATTATAAAGACCTGGCTACAGGATGACATAGATTGGGACATTAATATTGGAGGGTACATGATTTTTAGGAGGGCAGGAAGTTGGGAAATCGTCACTGGGGTAGGCGGTCAGGGAAAATATAATTGGGGACAGACAGTCAGGGAGTTAGACAATTGCGGGGTCGTACAGTAAAGGGGGGTGGCCAGCCAGTCTGGGAGGGGGACCAGACAGTCGATGGGGGGAGGAACAGTCATCAGGGCAGCGGAGGTCGGGAGGAGTTGGGTCTGTGGTGTAGTCAGGGGTTTTAGGGTGTATTTGGGGAAGGGGCGTGCAGGAGACTCGTGAGGGGGAAATCAGGGTTGGGGTGAGTCCTGTAGGTGGAGGTGGTAGTTGGGGAGTTCCCCCTGGGGGTCCAGGGATTGGAGGGAGTCCCATGAAGGGGAATTTCAATGGAGGTGGGTAATCACTGATTGGGAGAGTCCTGTTGGGGAAGCGATTGGGGCGATTCCTGTAGGGGCGCAGAGTAGGGGTCATGGGGGTGGGGGGGGGGGTGGGAGTCCATTGGGGTTTCAGGGGTATGGGGGGAATCCCATGGTTCTCAACAATAGCTACCCAGAAACTAGACGTGGTTTTAATTTTTCTAATTTTTTTGGGAGTAACTATTGATGCAAGACATCAGAACCACCTAAAGTTTGCAATTTAAGTCACATTTCTGGATGGTTTCCAGTGTAGGGAAATTGCCCAACAAAAGCTTGCAATTCCTGGATAATTGCCATGCCAACCTTACCTGGGAGCATCCAGAGAGGAGGAGGGAGGGGGTCTTCCCTCGCACATCGTTGGGCACCTCCCAGTTACACTACCCTGAAGCTCAGAAGTTACAGTATTTCTCCAAAAAGATTCCATGTTTTCTGAGAGCTTAATTAAACTTTAGTACTCACTGTCTGCCCTGATATTGGGCTTGATCAGTTCAATGCGCTAAACAATGGTCAAATGCGCAGCCCTGGCAATAAATGGCCATTGTCAAAACTGACCAGTACTCTCTTCCCCCATGGCCTTCAGCAACTTTAACCAGAACAGTGATTTCACTCATGTCCAAATCAAGTCAGTGTGCGGTCTACTTGACATTGGAGAGACTAAACGCAGACTGGGTGACCGCTTTGCAGAACACCTCCGGTCTGTCCCCAAGCAGGTCCCAGACCTTCCTGTCACTTTCCATTTCAACTCACCGTCCTGCCCTCACATCCACATGTCTGTAATTGGCCTGAAGCAATGTTCCAGTGAAGCCCAGCGCAAACTGGAGGAACAGCACCTCTTCTTCTAATTAAGCACGTAACAGCCTTCCTGACTTAACATTGAGTTCAACAACTTCCGACTGTGAACTCTCTCCAATACCCCCACCCCATTTTTATTTCTATCAATTTATTTTCATTTCTTCCATTGATTTGTTTTCCCCTCACCATTGTTCCCCCCTCCCCCCCCCCCCCCCCCCCCCCCCCACAGGAGAGTCATAAAGTCATAGAATTGACGACAGAAAGACAGGCCCTTCGGCCCATGGATGGCCCATAACCACTGGCAGTGGCAGTAGACCAAGGGGACGAGCCCGAACTTAGAAGACTAACCGCCGCTGAGCAGAGGGCGTTGGAGCTAGCCGGGGAGGTGGGAGAGAGGGCTATCTCTCAGATGGAAGTTGGCATGGGTCAGCCAAGTGAGGCCCTAATGCATGGTGAAGTCCCATAGCAGGTGAGTCACCCCTCTACCCACTGCACCCCTACCCAGGTTCTCACCATGTATCTTGACTTGCAAGATCACCATCTGACCTACCTGGCCCGTCCGACCTACCCCGCTCCCAGCCACCACCACATGGAACATCCCGGAGCACTAGTCCGGAGAAGACACCATCCACCATCGCAGAAACTATCACCTTGGTGGGGCATTTTAGTGAAGAAGCTCTTGGGACACTCTGATGAAAAAGTCACACATGCCATGGGACATCAGCTCGAGGTAGCACCTCCCGATGGAGCGGGCAGTTGGAGGGCCGCCTGATCCCAGAAGTTAGCTTTTGCCCAGACAGGTTTTGTGCTTCTGGCAAAAACGATCCCATCAACGGTGGAGATACAAGCGCAGAGCCAGGGGGCTGAATTCTCCAATTTGGAGACTAAAGGGGGTTTTCCCAGTAACTTCATTGAAGCCTACTTGTGATAATAAGCGATTATTATTATGTCCCCACGACGGCATGGGAACGAGGAAAAAGGACGCAAAATGGCCACCGATTCCCCGTTTTGCTGGGGCTGGCAGGGAGGCAGCGTAGAGCACCTGGCTCTAGCTGCCGATACGGCCTGCAGAATTGCCAGGTCCATGGCTGTGCATCTGCACAGTGGCAGCCTGCAGATGCCGTGCTGTGCTTAATGGCGGATGCAGCTCGTGGACCCGGCCCGTGAAATAGCAGTCCCCTTCAGCCGGCTCACGCACACCGGACCACCCTCCCCACAGTGCCCCCAACCCTGAATAATGTCCCCCCCTAAATGCAGATCATCTCTTCCCCGACTGCGGCGGTGTTGGACTGAGTCGGCAGCTGCTACGCCGAGTTCCCGACTAGTGAGACCATGAGAGACCAACGGCATCGGGAGCTCGGCTGGTCAGGGATGGAGCATCGTGGGGCGGGCCTCAGCCAACGTAAGGAGGCCGTGAATACGTCATGTGGTGTAATCTGAGTACCCTGATTTTTAGGGGGCGAAGCATCGCCGCCGCCCCCGATTTCGGCGTCGTCTGGGATTCTCCGCCCCATCGCCAAACTCGATTTCGGAGTAAGGGATGGGAGAATCCAGCCCAAGGTCTACAGGAGGAGGTGTCAGCAACTTTCAAGCACCTGCAAGCGCAGTTGGAGAAGTCCAATCGCCTTCAGGTGCAGGGGATGGTGCAAACAATGCATGGTACCCAGAGCAACCCTGAACGAGTGGCATCCCCGGTCGAAACCTTGGGTGAGAAAGTTGCTGCCGTATGTCAAGATGTCCAAAGCTTGGGGCATGTTGTGCGGTCCATGGCTGAGGCTCAGGACAGGAGAGCCCAGTTAAAGGCAGCCAATTACCGGGCCCACATGGACATTGCTGCGGCGCTCCAGTGTGTGGCCCGGCCACAAAGGGTCATGGCTGAGGGCGTCGAGAGCATGGGCCAGGCGCTGGTTGACCTGAGCCTGTCACAGAGGGACATGGGCCAGTCACAGAGAGACATAACGTAGGTGCTGAGGCACATGAGCGAAGTGCTGAGGGGCATGATTGAGGTGCAGACGCACATCTCGCACTTGCTGAGGGACGTGTCACAGTCTCTGTGCTCCATGGCTGTGGGCATCAGGATGTAAATTAAGGAAGTTAGACAGCAGTTAAGTTAGCCCGGGTGCAGCACGTAGCATAGAGGTAGGTGTCAGAACACAACAATTGTTTATGGTCACAATTAAATATCTTTGCACTAACATTCCGACCTGCCTCAATCTTCTGTCTGAATAGTGTGAGGGATGGGCTGGGTGGAGGGGTGTGGGAGATTGGTGGCGGGGATGTGGGTGTAGGAGGATGGCATGGGGCAGGGCCCCCTGGGCTACTGAACGTTCCACCTGGGACATCCTCCAACGTACTAGGGAATGGGGCAAGGAGTGTGAGTGCATCATGTAAGACAGCTTACCCAGTGAGTGACCCATCACCGTGCACGCTCCCCATACCAACCATCCCCCACCCACCCCATGAAATCTGTGAGATGGAATGGCCAGAACACATGTAGGGATGACCCGGGCGGACAATGGAATGTTATACAAAAGGCAGGAGTCAGACTTTGTCAAACGGTGAGCAGCACCAGAGCTCAACTCACAGCGAGTCGTCATCATCCTCCCTGCCATGGACAAGACCCGCTGAGACTTCCAACAAAGGGCCAGCTCCTGTGGCGATGCTGGTGGAAACCTCAGGGGATGGAGGGTCTGGGGTAGGGGCTGAGGTATGGGGAGGTGGGACAGGAGAGGTTGCGAGTGGCCATGGGGAGGATGAGCTACCGATGGCTAGGCCCCTATTCGGTGAACCTGGAGGTGATGAGATTGTCCCGTGTGCAGTGGCCGTGGTACATATGTTGGGCGTACTCCTGTGCCTGTTGTGATTCCAGGCCTAGGTCCTCCCGCCTCCTCCTTGTCCGATGAGGCCTGGCATTTTTCCTCCTCCTCTTCCAGCATGTCCCCCCTCTTATGCACAATGCTGTGCAGGATGCAGCAGGCTACCAAAACGTGGGAGACCCTCGTGGGGCCCCGATATTGTAAGGTCCTACTGGAGCGGATCAGGCTTCTTTAGCATGCTGCTGCACTTTTTGATGATGCTCCTGGTTACTCCATGGGCGCCGTTGTAATGGTTCTCTATGTTTGTCCGGGGCCTCTGGTCGGCATCATTAGCCACAACCGCAGCAGAAAGCCCTTGTCGCGCAAGAGCCAACCTCGAAGGTGCCGGGAACTGACGAGTGCGGCAGAATCTACAAGTTGTGCGTATTGCCCAGATATCGGGTGCAGACATGCATGATGCGCAGTCGGAGGTCACACACCAACTGCACATTCTGGGAGTGGATGACCATTGGATCCCACTGTCATCATGTACCTTCCCAGTGGGGACAGTTCAAACCGACTCCGCAAACACTGCTCAGAACCTTTTTGTCTCCATGAACAATTTTAGATGGACAGGCTGAAGACACAGTGAGAATATTAGGAAATTGTGTATTGGCTGATAAGCTTCTGATTGAAATGGAATCTAATATTACAATTACATACTCGCACCTCTTTTCTCCAACAGCTTGTAAAGTCCACCATAACACTTTAAAAATAAATTTTGAGTACCCAATTCTTTTTTTTCCAATTGAAGGGTAATTTAGCACGGCCAATCTGTCTACCCTGCACATCTTTTGGGTTGTGGGGGCGAGACCCACACAGATATGGGGAGAATGTACAAACTCCACATGGACAGTGACCCAGGTCCGAGATCAAACCCAGGTCCTTAGCGCCGTGAGACAGCAGTGCTAACCACTGCACCGCCATGCCACATAGTCCACCATAACACGAACCAAGGCTTTGTGCACACTATAAGAAGGGGAGACTTCTCGTGACTTTGACTTCTGGCTGAATTTTTAGCCCTACAGCATCTGTTCCACTCCAATGCCACCAATTATAACAACAAGACAATTTCGTGAAAAAAATCAATGGACTTCAGCAGGACTTGAAGAACCTAGCAAAAAACAAACCTGTCATGCGACAACTACATGAAGTCCTTTCACAGGAATTCCAGGAATAGCAAAGCATTGAAGTGTAATGTACAAAACCTTATGCCAATCATTAAGCCAGGAAGTTGCTTCAACCTTTCAAAAATTCATTCATGGGATGTAGGTACTGCATTACTGCCTTGAGAAGGTGGTGAGCTGCCATCTTGAAGCATGTTCATGGTTGAACTGAGACAAAAGGGGATATTCTTTCACGCAACAGATAGTGGAAATCCCCCTAACGATTGGATGTAAGGTTAATTGAAATATTGAAGACAATGATTGATAGCGTTTTGATAGGCAAGTGTATCAAGTGATATGGAACAAAGGCAGGTAAATGGAGTTGAGGTACAGATCAGTCATGATCTAACTGATGGTATGTTGCCTCCCTGGTACAAGGGTCAAGGATGTCTCGGAGCTGCTGCAGGACATTCTGGGGGGGGAGGGTGAAGAGCCAGCTGTCGTGGTGCACATAGGTACCAACAATATAGGTAAAAAGCGGGACGAGGTCCTACAAGCTGAATTCAGGGAGTTAGGAGTTAAACTAAAAAGTAGGACCTCAAAGGTAGTAATCTCAGCATTTGAGTCAAAATTGACAAAAGTTATGTGTCTTGGCAAAGGTGGCATCCTGAATGAAGTACACATAAGTGTGCTTTACCTGAATGCTCGTAGTATTCGGAATAAGGTAAATGAGTTGATGGCGCAAATCATCGTGAATGACTATGATTTAGTGGCCATTACTGAAACATGGTTAAAGGATGGTCAAGACTGGGAGTTAAATATCCAAGGGTATCAAACTATTCAGAAGGACAGAGTGGATGTTATGGGAGGTGGTGTAGCTCTGTTATTTAAGAATGACATCCGGGCAATAGTAAGGGATGACATCGATGCTATGGAGGATAAGGTTGAATCCATTTGGGTGGAAATCAGGAATAGTGAGGCGAAAAAGTCATTGATAGGAGTAGTCTATAGGCCACCAAATAGTAACATTATGGTGGGGCAGGCAATAAACAAAGAAATAACTGATGCATGTAGAAATGGTACAGCAGTTATCATGGGGGATTTTAATCTACATGTCGATTGGTTTAACCAGGTCGGTCAAGGCAGCCTTGAGAAGGAGTTTATAGAATGTATCCGTGATAGTTTCCTAGAACAGTATGTAATGGAACCTACGAGGGAACAAGCGGTCCTAGATCTGGTCCTGTGTAATGAGACAGGATTGATTAATGATCTCATAGTTAGGGATCCTCTCGAGAGGAGCGATGACAATATGGTGGAATTTAAAATACAGATGGAGGGTGAGAAGGTAAAATCAAGTCACTCAGTTGCACTGAATGAAGTACTTCAGCATGACTGAATAATAGACTCATAGAATCCCTACAATGCAGAAGAATGCCGTTTTACCCATTGAGTCTGCACCGACCCTTGGAAGGAGCACCTTACCAAGACCCACGCGCACACCCTGTCCCTGTAACCCAGTATCTCCACCTGACCCTTTGGAGACTAAGGGACAATTTAGCATGGTCAATCCACCTAGCCACATCTTTGAGCTGTGGGAAGAAACAGGAGCACCCGTGCAGACACGGGGAGAAAGTGCAAACTCCACAGAGTCACCCAAGGCCGAATTGAACCCGGGTCCCTGGTACTGTGAGGCCGCAGTGCTAGCCACTGTGCCACCCTGTTCTTTTACTTAGAATATTACAATTTTAGTCAAATCGATAAACATATCAAAAGCTTCCTTCACTGTTGCTGGGTCAAATACCAGGAAATCGCTTCCTAAGTACTGTGGGTATACACTGCAGTGGTTTCAAAAGGCAGCTCCTCACCACCTTTAGGAAAATCAGAGAGGAGATTTACCAGGATGTTGCCTGGTATGGAGGGACGATCTTACGAGGAAAGGCTGAGGGACTTGAGGCTGTTTTCGTTAGAGAGAAGAAGGTTAAGAGGTGACTTAATTGAGGCATACAAGATGATCAGAGGATTAGATAGGGTGGACATTGAGAGCCTTTTTCCTTGGATGGTGATGTCTAGCATGAGGGGACATAGCTTTAAATTGAGGGGAGATAGATATAGGACAGATGTCAGAGGTAGGTTCTTTACTCAGAGAGTAGTATGGGCGTGGAATGCCCTGCCTGCAATAGTAGTGGACGCGCCAACACTAAACGCATTCAAATGGTCATTGGATAGGCATATGGACGATAAGGGAATAGCGTGGATGGGCTTTAGAGGGGTTTTACAGGTCGGCGAAACTTCGAGGACCGAAGGGCCTGTACTGCATTGTAATGTTCTATGTTCTACGTTCTATTAAAAACACTAGTTTTTTTGTGCTTAAACAAAGTAGATTACAATGGGGTGAGAGAAGAGCTAGCTAAGGTAGTCTGGGAGCAAAGACTTTATGGTGAAACAGTTGAGGAACAGTGGAGAACCTTCCAAGCGATTTTTCACAGTGTTCAGCAAAGGTTTATACCAGGGGTGGGCAAACTTTTCCGTGCAAGGGCCGCATTCAGAAATTCACAATTCACAAAGGGCCGCATAGTATATTAAGTAAAATAATTACTTCACCCGGTTATGATTCTGGGCGCCTCATATAGAACATAGAAAAGTACAGCACAGAACAGGCCCTTCGGCCCTCGACGTTGTGCCAAGCAATGATCACCCTACTCAAGTCAACGTATCCACCCTATGCCAGTAAGTAACCCAACAGCCCCCCCACCCATTAACCTTTTAAAAAAAAAAATAAATAAATAAATTTTTTTTTTTTTTTTTTTAATGACTTGGTGGGCCGCAGAAATACCTTTGGCGGGCCGCATGCGGCCCGCGGGCCGTAGTTTGCCCACCCCTGGTTTATACCAACAAAAAGGAAGGACGGTAGAAAGAGGGGAAATCGACCGTGGATATCTGAGAAAATGAGGGAGAGTATCAAATTGAAGGAAAAAGCATACAAAGTGGCAAAGATTAGTGAGAGACTAGAGGACTGGGAAATATTTAGGGGGCAACAGAAAGCTACTAAAAAAGCTATAAAGAAGTGTAAGATAGATTATGAGAGTAAACTTGCTCAGAATATAAAAACAGATAGTAAAAGTTTCTACAAATATATAAAACAAAAAAGAGTGGCTGAGGTAAATATTGGTCCTTTAGCGGATGAGAAGGGAGATTTAATAATGGGAGATGAGGAAATGGCTGAGGAACTGAACAAGTTTTTTGGGTCAGTCTTCACAGTGGACATGCCAGTGACTGATAGAAATGAGGCTTGAGATGATTGTTATCACTAAGGAGGTAGTGATGGGCAAGCTAATGGGGCTAAAGGTAGACAAGTCTCCTGGCCCTGATGGAATGCATCCCAGAGTGCTAAAAGAGATGGCTAGGGAAATTGCAAATGCACTAGTGATAATTTACCAAAATTCACTAGACTCTGGGGTGGCGCCGGCAGATTGGAAATTGGCAAACGTGACACCACTGTTTAAAAAAGAAGGTAGGCAGAAAGCGGGTAAATATAGGCCAGTGAGCTTAACTTCAGTAGTCGGGAAGATGCTGGAATCTATCATCAAGGAAGAAATAGCGAGGCATCTGGATGGAAATTGTCCCATTGGGCAGATGCAGCATGGGTTCATAAAGGGCAGGTCACGCCTAACTAATTTAGTGGAATTTTTTGAGGACATTATCAGCGCGGTAGATAATGGTGAGCCAATGGATGTGGTATATCTGGATTTCCAGAAAGACTTTGACAAGGTGCCACACAAAAGGTTGCACAAAAGATAAAGATGCATGGCATTAAGGGTAAAGTAGTAGCATGGCTAGAGGATTGGTTAATTAATAGAAAACAAAAAGTGAGGATTAATGGGTGTTTCTCTGGTTGGCAATCAGTAGCTAGCGGTGTTCCTCAGGGATCAGTGTTGGGCCCACAATTGTTCATAATTTATGTGGATGATTTGGAGTTGGGGACCAAGTGCAATGTGTCCAAGTTTGCGGACGACACTAAGATGAGTGGTAAAGCAAAAAGTGCAGAGGATAACGGAAGTCTGCAGAGGGATTTGGATAGGTTAAGTGAATGGGCTAGGGTCTGGCAGATGGAATACAATGTTGGCAAATGTGAGGTTATCCATTTTGGTAGGAATAACAGCAAAGGGGATTATTATTTAAATGATAAAATATTAAAACATGCTACTGTGCAGAGAGACCTGGGTGTGCTTGTGCATGAGTCGTAAAAAGTTGGTTTACAGGTGCAACAGGTGATTAAGAAGGCAAATGGAATTTTATCCATCATTGCTAGAGGGATGGAGTTTAAGACTGGGGAGGTTATGCTACAATTGTATAAGGTGTTAGTGAGGTCACACCTGGAGTATTGTGTTCAGTTTTGGTCTCCTTACCTGAGAAAGAACGTACTGGCGCTGGAGGGTGTGCAGAGGAGATTCACGAGGTTAATCCCAGAGCTGAAGGGGTTGGATCATGAGGAGAGGTTGAGTAGCCTGGGACTGTACTCGTTGGAATTTAGAAGGATGAGGGGGGATCTTATAGAAACATTTAAAATTATGAAGGGAATAGATTGGATAGATGTGGGCAGGTTCTTTCCACTGGCGGGTGAAAGCAGATCTAGGGGGCATAGCCTCAAAATAAGGGGAAGTAGACTTAGGACTGAGTTTAGGAGGAACTTCTTCACCCAAAGGGTTGTGAATCTATGGAATTCCTTGCCCAGTGAGGAGGTTGAGGCTCCTTCATTAAATGTTTTTAAGGTAATGATCGATAGTGTTTTGAAGAATAAAGGAATTAAGGGTTATGGTGTTCGGGCTGGAAAGTGGAGCTGAGTCCACAAAAGATCAGCCATGATCTTGTGAATGCGTCTCTAATTCACTTGTCTCTCAGTCCGGGAGAAAGTCTCAAACACGTTCATGATGCAGAATATTCTTTATTACGATCGGGGCAGCTCTCTAGGTATTCCTCAGAGAGTGCCAAAGTATTGCTCAAAACATCCTTTTTTTAATAGGCATCACAGAGGCGCCTAAACGATTACAAAAGCATTTAACACAGGTTACAATGATACATAGCAAAAGGCAAATAACGATAAAGATAATAAATCCATGAAACAGATAGGTGGTCCAGGAACTAGACCACAGCCATCCCCACCAGTCGTCCGAGGAGAACTGGCGGAGTCTCTTTAACCCATCCCTAATGTGGTCCACTAGGTGAGTAATGTTCTATGAGCTAACAGGGATATAAGTACAGCACTCAGAACCCACTACAGCACATGTACCTCCCTCATTGGCGAGGAGGTAGTCTAGAGCCATGCGATTCTGTAAGGCAACCGTCCGAACAGCTATTAACTCTACGTTAAGCTCACTGAGTCCTTCCGCGGTATCATTAGCCACCTGCTCCAATATATCCCGGAGCTTGGTGACTTTTTGGAGAGATCTAATACTGCCGAACTGCGGCCAAAGGACAGTAGCTATCACCTCCCAAGGCACAAGGGACCTAGTGGTTCGGGCATGGGGATGTTTGGATAGGTCTGTATAATGGGTGATGCCCATATAGCAAGAACCCGACCAATTGTCCGGCAACCAGGGATATGCTTTATGTCCACATATAAAATAGGTATCATTGTACGAGGTCAAGTTCCCCTTGGCATCCGTCATCATGATTCTAGTCGGCTCCCCCCTCCAGGGGCCGCCACTAGTATGTTTCTATTGCTGACCAATTAAAGGTGAACAAGCCTTTTTGTGTAAGATTAGTTATGGGTGGTTGCCAAATCAAGGTCTGGTTACATTGGCTGGTACCTACCGGGTGGGTCCCATTGGCATGAAACTTTTTAAAACATATACTACCTTTTGGAAATTTAGCATACTTGGGGAGGATCAGGTAGGGCGGCTGACGGGTTACATTAAACTTCGGCCACCACCATCCTTGAAACCTGTTCATATCGAACCTGGCCGATCGCCAATCTATCATATCTTGTGTATCATTATCAGGATCGGTGCGATTACGTCGCAGAGCCCATTCTGCAACCTCCTCGATCAAATAGGAAAGAGGGACCAAGGGAATACCCCCATGGGCATGGCTGGGAACATGCGTACATATTCAACAAGAGGAGACATTCAATTTCTTTGCATAAGTATAAGACATAAACAGGAATTAATTCGCTGTCACATGGTGCGTTGCCCGCTTCCTCCTGGTAGGCGGGTGAGTATGAATAGTCTTACATTCAGGAACTCGTGGCTTGCTCTCCCCTCTACACCGGTAGTCCCACCGGCATGCGTAGCGATCGCAGGTCAGGGATCCGCGGGTAGTCAGGAAGCGAGGCTTCTGCTCGTCTTGATGAATGATGGCGGTGCAGGTATCTACTGGGGTCGCCGTCCACAAGGTCTCATCTGTGGTGCTGTTGGCACAGCTAAAGGTGTCCTCATGACAAAGGTGCAGAATTCGTCCGCCGGGCCTACATCGCTGGTCTCGAGCGGTCGCACACAGTAGTGTGCTAGCGAGGATCACTAGTAAAAAGAGCAGCTTCATCGTGGGGTCCTGCTCCTAGTCCGAGTAAGGTCGTATGTACCTAAAACTTAAAACAAGAGTTAATAATCACGAAAACTTCACTAGCTTACAGTGGTGGGTGTGAATCCACGCATTGCGTCCTTCAACTTTGACTGCTGTGGGGGTGGTTAGGAGAACTTGAAATGGTCCCTCCCAACGCGGTTCCAACCCCTTCCGTGTCCAATTGCAGATCATTGCATGATCTCCCGGTTGTACAATATCGGAGCTAGCTAAGGGTGGCACTTCCTCTTGCGTGGCACGTACTCGCAAGTGGAGACTCTTTAAGGCTTTAGTGAGGGCTATTATATAATTAGCCATTTATGTAGTCATGTGGTGGAACTGAATGTCTCGGGATGTATGACAGTCCCAGGGGGTGCGAAGGGGTCTTCCGTACAAGATTTCAGCGGGGCTCAATTGAGTCTTTCCTGCAGGGGTGGTTCTGATCTGGAAAGGTGCAACAGGTAAAAGTTTGAGCCAGGTGGCTCCAGTCTCTGCTTGCAGCTTAGCAAGTTTGGTTTTCAGAGTCTGGTTAGCTCTTTCCACTATCCCAGCTGCCTGGGGTCTGTAGGCGCAGTGTAACTGCTGTTTAATTCCCAGTTGAGTGCAGAATTCTTTATTGATCTGTCCCACAAAGTGAGGTCCATTATCAGAGCTTAAATGATAGGGAATTCCAAATCTTGGTACAATTTCACGCATAAGAACTTGTACTACAGTTGAAGCCTTATTATTTACAGTAGGATAGGCCTCTATCCATGTACTAAACACATCAACAATTACTAATACATGCTTATAACACTGGCATCTTTCCAACTAAATGTAGTCCAGTTGCAGGGTCTCAAAGGGACCCTCGGGCAAAGGTGTTTTCCCCTGCTCGCAGGGGACAGCCTTCCCAGGGTTATACTGCTGGCATATCAAGCAGCGACTGCTCATTCGTTGGCTATCTCCTGCAGTCTGGGATGCCACCAGGTTTTTAACAATATATCACCTGTAGCACGTGCACCACAGTGAGTTGCAAAGTGTCATTCGGCCACCCAGGCTGCCAAAGCATCGGGCATACATGTCTGCCCTGCTGGGGTGACCCACAGCTTAATTTCTTTATCATATGTACATCCCAATTCTTCCCATTACTTTTTATCGCTAGCAGGAGCGTCCTCCTGTAGCTGGATTACGTCAGTAATGGTCGGCATAGGTTTTTCAGAGGGAGACTTGTCTTTTGAGCTTTTAGTCTGGTTCATCATTTTAGACACTACCATGGCCTTTGAATGGGAGGTTTCTTTTGCTTGGTGGTCGGCCTGCCTATTTCCTTCATCTACTGGAGTTTTTCCCTTTTGTATGGGCAGTACACTTTATCACTGCTACCTTTTCTGGGAGCATAAGAGCTTGAAGTAACTGGGTTACTAGCTGCTGATGGGAAATTGGGGTGGCAGCGGATGTTAAGAATCCTCTGTTCTTCCATAATTATCCAAAATCATTTACGACGCCAAAGGATTATCTGGAGTCTGTATAAATATTTACTTTTTTGACTGCTCCTAGTGCGCATGCGCGTATTAGTGCGAACAATTCTGCTTGTTGGGCCGAGAATGGAGTTTCAAATGCTGATGATTCTACTGTCTCCCCACCCTGGTTAATTATAGCATATCCTGATAACCGCTCCCCCCTTTCACCGATGGAAGCACTTCCATCTTTGAACATGGTCAGGTCTGGGTCGTTAAGAGGAGCATCCAATAGGTCCTCCCTGACAGATGAATCGTCCTTTATAAGTGACATGCAATCGTGTCCAGGGTGTTCTTGCTCAAAGATCCATTCTGCATGGGACAGAGTGGCTTAATTAATCTGAAAAAATCTGAAAATTCAAAACGTAAGATTTGTAAGTTCCAATTAAAATGCATCTTCAGCTGTGTGGACTGTTCATTACTTTATCAGGATTAAAAGGTCCAGAGCTCACAGGCAATCCCAGCATGGGAGTGTCAAGACATCTTCTGGATTACACACAAAAGCTTGTTGAAAGGGTTAATTTTCTTGCAGAGACAAAAAGGGGCGTATAGTGGGTGGATAAATTGGAATTATGCCATTCGCATCTCTAAACGCTTTTTAATATTTTTTACTCAAATGGACTGGGAGTAAAAGTTGGAGTGCTGCCAAATTCCCGTTATCAAGTCTTTCAGCAAACACAATATGTTATTGAAACTCTGAGTGAACCAATTTTGCGCTACGAACAGGCGCCGGAATGTGGCGACTAGGGGCTTTTCACAGTAACTTCATTGAAGCCTACTCGTGACAATAAGTGATTTTCATTTCATTTCATATTGTGGTTCTTTCCCAGACGAGCATGATCATGGACATATTTAATTTACCCATCTGTTGTTTATAAGTAATTCTGCAATCTCATCATTAAAACATCTGCATTGTGTGACAGGTTAGTTTCACCCTATTGATGAACCATCCGTGTCAGGGAAGTTCCAACCCCGAACCAATGAAACACCGGCCCGATCATGTTTGTCATATGTATTTCAACTATCCTAACCTCCACTAAACACCATAAAACTAATATTTTCTTATTCTTACATACGTGATTTTGCACCCTGATTAAAATTCCTTGTGTATCAAAATTACCCTGGAAATGCCAATGATAGCCTTTGAAAAGAAAAAATTGTTAACTGTACTCAAACTATAATCTTTAAAGGCAATGCGTAGACAATTTGAAGCTTTAAAATAATCACAGCTCGTAACAAAACTTTTACAAGTCAAAGTCTGAAAATGAAACATGAATACAGAGACAGTGAATAGTTCAGAACAAAGTTTAGATGCCTAAAACTCCCCCTCTCTCTCTGTCTCTCTGTCTATCTCTCTACGTAACTCTGTCTGTCTCTGGAACTCTTGTCGCTCTTTCTCTTTATCTAACTACCTCTCCCAGTCTCTGTCTCTCCCTGACTCGCTCTCTTTCGCTCTCTCAACTTTCGCTGTCTCTATCAGTCCCTCGCTCTGTCTCTGGCTCTCTCTCTCTCTAACCCTCTCACTCTTTCTCTAAAATGGAGCTCAATTAAAATACTGAACAGAATTTTTCATTCTCCTTCGAAAATTTTATCTGTGTCTTTCCATTTAAGTGAATTTCCACTGATTAATTTAGAGGCATTAGCTATTCTTAGAGATGTATATTTCTTTGTGCAGATGACCTGCTTGCTGAAATGGTTACATTTTTGTACAGAATCAAAAGTGGTGGAGAACTTGGCATGAATGCCATCTCCATCCGCGTATGGTGCCCTCAAACATTATCCATCCTTTCTTTCAATTTCAATGTCCGTTATTTAACCGGTTTTTTGGGGTCGGCGAGCGAGCGGTTCCGGCAGGGAGAGGAAGCTCCCGCAAGCGGCAGAGAGCAGGGAGGGACCCCCCCCCCCCACCCCCCCCTCGGAGGCAGCGCGAGCTCTAGGGGCTTGGCGGCGCGCGGGGCGGCGGCGGCGGACAGAGGGGCTTGGCGCAGGGCAGCGGCGGGGCTTGACGGCAGCGGGGCAGCAGAGGGGCTCGGGCGGCAGCAACCCGGTCCAACCCCGTCCACCCCACCCACCAACTGCCAGGCCAGTCAGCGGCACCGGCAGCCCCCCCCCCCCCAAAACGCAGGCCAGGACAGGCGAGCAGGCGGCAGGCCCTCCCCCCCCAACGCAGGCTAGGAGCGGTGCGGGACCGAAGGGGGGGCCAAGCCGGAGGCAGCGACCAGGAGGTCGCGGGGTGCAAAGTGCGGCAGCGGGGACCGGCCCCCCCCCCCCCCCCCCAAACGGCAGCGACCACCGCCCCCCCACCCCCCCACCCCCAAACGGCAGCGACCACCACGTGGCAAGAACAAAGGGACTGGGCAAAAGCCTCTCTCTCTCTCTCTCTCTCTCCTGGGTGAGTGAGGAGAAAGGAAGGGGGAGAGAAAACAAAAAAAGACTTATATTTCTGTTTTTAAAAAAAAACCCAAAAGAAAACTGTTAAAGAGAAAGGGGGGAGTATATACTATTTTCTCTCTTTTTACACTCGCTCCTAGCAAAAGTAAGCCCATCTGAGAGGAGTTGCATAAAAGCGGGGAGGAGGAGAGAAAATAATTAAGAAATAAACAAATAAAATAAAGGGGTAAAGGAAAGAAGGGGGGGGAGGGGTGGGAAAAAAATAAATAAAAAATAAATAATAAATAAAATAAAAATAGGGTGCGGAAAAGGGGGGAAAAGAAAAACAAGGGGAGAAGAAAAGATGAAAGGGAAGGGGGAGAAAAAAATGCCAGAAGGGAGCCAAGAGAAAGGGGGCACCAGAAGTAGGCGGGGCAAAGGGCAAGCCAGCTCGGGCGAACGAATCAGCACACAAAGCGGCGGAAAGGATGTGTCGCCGCATCAAAAAGAGCTGGACAGACAGGTACCCTCTCCCCTGGGGTTAGAGGGGGGCGTGAATTGGAAGGCAGCCTTTGCCGAGGTGGTGAGGGAGCAGCTGCAGGCAATCAAGGCAGAGTTGAAAGCGGACGGAGAGGCCGCAGTACAGACAGCAGTGGCCAGGGCCATGTCAGGGGTGCAGCAGGCTCTGACCAAATTGGAGGAGAAAGTGGATGCCCAAGGGGAGAAACTGGAAGCCCATGAGGCAACCATTCTTTCCTTCTCTGCTGGAGAAAGCAGCGACCGACATGAGCGACCGGGTCACGGCCCTGGAGAGGGAAGTGGCGAGACTGGGTGCAACACAGGGGAGCCTGAAGGGCAGGGTAGACGACCAGGAAAACAGCTCGAGAAGGCAAAATGTTAGGATAGTGGGCCTGCCAGAGGGGACCGAGGGCAGAAACCCCACAACATTCGTGGCTGCGATGCTGGGCTCCTTAGTGGGGAGGGACACTTTTCCCACCCCACCGGAAATGGACAGAGCTCATCGGTCACTGCGCCCGAAGTCCAAGGCAGGGGAACAACCGAGAGCAGTCATAGCTAAACTGCACCGGTACCGGGATAGGGAGACAATCCTGCGCTGGGCCAAGGAAAATAGAGCCTGCAAATGGGACGGGCACGCCATCCGAGTCTACGAGGATCTTGGAGCGGACATAACTAAGAGACGGGCTGAGTTCAACAGAGCGAAAGCAGCTCTCTACAAGAGCAAAGTGTGTTTTGCTATGCTGTACCCAGCAAAACTCTGGGTCACATACCAAAACAAGGAATATTTCTTTACAGCCCCTGCTGAGGCGAATAGGTTCGTCGAGGAGCACGGGCTGGAAAAACGCCATGGGAGGTAGGGACGAGGGGCCCATGGCAAGGAGAAACGACATGCCGACGGGGGGGTGGGGAGGGGCGAGGCAGAGCCAGCCCCCTCCCCCCGGCAGGAACACCCAGAACAAAAAACAACCCACTGCCCAAGGGACCGCTCCAGGTGGGAGGCCAGGCCCCAGCACGAGGGAACGGGAGTATTGGAGAAGGGAGAGCAGGCAAGAGGGGCGCAGGGTAAGGCGGAGGAGGAGCGGGCAGAAAACTGTAGAGGCCAGGCAGAGGAGAAGCGGGACAGCAACCTCCGAGAGGGGAGCCACTGTGCTAGCAGGAAAGCTAGCGACGGGGGCACGCAACAAAGCAGGGCCGCAGCGCACCCCCAACAGGGGGGAAGGCGCCAGGCAGGGGAGGGGGGGGATCACCCATCAAAGTCGGGAGAGCAAATGGGGACAGGAATAGGGGATAGAGGGGCAAAGGAGGGGTATACAGGGGAGGGGGGAAAAGGGAGAGAGCGGGGGGGGGGGGGGCACTCGGGGTGCGAGAGACCAGGGAGGGGAAATGCAGGGACAAAAGAGGCCAGAAAAGGAACAGGGCCACAAAGTGCCACAACCAAGGGCTCAAAACAGGGAACCGCTGCAAGCACCCACCCAGTACGGTCTGTGAGTGAAGGGGCCCCCCGGAGTGCAGGGGACAACCCGCGTGGCGGACACACAGTGGACAGCCATGGCGGGTGCCCCCGGGACAAGGGGAAACCCCGGAGCGCAGAGACCCGACCGCATGGGGAGAGCAGTGATAGTGGCCATCCTGGACGGCCCCCTAACAAAGGGAAACCCCAGAGGGCAGGGGCGCGTCCACCGGACAAATATGGTTAATCCCACAGGAGCGAGGGGGCAGAAGCCCCCCACCAGGATAGTCACCTGGAACGCAAGGGGACTTAACGGCCCAGTGAAGAGATCTAGAGTCCTCACCCACCTCAGAAACATGAGAGCCGACATAGTCTTCCTCCAAGAGACGCACCTGAGGGAGCAGGACCAACTGCAGGTAAGAAAGGGCTGGGTGGGACAAACCTATCATTCCTGTTATGGGGCAAGGGCCAGGGGGGTGGCGATCCTGATCGGCAAGAGGACAATGTTTAGGGCGACAAAGACGGTTACAGACCCAGGGGGGCGGTATGTCATGGTCAGCGGGGCCCTGGATGGGGCGCCGGTAGTTCTAGTCAACGTGTACGTGCCCAACTGGGACGACACGAGCTACATCCAAAAGACCATGGCAGAAATCCCGGACATAGCGACGCACCGACTAATCATGGGGGGGGACTTCAACAGGATCCAAAGACGGACAGATCAAACTCCAAAACGGGGAAAACCTCAAACATGGCAAGGGAACTCAGTCACTATATGGAGCAGATGGGAGCAGTGGACCCCTGGAGATTCGCCCACCCGGGGGATAAAGAATTCTCTTTCTTCTCCCCAGTACACAACGTGTACACCAGAATTGACTTCTTTGTGGTGGGGAAAACGGTGCTTCCAGGGATAGACAAGGTGGAATACTCCGCAATTGTGATATCAGACCACGCCCCACACTACATGGACGTGCGGCTGGAGACGGGAAGGGCCCAGCGCCCCACATGGAGATTGGACGGTGCCTTACTAGCTGACAAGGCCTTCAGCGAAAGGATAGAGCGGGCCATAGCGGAATACACGGAGAACAACCTAAATGGGGAGGTCTCATCCTCCACGTTCTGGGAAGCGCTTAAGACCGTACTAAGAGGGGAAATCATTGCCTTCAAAGCGCAAAGAGATAAGGAGGAAAGGGTGGCTAGGCAGAAGCTGGTCGACTCCATACTGGAGGTAGACCGTAAATACTCCGAGGCCCCGACCGTAGAGCTCCTGGCGGAGAGAAAAGAATTACAAAGGAACTTTGACCTGCTCTCCACCAGGAAAGCAGTACACCAACTCCGCCAGGCACGCGGGGCCCTGTACGAACATGGAGACAAAGCCAGCCGCCTGTTGGCACACCAGCTGAGAAAGCAGGCAGCCAGCAGAGAAATTGCGCAAATCAGAGGTACCAGAGGCACGTGGGAAACAGAACCAGAGAGGATTAACGAAACCTTCAAGGCCTTCTACCAAGAGCTGTACACCTCAGAGCCCCCAACGGGGAAGGCTGGGATGAACCGGTTCCTTGATGGACTGGACATACCAGTCGTGGGAGAGGGCAGAAAACGGGATCTGGAAGCACCACTAGCACTGGGAGAGATCATGGAGAGCATTAGCTCCATGCAGACGGGGAAGGCGCCGGGACCGGACGGATTCCCGGCGGACTTCTACAAAAAATTTGCGACAGTGCTGGCCCCGCACCTGCGGGAGATGTTCACAAACTCGCTAGCTAGGGGCACACTGCCACCCACGTTATCACAGGCCTCAATCTCGCTGATACCTAAGAAAGACAAAGACCCAACGGAATGTGGGTCATACAGACCCATATCTCTGCTGAACGCAGACGCCAAAATACTGGCCAAAATCCTAGCCAAAAGGCTAGAAGACTGTGTACCTGAGGTGGTCACAGAGGACCAGACAGGCTTCGTCAAAGGTAGACAGCTTACCGCGAACATCAGGCGCCTGCTGAACGTGATAATGACCCCCTCCGGGGAGAGAACACAAGAGGTGATCGTCTCCCTGGACGCAGAAAAGGCCTTCGACAGAGTCGAATGGAAATACCTCATAGAGGTACTGGAGCGGTTCGGGCTTGGAACAGGGTTCACCGCTTGGGTAAAGCTCCTATACAATGCTCCCATGGCGAGTGTACGGACCAACAATACCAACTCCCAATACTTCCAGCTGCACAGGGGCACCAGACAAGGATGCCCACTGTCCCCATTGCTGTTCGCACTAGCAATCGAACCGCTAGTAATCGCGCTCAGGGCAGCAAAAGATTGGAGGGGGATCCGAAGGGGAGGTAGAGAGCACAGAGTCTCACTCTATGCGGATGATCTGCTCCTCTATATCTCGGACCCACAAAGCAGCATGGACGGAATCATCGCGCTCCTGAAAGAGTTTGGAGCCTTCTCGGGCTACAAACTCAACATGAGCAAAAGTGAGATCTTCCCAGTACACCCGCAAGGGGGGGGGCAGCACTAAAGGGGCTGCCGTTCAAACAAGCCCGACATAAATTCCACTACCTGGGGATCCAAATAGCCCATGACTGGAAAGGGATCCACAAATGGAACCTCACCAGCCTGGCGGAGGAAGTTAAAAAGGACCTGCAAAGATGGAACACACTCCCACTCTCCCTCGCGGGGAGAGTCCAGACGATCAAAATGAACGTACTGCCCAGGTTCCTCTTCCTGTTTAGATCCATTCCAATCTACATCCCCAAGGCCTTTTTCAAAGCGCTGGACAAACTTATCATGGCGTTCGTATGGGGGGGGTAAAAATGCTAGGATCCCAAAGAAGGTCCTACAAAAAACAAAATCCAGGGGGGGGCTAGCCCTCCCGAATCTACAATTCTACCACTGGGCGGCAACAGCCGAGCGAGTAAGGGGATGGATCCAGGAGCCAGAAGCCGAGTGGGTGCGTGCGGAGGAGGCCTCCTGCATGGGAACCTCCCTCCGGGCCCTCGCCACGGCAGCACTCCCATCCCCACCCAAAAAACACTCCAGCAGCCCAGTGGTGACAGCCACCCTCCAATCCTGGAACCAACTGCGGCAGCAATTTGGCCTGTACAAAATGTCGGACAAGGCTCCCATCTGCAACAACCATAGGTTCAAACCAGCACTGACTGACGCCACCTTCAAAAGGTGGAGGCAGGACGGGGGGACACTGACAGTCAGGGACCTATACACGGACGACAGGATCGCAACACTGGACGAACTGACAGAGAAATTTCAGTTAGCTGGGGGGAACGAGCTACGATACCTGCAGCTCAAAAACTTCCTACAAAAGGAGACAAGGACGTACCCACAACCGCCACGACAGACACTACTGGAAGACCTACTGGACGCAAGTATCCTAGAGAAAGGGAACTGTAGTGACATGTATGACCGACTGGTAGATAGGGACGACACCGTACTGGATGCAACAAGAAGGAAATGGGAGGACGACCTGGGGATGGAGATAGGGTGGGGACTCTGGAGCGAAGCACTGCATAGGGTCAACTCCACCGCCACGTGCGCAATGCTCAGCCTGACGCAATTAAAAGTAGTACATAGAGCCCACTTAACGAGAAACCGTATGAGTAGGTTCTTCCCGGAGGTGGAGGACAGATGTGAGCGGTGCCAAAGAGGCCCGGCCAACCACGCCCACATGTTCTGGTCTTGCCCCAGACTTGTGGAGTACTGGACAGCCTTCTTCGAGGCTATGTCCAAAGTGGTGGGGGTGAGGGTGGAGCCATGCCCGATAGTGGCGGTCTTCGGGGTTTCAGACCAGCCAGATCTATTCCTGGGGAGGAGGACGGACGCCCTTGCCTTTGCCTCCCTGATCGCCCGCCGTAGAATCCTGTTTGGCTGGCGGTCAGCAGCACCACCCAGAGCTGCAGACTGGCTGTCCGACCTCTCGGAATCTCTCCAAATGGAGAAAATCAAATTCGCCATCCGAGGGTCAGACGACGGCTTCCACAGAACGTGGGAGCCATTCATGCAATTGTTCCGGGACCTGTTTGTGGCCAACGTACAAGAGGAAGAATAGTCGGGTGGCCAAGAATTAGGGGAAAATGGACGGGAATCGGGGGAAGGTAGCCGGAGGGGGGGGGGGGGAGGGGGGGTTACGGGCTCGTTATGGGGGTTTGATGGCAAGCTAAGGCCCAAAACCAAACTATAAATAAATGCCTATAAACATGTGCCTCGGCCATATTGGGGAATGTAAAATATGTATGCTGGCTAAAGGGGGCGGCCATAATTGTTATGAAGATGCTTACCTGTAAATATTCATGTTAAATTTTTGTGTTTTCTTTTTTTCTCTCTAATAATTTGTAATTTGTCATATATTAAATATGAAAACTCAATAAAAAACATTTATAAAAAAAAATTTAACCGGTTTTTGGAAAGAGACATTACTGGATGTTTATTTTTCTTTTATTTCAAATGAGTTGAATTACTGCCGAATTTATCTGGACGGCTTGAAACGATCTGAAGTTATTCTCGACATGTATTCATTCTTAAGTTTCTAACCGTAATCTTGTATTGATTTTCCTCCCCATTTTTTGTTTTGGGAGGGGGGGATTAGTCATCCTCAGATATTCCTAACAAAACTAATTGAGTGCTTTAGCCCCTTTCTGATTTTTTGGACTTCACTTAATTTGATTTTTTTTTCTCTCCTTGAGACATTCCAGGACAGCCATTAGCCGTAATTGTTGGCAGTTCTGTGAGGTCTTTTGCTAGTTTGCCGCTATCTGTACTGCTGCTATCTTTACCCACTTTATTGCTATGCTTAAAGGAGTTAGAGCTCAATTCCTTTAAACCAGCCTGTCTTCCAAATGGTGTGAAGGTTTAATTTATGTCATTTGTGCTTCTAACTTTATTTGTCTTATCTTTACTTCTGTGTATCTCACCATTTTTCTCTGTTCCACAAAAATCACACCCATCTTTGATCATTGTTTTATTTTGTACCAGAGTATTTTGCTCTTCAAAAACCCAAATTTTTTTTAAAACTGACTCTTTTACTCATTTGGCCTTGATACCAGATTTATTGGATGTTACCTCACCGTCTGTCCACCTTGCCGAGTGACTCTAATTTTTGGCGGTCAAAGGTTTGACTACTCGCCTTGTCCACCGGCTCGAGCGGCGTCCAGCTCAGCAAATCCTTCCAGACTTACACTAAATGTTAGGAGTGAAAATATTCACACGAAGGCCTGAGTATCAGTAACAAAGCAGTTTATTATGTCAGAATTCTGGGAGATAAGATTTGGGAACTCCGCAGTCCCTGACAGCACCTTATCCCCACTTAAGCTTAAACTCACATGGATTAACATACAGATTCAAGGCGGATAGCCTAATGACTTGGTTCTTTTCCCATATGCGCATTCCTTTTTTTTTAAGACCTTGGCTGTTTTAACTATTCCTTTCTCTGTCAATTTTATACCCAATTTTAATGCATTAGTTTTCCCCCCAGTGGCCATTTTTCTTCTCCTAAATTTTTATGCAATTCTCCTGACAATTGTCTCAGTTGCCTGGAATATTCCAGATATTGTTCACACAAGGTTTGAAGCGCGCTTCCACTATCAGAGGTTGTATCTAACGTATTACCCATCTCTAACACTATTGGCAGTTAATTATCCTTGCGATTATTGTTTATTTGGCGAAATGGTCCTGGACCACTTTATTCAATCATGAATTTAAACGGAGTTATCCTGCTCTGTTGCCCAATTCAGGCAGGCTCATCCGTGCCTAAAAGCCTATCTAACTACAAGGTTATAACGTCCTTGTCATGTTGTTACCTTAGGGTTGATCACGCACCCTTCTAAAGCCTCTTATCGTGGGGGCACTTTTAGACAAAGGCAAGAATCATGATGATGCCGAAACCTCTTCTGTAACTATAACTGTAGGGGCTACACACCCCCCCCCCTTAAAGCACTAGTCCCTAACTGTGCTTGTGACTATAACTGTAGGGGTCACACTCCCTCCCTTAAACGGGTTGGCCGGACTGACCTGGATTTCGTAGGAGCGTCCCTGAGCGCTGACAGCGGGGCCGAATCACGGAGGGTACAGCAGATGGGAATACCAAAGTGGCAAAAATTTTACTCACAATGGTGGCCCAAATACTCCTTCGCTCCCGAACTCGATCAGTCGCTTATGCCGCCAGTCTCAGCCGAGATTCTTTGAAATCCCACCGCTGCCACCAAAATGTGAATGCGTCTCTAATTCACTTGTCACTCAGTCCAGAAGAAAGTCTCGAACACGTTCATACTTCAGAATATTCTTTATTACGATCGGGGCAGAGTATTACGAGTGCCAAAGTATTGCTCAAAACATCCATTTTTATATATATTTTTAAGGGGCTGTCCCTTACATTCACTTGAGCTTGCCCCCATTACAAAGCATAAACTTGTTTTTGCCATAGATCCAATACATGATTAACTTGTTATTGCCATAGTTTCGATACATGATTTCACAGACTTTGAGGTTATCTATTGGCACATGAGTATATAGTAGTCTTAGCATAAACAGCAGGTGTTTAGCCATAGTTGAAAGCGGCTCCCACATTTCATATTCCGTCATCCAGCCATCTTCCTTGTTTCTCAAGGCTATTTGGCTTACAATCATGAGTCGGCTCACGAATGCAATTACAACTCCCCTATTTGTGATTTTCCACTAATGTGTCCCATTAATTCTGGCTTATTCTAGCTATTAACCCTTGCTTCACATTCTCAATCTCATTGAATGGCGGAGCAGGCTCGAGGGGCCAGATGGCCTACTCCTGCTCCTAGTTCCTATGTTCTTATGTTCTAATCTCAACCTCCTTCAGAGCATCATAGGTCTTCAGCCAATTTGAGTCACTCCACGTGATATCAAGAAACGGCTAAAGCCATTGAATACTGCAAAGGCTATAGACCCTGACAATATTCTGCAAATAATACAAATGACCTGTGTGGCTTGGAGGGGAATGTACAGGTTGTGGTGTTCCCATGCATCGACTGCTCTTGTCCTCCTACGCGTTAGAGGTCGCAGGTTTGGAAGGTGCTAGTGAATCTTGTATATGATACACAATGCATCTTGTATATGATACACACCGTTGCCACTGTGCATTAGTGGTGCTGGGAGTGGATATTGCAAGTGGTGAATTAATTGGAGTCTTCCAATCCGCGCATGCGCGGCTGACGTCATATGACGCGTCAGCCGGCGCTAACTCGGGCAAGCGGGCTTAACGAAATTCGTTAAGCCCATGATGCCGGAGCTTACGGCGTCGGGCTGCTAGCCCCGACCGGGGACCAGAATCGGTTCCCGGTCGGGAAGGGGGGGGCTGGCGTCAAACCCGCCCGGATTTGACGCCAGCCTTACGATTTCTCCCCATATGGGAGAATCTCGCCCACGGAATCTTGTGGCTTTATTCACTGGGCAGATTACCTCAAACTTTGTCCAGTTTAAACTAAACATTATTAGTCCCTAACCAAATCTCACCAACAATTTGGGGGTCTGGTCAAGGATCATAACACAACTTCAGTCTTGTTACCAGTAATTAAATCTGTATGCTCTGGCAGTTTTTATTTCTTTGATGTTGGCTACAATGTAAAAGCTGATGAGTGGAGTGGGGCCCAATATTTCTTTTTTCTCAGAAAAGGAGAATTTCTTTCTCAGCTAACCACTTAGAAAATCTCAGGAATGTGTGAGCTTGAAGTGTGCAGTTTCTGAGAATGATTTAATTTGCAGTAACACAAAAATTAGAACCAGTCATACTGTACCTGTAATAATAATGCTTGTGCAGCAGCTAACAAACTACGTAGCGTGGAAAATTATTAAAAATGTTCTTAATCTAGCCTTAGCGTATGCAGTGTTTGGTGAAACTAGCTGTGGGGCATGTGAGATAAAGTTAGCTTGACAATGAGGCCTCACAATTTGTGACAAGGTTGGTAATATGTGAGCAGAGCACCTTTCTGTTTAAGAAATAACAGCCCCTAAGTGTGTCAAGTGGGTGAGAAGCACCACAGTCGTGACAGAGTAAATGTTTGCTGAGCAATTCAGTGGAGATCTTTCGAGTTCTGAATGGAGCTGCATAATGTAAAGAAGAGCACAAGGATAAGATGCAAATATGAAAGTAAAATAGATTTATGAGGCAAAATAAGGAAGAATTAGCTTTTTTATAATGCCTGTCACAATGCCAAGATGTCCTGAAGCTCTTTGCAACCAATAAGGTACTTTTGAAGTTCAGTGACTCTTGCAAAGTAACAAAGACAGCAGTTAATTTACACACAGGGAGGTCCACAAACAGAAATGGCAGAAAATACCAGAAAAACAGTTTTATTGATCCTGGCTGAGGTATAAAAATGGACCATGACAATTCAGAGAACACCTCTACTCTCCTTCAAAAAGTGCTGTGGTATCTTTTATACCTGCCTCAGATGGGACCTCAGTGTTGGTTTTGACCGAAGAACATAAGAACATAAGAACTAGGAGCAGGATTAGGCCATCTGGCCCCTCGAGCCTGCTCCACCATTCAATGAGATCATGGCTGATCTTTTGTGGACTCATCTCCATTTGCCTTCTTAATCACCTGTTGCACCTGTAAACCAACATTTTACGACTCATGCATTAGCACACCCAGGTCTCTCTGCACAACAGCATGTTTTAATATTTTATCATTTACATAATAATCCCGTTTGCTGTTATTCCCACCAAAATGGATAACTTCACATTTGTCAACATTGTATTCCATCTGCCAGACCCTAGCCCATTCACTTAACCTATCCAAATCCCTCTGCAGACTTCCAGTGTCCTCTGCACTTTTTGCTTTACCACTCATCTTAGTGTCATCTGCAAACTTGGACACATTGCCCTTAGTCCCCAACTCCAAATCATCTATGTAAATTGCCAACAATTGTGGGTCCAACACTGATCCCTGAGGAACACCACTAGCTACTGATTGCCAACCAGAGAAACACCCATTAATCCCCACTCTTTTCTTTCTATTAATTAACCAATCCTCTATCCATGCTACTACTTTACCCTTAATGCCATGCATCTCTATCTTATGCAGCAACCTTTTGTGTGGCACCTTGTCAAAGGCTTTCTGAAAATCCAGATATACCACATCCATTGGCTCCCCGATATCTACCGAACTGGTAATATCCTCAAAAAAATCCACTAAATTAGTTAGGCATAACCTGCCCTTTATGAACCCATGCTGCGTCTGCCCAAGGGACAATTTCTATCCAGAAGCCTCACTATTTCTTCCTTGATGATAGATTCCAACATCTTCCCTACTACCAAAGTTAAGCTCACTGGCCTATAATTACCCGCTGTCTGCCTACCTCCTTTTTTAAACGGTGGTGTCACGTTTGCTAATTTCCAATCCGCCGGGACCACACAAGAGTCTAGTGAATTTTGGTAAATTATCACTAGTGCATTTGCAATTTCCCTAGCCATCTCTTTTAGCACTCAGGGCCAGGAGACTTGTCTACCTTTAGCCCCATTAGCATGCCCATCACTACCTCCTTAGTCATAACAATCCTCTCAAGGTCTTCACCTGTCATAGTCTCATTTCTATCAGTCACTGGCATATTATTTGTGTCTTCCACTGTGAAGACCGACCCAAAAAACCTGTTCAGTTCCTCAGCCATTTCATCATCTCCCATTATTAAAACTCCCTTCTCATCCTCTAAAAGACCAATATTTATCTTAGCCACTCTTTTTTGTTTTATATATTTGTAGAAACTTTTACTATCTGTCTTTATATTCTGAGCAAGTTTACTCTCATAATCTATCTTACTCTTCTTTATAGCTTTTTTAGTAGCTTTCTGTTGCCCCCTGAAGATTTCCAGTCCTCTAGTCTCCCACTAATCTTTGCCACTTTGTATGCTTTTTCCTTCAATTTCATACTCTCCCTCATTTCCTTTGATATCCATGGTTGATTATCCCTCTTTCTACCGTCCTTCCTTTTTGTTGGTATAAACCTTTGCTGAGCACTGTGAAAAATTGCTTGGAATGTTCTCCACTGTTCCTCAACTGTTTCACCATAAAGTCTTTGCTCCCAGTCTACCTTAGCTAGTTCTTCTCTCATCCCATTGTAATCTCCTTTGTTTAAGCACAAAACACGAGTATTTGATTTTACCTTCTCACCCTCCATCTGTATTTTAAATTCCACCATATTGTGATCGCTCCTTGCGAGATGATCCCTAACCATGAGGTCATGAATCAATCCTGTCTCATTACACAGGACAAGATCTAGGACCGCTTGTTTCCTCGTAGGCTGGAAGGACAGCACGTTCAACAGCATCCTATAAAAACATAAGAAATAGGAGCATGAATAGGCCATTTGCTCTCTCCTGTTCAGCCATTCAATAAGATCATGGCTGATCTGGTTGTGAGCTTTGTGAGCCCCCCAAAAAAGTCCCATTGAAACACCCTGCTATTCACGCCCAAAATGGGACAATTTTATTTTGTTAAATCCACCCAAAGTTTGCGATGGAATATGGAATCATTCATGCGATCCAGCTCACCTCAAAATCCTGAGGCTATTGGAGAAGCTGAGAGAGGTGTATGAACTATTGAAGAATTAAAGAAGGAGAATGAAGATCATAAATTAGCCCTTCTTAGACATTGAACTTCAACAGTACAAACCCGGATCTCACCATCAGTGTTGTTAATTGGGAGATGATTGAGAATGCACCTTTCAGCTCTGAAACAGAAACTAAAACCAAATATCACCTTGAATGACCATGAGAGAGCAAACAAAGCATGAGAAGGAACAGAGACACAGCCAAGCTCGGAACTTCAACCTCAGGCACAGAGCACGAGTCTTAAAGTGCTGCAGCCCTGGGAGAGAGTATTGTTATGGGCCAGGGTTTAGCAAACTCCAAAGTATATCATGGAGTTCACCTGACCTACAACTGTTTATTGATTTTGGTTATGATGCGCACACGGGCCTACCTTTCAGGTGTTATTCAACAGAGACCTCAAGCGCTTTTAATCAAAAACAAAGATTATTCTACACATTTAGTTAACATTTTTATAAACGCACACTGTAAGCATTTTTATCAACTACCAACATAAATACCCCACACAGCTATAGTATATACTATATGTATAACCCTTAATAAATTTCCTCCTCAAGCTGTTCCAATTTAATAACAAGATCCCATAAACCAGCAAACCCTTTTCTAAGGTGTGGCCCAGAACACATCACTCAAGACCTGGTTTGGATGCTCTTGTGTCCTTTCCAAAACAGCAGGTTTGAATTTCTTCCAGAAAACAGTTGTTTCTTTTCAAATGATCAAGCAGTCTGGACACACCTTTTAAAATGCAATTCGCGAAAAAAAACCTTCTTTCAATCTGTTCAGGACAAAACCATTTCAAACTCAAAGCAAAAGTAAAACTCAGAGCCACAGCCCAGCTCCCAACTCAAAAACGAAAGTAAAAACCCAGTGCCACAGCCCAGCTCCACCCACACAATGATATAATTGAAACCATGTGATAAGACAAAATTATTTCTTAAAGGGACACTCACATGACAGTATAAATGCGACACTAGCAGAAAGAAGGCAGAATAATAGAAAGAGCTCCACAGTCAAGATCATATGGGATTGAGACAGACTAATGAACAATAAAGAGAAATACCTTTGTAAAATCAGCCATTAGAATCTTGGGCTCACTATTCATAACCAGAAGGGGATAAGAGACAAGTAAGCAGACAAAGCTCTACAACCAACCTTATGTTGAACCAAGTGTGTTTGCAGAATATACTCGATCTCAGAAAGAAATCAGAATAAGTTCAGGGAGATTGGTCAAGGCATCTCAGAGACGAGGAGGATGTATAGAGTTGGGATAAATACTTGGTAGGAGATGTAGTGTAAAGGTTTAACATAAGAAGTAGCTGGTGCTGATGTAACTATGATGTAATGGGCAGCACGGTGGCACAGTGGTTAGCATTGCTGCCTACGGCGCTGAGGACTTGGGTTCGAATCCCGGCCCTGGGTCACTGTCCGTGTGGGGTTTGCACATTCTCCCCGTGTCTGCGTGGGTTTCACCCCCACAACCCAAAGATGTGCAGGATAGGTAGATTGGCCATTCTAAATTGCCCCTTAATTGGAAAAAATAATTGGGTACTCTAAAAAAAAATTTTTTTTTAACTATGATGTAATAACACTTGATTAAGTAATAAAGATCTGGGGGGAGGTGATGTTCAAGCTCGTGCAGGGTTCCTAAGATAGAACATAGAACATAGAACAGTACAGCACAGAACAGGCCCTTCGGCCCTCGATGTTGTGCCGAGCAATGATCACCCTACTCAAACCCACGTATCCACCCTATACCCGTAACCCAACAACCCCCCCCCCCCTTAACCTTACTTTTTAGGACACTACGGGCAATTTAGCATGGCCAATCCACCTAACCCGCACATCTTTGGACTGTGGGAGGAAACCGGAGCACCCGGAGGAAACCCACGCGCACACGGGGAGGACGTGCAGACAGTGACCCAGCCGGGAATCGAACCTGGGACCCTGGAGCTGTGAAGCATTTATGCTAACCACCATGCTACCGTGCTGCCCCAAAGATGTACGTAAAGTTGTAAAGAGAGGATATTGCTTTTAACAAATATACAGCCTTGGGTATCTTACTTAAGGGAAGTAGACACACCCTGAGGAACCCCATCCAGACTCCAAACACATGACTAAACAGTACCTAGAGCACTTATAAAGAGAGGCTTCATCCCACGATCCTGCTCGTTGGTCACCTGGTACAAAGGAGGAGGGGGCAAATCAGAGGATTTCCTCGTTGGATCAGCTAAAGATGGCCGTAAACAGGTCCTTCCAGTAGGTGATTGAGGGGGCCTTTCGACCAGACTGTCTGCTTCTCTTTTGTGGTTACATCTGAGTTCGGGTGTCTTTGGAAAGGATCCATTCGTGTGCTTGAGACCTTCCACTGCAAGGACATCATCCCCATCCACAATTATATTTTAACGAATTACATTCCCTACTTATCTTTTTTTGTTACAGTTGTCCTTTAAAGGAAGTTCTTTAGTTAATTTGATAATTTGATTATTTGTTTTATTCAAAAGAGTATAAAGAGAGACTGCTGGAACAGCGTGCTAGTGGATAAGAAGCAAACATATGTAATGCTGCATTCTGTAAATAAACCTATTATCAAGAAAAGTATTAGTGTCTAGTTTCATACTTCACCAACTGGCTTGGGATCGATTTCACAATCTGATTCCCATTAACTGATGTGAATGACCCTCTGGGCTTAAATCTGTCCCCAAATGAGTGGCCTGTATCTCCCAATGTACTCCCTAATAACAATAATTAATCAATTTCCTAGTCTGATTCTATTCCCATAAATAGCCATGGATCTGTTACTGGTGTGGAGCAGCAAGTTAAAGCTACTAAAGCAGTTGATAAAATGGAACAGAAGCAAGATAACATTTCAAAAAATGTCCTAATTGATGACAAAAAATAACAATATAACAGATTGAGAAAAGAACCAGCAACACCTGAATTTCAATTCTTTACATTTCGAGACACAAAATGAGGGGTGGGTTTCTCCATTTCAGAGACACGGGGCGGGATTCTCCGTGATGCCGATGCCTAAATCAAGAAATGTGATTGGGCGGAGGATAGCTTCCGATGCCAAAGTTCCAGAAGCCGCCGATTTGACGCCAAATAATGATTCTCCGTCACCTTGAAAACAGCGACAATACGTTTCACTCCGCGTGTACAGTAGACAACATTTGCATATCATTAGCGGGCCCGACCCGGTATTCTCCGGGGCCTCCCCGATTCTCCACCTCTGATGGGCCAAGTTCCCGATGACGCAGTTCACTTGTGCTTTTAAAAATCCTGAAACCAGCGTGGCGGTTGCTGAGGGAGAGAGAGGGGGTACGGAAGGTGTCCAATATCACCATAGTTTGCTGACAGCTATGCCGCTGAGCGGGGGGTCTTCTGTCAGGGCCGGGGGGAGTAGCGGGGAGCTGGCCAGGAGGCGGGCTGTGAGGTCAGGATGGACGGGCATGGATCACCATTGGCGGAGCCGGTAAAGCAGCCATGCAGCTGCACGCACCGCAAACAGCCTACTTTGAACTTAGTGTCACAGGTTGCATAGGTGTCCCCCCCCAGGCCACCCCACTGGGTGCTTTCTGTCTTCAACCGACCCATCAGCTATATGGGCATGCTCCAGTACAACCAGTGCCATCATTTTGGCTGGGATAAGTGTGTGTAGGGAGTGTAATGCATATGTGCGGCTGCAGCTTGTCAGCCTCCCGAGTGTCAATGACGGACCTGGAAAATCCTGCACTGTTTTGCATTGGAATCGAGTGTGTTCCACATGACACTGGTGCTAGCCCCTCCACAGTCGCTGAATCGGTCCGGGTGCGATGCAGGTTTTTCTGTCGTAAAGGTCCACGGATTTTGCGTTGGTGTCAACACTTAGAGAATCCCACCCTAATGTTGAACAGAAGCATTGGACTTCTACGGCAGCAAAATTGGCACCGGCTCCAGACCGTTAATAGACTAGAACCGGCACCACATGGAACACGATCGATTCCAATGAAAACCCATGTTGGATTCACCGGGGTCGGGGTTGACACTCGAGAAGCTGACAAGCAGCAGCCGCATATAAACACTCCACTCCCCACACACACTCACCCAGCCAACAAGATGGTAGCAAGAAGAATGGCACCCTGGTTCCCGGATGCTGAACTCGAGACACTGCTGGACGCCATAGAGAAGAGGCAGACTACCCTGTACCCCAGGGTGGGAAGGAGGTTATTAGCCCTACACTGGGCCTGGGTGCAGGTGGCAGAGGTCATGAGGACTGTGGGCCCCACTGCCAGGACCCAACAGCAGCGCCAGAAAAAACTGCACAACCTCCTCAGGGCAGCCAGGGTGAGAAGGCAGCACTGTGCCCTTGGCACCAACCCCCATCCCACACGTCGTACCCCACCCAGTGTGTGACCGAACTTGTACCACATACCAGCACCCATACAGGCCGCCATGGCCAGGCACCCAGGCCACAAAGGCCACTGGCTACCCACCCACTCTGCTGCATACACCCGACTGTCTAACACTCTGTGTTTTCTGGGTCTCCCCGCACCTCCCCCACCCCCAGGAGAAGGCGGCCCACAACCGCGGGGAGTGGGAAAAGACTGGAGGGGTATCCCTGGACCTGCGGCCCCGTACAGCAGCAGAGCAGAGGGTATTGTGTCTGGTTGGTGAGCCCGAAAGGCAGGGCAGTTGCCGGGGCGGAGGTCGGCATCAGGCGAGCAAGCGAGACCCTGCTGAGTTGTGGTTCCCCATGGCACATGTGTTGCCACCTCCACCACTACCCCCAGACTCCCTCCACCAGCACCACCCCCACAACACCACCTCACTCCCATCCATCACCACCGCACCCACACCACCCCCACACAACCCCTCCATCACCACGCGCCAGTCCAACCCACAGTCAAATCATGCGTCATGTCTTGTATCGTGCAGGATCTCCTGGTGATGATGCAGGCCGTTCTGGTGTCCTCCGCCCCCGACCCCAACCATAACCCCAATCCCAAGTGGATAGCAGCGAGGAAGAGGAGCCAATCAGTGACGGGTGCCCTTGTCCCTCAGCCCGAGACACTCAGGGGCACCAGTCTGGGGACGACACTGACTTCCCGACACAGCTGTCTCCAACATCTCCGTCATCCCAGAGACAATCACCTCGGTTCGGCACTTTAGCGAAGAGACTCCTGGGACACTACATGGTGCGCACCACTCATTTGCTGTGGTACAGGAGGCAGAAGTAGGAACCACCAAGGGGGGGAGGTCAGAGGGCGGGCCGACTCCAGGTGGACTAGCTGCTGTCATGATGGGTTTTGGGCTTATGGAAAGAGCGGTCCCACCAATAGTGGAGATGCAGTCGCATAGCCAGGGACTACATGAGGGGCTATCAGCAACCATCTGGTGCCTGCCGGCACAGCTGGAGGACTTCAACCACTTGCAAGATCAGGAGACGGTGCCGAAAATGCATGCCACACAGACTAATACCGCATGGGTGGATTCCGTGGTGGAGGCCTTGGGAATAAAAGTTTCAGCCATTGCTAAAGATGTCCAAGGCCTGGGACACTCTGGGCCAGTGCTGGCTGAGGCTGAGGACAGGGCAGCCCTGTCACAGGCAGCCATGTACTACCAAGGACACCTGATCATTGCAGCAGTGCCCCAGTCACAGTGGATCATGGCTGAGGGCGTCGCCAGTACTGCCCAGGCACTGGCTGATGTAGCGCAGACTCAGAAGTTAGTGGCACAGTCTCAAGGTGATGTGGCGCAGTCCCAGATGGAGGTGGTCCACCCCCTGTGTTCCATGGCCGTGAGCATCGAGTCACAAGTCAGGATAGAAGCGGGCCTCCAGGACTGGCAGCACCAGGTGGCAGGGGAAGCATCAGGGGTTAGTTCCACTTGCACCCCCAACTATGGAGTAGCCCGAGAGCCACCAGACACCCTGAGAGAGGAGGAGATGATGGGACCTGTGCTGGTGCATCTGGTGGGCAGGGGGCAAAACAGAGTGGCACCCAAGCAGCAGCGGGGCCCATCCAGGCCTGGTGTCCCCAGACGGCTGCCAAAGGGGGCCCAGGTCTCCTGATGTACCACCTGGGGATTCACCTAGACGTAGTGTTAGGGCCCATAAGGCCAGAAAGGTAGACACCAGTTAAGTTGGCGCGGGTGCTGCACACTGTATAGCAATAGGGGCTAGGGCACTGACCTGTGTATAAATGTTCACCATTGCATAACAAATACCTGTTCACAACATTTCAACCTCCCTCGGTGCTCGGTCCAAAAGGTGTGCGAGATGGGCAAGGCTGGGTTGGCTGCAGTGGGGGTGCTTGGGGGGGGGGGGGGTGGGAGAGATGGGGGGAGATGGGGGGGAGATGGGGGTGGGCTTGGACCAGGAACACAGTACAGCCAGCGCTCACAGCTCTGGTCCCACCCCATCCCTCTCCACCCCATTTCCCCCCCTCCTGCTGCCCCCCTCCCCCACCGTTCCAACATCCGTCACCCAAAGACTTTGATGGGGCTATGTGATGGAACAGCCAGCTCACATGCAGGGATAACCCAGGTGGATGGTGGGAAGTGCTACGTGGGCAGGAGTCAGACGTTGTCAAATGGTGCGGAGCACCAGAGCTCATTGCAGAGGGGATTGTCATCATCCTCCGTCCCGTGGACCAGACACTGCTGTTACTGCCAACCCATAGTGAGGCAGGTAGGGGGTTACAAGGGGCAAAGGGGCGGGCGGAGCGGGTGGCGCAGGGGGAGTGTTCACGAGAGAGGTTTGCCAGCCAGGGTGGGTCGTGTGGGAGTTGGGATGGGAGGTCCATGCCGCTGGCCAGGCTGAACCTAGAGGCGATTAGAGCGTTCCTTGCACACCGGCCTTGGCACACATTTTGTGTGGCCTCCTGTGCCTGCTCGGGTCCCATGTCCTGCCCATATTCACCCTCCACCGCATCCTCCTCGTCAGACATGGCCTGGCATCATCCTCCTCCTCCAGCATATCGCCCCTCTGCTCCGCAATGTTGTGGATGGCACAGCAGGCAGCCACGGTGTGGAAAGGCCCCTGCAGAACGGGCAAGGCACCTGAACCTCATTTTCAGGATGCCGAAGCACTGCTCAATCACAGTGCTGCTCGCAGCATGGGCGTCATTGTAGCGGGTCTCCGCGTCGGTCTGTGGCCTCTAGATAAGGGTCATCAGCCACGACCGCAGTGGATTGCACCTTTCACCCAGGATCCAACCCCTAAGCCTGGGGTGCACGTCGACGAGGTCAGGAACCGTCGAATGTGCCGGGATGAATGCGTTGTGCACACTGCCCAGGTATCGTGGGCAGACGTGCATGATGCGCATCTCATGACCACATATCAGCTGCACATTCATTATGTGCAATTGCTTTGTGTTTGTGTAGAGCGACCTGTCATGGGCCAGTGTTTGTAGGGGGACATGCATTCTGTCAATCATCCCCCGGACCTGGGACATTACAATGATGGTGGCAAACTCCACTGACCAGGCAGCCTGGTGAACTCAGTCCATATTGAATTTGATATATTGTGCCGACTGGAAATGTAGGGCCTCCATGATGGCGCAGATACATCTATGCACTGAGGTCTGTAAGATTCTGGACAGGTCCCCACTCAGCGCCTGGAAGGGCCCCATGGAGTAAACGTTCTGGGCAGCTGTCACCTTGACGACCACTGGGAGTGGGTGTCCTCCCCATAACCCCACGGTGAGCCATGATCTGGCAGATATGTCACACTGTCCGCCTGCTCAGCCGATTTCTTTGACGGCATACCAGGTCCGGCAGGTCCTCGAATGACAGCCGCTGCCAGTACACGCGAGGCCTCATGAGGTGCCTCCTTCCCACCTCCTTCTCGGCCTGTTGTGTTACCGACTCTCCATCCTCACCGGCTGCCTCCTGTTCCTTTGGGGCAGGCTCTGCTGTTGCAGGGTCCTTCTTGAGCAGCTCCAGCTCGTACAGCCTCAGTGCATCTGCCAGGGTCATGGCGACTAGGATTAATGCCACCATTCCTGATTGGATTCTGAAGTCCGTTGCCTGTAGGGCATGAAAGTCAGACATGTTAGCATGGTGCATACCCCCGTGCCCAACCAGGTCCAACGGGCTACGGTCTGCACTGTAAACCCTGCCCCCGCATGTCCCACTCCCCCACCATCCCCACATTCACCCCTGGCTATTTCCCCTGGCACTCTGCCCTCCACACTCCTGGCCCTCCACACTCCTGGCCCCATCGGTGCCTGGCACCTTTGGGGCCTTTGGTCCTGGTGCCTGTCCCTGTTGCCGGAGGTACCGTTAGCTGGCTCTACCAATACCAGCCATACACTCCATGGCCTCCATCTGGCACCCTCGGCAGGGGTTTCTGTGGACGTTGTCCCTTGGTGGGCCATGTGCTGCCCACTGCCCCACAGACAGTGACCCAGAGCCAGGATCGAACCTGGAACCTCGGCGCTGTGAGGCAGCAATAGAACATAGAACATAGAACAGTACAGCACAGAACAGGCCCTTCGGCCCTCAATGTTGTGCCGAGCCATGATCACCCTACTCAAACCCACGTATCCACCCTATACCCGTAACCCAACAACCCCCCCCTTAACCTTACTTTTATTAGGACACTACGGGCAATTTATCATGGCCAATCCACCTAACCCGCACATCTTTGGACTGTGGGAGGAAACCGGAGCACCCGGAGGAAACCCACGCACACACGGGGAGGACGTGCAGACTCCACACAGACAGTGACCCAGCCGGGAATCGAACCTGGGACCCTGGAGCTGTGAAGCATTTATGCTAACCACCATGCTACCCTGCTGCCCAATGTTAACCGCTGCGCCACCGTGCTGCCCCTGCTTGACAATAAATAACATTCGGCAGAGTTCTCCGTTCCTGAGACTAAGGGCGGGATTCTCCGCTTGCCGACGCCGATTTCGTAATCGCCGACTGGGCGGCAAATCCCTTTTCAGGTGCTCCACACCCTCCAAAACAGTGTCATTGAGGAGTACGCCGCACGCCATTGGGACGGCCTCAGGACGTTACCTGAAGGCCCTCCCACAATGCTCCGCCCCCGATGAGCCGAGTTCCTGACCACGCGGGGCACGTGTGGTCTCAGCGGTCAGGTACCCGGCGTGGTGGCTGCGGTCTGTGTCCAATGTTGCCACAGTCGGGTGGGAGCCTTGCTGCTGGTCCGGGGGGGGGGGGGGGGGGGGGGGGGGGGGCTTTGATGAGGCCTGAGGAGACTGGTGGAGGATGGCGAGGTGACGTCCAGGGGGGCAGGTTGTGTCCGCGCACGGCCAGCGCTATGTTGTTTGGCACGACCATCGTCGTGCGCATGAGCAGCCATGGACCAGGCAATTCTCCGGCCATTTATATTGGGAAGACCGTGCGTTTTACGTGGCATTGCTGCTAATCCCTCACCGGTCGGAGAATCGGTGCTTGGGCCTCACCAACTTTTCCCAGTTAAAACACCCCGGATCCTCCGACGTAGTCCCAAAATCGGATAATTCAGCCCCTGTGTTGATGGTGGGGCAGGATTTGCGGAATTCTAAGACAGCAAAACTGGCAGTCCACCTGGACCAATTGAATGACCGTTAAGGGGCTCGCACCGATGCCATGTGGATTGCAATCGATTCCAGTGAGAAATGGTGGGGTATTTGCCGAATTTGAGATTGACATTCAGGAGGCTGACAAGCTGCAGCCGCAGATACATACATCATTCCCCTCACACACCATCACAACCACCAGGTGGCAGCAAGGAGAGCAGCAACCCACTGATGCCAAGCTTGAGATCTTGCTCGGCGCCATAGAGAAGAGGTGGGTGACCCTGTACTACAGCCCGGCAAGGAGCCTGCCAGCCGCTGTTCGCTGTGCCTGGGCACAGGTGGCAGAGGCCATAAGCACCATGAGCAACATCATCCGACAGGCCAGCAATGCGAACGAAACTGCACGACCTCCTCGAGGTGGCATGGGTGAGTAGGCAGTACTGTGTCCCTGGCACCAACACCCGTCTCACACACCCGTAACCCCAACCCCCAAACTGGAGGGCGTCCGAACCCCCACTTTGCACCACATGCCAGCACCCATACCGGCCACTATGGCCAGGTGCCCTGGCCACTGAAGCCATCAGCTACCTACCCCCTGGGCTGCAAGCGTCAGGCTGTCTAACACTGCGCATTTCCTGTTCCCAATCGCCCCTGTAGAAGGCTAGCCAAAACCGCCGGGAGTGGGAGAATACTGAAGTGGGACCGCCAAACCTGTGGACCCTCATCACATCAGAGCAGCGGGCCCTGGACGTGGTCGGTGAGCCCGAGGAAAGGGAAGTCACCGGGGTGGAAGTCGGAGACGGGCGAAGAAATGAGACCCCACTGAGTTGTGGTTCCCTGTGACACGTGTGTCAATCCCCCCCCCCCCAGCTCCACCCCCACACCATCTCACTCCCACAGCATCCTCATACCATCCACATACCCACACCGCGCCCACACACCCCCCATCATCACCACCCCGGGTCACCCCTCCGAAACACCCTCCCTGCTCGTTCCCCAAGATATCCCCACTCCCCCCTGGATTAGTCTGCACATTGACTTGCCAGCAGAGCTGCTACTGCATTTCTACTGATCTGTGGCCAAATTGTCAGAGGAGAATAGGGCCAAGGTACAGGCACTAGTCTCAAGCACATGAATCCAAAACTCACAAGTATTTATGGTATTAACAGAGATACAGATTCATAATATGCCCTCAGATATAACTGGCTTGACACCTGTAGTTTCTGGTTTTGTGGGAATGTTGCCTGAGGACCATTTTCAAGCAATCCTTGGGCATGTGTCATGGTCACAGAACTTATACGTGGAGGTGGATAACAACCAACTTGCCTTGAATGTTTCTGGTTAGGATTTCACAACATCTCATTCATAGAATCGCTACAGTGCAGATGGAGGCCATTCAGCCCATCGAGTCTGCACAGATCTGCTCCGCGTTATACCCGTAACCCCATAACCTAACCTGCACATTTCTGGACACTTAGGGGTAATTTATCATGGCCAATCCATCTAACCTGCTCATCTTTGGACTGTGGGAGCAAACCGGAGCACCCGGAGGAAACCCACACAGACACGGGGAGAACGTGCAAACTCCACACAGTCACCCGAGGACAGAATTGAACCCGGGTTCCGGAGCTGTGAAGAGCAATGTTTTTTTTAAATAACTTTAGAGTACCCAATTCATTTTTCCAATTATGGGGCAATTTAACGTGGCCAATCCACCTTGCCTGCACATTTTTGGGTTGTGGAGGTGAAACTCACGCAAACACGGGGAGAATGTGAAAACGCCACATGGACAGTGACCCAGAGTTAGGATAGAACCTGGGACCTCGGTGCCGTGAGGCAGCGGTGCTACTGCGCCACCGTGCTGCCCCATGAAGCAGCAATGTCAACCCACTGTGCCACCCTGTATGGTATTGAATAGCATTTTTGGCGAATTTTATAATGTGATGAAAGTATATAGTCATATGCTATTTTTATCCCTTCAATTTACATTTATTATTTTTCTACCTTCTTGTGTTAATTTAATTTATTAAAGATTACGTTTCGAGGAGAGGAGGTGTCAGGCAGGAAGAGGATGCTATGAATAGGAAGAAGACATTGGACTGTCCAGCTAGGATGAAGTAATTGGCATTAAAATAGCAGATTATTGAATGCAAAAGCAGAGTGAGGTAACAAATAAAAATAAGGGCAGAAATTCTGACCGGGGAAACGTCTTGTGCAAACGTTAAGTGGGACTGCATTTTGATCATGTCTACACTATTTATGTGCTGCGGCGAACCCATCAATTGGGCAGGATTCTCCGATCGGCCAGCCGTGTGTTTCCCAGTTGCACGCCATTCGCTGGTGGTGGGATTCTATTTTCCCATTTCCCATTGTAACCACCCCACGCTCCCACAAAACCCATTGGCGGGGCTGGGTTTCTCGCAGGAAAATTGAATCTCAATGACCGGAGAATTCCAGCCATTATCTTTTCGTTCTTAGGATGTGGATGGTAATGGAAAGGCAGTATTCATTGCCAACATATTTGCTCCAAAGGCATTGTCCCCATTCAGAGTGGTGGGGAAGGGGCTGTGGCCGTGCTCTGTCAGCTGGCCTCTGTTGGTAGCCCACTTGACTCTGAGTAACAAAGTTGTGGGTTCAAACCCTGTTCTCGGCCTTGCACATAAAAATCAAGGCTGAGAGTCCAGTACTGAGGGAGTGCTTCACTGTTCGAGGTGTTGTCTTTCAGCTTGTGAGACTTTAAACCAAGGCCCCATTTGCCTGCAAATAAACGTTGCAATGGCGTTAATTTCAAGAAAACCTGGAGAATTATCTGTTTTCTGTCCAATGTTTATCCCTCAATCAACATCACAAAAACAGCTTATCCACTTGTGAAAGTTCACTGTGAAGCTGTTGCACATCCTACATCACAGAAGTGGCTACACATCAAAGCGCTCTGAGGCATCCAGTGGTCATGAAAAGTGTTACGTGAGGACAAGTCTCTCTTACTTTCTTTCAATCAAAATAACCAGGAGTCCCAGAACAGCACAACTACTAACATTTTTCTGCAGAATTCCTGGCCTGGTTGCTTGACAGGTATGATGGCCAACAGCACAAGGATCTTGTTGAGCAAAGAGCAGGTAGAGAGGCAGGGCAGTGTCAGGGCTTGGGTTCCGGTGTCATCAGAGTGAGTGAGTGATTGGGGAATCTCAGAATGGGGAAATGGAGGAAAGGGATCCTGGGAGAGATTGTGAGTTGGGAAGATGTTAGTTGTCCCAAGGTATGATTGGGGGGGTGCGGTCAGGGGAAAGAATGTGAATTATGACTGGGGTCCAATGCGGTCAATTTGGGAGAATGTGGTGGAGATCTGGGTGTGCCATGATGGTGGGGAGGGGTTCAAATAAGTTGGAATGATGACAAGGTGTGCCAGAATGGTGCTAATTTCAAGAAAATTAGTGGTCAGTGAGTGGGTTGCAGGTTAATGGTTGGGTGAGATTGTGTGAGGTAAGATGGTATTGGTGTCCAGAGGGATAGTGATGGTCCTCTGAGGATGGAAGTTGCAAGGAGTGGAGATGACAATCATGGTATTGAAAACAACCAAGTTTGTTGGACTTGGAGGAAACGCTCCTTACCTTCTTTGCTCAGAAGCTGTACTATAAAGGCATTAAACTCATGGATCCAGCCCTCATGGGCAGCACGGTAGCAGAGTGGTTGTCACAATTGCTTCACAGCTCCAGGGTCCCAGGTTCGATTCCCGGCTTGGGTCACTGTCTGTGCGGAGTCTGCACGTTTCGCCCCGTGTCTGTGTGGGTTTCCTCCGGATGTTTCCTCCCACAGTCCAGAGATGTGAAGGTTAGGTGGATTGGCTATGCTAAATTGCCCTTAGAGCCAGTAGGGTGCTCTTTCCAAGGGCCAGTGCAGATTCGATGGGCCAAATTGCCTCTTCTGCACTGTAAGTTCTATGATTCTATGTTCTTACATCCTTTTCCACAGAATCAATAGAATCCCTACAATGCAGAAGGAGACCATTCGCCCATCAAGTCTGCACCAACCCTCCGTAAGAACACTTTCCATGCAATCCCACCTAATCTGCACATCTTTGGACTGTGGGAGGAAACCGGAGCACCCGGAGGAAACTCATGCAGATACAGGGAGAACATATAAACTCCACAATGCCGGTCACCCAAGGCTGGAAGATATTAACAAACCAATTGTCGCTTTCGACCAATGCTTATGGTTATATTTACTGATATTAGGACCACAGATAACTAGATTTAAAAAGACAATCTATACCACAGGTTGCTATGTTTGGACATGGACTATAAATTACTTCAATGGCTCTCGAGTCAGAATATCCCTGTCAAAATGTTCCCTTCATGTGACTATGTTAAAGTGTGTTAGGAAATGTAAAGTGAGACCTTCAGAGTTAAGTTAATGCAAATTAATGAGTTGGTGCGGAGCTCAAGGCATTATTGGAACATGCACAGTCTTGAAAATTAATCTGTTTTGCTGCCAAATGGGTATGAATAATTTACTGTACTTTATGAAATAGCTTTGAAAAATACAATTAAAAATAAGTTCAAAAATATAATCATGGCTGTATTCTCTTCAGGATACAATAGTTCTGCTATCATATTTAACCCGTTAAAATTAGTGCAGTTAAAAAGTGCATTGTTGGATCATAATGAATTTGCAGAGAAACCCCATTTTAAAGAGGGCCAATTTCACTGATGTCAGTTCAGAATCGACCCACTGTAGCAAAAATGCAATTCTGAGCACCTTAACTCCTGAGCGCAGGTAAAGCTGTTGGCTGGCTCCCCACTCTCTGAGGGATTTGTTCTTTCAGGTCGCCCCCATGAACAAGAGGAGGGAGCAAACCTTATAAGGCATGTTTAAAGTTTCCTAGGTGAGACCCAGAGGAGCACTCTTCACCCCCGAAGCCCCTCGAGGTAATGTCAATCCAATTAAATGTTGTGGTGTCCTCTGACTTTAATCTGGTTCAACATTGGGGTGAACCTGGGGTGGGATTCTCCGACCCCCCGGCGGGTCGTAAAATCAGCGGGGGGGGGGGGGGGGGGCGGCGTAAATCCCACCCGGCCGCCCCGCGATATTCTCCAGCCCCCCAAAAATCCCCGTGTTGTGAATCGCGCCGCATGCCCCGGAGAATGTCGAGGACCGGCACAATGCAACGGGCCCCGAGGCCGCCCCAATTCTCCGGGCTGGATGGGCCAAAGTCCCGCCCACAGGTCACGCCGGCGTAAATCTAACCCCCGATTTAATGACGTCAACCAGTCGTGCTGGTTGACTCCGGCCAGCGCGGAGGTGGGGGTCGGCGTGGGGCGGCCGCCGGTGAAGCGACGGCACGGCCGCAGGTGGTGGGGGGGTCGCAGGAGCTGTTGGAGTGTGCCGGGGGGGTAGGGGCTGGGGGTGTGGGGCTGGGGGGGAGGGGCTGGGGGAGGGAGTGGCTGGGGGAGGAGGGGGGAGGCAGGGGGGAGGGGGAAGGAAGGGGACGGGGGGGTTGGGGTGGGCGAGTGATGGAGAGCGTGCGTGCTGGGGGAGGAGTTGGGGGTTGGGGAGGGTGCGAGCTGGGGAGGAAGGGGGATGTTGGGGAGGGTGCGTGGCGGGGAGGAGAGTGGGGGGGGTTTGGGGATGGTGTGTGCTGGGGAGGGAGGGGTGTCCGCCTGGCCATGTGCCAGTTGGCTACAGTCGCGACCATGCAGCCCATGGCACCTGGCTGCAAGGGGGGGGGGGGCTATGGGCAATGGTTGGTGACATGTCGTCTATTCCCCCATAATCCCCACCCCCCACCTCCTGGAGGCTGTTATGTTTGGTCATCACACAGCGATGTTGGCTGCCATGTCAGGAGCCACCCTTCTACATGTTGCCCTGGGAGAGCTGGAGCAGGAGTGTGCCAGGGAAGCAGCGGAGGCTGCCGCAGAGGAGCCTGCCGCAGGGAGGCAGGTGGCAGTCAGTCAGGCTGGAGGGCCGCCCGCATGACAGGACGAGGAGGAGGTGGTGGTGGTGCCACGGCGACGGAGACGCCCGATGACGCCCCGCTCGTTGTACCAGGACCTCACGGACCGGGCATGCAGGAGGAGACTTCGGATGAGCCGGGAAACCATGGCACACATCTGCCACCTGATGGCACACCTGGCACCGCGTGGCTCTGGGGGAGGACACTCTCTCCCCGTGTCCGTCAAGGTTACGGTGGTCCTGAACTTCTATGCCACGGGGTCATTCCAGGCGCTGTGTGGGGATCTGTCCAGCATCTCCCAGGCTTCGGTGCACCGGTGCATCCGGGCAGTGACAGGCGCCCTATATGCCATTGCGGACCGCTACATCCAGTTCCCTGTGCACCGGGCCAGCCAGGATGCCCGGGCAGTGGGCTTCGCTGCGGCGGCCAGGATGCCCATGGTCCAGGGGGCGATCGATGGGATGCCCGTCACCGTGCGGCCACCTGCAGATAACAGGGCCGTGTTCACAAATAGGAAGGGGACGTATTCTATGGACGTGCAGGTGGTCTGCGACCACCGCACGAGGATCCTGCACGTCTGTGCCCGGTACCCGGGCAGTGTACATGACTAATTCATATTGGCGCAATCTTTGGACCCCACCATGTTCGAGGATGCCCCCCCCTGGCTGTTGGGCTGGTTGCTGGGCGACAGACGTTACCCGTTGCGGTCGCGGCTGACGATGCCTGTACGGAGGCCGCAGACTGATGCGGAGAACAGCTACAGCGATGCCCATGCAGCAACTAAGGATGTGATAGAGAGGTGTCTTCGGCTGCTAAAAATGCGCTTCAGGTGCCTGGACCACTTTGGAGGGGCCGTCCAGTACCCGTAAGATACGGTCGTCCGCATCGTTGTGGTCTGCTGCGTCCTGCATAACATAGGGGCTGAGGGGCGATGTGCCGCAGGCAGGTCAGGGGGAAGGGGAGGAGCAACAGGACGAGGCGCAGTCCTCCCCAGATGAGGAGGATGGGGGCAATGGTCAGGGCAGACGGGCTGGACATGGGCAGGAGGCTGCCCATCATTACCGGCTGGGCCAGCGGGCATGGGACAGGCTGATAGCCGCCCGGTTCATGGACTAGGGGGGGCGTGGGAATCGCCGAGTATGGGCACAGACTGCACATTACGGCAACAGCCGGCCACCCTCACCCCCCCCCCACCCACCACCAACACCCTCACTCCCCCCACCCACCCAACACCAACCACCCCCACCCCACCCGCATGCACACCACGCCTCCATTGCACATCCACCTGCGGCACAACGGGCCGGGCTCACACTGTCACCGGTGGAAGTGTGTCTATTGCAGGCCATGGAGGGTGATGACAACCCGCTCTGCGATGAGCTCTGGGCTCTACATCATTGGACAATGTCTGACCCATGGCCACAGTGCCGCCCTCCACCCAGACCATCCCTGCATACGGCCGTGATACTGCAGCGCATGGTCCCGTCCTCTGCCCGGAGGGATGGCGAGGGCGACTTGGGGGAGGGCGGGGGGGGCACACTCACCTGAGGCCGACGTTCTATCACCCCTCACACACCCATTGGTGCTCACCTCACACCACACCCCCGCACGCATCGGACAGAGCACAAAGGCAGCTTCTGTCAGTATGAAAGTGATTTTAATGACAAACAGTTCACACACGTGCCCTAGCCCCAGAACTAACCTGTGCCCTGCACCTGTGCCAACTTACTCAGTATTTAATTTTTTGGCCTTACGGCCCTTTTACTATGTCTAGGTGTTTTCCCAGATGGTACAGCAGAACAGGAGGTGGACTCCTGTGACTACTGCCCTGTGACTCGGGATCCCTTTGGCGGCCGTTTCCTGGGGCGGCCCGGCCTAGATGGGCCAGGCTGCGGCTCGGGCGACTGGGATGGCGAGCTGCCAGCCTGTCCTGCCCGTTGCCCACGAGATGCACCTGGGACGGAAGGGGGGGGGGGGAGACCGAGGTGTCGCAGTGCTCCGGCACCTCCCCTACAGGGGGATCCGGGATGGGCCCCAGCACCTCCTCCTCCCTCGGGGTGCCCGATGGCCCGGACCCGGGATGGGCCCCAGCACCTCCTCCTCCCTCGGGGTGCCCGATGGCCCCGGGCCCGGGTTGCGAACGGACCAAGCACCCGACGCTCCCCCTGACACCTGGCGCTGCCAGTCCTGGAGGCCCGCACTGGTACCAAAAAGGGTCTGCAAGTTTGTAGCCATGGAGCTCAGGGAGCTGGCCATCCCTGTCTGTGTCTGGGCGACACCGGCCAGCAACTGGGAAATGGCGCCAATGCCCTCAGCGGTGGCCTGCAGAGACTGGGCCACTGCCTGCTGAGACTGGGCCACTGCCTGCTGAGACTGGGCCACTGCCTGCTGAGACTGGCCCACTGCCTGCTGAGACTGGGCCACTGCCTGCTGAGACTGGGCCACTGCCTGCTGAGACTGGCCACTGCCTGCTGAGACTGGGCCACTGCCAGCTGAGACTGGGCCACTGCCTGCTGAGACTGGGCCACTGCCTGCTGAGACTGCGCCATGGCCTGCTGAGACTGGGCCACAGGGTTGAGCGTCCTCTGCAATCTGCAGCTGGCTCTGGCTCGTGGCTGGCTGTGAGAGGGCATTCAGGTCCTGTGCCACGAAAGCCCCACACCTTGCATACTGCGACCCATGACTGACACCGTCGCACCCATTGCCTCCACTGCGGATGCCACCCGTGCGGTGTCAGCCTGGGTGGCATGCATGACTGGCACCACTCCCTGCCCCTGCACGCGGGTGGATTCCTCTGCCTTTGTCTGCAGCTGCCGCAAGCCGGCCGTCACCCCCTTCAATCGTCCCTTGGTCCGTGACTGCATCGGGTCTGTGGGTGGATGTGGTAACACAAGGAACCCGGGAACTGTCTGGGTGGCAGATGGTGGCCTGCGCCGGGCTGCCCTTCGACCACCCGGCCCCTCGGCTGCTTCTGCCTCCACCTGCTGTTCCGGTACGGCAGCGTTGTGCGCACCAGTTAGTGTCCCAGATGCCTCATTGCTAAAGTGTCTCTGCGATGGTGGAGAGTGTAGGAGATAGCAGTGGTGTAATGGCGTGCTCCTCCTGAGTCCAATGGAGTGGTGATTCCTGTCCATCCGTCCCCTGTGTGTGGGTGTCCTGTGTGTCAGTGTCCAGGGCGTCAGTGCCCTGCATCGGCTGCGACGGGGACCTGTTGCTGTGGCTGCCATCCTCGTCGCTGGGTGTGGCCCACCAGCGTCGCCGCACTCGCACTAGATGTGGGCGCCATCCGCCTGGTGCTTCGGGTCTGTCCCTGGCTCGTGGCCGCCCTGGAATGTCCTGGGGGCGTCGTATGCCTGATGGGCCGCGTCTGTCCCCCCCCCTTTCTCCATATCCTCCACCCTCCATATCCCCCTTCTCTCATTATCCCCCCTTCTCCCATATCCCCCTTCCCTATAGCCCCCCTTCCCACATCCCATTCCCCAATCCCCTTCCCCATCCCCCTCCACCATATCCCTTCCCCATATCCCCTTCCACCATATCCCCTTCCCCCTATACCCCTTCCCCATATCCCCCCTTATCCCACATTCCCTTCCCTTACCCCATATCCCCCTTCTGCTATATCCCCCCTTCCCCCATATCCCCCTTCCCCCATATCCCCCCTTATCCCACATCCCCTTACCCCATATCCCCCCTTCTGCCATATCCCCCCTTCCCCCATATCCCACCTTCTGCCATATCCCCCCTTCCCCATATCCCCCTTCCCCCATATCCCACCATATCACCCATATTGAATGTCGTTTAATCCGCACTCATCCGGGATCCTGGCTTGTCTCTTGTTGGTGATGGTGAGACCTGTGCAGGCAGCGGGAGGGCTTTGAAATATCAAACCTCTAAACTTCTCTTGTTTACATGTCTGTAGTAAGAAGAACTCCAACTGTTTTGAGCAGTTGTCTGAGGTTAAAAATCTCAACAGGTCAGTTTTTCGCTTTATTCGTTGATGGGACGTGGCCGTCGCTGGCTAGGCCGGCATTTATTGCCCATCCCTAATTTCCTTTGATGGGCAGTTAAGAGTCAACCACATTGCTGTGGGTCTGGAGTCACATGTCGGCCAGACCAGGTAAGGGCGGCAGATTTCCCTCCCCAAAGGTCATCAGTGAACCAGGTGGGTTTTTATAAAAATCAACAATGGATTCATGGTCATCCTTTGACTTTTAGTTTCAAATTTTTTATTGAATTTCACCATTTGCAGTGGCAGGATTTGAACCTGGATCCCCAGTGCATTGTTCTGAGCCTCTGATTTACTAGTCCAGTGACAATATCACTATGCCACCGACTCCCCTACCAGATCTAAGGTGACTAACCACCCAGAAAGATTTTAATTGCCCACGCATTCGGTTTATGCACAGCAGATAGGGTTAAAATTACTCCATATATACCAAACACTTTTCTCAAAAGAGTGGTTATATTGAAACACTTCTGAATGAACGTCTCGTATACTAATTTAGAACAATCGTTTGTATCTGGAGTTATCTCAGAGTTTGCGACAAATGGAAGGCCAAGCACTCCAGGAAAATGAAGTTAGTTATAAAAGCCCAGCAGTATAGAACTGATTCAAACTATTGTCCAAAAACCGTCTGTCAGTTTGTGCAGTTCCCATTGTGACAGAGTCACACTTCCTGTAATGCTTTTAACCTGATGGCACTTGTCATGATATGCAGACATGCACATAATGAGATACAGACAGGCAGCTAATGAACACAGAGAACAGGGCATAACCAATCAGCAGGCAGAACACTTGGGGGTGGTTTCCCACTATAAATGGCACGAGGAACCCACACTCCGCATCTTTCCACTGGGGCCATCTACAGAGTGAGTCAGGTGTATATATCACATAACACCTACGGCCTTCCGACGTTCACTGTCGAGATGGACCACAGGCCTTTGGTCCACATTATTCACAAGGACCTGAACGACATGACGCCCCGACTCCAGCGTATCCTCCTCAGACTCAGAAGGTACGGCTTTGAACTCGTGTACGCCTGGCAAGGAGCTCATTATTGTGGATGCCTTGTCCCGCTCCATAACCTTGCCTGCTGACTCGCCGGCATTCATCCAACAGATCGAATCACAGGTGCAGCTGTGGGCCAGCAACCTCCCGGCGTCGAATGAAAAGGTGATCCACATTCGCGATGAGACAGCCAAAGACCCTCTCCTGCAGCATGTCATGCGCCACCTCACCAATGGCTGGCAGAAAGGGCAGTGCCCTCAATTCTTCAATGTGAAGGACGACCTGATGGGGGTTGATGGTATCCTCCTCAAGCTGGACCGTATTGTCATTCCACTCAGTCTCCAGAGCTCGATGCTCCGACAAATCCATGAGGGACATCTGGGTGTTGAGAAGTGCAGGTGCAGAGCCAGGAAAGCTGTCTACTGGCCTGGGATTAGTCAGGACATCTTAAACATGGTCCTCAACTGTCCAACCTGTCAGCACTTCCAGCCAGCACAAAGCAAGGAGACGCTTTAGCAGCACAAAAGCATGACCTCCCCGTGGTCCAAGGTGGGCAGCGACTTCTTTCATGCCAATGGTCGTCATTATGTGTTAATCATTGATTATTTTTCCAACTACCCAGAAATCGTGAAGCTCTCGGACCTCACATCCAAGACTGTCATCAAGGCCTGTAAGGGGACGTTCTCCAGGCATGGTATTCCACTCACTGTCATGAGTGACAACGGTCCTTGCTTCAGCAGCCAAGAGTGGTCAAGATTTGCCCAGCTATATAGTTTCATCATGTCACTTCCAGCCCACATTACCCACAGTCCAATGGGAAGGTTGAGAAAGGGGTGCACATAGTGAAGCAGCTCATCTGCAAGGCCGCAGATTCTGCTTCTGACATCTACCTTGCGCTGCTTGCGTACAGGGCAACCCCTCTGTCTACCGGCATGTCACCGGCTCAACCCCTGATGAACAGGGAACTGCGGACGACTCTTCCAGCCATACACTTGCCTGATCTGGATCACCTCCCGGTGCTGCAGAAGGTGCAGAAACTCAGGGACCGGCAAAAGCAGGGATATGATGCTCATGCCACTGATTTGCCTGTGCTATCCTCAGCGGATGCTGTTCAGATCAAGCTACCTGATGGAGGCTGGTCAGCTCCAGCTGTTGTTGTTCGACAAGCTGCTCGTCGATCGTATGTTGTGCGTATTGTAGCCATCTGGGATGGCCACTTACAATAAAGAACAGGGAAGGTCGCAAAGCATAGCGGGAAAAATGGACAATGCAAGATTCAGGCAGGCTCACAGCCTGAATGTATATTTGCGAGTGAGGAATCCAGACGAAATGCCAACCGATTAGCATTTTGATGGCACATCTCCACCAGAGAAAGGACTAATACTTGAGCGACCGATACGACCCCAGACATTTCGGCGCCACTACCTGTACTCGGGAAGCGTAGACAACAGGGTCAATGACTGCTTAGGACACGCCCGGCCATCAAGGCGCCCCGCCGTTTATTGGTTCAAATCGAACACAGTGATCAGAAATTACCTAATTAGTGGGGTCCAAACTGAAGGACCACCCAAAAAAGCACGAAAACCCCCAAGAATAAAGAGAGAGACCACCATGTGTTCGGCCTCTCTTGGACCTGGCGCTCCGGCAATGTCTACTTCTAATCGCAGCATCACCAGAAGCAAGGTCAAGTTCAACGCCAGCTACCAGATGGATGAGCCAGGCTGAGCAGCAGATACTTCTCCAGACCCAATAGATACAGATCCAAACAACGACCACTGTTCCTCTGACCTAAGCCGGATGTCTAAAGTTAAGTACAGGTTGTCATAGTTGACAGGTGTCGTTTAACAAGTAGTGTTTATGTTGCATGATTAATTGTGTGTGTAAATAAAGTACCCTTGATCCTGAACTAACTAACTGGTATTTGGCTCTTTGATCGATATCCAGTTGAACATTGTGGTGGTATCATTTGATACCTGGCGACTCTGAACAATAGAATATTGATATCCAAAGGAAGGAGGGCAGCCTCACTGACTGACATATTTACAGTAGGGAGAAAAGGGAACAATATGGCTGATGGCTCTGTTGTGCGGGCACTACGCACAGTTGCCTGCCCGCAACCACATTCTTCGTTGTTTGATCTGTTCTTGTGCCACCTCCTGATACCTCGAACCATGAGGCCAGCAGTCCGGCTTCAATCCCGCCTATCAAGGCGCCGTCGATCCCATCACCACCTCTCCGGCGATCGACCAGGATCAGATGCAAGCCCTAGAGTCTGGACTTATGAACATTTGTTTTGTTTGCTATGTTCTGTTTTAGCACATTAGACACCTGGGGCGTCAATCCTGCCCCCGCCGTGGCCCAAATTCTCCACTACCCGGGAATCGGCAGGGGCGGGAGTCGCACCGCTGACAGGCCTTTCCTGCCGGCAGGAACAAAGCACGTCTGGTGCTGGCGGGATTGGCGGCGCGGACGGGCACTGGGGCCCTGGGGGGGGGGGGCGTGGGGCGATCTGGCCCCGGGGGGTGCTCCCACGGTGGCCTGGCCCACGATCGGGGGCCACCGATCGGCGGGCGGACCTGTGCTGTGCGGGCGCTCTCTTCCGCCTCTGCCACGGTCTCCACCATGGCGGAAGCGGAAAAGACCCCCTCCCCCGCGCATGCGCCAGGATGATGTCAGCAGCCGCTGACGCTCCGGTGCATGTGCGGACTTTCGCCGGCCGGCGAAGGCCTTTCAGCCCTGGCTGGCGGGGCACCAAAGGCCGTTCACGCTGGCCGGCGGAGCGGAAACCACTCCGGCACGGAGAATTCTGCACCTTTGGGGAGGCCCGATGCCGGAGTGGTTCACACCACTACACAACGCCAGGACCCCCCGCCCCGCCAGGTATGGGAGAATCCCGCCCTGTTTTCACATGTACATATGTTCCCATCTGCCATTGTATGTAAATAAGTTAGTTTTTTGGCCTACACATGCAAATACTTTCACATATGCTACAGAAAAACATTTCAAAAGGGGGGATGTCATGATATGCAGATATGCACATAATGCGATAGAGACAGGCAGCTAATGAACACAGAGAACAAGACATAACCAATCAGCAGGCAGAACACTTGGGGGTGGTTTCGCACTATAAAAGGCACAAGGCACTCACACTCCACCTCTTTCCACTGGGGACATCTACAGAGTGAGTCAGGTGTATATAATCACATAACACCTACAGCACGTGGCTAAGAGCTCGTCTGGTTCAGTCAAACAGAGTAATCACACTTAGGTTAGCAGAGAGTCGAACTCACAGAGAACTGAGCGAACTGTGTGACAGGTTCAATAAATCAAATTGAACTAACTTCAAGGTCTGGAATATATGTCAATTATAGCTGCATCCAGTTGCAGCCCGTGTTATCTCAGTGTGCTTAACACGACACAAACAACAGAATAAAGAGATTTGTAAACAGACGATGATCACGGGAAGATGCTCTGAATGTCATTTTTTACCGATAAAACAGATCTAACTTAGGAACTATTTGAGAGCTTTTCATAAGCAAGGCAGTTTAAAGCAATGTCAATCATGAGACTTTGCAGTTAGTTGTTTCATTCTGTAATATACTTTTTGTGTGGCATTAACCGCCAAAAAGGATTGCTAAAACATGTTTAATCACCTTTTTAATTAATATTTAGATTTCACAATTCCAACATGAGGTGAAAGTAATAAGGTTAGAAATAGGATAAGAACATTGCAAATAAAATTAAATGTTGATTTCTGTGCTCTTTAGTTATCCTGGTTAGAGACTGTCCCTTCGTAATGGATAGAAAATTCTATATTGATAGGGCAATGATTGTGGTATTTAATTTGTCTACAGTGAAATCCAGTTATCAAATAATTTTACATCACAGCCCATTTCTTAACTTAGAATTCAGGAATTACGAATTGTTTACCCTTGCCAAACAAGGACGACAAAAAGAAGAGTTGATTCATTTATTTTTCAAAGATGTGACATTCATATGCCTAGATTACGTATTTGCATGATTTGTTGATGCTCTTCCCTGCATTGAATGATTCTGTGTTCCTGAAATTGTTTGCCGTAATGTTAGCAGAATCATTTCAGGAGGGAATAATAACCAAAATAAATGGTTTCCATTTAGATAACTGGAATTTCTCTATGATTTGAGGACTTCATAACTCGCATTTGTCTTGCAATAATCAGACCAATATTGTGGCTGCATCCTTCAATCACTATCTAACATAGTCCTCCATATTAAAGTATAGCAGTCCAGTCATTCAGGACAGTAACATCCCGAGATTGAGGTTTAGTGAGTGTTTTTCTACTTGTTCATAATGATAGTACTGAAAATTGACATTGATTACGTCTCAATACTGCAAACAGCTATGTTCAAATGATGTACACAGGTGATCCTGCTTTTCATGTGCAAGTTTGGGTTCTGATACTTGCAAGTGAACATATAAGTGATGCAAGTTGAATTTTCATTCTACGTCTCCAGGGCATAGGCCTGGCCACCTGACATCCAAATTCCTCTAGGTCCCTCCCATCTGTCTAATTCATGGACAGTGGATTGGTGAAGGACAAAGAGAGTCTCCCATGTTCCGAATTGATATGCGGAATCTGTTATTGAGCATCTCAGGCAAATCGCACAGGTAGTAAGTGGATGGGCTTCCTATTCTAAATGTGATTGGTTCCTTGAGTGGCACCGGCAGTTACTATAATTGATAAAGTTAATGCTCTGGAGAAGTGAGCACCTACCCCCTGTCAAATGTAGGCATATTGTAGAAAATCCAATGGATGACTGGAAGGAATGACTGAGGGGCTTGACTGACTACCTTTATTTCGACTAACAAGGCAACGGTGGCCTCAGCTCTTCTTGCAGGCCTTCAAAAAGGTGTCCCCTTGTTTCTTAGTTAAAGTGCAGTCCGCATTATCAGAACTCCTTTTTATTTTAATTTGTTTGGGCATCCCTGGCTGAGCCAGCATTTATTGCCCACCCCGAAGGGCATTTCATAGCCAACCACATTTCTGTGGAGCTGGAGTCAGATATAGGCCAGACCAGGAAAGGATGACAGATATTGTTCTCAAAAGGAACTTTAGTGAACCAGATGGGTGATGGTGACAGGTAGATTTAAAGGATGATGAGGGTAATATACCATGGCTGGGATTCCCCGGTATCCGGCGGGCAGGCCATACCAGCGCAAAAGAGTGGGGTGAACCACTCCCGTGCGGGTCGCCCGGAGGGTGTGGAATCCTCCGCACCTTTGGGGGCTAGGCCGGCGCTGGAGTGGCTAGGGTCTCGCCAACTGGCACCGAAGGGCCTCCGGTGCCGAAGGGCCTCCGCCAGCCGATGCGAGTTGGCGCATGCGCAGGAGCGCCAGCATGTTCATAGAACCGCTGGTGTGATTCCTGTGCATGCGCAGGGGGTTTCTTCTCCGCACCGGCCATGGCGGAGCTTTACACAGGCCGGCGCAGAGGGAAAGAGTGCCTCCCCCTTCTCAGAGGACAGAGAAGGCCCTCCCACAGATCGGTGGGCCCCGATCGCGGGCCAGGCCACCGTGGGCCCCTCCTTCAGGGCCAGATCCCCCCGAGGGCTCCGCAGGCCACCCTCAGAGCCAGGTCCCGCCAGTACGCACCTGGTCTAATCCACGGCGGCGGGACTGGCTGAAAACAGGCGGCCGCTCAGTCCATCAGTGGCCGGAGAATCGCCGGGGGGGGGGCACTGCCAACAGCCCCCAACCAGTGCGGCGCAATCCCTGCCCCCGCCAAAAAACAGACGCCCGAGAATTCGGCAGCCGGCAGCCGGCATCCTGCGTCGTGGTGTCGTGCCTGTCTGTGCCGTGTCTGCTAGTGACCTGTGTCGTGTCGTGCCTGTCTGTCCCCTGTATGCTGATGTCCTGTGTCGTTGTATTGTCACTGGACTGGGCCGGAGGGCTGTTATTGAAGCTTCCCTCCCCATCGCTGCGAGAGTCTCTGTGGGCTGGCCGCCCAGGCGCATGCCGGCGGCGGTGTAAGCCTGATGCGCCCGGTTGATCTGCGTCGGCTGGTTGTCCAGGTGCTGGATGCGGGCGGTGTCTGCCGGGTGCTCCGGGTCGGTCACCGCATGGCCCTGCAACACACACACCATCATGGTTAGGCAGGTGGAGGGGGGTGTGGGTCACGGTGCAGGGTGAGGGGGGAGTGCTGAGGGGAAACGGCTAGGTGAGAGTGCTGAGAGGAAAGGGGCCAGGCAGGGGAGGGATCTCACTTGGTGGCACCCCCCCCCCCCCAATCTTGGCATGGGCAATTTCCCGGTCCTCGGGTATACCAGCTATGACCAGTGCCCTCTGCTCGTGCACGGTGAGGGGCCGCAAGTCAGGTTCACCCCCTCCGGTTCGGGCACACTCTCATTGGTTATGACTTATCATGGTTGTAGAGTGTATACACAAGGGTTACATGCAATGGAAGATAAGGGAAGGGCCATTAATGAACCAACCCCGAGGAATATATCAGAACTAACCTCTTTCCTCGGAATAGTAAATTACTGTTCATTGAATCCCTACACTGCAGAAGGAGGCCATTCAACCCATTGAGACTGCGCGACCCTTGGAAAGAACACCCTACCTAGGCCCACGCCTCCACCCTGTCCCCTTAATCTCACCTAATCTTTTGGAAACTAAGGGGCAATTTAGTATGGCCAATCCACCTAACCTGCACATGTTTGGACTGTGGGAGGAAACTGGAGCACCCGGAGGAAACCCACGTGGACATGGGGGGAAAGTGCAAACTCCACACACACAGTCACCCGAGGCAGGGATTGAACCTGGGTTCCTGGAACTGTGAAGCAGTGCTAACCACTGTGCCACCGCGATGTCCTATGCCAAACAGAGGTTCATTCCCAACTTAATAACAATGCTAGCATCCTGCATGCATTATTAAGAAAATGTCAGAAATGATATTGGAAAATACCGCAGAAGGAACCATTCAAGCAAGTGAAACGAGCCCTCAACCTCTGTTTACTAGTCTTTTTTGATCTTCTAAAGAAATAATACCCACGTGCGATATGTCTCCATATGGAGTTGGCACTATTTTATCACATATAATGAATGATTGGACACTGGCTCTGTTTCAAGGACCCTGACTGATGCGGAGAGAGGATATTCACAAATCGAGCAGGAAAGCTTAACTGTCATGTTTTGTTTCAGAAAATGTCACCGGTGTGTTTATGAGAGGCAATTCATAGTCATCACCAATCATAAATCTTTATTTGTGCTTTTCAGGAAAGACAATGCAATCTCCCTAATTGCATATCTGAGAATATAGCTTTGGGCTTTATTATTGGGTGTTTACGAATACACTTTCCAACACCGATCAGGGCCTTAGGTCGTCCTCCATTGCGAGAAAGTACACCACCCTCATCAGTGCCGCAGGAAATCATGTTAGCAATAAATTTTCTTGATACATTACCTGCATCTGCGCAGAGTTAATATATTGTCAAAGTCAAGGATATGACATGACATGGTTGGCGTCATAACAGTACTTGATAAAGTACTTGACTCGCAGAGTTCCGATATTGTCAAAAGTCAAGGATATGACATTATATGGTTGGCGTTATAACAGGGCATCAGAACAGCTGAAACCTTATCAATTAAGGAAGGATGAAATTAGCTGCAAGGATAATGGGCGGGATCGTCCGGTGTCCGACAGTGATATCGTAATCGCCGATCGGGTGGAGAATGCCTTCCGATGCCCAAATCTGGGATGGCGCCGGTTTGATGCCGGTTTTCATCTCTCCACCCCCTCTGAAATGGCGTCATCGCGTCGTGCGCCGCATGCGTTGGCATGTCATCAGAAGGGCCTCCACCAATGCTCCGGTCCCGATGGGCCAAGTTCCCGACAATGCGGTTGACTTGTGGTTGGAGCGGTTGGAACACGGCGTGACGGCCGCGGACTGTGTCCAGTGCTGCCAGAGTCGGCCAGGAGCCGTGCCGCTGGCTGGGGGGCCTTCTGCAAGGGCTGGGGGGACTGGTGGGGGGTGGCCAGGGGATAACCAGGGGTTGGCCTTTGGGGCCGTATTTGGCATGCCGGGTTCACGCACTGCCGGCACCATATTGTACGGCGCGATTGCTGCAGGTCGTCGTCGTCGTGCGCATGCGTGGCCACGGACCTGGCCATTCTCCGGCCATTTTTGGCGCGGGAGTCGGGGGTTTTACCCAGCGCTGCTGCTAGCCCCTCATCGGTCCTGAAATTGGTGATGGTTCGGCGCCAATTTTGGCGTTGTAAAATGCCCAGGAATTCCCCGTTTCAGCCGGCACTTAGCTAATGAAACGGAGAATCCAGCCCAATATCTTCCAGTAGGGAGCATGAATGGTCGTCCGGATACCTAGCAGAGAGCTATTACTTGATGAATTGCACAGCGACCACGCTGGAATGTCAAAGATGAAGATGTTGGCTCGTAATTACATGTGGTGGCTCGGGATAGACACAGATATTGAAAGAATGGTAAAACAGTGTGTCCAAAGTCAGTTACAACAGAAATGACTAACTGCAGCCCCAATGCACCCAGCTTGGCCTTGGGTGAGGGGGATGTTGATTACGTCAGCCCATTTATGGTTACAATGTTCCTGCTATTAATGTAGGTAGTGGTTAGACGTTTATGTAGTCCATAATTGCCTACGCTACAGTGGAAAAGCTACGTCCCTACTGTGCTCTCCACGGCCTGCCAGAGTTATTAGTTTCAGACAAGGGGTCCGCATTTACTAGTGATGAGTCCCACCACTTTATGTCATCAAACGGGATTGAACCCATACATACCTTAACACCCTTCCTCTAATGGACTTACTGAACGTGCTGTAGACCTTTAAGTCAGCAATGAAAAAACAACCACAAGCATCCCTGGGGACAAAACTGGTGCATTTCCTCATTACTTACAGAGCCATGACCACTGGAGTAACTCCTGCTGTGTTAATGATGGGTTGTTGGTTAAGAATCAGGTTGGATCTGGTGATTCCAGATTTCGCAGGGAGGCTGGAGTCAAAGCAATGTGTTCAGCAGAAGAATCATGATGCATCAAGGGGTGAGAGGACATTCAAAGTGTTTGTCAAAAATTTTGGAAGTGGACCAAGTTGGGTCCAGAAAAAGCATGTGGATGATTTGAGGAGAGGCGAGTCACTTTGAGAACCAGTGGGACAGTCCACTCCGATTCTACCTGCCAATAGTATGGCTGTTAGTCAAGGAACTGAAGAGGAGAGACCCCTACAGTTGAGACACAACTGTTGAGCTACGTCGCTCCCAGAGGAAGAGAAATCCCCAGATAGACTGAGTTTATAAGGAACTGTGTTAAAAATATTAATTATTGTTCTTACTTGTAAATAATTTAACTTTTTATATTATGATATAGTAAGAGACTTAAGGGGAGAGGAATGTAATAGCGGGCCCCTTTCAGGGGGGGGGGGAGGTTTTGTGTGAACCGATTGGCCATTTGGGCCATAGTAGACAAATCCGGGGGATGGAGTGTGGACTTTCCCAGCAGAGTTTTTTTTAAATATAAATTTAGAGCATCTAATTATTTTTTTACAATTAAGGGGCAATTTAGCTTGTCCAATCCACCTAACCGGCACATCTTTGGGTTGCGGCGTGAAACCTGGCAGACACGGGGAAAATATGCATACTCCACACGGACAGTGACCCAGGGCTGGGATTCGAACCCGGGTCCTCAGCGCCGTAGGCAGCAATGCTAACCACTGTGCCACATTCTGCCCCTCGTTTCCAGCAGAATTGATAATGGAGCTGCAGAAGTCGGTGACTCATCTTAGCTCTCTGTATAGAGCCATAGTTATTCTCATAAATAGTTTGTTGTTGTTCAAACCTGGTGGCCACCAATCACTCAAATATTTTAGTTGGAAATACTGAAATATAAATATCATCTGACCCTTATATACTATTTGGTTATCAATTATTGATTCTTCAATTACAGGATAAGTGAGGTACTTTCTTCTAATACAATCATCTGCTGTTGTGACTGCTTCACAGCACTATATGAAGTTAGCTTGTTGTAAAAGGTTAGCAACAACATGGCTTCTTTTCTGTTAGTTTGTTGCAGAATACATGTTTGTAAAAAGCCTTTGAAATAAAATTGTCAAGTTAAGCATGTGCACTAAATCTACACATCTAAAAATCTTCAATCTAGGCCATTTTACGGGTTGAAGTGACTATCATCTCGTACAAAATGGAGGCACTTCAAGGAATTCAGAATCAGAGTTTTGAATACCGTGATGGGTTGGTAAATTTATTTTCCCCCAAGTTGTCCTGGGCTTTTACCTATCTTTTTTTGCCCCTTGCCCTGACGATCACATGATTTCGGATGGAGTGGGGAGTTAATTCATTGTGATAAACAAGATATCGCAATTATGTGAGACAAGCTTGCCAGAGCAGAGGTTTCCCTACGTTGCCCATTATATCGGCTTGTTTGATATGCCATCTCTGAAGATTTCTGGTTAGAGGCAGTTGCGAGTTTGGTGCAATCTCCAGCCATTTAGGGCCGGATTTTCAGGCTGTGCCCACCAGTGATTGGAAATTCCCGCCGAGGTCAATGGATTTTTCCAATGTCTGTGTCCTGCCCGTGGCGATCTTGCGCCGGGCAAGGTGGAAGAATGGGCTTTCCCTCTTTTCTCTTTCCCAAGTTCCTGCTGCCCAGAATAAGGAAGTGTCCAGTGGAAAAATAACTGCAATCATTTGACTTTTGATATGTGCTGCTGGGGTACCATTAAAGTATTGCCTTCAAAGACTAACTTGACTCTGGATTGAAAAACAGTCAAAGCTGCCAAAAGTAAAGATCAAGGTAACATAAAATAATCTGACTGGTAACTTCCAGGCTTCATTGTTACAGCTTTATGGCTTTAATGGTCATGTCATGAGACTTGCAGGCTGAAAATCAATAAAAACTTGTAAATGACATCACTGACAGGTGAGAAAAGCTCAAACCTTGTCATTATTTATCCCTCTAAATGGCTATGAGGGAAAATGGTGGAAAATCTTCATCGCTGTGAATGAGAATGGAGAAGGAGCAATAAAAGATCATATGAAATAGAGTTGGAGTAGGCAATTTGGCCCTTTGCTCTGCCAATCAGAAAGGTTATGGTCGATCTTCTACCTCAGTTCTCCCTTCCAGTGCCATCTCCATGTCAGTTAACCACCTCAGCATCCTAAAATCTATCAGCCTCTACCTTGAATTTACTTAATGACTGAGCATCCATACCTTTCCTGCATGGAGAATTCTATAGATTCACAACACGTTGAATCAATGAATGTTTCCTCACCCTCTTTGTGTTCTACATTTTCCAATCAGGGAATATGGGGGCAATCAAACAGCCACATCACCGCCGTGATTTGCGACACTCAGAATGCCTCTTGTGATCCAATGAGATCTTGTGAGACGTCATGATCTGGACCTCGTCCTCATGGGCGAGATCCAGATTTGCATATTTAAGTGAGCTATTAGGCTCGTTTGCCGCTTGCTGCTCCTGAGGCCTGGGAATTAACGCCCCCACCTGGAAGACCACAAATGTGGACAAGGCCTAACAACACCTGGGGAGTTCTCCCAGGCCATCGGAGGCACCGGATGGTAGGGCTCTGGGAAGGGTGGAACCTTGGCACTCCTGCTGCCATGCTGGCACCTTGGCACTGCCATGTTGGCAAGGTGCCCAGGTGCCACATTGTCTCTGCCAGGGATCGGGCCCATGGTTGCCCTCTTCTTATGAGGTGGGATGAGGGAACAAGGACCCCTAAGAGGTAATGGGATGCTGCAGTTGGGAGCCTGAGGGTTGAGTGACAGAGACGCATTTCAAAATGGCACACCAATCTCTTCCTGCACTGTCGAGTGAGATCATCAGTGCAGGAAGTGAGGTAAGTGCGGCCTCAGTGGAGCATTCCCAACCGAGGCCATAAAAAAAAGTCCCGTTTGATAGTGGGGTCGTTCTCGGCGTTGCAGGCACAAGAAACACCTTGCTACATGCACCCAAAACGGGACTCTGTTTTTGGGTGTTAAATCGCGCCCTATATGTTCATAGAATTTACCCTGTCAAGCCCCTAAGGAAAATAATGGCTGGATTCTCCATTTCTGAGTCTCAGGCCTGGATTCACTGATTCTATGGCTATGCCCGCAGGATCAGTCTGGTCCTCCGACAAAAACATCGGCGGCGCCCTCGCACCAATCCTCAGCCCGGTGGGGGGCTAGCAGCCGCGCCCCATAAAGCCCCTACCTGCCGATATGGACACAGAATGTCTGGGTCCGTGGCCGCGCTTGCGGCAGCCTGCGGCGGCTGGGCCGTACAACATGGTGCCGGCCACGTGCGGACCCGGCCTGCCAAAAACTGCTCCCCTGTAAACCCCCTCGCCACCTCCGGACCACCCCCATCAGTCCCCCCAGCCATCGCCGGAGACCCCCTGCCAGCGGAATGGCTCTCCCCCCCCCGTCTGTGGCAGTGCTGGACTCAGTCCGCAGCCGCCACGTGAGGTCCCCAAACATTGTGAGGACACGCGCACCACGCCATCGGGAACTCGGCCCATCAGGGGCGGAGCATCGGGGGAGGATCTCAGGTGACGTCTGTGTCTGTCCCGACGGCGTGCTGCGCATTTCTCAAGTATGCAGTATTTTGAGGTGGCGGAGCATCTGAAAAACGGCACCGCCCCCGAATCCGGCCTAAAAATGGATTCTTCGGCCAATTGCCGAATGCAATTTTGCCGTTGCTGATCGGAGAATCCAATCCTAAGTGTTGACGCTGGCACAGAACTCTTGGAGTTCCACAACAGCAAAACTGGCGCCGCACCTGGACCAATTCTGCTCCTGTTGAGGGGCTAGCTCCGGCGCAACATGTGGAACACAATCGGTTCCAATGAGAAATGGTGCTGGATACCTGTGATAATATGCATAAGAAATCATGCATATAATGATGTCAACAATCTCCAACCAGTAGGTGACAGTGTAAATTTACCATGCGACTCTGTACCTGGAGGAGTTGGGAGATAGTCGTGTTAGTGGATAGTCATACTTGCAGTAGCTCTAGGATAATTTATCAATATTAGTGGTTTGTAATTTATTTCTTATAGTTATCTTTATCCTGCATTTATTTTATAACAGAATACCTGAACTAGTCAAGAACTAGACATTCTACTGTGCATCATTCCCACCAGCCAAGCACCAGAAAGTAACACTATCCATCCCTTTGGTTGCATGCGTCGCCCTATCTAACATTGTCGTTTTCTGTTTGTGTCTGGAGTGGGGCCACCGGACCTACGGCCTCTCACCGTGGCAGAGCAGAGGGCTCTGGACGTGGTCGATGGCCCGAAGGAAAGGGAGGCCGCCGAGGTGGAGTTCGGCCGCGGGCAAGGGAGCGAGACCCGGCTGAGTTGCAATTCCCTGTGACACATGTGTCAACCCCTCCCAACACCACACCCACACCACTCTCACCCATGCACCACTCTCACCCCTACCCTCACTGGACACCACCCTCACCACTCCCTCAGCCACACACTTCCCCCCACCACTCTCACTCCCCCCCCCCCCCCCCCCCCCCCCCCCCCTGCCGGCCTGCGGTGTAATCATGCACCTTCGCTTGTGTCTTGCAGAACCTGCTGGAGATGGGGCGGGCTCATCTGCTGTCCTTCACCCACCAGCTAGGACACAGCCAGAGCCCCCCATGAGCCGAGCACCGTTGCTGAGAGCAGCTCAGACGCCAGCCATCCACCTGAGATGCAGGAAACCCCGGAGCTTGGGTCAGAGGATTACACTGACTTCCCATCACAGCTGTCTCCAACACCCTCCACCATCCCAGAGATACTCACCTCGGTTGGGCACTTTAGTGAAGAGGCTCCTGAGATGCTACCTGGTGCGCACCACACAGGTGATCCAGTACAGCAGGTAGAGGTAGGAACTCCCGAGGGATGGATGGTCGGAGAGGGCAGGCCGACCCCAGGAACCAGCTGCCATCCAGATGAGTTTCGGCTTCTGGATCAGACAGTCCCATCGATTGTGATGCAGTCTCAGAGCCAGGGACTACAATGAGGGGTTGTCGATAAATATCCAGCCACTGCAGGTGCTGGAGGAGTCCAACTGTGTGCAAGGGCAGGAGGTGCTGCCGACCATACGTGCCACCCAGGCCAACACCGCATGTGTAACGTTCGTGTTGGAGGCATTGGGGGGGCGGCAACAGTTCTGGCTGTAGATCAGCATGTCCAAGGCCTGGGGCATTCGGTGCAGGTGCTGGCCGAGGCTCAGGGCAGGGTTGCCACCTCACAGTCAACCATACACCAGAGCCACCTGGAAATTGCAGCGGTGCTTCTGAGTGTGGCCCAGTCACAACAGGCAATGACTGGGAACGTCTGCGGCATTCCCCAGGTGCTGGCCAGCGTGGCGCAGATAGAAAGGGAGGTGGCCCAGTCCCAGAGGGAGATGGTGCAGTCACTAGTTGATGTGACACAGGCGCAGAAGGTGGTGGCACAGTCAATAGCTGATGTGGCACAGACCCAGATGGAGATGGTTCACTCTCAGTGCTCCATGGCCACGAGCATGCAGACCCTCGTCGAGACAAGAGCGGGTTTCCAGGACTGGCACCATCAGGTGGCAGGGGAACCTCAGGAGTTAGCTCGACTCACACCCCCATCCGATTGAGTAGACGGGGGGCCAATGGGCACCCCGGGGGAGGAGGAGGTGATGGGGCCCGTGCCGGTGACTTCCGCAGGGAAGGTGCTGGAACACAACAGCACCTCGGACTCCCCCCCCCCCCCTTATTGTCCCTGGTGCATCTGGTGGGCACCGGGCAGAACAGTGTGGCACCATGCCACCTGGGATTCCCGAGCAGCAGCCGAGCCCATCCAGGCCAGGTCGCCCCAGAAGACAGCCGCCAACCGGGACTCAGGTTGCAGGATGGCAATCACAGGAGGCCGCTCCACTCCTGCTGTACTGTCTGGGGATCTACCAAGCTGTAGCTATAGGGCCGGTAAGGCCATAAAGTTAGACACAAGTTAAGTTGGCACGGGTACAGAGCACAGTTTAGTTATAGAGGCTAGGGCAAAGATCTGTATATACATTGTCATATTAAACACCTGCTCACACTGTTACAACCTGCCTCGGTGCTCTGTCAGGTGGGTGTGAGGGGTGGGCCGGTCTGGGCTGGCAGGGGATTGGGTGGACGTTGAGGGGGGGGGGGGCAGCCTGGGCTCCCCCCAACCCCCCCACCACACCCTGTCCATCCTCAACACCGTTGCCCCAGGGATTCGATTTGGAATGGCCAGCTCACATGCATGTATATATTAAATATATTCAAGAGGCGGATGGATATAACAGTTGGGGAGAATGGGATCAAAGGCTATGGGGAGAAAGCAGGATTAGGCTATTGAGTTGGATGATCAGCCATGATCATGATAAATGGTGGAGAAGGCTTGAAGGGCCGAAAGGTCTCCTCCTGCTCCTATCTTCTACATATCTATGTATCCTCCATCCCATGGACCAGGTCAGGTGTTACTGCCAACCCCGTAGTGTGGCAGGTATGTATTGTCATGTGAGAGTACCTTTGAGAAATGGGTGTTTAAGAAACGTACCTTTAAGAAATAGAGCTGCTCATCTTGCTGGAGTGATGTCAGAGTGTGGGTGGAGCTGAGCTCTACTTCTGCTTTTTAGTTTCAGTTTGAGAAAAGGCTTGGGTGTGTCTGTGTTTTTTCAGTGAGCTGCATCTGAAGTCTGCTATCCAAAGACTATCTTAATCATTTGGTGAATTCAGAATTATAAATGATTTCAGTATTGAATGTAAACCCTGATGTGGTTCTGTTTAGAGGTTTGTTAAGCCTTTTGGATGTTAAAAGAACAGCATACTGATTACTTAGTGTTGTATTCTTTGGGGGATGTATTTGAATTAATGGTTGGTAAGATATTCACTGTTTGTTTTAAAAAGGTTAACTTGAGTTCATAGAATAAACATTGTTTTGCTTTTAAAAATACTTGTCCATTTCTGCTGTACCATTCCTGTAGAGTAAGCCGTGTACTCCCCATAACGCAGTCTATTAAAATTTGTGGGTCAGGTGAACTCCATGATACACTTTGGGATTCTCTAAACCCTGGTCCATAACAGTATCACGGAGGGGGTTGAGGGCAAGGTGGTGGGCGTGGGGGTTGTTCAGCTGGGATGTGATGTCCTTGTCCCTATCCAGTCTCTTCCCCTTAGCTGGTGAACCTGGAGGCGATCAGAGCGTCCCATGCACATTGGCCCTGGAACACACATGGTGTAGCCTCCCTTGCCTGCCTGGGCTCCATGTCCTGTCCATCCTCCCCCTCCCTCGCATCCTCCTCATCAGACAATGACTGCCATTCCTCCTCACCCTCAAGCACATCGTCCCTCTGCTGCGTGATGTTGTGGTGGATGTAGTAGGCCATCACGATGCGGGCGACCCTCTCAGCATCATATTGGAGGGGCCCTTCAGAACAGTCCATACGCTCTTCAAGAGGCCAAAGCACCGCTTGATGATGGTCTTGGTCACCGTTTGGGCGTCATTGTGGCGGGTCTCCAAGTCGGACTGTGGCCTCTGGCTCGGTGTCATCAGCAACGACCACAGTGGATAACCGCTGTCACCCAGGAGCTAGCTCCCTAGCCAGGGAGGCATCCCAAACATGTCAGGAATGGTCGAGTGTGCCAGGTTGAAGGAATTGTGCACACTGCCCGGGTATCCGGTGCAGGCCATAAGACCATAAGACATAGGAGCGGAAGTAAGGCCATTCGGCCCATCGAGTCCACTCCACCATTCAATCATGGTTGATTTCAACTCCATTTACCCGCTCTCTGCCCATAGCCCTTAATTCCTCGAGAAATAAGACATTCAATGCAGGCGTGCATGATGCACAGCTGATGGTCACGTATCAGCTGCACATTCATTGAGTGGAACCCCTTTTGGTTTATGGTAGAGCAGCCTCGTAAAAAGGGCCCCAACTTCCAACTCCCCAGCGGCACGAAGTAATCGCTCACCACACCCGCAGGCCCGCGAGGCCCGAAACGCTGCGGCCTATGCCCCGGCCCCGCCCCCTCCCACCACATGCGATCCTTGGGGGCCGCCATCTTGGCAAACCTCCACCACGCGGCCGGCCACATGCGACTCGTGGGGGCCGCCATCTTGGACGCCATCTTTCTCGCCGCCCGCCACGTGCGATCCAGGGGCACGACCTGCATCTCCACGCTCGGACAACTCATCGGAAGAGTATGACCTCCCCGGACGCTCGTCAAGCGGTCCACAACACGGCGCAGTCACCCTGGATCAATCACGCCCGAAACATCTGCGAAATTCGATGGCAGAGGTCCAAATCAACGGGTACAATACGCCATACAAGACACTGTTCGCTCCCCGTTTTCCCCGTGCGGCAAACTATCTCGCTCGCTTCAGGCTCCCATTCTGTCCAGATCCAGGGACGCACCGCCACGACACTCACAATCCGAGGCGCTAGCTACTCAAAATTTCAACTCTACGTTTTGCCCGACCTCTGCACGCCACTCTTATTAGGCCTAGATTTTCAGTGTAACCTTAAGAGCCTCACCCTCACCTTCGGCGGGCCCCTGCCCCCACTCACTATCTGCAGCCTCGCTACACTGCGAATCTCCCCCCCTCATCTCTTCGCCAATCTCACAAAGGACTGTAAACCCGTAGCCACTCGTAGCAGGCGATACAGGCTGCAGGATAGGGTATTTATCAGATCAGAGGTCCGAAGGCTACTCAGTGAGGGGATTATAGAGGCCAGCAATAGTCCCTGGAGAGCTCAGGTGGTGGTCGTTAAGACCGGGGAAAAATTCCGCATGGTTGTTGACTATAGTCAGACCATAAATAGATTTACGCTCCTCGACGCGTATCCCCTCCCCAGGATTGCAGACATGGTAAATCAGATCACCCAGTATCGGCTCTTTTCCACGGTGGATCTGAAGTCTGCATACCACCAGCTCCCAATCCGCCCGGAGGACCGCCACTACACAGCATTCGAGGCCGATGGCCGCCTCTTCCATTTCCTCCGGGTCCCCTTCGGCGTCACTAATGGGGACTCGGTGTTCCAACGAGCAATGGACTGAATGGTGGACCAATACGGGCAGCGGGCCACGTTTCCGTACTTGGACAATGTCGCCATCTGCGGCTATGACCAGCAGGACCACGACGCCAACCTCCACCGTTTTTTCCAGACGGTACAGAAATTAAACATCACCTACAACAAAGAGAAATGCGTTTTCCGCACAAACAGACTGGCCATCCTTGGCTAGGTCGTGGAAAACGGAGTCCTGGGCCCAGACCCGGACCGTATGCGCCCCCTCTTAGAACTCTCCCTCTCCCATTGCCCCAAGGCCCTCAAACGGTGCTTGGGCTTCTTCTCCTACTACACCCAGTGGGTCCCTCAATATGCGGACAAAGCCCGCCCACTCTTTAAGGCCACACGATTTCCCCTGTCAGCTGAGGCACGCCAGGCCTTCAACTGCATCAAGGAGGACATCGCCAAAGCGGCCATGCGGGCGTTGGATGAATCCACTCCATTCCAGGTTGAGAACGACGCCTCAGAGGTAGCTCTTGCAGCCACGTTAAATCAGGCAGGGAGACCAGTCGCATTTTTCTCCCGTACCCTCTCCGCTTCAGAACTCTGACACTCATCAGTCGAGAAAGAAGCACAAGCCATTGTGGAGGCTATTCGTTACTGGAGGCACTACCTCGCAGGTAGGAGGTTCACTCTCATCACTGACCAAAGATCGGTCGCCTTTATGTTTGATAACTCTCAAAGGGGCAAAATAAAAAATGATAAAATTCTTCGGTGGAGGATCGAACTCTCCACCTACAGCTATGATATTAAGTATCAACCCGGGAAGCTCAACGAGCCTCCGGATGCCCTATCCCGCGGGACATGCGCCAGCGCGCAGATTGACAGACTGAAAGTCATCCACAACGACCTCTGCCACCCGGGGGTCACCCGGCTCGCCCACTACATCAGAGCCCGAAACCTGCCTTTCTCCAACGAGGAGGTAAAAGCGGTCACCAGGGACTGCCCGATCTGTGCGGAGTGCAAACCACACTTCTATAGACCAGACAGGGCAAAACCTGGTCAAGGCTTCTAGGCCATTTGAACGCCTCGCGATTGATTTCAAAGGGCCACTCCCCTCAACTAACAAGAACGTTTACTTTCTAAACATCATAGATGAGTTCTCCCGTTTCCCATTCGCTATCCTGTGCCCCGACATGACCTCTCACACAGTCATTAGGGCCCTGCATAGCATCTTCACCCTGTTTGGATTCCCCAGCTACGTGCACAGCGACCGGGGTTCGTCCTTCATGAGCGACGAGCTGCGTCAGTACCTGCTCGACAAGGGCATTGCCTCGAGCAGGACTACCAGCTACAACCCCAGGGGTAACGGGCAGGTGGAGAGGGAGAACACGACGGTCTGGAAGACCGTCCTACTGACTCTCCGGTCTAGAAAGCTCCAAGTCTCCAAGTGGCAGGAAGTCCTCCCAGACGCGCTCCACGCTATTAGGTCCCTCTTATGCACAGCGACCAATCAGACCCCTCACGAGAGGCTCTTCAGTTTTTCCAGGGGCACTACCGCGGGGGTCTCACTTCCGGCATGGCTGAGGACACTGAGCCCGGTACTTCTGAGGAAACACATCAGGGCGCACAAAACCGACCCTCTTGTTAAGAAGGTGCGCCTGCTCCACTCCAACCCCCAGTACGCCTTTGTCGAGTTCCCTGACGGCCGCCAGGACACAGTATCCCTCCGGGATCTACCCCCACAGAAGGACCCCTCACCCTACACCCCATGCTGTCACCCCCTCGCGCTCCCGAGCCCACGAGCTCGCTCCACCAGTTCCGTGCACCCGCGCCGGCCAGCCCCCAGTGCCCCCAGTCCCCGGTCGAACCAGAGGAGTATGAAGCTCGAACACAACCCTCCCACACAACACCCATCCAGCCACCGTAAGAGGCTGCAACCCCGGTGCTCCGCAGATCACAGCGGACAGTTCGACCACCGGACAGACTTACTTTGTAGACCACCGCCCCCGCCGGACTAGATTTATTTTGCAGGGGGTGAATGAGGTGAAAGTAACATAGTAATTCACACTGTATTTACCAATACCATTGTAAGCGCAGTAGCGTCATCCGACCACTCGAGGGAGTAGCTCTGGGAATGCTCAGGAGCTTGTACAGGGCTCCACCCTTGGCTCCGCCCACGACTCCTCTCCCTTGACTGCTGTATAAATAACCGTGTCCAGAGCCAGCCTGCAGTTCATCAAGAGTTCAACAGGTAACAGGCTGGCTCTGTAGTAAGTAGATTAAAACCACTGTTCATATCTTAAAGCACGTGTCTCGTGAATTGATGGTTCCATCACCTATGGACTGACGACAGTGACCACCAGCTCCCCCGAGTTCCAACCCTCTTATGAGGCCTTGTCTCGCAACCAGCACCCAGAACAGGGCGGTGCGGCTGTGCATCTGCTGCCGGCAAGTGATCCGGGGCCCTCCAGCCCCCGGAGGAGGCCTGCCAGGGGCATCGAAAGCCATGGGACATGGTAAGAAGCTGGCTGCCTCCACCTCTGATGTACATCATGGGGACACAGGACACACCTAGATGTAACAGTAAAGCAAAGAAGGCCAAGCACATCGAGGCTCACTGAGGGTAGCTTGGGATTAAGGAGTGGAGTGTGCATTCAGGGGGAGTGGGAGGGCCGTTATGGAGGATTCGGGGGAAGGAGGGTGGGGATAGTGGGATGGCACCATCGGGAGAGTGTGGTAGTGGTATACTTGTACGAGGAACGCTAAAATACCAACCAGTATGACATTTGGCTCTTTGTTCCACGTTGCAGGCCAACTACCAATCCCATGTCCCATCCCCCCAGACATGGCCCTCACCCTCACGCCACCTACCCGACACACGCTGCCCATGCACATCTGGCCGCAGGTATGCGCCCGGAGCTGGGGCTCATCCCCTGGATGATCGAACGTTGGCCGCTGCGTCTGTGATGCTGCCTCCCGCAGTGTTTAAGCACATTGTTCACACATCAAGGTGTGACTGGGATGCTAGGCAATGACTCCCCACAGCAGCCCATCTGCCAGGTTCACGTTTTTCAAAAGGAGTACTAGTCGGCGCCAGCGTGGCCACTTGCTGGGGCGGCTGCTGAATCATGGGAGCAAGTTGGGTATGGGGTGGCTCCCGTTAATTGTATGGAAATAAGGCTTAAGTGGTGGTAATTGGATTCTCATCACGCTACGGTGGGATCCCAATTTCGCCTACAGAAGTGGGCCAGTTGCCTCACAAACCTTTTTGGCACCCAGTGCAGTTCTCGATTTCGGCCCATCCCGCTATTCACCGAACCCATTGTACTAAAGTGGGAGTGCAACGAGGCCAGAGAATTGCTGCCCCTGTTTTTACCCTATTCTAGTTATTGTACCATTAACATCTTGCTGCTTTGGTGTATTATCTTATTTGTAAATATAGCTGACCATTAAATTAAATTAAACTTAAATGAAAGTAATTTATTGCCTTTTCGCAAAGAACAGAAGATTTGATGATCATCTCAAATGATTTTCTATGTAATTTACTGTCATTAAACTATCATCATCTAAAGTAAAGGAAGACTTGCATTTTTGGCTGCTCATACCACAACTGTAGAGGCCACACTCAGAGCAAATGTAACCACAGGTTCTTGCAACAGCACTGTCAGCAATGCTGCCAGTATCTGCCTGCTTCAAACTATAAGTATATCAATGTAACAACATTTTTAGAAGGGCAGCACTCAATGAAATGTATTTTTTTAAATGTTTCTCCGATGTGCAGAGTTTTAACTGAAGTGTGATCTCACTCTGATAGTCTAATAACACATTTAAAGATTGCAGTTTTCTCGGAATATTGATCCCTAAAACATCAGTTCAAAATCCTTGGATCGCATCAAAAAATTGCAATTTGACCTCTGTTGTAACGAGCCCCTTTCAGGAGGGTCGCGCGGCACGTTCAGCCAATCGGGCCGGAGCAGGTGAATCCTGGGGCTGAGCGTAAGTTTTCCTGGTCAGTTTGGAGCCTGAAGTTGTGGAGTACAGTAGCCTTTATCTCCCTCTACAAATAATTACTTACCTTAATAAACTGTTTATTCATTGACCTGTACTATATTTGGTGACGAAGATCAGTCGGAATGCCTTCTTACTGCTACAAAAATCGAGAGAGTTGACCTCCTGTAGAAGTCATTATTGAAGAAAAGTCGTTCAGCAGCCTGTGATTCGTTTTGGGAAACTTGAGTCATTTGAGCCTATCCCGGAGCAGTGGATGCTATATGCTGAATGCCTGTGCTGCTTTTTTAAGACCAATGAAATTTGGTGGGTGGGGGAGAGAAGCAATGGGTAATCCTATTAACAGCCTGTGGGGCTCCGTCCTAAAACCTGATAAGGAGCCTGAGTTCTACAGATGCCCCACACTCCAAAACTTTTGAGGAGCTTCTGGAATTAGTCAAGGGACATTATCACCCCCAGGAGAGATGCAAATTCAAATAAGCTGTATGTTGTGCCTACAATAGGAGGGGGCACATTAGGAACAAGTGCATCTGGACTAAACAACCCTACCGGGGACCAACAAAAGAAAATTGCGATTCCAGCACACAGTGTTCAGAATAACCCTGAAAACTGATCTGAAATATACAGGCTCAACAAGATTAAGCTGTCCCAATCATGATTGTGTTGATGGTAAATTAACAACAGCCAGGCTAGCCACGGATACTGGGGCAGCTATAAGAATCCTGGGAACAACAAAAGTACCGGTAAGCTATTGGCATCAGTCAGCTCAACCTTTAATAGTAGTGGGGGGGGGGGGGGGGGGGGGGGCGCAAGGGCCAAGTCTGATGGGCCAAAATTTTCTTCACCAAATTAGATAAACTTGACTAGATATCTTCAAAATTTGTGGAGATTTTCATGAAATCTTTAAAAAAAATACCAGGAGATGTGCCAAGATGAGTTAGGCAAGATACAGGACCTAAAATCAGAAGATTACGTGGATCCTGAAGCCACGTCCAGGTTTTATAGAGCTCCCAAGGCCTTTACCAGTATACCCTGCTACCTTTTAGAGGCTCATCAGTGTGTGCAAATTTCCAGTGCAGGATGGAAAGTTTACGACAGGACCTAACTAAGGTGGTTGTTAATCTCGATGATGTACTGATTACAGGAGCATCTGAAGAGGAGCACTTGGAAAATCTCAAAGAAGTTTTGAAAAGGTTTAAGAAAGCCGGAGTGATGCGAAAAAGGAAAAATGTACATTCCAGGCTCATGAAGTGACCTTCTTGGGGGCTTAGGATAGACCCCCCAAGTGCTTCACCCTACGGAGGAGAAGATAAAAGCAATTAAGGAAGCACTGGTCCCAAAAATGTGTCCAAATTGAAATCATTTTGGGAAATGCTGTATTATTACGGAAGATTTATTCCTCATCTTTCTTCAATGTTGGCAACGCTACACACATTGATTAAGAAGAACCTGGTGTTGTAAGACTTCTTACTGTGCCTACCCCAGTCCAACGCTGGCACCTCCATATCAAGAAGAACTAGAGGTAGTATTGGAAACAGCATTCGAAAGAAGCCGTTGTCTTGTTATGCTCTTGGCATAGCATAAGCGGCTTCCTTGATGTGCACTCTGACAAAGGAAGGTTCAGACGTAGAGATAGCTTCAACACATTTCTTGAACTATTAACAATTCTCCTACTTGGATTCGACTCTACTGTTAATCCTTCTATAGCTACTCAGACTAACGAACCAGTCTGCTACAATCCACACGATGGGTGTGATGTTCAATCAACCCTGTGTCTGTACTCACTAAGTGTCTGCACTGGAAAGAGCAAGATCATGTGTGTTGTGTCCTTTATATATGAGTTGGTGTAATGCCCCCTGTGGTAGTGTCACCCCTGTGTGTATCGTGAATGCCCATTGGTCGTGTCCTATCTTACTGACCTATTAGATGAATGCCTGTGTGTCATGTCTCTGGTGCTCCCTCTAGTGTCTAGCTAGTCTACGTGTACTTACAGTAACCCCTTGTATATTTACAGTGATGCATATCACCACAGCCGTTGAACAGATTAAACCAGCTTTGCAATTATCCTGTCTCATAGTTCATTTTGACCCCTCAAAAAAGATCATTATTAACTGTGATGAGCCTCCCTACGGGATCAGAGCAGTTTTATCGCATAAGGTGGAAGGTAGTGCAGAAAGATCTATTGCCTCTGCCTCGAGGACTCTGATCGATGTTGAAAAAAGTTATTCTCGTAATCTTTGGAGTGAAGAAGTTCCGTCAATACATTTCTAAGTGACACTTCATAGTAGTAATGATAAACCCATTAGGCTTATTTAGGGAAGTTAAACCCATATCTTCAGCTAGGTCCAATGCTGGGATCTTTAATTAGCAGGCTTCGAGTATAATTTTCAACATAGGCCAAGCACACACATATCAAACGCAGACACTTTGAATCACCCTCACCAATCAGAAAATATACTGCCTCCACCAGTGCCACAGGAAATTGATCCTGCTCGAAACTTTCTCGATACATTACCTGTGTCCGCATGACAGATCATGGTTTAGACTGGAAGGACCCCATCTTATCCAGTTAAGCACATGGTCCTCCGGGGCTGGCATTATGATAACAGATCTGAGCAATTCAGACCCTTGCAGATGAGAGAAAATGAGTTAAGTTGTGAAGACGACGTATTATTATGGGGAGAAAGGGTGGTTTCTCCCTCTCCTGTGAGAAAGTCATTATTATAAGAGTTACACTGTGCCCATACTGAGATGGCAAAAGTGAAGATGCGCAGCTGCAGTTACTTGTGGTGGCCCGGGATGGATATCAACATTGCAAATCTGTTCAAACAATGTGAACTTGACATCTGCGGCCCAAATACACCCTTGGGAGTGGCCACGTTGACCCACTGGTGCGACCACATGTCAATTTTGAGGGCCCATTCATGGGCACCATGTTCTTGCTCAGAAAAATACACAAAATGAAGTCCACGACCTAATCAGCAAAGATAAAGAATATGTGACTGACATTCGCTACCTACGGGCTTCCGCAGGAGATCATCTTGGGTAATGGGTCTGTATTCACGAGTGAAGAGTTCCAGCAGGCATTCAACATCTCAGAACTGCTCCCTACCTCCCTGCCCTGCTTCAAATGTACTGGCTGAGAGAGCCTTCCAAACATTCAAAGCCGCCATGAAGAAACAGTCATCAACCTCTCTGCAAACCAAACTGGCCCATTTCCTGGTCACCTATAGAATAACACCTCCTATCACCACAGGTATCACACGTGCCAAGTTATTAACGGGCAGCTCTATCAGAACACGGTTCAGCCTGATATTCCCGAATTTGGGAGAGAGGCTGGAAGCAAAACAGAATGCAGAGAAGAAGACATCACAACTCATCAAAAACTGAGGGAACGACTTCCGGTGGCAGCTATGAAGGAGTAAGTCACACATTTGGTGGCTCCCACTCTGGTCGGACTTTTGGACCTTTCCCCCGGACTTTTTTCTGGTTTTAAATGGTAAATTCGAAGGCTGACTCAGGTTGATGCAGGTCATAGAGGACGGCTTTGCCAAGCAGAAACGGGACTGCCTGGACCCGATTAAAGAGTCGATTGAATCGGCTGGAGCACAGATTGGACACCCAGGATCGGGTGATCCAGAAGATTGAGAAGGCGCTGGCTGAGCAGCAGGAGCATCAAACAGCGGTGGAGCTGAAGGTGGGGATGCTGCGGGATCAGCAGAAAAGGCTTCTGGAGAAGGTGAAGGACCTAGAGAATAGGTCCCATCGGCAGAACTTTAGAATTGTCAGGCGCCCGGAGGGGTTTGAGGGAGCTGATGCTGGGGCATACATAGCCGGTATGTTTGAAAAGCTGCTGGGGGTGGGGGCATTCTCCCTACCTTGGAGGTGGACAGGGCGTACAGAGCGCTTGCGAGGAAGCCGAAAACGGGGGACCCTCCGAGGGCAATGATGGTGAGATTCTGCAGGTTCCTGGGCAAGGAATGTATTCTTCAGTGGGCCAAGTGAACGCGGAATTGTAAATGGGACAACAGTATCCTGTGGGTGTACCGGGACCTGAGTGTGGAGGTGGCCAGGAAAAGGGCAGGCTTCAACCAAGTTAAGTCAATCTTCTTCAAGAAACAGGTGAAGTTTTAACTGCTGAATCTGGCTCATCTCTGGGTCACACATGAGGACCAGCATCATTATTTTGAGTCGTCCGAAGACGTGCTGGACTTCGCGAAAAGAAAAGGACTGGTGGGGGGTTGAGAACTCTCAAACTTTGATACAACTTGTTGGCTTATATTGAGTCTCTTTTTTATTTTTTCTCTTCTGTTTTGTGAGTTATGTTAAGAAGGTGGGGGAAAGTTTTTTCATTTTCGTGTTTTCTTTTTGGTGGATGTTGGCAATGTATTTTTCTTTGATGTGCACTTTTGTGGGAGGAGACGTGCTTGTTTGGATTTCGGTGTTTGTTTTTTTTCAGCTGGGTGATTGTGTGGGGATTGTTAGATGAAATGAAAAAAATGAAAATCGCTTTATTGTCACGAGTAGGCTTCAATGAGGAATTTATTTGTAAGAGCGGGCAGGAGGGGAGTGAGGGAACAATAGGTGGGAGACTTTTTGGCACCGGGGGTGGGGTCCACCAAGCTAGCTGGGTGAGCTAGCGCATGGAAGCGCAGTGGGGGGTGTGCATATGTTTAGTTTATTGTATGGGTTAAGTTTCAGAGTGGTGTTGCTAGGGGGAGAAGGGAGCAAGTTGCTCTGCTGATGAGGGAGGGACTTTGGTTGAGGGACAGAGAGGAGGTCGGTGGTGGGGGCGGGCCGGAGGAGATGCGGTGCATAGGCTGGAGGCGGGCCCAAGAAAGGGGATGGCTGACCGACGGAGGGGGGGGCACTTTGCCCCCCAAGCAGGCTGATCACCTGGAATGTTCGAGGGTTGAATGGGCCAGTTGAGAGGGCGCGTGTGTTCGCGCACCTGAGGGGACTGAAGGTGGATGTGGTAATGCTGCGGGAGATGCACTAGTAGTGGACCATGTTAGATTGAGGAAAGGCTGGGTCAGTCAGGTTTTCCACTCGGGGTTGGATACATAGACTAGAGGGGTTGCGATCTTGATTAATAAGCAGGTGATATTTGAGGTGGGTAGAATAGTTTTGGATGTATCATGGTTAGTGGTAAGCTGGAGGGGTGAAGGTAGTGCTGGTTAATGTATATGCGCCAAATTGGGGTGACGTGGATTTTATAAAGAGGATGTTTGGGAAGATACCGGACCTGGACTCGCACAAGCTGGCCATGGGAGGGGACTTGAATACAGTTATTGATCCCGGCCTGGATCGGTCATGCTCGAAAATGGGCAGGGTGCCAGCAATGGCAAAGGAACTGAAAGGGTTCATGGAGCAGATGGGGGGGGTGGATCCATGGAGGTTTAGGCAGCTGAGGGTGAAGGAGTTCTCCTTCTACTCCCACGTGCATAAGGTATACTCTCAGATCAATTTCTTTGCTTTGGGTAGGGCCTTGCTGCCAGGGGTGGTGGACACGGGGTGCTCGGCGATCACAATCTCGGACCATGCTCCACACTGGGTTGACCTGCAGGTTAGTACATATAGCAATCAGCACCCACAATGGAGGTTAGATGTAGGGCTATTGGCGGACGAAGCGGTGTGCGAGAGGCTGAGGAAATGCATACAAAATTACCTGCAGGTAAATGAGACAGGGGAGGTCTCAGCAGCGGGGGTCTGGGAAGCGCTGAAGGCAGTGGTGAGAGGAGAGCTGATTTTGATCCGGGCTCACAGGGACAGGACGGACAGGGCAGAGACAGACTGACTGGTAAACAAGATTCTACAAGTCAACAGGAGGTACACGGAGACTCCAGAGATAGGGCTTTTAAGGGAATGGCGGAGGCTACAGTCAGAGTTCAGCTTTTTTACCACAGGGATGACAGTGAAACAGCTGTGAAATGAGAGGGGGGCAATCTACGAGCATGGTGCGAAGGCCAGCAGGATGCTTGTACAGCAGCTCAGAAAGAGGGAGGCAGTGAGAAAAATAGGGAAAGTTATTGACGGGGATGGGAACTTACTTGGGGACTCAGCAGGTGTGAGTGAGGCGTTCAGGGATTTCTACAGCAGGTTGTACAAGTCGGAACCACCTACGAGGCCGGAGGAAATGAGGCACTTCCTGGAGGGGCTGACTTTCCCGAAGGTGGGTGGGGCGCTGGTAGAAGGGCTGGGGACCCCGATCAGGTTGGAAGAGATAGTGGAGGGCCTGAAGGCCATGCAGTCGGGTAAGGCCCCGGGACCGGACGGGTACCCAGTGCAGTTCTACAAAAAGTTCTCCGGGATATTGGCACCGGTGCTGATGAAGGTATTTAATGAAGCAAAGGAAAGAGGGATTCTGCCCTAGACGATGTCACAGGTCTTGATTTCGCTTATCCTGAAACGGGTCAAGAACCCGGAGCTATGTTGGTCTTACAGGCCGATTTACCTGTTGAACGCAGACGCCAAACTGTTGGCCAAAATGTTGTCCTCCAGGATTGAGGATTGTGCACCAAACATCATTGTGGAGGAATAGACGGGGTTCGTTAAGGGCAGGCAGCTGGTGGCCAATGTAAGAAGGCTGTTAAATGTGATCATGATGCCCTCGGAGAGTAGGGAGGTGGAGGTAGTGGTCGCAATGGATGCGGAAAAAGCTTTTGACTGGGTTGAGTTGGATTATTTATGGGAGGTTCTGGGGCGGTTCGGATTTGGGAGGGGCTTTATTGACTGGGTCAGGTTGCTGTACCAGGCTCCTGTGGCAAGTGTATGGATGAGCAGGACGACTTCGGACTATTTTAGACTGCACTTGGGGACGAGACAAGGATGCCCCCTCTCCCCACTGCTGTTTGTGCTGGCTATAGAGCCACTGGCAATTGCTCTGAGGGCCTCAAGGGGCTGGAAAGGGCTGGTCCGGCTGGGGCGGGGGGGGGGGGGGGGGGGGGGGGGGAGCACAGAGTCTCGCTGTATGCGGACGACCTGCTTCTGTATGTTTCAGATCCAATTGGGGGGATGGAAGAAATCATGGGAATTTTCAGGGAATTGGGCCGGTTTTCAGGGTATAAGCTTAATATGGGGAAGAGCGAGATGTTTGTGGTCCAGGCGAGGGGTCAGGAGAGGCGACTGGGGAACTGCCGGTTAGATTAGTAGGGGACAGTTTCAGGTACCTAGGTATTGAAGTAGGGCGGGTTTGGGACCGGCTACATAAATTGAACGTGGCCCGGTTGGTTGATCAGATGAAAGATGATTTCCGGAGATGTGATGCGCTCCCGTTGTCTCTAGCTGGTAGAGTCCAAACATTGAAAGTGACGGTCCTCCCGTATTGAATCAGGCTGAGTCTGGCACAAGTTGCGGTCATGTTGACTCTACTCAACTTGTCCGCCCAAAGGCCCACTTCTATCTCTCCCCCCAGCTCCTCCTCCCACTTTTGCTTCAACTCCTCAACCTGCGTCTCCTCTGATCCCATGAGTTCCTTATCTTTTGCATTTCAATGCCTCCCTATCTTCATTCTGCAGTCCTTTTTTAAGCAGGTCAATAAAGTTATAGTGGGCTTTGTATGGGGGGGGCAAGTCCCCGCAAGTGAGGAGGGTAATGCTGGAGCGGAGTCTGGGAGAGGGAGGGCTGGCGCTGCCGAACTTTTGCAATTATTACTGGGCGGCTAACACAGCCATGATTAGGAAGTGGCTGGAGGGCGGGGGATCGGTGTGGTTGCGTATGGCTTCTTGAAAGGGCACAAGTTTGAGGGCGCTGGTAACTGCGCCTCTGTCATTCCCGCTGGCGCGGTACTCCACCAGCCCCGTGGTGGTGGCGGCCTTGAGAATCTGGCGGAAATGGAGGAGATATGTGGGAGCAGTGGGAGCATCGGTCTGGTCTCCAATCTGCGATAATCACCGGTTTGCCCCGGGGAGGATGGACGAGGGGAGGTTCCGAATATGGCGGAGAGCGGGGATTGAGAGGATGGGGGACTTGTTTATAGAGGGGAGTTTTCTGAATATGAGGGCACTGGAGGAGAAGTTTGCATTGGCGGGGGGAAATTAATTTTGATATCTAGAGGTGCGGGACTTTCTGCGTAGACACGTACCAACCTTTGGATAACGAACTGGCTAACCGATAGAAGTCAGAGCGTGGTGGTGGATGGCAAATATTCAGCCTGGAGCCCAGTAACCAGTGGCATACCGCAGGGATCAGTTCTGGGTCCTCTGTTGTTTCTGATTTTCATTAATGACTTGGATGAGGGAGTTGAAGGGTGGGTCAGTAAATTTGCAGATGATACGAAGATTGGGGGAGTTATGGATAGTGAGGAGGGCTGTTGTCGGCTGCAAAGAGACATAGATAGAATGCAGAGCTGGGCTGAGAAGTGGCAGATGGAGTTTAACCCTGACAAGTGTGAGGTTGTCCATTGTGGAAGGACAAATATGAATGCGGAATACAGGGTTAACGGTAGGGTTCTTGGCAATGTGGAGGAGCAGAGAGATCTTGGGGTCTATGTTCATAGATCTTTGAAAGTTGCCACTCAAGTGGATAGAGCTGTGAAGAAGGCCTATGGTGTGCTAGCGTTCATTAGCAGAGGGATTGAATTTAAGAGCCGTGAGGTGATGATGCAGCTGTACAAAACCTTGGTAAGGCCACATTTGAAGTACCGTGTGCAGTTTTGGTCACCTCTGTTTAGGAAGGATGTGGAAGCTTTGGAAAAGGTGCAAAGGAGATTTACCAGGATGTTGCCTGGAATGGAGAGTAGGTCTTACGAGGAAAGGTTGAGGATGCTTGGCCTTTTCTCATTAGAACGGAGAAGGATGAGGGGCGACTTGATAGAGGTTTATAAGATGACCAGGGGAATAGATAGAGTAGACAGTCAGAGACTTTTTCCCCGGATGGAACAAACCATTACAAGGGGACATAAATTTAAGGTAAATGGTGGAAGATATAGGGGGGATGTCAGAGGTAGGTTCTTTACCCAGAGAGTAGTGGGGGCATGGAATGCACTGCCTGTGAAAGTAGTTGAGTCGGAAACATTAGGGACCTTCAAGCGGCTATTGGATAGGTACGTGGATTATGGTAGAATAATGGAGTGTAGATTAATTTGTTCTTAAGGGCAGCACGGTAGCATTGTGGATAGCACAATTGCTTCACAGCTCCAGTGTCCCAGGTTCGATTCCGGCTTGGGTCACTGTCTGTGCGGAGTCTGCACGTTCTCCCCATGTCTGCGTGGGTTTCCTCCGGGTGCTCCGGTTTCCTCCCAAAGTTCAAAGATGTGCAGGTTGGGTGGATTGGCCATGATAAATTGCCCTTAGTGTCCAAAATTCTATGATAATCTATGGTTAACGTAGGACAAAAGTTTGGCACAACATTGTGGGCCGAAGGGCCTGTTCTGTGCTGTATTTCTCTATAAATCTATAAAACTTCCCAACTCCTGCCGCTCAGGGGGATTCAGGGAAGGGTCGTTTCCAGAGGATGGATAGGTGAAGGGAGCGTTTCTGACATTTATAAGGAAGTTATGGGATAAGAGGAGGCGCAGACCGAGGAGCTGAAGTGCAAGTGGGAGGAGGAGCTGGGGGGAGAGATGGAGGGGGGCCTTTGGGAGGACACATTGAGTAGAGCCAACACGACCGCAGCATCTGCCAGGCTCAGCCTGATTCAATTCAAGGTTGTTCACCGGGCTCACATGACAGTGGCCCGGATGAGCAGATTCTTTGGGGTGGCAGGTAGGTGCGCAAAATGTGCGGGAGGACCAGCGAACCATGTCCACATGTTCTGGGCATGTCCAAAGCTGAGGGGATTTTGGCAGGGGTTTGCTGACATCATGCCCAAGGTATTAAGAACAAGAATGGCATTGAGTCCAGAGGTGCCGATTTTCAGGGTGTCACAGGATCTGGTAATCCAGGAGGAGAAAGAGGCAGGTGTTCTGGCCTTTGCTTCCCTGGTAGCCCAGAAGCAGATATTACTAGCATGGAGGTTCTCAAAGCTCCAGAAGTCGGAAACCTGGCTATCGGACATGGCTAGCTTTCTCTGTCTGGAGAAAATTAAGTTCTCCTTGAGAGGGTCACTGTTCGGGTTCGCCCGGAGGTGGCAACCATTCATCGACTTCTTCACGGAGAATTAATCGTCAGCAGAGGGTGGGGGGGGGGGGGGGGGGGGGGGGGGGGTTAGGTTAGGGTAGATTAGGGGGTTAATTAATGGTGGGAATTGTTGGGGAGGGAGGTGATATTTGCACAATGTTTATATTTTCATGTATATTGTTTATATTGCTACTGTTACAATGCCAAAAAATACCTCAATAAAATGTTTATTTAAAAAAAACTGAGGGAACATTTGTAGTGGACGATTTGGTATATGTAAAGAATTTTGGTGCTGGTCCAAATTAGGTTCCTGGAACAGTCATGGCCAGGATAGGCCCAGTGTCGTACGAAGGTGAAAGGGTGAAGAAACACGGGAACCATTTGGGAAGAAGACAATCGCGGACAGAACCAATGGAACAATCTGTTTCAGGTATGCTATTCCTATGAATGTAAGTAATGCTGTAGCAAGCTACCCTGAGGAAAGGCCAAGTAATGTTCCAGGGCAAATTGGAGCAGTTATCTGCACTGATCCACCTACGCAAGTCAAGAGTCAGCAAAGTGGTGAGTGAGAGGCAGTGCGGAGTTAGGAGCAGATCGGCAAGTGGGAGGCAGAAAGGAGTCAGAGGCCAGCACAAGCACAGTACCATGAAGGGTCAAGCGCAGGGCACTTGCAGATTAGCAAGTGGGAGTCAATGAGGGGCTGGCACTCAGGAGACAGTGAGGTGTTGGTGAGTGGGAGGCAGTGAGGGGTTGGTGATGTGGAGGCAGTGAGGGGTCGGTGAGTGGGAGGCAGTGAGGAGTTGGTGAGTGGGAGGCAGTGAGGGGATGGCGAGTGGGAGGCAGTGAGGGGTTGGTGAGTGGGAGGCAGTGAGGGGTTGGTGATCTGGAGGCAGTGAGGGGTTGGTGAGTGGGAGGCAGTGAGAGGTTGGTGAGTGGGAGGCAGTGAGGTGTTGGTGACCTGGAGGCAGTGAGGGGTTGGCGAGTGGGAGGCAGTGAGGGGTTGGTGAGTGGGAGGCAGTGAGGGGTTGGTGAGTGGGTGGCAGTGACGGGTTGGTGATCTGGAGGCAGTGAGGGGTTGGTGAGTGGGAGGCAGTGAGGGGTTGGTGAGTGGGAGACAGTGAGGTGTTGGTGAGTGGGAGGCAGTGAGGGGTTGGTGATCTGGAGGCAGTGAGGGGTTGGTGAGTGGGAGGCAGTGAGGGGTTGGTGAGTGGGTGGCAGTGAGGGGTTGGTGAGTGGGAGGCAGTGAGGGGTTGGTGAGTGGGAGGCAGTGAGGGGTTGGTGAGTGGGAGGCAGTGAGGGGTTGGTGAGTGGGAGGCAGTGCGGGGTCGGTGTGGGAGGCAGTGAGGGGTTGGTGAGTGGGAGGCAGTGAGGTGTTGGTGAGTAGGAGGCAGTGAGGAGATGTTGATCTGGAGGCAGTGAGGTGTTGGTGAGTGGGAGGCAGTGAGGGGTTGGTGAGTGGGAGGCAGTGAGGGGTTGGTGACCTGGAGGCAGTGAGGGGTTGGTGAGTGGGAGGCAGTGAGGGGTTGGTGAGTGGGTGGCAGTGAGGGGTTGGTGACTGGCAGGCAGTGAGGGGTTGGTGAGTAGGAGGCAGTGAGGGGTTGGTGAGTGGGAGACAGTGAGGGGCTGGCAATCAGGAGGCACTGAGGGGTTGGTGAGTAGGAGGCAGTGAGGGGTTGGTGAGTGGGAGGCAGTGAGGGGTTGGTGAGTGGGAGGCAGTGAGGTGTTGGTGAGTGGGAGGCAGTGAGGTGTTGGTGAGTGGGAGGCAGTGAGGGGTTGGTGAGTGGGAGGCAGTGAGGGTTTGGTGAGTGGGAGGCAGTGAGGAGTTGGTGAGTGGGAGGCAGTGAGGTGTTGGTGAGGGGGAGGCAATGAGGGGTTGGTGAGTGGGAGGCAGTGAGGGGTTGGTGAGTAGGAGGCAGTGAGGGGTTGGTGAGTTGGAGGCAGTGAGGGGTTGGTGAGTGGGAGGCAGTGAGGGGTTGGTGAGTGGGAGGCTGTGAGGTGTTGGTGATCTGGAGGCAGTGAGGTGTTGGTGACTGGCAGGCAGTGAGGGGTTGGTGAGTGGGAGGCAGTGAGGGGTTGGTGAGTGGGAGGCAGTGAGGGGTTGGTGAGTGGGAGGCAGTGAGGGGTTGGTGATCTGGAGGCAGTGAGGGGTTGGTGAGTGGGAGGCAGTGAGGAGTTGTTGAGTGGGAGGCAGTGAGGTGTGGGTAAGTGGGAGGCAGTGAGGGGTTGGTGAGTGGGTGGCATTGAGGGGTTGGTGAGTGGGAGGCAGTGAGGGGTTGGTGAGTGGGAGGCAGTGAGGAGTTGGTGAGTGGGAGGCAGTGAGGAGTTGGTGAGTGGTAGGCTGTGAGGGGTTGGTGAGTGGGAGGCAGTGAGGGGTTGGTGATCTGGAGGCAGTGAAGGGTTGGTGAGGGGGAGGCAGTGAGGGGTTGGTGAGTGGGAGGCAGTGATTGGTTGGTGAGTGGGAGGCAGTGAGGGGTTGGTGAGTGGGAGGCAGTGAGGGGTTGGTGAGTGGGAGGCAATGAGGGGTTGGTGATTTGGAGGCAGTGAGGGGTTGGTGATCTGGAGGCAGTGAGGAGTTGGTGAGTGGGAGGCAGTGAGGGGTTGGTGAGTGGGAGGCAGTGAGGTGTTGGTGAGTGGGAGGCAGTGAGGGGTTGGTGAGTGGGAGGCAATGAGGTGTTGGTGAGTGGGAGGCAGTGAGGGGTTGGTGAGTGGGAGGCAGTGAGGGGTTGGTGAGTGGGAGGCAGTGAGGTGTTGGTGATCTGGAGGCAGTGAGGGGTTGGTGAGTGGGAGGCAGTGAGGGGTTGGTGATCTGGAGGCAGTGAGGGGTTGGTGAGTGGGAGACAGTGAGGTGTTGGTGAGTGGGAGGCAGTGAGGGGTTGGTGATCTGGAGGCAGTGAGGGGTTGGTGAGTGGGAGGCAGTGAGGGGTTGGTGATCTGGAGACAGTGAGGTGTTGGTGATCTGGAGGCAGTGAGGGGTTGGTGAGTGGGTCGCAGTGAGGGGTTGGTGAGTGGGAGGCAGTGAGGGGTTGGTGAGTGGGAGGCAGTGAGGGGTCGGTGTGGGAGGCAGTGAGGGGTTGGTGAGTGGGAGGCAGTGAGGGGTTGGTGAGTGGGAGGCAGTGAGGAGTTGGTGAGTGGGAGGCAGTGAGGGGTTGGTGAGGGGGAGGCAGTGAGGTGTTGGTGATCTGGAGGCAGTGAGGTGTTGGTGAGTGGGAGGCAGTGAGGGGTTGGTGATCTGGAGGCAGTGAGGGGTTGGTGAGTGGGAGGCAGTGAGGGGTTGGTGAGTGGGAGGCACTGAGGGGTTGGTGAGTGGGAGGCAGTGAGGTGTTGGTGAGTGGGAGGCAGTGAGGGGTTGAGTGGGAGGAAGTGAGGGGTTGGTGATCTGGAGGCAGTGAGGAGTTGGTGAGTGGGAGGCAGTGAGGGGTTGGTGAGTGGGAGGAAGTGAGGGGTTGCTGATCTGGAGGCAGTGAGGGGTTGGTGATCTGGAGGCAGTGAGGGGTTGGTGAGTGGGAGGCAGTGAGGGGTTGGTGAGTGGGAGGCAGTGAGGAGTTGGTGAGTGGGAGGCAGTGAGGGGTTGGTGAGTGGGAGGCAGTGAGGGGTTGGTGATCTGGAGGCAGTGAGGGGTTGGTGAGTGGGAGGCAGTGAGGGGTTGGTGAGTGGGAGGAAGTGAGGGGTTGCTGATCTGGAGGCAGTGAGGGGTTGGTGATCTGGAGGCAGTGAGGGGTTGGTGAGTGGGAGGCAGTGAGGGGTTGGTGAGTGGGAGGCAGTGAGGGGTTGGTGAGTGGGAGGCAGTGAGGTGTTGGTGAGTGGGAGGCAGTGAGGGGTTGGTGAGTGGGAGGCAGTGAGGGGTTGGTGAGTGGGTGGCAGTGAGGGGTTGGTGAGTGGGAGTTGGTGAGGGGTTGGTGAGTGGGTGGCAGTGAGGGGTTGGTGAGTGGGAGGCAGTGAGGGGTTGGTGAGTGGGTGGCAGTGAGGGGTTGGTGAGTGGGAGGCAGTGAGGTGTTGGTGAGTGGGAGGTAGTGAGGGGTTGGTGAGTGGGTGGCAGTGAGGGGTTGGTGAGTGGGAGGCAGTGAGGTGTTGGTGAGTGGGAGGCAGTGAGGGGTTGGTGAGTGGGAGGCAGTGAGGGGTTGGTGAGTGGGTGGCAGTGAGGGGTTGGTGAGTGGGAGTTGGTGAGGGGTTGGTGACTGGCAGGCAGTGAGGGGTTGGTGAGGGGGAGGCAGTGAGGTGTTGGTGAGGGGGAGGCAGTGAGGTGTTGGTGAGTGGGAGGCAGTGAGGCGTTGGTGAGTGGGAGGCAGTGAGGGGTTGTGATCTGGAGGCAGTGAGGGGTTGGTGAGTGGGAGGCAGTGAGGGGTTGGTGAGTGGGAGGCAGTGAGGGGTTGGTAAGTGGGAGACAGTGAGGGGTTGGTGATCTGGAGGCAGTGAGGGGTTGGTAAGTGGGAGGCAGTGAGGTGTTGGTGAGTGGGAGGCAATGAGGGGTTGGTGATCTGGAGGCAGTGAGGGGTTCGTGAGTGGGAGGCAATGAGGGGTTGGTGATCTGGAGGCAGTGAGGGGTTCGTGCGTGGGAGGCAGTGATTGGTTGGTGAGTGGGAGGCAGTGAGGAGTTGGTGAGTGGGAGGCAATGAGGGGTTGGTGATCTGGAGGCAGTGAGGGGTTGGTGAGTGGGAGGCAGTGAGGGGTTGGTGAGTGGGAGGCAGTGAGGAGCTGGTGAGTGGGAGGCAGTGAGGAGTTGGTGAGTGGGAGGCAGTGAGGAGCTGGTGAGTGGGAGGCAGTGAGGAGTTGGTGAGTGGGAGGCAGTGAGGGGTTGGTGAGTGGGAGGCAGTGAGGAGTTGGTGAGTGGGAGGCAGTGAGGAGTTGGTGAGTGGGAGGCAGTGAGGGGTTGGTGAGTGGGAGGCAGTGAGGGGTTGGTGAGTGGGAGGCAGTGAGGGGTTGGTGAGTGGGAGGCAGTGAGGGGTTGGTGAGTGGGAGGCAATGAAGGGTTCGTGAGTGGGAGACAGTGAGGGGTTGGTGAGTGGGAGGCAATGAAGGGTTGGTGAGTGGGAGGCAGTGAGGGGTTGGTGAGGGGGAGGCAGTGAGGAGTTGGTGACCTGGAGGCAGTGAGGGGTTGGTGGTGGGAGGCAGTGAGGGGTTGGTGAGTGGGAGGCAGCGAGGGGTTGGTGAGTGGGAGGCAGTGAGGGGTTGGTGAGTGGGAGGCAGTGAGGTGTTGGTGAGTGGGAGGCAGTGAGGGGTTGGTGAGTGGGAGGCAGTGAGGGGTTGGTGAGTGGGAGGCAGTGAGGGGTTGGTGAGTGGGAGGCAGTGAGGTGTTGGTGAGTGGGAGGCAGTGAGGGGTTGGTGATCTGGAGGCAGTGAGGGGTTGGTGAGTGGGAGGCAGTGAGGGGTTGGTGAGTGGGATGCAGTGAGGGGTTGGTGAGTGGGAGGCAGTGAGGGGTTGGTGAGTGGGAGGCAGTAAGGAGCTGGTGAGTGGGAGGCAGTGAGGGGTTGGTGAGTGGGAGGCAGTGAGGGGTTGGTGATCTGGAGGCAGTGAGGGGTTGGTGAATGGGAGGCAGTGAGGTGTTGGTGAGTGGGAGGCGGGGCAGCACGGTGGCCTAGTGGTTAGCACAACCGCCTCACGGCGCTGAGGTCCCAGGTTCGATCCCGGCTCTGGGTCACTGTCCGTGTGGATTTTGCACATTCTCCCCGTGTCTGCGTGGGTTTCGCCCCCACAACCCAAAAATGTGCAGAGTAGGTGGATTGGCCATGCTAAATTGCCCCTTAATTGGAAAAAATAATTGGGTAATCTAAATTTAAAAAAAAAGACTGGGAGGCAGTGAGGGGGTGATGAGTGTGAGGCAGTGAGGTGTTGGTGACCTGGAGGCAGTGAGGGGTTGGTGAGTGGGAGGCAGTGAGGGATTGGTGAGTGGGAGGCAGTGTGGTGTTGGTGAGTGGGAGGCAGTGAGGAGTTGTTGATCTAGTGGCAGTGAGGGGTTGTTGATCTGGTGGCAATGAGGGATTAACGATTAGGAGGTTGTGAGGGGCAGCAGGTAGTCGCTGAGTGTTGAAGAGGCGCATAATAATGATGTGAATTGTGGGGGGAACTGCACACGCACTGCCGACAGAGTCGATGCTAACGTCCTGTTTGATGTCAGGCGATAGACTGTACATTTATGTAACATTTATCTCAAAATGCTTTGCAGCCAATGAAATACTTTTGAAGTGTATCACGATTTAATGCAGGAAACACAGCAGATAATTTACACACATCCCACAGCCAGCAATGTGATCATGACAAACTAATCTGTTTTTCTTGCTGATGTTGTTAACAGATGAATATTAACCACGGCTAACTCTCAAGCTCATTTCAAGATAGTTCCATGGGATTTTTACTTCCACCTCAGTCGGCAAATGGGGGTCTTTGATTGATGTCTTAACTGAAAATCAGCTTCTATGATTCTCCAACAGTGTAGTGCCCCCTCAGTTCAAATACAGTCTCAGCCTCGATTCCTGTGCTCAGTCTCTGTGGTGGGACATGAATCCAGAACCTTGTGACTTTCAGTCAAGAGTCTACAGCTGTGCACAAAGCTAATGCTGGCATAGCAGAGAATGGTGAATCTGGAACGCTGTCCCATTCAAAGCAGATGTATACGTTTCAATGTTTCAGAAATTTGGTTGACTTATGGAAAGTGCCTTTCTACTGGCAACAGAAATTGAAGTTTTGAGAAAACACAAACCATAATAATAAGGCTCTCTAAAGTAACTTCTTGTCCTGTAAGTGACTCAGTAACTGTGCTGGCTGTGTGATGACACGAAAGACATGCTTGTTAGATAAATTGGACATTCTGAATTCTCCCTCAGTGTACCCGAACAGGCGCTGGAGTGTGTGGCAACTGGGGTATTTTGATAGTAACTTCATTGTAGTGTTAATGCCAGCCTATTAGTGACACTAATAAAGATTATTGTGGTGCTCATTGTTATTGTGCTTTGCTGCTTCGTGTAGCATAAGCTGCTTCCTTGATGTATGCTTTGACAACGGAAGCTCCAGACTATGAAATTAGTTCAACTTGTTTATTGAACTATTAACACAGTTCTTAAATGAGTTTGACTCTCTGCTAATCTAGCTGTAGTAACTCAGTCTATCTTTACCAGCCTGCTCTAAGCCACATGCTGGGCGTGATGCTGATGATCAACCCTGATGTACTCTCTAGATGTCTGCTGTGGAAAGATGCATGGCATGTATGCCCTGTCCTTTTATATGGGTTGTGTAATGCTCCCTTGTGGTAATGCCACCTCTGGGTGTCTTGACTTCTTATTGGTTGTGTCCTATTCTAAGTGTTCATTAGCTGCATGTTTGCATATCATGACATCTCTGGTGTTCCCTCTAGTGTTCACTTAGTTGTAGTGTGATGTGCCATCAATTAACACAAGACGGGTAGTGAACGAAACTGCGGCTTTAATAAGCTAAACAGGAAGCCTCCTGCCCACTGATCTCGAACTGGGGTAGGGCCGGAGGTCAGCCACTTTTATACCGAGCCTGAGGGGAGGAGCCACAGGCGGAGCCATCAGGCAGTGGTTTACCACAATACATGTAGTACAGTAACAGTTTACCACAATACATATAATACACTAACAGTGGTTAACCACATAGTGTATTACATTAACCCCTTGTCTATATACGGTGATGCATATCACCACAATCGTAAACATGAACAAGCCAGACAAAAATCAGAAAATCACTGAACCCACACAAAGCATCTTGCGTCAGTCTGAGAGTCCACATGTTTAATGTTAGCTTGTTCTTATTTGACTAGAATAGTCAAGCCAGTATAGTTCCGTCTTGTAATAATTCCAGGAGCCAGAGTGAAAGGCCAAACTGGTTTATTTTAAACTGAAAATAAAGCCGCTGCAATGTCACACAAAACAAACGTCCCAGTCCAGGACAATTAGAAATGATCAGTCTGGGAACTACATTTAAAGGTCCTGTTCACGGGCCCTAGCTGGGCGGGTCTCCACCCGCTCACCACAGGAACTCGTATTGTATAAAGCCCCCGGGGAGATCAATCAGCAATGCCCCTGTGGTCCTCGTGAGGGTTATCACACTTCTATAACCCATCCCTTCTGACAGGATTAACTTTGTTTACATTCCAGGAGTCCCTGAAATATAAAGGTACAGCAGTTGTGTCCATTTTTCTGCACGCTCAATACTTACGAATATCAATCTCTTTTTTAAGTTTCCAGATACATTGATTTTTTTTCCGGTCTCCAGTTTATGTATGTTTCTCAGCGGTCCCTCTTTATCCAAATGCTGTCTATCTCTTCCCCAATGGTCTACCACATCCTGGATCTGTTTCTTCCTCCCCACTTACCTAATTTAAATGTTCTTACCTTAATGTTCTTCACAGTTCTCTTTGTTCCTCGTTGGTTTAGGTGTTATCGCTCCTTTCTGTATTATTTTGGTCCAAGAGTGTTCCCAGTTATTTATAAAGCTCACATAGTTGCTTTCACACCATGTTACTAATTACTTGTTAGCACAGGGCTAAATCGCTGGCTTTTAAAGCAGACCAAGGCAGGCCAGCAGCACGGTTGAATTCCCGTACCAGCCTCCCCGAACAGGCGCCGGAATGTGGCGACTAGGGGCTTTTCACAGTAACTTCATTTGAAGCCTACTTATGACAATAAGCGATTTTCATTTCATTTACATTTTCATTTTCGAGCGCGGAGAATCGCCGCGGGGGCCTCTTTCAATGGTTCCCGACCGGCGCCTTAATTTTCATTTTCATTTTTCATTACCAGTCGTGAATTCCCTTCCGTTCCCATAGCCTGGAAATATTTCAAAAAGCATTATTTTGTGGCCCCTATCTTTGAATTATTATTATTTCCCTAGTTAAGACTCTTCCCAACCCTTCTTCATACCTTTCGTCAATACACAAAACTCTCGCTCCAGGTTAGCAACTCATGTCTTTCCTGTGTCAAGAAATAGGAATACAATATCCTATTGATAGATAAACAGCATCTTAGTCCAATTTGTCTTTGTTTCTCTCGCTGCCTATTTTTCGAAATACCTGAAACTGCTTTCAACCTGAAGCAGGTGTGCAAGTTGTGACAGCAAAATGTTTCCTACTTGATCGAGGGGAGGCCAATGTTGAGGAAGCCCAGGTACACAGTGAAGGGTGTTGTAGCCAATTAAGTACTTTAGAAGTATAGTCACTGCTGTAATATCATAAACACAACCGTCAATTAGTACATAGTGAACTCCCACAAACAGCAATGTGTTCATGAACAAATAATTTGTTTTTCTGATGTTGATTGAGGGATAAATATTGGCTAGGACAGCAGATATAACGTCTCTTCTCTTTTACAAAACAGGGTCGTTGGATCTTTTAAATGCATCTGTGGTTTAAGGTCTCATCTGACAGATGACAGACTGGACTCACCGTCCTGGAGACTAAGTTCTCCTGCTGGAGTAGAATCACCCCGGTTGTCTGCTTGCACTAGGAGCCGTGCCCAGGAGTGATTCCCTCTCCTTTTCCATGCAAATGTCTGCATGGAGGAGAGCTTGCGGGATTCTGTCGGAATCCCGTTATCGGGCCGCCACTTTGAACAGGCGGCCCGATACCGGGACACAGCGACTGCCCCTCCTGCCCCGCAGAATGCAAATCCTGCCCCCTACCTCCACTGACAAGTAAGGGCATCCTTCCCCCACCCACCACCACCACAGCAATAATGGATCAGCCCCCTCCCCCCACCACAGCATGAGGGTGATAAGACCCTGTCTTACCAATGCCCCCCCCCAATTACGTCCTGAACAGAGATCTCTAACAGAGACCCCATCAGAGATCCCCCATCAGACCCCCAAAAGAGACCCACATCAGACCCGCCATCAGATTTCCCCATCTACGCCCCCATCAGAACTCCAACAGAGACCGCCATGAGACCCCTCCCCCATCAGCGGATCTTGCCTGAAAGGTCAAGGGAAGTCCAGGCTTTAGAGTGAAAAATCCTTGCATTTTCACTTACCCTTTCCTAACATCTGCTGCCTCAGTCAAGTGTCACAAGTGTCAGAGGCTCCCTCAAAAACCAACTACACCTGAAAGGTTTGAAATCCCTTGACAAGCTTTAAAATGCCATTCAATTTCACGCAATAATACATTTCATTAGCCAGTGATTGACAATTTTATTACTCCAGATACAGCTGCTTGGTGGATTGTTCATCTATCTTTCCCTTCATGCTTGGATGCATCTCCGTTATCCTGTTTTGATGCTAAAACAATGTTTCTAAACACTCTTGCTGTGATTGAAAGCCCCTCACCACACCAAAAGCAGCTAAGTGCTTTCTGCCATGAAAGTTAGGATGGGGTGGGGAGACTGGGCATTGACGGGGCGCTCTGATGAGGGGCTCTGATGGGAGTCGGGAGGGCAGTCTGGCAGGGGAGGGCAGGATTTGAATTGTGAGGGGAACCTTCCAATGGATTTTGGGGGGCACCTCCATTAAGTACTGTCCCCCCGGCCCATCAGAGTGTCCTCCACGTCAGGGCCAAACTTGTAAATACCTGCACCAATTCATGTCCGCGTGAATCCCAGCTGAGAGGGCTGGGACAATATGGGGGCCTGGGGAATCGGGCTTCCAGCCCATTAATCAGATGCAAATGGGTGCTAATGACCTATTTTAATGGTGCCACTGGTATGAGGCGAGTAGCTCATTGCTACCACCGGTAGTGGATCGGAGGGACACCAATCTTGTTTATCGGCCAAAGCTCCATTCTCCGCCGGATTGGCAAACCCGCTATTGGTGGCGGACAACAGAGAATCTACCGCAGCATCTCTGATAGTGCAGCAGTCTCTCAGTACTGCACTATGGAGTGTCAGCCTCGATCTTTATGCTCACACCCTGGAGTGGGATTTAAACCCATAACCTTATGATTCAGGTGAGAGTGCTACAAACAGAGCCACAGCAAACCTCAGATTTCGCCTACAGGAGCGGGCCGGCTGCATTGCAAACTGTTTGGCGTCTGGTGCGGTTCTTGTTTTCGGTCTCTCCCGCTATTTACCGGCCTCGCGTCGCTCGAGCAAGAGTGCAATGAGGCTGGAGAATTGCGCTCAATACATTTAGTTCCCTCGTCCAAATCATTAATATGTAATGAAATCATTTTCACAAAAGGAACATTTTTTTCAGATCCTCTCTCTAATTTTCTCCCATTAAGCCTGTCCTTGTCATGGCAGTGACTCCTGTTGGGCTACTGCTTTGCGGGCACCCAAAGTAATTTGACAACATGTCCACTTTTCATTGTGAACCAAGATACGTGCTTTAAGTTCTGCAGCAATCACATCGGGAATGTAACCTTTGCAAGTTTTTGTTAATCACATGGTTTTGCTCATGTTGATGAGGTGTGCTGCATAGCAGAGGGCTCGTGACTGTTGAAAGAATTTTTTTGAAGCGTCCTCAAAAACAGTAGGCGAAGAAACACCGTTTGATGAAGTCGAGTTGTCCAGGAATAACAAAAAAACATCTTTCCTACTTATTTCACATGATGAACGGTTAAAATCTTCGACAAAGCAATCAAGCTGTGCTCAGGAACAGACATAGATGTGCTTTTTGATTAGGTTGTAAAATATTTCAGCTAATTAAGCTTTTTGTTAAGCTGACATCTTACATGTGTAAAGGACACATCTCAAAACTTTCCTTATTGTAGCTGATCCTCGATGATGCTGCTGATGGATAGCCTGGAGATTGCAGAATAGTCATAATTAACCTTTGTGTTCTTTTTAAAGCCATTGTTCAGTTAAAGCCTGTGGGAAAAGATTCTAAATATACACATTCTGAAGTCAATTAGATCTTGATTTTTCCTTAAATTGACAGCAACTTGTAAACCCTGAGCTCCAGACCTTGGGGCCAGATCAGTTTAACAAGGTGATAAAAAGGTAGGTTTTCCTTCACTCCAACTGCCTATCATTTACTTGTCCATTCACAACAATACTTCTGCAGCTTTCGATTAGCACAGTGGCTCTCTCATCTTCATCTTTAATGCCCACATCAAAAGAAAATCATAACTCTGTTTCATCTTGTTCATTCTTCCTGGAATGGTTCCCATTCCCACTCCCACTGGTATATGGGTTTCAGAGTTGAGTGCATCTACCAAAGCTAACCAGTACCCCAGCTGGGAGAGCAAAGACATTGCCTGGCTTAATTTCTGCCATGAACAAATGTCTACTTAAACATCTCGCCCTGCTGTTCCCTCACATCCAACAACACGATGAGCACCCCATGACTGCTGTCATAAGGATTGAACATATCTTCTTCTGCAGCTTCTCCCTTTCTGTCTGCCCACCAACTCAAATCTCCCGTCCGTGATCCCCAGCCTGCCTAAGCCCTGGACTGGCACCAGCATCTCCCTGAATATCCTGCCTGGTTCATCTTGGCCAAGAGATCCACTTCCTGCCCGCATGACCCCATTCACACTTAATTGTTAACCAGCTACCTTCCCTTCGTGGCCCCCATGTTAGCTGACACAGTAAATCGATCCCTTCTCTTTAAATAGTGCAGACACAATCCTTTTTTTACAAAAAGGGTGCCCCTCTGTCCTTGCAAACTAACACTCCATTTGTACTTTCCCTTTCCTCTCCAAAATCCTGAGATTGTTGATGCCTCCAAATTCAATTCCCATCTTTCCCACAATTTCCTGTTTGAAGCTCTCCAATAAGAATTCAGCCCTATCGCAGCACTGAAATGTCCCAAATCATCTGGACCTTCGACATTGCAGTATTACTTCTGCTTCTCTCTACAACTTTTGCCGTGATCAACATGCCATCTTCCTCCAATTTTCTGCTGCCCAGCTTAGTGTGACCACACTTTTTGGTTCCACTATTACCTAACCAACTACAGCCATGGCATTTCCAGTGACACCCAGCCCACACACACATTTTTACCACTGGGTTCACGCCTTTACCACCCCCTACAAAGAATCCATTATTGGCCTCTTTTTCATCTACGTGGTGGCCCAAAGTGAGATGGAGTCAGATTTCCATATTTAAGCTGACTGCACCCAGCTCTCCCTTTACATCACCTTTCCTGATTCTTCTGTCGAACATCCAGCTTTGAATCAGTTCCAGGGCAGAATTCTCCATTTGGGAGACTAAGGCTGGAATTCACTGGCCATTGTAATTCTCTTTTCCCACCACCTGCCCATGGGTTTCCCAGCGGAGTGGAGTGTCTTCAATGGAAAATCCCATTGACAAGCGGCGAGAGTATAGAATCTGCGTGCCACCGAGAAACATGGGGCTGGGGTGGATCCAGAGAATTCAGCCCTTTCACTCCGTGACTGAATAGCATGCGATTCCCATTTCCATTGGGGTGTTATTCAGTAAGCGAGTCAGGACATGCAAATGGGCCAGTACTCTGCCGGCGCGAATTGAGAGCAATTCACGGCCCCAGCGGGAATTGTAACCACTGGAGCCGGAGTTAGCACCAAAGAGTCTGACAGCTGAAGCTGTTTTAAGTGCTCCACTTCCCACACACTCACTGCCGCCACAAAGGTGGATCAGAGAAGACCTGCCCCTTGAGTTCGGAAGTCAGAGATGGACCAACAGCTCCATGCCAGTGAGGAGAGGAGGGACACCCTCTTTCCCAGAGTGGGTCACAGTCTCAAGCCTGCCCTCCTGGACACCGCCTGGGAGGTGGTGGCAGAAGTAGTCAGCTCTGCCAGCATCGCCAGGAGGAGACAGTTAGTGATCCTGAGGGTTGGGAGTCACCGATGAGGCCTCTTCCCCGAGAGGGGCAGAGAAGCAGGAAAGTTTCCAAAGGCCACGGTGCCGGTGTCTTTGGTTAGTGTGAGTCATTCTCCGCTACTGCCCTTGCCCGGGCAGCGGCCCCCCAGCAAGCCTAACTGAAGGAAACCCCTCACAGAGACCCTCTAACTAAAGGAAACCCCTATAGAAACCCCCAAACTAAAGGGACCCCCACAGAGACCCCCTAACTAAAGGAAACCCCCACAGAGACCCTGTAACTAAAAAGATCGTCCACAGGAGCCTCCTGACTAAAGGGACCAGACAGGGGCAGTGAAAAGAATTACAGCTGGAACATTCAACCTGGATGCTCCAGGTTTCCATTCCTAGAAAGAGAACATTTGTGACCTGTGTTTCAACCCCTCAGATCTATTAGCCGCAAGCCATTCATTAATTTCTAGTAGTGGGCTGTAAATGACAGCTTCAACAACAGCTGCAACCTTGATTCATGCATCTCCCTTCATGGATGAATGACTCTAAGTGCTGAAACCCCAATGTTTACAAACATCAACCACATCAAAGAGTGGTAAGTACATTGCAATCACACACTTGTGTGACTGGAGTGCACTGAGTGATTGGAATGCAGTTACCACAGCTCTAGCCCAGAGTCTACCACCTTGGTGGGGCATATTAGTGAAGAGGCTCCTGGGACACTTTCTAGTACATGCACCACATATGCTGTGGTGCATCAGGTGTAGGTAGAATTCCCGACAGAGCAGGCAGGTGGAGGGCTGTCTGATCCCAGGAATCAGCTAAAGCCCAGGTGGGTCTTGTGCTTCTGGATGGGATTGTCCCCTCATTTATGGAGATGCAGAGCCAGGGTCTGCAGCATGGGGTGTCAGCAACCTTCCAGCACCTGCAGGAACAATTGGAGGGGTCCAATCGCCTTCAAGTACAGGAAACGGTGCCAACAATGCATGGTACCCAGGCCAGCACCTAACATGTGCCATCTGCAAGTGAAGCCTTGGGTGCGAAGGTGATGCCATGGGTCAAGATGTCCAAGGCTTGGGGCGCACTGTGCGGGCGGTGGCTGAGGCTCAGGACAGGGCAGCCCAGTCATAGGCAGCCATGTACCAGCCCATATGGACATTTCTGGGGTACTGCAGAGCTTGGCCCAGTCACAAAGGGCCTTGGCTGAGGGCATCAAGAGCATTGGCCAGGCACTGGTTGACCAGGGCCAGGCACAGAGGGATATGGCATGTCTCAGAGGGACATGGCCTAGTCCCTGTGTTCCATGACTGAGGACATTGAGACTCTGGTTATGGTGAGAGTGGGCTTCCAGGACTGTCAGCACCGGCTGTCGGTTGAGCTCACTCCGGCCTCATCCCATCCCAAGGAGCAGCCCGGGGACCATCGAGCATCCCCGGGGGAAGTGATGGGGCCCAGGCTATGGGATATCGGTGGTGTGGGGTGTGGGAGGAAGGCACGTAGCAAGGCCCTCTGGACAGTTCAACACTCCATCTGGGGTCGCCCTGAGAGGTGGCGGGGAACGGGGCCAGAGTTGTGGCGACACAATGTAGTATGGTCTATCCATCACCGCTCACCATCCCCGTAACCAGCCCCCTCCTCCTAATCCCACTCCTGCCTCCCCAAAATACATATGGAGCCGTGAGATGGAATGGCCAGCACACAGGCAACGATGACCCGGATGGACAGTGGATTGTGATACCAAAAGAAGGAGTCAGGCTTTGTCAAACGGTGAGCAGCACCAGAGCTCATCTCACAGCGAGTCGTCATCATTCACCATCCTGTGGACAAAACCCGCTGAGACTTCCAACAAATGGCCAACACCCTGTAATGATGCTGGTGGGAAGTTCAGAGAGGTGTGGAGGTGCTGGGGTGTGGTGGATGGAGTGAAGGGAGGGGGGAACGGGGAGGAAGTGAGTGGCTATGAGGTGAGGGTGGCTGAGCTGCCGGTGAACCGGTCACTTAGTCAGCGAACCTGGAGTTGATGAGGTTGTCCTGTGTGCAGCAGGCCTGGCGTACACATTGGGCAGTCTTGTGCGCCTGCCTGGGTCCCACACCCTGTTTTTCCTGGCCATCCTCCACATCCTCCTCAGCGGATGAGGCCTGGTTTCCCTCCTTCTCCAGCATGCCCCTCCTCTGCAACGCGATGTTATTCAGGACACAACAGGCCAGCACGATGTGGGAGACCCTCCTCGGGCTATAATGGAGGGCACCACCAGAGCGGTCCTGGAATCTGAACTGCATCTTGAGGACGCCAGTGCACTGCTCAATGATGCTCCTGGTAGCTGCATGGGTATCATTGTAATGGGTCTCTGCGTTGGCCCGGGGCCTCCGGACAGGCATCATTAGTCATTGCCGCCGCGGATATCCCTTGTTGCCCAGGAGCCAACTCCTCATCCGAGGGAATGCCTTGTTGGTGCTGGGAACTGATGAGTGTGCCACGACATATATATTGTGCACGCTGCCGGGGTATCAGGCGCAGACGTGCATGATATGCAGTTGGTGGTCACACACCAACTGCAATTCAGGGAGTGAACGCCCTTGCTATTGAAGGGCACACCCTTATGGGCCGGCGCCCGTAGGGGGACCTTGTGTTCCATCTATCACCCCCTGCACCTGGGGCATACCAGTGTTGGCAGAAAATCCCGCTGCCCGGGCATCCTTGTGGGCTCGGTCCACATTGAAGGTTATGTAGTTTGCACTGCCAGGAATTGGGCACGGGGCTGCCCGACCCTTATGATGAGGGGCTCAGGCAACCTCTAATAGATAAATGGGGTTATTTGGGGGGGGGGGGGTTCAGAGGTTGCAGTGGGGAGTCCAGAGATCGGGGATATAGGGGCATCATTTAAAAATGGTGCCCCGATCTCTTCGTCAGTGCAGCTAATTGAGGTAAGTGTGGCCTTGGCAATGGCCAGAGGCCAAAGAAAAAGTTCCATTTGATAGTGGGGCTATTGTGGGACCTGCAGGCGCTGAGAAACACCCTGTTAAATGCGTCCAAAATGGGATTCTGTTTTTTTCCAGTTAAATCTCGCCCATAATTATTTCAGTCACTTCATGCCGATGCAAACAAACGAAAACATTTAAAGTTATTTTTATTTTGCATATTAGAAAAAGCTGGATCTGAACAGAACCTAGAGAAACTGAGAATCCTTTAGTCACAATAACAGATCAGGTCATGCAATTGCTTTATTTCAACAGTCGCCTTTAGGTCACCAGATGTCAGCAACTTCAAGCACAAACTAATATGAATGAAATGCTTATACTGGCAACACCCAGGAAAGACTTACCATATATGGAACAAGTCTTGCATGACATCACTGAACTTCTGTCTCAAAAGAGAAATTTATTTTACATTTAGCCTAGCAGGACAAATATTGGCTGAAAATCCCTGTTAGCTGAATCCATCAAACTGAAAGCACTGTTCTAATCGATCAGTAGCCTATTTTCCTGGGGTTCAGGCAATAGACTGATCCAGAATCTCCATTCCAGGTCTTTGTAGCAGCCTTTGTTCCTCCATCTATATATGTATTATTTTTTTTCTCTCTGTCGACATTTGGTGCTGCAGTGGCTATGAGGTGCAAGCTGTAGAGACTGCGAGAATGTGCTTCACCATTCCAGTTCAGTAAGTGCTGTACAGTGAATGCATCAATCCCGCTGGGCAACTGCTGTTTACTAGACAGAGCACCGTTTAGGATTAGGTGTATTCTCTACACACGTGCTCTGGACAGAGAGTGATTCCTCCGAAGAGGTGAGTGTTTTTTGTTTTTATATTAGCTGCTGAATCCAATCTTTTTGACTGTCGCCATCCTCATTCTGGGTCAGGCTCAGTTCATCACATTATATTAGCTCAATATGTATAGGTCCACAGCCAGGCTGATTGGTGCTGTAATGTAAACTCACAGTAAGATTGTGTCTGCTTTCCCCCCCAGTATAAAGCACACTACATGTGGGGTTCAAAAAAGGAGCAGAGTTGGCTGTGCCTATTGAACAACACTGTATTTTGAAGGTTTTTTTTACAGATGGCTTGGCTCGTTTAATTGTATTTCTTTCACACAAAGCAGAAGTCAATCAAACCCATACGATTATAGAGAACTGCCCCAGGGATGGTTTTATACAGATCATTTCAGAGTGGTGTACGTGTAGAATTGATTTGGAATACTACTTATGTAAAGCGATGAGTGTATTTTATCCATTGGAAATGAAATCAGCCGAAGATGTAAAAGAATTGGTCCAGCTATGTGATGATCCAGGTTCAGGATATCACCTCTCACAAGCTGAGCATTTGTTTAAGGAAGAGCTTTTCAGCTTTGAAACAAATGCCTGATTTGTGAAGTGTGCTTGGAGCAGCTTTTGATTTTAAAATCCAGCATGAAAGCTGCAAATTCCCCATCTGTAGGGAAGGCAAATTAAAGCTGCAGAAGTGAAATAAAATCATTTAACGATAATACTTATCAGCATATTTATCAGACAAAGCGTTGGGTTTCAATTTTTTGGTAACTTCTGCTTGTTCTGATCAGTTGCACTCATTTAAACAGTCAGATTTGTGCGTGCAGCACATGGGTGCCTACACAGTAATTAGTAGAATCTGTCAGCCTTTAATTCCACCTCTTCCATCGGCTTTCAATTAGAAATACCTACTTCCTTAACATTCATTGTTTCAGTGTGTTCAGACTGTTACTCTGATGGATATGGCTGTGCATGCACAGGGGTGTTAAGCTATCATCTACATTCCTTAAGACACCGAAGTCTGAGAAACATTAGCTGGTTTTTGGAATGTTTCCAAATCATTAGACCAGAAGGTTGATCGACATAACAAATGAGCACAGTAAATACATTGAGGAAAAATATGTTCCTCAAAAATCATGTAGAATCTGAGTGGATATCGTGGGCAAAAAATATCTTAGAAACTCAAAGAATTTCCCACTAAAAATGTATGTTGCCTGATGAAGAATTTCTGAACCATCTTTAAAGATTTATTAGCGATACTTCAAGTGATATTTTTTGAGACAACAGAAATGTAATACCTTGCAAGAGATTTGGGCAGAATAATTGGATTGATTCAGATCCCTGTAAACTGAAAAGCAGTGTTATGAATGCATGCTTATATAAATAAACTGACTCCCCCACTTCCTGCCACCTACTCTTAAAAAATTGGATTTTGTTCTTTCTTACCATGCCCCAGTAATCTGGTGAAAGCATTATCTGAAAGAAGTGTGTGGTGCAATGGTACGTTTTATATGTGTAATGGCACACACTGACAGGAGAATTACGTTTTAACTCTAACAAATGATGACAACCACAGTGCTATCAGAACAGTTTTACCATAAAAACGGTGAGAGCCCAGGGCAGGTGAAACACGTGACCAATGTTATCCTTTTCCTAAGCTGGGTGTTAATGCACTTTACCCAGCCCATGGTGTGCTGTTTTGTTGACTGTCGATCTCTTGTATTTTATTCTTTGCTGAAACCAGATATAGAGCGATAGCTGGTTGGTGATGCACAGTCCTCAGCTGGCTTGGGACCAATTGTATGCAAGAGTAATTTACACTCCCTGGGTAACCTATCCTCCAACATTCAATACTTTACACAACATCATGTGTGGAGTTTGATTTCTTTTCACCTGCCTTGTTTCCAATAAATGTGTTAAAGTTTTGTCATTGCAGGTAGACTTCATGGAGGAACAGGTGGTTTGCAATTAAGAATAGCAGATGTATAATGTCAGTAGTACATAATTGCAATAGATATGTGATGTCAGAGCTGTTCAGTTATAATGGGTGTAATTGTGATTCATTGAATCAGATAAAATATACGATGGAGATGCAGAATTAAAATGGATGCCTGGATACAGAATAACTGAAATCTATTCCAGTTTCTCATATCAGATATTAAGATATAAGATATTACCTTTTTCTCCAAAAATATAATGATTAAAAATCTATTCGTTTTTCAGCAGTCTTCGCAATTAAGAGTCAATACAAAGTTCACTTGTTCAGGAGGAAGTAATAAAATTGAAGAGGCGGTATGAAAGTAGAAATAGTTAAGACTTGATCATTAGAAGCATATTTCAATTCAGTTGGTTAGTGTTTCTGATTTTTCTAGTTTCTCCTCCCAATTGGATTACTTTCATTTTCTGCTTTGCATTGCCATAGATCTTCTACTTACTGGGACAGGATGCAATAGGTTATGAATACATCTGCAGTTATCATTAATGCCATTTCATTGTTGACCAGAAAAAAACGAGTTTGTATTTTCTTTCAACTCCACTGGTTCTAGCATCTATTGCTATTTCAAAAGTTTTCCACCGACCAGCCTGTTGGAAAATTGATGATACTAGCCTTGGTCGGAAAAACACTTTGAATAGCAATTTAGATTTGGGTTCAAACTTGTGATTCTCCAGCTGCAAATTCAATGATACACTGCTTACACTGCCTATTACAGAATGAGCAAGCTTCATAAAGACCTTGGCGATTGTACTGCACATTTGGCACGAGCACTGCACTATCCCATACCAGGATCATGCATTAATAACAAGAACAGAGGATGCGGGAAAATCTCAGCAGGTCTGGCAGCATCTGTAGGGAGAGAAAGCAGAGTTAATGTTTCAAGCCCGTTTGGTTAGGGGCTGGTATAGCACAGGGCTAAACAGCTGGCTTTGAAAGCAGACCAAGGCAGGCCAGCAGCACGGTTCAATTCCCGTACCAGCCTCCCCAATCAGGTGCTGGAATGTGGCGACTAGGGGCTTTTCACAGTAACTTCATTTGAAGCCTACTTATGACGAACGATTTTCATTTCATTTTCATCAGAACTAATGAAAGGGAGAAATGTGTTAGATATTAAACTGTAGCTGTGAGAGATTAGCAACACGGTGTAGCAACTTTAAGAACAAAAGACAGATGGCCTGATGTGGGAGAGGGACAGGGGGTTGCATTGAGGCACTACATGTATGGGATACTGTTTAAAAAGGAGTTTAAAATGGAGGAGAAATGTCACAGTCCAAAGTTTTTGAACCCAGTGTTGAATTCTGAGGTCTGTAACGTGCATAATCAGAAGATGAGATGCTGCGCCTTCTGCATGAATCCTTGGCCTTCTGCAGTGCTCCAGTGAAGCCCAACGCAAGCTGGAGGAGCAGCATCACCTCTTCTGTTTAGGTACATTAAAGCCCTCAGGACTCAACATTGGGTTCAACAACTTTAGACTGTGACCTTTTTTCTCCATCTTGCCACATCAGGACACCTAGCTTTTGCTCTTAAAGTTGCTACACTTGTTGCAATCCCTCAAAGCTACATTTCAATATCTAACGCATTTCACTCTCTCTTTAGTTATGACAAAGAGCCAAACGGGCTCCCTATTGGAGCTGCCAGAACTGCTGAGATTTTCCAGATAGCCTCTGTTCTTGTTTCAGGTTCCAGCATCAGCAATATTTTACTTATTTAAGTAATATTGGAGTAACCCATGTGTATGACATGCTACTCCCATGGGTGCTGCATGGTATAATGTGAGGCAAACTTCCACTGTAGGCTGTATTTATAATGCAGGTGGGTTTTATTTATACTTATGTTGGTTTATATAATATATAAAATAAAGTACACAGTCTACAGCAGAAAGTTGCCTCAATGTATACTGTGCAGCACATCCTAATGTCACATACACGTGTCACTCATTTGATCCATGCTATTCCCCACAAACATAAATACAGAAAGCTGCTAAGACTAATCATCACCCTCCCCACATTCCTGTTGAAAATGGTCCGTATGAAGTGGGCTCACTTGATGCAAAACAATACAAATATTTTACTAGTTTCAACATTGATTAAGTAACTATTTTCATTTCAAAACCGTTTTATACGAAATGACCATTGCTGAAATAAAAGATTAATTATTAATTAATTATTCCCACGAATTGCCTGACAAAAATCATCAAATATCAGTGCTCCTTACAGAATGACTGGAATTGCTGTGGCAAATTGTTAAATGATTGTGGGATTCTTCCATTCCATAGAGATTGCCTGGCAATGATACGATACATTTACCTTCTACCTGTTTCTCCTTCTGAAGTTCTGCCTCTAATGCTTATAAACAGAGTAGTGTCAGATTGAATATACTATCAGCGACCATTACAGATTTATGGTACTGATCTTGTTTCCATGGGAAATCAGTGTAACACAATGTGAAACTGTGCTCCACATCCTTTACAGAAGTAGAAATAAATTGGTTTTTCATCTATATCACAGTCTGTATTAGAATAATTAATGCTAGCGGTCGATTGATCTATAAAATGTCATATCAATTTAAAATTAAAATGCAAACAGTGTTACCTTTATATAGCTAAAAAAATATTTGCAATACTTAAGTCAAAAGTTGTTTGCAAAACAAGGTCATAATGTAAACAATTAAATATTTTTCTCTGATTACAAATACTCTAATCTTATAGAATCCATACAGTGCAGAAAGAGGCCATTCGGCCCATTGAGTCTGCACTGACCCTCCCATGGCCCACTCCCCCGCCCTATCCCAGTAACCTCACCTAACCTGCACATCTTTGGACTCGAAGGGGCAATTTTAGCTTGGCCAATACACCCAACCTCCATGGGCGTGCTCGAACAGCCGCGTCTCGCTCAACCCGGGATGCAATGCAGCCTCTCGCAAGATTTATCCGGCCCTCTACACCTCGCAAAATCTAATGGGATCTTCGCAATCTGGATCCTGTTCATAATGGCGGGACCTAAATTTGTATATTTAAGTGTGAAGTTAGGCACACTTAAATATGTCTCTGCCAGAGCTAACCAGGCCTCGTTATCTAATAGCCTCTCCAAGGAGATCTCAGCTGGTTGCCGTTTACCACTGGTCTTCACCAATAGGGATCAGGCAGAATGGTACCTGGGGAGGTCTCCCAGGTGATCAGAGGACCCCGGGTGGTCAGCCTCTGCGCAGGATGGCACCCTGGCTCTGCTGATGCCACCCTGCCAGCCTGGCACCCTGGCAGTACCTCCCAGGCACCCTGGCAGTGCTACCTATCTGCCAGTCTGGCACTTCCAGGGAGCCCAGGTGGTGTTGGCAGGGGCAGTGCCAGGCTGGCTGTGCCAAGGTGGTATTTTGCCCAGGCCGGAGTTCGGGCCCGAGGATGCCCTACGCTTATGAGTTGACGTGCGGGGGGCTCGAGGACTCTCCAGCATGTACCTTCCTCATTGCAGGAAATGAAGGTAAGGCCCGAAAAAATAACAGAGTCCTGATCGATAACAGGGTCATTCTCTGCGTTACAAGTGCCGGGAAACACCCTCCTAAACCCACCAACAACTGGACATTTTTTTGTCATATCACTAGGGGCGGGATTTTCCCTTCTGGAGACTAAGTCCCCATGCCCGCCGGACAACGGGCGCGAATCACTCCGGACCTTTTCCTCAAAGTTATTCTCCGTTATCCAGGGGGCTAGCAGAGCCCTGGCGTGCATCCTGCAGCTCTGGATACCGGCGGGGGCCTGCTAGCCAGACCGAGCGTCCGTGCATGCGCACGGCGGCTGCAAGTGGGTCCACGCATGTGCGCGGCGGCCCACCTCGGCACGGGTGCTGCCGACGTGGCAGAGCCACACATCAGTCCCGTGCGGAGGAAGGTAGGTCCCTCCCAGATTGCGATGGCTCGCTGATCAGTGGCACCCCCATCGTGGGCCTGGCCACTGCTGAGGCCCCCCTGGAGTCAGATACCCCTTGCCCTACACCAGGACAGCCACCGCGGCCGCGGGTCCCATCTCCCGCCGGGTGGTACCACATGTAAACTACGCCGGCGCGGGTTCGACTGGCCAACCACAGAGAATCGGCGCAGGGGCCAGTTCCAATGGCCCCATCGACCCTGCGCGTGGGACTGGCGGATCCATGGAAAATCGCGGAAGCGCCATCGTGCTGATTCCCGGCATCAACGACTATTCGCCACCCCCGCACTGGGTACGGTTCTTTCGCGCAGGGTCGGAGAATCCTGCCCCAGGAGCAGGATTCTCCTGCAACTGGCCGGATGGCCCGCGCCGGCGGTGGAGGGGTTGGCGCCGTGCCAACCGGCGCGATTTGGCGCATGTGCAGAACCGCCAGCGTGGTTCCGCGCATGCGCAGACCGGCCAGAGTGGTTCGCGCCGCTCTTGGTTCAGTGCTAACCACTGTGGCACCATGCTGCCTTGGTTCATATTTTGAAGAACATTAGAAAAAATGCCACTATGTGTGGCAATAACCAGGCCACAGATCTGATATCGACCTGATATTGAATAGAGGAAGTGAGAAGGGTTCCATAATTTTCTAACTTGTATAATTTCAAAACAATCTAACCTACAAACCACTAATTGTAGAATAGAGCATTAGCAAAATAGCGCACTAATTTTCCAATATAATTTTATGTTCCGGCCTTTTAAAATGATTTTCTGTTTCATCTGCCATATTTCTAACTTTACCTTGACAACCTCCAGCTATGGGTGGATCTAGTCAAAACAGTGGGCTTCCCCATGCTTATTATCAATGTTGCTCTGCTTTACAGTGGAACATGTTCGGTCTTTCTGAGGAATCCCCCGCCCCCTACATCAGTCTGCATTCACCAATGTCTTGGTGGAGAGTCAACAAATTACAAATAGAACAGAAATGGCAGCCTGGACACGGATCACATTGCTTCTCCACTGGAGAGCAGAATGAGTGATTAGTACCGATATTTGCCCATATGCTGAGGTCTTGTCAACTGTGGCACTGGGGCCAGATGTGGCATGAAAGACAGATGTTTTTCCAGAAAGGGAGGTAAAAGTATCCATCCTAAACTACTTCCTGAACACTTCCCATTCGGCAAAGCTAACACCTTGATGTCCCTTCTGTGGATGTACGGAGTCATAAAACAGGAGAGAAAAGAACATATTAAAAATGTTTTTCAAGTTATTATTATAACCTGACATTTCAGTTATTTTTATTGACTTGACGCCTCTATTTTCAGGCTATGCAGTGTTCCCGATAGGATATTCTCTGGTAGCGAAGAAATAAAATAGCAAGAAATGTAGCTTCTTGTTCATCTATATCCTGTTATAGAAACATAGAAAATAGGAGCACGAGTAGGCCACTCGGTCCTTCGAGCCTGCACCACCATTCATTATGATCATGGCTGATTATCCAGCAGCAATCTACTCCCACTTTCTCTCCACATCCTTTGATCCCTTTAGCCCCAAGAGCTATAGCTAGCTCCTTTTTGAAAACATACAGGGTGGGATTCTCCAGTCTGCCAGCCGCATGTTCCTCGGCAGTGTACACTCGCTCGCAGAGGGATTCTCTGTTTCCATCACATTCCAATTGGATTTCCTATTGTGGCCAACCCATTCAACCGGGAAACCCGCAGCTGTGGGTCTGCTGTCGGAGGAATGGAGAATCCCAACGGCAGAGAATTCCAGAAACAATGACCGGTATTCTCCATTCCTGCGCCGGGTCGGAGAATCCCCAGGAGGAGGCGCGAATCCTGCCCCGCCACCCCGACGCCAGCTGCCCTATTCTCCGGTGCCGTTTTTCGGGGCCGGCGGCCGTGGTCAGCAGCCCCCCCCCCCCCGGCGATTCTCCGGGCCCCATTGGCCTGAGTGGCCGTCCAATTTTGGCCAGTCCTGCCGTTGTGAATTACTCATCTCACGCATGGCGGGGCCTGGCAGGTAAGTGTGCGGGGGCGGACCTGGGGGGGCGTGGGGGATCTGATCCCAGGGGGGCCCCCATTGTTGGCCTGGCCCCCGATCGGGGCCTACCGATCCTGCAGGCGGGCTGTTTCCATGGAGGCCTTCTATCCTCCGCACCGAGCCCCTGTAGAGCTCCGCCATATTGCACGCATGCGCGAACTCGCGCCGGCCCTTTGCCGCCGGCTGGAGCAGCGCCGACCACTCCGGCGTCCAAAAGTTTGGAGAATTCTTCATTTTCAGGGGCTTCTGACGCCGGAGTGGTTGGTGCCATTTTTCCTGCTGGTATGGGGACATAGCCCCATTATCGGAGAATCTCGCCCAATGTTTTGGTCTCAACTGCGTTCTACCGTGGCTCCCAACATCCTCAGTCCGAACACACTGTCGGACACTGGCTCCCCGCCCCCTCCTCGCACCCCCCCAACATGAACGCAGGGCATACCCGGCTCAATCGCGCGTACACAGAAAATGGAGGCTTGAGAGTGCCAACTTGGCACCACCCATGCCAGCTGACAGTGCCCACCTGGTCAACTTGGCAGTGCGCATTCCCCTCTCTCAATCTATAGCCATTGAGATAATTATCTGCTTTCCTGTTTTTGCTTCCAAAGTTTTGCTACCAAAGTGGAGAATCTCACATTTATCCATATTATACTGCATCTCCATGCATTTGACCATTCTCTGAACTTGTTTCAGTCACATTGAAGTATCTCTGTATCCTTCTCACAACTCACCCTCCCACCCAGTTTTGTGTCACCTGCAAATTGTATATATTACATTTAGTTCTCTCATCTAAATCATTATTATGAATAGTTACTCCCTGCTATTTGGAAAAAAACACGTTGATTCCTAGTCTTTACTTCCTGTCGACCAACTACTTTTCTATCCATCTCAATACACTCCCCCAATCCCATGCGCTTTAATTTTATATGTTAATCTCTTATGTGGGACATTGTCGAAAGCCTTCTGGAAGTCCAAATAAACCACATCTAATTTTTTAATAATCTTAATTGTCAATATTGGCTCACCTAATCAACTCTACTAGGTACATTTGTCAAGCATGCATTTCCCTTCATAAATCCTTGCTGACTTTATCCGATACTGCCACTGTTTTCCAATTGCTCTGCTATGAAATCTTTTACAATGAGTTCCAGCATTTTTCCCACAACCGACTTCAGGCTGACTGGTCTACATTTCACTGTTTTCTCTCTACCGCCGTTTTAAAAGTGGAGTTAGGTTAGCTACTCTCCAATCTGTAGGAACTGTTCCAGAGTCCATAGAATCTTAGAAGGTGACAACCCTGCCAATGCATCCACTATTTCTAGGGCCACTTCCTTAATCTACTCTGGGATGTAGATTATCAGGCAGGCCTGGGGATTTATTAGCCTTCAATCCCATAATTTCCCCACACCATGGGCGAAATTCTTTGCAGACCGTCGTAACGCCGATTTCCGGCGAGCAAAATTGGTGTAGATGACTCCGGCGTGGGGGCCTTCTTTTAGGCAGCATTTCTCCGTTCCCGGAGGGGCCAGCAGCGGACTGACGCGATACGCGTCAGTTTCACCAGCTGCGGAAGTGGTGAGACCCGGCGTTTTTGGGGAGGGGGGGGGGGGGAGGAGGAGGAGAGAGACTGACCCGGCGTTTGGGGGGGGGGGGGGAGAGGAGAGAGACAGACCGGCATTTTGGGGGGGGGGGAGAGAGAGAGACAGACCCGGCATTTTGGGGGGGGGGGGGGAGGAGGAGGAGAGAGACAGACCGGCATTTGGGGGGGGGGGGGAGGAGGAGAGAGACAGACCGGCATTTGGGGGGGGGGGGAGGAGGAGAGAGACAGACCGGCATTTTGGGGGGGGGGGAGGAGGAGAGAGACAGACCGGCATTTGGGGGGGGGGGGAGGAGGAGAGAGACAGACCGGCATTTTGGGGGGGGGAGGAGGAGGAGAGAGACAGACCGGCATTTTGGGGGGGGGGGGGGGAGAGAGAGAGAGAGAGAGACCGGCATTGGGGGGGGGGGGGGGGAGAGAGAGACAGACCGGCATTTTGGGGGGGGGAGGAGGAGGAGAGAGACAGACCGGCATTTGGGGGGGGGGGGGGGAGGAGGAGAGACACAGACCAGCATTTTGGGGGGGGGAGGAGGAGGAGAGAGACAGACCGGCATTTTGGGGGGGGGGGAGAGAGAGACAGACCGGCATTGGGGGGGGGGGGGGGGGGAGAGAGAGAGAGAGACAGACGGCATTGGGGGGGGGGGGAGGAGGAGGAGAGAGACAGACCGGCATTTGGGGGGGGGGGGGGGAGAGAGAGAGAGAGAGATAGACCGGCATTGGGAGGGGGGGGGGAGAGAGAGAGACAGACCGGCATTGGTGGGGGGGGAGGAGGAGGAGAGAGACAGACCGGCATTTGGGGGGGGGGAAGAGAGAGAGACAGACCCGGCGTTGGGGGGTTTGCGGCGTTGAGTTGAGAGAGGGGGGGCGGCGTTGGAGGGGGGTGCGGCGTTGAAGGGGGGGGCCGCGTTGGAGGGGGGTAGGGGTGGTGAAGGGGGTAGGGGTGGTGAGGGGGGGTTGGGGTATGGGCAGCGGCGTGCAGAGGAGGGGGGCGACGGATACCCGGGGCCAACGCACCGTCGCCCCCCCCTCTGCACGCAGCTGCCCCTACCCCAACCCCCTCCCCTCACCACCCCTACCCCCTTCACCACCCCTACCCCCTTCCAATGCCGCCCCTACCCCCCTCCAACGCCGCCCCCCCCCTCTCTCAACGCCGCACCCCCCCCACTAACGCCGCACCCCCCCCCCCCACTAACGCCGCACCCCCCCCCCACTAACGGAGGAAGGAAGGGGGGGAGGAGGAAGGAAGGGGGGAGGAAGGAAGGAAGGGGGGTGGAGGAAGGAAGGTGGGAAGGAGGAAGGGGGGAGGAGGGAGGAAGGAAGGGGGGGAGGAGGAAGGAAGGGGGGAGGAGGGAGGAAGGAAGGGGGGGAGGAGGAAGGAAGGGGGGAGGAGGAAGGAAGGGGGGGAGGAGGAGAGAGGGGGGCGTGTGGGTACCGGCCTTCAGAGGGAGGGGGGGGTGTGGGTACCGGCCTTCAGAGGGAGGGGGACGGGGTGTGGGTACCGGCGTTGAGGGGGGGGGACCCGGCATTGAGGGGGGGACCCGGCGTTGAGGGGGGGGGACCCGGCGTTGAGGGGGGGGACCCGGCGTTGAGAGGGGGGGGTTGCGGCGATGAGGGGGGGTTGCGGCATTGAGAGGGTGGGGGGGGTGCGGCATTGAGAGGGTGGGGGGGTGCGGCGTTGAGGGTGGGGGGTTGCGGCGTTGCGAGAGATGGGGGGGCGGCGTTGGAGGGGGGTAGGGGTGGTGGGGAGGGGGGTAGGGGTGGTGGGGAGGGGGGGTAGGGGTGGTGGGGGGGGGGGTAGGGGTTAGGGGAGGGGGGTAGGGGCGTTGGAGGGGGGTAGGGGTGGTGGGGAGGGGGGTAGGGGTGGTGGGGTGGGGGGTAGGGGCGTTGGAGGGAGGTAGGGGTGGTGAGGGGGGGTGGTTGGGGTAGGGGGCAGCGGCGTACAGAGGGAGGGGCGACGGTGCGTTGGCCCCGGTCATCCGTCGCCCCCCCTCTCTGCACGCCGCTGCCCCCAAACCCCCCCCCACCACCCCTACCCCCTCCAACGCCCCTACCCCCTCACCACCCCGACCCCCTCACCACCCCTACCCCCCTCTCAACGCCCCTACCCCCCCTCCCCACCACCCCTACCCCCCTCCCCACCACCCCTACCCCCCCAATGCCGCAACCCCCCCCCAATGCCGCAACCCCCCCCCCGATGCCGCAACCCCCCCCCCCGATGCCGGAACCCCCCCCCGATGCCGCAACCCCCCCCGATGCCGCGACCCCCCCCCGATGCCGCAACCCCCCCCCCCCCCCCCCGATGCCGCAAACCCCCCCCCCGACACTGAACGGCGTCAACCATCATCAATGGTTGACGCCGTTTTAAAGCTACTGTGATTTTCGCCGACGTGACCCGTGGCCACGTCGGCGGGACTTCGGCCCATCCGGGCCGGAGATTTGTGGAAACAAAAATATAATGAAATCCCGCCGTCGCCAGCTGTTTTCAGAGGCTGCCGGCGGGATTTGCACAGCGCCGGTTTTTGGCCGGTCAGAGAATTAAAAACCCTGCGGGAGCGGGATTAACGCCGCTGCCGGCCGATTCTCCGACCCTGCGTGGGGTCGGAGAATTTCGCCCCATTTCTCTGCTAATCCTGATTTCCTTCAGTTCCTCCCTCTCACTAAACCTTGTGTTCCCCAACATTTCTGACATGTTATTTGTGTCCTCATTTGTGAAGACGGAACCAAAAAATGTATTTGGTTGGTCAGCCATTTTTTTGTTCCCCATTATAAATTCCCCTGTTTCTGACGCTAAGGGACATCTATTTTTCTTCACCACTCTTCATCTTCACATACGTATAGCAGCTTTTACAGTCAGTTTTTATGTTCCCCACAAGCTTACTCTTGTACTTTATTTTCCCTTCTTAATCAATCCCTTTGTCTCCCTTTGCTGAATTCTAAACTGCTCCCAATCGTCAGCTCTGCTGTTTCTTCTGGCCAATTTCTGAACCTCTTCCTTGGATTGAATGCTATCTCTAATTTCCTTTGTAAGCCATGGTTTGGCCACCTTTCCCATTTTATTTTTGCGCCAGACAGAAATGAACAATCGTTGCAGTTCACTCATGTGCTCTTTGAATGTTTACCATTGCCTATCCACCAACATCCCTTTAATTAACGTTTCCCAACCATCATTGCCAACTCCTGCCTCATACCATTGTAATTTGCCTTTCTTAGATTCAGTCTCAGAATCAATTGTGTCACTCTCCTTCTTGATGAAGAATTCTATCATATTATGGCCGTTCATAATATGATTGCCCAACTAGATTGCCCATTATTCTTTTCTCATTACACAATACCTAGTCTAGGATGGCCTGTTCTCTAGTTGGTTCCTCACCATATTGGTGCAGAAAACTATCCCCGATACACTCCAGGGATTCCTCCTCTATGGTATTATTATTTATTTGATTTACCCGGTACAGTAGCACAGTGGTTAGCACTGTTGCTTCACAGTGCCGGGGTCCCAGTTTCGATTCCCGGCTTGGGTCACTGTCTATCTCCCGGAGTGTGCATGTTCTTCCCTTGTCTGCGTGGGTTTCCTCCGAGTGCCTGGGTTTCCTCCCACAAATCCCAAAAGACATGCTTGTTAGGTGAATTGGACATTCTGAATTCTCCCTCAGTGTGCCCAAACAGGTGCTGGATTATGGTGGCTAGGGACTTTTCACAGTAACTCCATTGCAGTGTTAACGTAAGCCCTCTCGTGACAATAATAAAGATTATTATTATTATGTGCAGATTAAAATCACCCATAATTACAGATGTTTCTTTATCGTTGGTGTCTCTAATTTCCGGTTTGATGCCTTTCCCAACATCACCACTAGAGTTTGGGGTCTATATACAACCCCCACTAATGATTTTTGTCCCGTGGTGTTTCTCAGTTCTACCCATACAGATTGCACATCGTCGGAGCTAATATTCTTCCTCACTTTGCGTTCATTTTCTCTTTTTACCAGCATCACAACTCCACTGCCTTTTCCTTTTTGTCTGTCCTTCCTAAATAATGAATACCCCTGGATGTTCAGTTCCCATCCCTGGTCACCCTGCAGTCACGTTGCAGTAATCCTGACTATATCATCCCCATTTACTTCTATTTGCATGAATAATTATTTCACTTTATTGCGAATGCTCTGCGCATTAAGGTACAAGGAACAGATAAAACCTCCTCCACTCTCGCAAATACACCCCCTCGGCATCAGTCCTGATCCTGGCCAGGTGTAATGCTTCCAGATTATACTGGCTCCACCTCCCCCAGAACCGGTCCCAATGTCCTAGGATTCTGAAATTCTCCCCCTTGCACCATCTCTTAAGCCACGTGATAGTGAAGATGAAAAGATCATTGCCAACGGCTCTGCAATTTCATCTCTTGCTTCCCATAGAATCCTTGGATATATCCCATCAGGCCCGGGGGACTTGTCTATCCTCAAGCTTTTCAAAATGCCCAACACATCTTCCTTCCTAACAAGTATCTCCTCGAGCTTACCACTGTTTCACACTGACCTCTCCAACAATATGGCCCCTCTCATTTGTAAATACTGACGAAAAGTACTCGTTTAAGACCTCTCCTATCTCTTCAGACTCAATACACAATCTCCTGCCACTGTCCTTGATCGGACCTACCCTCCATCTAGTCATTCTCATATTTCTCACATGTGTGTAAAAGGCCTTGGGGTTTTCCTTGATCCCACCCGCCAAAGATTTTTCATGCCCTCTCTTAGCTCTCCTAATCCCTTTCTTCAGTTCCCTCCTGGCTATCTTGTATCCCTCCAGCGTCCTGTCTGAACCTTGTTTCCTCAGCCTTACATAAGTCTCTTTCTTCCTCTTAACAAGGCATTCAACCTCTCTTGTCAACCATGGTTCCCTCACTCGACCATCTCTTCCCTGCCTGACAGGGACATGTATATCAAGGACACGTAGTATCTGTTGCTCGAACAAGTTCCACATTTCAATTGTGTCTTTGCCTGACAGCCTATGTTCCCAACTTATGCACTTCAGTTCTTGTCTGACAGCATCGTATTTACCCTTCCCCCAATTGTAAACCTTGCCTGTTGCACGCACATATCCCTCTCCATTACTTGATGTACCATCAGTTGAACGCGAGAAACGATGAAGATCCAAACTGTGGTTTTAATCAGCTAGTTGTTAGCCCGGTGGTCGACTACAGAGAAAGGCCGACCGCCGGGAAACCTGGGCACTTATACCCCGCCTCGGAGGCGGAGTCTACTTGCCTCTCGACCAATTGGTGAGCAGTCACATTACTAGTCCCAGCCAATCAGACGAGAGGCACATGACCAGCCAGAGCCAATGGGAAACCAATGCTCTGCACCAATGGCAGTGCTCCCACTCATATCACCACATTACTAAAGTGAAAGTCACAGAATTGTGGTCACTATCTCAAAAATGCTCCCCCACTAACAAATCTATCACTTGCCCTGGTTCATTGCCAAGTACCAAATCCAATATGGCCTCCCCTCTGGTCGGACAATCTACATACTGTGTTAGAAAAGCTTCCTGGACACACTGCACAAACACCATCCCATCCAAACGATTTGATCTGAAGAGTTTCCACTCAATGTTTGGGAAGTTGAAGTCACCCATGACTACTACCCTGTGACTGCTGCACCTTTCCAAAATCTGTTTCCCAATCTGTTCCTCCACATCTCTGCTGCTATTGGGGGGCCTATAGAAAACTCCCAACAAGGTGACTGCGCCTTTCCTACTTCTGACTTCAACCCATACTACCTCAGTAGGCAGATCCTCCTCAAACTGCCTTTCTGAAGCTGTTATACTATCTCTAATTAACACTGCCACCCCCCCCCCCCCCACCTCTTTTATCATCCTCCCTAATCTTATTGAAACATCTATAACCAGAGACCTCCAACAACCATTTCTGCCCCTCTTCTATCCAAGTTTCCGTGATGGCCACCACATCGTAGTCCCAAGTACCGATCCATGCCTCAAGTTCACCCACCTTATTCCTGATGCTTCTTGCGTTGATATATACACACTTCAACCCATCTCCGTGCCTGCAAGTACTCTCTTTTGTCAGTGTTCCCTTCCCCACTGCCTCACTACACGCTTTGGCGTCCTGAACATTGGCTACCTTAGTTGCTGGACTACAAATCCAGTTCCCATTCCCCTGCCAAATTAGTTTAACCCTCCCGAAGAGTACTAGAAAACCTCCCTCCCAGGACATTGGTGGCCCTCTGGTTCAAAGGGTTCTCATTCTTCATTCTCACCAAAAGCACTTATTTCCTGGTTTCTTCCAGTGTTGACATGTGTCAGCCCCTATTGACTGGCCTTGTTTGATGGCCTGGCTTCCCTCTCACTGTCCAGTAGCTGCATCCACCCCAGTCACAGACAGCTGACCACTTCCTGACCACTACTTTGCGTCGAGGGATTGCAAGCGGACATTGTGCCGGCCATTGAACAGCTTGACCATGGAGCCGCAGGTCGCATGCACGCGTGCCCACATGGACGCCCCTCAGTCCCAGTCCCCACCACCCACCCCCTCCCCGTGCGCAGTGACCAGCACACAGCCCAGCTTCGCGCTGCTCCGCCCCCTCAAACGCTGCAACCAATCGGGGACTGCCGGCGGCCGGCATTCTTAAAAGCCGGTCGCGGCCATTGGGGACTTCTGAGTTTAAAAACCCCTGTTGTAGATGGTACATACTGTTGCTACTGTCCATCGGTGGTGCAGGGAGCAATTCAGGTGCCAATCCAAAGGGCTGCTTTGTTCTGGATGGTGTCGCACTTCTTACATGTAGTTGAAGCTGCACTTATCTAGGTCAAAATGGTCAAAGCTTTTTGAAAAGGGTGGAGTGGATGAGTTGTAGTAGATTATTATAATTGGTCAGTAACAAAGGGAGTAAAATTAGGACATATATTAACTCATAACTAAGGATATTTCTCTCCTGCAGAAAGAATGTGTATTCCACATTCCACTTTGTTCCTCTAAGTAACAGATGAAGCTGGGTCAGTCACAAATTTAAATGGGTCATTGGATAAACATTTGATGAAGAAAACTATTAAAGGGTACGGAGAAAGTGTAAAAAGAAAGTCTTGAATTTATAAAGTGCCTTTCACACCTTAGTAATGCCAAAGCACTTTAAAATTAAGTGTTTTTGAAGGTAGTCACGGTTATAATGTAGGAAATAAGGCAGACAATTTGTGCACAGCAAGCTTTCATTAGTAGCAAAGTGATAATGATCAGATTTTTTTAACTGATGCTGATCGGAGGATAATTAATGGTCCAGACACCAGGCATCACAGTCCTGCTCTTCTTCAAAATAGGATCATGGGTCCTTTTATATCTGACCAAAAGAACAGTCAGGTTTATCCAAACGATGGCACCTACAACAGTACAGGACTACTTCAGTGTCAGTCTCAACATTTGTGCCCAAGTCTCTGAGCTGGGACATGAACCCAGAATTTACTGATTCAGAAGAAAGAGTGCTACCAACTAGGCCATGATTGATAACTAAATTCAGGGAAATGGGATTAATAATGTGGACTAATGTGGACCTGCCAACAACAAAGAGACAATGGGTCAAATGGCCATCTTATGTGCAAAGGTTTCCATGGGGGAGGTGGTATATTTTTGTGCTTGTAACATCAGTCAAATTAGAGATAATAAACCAGTGGGTCGCGATTCTCCCGCCTCGTTACGCTCTTGCTCAAGCGAAACTAGGCCGGTGAATAGCGGGAGAGGCAGAAAACGAGAACGACTCCAGGTGCCAAACAGTTTGCGATGCATCCGGCCCGCTCCCTTAGGCGGAATCGAGATCTCGCCATAGCGTGCCGAGACACCAATTATCACCACTTAATCCCTATTTCCATACAATTAACGGGAGCCACCCCTTAAACTACGGCCTCCCATAATAATGATAATCTTTATTGTCACAAGTAGGCCTACATTAACACTGCAATAAAGTTACTGTGAAAAGCCCATTCTTCGGGTGATGATAACCCACAGAGAGCTGAGCGCCGGTGCTCTCCTCAACCTATGCCATAGTCTGACCCCTGCCTGACTGCTGAGTGCTCGCTCACACCCATCACCTGAATGCAATGTGCCCGAGGTCAGGGGGATGCCTGGAGAGATGGGCCAAGGTTTCAGAGGTTGGCCAGCATTGCAGCAGAAAGTGACAAAGGTATCATACTGGCTGTGCACAAGGCTGTTTAATGTGGAATACAATTCCCCCCTCTTCCGATGGTGCCGCCCCCACCCCCAAACCCTTCCACCCCTACCTCCTCCACCCTTTCCCCCCCCCCCCCCCCCCCCCCCCCCCCTCCCCAGGGTCTTCAGTAATCCTTGATGTGCTTTTCTAACTCTACGTCTCGGTGTCTCCCCAGGATGCACATCAGAGGTGGAGGCAGCCAGCTGCTGACCTCTTCCCATGGCTTTCGATGCCCCTGGTGGGCGTCCTCTTGGGGCTCTTGGGCTGGAGGGCCCTGGCTCACTTGTCGACGGCACATGCACAGCCGCACCGCCCTGTCCCGTGTGCTGGCTGTGAGACGCGGCCTCATCAGAGGAGTGGAACTCGGGGATGCTGATGGCCACCATCCCCAGTCCATGGGACAGATCCGGGTTGGCAGTCAGTGCCCACTTCCCTGCTCAGTGCCCATAGGCCCTGGGGTTCACCTCGAGATGGAGGGCGGCTGGTTCGATCCCTGGCTTCCCCTGCATCATCTGACTTTGCCAGCCTTGGTGGTTCCCCATGGTCTGCACCATCGTGTCGACACCATCGGCGATGCTCCTCAGTGACTGGGACATGCTCTGCAGCGCCTTGGCAATGCCACCTGCGACTAAGGCAAGCTCCGCAGTGCCTCGGCCATTCCCATCTGACAGTGGGACATGTCCTGCAGAACCTCCTCACGGTCAGCCTAGTACTGGGTGACATCCCCCAGCGAGGCAGACATTCTGTCGAGATCCTCAGCTATGTCCGTCACCGACTGCGCAATGCCTTGGACACCTTCATTAATGGTGCCGACTTTGTGCACCAGGCTCTCCACTGCAGTCGCTACCCTAGCAGTTTTGGCCTGGGTGCCACACATTGCCGGTGACATCTTCTGTGCCCTTGGCCTCTGGGGCGCCTCGAAGCGGCCAGCAATCTGCTGGAGTGTCGCTAACATTTCCGACTGAATGTCCCGGCAGCTCCCTAACATCTCCATCAGCTCTGGGTCACCCTGTTCCACAGGTTCAGCATCAAGCTGGGACCCAGCTGGGTCCTGGGATCCAGCAGCCCTATGACCGCTGTCTCTCCTGGGGGTTCCTGCCTCCACGTGATGTGCATCAGCAGCAGTGTGGTGCTCAACAGATCGTGCCCCAGAGGCCTGAGCACTAACGGTTCCCACCGACGTGTGTGTATGTGTGCTCATGGAGGGTCGGGATGACAGCTGTGATGTGACTATTATGATGGCCTCCTCGGAGCTCTCCTCTGAGGTGGTCTTGTGGGAGGCTGGAGAGGGGGCCACCCGGGATGGACTGGTGCTGTCGGCTGAAAGTCCGACAGTAGAATGGACATGTGGTCAGTGGGAGGCATGTGTCAGTCAGTAAGGCAATAACAAAGCATGTTTGACAGGTCCCCTGGGTGGAATCCAATGGTTCCTCACCTTTGCGGTGTCCACCAGCCTCCGCGTTGGTGACCACCCTGTCCTTGGCCACCCCAGTCCCTCAAGGGCACGCTCCTTGAAGGTAGTGAGGATTTTGATGTCTGGCACCCCTCCACCAGTCTGAGCCCTCTCCCAGTGATTGTGGGAGAGCTTTTTCTGAGGATACACAGATAAGGCATCATTAGTCGCATGCGTGGTTCACAGTGGTGGGTGGGGGTGTGTGAGGGGAGGGTTGGGAGGTATTGAAGGGGGGGGGGTGGAGGGTCGCATGGAGAGTTGGAGACCTGTAAAATTCATTTACAGGATGTGGGCATTGCTGGTTATGCCAGCATTTATTGCCCATTCCTAGATGCCTTTCAGAAGGTGGTGGTGAGTTGCCTCTTTGAACCGCTGCAGTCCTTCAGGTGTAGGTACACCCACTTTGCTGTTAGGGAGGTTTTCCAGGATGTTGCCCCAGTGACAGTGAATACATTTCCAAGTCAGGGTGGTGAGTGACTTGGAGGGGAACCTCCAGGTGGTGGGGTTCCCAGATATCTGCTGTTCTTCTCCTTCAAGATGGTAGTAACTTTGGAAGGTGCTGTCTGAGGAACCTTGGTGAATTACTGCAGTGCATCTTGTAGGTGGTACACATGCCTGTCACTGTTCGTCGGTGGTGGAGAGTTTGAATGTTTGTGGAAGGGGGAGCAATCAAACGCGCTGCTTTGCCCTGGATAATGTTGAGTTTCTTGTGTGTTGTTGGAGCCGCACTCATCCAGGCAAGTGGAGAGTATTCCATTACACTCCTGACTTGTGCCTTGAAGATGGTGGACAGGCTTTGGGGAGGGTCAGGAGGTGAGTTACTTACCATAGGATTCCAAGCCTTTGACCTGCCCTGGTAGCCACAGTATTAATATGGCAGGTCCAGTTCAATTTCTGATCAATGGTAACCCCCAGAATGTTTATTGTGGGAAATTCAGCGGTGGTAATGCCATTGAATGTCATGGGGCGGTGAGAAGATCCTCTCTTGTCAGAGGTGGTCATTGCCTGGCACTTGTGTGGCACAAATGTAACTCGGGACTTGTCAGCCCAAACCTGGATATTGTCCAGGTCTTGCTGCATTTGGACATGGAATGCTTCATTATCTGAGGAGTCGCGAATTATACTGAACATTGTGCTGTCATCCACAAACATCTACACTTCTGACCTTATGATGGAAGGGAGGTCATTGATGAAGCAGCTGAAGATGGTTGGACCTTTGACACTATCCTGAGGAACTCCTGCAATGATGTCCTGGAGCTGAGATGATTGACCTCCAACCACCACACTAACTTCCTTTGTGCCAGGTGGAACTCCAACCAGCGGAGAGTCTACCCCTTGATTCCCATTGACTCCAGTTTAGCTAGGGCTCCTTGATGCCATACTGGGTCAAATGCTGCCTCGATGTCAAGGGCAGTCACCTCACCTCTGACATTCAACTCTTTTGTCCATGTTTGAACCAAGGCTGTAATGAGGTCAGGAGCTCAGTGACCCTGGCTAAACCCAATCTGAGCATCCATGAGCAGGTTATTGCTGAGTAAGTGCTGCTTGATAGCACTGTTGATGATTCCTTCCATCACTTTGCTGATAGGGCGGTAATTGGCTAGGTTGGATTTATCCTGTTTTTTGTGTACAGGACAAACCTGGGCAATTTTCCACATTGCCGGGTAGTTGCCAGTGTTGTAGCTATACTGGGATAGCTTGGCTAGGGGTGCGGCAGGTTCTGGAGTACAATTCTTCACTATTATTGCCAGGATATTATCAGGGCCCATATTCTTTGTAGTATCCAGTGCCTTCAGACGTTTCTTGATATCACGTGGAGTGAATATTATTGACTGACGATTGACAACCTGTGATGCTGGGGCCTCCGGAGGAGACCGAGATGGATCATCCACTCGGCACTTCTGGCTGAAGATTGTTGCGAATTACTCCGCCTTGTCTTTTGCACAAGTCCAGTCCTGGGCTGCTCCATCATTGAGGATGAGGATACTTGTGGAGCCTCCTCCTCCAGTGAGTTGTTTCATTGTCCACTACCATTCAAGATGTGGCAGGAATACAGAGCTTAGATCTGATGCGTTTGTTGTGGAATCGCTTAGCTCTGTCTGTTACTTGCTGCTAATGCTGTTTGGCACACAAGTAATCCTGTGTTGTAGCTTCACCAGGTCGATACCTCATTTTTCGGGATGCCTGATGTCGCTCCTGGCATGCTCTCCTGCACTCTTCATTGAGCCAGGGTTGATCGCCTGGCTTGATGGTAATGGTAGAGTGGGGGATATGCCAGGCAATAAGGTTGCAGATTATGGTTAAATACAATTCTGCTGCTGCTGATGGCTATAGCGCTTCATGGCTGCCCAGTCTTGAGTTGCTTGGTCTATTCGAAGTCTATCCCATTTAGCACAGTGGTAGTGCCACACAGCACAATGTGAAGACGGGACTTTGTCTTCTTTCGGACTGTGCGCTGGTCACTTCTACTGATACTGTCATGGACAGATGCATCTATAGCAGGCAGGTTGGTGAAGATGAAGTCAAGTATGTTTTTCCTTCTTGTTGGCTCCCTCACCACACGCTGCAGTCTCAGTCTAGCAAGTATGTCCTTTCGGACCCGGCCAGCTCGGTCTGTAGTGGTACTACCATGCCAATCTTGGTGATGGACATTGAAGTCCCTAACCAGAGCATATTCTGCGCCCTTTCCCCCCTCAGTGTTTCCTCCAAGTGGTGTTCAGCATGGAGGAGTACTGATTCATCAGCTGATGCTGGCCGGTAAGTGGTAATCAGCGGGAGGTTTCCTTGCCCATGTTTAACCTGAAGCCATGAGACTTCATGGGGTCCAGAGTCGAAGTTGAGGACTCCCAGGGCAACTTCCTCCCGACTGCATGCTACTGCGCTGTCCCGCCACCTCTACTGGGTTTGTCCCGCCGGTGAGACAGAACACACCCAGGAATGGTGATAGCGGTGTATGGACATTGTCTGCAATGTATGATTGATTCTGTAAGTATGAATATGTCAGGCTGTTGCTTAACTAATCTGTAAGAGCTCTCCCAGTTTTGGCACATGCCTCAGATGTTAGGAAGGAGGACTTTGAGGGTCGACAGGGCTCCTTTTGCCATTGTCGTTTCCGGTGCCTTGTTCAATGCCGAGTGGTCCATCCGGTTACATTCCTTCTTTGTGTTTTTGTAGCTTGATAGGCCATTTTAGAGGGCATTTAAGAGGCAACCACATTGCTTTGGGTCTGGAGTCACAAGTAGGCCAGACCAGGTAAGGATAGCAGATTTCCTTCCCTCAAGGACATTAGTGAACCACATACACAATCGACAATGGTTTCATGGTCATCATTAGACCATGGATGCTCCCGTGGGGGCTGAAAGATCTCCGGGGGTGGGGGTGGGGGGGGTTGGGGTGGGGGGGGGGGGGGGACGCTTGTGTCTACTCACTCGTAGGTAATTGACCTTCTTTCTGCACTGAAGGCCAGTCCTCCTGGTCACACTCCCTGAGCTCACTGCTGCCGCCACCCTGTCCTAGGTGGCTCTATGGCTGACCCTCCTGGACCATCGGGGGAACAGGACATCACTCCTGGCCTCCACAGCATCTAGCAGCCTCCCCAGGTCAGCGTCCTAGAATCTTGGGGCTAGTGTCCTGGGCGTCAGTGTTGCGAGCTGGCTGGGGTTGGCTGAGCAAGTGCAACTTTAAGTGCAGCTCGCCCTTGTTCGCGTGGTGCTGGCGAGCGCGGTGCCAGCGGCATTTCCCGCTCGCTACAGAACTTAGAAACCTTTCCGGAGAATCGCGCCCATGGTTTTCTGCTGATTGATTTTTTTTTTTGCTAGGGGCAATGAAGCAGAAAATCTTTCCAAATCATCTATTGGTTAAAATTGCAGGAACCTAAACACTAATCAGAAAAGTGCAAACCTGCAAGGACAAATTAGATTTCACAATGTGATGCTCATAATCACATGAATTGTAAAATCAGATCGTGAATTTGCATTTGCAGATAGGTGTACATTCACACACCTTTGATTATACATACACCTTATATCAATGTAGAAATATATGCAAATATAGATGCCCACACACTTCTTGCACACAAAAAAAACCTTTGCTTGACAGTGTAGAAATAAAAATGTTTTCAGCATCAGCCGGTCAGGACATGCAGTGTGGGGGAAGAGTATAACCAGATTCAGGGATTGTTACTTCTGAATGTGTGAGGTTCCTTTCCTTTTTAAAACAAAGATTTGTTCACAACACCAATGCTGTGGCGTGACATTTAGAAATGTATGTGTGAGAGCATGACGGTTTAAATTGCATCAGTTTCACACCCCAATGCGTAAGAGTTGACAGGCCTGAAACATTCATCATCAACTGTTTTTGAATCTGTTTGCTGTCTCCTCATAAAGGTATAATGGACATTTCCAGCATGTCTTCCACTGTGCAGTTTTAAAAATTCCGTGTTAAATTGGTCAAACAGTCACTTTGCCTTTCACTGGTGAATATCTTTATCTCAGATGCAGGTATAACTAGAAGAGCAGAATTTGTGATTCATTAAATGATTCAATATGCATCTTTTATTTCATTTAACTCTTTATCCTTCCACTGTCTGTTGTTGTTTGATAACTTAATTGGTATTTTAACATCTATTAAAGATTAAACTATGGGTTACAACTGGTGGAAATCTATTATGTAGCAATCGCCGTAATTATTTAGCCTTTCAATTTGTGCAAATGGTCCCTGCGCCGTATCTGTTTTATCTTGCTTATCTTAGGAGATAAACTTGCATTGATGTGCTATAATTTTTCTGAATTTATCATTCATTCACACATTATTACCTCCTTACTGTTCAAAAATCCTTGGGCAAAGTTCCGCAGAAAAGACTTACTTAAGCCGTGAGTGATGAGTATTCAAGAGAAAATCTAGGATTGGAAATTAAGTTTGCCAAAAGAATTTACGGATACTTCTTGGAGGGGCAGTGTTGAATGAAGCATTGGCGAGCTGTCCTTTGATTTGAGGATGGCTTCTACTTAGGATTGCGGTTTTTTGCCATCTTCATGTGACGGTTCAGGCCGATTTGTAACTCACAAAGTTTGAGCAGATGGGGCAGGATGAGGTAAGGTAGTGAGATCTGGAATGTCGGCTTGCTTCCATTCCTTCTCTGCCACTTCAGTCCCTCCCATTAAGGCATTGTGAGTCAAGGCATGATGCGGTATGATGGACATGTTGTCACCATTTTGACCAATCGGTTGTAAGCTCCTCACAGTTATTAATGTCATTGATGCCTAGCTTCAAGTAGAGCTTCAGAGTGTCTGTCAAGCTTTATCTTTGTCATCCTCTGACCATTTGTGTGTTGAGAAAACAGGATTTGGCACGGAAGATGTTTATCAACCATCTGGACACAATGTTCAGTTGATTTTTCAAAGAGCTTTTTCTGAATTCCTGTGCCACTTACTTTGGGAGATATACTCGCATTGATGTGCATTAGCATTGGTTTGAATCTCATTGAATCTGCAGCAGTGGAGGGATTACTGATAAAATTTGTTTTGCGCCCTTGTTTGTTGCTGCTACACAGTCCAGGTCTTGCTGCATTATAGGAGTGTGGTGACAATAACTGCTTTGCACATTGGACTTTTGTTGACTTGTGGAGATCTTTGTTACGAAACACTTGCTGCTGTAGATTGTAGAAAGCTGAAATGGCACACATGGATCTCCTGGCCATTTGAAATAGATAGCCTCGAAGGTATGGGAAGTACTCAATGTGTTTCAGAGTTTCTTCATTTTACATATATAGAACATAGAACAGTACAGCACAGAACAGGCCCTTCGGCCCTCGATGTTGTGCCGAGCAATGATCATCCTACTCAAACCCACGTATCCACCCGATACCTGTAACCCAACAACCCCCCCCCCCCCTTAACCTTACTTTTTAGGACACTACGGGCAATTTAGCATGGCCAATCCACCTAACCCGCACATCTTTGGATTGTGGGAGGAAACCGGATCACCCGGAGGAAACCCACGCACACATGGGGAGGACATGCAGACTCCACACAGACAGTGACCCAGCCGGGAATCGAACCTGGGACCCTGGAGCTGTGAAGCATTTATGCTAACCACCATGCTACCGTGCTGCCCACGGAGGTATATGGGAGGTAGGAATATTTGGCTGACTCGGTGTGGGTTGATGTGTGAGTATTGTTTCGGCAACATTCAAGGACAGGCCAAGCCTCTTCTATGCACAACTGAAAAGACCGATAGTAGCTCGCAAATCTGCTGCAGAATGGATAATGAGACCCAGGACAGTGTTGCCGCCTCACAGCCAACCATGTGACAGAGCCACCTGGAAATTGTAGTGGTGCTTTTGAGTGTGGCTCAGTCACAGCAGGCCTTGGCTGGAAATGTCGGCGGCATTGAACGATGGCCGATGTGGAGCTGCCACAGAGGGAGTTTGCCACGTGCCAGATGGAGGTGGTGCAGTCACTGGCTGATGTGACACAAACCCAGAGGGTGGTGGCGCAATCGCAGCGTGATGTGGCGCAGATCCAGGTGGCGATGGTCCTCTCCCTGTGCTCCATGGCCACGAGTGTGCAGATCCTGGTCGATACCATGGCGGGCCTCCAGGACTGGCAGCGTCAAGTTGTGGTGGACCTCAGCGGATGGCTTCCCTCTCACCCACGTCCCATGGAGTAGCCTGGGGGCCATTGGGCATCCTGAGGGAGCAGGCGATGGGGCCCGCAGGAGAGGTACTGGAACACCACAGCACCTCAGACTCCCCCCCCCCCCCCCCCCCCCCCCTCTCCCCTCCTGTCAATGGTGCATCTGGTGGGTGGTGGGCAGAAAAGGGCAGAACCACGCCACCTGAGACACCTGAGCATTAGTCGGGCCCGTCCATGCCCATTCACCCCAGAAGACGCCCGCAAACGGGGACCCAGGTCGCATGGCAGGAATCACAGGAGGGCACCTCCACTCCTGCTGTACCATCTGGGAACCACCAAGATGTAGCATTGGGGCCCGGAAGACCAGGAAATTAGACACTAGTTAAGTTGGCATGGGTACAGGGCACAGTTTAGTTACAGGGGCTAGGGCACACACCTGTATGTATTTTTTTGCAATAAACACCTGTTACCACTATTACAACCTGCCTTGGTGCTCTGTCTGATGGGTATGAGGGGTGGGAATGTGCGGATGTTGAGGGGAATGGGATGACCTGTGGGTGAGGGAGCGGGTGTGGGGATGGGATGGGGTGTCCGGGGCCCTGGACAGGTCCCCTCTCCAACTCCCCTCCTAGTCGGTGAACTTGGAGGTGATCAGAGAGTCCTGTGTGCGTTGACCCTGGTACACAAGTCGTGTGGCCTCCCGTGCCCGCCTGGGCTCCATGTTCTGTCCAACCTCACACTCCTCCGCATCCTTCTTGTCGGACGAGATCTGGCCTTCTTCCTCCTCCTCTGGCCCATCGCCCCTCTGCTGTGCGATGTTGTGGAGGATGCAGCAGGCCGCCAGGATGCAGGTGACCCTCTGAGCCTCATTCTGGGGGGCCTGTATAGAGGGGTTCAGCACCTGAACCGCATCTTCAGGAGGCTGAAGCACTTCTTGATCATGCTCCTGATGGCTTTGTTGTAGAGGGTCTCAATGTTGGTCTGTGACCTTCGTATCGGTGACAGCAGCAACGACTGCAATGGATAACCCCTGCCCCCAGGAGCCAAACCCCCAGCTGGGGGGGCTGGCATCACTTATTCTTAAATAAAATTCTTAAAATGCATCCAGGAGGGGAGGCATGTGGTGCAGCTTTTAGCACTGGGACTGCGGCGCTGAGGACCCAGGTTCGAATCCAGGCCCTGTGTCACTGTTCGTGTGGAGTTTGCACATTCTCCCCATGCCTGCATGGGTTTCACCCCCACAACCCAAAGGTGAGTAGGTTAGGTGGATTTGTCACGCTAAATTGCCCCTTAATTGGAAAAAACAATTCGGTACACTAAATGTATTTTAAAAAAATGCGTCCAGGAGAACGTTTTAAGCCAGTACGTGTGGTGATATCATTGTGTTGTAATTCACCAACTGACCACTAGGAGTCTTATGAGTACTGTATACAAGTGAATGTTACAGTCAGGTGACCCCTCAGACTGGCTAGAAGGAGCTGGAGAGAGAGGTTGCTTGTGCATGATCATGCTGTTATTCATCTGTTGTTTCGTATATAGTTTACCCACAGTTGATGTCAATACATTATTTATAGCTTTAGCTACAAGTGTTCTTGTAATATAAATCAGGCCATCTGACAAGAACATTACATTTTGTAGAAAGTCGGACAAAGAAGGGGGCAGTCCTGGACTTAATATTGGGCAACAAAGCCGGCTGAGTGGATGACGCCATTCTGAGAGACAGAATTAATCTGCATTTGGCGAGGCATGGTTTTGTTAAGGGGAAGTCATGCCTGACCAAGTTGATTGAATTTTTCAAAGAGATGACCAGGTGTGTAGATGAGGGCATTGCATTTGACAGTCTACTTGGACTTCAGAAAGGCCTTTGATAAGGTCCCGCATGGGAGACTGATAGCGAAGGTAAGAGTCCATGGGATCCAAGGAAATTTGGCACATTGGATCCAGAATTGGCTGAGTGGCAGGAAGCAGGGGGTGATGGTCAAGGGGTGTTTTTCTGAGTTGCAGATAAATAAGGTCTGGAAATATGAACAGCTTTGCTCCCCAAAAGGAGATTAGCGAAACTGATTGTTTTTTACGTGCACAATTATACGGATACATGCTTTTTATTTCCGGATTCTTTTAAGCTGAATTCGATTTCAGTTGAAAAATGATAGAATACATAGGCTTAACATTGATTGGTCCATGCTGTTTTTTGGGTGAGTACGGCTTCACAATTTGTTAACTACCCTTGTCCATTGCCATTGAGGTGTGTAGGACCCAAATTTGGTGCTGCCTTCTCATTTACTTGATTGTAACATCAAGTTACAAAAGATGTGCAGGTTAGGTGGATTGGCCATGATAAATTGCCCTTAGTGTCCAAAATTGCCCTTAGTGTTGGGTGGGGTTACTGGGTTATGGGGATAGGGTGGAGGTGTTGACCTTGGGTAGGATGCTCTATCCAAGAGCCGTTGCAGACTCGATGGGCTGAATGGCCTCCTTCTGCACTGTAAATTCTATGTATGTAACGTTGGTCCAGTCAGAGCCCATGCTGCATTGAGCACTCAGCATGGGGCAAAGCAGCATTCACGGAGAGCAGACGCTGAAGACAGCCTGGCCTTCTTTAAAAACAAATCTGTCCCTCTTAACGGGAAGCTGCCCTGAATCACAGGAGGTTATGACTGAATGCTATTGTTACAACTCTGAATCATAGAATAGAATCATACCATGATTATAGCACAGAAGGAGGTCATTCACCTCATTGTGTCTGTGCCTGTTCTCGGTAAGAACTCCAAACTGCTGCCTGTCCGATCAATGCACATGCAGGAGAGAGAGCAGCAGTACAACACTTATGAAGAAGCCGCATGACTTGATCTGACACTTGCAGCCACCAGCTCAGATACTGACACTGTTACCTAGAGACAAGTAAGTATAGAGTTGGTCTCAGCAGGTGGTGAGTACTTGGCACAGGTGGGCTTCATCCAGACTGGGTTGGGGTAGCGGGGGGGTGGATAGCTTGTATGGCAGCTCTTTGGAAGGTGAAGTCACCATTATTTCTGCCACAGGGCGCTCAGCTGAGGGCTTCGATGGACAGCATACAGAATGCTTATGAGAATGTGTACTGAGATGCTGAGTGCATTTTCTGCTTGTCATGCAGCCTTCTGTCAATGTCAAGGAGCACGGAAGGTTCTGGTTTTATGCTGATCGAGGGTTTCACACAGAGGGACCCTCCTCTGCGTCTTGTGCTTCATCTTCTTGTTATCCTGCACACCCAGGGACACTGCAACGGCAGCCCCGATATCTATTGCAGCCATTGTGGGGACAGGTCACCAAATCCTCTTCCCTCCAATGAGAATGCAACAACACTCTCTGCCAAACTCAGGATTTCATCACAACATTCCCCAAAGCTCACGGGCAGGATTGTCCGACCCCCCGCCGGATCGGAGAATCCCCGGGGGGCGGCGCGAATACCATCCCGCTGCTGGCTGCCGTATTCTCCGGCGCTGTTTTTGGGCGGGGGCGGAATTTACACCACACCAGTCGGAGGCCGTTGGCAGTGGCCCCCCCCCCGGCGATTCTCCGGGCCCCGATGGGCTGAGCGACCATCTGTTTTTGGCCAGTCCTGCCGGCGTGGGTCATGTATGGTTCCACACGCTGGTACCTGGCAAGTAAGTTGGTGGGGGCGGTCCTCGGCAGGGGGGGGGGGGGAGGGGGGTGATCCGAGCCCAGGGAGGGGGCCCATATGGTGGCCTGGCCCACGATCAGGTCCCACTGATCTGCGGGCGGGCCTGCTCCGTGGGGGTACTGTACTTCTTCCTTCCGCACTGGCCCCTGTCTGGCTCCACCATGGCCGGCGCGGAGAAGAGACCCTCCCGCGCATGCGCCAAAATACGCCGGGTCACTGAAGGCAGCTGGAAAGGTTAGATAAGATGATCAAGCTGACATAGAATATAAGAGCTGAAAGGTTATGTTGGAACTGTTTGACCACAACTGGAGTAGTGCATACATTTCTGGTCACTGCTTTAGAGGAAAGATGTGATTGCACTGGAGAGGCTACAGAGAAGATTTACGAGGATGTTGTCTGAACTGGACAATATTGGTTATGAACAAAGATTGGACAGACATGGATTGTTTCCTTTGAAACAGAGGAGGTTGAGAGGTGACCTAATTAAAGTGCGTAAGATTATGAGGCGTCAATATAGAGTGGATAGGAAGACCCTAGTCCCCTTATTTGTGTATCTGTAATGAGGAGGCATACATTTAGGGCATGATTTGGAGGATTTAGTTAGATTTAGAGGAGATATTTTTCATCCAGACAGCAGGAGCTTTCTAGAGTTCACTGCTTAAAAGGGTGATAGAGGCAGAAACTCTTGGAACATTTAAAAAGTACTTGGAAGTGCCGGAGCCAACAAAACTACAGATCAAGAGCTGTGTGTGGGATTAGGCGGGATGATTATTTTTTACCTGGCACTGGACAGATTGGCCAAATGGTTTCCTTCTGTGCTGTAAATCTTTGTCATTTTATAATTTATGAGATGCGAGTGTCGCCGGAAAGGCCAGAATTTATTGCCTATTCCTGATTGTCCTTGAGAAAGTGATGGTGAGCTGCCTTGTTGAATCGCTCAGTCCATGTGGTGTGGGTACTCCCACAGTGATTTTAGGGAGAGAATCCCAGGATTTTGACCAGGCGACAGTGAAGAAACTGATAAAGGTCAGAATGGTGTGTAACTTGCAGGGGAATTTGCAGATGGTGCTGTTCCCATGTGTCTGCTGCCCTTGTCCTTTTGGGTGGTTGTTTGGAAGTTAATGTGAAAGGAGCCTTCACAAATTGCTGTCACTTCACTGAGTTGGCATCCCATTTTTAGGTCTGCCTGATGCTGCCGCTGGAATACGCTCCTATAGTCCTCATTGAATCATAGTGCCTTGGCTTGATGGTAATGGTAGAGTGAGGGATATGCCAGGCCATTACGTTCACAGATTGTTGTGGAATGTAATGCTCCACAACACGATGGAGAGTGTGCTCAGTATAAAGGCAGGACATTGTCTCCACAAGGACTGTGCAGTGGTTATTCCTACAAATACCAAGTAGCTTGGTGAGGACGAGGTCAAGCGGAATTCTTCTTCTTGTTGGTTTACTCGCCACCTGCCACAGGCCCAATCTCACAGATAGATCCTTCAGGATTCAGCAATCTTAATCAATAGTGGTGCTACTGAGCTATTCTTGTTCAAAGACATTGTAAGGGTCCTTCCCGTTAGTTCCCTGTCTATTCCCTTATTTCCCCTTTCTTTTATTTTTTTTGCCGCTACATTTTGATCCATGGATGATTAATGGACACCTCACTTTAAGGCAAATAGCCTGTAAACAGCCTGTTCCTGTAATGCAAACAGAAGAATCAAGAGATTGAGCTGGTTTAAATTGGAGGTTGTAGACTGGCCGGCATCAGTGGATTGGGACTCGGTTTGATTGATTGGCTGGTAGCCAATTGACTGGCCCAAAAACTGTGCTCTGCTGGTCACCGGTCGTGATTAAATCCCATTCCACTGGGATGCTTTCAGAGTCCCGAGGTTTGATTTTGGTTCTCAGTTTGACTCCTGGCAGCCCCGAGGAAGGTCTGTTATTCTCTCCTCTCCGTTTTTCTCCGGAAAGGCTGTGTTTCTAAACTGGCACAGAGTCTGGATGAATCTCCATACAGGATCATTTGGTCCAGAACCGACAAACTCTCTCCAGAAAAATAGAGGCCTGAATGCGAACCTCGAACTGAAGGCAAAGTTTGAATAGCAAACATGTGCCTCTCCAAAAAACCTGCTATCTCGAGTACTGCATTTTCTAAACTACTGAGACTCTGAATGAGTGAATCTACAAAGAAGATCAGTGGAAAGCAAGGACTTTAATCTGAGTATTCATTGTTTTTAAGCTGCTTGTGCAGCTGGTCTGGGACATCTTGGGAAAGCTACAGATTGTTTGGTATTTCTCACTGTTTATTTCTGTCTTACTAAATTTAATCATTAGAACAGAGGGTACCTTTTGTTTTTAGTAATGGTATTCCCATTTGAGCAAGCAAAAAAAGAAAGGAGTACAGGTACAATTTGCATATTAGTTGTGTTACAATCTCCTCAGAGACCCATGACTTTAAAAAAGGAAATTTGAGCTTCCACTTAATAACATGGCAAGATTTCATGTTTCAAAACTTTATATAGTAACAAATGACTAAGCAACTTACACTTTAGAATGCAGAGTGTAATCTTCCACTTTTCTACTTAAAACCCATCGCCCTCTCTACAGAATTCCAGCCCTTTTAGTGAACAGGCCACAGTTGATCCCACTTCTAATGGGTCCCTATTTCACTTAGTGGTAACTTCGAGTGGCCATCACCAGGTGCTTTCCTCTGTTTTCAGAGAGTTTCTTAAATCTGGCAACAGTAGTAAAGCTTGTTTTGATGATTGTTTTTACCCCGGCCATGCCAGGGTAAATTTCTTGGAATCCTTAGATGACTAAAGGATGCATCTCTTTGACTAGAAACTGCCTCCCTCCTACATCCAGATGCCAAGCAGCTTCCTCTCTTTGTTAATCACATAGAACCACTATCTTTCTGTGATATTCATTGATTTGTAGGGAAGCCGGTAACCTGATCTCAAAAATGTCTTCCTCTGCCCCTTTTCCAACATCAGCATGAAGCACATTGGGGGAATTCTCTGCCCCCGGGAAAAATCGGGAGGGCCGTTGTGAACTCGGCCGAGTTTCACGACGGCCTCGTAGGCCGCTCCTCGCCCCCTATTCTCCCCTCCCGGCGGGGCTAGGACTGGCGCTCCGTAACTCTTGGCCGCGGGGGCGTCGCGCCAAGAATGACGCGGCCGGCTCGCCTAATTACGTCAGCTGCGCATGCGCAGGTTGGCCAGCTCCAGCCCGCGCATGCGCGGCTGACGTCATGACGCTGACGGCACGAACCCGCGCATGCGCGGTGGCCGTCTTTCCCCTCAGCCGCCTCGCAAGACGTGGCGGCTTGATCTTGCATGGCGGCGGTGGGGAAATAGTGCGTCCGATTTGGACGCCGGCCCGACGATCGGTGGGCACCGATCGTGGGCCTGTCCCCTCCTGAGCACAGTCATGGTGCTCTTTCCTTGCTAGGCCACCTACAAGCCCCAATCGGGCTTCTCACTCCCGTTTCACGACGGCAGCGACCAGGTGTGTTTGCCGCCGTCGTGATACGGCCGCGAACGGCAGGCCGCTCGGCCCATCTGGGTTAGAGAATCGCCGTTCGCCGTGAAAAACGGCGAGCAGCGATTTTTCCGAGCGGGGGTTGGGGGGGGGGAGAATCGCGGGGGGTGCCAGGGGGGTGTGAAATTTGTCGGGGGGCCCTCCCGCGATTCTCCCACCCGGCGTGGGGAGCGGAGAATCACGCCCATTAACTTTGAATCCAGGTAGAAATGTTGTTTCAATTTCCTTTACCTAAACTGTTTTTATCTTAGAAATAAATGGACAGTTAATAGCACAACTGTTTACAATCTAGCACCTTCAACACCTTTCTGGGACTTTGGGAGACTCAGGGTATACTCATTAGGAACTTGGAGACTGTTGCTATTGTCTCTAAGTGCAAATATCTTGTACCTTCCTCATAGTAAAACAATCTCAGCCTTTCTTTGCTCCCTATCAATCAAACAACCCAGATTTACTGTCAGGCAGTCTTCAGAACAGGTCACATGACCTCCTTCATTTATCCTAAATTTAAAGCTACAGTCCCAAAATTAACAATTTTATAAACCTCACAGTTGCAAAAGCAGATAGTTAATTTTTAGATTTTGAATAATCTTTTCTAAATTTTGATGGTTCGAATCAATGTTTAGACTTTTTAAGAGGTCTGAACCATCCAGGATTAGTAATTACATTGTCAATAAAATCTGTAACAGAGATTTTGAAAATGAGAACTCGTATATGCGAAACAGGTAGAGTCAGAATACAAGTCTGCAAAACTTTATTAAAGGTATAATTAAGATTGTTCCAAGGTGTTAGCATTGTGCGGTGAATAAGCAAATGTTCCAGCAGCTTCAAACATTCTCTGATTCATGCAGATCCAGAGGAGATCATTCACATGTATGGCTGTCATGAATGATGGTTCTTTGTTGATTTGGAAAAGCTATTGCAACTGACCTTGAGCTGTCTATTAGCACAGAATTTGAATGGGAACAACATCATAAGAGTGCTGTTAAAATTATGCAATGCTGCAGGATCATGCCTCTAAAGTGTGGAAGCAATGTCACAGGGGTTTCTAAATAGAACCAGTCTGATTTCCTAACTTCAATTGAATTGTACCTTCTAAATATGATTTGTGTCCTCTGGACTGCAGGAGTTTAATTACTGGCTTGCAGCTATGTAAACTTTCAATTATTTGAAATAATTTATTGTCTGTGGAGTAGTTTAAATAATAATGTACTTATTCTAACCTGGAGTAAAGCGTTGATACACTGCCAGAAGATTGTGCTCTGAGTGAAAGAGTAAAGGTGCCACATGTATATTTTTTGTTCTGTGCTATAATAATTACAGAAATGGAGGTAACCAGCACAATCCTGAGGTTTAAACAGTAACTATACCCAGTGTGTGAAATTGAATCCATGTATAAACTGTATCAGCTCTTAGTTTTCTGCAACGCTAAGTCGGTCACAATAGTTGAACAGTAAACGTCATGAAAGAAGGGGAACTTTTTCTGATTAGATCTGCAGGATCCTTGCTGCACATTCTTGATGGCTGGAAGGCTAAGCGAAAGAAGGAGTCAGCTGAACATTGCCAACATGATACAAAGCTGCTCCGGAAAGTTGTACCAGCTGGAAATTGGAATACCGCTTTGCTGCAAACATTCTTTCAAACTGGGAAAGCAGAGGAGTAAAAGAGGGAAATGTGATAGATTTCCAAGTCCTGTACATCTCTGAACTGAAAAATGGAAGGATGAGAAAATAGGGTCACTGTGATCTTCCTACAGCAGGGCAGGAAGGAAATGAGCAGAGCCAGGGATTCAATGGGAGATTTTCCTGCTCCATTTTCCTTTATCTGCCCTGGAACTGCTTGAAAGTGAATGACACAATAGAAGAAAATCCCCTCTATAATTTCAGCTCTATTTATGAAATATAACATTTTGGAAAAGGTGAGGTAGATGTTGAGACTTAGAGCTCCTGACATGGAACTTCATTTGGCAAAGGCAGGTCAGAGAATATGGGCGAGTTCAGTGCCCCCCAATTCATGATCCTTCAGTTTTTCAATTTAATGACCCCAAAAGTGAAAGGGCCATGAACAAAGGCCTTGACCTATCTGCTAAATGTTTTGCTCCCCCCTCACCCCCATCAACCACCCCTTTCAATAGGAGCACGATCTTCGACTATTAATCCACCCCATGTCAGTGGTTAGCACTGCTGCCTCACAGCACCTGGGACTCGGGTTCGATTCCTACCTTGGGTCATTGTGTGGAGTTTGCACGTTCTCCCTGTGTTTGCGTGGTTTTCCTTCAGGTGCTGCGGTTTCCTCCCATAGTCTAAAAATGTGCAGGTTAGGAGGATTGGCCACGCTAAATTGCCCCTTAGTGTTAAAAGGTCAGGTGGGGTTACGGAGATAGAATGGGGGAATGGGCCTAGATATGGTGCTCTTTCACAACGTTGATGCAGACTCGATGGGTAAAATGGCTCCCTTCTGCACTCTAGGGATTCTATGTTGCATCATATTTCAGTTGGAGGCATGTGTACAATTGTGTTCCCATAGAACCATAGAATTCCACCAGTGCAGGGCTGTGACTAGTGGTGATCCACAGGAATCAGTGCTGGGACCTTTGCTGTTCATTGTATATATAAATGATTTGGAGGAAAATGTAACTGATCTGATTAGTAAGTGTGTGTACGATACAAAGGTTGGTGGAATTGCGGATAGCGATGAGGACTGTCAGATACAGCAGGATTTAGATCGTTTGGAGACTTGAGCGGCGAGATAGCAGATGGAGTTTAATCGGGAGAAATGTGAGGTAATGCATTTTGGAAGGTCTACTACAGGTAGGGAATATACAGTGAATGGTAGAACCCTCAAGAGTATTGACAGACGGAGAGATCTTGGTGTACAGGTCCACAAGTCACTGAAAGGGGAAACACAGGTGGAGAAGGTAGTCAAGAAGACATACGGCATGCTTGCCATCATTGGCCGGGATGTGGAGATGCTGGCGTTGGACTGGGGTGAGCACAGTAAGAAGTCTTACAACACCAGGTTAAAGTCCAACAGGTTTGTTTCAAACACGAGGTTTCGGAGCGCAGCTCCTTCCTCAGGTGAATGGTGTTGTAAGACTTTTTACTGTGATCATTGGCCGGGGCATTGAGTATAAAAATTGGCAAGTCATGTTACAACTGTATAGAACCTTAGTTAGTCCACACTTGGAGTATAGTGTTCAATTCTGGTCGCCACACTACCATAAGGATGTGGAGGCTTTAGAGAGGGTGCAGAAGAGATTTACCAGGATGTTGCCTGGTATGGAGGGCATTAGCTATGAGAAAAGTTTGAATAAACTTGCTTTGTTCTCACTGGAATGAAGGAGGTTGAGGGGCGACCAGATAGAGGTCTACAAAATTATGAGGGGCATAGACAGGGTGGACAGTCAGAGACTTTTTCCCTGGGTAGAGAGGTCAATTACTAGGGGCCATAGGTTTAAGGCGCGAGAGGCAAGGTTTAGAGGAGATGTATGAGGCAAGTTTTTTTACACAGAGGGTAGTGGGTGCCTGGAACTCACTGCCAGAGGAGGTGGTGGAAGCAGGGACGAAAGTGACGTTTATGGGGCACCTTGACAAATATGGGAATAGAGGGATATGGACCCCAGAAGTGTAGAAGATTTTAGTTTAGGCAGTCAGCATGGTCGGTGCAGGCTTGGAGAGCCGAAGGGCCTGTTCGTGTGCTGTACTTTTCTTTATTCTTTGTTCTTTGCAGAAGGAGGCCATTCGGTCATCGAGTCTGCACGGACCCTCTGAAGGAGCATCCTACCTAGGCCTGTAAAACCATCTAACCTGCACATCCCTGGACACTAAGGGGCAAATTAGCATGACCAATCCACCTAAGCAGCACATCTTTAGACTGTGGGAGGAAACCAGAGTACCCGGAGTAAACCCACACAGACACAGGGAAACACGTTTCAACATTGATCACCTGTGCTTGAGATATAGTTAAAAAATTGAATAAGCTATTTTGTATGTTATTTTGAAATGTTGTGACTATAGGGATACACTCACTGAGACCTACACTGTATTTATCAGTTCTTTAAATGTCATTTGTAGCATTTGTTTAATCCTTTAAAACATTGGATAAATTTTTCAAAACAATAATCAGAAAGAAAGTCAACAGGCACTTGGAAAGATTTGAATTAATTAAAGGGAGCAGGCATGGACTTGTAAAAGGTAGATTGCGCTTGATTAATCTTGCTGAAAATTCACAGAAGTTGGTGAAGGAAATTCAATGGATGTTGTCTATCTGGATTTTAAAGAGTTTGACAAGTTATGACCAAAAGGCTGGTTTACGGGCAGCATGGCGGCGCAGTGGTTAGCACTGCTGCATCACGGCGCCGAGGTTCCAGGTTTGATCCCGGAAAGACATAAATAAATAAATAAATGAAAAGGCTGGTTAACAAAATTGAGGCTCAAGGAATTGGAGGGGGAGGGTCAGCTTAGCTAAAACATTGACTTAAGAACAGAAAACAGCGAGTTGTGGTGAATGTTTGTTTTTTCAGACTGAAGAATGGTAGAAAGCAGTGTTCCCTGAGGTTCAGTGCTTGGACCATTGTTTTTTTGGATATTGGAATACAGAGTATCGTTCCAAATTTTGCAGATTATATCACATTTGGAGGTGTTGCTGACAGTGAGGATGGTACTAATCAACCACATCAGGACATAGATGAGGAGAATGTGGAGACAACTGGCAGATGGAATTTACAGAGAAGTGTGAGGTGATGCATTTTGCCAAAAGGGATAAGGAGAGGCAATACATATTTAATGGCACAGTTCCCCAGAGTATGTAGGGGCAGGGAGACCTGGAAGCTTACGTGCATAGACCTTTTGAAAGTTCAGGACCAATTGAAACAGTAGTTAGTAAAAAATTTGTTAAAACATTCTTTCACATCATATGAATGTCTTTGGAAAGGGCAGAATTTTTTGCCCATCCCTAATTTCCCTCAGGAAGGTAGTGGTGAGCTGCAGTTCATTTAGTCTGGGTACACCCACAGTGCTGTTAGGAAGGGAGTTCCAGATTTCAACTCAGTGACAGCGAAGGAAGTGCGAGATAGCTCCATGTCAGGATCTGTTTCTTGAAGGACAACTTGCATGATGTGGTTCTCCCATGCATCTGCTTCCCTTGTCCCCTGAGGTGGTTAAAGCTGTGAGTTTGGAAGGTGCTGACGAAGGAGACTCGGTGAGATGCTGCCGTGCAACTTGGTAGCCAGCGTTTGCGGAGTCAGGAGATGAACTACTAGCTACAGAATTCTGAGTGTCTGACCTGCTCTGGTAGCCACAGTTTATAGATGGTGAGTCCAGTTCAGTTTCTAATCAATGCGAACCTTGAGATGTAGACGGTGGGGGGTTTCAGCTTTGATAATGCTTTTGAATGCTAAGTCGAGATGGTTAGATTCTCTCTTGTTGAGACGATAGTTGTGCGGAGAGACTGTTACTGGCCACTGATCAGCATCAGCCTGAATATTGTCCAGGTCTTGCTGGAAATGAACTTTGGCTGCTTTACTATCTGGCCAGTTACGAATTGTACAGGACATTGTGCAACCACCAGCGAACATCCTTGCTTCTGACCTTAAGATGGAGGGAAGGTCATTGATGAAGCAGCTGAAGATGGTTGGCATAGGACACTACCCTTATAACAAGAACTATAATGAAATATGCAGCAAATACAACTAGTTAGCTATTATCCAATTCCTAATCCCCTGCTTCAACTTTCCCTCCACCCTCGACACAAACACACTCACACACACACAAGACAGACAAACACAGAGGGGAGGAAAGGGGTTAAAAAAACATAAGTAAAAGGGAAAAAGAGTTTTTGTTTCAGATAGTTGTCTCCAGCACCTTAGTCCTCTTCAAACTCTAAGTCCAAGGCTTTACTGTAGATTCATTCAGGTCTCTGTAGTTTTACAAATACAGCACTCAGAGACTTTCTGGAGAGAGAAAGAGAGAGAGAGCAGGTTGTTGGTCTTTGTTTGCAGCCTGTAATGGTTCCCCTCTATATTTATTCATTCAGGTTCTCTGCAACTTCAGGAATACAGAACTCACAGCCTATCTGGAGAGGGAGAGAAAACAGATCCTTGTGTTTCGATGTCCAGGACTCAACTGTTCCCTCAGGTCTCTGAAAACCATCCCACTGCGATAGGATCCAATCACCACCTGTTATGGGGCACAGTACAGACTTTTGGCCAATTAATTGGCCACCAGCCGATCAATCAAACCGAGCCCCACCCCAACTCTCTCTCTCAGTTTGAAGCTCCTCTTCAAACTAACAGAGACTAGCAGAGTGTTCTCTCCTGTAACTTCTGACTTCTTTCTTCTCTTTGCTGCTTGACTTAAAGATTCATGCCCATTAATCATCGATAAATCAAAAACAACAACGGCAAAATAAAAGAAAGGGGAAATAAGGGAATAAACAGGAAGGACCTTTACACTCTCACGTCATGTAGTTCTGTATGGTCCGTTAAATCAAAAACTGCTCACGGAACTTTCAACAAGTGGGAGATTTATTAACTAAACATATGGGCTGGGATTCTCCTTTCTGGGGACTAAGTCCCCACGTCGGCGGGAAACCCGGCGCCAACGACTCCGGCGTCAACGCGCCCCCAAGGTGAGGAATTCTCACCTGTCTCGGGGGCTAGGTGGACGCCAGAGGTGTTGGCGCCTCTCCAGTTGACTGCACGTTAGTTCGCGCATGCGCCAAAGAGTCGGCGTGATCTCGCGCATGCGCGGAACCGCCGGTGTGTTTTGATGCATGTGCGGGGGGGGTTCTCTTCTCCACGCCGGTCATGGTGGAGCTCTGCAGGGGTCAGAGCAGAAGGAAGGAGTGCCCCCACGGCACAGGCCCGCCCACAGATCGGGGCCCAGAGAATTGCCGGGGGGACCGCTGCCAAAGGCCCCCGACCGGCGTGGCGTGAACCCCGCCCAAAAAACAGCGCTGTAGAATATGGCGTAGAATACGGGATTCGTGCCGCCCCCTGGGGATTCTCTAACCCCCCCCCCGCCGGGTCGGAGAATCCCACCCATGAACTCTCATTAACACACCTATTCTGGCTAAGGTCTCAGGTAATCCACCCCTGAGATGCTCCAGATGTCCGCGTCATCACATAGTTACGTGATGACCTGGTCTACATCCTCTTAATTTAGTTTGGGCAGCCGGTGGTCTGAGATGTAACAGTGTACACATATAACTATCTACAACTAACTATGTGCAAACAGAACAATGAATTTACAGAAGTGCGAAAACAATGAAACGCCAATTTGGTGCATCTGTTTTGTGTCCATTATGTGCACTTGATCAATAATAATAATCACTTATTGTCACAAGTAGGCTTCAATGAAGTTACTGTGAAAAGCCCCCAGTCGCCACATTCCGGCGCCTGTTCCGGGAGGCCGGTACGGGAATTGAACCTGCGCTGCTGGTCTTGTTCTGCATTACAAGCCAGCTGTTTAGTCCACTGTGCTAAACCAGCCCCTAAAGTTCAACTCCAATTGGCTCTTCCAGCTAGTGCATGGCCTGTTGTGTGTCCATTGTGCACTCTCCACCCCCTTCTTTCAGGTTAAGTAGGGGATATGGCAAAAGTAAAATGGACAGAATAACTCCGGTCAGTTCAGACAGTTTAAGATGTGACAAAGTCTTGATACCATGCGTGGATCTGCTCAAGGGTCAGGAATACGTACAGACATCAGGTGTAGTTGGGAATGCCCTATCGGCAGTGTGCACAGTGGTGAGCATGCAAGGCACATCGTTTATGCAAAGTGAAGGCCTTGAACTTGTCAGGCAGGACTCCAATGACACCTGGGTTGAGAGATGTTTGGGGTCTGATGTTCAGGAAAAGTGGTTGATCTGAGTAATCAGCTGCTGGTGGTGACTCGGCTACTGGCAACAGATAATGGCAATTACATATATACTGGCTGCCATTGGAGGCCACCACGCAGATGGGATGTTGGATCTTGTCATTAACCACTGCCAACTGATTGTAGCCTCATCTGCATATGGGCTGTTTGGCCCGATTGAGCATGGGCATGTTTGTTATAGTGCGCCTCATTGTTTAATCTGCATTGTGGCAGTGATTCATGCACGTTGGGTATAAATACTGACTGCAACATGACCTTGGTGGTTGGTATCATGGTCCTGGTTCATTGAGGGAAGAGCCATGGAGCTGACAAGGCAGGTCCTGTTAGGGAAGATTATGCCGACTTAGAAGTGCAGCATCGAAATCAGTCTTGTCCTGCGGACATTTTTCCAGAAGATGGCTGGCAGAGCGCACAGCTCTCAGCAAGCCCATTGGACTGTGGATACAAAAGGCTGCTTGTTACATAATGAAAATCTCAAATGGAAGCAAAACTACGGCATTTGGTAGAGACAGACTGATGGACATTGTTGGTCATTAGCTTTTGTGGTTTGCCATGTGTGGCAAAGTGTCTCTTCAGTTTCACAATTATCGAACTGGCTGGTTGTACTTGGAAAATAGTTAGAAGCATCCAGAGCACAAATCCACCAATACCAGGGGCGCGATTCTCCGCTCCCGTGCGGCATCAGGAAGGCTGTCGTGAACTCGGCCGAAAGTTTCACAACGGCGTTGGAGGCCGCTCCTTGCACCCTATTCACCCCCAGGGGGCTAGGAGCGGCGTGCCGTAAATCTCGGCCGCCGGGCCTTGACGCCAGCGTCTAGGGACCGGCGCGCCGAGAATGACGTGGCCAGTGCTCCTAATGACGTCAGCCGGGCATACGCAGGTTGGCCGGCCCCAACCCGCGCATGCGCGGTTGCTGTATTCCCCTCCGCTGCCCCGCAAGACGTGGCGGCTTGATCTTGCGGGCGGCAGAGGGGAAAGAGTGCGTCCCTTGGAGACACCGGCCCGACAATCAGTGGGCACCGATAGCGGGCCAGTCCCCTCCCGAGCACGGCCGTGGTGCTCACTCCCCTCTCCGTCCCCCCCACAAGCCACAAAAGAGCCTTTGGCGCCATGTTCACGCTGGCAGAGACCAGGTGTGGTTGCCGCCGGCGTGAACAGATGGGGAACGTCAGGCCGCTCGGCCCATCCGGGCCGGAGAATCGCCGGTCGTCGTGAAAAACGGCGAGCGCCGATTCTCTGAGCCGGGGGGGGGGGGGGGGGGGAGGATTGCGGGGGGTGCCAGGGCGGCGTGTCGTGATTCGCCCGGCCCTCCCACAATTCTCCCACCCGGCGTGGGGAGCGGAGAATCGCGCCCCTGGTATTGCTTTTCATTCCATTCAAAAATGTATTCTGCCATGAATGCCCATGGTAGATCTGGGACCTCATAAATGTGTCGGGCCTCTTTTGTCTGGTGTGGTATAAGCTGATTGCAGAGGGAGCAGCTGGAGACCTCGCTCTCAATGTCAGCTTGCATAGAGGGCAAATACAGCATTGTTTTGGCCCTGGCCTTTGTTGTATCTAAACCAGGAAGCCCTTGATAGACTTGTTGGGTATAGTACCATTGGAGAGTACGCAGAATGACGAATCACAGTATTAGACCATCTTGAATGGTTAGTTTCTCTCTAAAAGTAAAGAACACACAGAGGTTATGAGGAAGCTCCCTAGAAGATTCTGGCCAGTGTTGCATGATGACATCATGCAGTTGAGTGGATGTGACATCTTGCTATAGAGCCTGCTTCAACTCCTGGATTGGGCAGGAGGAAAGTCCCAGTATCTCCATGATGTTGATGCCTGTGTTAAGATCAGCCTGGTGTGTGGTGGGTAGGAAGGCTTTGGAGAGTTCCTCACCACGCTTGTTCACCACATTGATGTTGTAGCATTGTAGTTTAACATCATTTATTGTAGCCATGCAAATGCTTCTTCAGGATGGTTGAGTGGTACATGATCAGCTCCCACAGTTGCCGGCTGACCTTAGATGGAGTTGTGAACTTTTTGACGTGCAAAAACCAGAGCAAGGGGCTCTTTCTTCGATTTGACGGGTTTCTGTTTCGGTGTGTGCCCTCGAGGCAAAAGCTATTAGTCTGCCATTTTGTAATGTGCTGCATCAAGTCCATGTTTAGGACAGGAGCTTGGACATTGGCAAATCCACCAATTGTAGTTTGAGTCTGTTGAACACCACTGTGTGGTGTCCTTGCCAACATTATTCTAGATCCTGATTTAGGAGCTGATAAAGTGGTCCAGTGATTTAACTATTGCCAGGAGTGAGCTTCAAGTTCAGGGCCGGGATTCTCCCCTACCCGGCGGGGCAGGGGGTCCCGCCATGTTGGAGTGGCATGAACCACTCCGGCGTCGGGCCGCCCCAAAAGGTGCGGAGACTTCCGCACCTTTAGGGGCCAAGCCCTCACATTGAGGGGCTAGGCCCATGCTGGAGTGGTTCCCACGCCGCCGGCTGGTGTGAACGGCCATGGCGCCACGTCAGCCAGGGCCGAAAGGACTTTGCCGGCCGACGTAAGTCCACGCATGCGCCGGAGTGTCAGCACTGCTGACGTCGTACCGGCGCATGCGCAGGGGAGGGCGTCTCTTCCGCCTCCGCCATGGTGAAGACCATGCCGAAGGTGGAAGAAAAAGAGTGCCCCCACGGCACAGGCCCGCCCGCCAATCGGTGGGCCCCGATCGCGGGCCAGGCCACCGTGGGGGCATTCCCCGGGGTCAGATCGCCCTGCGTCCCGTCCCCCCCCCCCCAGGACCCCGGCGCCTGCCCGCGTCGCCAATCCCGCCGGTAAGAGAGGTGGTTTAATCCACGCCGGCGGATGAGGCTAGTCAGCGGCGGAACTTCTGCCCACCGCGGGCCGGAGAATTGCTGCAGGGGGCTTGCCAACCGGCGCGGCGTGATTCCTGCCCCCGCCGAATCTCGGGGGGGCGGAGAATTCGGGACACGGCAGGGATGGGATTGACGCCGACCCCGGGTGATTCTCCGACCCGGCGGGGGGTCGGAGAATCCCACCCCAGATTCCTGACTTTGTTTAGGACATGATGAAGACACTCATCATGGTTCAGCTTCTGTACAATTCCGAATACGATGGCATCAACTATGATTTCACTTGGTTGATCTGCAAAGAGCTGTTCCATACAGCGCTGAAAGTCTCTCGGCCGATAGAGATACCACATGGAATTCGGAGAAAACGGTATCGACCTGCCAGGGACATGAATGTGGTCAATCCTGAGGATTCCAGACCCAGTGGGATTTACAAAAAATTGCATTTTTCTCTACACATAAAATAGCCTTGCTGTGGTGTGTCTGAGATGATCTGTTCTACTGTCTTCATGGGTTGATGTGACCTGAGTAGTGTAGGGTCGATACATACCCTGACTGTACCGTCCTTTTTCACCACGGCTATATTGCCAAAACCCATTCTGTGACCTCTTCCACGGGGTAATCACGCGCATTTCTGTAATTCGATGCAGCTCATTGATGATCTTTTGCTTCATCGCAATCGGTATCCTGGACGCAGGTATTGTTGGTGTGACCGAGTCATCTAATCTCATTTGATATATAACAGGTAGTTTGCCGACTGTCTGACAGTCAAAAATGTCACTGTAGCTGCTCATCTCTGAGCTTGAAGTTCACACTGTGAACTTCTGGGCCGAGCTGAATGACTTCTAATGATATGCAACCCCGGAGTCCTCGTAGTGACTTTAGATTTGGGACCACAACGTGGAAGTCAATGTTTACCTTTACACAGCGACGTGTGGCCACCCCCTTGTTGGTGATTATCTGTCCACCGTAAGCCACAGGGTTGGACTGCTGGTAGAGATCCAGTGTTGTCTCCGGGTCTATTTCTCACAGTTTGTTCTGGATAGAACAATGCACTTCGCTTTGTGTTGATTTTGATTTTTAACTTGGCATTGGTTGAGATTTGGTCCAAAGATGTGCAGGTTAGGTGGTTTATCCATGCTAAACTTCCTCTTTGTGTCCAAAAATGTGCTGGTTACATCAATGTGCTGTGTTACGGGGATAGGGTGGGATGGTGGGCCTATGTAGAGTGCTCTTTCGGAGGGTCAGTGCAGACTGAATGGGCCAAATTGCCTCCTTATGTACTGTATGGATTCTCTGGATTATCTGTAGTGTTGTGAATTTTTCTCCTGTTTAAGTGGCCGATTCCACACTTCTGCAATATATGATTACATTTGTGGTGCCTTGATCATTTTATTCAGATGATACTGTCACTCTCTGGTCCTAGCTACATGCCTGTGTCTGGGAAAGCGACTGACGGGGTACTGCTGGCACAGGTGAGCTGCTGTCATTTGGATCTGCTGCATTTGGCAAAGCGATTCCACTTGCCAGAGTGATTATACTTATTTTCGAAGGTGAAACATTGTGGTCTGATTGAAGGGTGCTGGTCACTGCAGCTGGTGCAGGGCTCCCCCTGAACTGCAAATACTTCAGTGTCCCATCAAAATTGGGCCGATTCCCACCGAAAACTTTCTGAAGGGCTTCAGATCAATTGTGCACACAGGTTGCTGGCTGCTATAGTTGATTCAGACGCCCCCTGTGCTGCACATACTTCTGTTTCCCTCCTAAACCACGTGGTTTGTCTCCTGAAATCTCTGTTCGATCTCTCAGACGCTTGTTTGAAATTCACATTTCTAAAGCAGACTGTAATGTCAGGTCCTTCTGTTTCAGTAGCTGTTTTTGGAGAATATCAATTTCTATTCCCCCGACCAAGCAATCATTTTGCAGTTCAGATCTTTATTGTGTCCAATGGGACTGGTTTGATTCAAATGGTTTCTGATTAGTATAATGGAATATGTGGCAGTCTAAAATTACGGACTGGATTCTCCAATATTGGGACTACGTCCCTACCCCGGCATCAAAACGATAGAGGTTTACGCCGGGAAAACTTGGATCAAAGGGACATGAATTCCAAGCCTTGCAGGGGGCTATCAGGGACCTGGAATAGATCTCGTAGCTTTTCCTGCAGATATAGGCCCCCAAACCTCCGGGTCGGAGGCCGCTCATGCGCTTGGCGGCGGCCTCCAGCGGCCGCGCTGTCTCCATGGTGGACTTGGACCGCGGATCGAGACCCACAAAAAAGACCCCCCGGTCGGCTGCGCACCCGACATTCAACCCCAGCACAAGCACTCCCTGGTCGCATATAAGGTCCCCCGTTGTCCTCCGATCCGCCTGCTGCCGACCAGGGCAACCGCGGACTGAATCCGTAGCCGCCACGTGAGTATCCCGACCGGCTAGAGCACATTCATTCCATGGTGTCGGGACTTCGGCTGGTCAGGGGCAGAGAATGGCTGAGCGGGCCTCTGGTAATGGCCCCAGGTAGGTCCCAGGCAGTGCGGCGTACGGGGCCCGCAGAATTGGTGAACCGGCACTGGTCCGAATTACTTGCGGGACCATGGATTCTCCACACCCCCGCCGGCCACGATTTTGGGGCGCGTGTGCGGCGAATCCAGCCCCATGTTGTTCAGCAGAGAGCATTTTCTTTCAAATAACTGTAGGATAATTGTGGGTTCCTCTTTATGTTCCTCCGAATCGAATTTAAACATCAATGTTTTCCAATTAAGGGGCAATTTAGCATGGCCAATCCACCTACCCTGCACATCTTTGGGTTGTGGGAGCGAAACCCAGCAAACACGGGGAGAATATGTGCAAACTCCACACAGACAATGACCCAGAGCCGAGATTAAACCTGGGACCTCGGCGCCGTGAGGCAGCAGGGCTAACCCACTGTGCCACCGTGCTACCCTAAACAATCTAAACTTGGTGACCGCTGTGGGACCTACTAAGTTCAAGCTTGCATCTTTATAGTTTGTTTATACAGCCTTGCACCACAGAAGATGATCCATTCCTACTTGAAGCTGTCCCTATTGTCCCCCACGTTCTCACTGAGGACAAGTGGACCAATATTTCGAAGTCCGTGTGCCATATTGCCAGTCCTGACATCATGTAGTTTGGTGTGGTCCCTTAAATCAATGACTGGAAAAGGGACTTTCAACAAAGACTTTCAACAAACGGGAGATTTATTAATTAAACATAAAAACACTCATTAACACACCTATTCTGCCCGACCTCCTGGGTAATCCTGCCAAACTCTGCCCTCAGGACACCACACGTGATCACATCATCATGTTGTCACATAACGACCCGATCTACATGTCAGAAAACATTGATTTAAAATGGTTAAATTGCAAGAGGAGACCATTTAGCAGGGTTTGTGTTGACTCCACAAGAGTAACTCAGCTAGTCCCACCCCCTCACTCTTTCCCTTGCAATTTTATTCTCCTCCGATAATTACCCAATTTCCTTTGAAAGCCATGATTCAATCTGTCTCTGTCACACTCTCAGGAAATATATTCCAGATCCTAACCACACGCTGCGTTAAAAAAAACACTCCCCCCATGTCAGCTTTGATTCTTTTGCCAATCAATTTACATTGGTGCCCTCTGGTTCTCAACATTTCAATGGGAACGGTTTATGCCAATCTACTCTGTCCATAACCCTCAAGACTTTACCTCTGTCTAATCGTGTCCCAACCTTTTCTTTGGGGAAGCTAGGTTTTGTCATAATATCCACTCATGGATATGATGAGATGCAGACAGGCAGTGATTGACACACAGGACAACCAATGAACACACAAGACACAGAACAACCAATCACCAAACAGGATACCAAACTATATAGCCCACAGGGCATTAAGGCTCTCCCTCTCTCACAGGAAACGGCTAGGGAGATAGTCACAGTGCGCAGGCCAATGAACATCATCACCATGTGGTAGAGAGCTAGTCTGGTCAAGCCAGTAGGAGGTTATCAGTTAGGCTAATAGAGTGTCAACCCACAGCAGAATATGTACAGCAATCAACAGGTTCAATAAAACAGTGTTGGACCATCTCCTGTATCGGAAGCCTGTTTCTCGTTTTACTGCATCCAGTTGCAGTTGATGTTAGACCAACACAGATAACACATCAGGTTTTTTGTATTTAATCTGTTTATGTAAATGAAGTCCCTCATCACCATTGTTGTAAATCTTTTCTGCAGCTTCTCTAACGCCTTCATGTTCTCCCTATTGTGTGATACCCAGTATTGGACACGATACTTGATTTAAGGCCAAACTAGTGTTTTGCAAAGGTCCACCATAATGCCCTTGCTTTTGTACTCAATGCCCCTATTTGTAAAGCCCAGGATCCTGTATGTCTTATCAACCTCTTTTTAGATCTGCCTTACTACCTTCAACAATTTGTGTACATGTGCCCCAAATCTCTCTGATCTTGCAATATTTTTAGAATTGTATCCTTTGTATTGTCTCTCCTTGTTCTTGCCATGAAAATGTATCTCTTCAGACTTCTCTGCATTGAATTTCATCTGCCACTTATTCGCTCATTGCACCAGCTTGCCTGTCTTCTTGAAGATTATCTCTATCCTCATGACTTCCACATTTTGTTTCAGTTAGGGCATTAATATATAATCAAGAAAAACAGTGGCCCCAGTACCGACCCCTTCTTCCAGTCCAAAAACAACAGTTCACTATTACTCTGTTTCCTGTCCCATTGCCAATTTTACGTCTATTCTGTCACTGTCCCTTTTATTTCATGGGCTTTAACTTTGCTGACAAGCCTTTTATGTGGCAGTCTATCTATGTGTTTTATAAGCCTATCTACACCACATCAAATGCATTAATATTTTTGTACCCTTATCAGAAAACTCAGGCAAGTGAATTAAACATAATTTGCTTTTGAAAAAAAATCCATGCTGGTTTTCCTTAATTAATCCACATGTATCTGTTAATTTTGTCACAGATTATCACTCCTCCATGCTTTCCCATCTACATGAAAGGTTAAACTGAATAGCCTGTAAATGCTGGTCTTATTCTTACAGCCTTTTTTGGACAAGGGAAGATAATGGCCAGGGCTTTTGCAACTTGCACACTTACTTCCCTCAGTATCCCAAATGCATCTCTAATCCTAGTGATTTATCAACCTTCGGCAGAATTGCCACGCCTTGCCACATTTCTGCTTCACCCCTCTGGCGAGATGCTCCATTACGCCGGCCGGTCAATGGGGTTTCCCATTGTGGGGCAGCCCCACATCGTCGGGAAACCCCCGGGCTGTCGGCAAAACCGTACATCCCGCCGGCGGAGAATCCAGCCCCTTAGGTTTGGCCCGACTTTCTGTTACCTCCCCTATATTCATTGTTGGCCGAACCAGTGTCCCAACTACTTCCTCTCATTCTTGAACAACCTTCCTTGGTAAAAATAAATGCAAAATATTAATTTAGTGCTTTAACTTTGATCTCCCTCCATGTGTAAATCACCTTTTTGGTCTCTAATTGGCCCCATCCCCCCTTTTTACTGCCATTTCACTATTGATATGCCAAGAGAATCAATTTGAATTCCCTTTTATGTTAGCTGCCAGTCTCTTCTCATGCTGTCTATTCGCTTCTCATTTCTTTTTCACGTTCCCTCTGAACTTGCTATATTATATCTTTTTTTTAGCTCTCTCCCCAGAGGCAGGTCCAACCCACAATGCCTTGGCCTTGACAATGAGCAATGAGACAGGTCCTGAATTCACTTCAGCCAGATTGGGGATCTAACCTTGCGCTGTTGGTATCTGATGCAGACCAGCCATCCTCCATTCCTCCACCAAAAGTCTGCACTTTCCCATTGAAATAATCCAGAGCTATCAACAATGATGATGATTTTCTTTCCTCCACAGAGTTGTCCAGGAACCGCTCCCAGTCTTACTACCTGTCATTATGTACACATAATATAGTATAATATAAATATGTGGGTATCAATTTTCTGGGCATTTTGACTATATTGCCTTAGATATTGAGCAGACTAGGCCTGAATTAAGTTTAAATCAACAATCCTATTTACAGGAAGTTATTCCCAAAGCATCCCTACAGTGCAGGAGGAGGCCGTTAGGACCATCAAGTCTGCACTGACCCTCTGAGAGATCACCATATCTAGGCCTACTTCCCCGCACATAACGGGTGGGATTCTCACGTACCCGGCGGGGCGGGGGGTCCCGGCGGGACGGAGTGCCGTGAACCACTCCGGTGTCGGGCCGCCCCAAAGGTGTGGAATCCTCTGCACCTTTAGGGGCTAGGCCAGCCCCGGAGTGCTTGGCGCCCCGCCGGACGGCAAGGAAGGCCTTTGGCGCCACGCCAGCTGGGACCGAAGGAACTCCGCCGGCTGGCACGGGTCCGCGCATGCGCAGGAGCGTCAGTGGCTGCTGACGTCATCCCCGCGCATGCGCAGGGGGGGGGGTTCACCTACGGGCCGGCCATCGCGGAGGACCACGCGGTCGGCGAGTAGGAAAAGAGTGCCCCCACGGCACAGGCTCGCACGCGGAACGGTGGGCCCTGATTGCGGGCCAGGCCACCGTGGAGGCACCCCAGGTTGCCCCCCCCCCCCCCCCCCCAGGACCCCGGAGCCTGCCTGCGCCGCCAGGTCCCGCCAGTAAGGGATCTACGCCGGCGGGACCTGCATAGAACCAGCGGGACTTCGACCTATCGCGGGCCGGAAAATCGCCGGAGGGGGCCGCTCCGGTGCCGGAGAATTCGGCGGCCGGCGGGGAGGGGGGGTTCATGCCCCCCCCCAGGCGATTCTCCGACCCGGTGGGGGGGGTCGGAGAATCCGTCCAACATCTTTGGACATTAAGAGGCAATTTTAGCGTGGTCAATCCACCTAACCTGCATGTCTTTTGACTATTTAACTTTGCCAGGACATCACAGAAAGATGTTGTTCTCCCTCAACAACAGACAGAGTAAATGTGGAGCTTGTTGTGTCATTTGAACTGGTTGTGCACTCAGATGTGATTCGATACTAGTTTTAAGGTACTGAAGTTGAGTACTGTGATGAACTACTTTAAAAGTAGAGAATCCTTTAAAAGCAAGTAAAAAATGAAAAATGAAATCCGGAGAAACTCATATTTAAGTTCCCAAAGTGAGCCAAAGAATATGAAACTAGCCATTTTTACCAATACATCACATGCTAATCTTCCTGATGGGTATTCTGCTGCAGCTGGTTTCATAATATTCTAATGGATGAAAATGGGAAATGCTTGGGAAGCTAAGAAAATTAGAAGGGTACTTTAGTTGCTGGAACACTGGCACTTGTCAAGGCTGTGGATACAGGAGGCGGGATTCTCCAAAATGGAGGCAGAATGTTCGTGCCATCGTAAACGCCGGGGCTGGAAAGGCTTTTCCCCACCTCACAGGCCACCCCCGACCCTACGCGCAGAGTTCCCGCCGGCTGCGAGCAGGTGTAGATGGCGCCGGCGGTACTCTGCCATTTCGCGCAGCCGCTCGGCCTATCATAGCTGGAGTATCGGCGGCCCAGCAGCGTAGAGCGGCCCGTGACCGGCGCCGCGCCTCATGCACCGGCGCAAATGGCGCCGATTCTCTGCTCCTCGGAGAATTGTCTGCCGGCGTCGGACCGGCGTCGCGGGAAAAAATGGCACAAACGGCGATTCTCTCATACGGCGCGGCATGGGAGAATCCCGCTCATGATTTTGTGGGTCAAATATGAAGATAGTATACCCCTTGAATGTTTTGTAGATAATTATTCATGTAGAATAACGTACACTCAATGAAGGGTGCGAGTGAGAAAAGCTTACACATTGTCCTTGCTGCCTTGAAGAAGATGCTGGAGTAAAAGAAAATCTCTAACATTAAATGAGTGTATGCAGGCAATCTACTGTCAGATTGCATTTCTGTTTGTAAAACAATGTAAGGCTTTGCAGAAAATATGGAGATCTTTGATTTAATTTGTTTTGAAATTTTGGTTGTACGTATATGCTCATTATTATTTAAGGAAAGAGAAGAGAGAAACTGTTAATTGTATATTAATTGTATACAGGTGGTGGGCTTTAACTGAGCATCCTATAAATAGACATAGACGAAAACTGTGATTGTTAGTGTCTGCTGATAATGTGTGATTCTGTGTATAAAGATTGGCTCCAGTTCAATCCTTCAAGTGGTTTCCGCAAGCACTGTCACCTGGAGATTGGACAGCAGGTGTCATCACCTGGAACCATTCTACCAGGACCGGATCTTGCTGCTCCATTGGTTCTGTACAAGAACAAGTTGTAGGATTGATGAGGTGTACTGAAAGTCCTGTCAACATTGGCTCTCAGAGCCAAGATGGGAGCCATCTGGGATGTCAGAGGCATCAGCAAAGGCTCCATTATTCTTGGACGCGATTGTTGTCTTCATAGAGCTGACCACGATGTACTGAATGGTGTCCAAGGTCTGGGTGAAACCCAGATACAAGTTGGAGATGGACTCTTCTCTGGCCGGAACTATTCCATGAATGCTCGCTGGCAGGCTTCCCACTGCACCTCGTATTCCTGGAGTACAACCATCAGCCTTTTCGGGAGCTGATCTCTTAAAGTGAGCATCTGAGTTCTCTGTAACAGAACTATAATTATGGCCTCATCCTCTGCTGACTTGGCATCTGCAGCATCATAACTTTTCTGTAACTTGTGAGTGGTTTTCACATGTGAAGACCCTCTTCTAGACTCATCTATTAACTATGTGTCACACCAGTCTCTGAGCTTCTGCTTTCTCGGGTCAGGCTGAGTAGCAGTACATCATCAGAAAGGTCAGCTTTGTCTTCCTTGATGTGTCTACATTTTTGACATCTGAAATGGAAGAGAGGGACAGGTTATCTTTTAGTGTGAAGAGAAGTGGTTCGTGAAAGCAGCTGCAGTTCTCGTGCAAAGTGTATAGTGAGATGGAAATAAGAAAGTAAGAAAACAGGAAAAGAGAGTGAAGAAGTTCTGCACTATGTCTTTCCCTATGTTGTTCCGATCTCTCTCTACAGTAAAATAAGTACCTCGCCAACCTGGGTATCGATCTGGACCTCTTTCATTTATTTTTTCATTGTTTCCAGCAGCTAGAGTTCCCTGCCCATTTTAAGCATTACTGGTTGCCTTTAAATTTTGTCAGTCAAGTCCAATTTCCCACTCCTCCAATCAGGCGTGCAGTTAATAAATAGCTAATAAGTCTTGGGGACCTTATGGATAGGCTCCTATGTGCCTGTTTTAAGGATGATCAAATTTCTAGGCCAATTACTTTCTTATAAATTAAACAGAAGTCTTGGACATTCTAAATGGGCTAAAAAGAAATCTTCAGAGACAGCTGGGAGCAGGAGGAAGCCATTTGAGCTCTCGGGCATCATCCGCCATTCAGTTTGATCATGGCTGAATTGTTAAATCAGTTTCCACTTACCCATACTGTCCTCATATCCCTTGATTCCCTTAATGTTCAGGAATTTTTTGGTCTCAGTCTTGAATTTGCTCAACCACTGAGCATCCAAAGTATGAGGTATAAAATGGCAAAGATTAGAAACCCTCTGATTCAAGGAATGTTTTCTTATCTCAATCCTGATAGGCCAACATCTAGTTTTAGATTCTCCAGCCAGGAGGAACAACCTCTTGGTATGCACCCCATCAAGCCTGCTAAAAAATGATAACCCCTCATTCTTCTAAACACCTGAGAATATAAGCTCACTTAACTTGAACTTTTTTCATTGAATATCCCTCTCATCTGTACTGAACATATACCTCCCCTCATATATTCCAGTCCAAATTGAACACGTACAGGTAGAGAAAATGGCCAAGGCTCTCAGCTCGTCACAGTTTATTGTACCACCAACAACTTAAAAATATCAGTACCCTCCGATACCTTAGAAACATCAGTACCCTGATCCCTTTCCAGTTAAAAAAATAGACTAGAAGTAAATTGGCCAATCACTTGTTAGTGTTTTTAAAATTTGATTCTGCTGTATGTACATAGTAAGTTACTACACCAAGTTAATTCAGTTTGTGTATTGAGGCATCTTTGAGAGATGTGAGAAGATGCAATATAAACACTAGTCTCTTTCATAGATACAAATCAACAAACGTGTAAGGTTTGCATTTGGGACTACTTCTCAATTGTCCGATGACTATCTCTGTATTGAAGCTGTTCACAAAGAATTTGTGAGCAATTTAAACAGTTGGTAAGAATTATGGTGAATAGAATTTTTGGTGTACATGTGTTTTGAATATTTTGAGTACTACTTCTGGGGCTAACTTGCCTAAACGTGACTGGTACAGTACCTCCGTTAGCATGCACCGGTGAGCTTAAAATACCAATATTAATTCCGCTATTGAGATGAGGTGCTCCAGTAGAATTTTGTCTTTGTCACATATCTTTCACTTTGGATTCACTTTGGAGCATCCACGATGCTGAGGAAGTCGTGGATAGCACGTTCAGTGTGTTGGTCACACCGTAGTTGAAAATTACTGAGGGAGATAGGAAATGGATGACCACCAGACAGAGGAAGAGTGGGAAGGCAGTGCAAGGGTCCCCTGCGGTCATTTCCCTCCAAAACAGATATACCGTTTTGCATACTGTTGGGGGAGATGGCTCACCAGGGGAAAGTGGCAGCAGCCAGGTTCAAGGCACTGTGACTGGCTCTGCTACACAGGAGGGCAGGAGAAAGAGTGGCAGAGCTATTGTGATAGGAGAATAGACAGGCATTTCTACGGATGCAAACGAAACTCCAGGATGGTATGTTGCCTCCCTGGTGCAAGGGTCAGGGATGTCTCGGAGCAACTGCAGGACATTCTGGAGGAGGAGGATGAACAGCCAGCTGTCATGGTGCGTATAGGCACCAATGATATAGGTAAAAAAACATGATGAGGTCCTACAAGCTGAATTTAAGGAGTTAGGAGTTAAACGAAAAAGTAGGACCTCAAAGGTAGTTATCTTAGGATTGCTGCCAGTGCCACGTGCTGGTCAGAATAGGAATGTCAAGGTAGATAAGATGAATACGTGGCTTGAGAGATGGTCCAAGAGGGAGGGATTCAAATTCCCTCCCAGAGACAGAGTACAGGAATGAGATAGAGAATCTGGTGAACTGGTGCGACGAAAATAATCTCTCCCCCAATGTCAACAAAACGAAGGAGATTGTCATTGACTTCAGGAAGCGTAGTGGAGAACATGCTCCTGTCTACATCAATGGGAATGAAGTAGAAAGGGTCGAGAGCTTACGGTTTTTAGGTGTACAGATCACCAGCAATCTGTCCTGGTCCCCCCATGCCGACACTATAGTTAAGAAAGCCCACCAATGACTCTACTTTCTCAGAAGACTAAGGAAATTTGGCATGTCAGCTACGACCCTCACCAACCTCTACAGATGCACCATAGAAAGCTTTTTTTCTGGTTATATCACAGCTTGGTATGGATCCTGCTCTGCCCAAGACCGCAGGAAACTATAAAAGGCTGTGAATGTAGCTCAGTCCATCATGCAAACCAGCCTCCCATCCATTGACTCTATCTATAATTCCCGCTGCCTCGGAAAAGCAGCCAGCATAATTAAGGACCCCGCGCACCCCGGACATACTCTCTTCCACCTTCTTCCGCCGGGAAAAAGATACCAAAGTTTGAGGTCACGTACCAACTGACTCAAGAACAGCTTCTTCCCTACTGCCATCAGACTTTTCAATGGACCTACCTCGTATTAAGTTGATCTTTTCTCTACACCTTGCTATACCTGTAACAATATATTCTGCAGTTTCTCCTTCCTTACCTATGTACGGTCTGCATTGACAATAACATGTGACAATAATAAATCAAACCAAATCAAAATCCTGGGACATTGGAACCGGTTCTGGGGAAGGTGGGACCAGTACAAACTGGATGGTCTGCAGCTGGGCAGGACTGGAACCAATGTCCTAGGGGGAATGTTTGCTGGTGCTATTGGGGAGGGTTTAATCTGATGTGGCAGCGGGATGGGAACCAATGCAGGAAGCCAGAGGGAAGTAAGATAGGGACAGAAACAAAAAGCAGTAAGGGGAAAAGTGAAAGGCAGAGAAATCAAAGTCAAAAATCAAAAAAGGCCACAGGCCACAGTACAGAGTACAGACTGTGGAGAACTCAGTGAATGGGTCCAGTAAGGCTAAGAGAAATAAAACACAGAGAGAGTGTACTAAACATAACCAGGACAGATAGTTTGAGAAAGCAGGGCAGAGAGCAAGGGAAGTCTAGATTAAACTACATTTATTTCAATGCAAGAGGCCTGATGGGCAAGGCAGGTGAACTCAGGGCTTGGATGGGTACATGGGACTGGGATATTATAGCTATTACTGTAACATAGCTAAGGGAGGGGCAGGACTGGCAGCTCAATGTTCCAGGATACAGATGCTACAGAAAAGGCAGGTAAAAGAGAAGCAGGAGTTGCGTTTTTGATTATGGAGAATATCACGGCAATACTGAGAGGGGATATGTCCGAGGATTCACTCACTCTATATGGGTAGAACTGAAAAATAAGCAGGGAGAGATCACTTTGATGGGATTATACTACAGGCCCCCAAATAGCCAGCGGGAAATTGAGGAGCAAATATGTAAGGAGAATACAGGTAGCTGCAAGAAAAATAGGGTGGTAATAGTTGGGGACTTTAACTTTCCCAGCATTGACTGGGAGAGCCATAGCATTAGAGGCTTGGATGAAGAGAAATTTGTTGAGTGTGTTCAGGGGAGATTTCTCATTCAGTATGTGGCTGGCCTGACTAGAGAGGGGGCAAAACTTGATCCCCTCTTGGGAAATAAGGAAGGCCAGGTGACAAAAGTCCCAACGGAGGGATCACTTTGGGACCATAATTCCATTAGTTTCAAGATAGTTATGGAGAATGATATGTCTGACCCTAAAGTTAAAATTCTAAATTGGGTCAAGGCCAATTTCAATGGCATTAGACAGCAGATTTCCAAAATTGACTGGGGGAGTTTGTTGGCAGGCAAAGGGAGGGCTGGTAAGTGGGAGAGTTTCAAAAGTATGTTAGCCAGAGTTCAGGGTAAGCACATTCCTTTTAGAGTGAAGGTTAAGGCTAGGGAACCCTGGATGGTTCGGGATATTGAGGCCCTGGTAAAAAAGAAGATGGAAACATATGATATGCATAGGCAGCTGGGATCAAGTGGATCCCTTAAAGAGTATAGAGGTTGTCGGAGTAGAGTTGAGAGAGAAATCAAGAGGGCAAAAAGGGGATTTGAGATTGCTTTCTACAAATACATAAAGGGCAAGAGAATAACGAGGGAGATAGTCGGGCCTCATAAGGATCTACAAAGTCATCTATGTGCAGATCCACAAGAGATGGGTGAGATCCTAAATGAATATTTCTCATCTGCATTTACTGTTGAGAAAGGCATCGATGTTAGGGAAATTGGGCAAATAAAAAGTGATGCCTTGAGGAGTGTCCATATTACAGGGAAGGAGGTGTTGGAAGTCTTCAAGGGCAAAAAGGTAGATACATCCCCAGGACCTGATGAAATGTATCCCAAGACATTGTGGGAGGTTCGGGAGGAAATTGCGGGTCCCCTAGCAGAGATGTTTGAATCGTTGACAGCCACAGGTGAGGTGCCTTTGTTTAAGAAGGGCTTATAGAGATCTATAAAATAATGAGGGGCATAAATAAGGTAGATAGTCAACATCTTCTCCCAAGTTACGGGAGTCAAAAACTAGAGGGTACAGGTTTAAGGTGAGGGTGAGAGATGCAAAAGGGTCCAGAGGGGCACTTTTTTCACACAGAGGGTGGTGAGTGTCTGGAACGAGCTGCTATAACTGCTACAACAATTTTGTCTTTTAAAAAGCATTTAGACAGTTATATGGGAAAGCTGGGTATAGAGGATTATGGGCCGAATGTGGGAAATTGGGACTAGCTTAGTGGCAAAAACTGGGCGGCATGGACAAGTTGGGACGAAGGGCCTGTTTTCATGCTTTAAACCTCAATGACTCCATTTCCAAGGACATGCTGCACACCAGGTGTGCTTGTTTGCTCATTTTCTGTCATCTGATTACCCACCAATGAAAGTAAATCCAATAATTCTGTGGTAATAAGAATAGGCTCAATGAAAAAACTTGTAAAACACAAATGTTTGCATTAATGTGCAATTAAAGTTCACAGTTAAATAATATTGGTAAATGTTTCAGTTTGCAAAACTATATTTTAATTATAATTAATTAGGTACATGCAGCTGATCCTGAAGAGCTCCTGTGCTACTAATTTAGCCTGTTTGTACTCAATAATGAGGATTCACACTTTGCTAAAACTGCAAATGAAACTCGATCACCAGACTAAGTGAAACTCTACCCCTTATCCTCAGTATTAAAGTAATACTTGCTGAGGCAAGATTATTAGTGCCAAGGAAAAATTCCAGCATCTTGTTTGGCGCTGCTTCCCATCAGAGTTTTCTTTGCTGTCACCAGAGTAAAACTTTTACAGGGTGCTGTCCTCTCCCCCGACAGAAAAGTTGGTCATCACACGAAACGCAGCTGCCCAAAGGCGAGGTTAATCTGGGAGTAGCGTTAATTATTTCAGAGTGGGACTTCTGTCTCCATCTGGGAACAAGCCCCACCCTATAGAGCTGCCAGCCAATCTGATTAGCCGGCAGCTCTGTAGCCCTAGCAGATCCAGGACCAAGTTGTGTCTATTGCTGGGACTACAAACAGTCCCTGAGGGAGACCGAATTAAGGGTAAGCCTGAGATTTTGGATGGGCTTGGCTGACAGACCCAATCAGGGGGTCTTAAAGGGAGGGGGTACGATCTTGGAAGTCAGGGGGGCTGTCTCTAATGGGCACAGGGGACTCCTGAAAGGAGGCACGCTCTCCCATCCTGCACGATAGCAGCCCCCCACAGTGCGAGCTGCCAGGCTACCCTCCTTGCCTCCGCCATCCCCTACCGCACGAGTAATAGCAGTGTAGGTCGAACAAGATCCTTAAGTGGGCATTATTTGGCCATTTTACGGCCTCAATGGGTCTGAGGTTGGATGGGCTGCTTGATGGCTTCCCAGCCTACTGTAATATGGGAGACAGGATGGGATTTGGTGAGAGAGCAGTGGTAAGGCAACTTGTTTTATTTTATGAGCGCCCCTGCCTTTAAATACGCCAGAGGGGGGCCATAAAATTCAGCCAATTAGTTATCTATTCTTGTTAGAATTGTCTCCAATTGCATCCCGTATTTTTTATTATACCATCTAATATAAAGAAAATGATTATGCTTCACATTTCTCTCTGCAGCTTTATAATTTCTGTGAACATGCTATTTTATATAGCAGATTGTTGCTGATAGAATCACAATCTCTACCATAAAGTAATGCTAAATCAATCTATATAGCTTTTTCAGTGACACCCTCTGGCTCTGTTCCTTTTTCTAATTTAACTTTATTACATTCTTCATCAGAACCATATAAGGCTAAGACATGTATGACCCTCATAATGTTCCATTCCCCAAACTGCTTCTAGAGGTCTTGTAGCACAGTAGGTAGCGTTCCTGCCTCTGAGCCAGAAGCCCTGGATTCGAGTCTCACTCCAGGACTGGATAGTCAAGGAAGGTAGTGCCGGCAGACAGGTTGCCTGTCAACCTGCAAATCCTTCCAACATGCCAAAGGTGGCATTAACAGCAGGACAGACTCATGGTCAGCCATGCTCGATGCCATGCCCGATGTAGAATGGCACCCCTCAGGCTATCAGCCTTTGGCGACAGACTAGCAACCTGTTCCGGGAATAACTAGATGAAAGAGTGCATTAGTGCACCACTATATGTGGTAATTTGATGGCAGGGGGCTGCAAACAGAGAGCCATAGGAATGCTCCTTGGAAATCAGTGGGGGCAGCGATCTGGAGAAGATTGGAGGATTGGTCCCAATTTTATTGGAAGGAGATTGGGACGGGGGAAACCTAAGGACTTGGAGGCGGGTGATGGTGGTGGGAAGGTGGGAGGTGGTGAGGTGGTGCGTGGTAATGGTGGGGCACTCCTTCCTCCTGGTAAACCATGAGAACAATAGGAACGTGATCTTCTAATCAGTTGGTGCCTCCTGCCATGGCATCTCTGCCGGGTTGCAGATCCTGCAACCTGACATACAATTAATATTATGTCCTGGTACTGATGTTGTCACTGCAGTGTGACTTTTTTAATGTAGTCTCTTGTATGATTCACCATGGGAAATATTACCTGCCCAGTATTGAGATGGGTTGGAGCTGTGAGTTAGATTTTTGCTGGAAGAGGAGGTTTAAAATCCCAGCCTTGACTTCAAGTTCAAATCATTCTGTACTCTCACCCTCTTCGACTGTAATAATCTCTTATAATCGTGCACCCCTGTCTAAATCCTCTGCTTCTTTAAAACCAGACTATTATTTTCCCACTCCCTCAGCTCTACAATGGGCAAGATGCAACTAAATGGGAACAAAAGTCCCAAAGTGAGCACGTTTAGTCGAGTATTTCCCGGCACTCGCAGCGTGGAGAAATACAACGCTACTAAACGTCACTCGGGTTAGATATGGGGCGTCAGTGGGGATAGCACAGCCGAGGCTGCACCAAGCCCTGTTTCGTGCACTGAGGAGCTCTGCTCGCTGGTGGCACTGCCAGGGTGCCCAGGTTAGTGGTTAGCACAATTGCTTCACACTCCAGGATCCCAGGTTCGATTCCCGGCTTGGGTCACTGTCTGTGCAGAGTCTGCACGTTCTCCCCGTGTGTGCTTGGGTTTCATCCGGGTGCCCCGGTTTCCTCCCACAGTCCAAAGATGTGCAGGTGAGGTGGATTGGCCATGCTAAATTGCCCTTGGTGTCCAAAATTGCCCTTAGTGTTGGGTGGGGTTACTGGGTTATGGGGATAGGGTGGAGGTGTGAGCTTGGGTTAGGGTACTCTTTCCAAGAGCCGGTGCAGACTCGATGGGCCGAATGGCCTCCTTCCGCACAGTAAATTCTATGATTCTATGAAATGCCTGAGCCACAAGTAAATTGGCATTGAGTAATCAATATTAAAGTGATGAATGCATGGCTCAGTGATTGGTGATGAAGAAATGGGTTTTGATTCATGGGGCACTGACACCAGTACTGGGGAAAGTGGAAGCTGTATCAATGATATGAACTCTACGTGAACTGCACTGGGATGAGTTTTCTGGTGAGTTGTAGAACTAGGGAGGTCGAGAGGGCTTTAAAATAAATAAGTAAAATAAATCAAAGGGTTATAGTGAGGTACCAGAGCAAGGTTGTGATTTGGGTAAAGATAACTAGAGTGTGCCACAGAGAGTCAAAGGCTCTTTATCTTAATGTTTTTGCACATTTGTAACAAAGTGGATGAATTGTTAGCATAGATAGAAATAAATATGTAGATCTGATAGCCACCACAGAAACGTCATTGCAGGGTGGCCAAGGCTGGGACCTGAGTATTAAAGGATAATTGACATTTGTAAAGATGGGATGCGAGGAGAATGTGGTGGGGTAACTAATGATGTAATCAGTACAGCAGTGAGAAAGGACCTTCGTTCGGAAGAGCAAATTATCAGTTTTGGATAAAAGGTAAGAAGTAGGAAGGAGATCCCCGATTTGTTTGGGTTACCTGTTGCGGTCTTGGCTGATGACCCATATACGGAGGCCACAGATCGACATAGAGACCCGCTACAATGCCCACACAGCGACCAGGGATGTTTTTGAGCGCTGCTTCGGGGTCCTGAAGGTGTGCTTCAGGTGCCTGGACCGCTCTGGAGGGGCCCTCCAGTACGAGGCCAGGAGGGTTGCCCGCATTGTGGTGGCCTGCTGTGTCCTCCACAATATAGCCCAGCAGAGTGGTGCTGTGTTGGAGGAGGATGAGGAGGAAGGGCAGGCCTAGTCAGACGAGCAGGTTAAGGGGGAGGGGGACAATAAGCGGGATATGGGGCCTGGTCAGTCACGGGAGGCCACACAACGTCATCACCAGGGCCAGCACTCACGGCATGTCCTCGTCACCTCACATTTCACCGACTGGGTAGGAGTGGGATTGCTGGCCAGGGGCACAGACACCACCATCCCAGACCCACACCCCCTCACCTCCCACAGCGCCAAACCCCCTCACCTCCCACACCACCAAACCACCCGCACGCACACCTCATCCACGGAACATACTTGCGGCGCAATGAGCTGGGAGCACTGGGTTGGCAGTGGCAGCGGGTCTGGTACATGGGATGGAGGATGATGACAAACCATTCTGCGATGAGCCCCATGCTCCACATCGTATGACAATATCTGACTCATGCCCACAGTAGCATCTTCCACCTGGGTGATCCCTGCATGCGAGCTGGCCAGTCCATCACACGGTCTCGACATGTCCCTGGGGTGGGGGTGCTGGGGCGGGAGGGGGGTGGGGAGAAGTACGGTCCACCCACATGTCCGTCATTCATCCCCCACCCTGCACTCCCATTGGCTAGCACTGACCCCCACCTCCACACCCATCGGACAGAGCACCAAGGCAGGTTTGAATGGCGTTAACAGGTGTTTACTGTGAACAAATATATACAGTCTATGCCCTCGCCCCTGTAACTCAACTGTGCCCTCCATCTGTGCCAACTTAACTGGTGTCTAACTTTCTGGCCTTATGGGCCTGAACACTGCCTCGGTGGTTCCCCAGATGGTACAGCAGGAGTGGAGGCGGCCTGCTGTGACTCCTGCCCTGCGACAAGAGTCTCTGTTGGCGCACGGTTCCTGCGGCAACCCAGCCTGGATGGGCCATAGTGCCTCCCTGTTACATAGAGCATAGAACAGTACAGCAGAGAACAGGCCCTTCGGCCCTCAATGTTGTGCCGAGCCATGATCACCCTACTCAAACCCACGTATCCACCCTATACCCGTAACCCAACAACACCCCCCTTAACCTTACTTTCATTAGGACGCTACGGGCAATTTAGCATGGCCAATCCACCTAACCCGCACATCTTTGGACTGTGGGAGGAAACCGGAGCACCTGGAGGAAACCCACGCACACAGGGGGAGGACGTGCAGACTCCACACAGACAGTGACCCAGCCGGGAATTGAACCTGGGACCCTGGAGCTGTGAAGCATTTATGATAACCACCATGCTACCCTGCTGCCCCTGTTCTGCCCGTTGACCACCAGGCGCTCCAGAGACAGGAGGGGGAGGATTCCGAGGTGCTGCGCTGTTCTGGCACCTCCCCTGCGTGGGTCATTGGCACAGGCCCCAGCACCTCCTCCCTCAGGGTGCCCAATGGCCTCTGTGCTACTCCATTTGACGGGGGTGCGAGTGGGGCCACCCCATGAGGCACCCACACCACCTGCCGCTGCCTGTCCTAGAGGCCCACTCTGGTCTTGACAAGAGTCTGCACGTTCGTGGCACTGGAGCACAGGGAGTGGCCCATCTCCATCTGGGATGTACCACCATACTGAGGGTCTGTGCCAGATCAGCCAGTGACTGGGCCAGGTCCCTCTGGGTGTGGGTCACATCAGCCAATGACTGGGCCACGTGCCTCTGGGTGTGGGCCACATAGGCCAGTGTCCGGGCCACGTCCCTCCAGTCCTTGCACACACTGACCCATACCCGACACCGTCACCCCCATTGCCTCCACCGTGGATGGCATCCATGCGGTGTCGGCCTGGGTGGCATGCATGACCGGCACCACCCCCTGCTTCTGCACGCAGATGGATTCCTCCACCTGTGCCTTCGGGTGGACCTCATTCCCTCCTGTAGTTGCTGGGTTTCTGCCAGCATCTTCACTGTGGGTGGGACTGAATGTTCCAGGAGCCCAGGACCCGTCTGGGCGGCAGCTGGCTCCTGGGGCCGGGCTGCCTTCCGACCGTCTGGTCCGTCGGCTGCTCCTACCTCCACCTGCTGTACCGGACCGACTGTGGTGTGCAATCGTGTCCCAGGTGCCTCTAATATGTCCAATCGAGGTGATAGTCTCCGAGATGGTGGAGGGTGTTGGAGACAGCTGGGACGGAAAGTCAGTGTCTCTGGGGCCTCCTGAGTCTCGGGTGGAGGGCTGGTGTTCGAGCTCTGGCACTGGCAGGGGCGGGGTTCTCTGGATGGACCGGGCCCATCTTCGGCATGTCCTGCAAGACACAAGATGACGTATATGGTTATATGGTTAGACAGCTGGACCCGGGGGTGGGGGGGGTGGGGGCGGGGGCGGGAGGAGGTCAGGGAAGTGGGTGAAAGATGGGTGTCCACACATCTGTCATAAGGATTCGCAACAAAACAGAGGGTCTCACTTGCCCACCCGCCGCCGACCTCCGCATGGCGACCTCCCTTTCCTCCGGACTGCCGACCACATCCAGTGCCCTCTGCTCGGGCATGATGATGGGCTGCAGATCTGGTGGTCCTCCTCCGGTCTTCTTCCGGTCGCGGTGGTTTTGTGCGACCCTTTCTGGGGGTGGGGGTGGGGGGAGGAGGCGGCGCACAAACAATGTCAATGGTAGACAGTCCAGCTCATGCAGCCCAGGGGCTGGGTAGATGATGACATCATCAGTGGCCAGGACACCCAGCCATTGCGACTGGCAGGGTGCTGGCATGTGAGACAGGGTGGGGATTCGGCCGACCCCCCCCCCCCCCCCCCCCCCCCCCCCCGGTAATCCGGGTGTGTGGGAGGGAGGGTTGTTGGTACCAGGGGCACAGCACTGCCTACTCACCCTGGCTGCCCTGAGGAAGTCATGCAGTTTCTCCCTGCACTGGATGCCAGTCTGGACAACGTAGCCAACAGCGCTGACGGCGTCTGCCACTTGCGCCCAGGTACGGTGAACTGCAGCGCCTGATGGCCTTCCTCTCGGTCCGGGGTACAGGGCCATCCATCTCTCCTCCACGGCATCCAGGAGGGTGTACAGCTCAGCGTCCCTGAACCATGGCACTGCTCTCCTTCCAGCCATCGTATTGGCTGGGACAGTGTGTGTGGGGAATGGTTCGGTTAAGTGCAACCCCCACTACCCGCAGTCAAATGGGAAGGCCGAAAAAGGGGTCCATATCGTCAAGAGATTACTATGCAAGGCTGTGGACTCAGGCTACAACTTCAACCTGGCGATGCTGGCAAACAGGCCAACCCCGCTGTCCACTGGGTTGTCTCCAGCGCAGATGCTCACGAATCACAGTTCCAGCTATCCATTTTCCAGACCTTGACAACCTCACGCTCATACAGAAGGTGCAGCAGTCTCGGGCCCAACAGAAATCAGCATACGCCGCTCACGCCACGGATCTCCCCGAGCTGGTCCCAACTGATCGAGTTCGTGTACAGTTGCTTGACGGCGGCTGGTCCGCCACAGCTATGGTGATCAAGCAAGTGGCCCCGAGATTGTTCCTCGTCCGCATGGCTGATGGCTCCTTCCTACGACGCAACAGACGGGCGCTGCGCAGAGTTCCACGCCCGCCACTCAACCATGATGTCCCACCTCACACAATGCTTCCTCCGGACGTGCCCTACCATGAGGCCACCGATCTACCAGCAATCCTGCCGACCTCTGCGACCACCGCATTGGCGGCAATCCCGCCTATCCAGGTGCAGGCGGCCCCTGATCCACCCTTGAGGCGGTCAACCAGAATTTTTTCGCCCGCCACAAAGACTAAACTTACACACTGAATGTTTGCACAATATTGTTACCTCATCATTTTGACCTCTGTAAATATCGTTTTTCGTTTCATCTGCCCTATATCTGCACTAGCGACACCTTCCTCTGTATATAAGTCCATTTTAGCACATTCTGCATATAGGCACGCACACATACAAATCCTCACGCACATGCACCTTAATATTTATTATCTGAACACAAACAACATTAAAAAAAACGGGGATATATACCTATGTATATAATGGAGTGCAGACAGGCAGTGATTGACACACAGGATAACCAGTGAGCACACAGAACAGAGCAGCCAATCACCAGACAGGACACGACCACTATAAAGCCAGAGGGCACCAGTTTTCCTGCTCTCTCGGGATCCAGCCTCTGAGACAGTCAGAGCTCGTGAGCATAGTCAGTGCAAACACCATGTGGTAGTCAGTAAGTCTGGTCAGGCTAGCCTCAGGTCTCCAGTCAAGTCAGCATAGTGTCAACCCACAGTTGAACATGTAAAATTGTTAGATGTTAAATAAAAGTGTGTTGCATCTCATCAAGTGTTGGAAGTTTGTCTCTCGCTACACTGCATCAAGCGCAATCCACATCGACCCAGCCTGCCCAACACATCATAAAGTACTCCCGTTTTGACGCCGGCGCCAGCACTCTGGCGCCAGACCAGAGAATCGCGGCTAAGAATTCTCTCTTTTAAGACTGCAGCTAGGAGGTTTTCTTCCCTCAGAGAGTCATTGGTATGTGAATTCTCTTCCCCAGAGAGCAGTGGTGGTAGATTTTTCATCGACTGGCGGGTCCATGGCTAAGGGGGGATTGTTGGGTAGACAGGAAAGTGAAATTGAGGCCACAACCTGATCAGCCAAGATTTTATTAACTGCTAAAGTTTGAAGGGCCAAATGACCTATTCCTGCTCCTAAGCCCGATATCTCTATATACGTGTTCCTATGATTGGTGGTGATGGCTTTAATTGCTGAGCACGTAACCTCTGGAATTTCCTCTTTAAACCTTAATAATAATAATTTTTATTAGTGTCACAAGTAGGCTTACATTAACACTGCAATGAAGTTACTGTGAAAATCCCCTCGTCCCCACACTCCGGCCCCTGTTCGGGTACAGTGAGGGAGAATTCAGAATGTCCAATTCACCTAATAAGTGCGTCTTTCGGGAATTAACATAGAACATAGAACAGTACAGCACAGAACAGGCCCTTCGGCCCTCGATGTTGTGCCGAACAATGATCACCCCACTTAAACCCACGTAACCCGTATACCCGTAACCCAACAATCCCCCCATTAACCTTACACTACGGGCAATTTAGCATGGCCAATCCACCTAACCCGCACATCTTTTTGGACTGTGGGAGGAAACCGGAGCACCCGGAGGAAACCCACGCACACACGGGGAGGACGTGCAGACTCCACACAGACAGTGACCCAGCCAGGAATCGAACCTGGGACCCTGGAGCTGTGAAGCATTGATGCTAACCACCATGCTACCGTGAGGCCCCAAATTGTGGGAGGAAACTGGAGCACCCGGAGGAAACCTATGCAAACACGGGGAGAACGTGCACACTCCGCAGAGACAGGGACCCAAACTGGGAATCGAACCTGGGACCCTGGTGCTGTGAAGCAACAGTGCAAACCACTGTGCTGCTGTGCCGCCTTTCCACCTCTCTACCTCGCTCTGCTTCTTTAAAGACCCTCCTGAAAACATACCTCATTGATCATGCTTTTCAGCATCTGCCCTCATTTTGCCTGATGTGGTTTCCTGTCAAATATATTTTATAATGGTCCTGTGCAGCTCCTTTAGACATTTTTCTACATTAATCAGACTACACAAAGGAAATTGTTTTTGCCGTGGCCTACATCGCCATTTGCAATTGCACTTTCATTTTTGCCTGAATTTTGTTAAGTCCAAAGGGCTCAACATCTTAGCCAAGATGGCATTAGAGCCCAAACTCCCCCCAAACTGGGCACCCACCACTTTCTCTGGTGGGGAAAACAAGGGAGGGTGGTATTTCATACACTTGCAGTTCATGGAACCAGCAGCACAATTAGAAGTGCAGCTGACTTCAAATTGAAGTGTTTTTTGTCATTGAACTTTCTATAAACACAGCTTATGGGCCTTAGACATTTGATGAAAACGTCTAAACCTAGCAGATTGTTTTGAGAGGTAAGGTACCTTTTTTTGGAGTGGTAAAATAAATTGCAGTCACCAGGTTTGTAACTTTAACACAAGTAACCTTTTATTATGTATAGTATTATAATTAAACCGACAAAAAATATAACTTACTATATAACACCCCTTTCCCAACCCCCCCTTCCTAACTAACTCTCGACACACAGAGTGGTGAAAGGTGAAAAAAAATTAATAAAAATAAAAGGATATGTATTTTTGATTCTCTGGGGTGACTTCTCATTCGTGCCTTTCTGAAGTTCAGCTTTTGTTTTGATACTTCTTCCTTCTAGGTTTGAGATGGTTTTCTCTGGCAAGGTTGTCTCCCTTCTCTGCAGGCTCAGCATCATTCCAGGTTCACAACAAAGGATGTGCCGGATACTCACCGCTTTCAGAATAATAAAGCGATTCTTTCACTAGGGCAAGCAGGGGAGAGAGTGTTCTTTCCACTTCCAAGGTCTAAACACTTCTGCCCAGTTCTCTTAAAAACCAAAACCATGACCATTGTCAGATAGAATACTGGCCCTAGCCAATCCACCAGTTGCCAGTAAACCAATCAATACAACTCCACCCAAACCTGTTTCCTAAGATCCACTCGGTGCCAAGGAGTCTGGCTTTTCCTCTCAAAAAATGAAACCTGGGAACCCAGCGTCCTGGCAAGCAGGCCACTTCAACCTTCTGCTTAAAGACATGTTCTGATTATGGGTCCACGGACCAAAATAACATAAAAGAAATGGGAACAAAGGAAATAAACAGGAAGGACTCTTACACCATGGGGGTAGACAAAGGGGCATAAGTTGACATGGAGGGTGTGAGAGGCCATGGGAGGTGGTTGGAGTAATGAGTTGGCATTGATGGAGCATGGGGTGTGCATGGACCAGGTGCCAGTGTGGGGAGCTTGGGGGCTCTTGGTTTTATTGTTTTTGTTTACAACTGGGGCAAAGTCCCAGAGCACAGAGGCAAGCATTTTAACCAGCCCACCCTGGAGACCCTTTTGCTGCCTCAAAACTCTTCTGAGAGTGGCTGGTCTGACCCCAGTTATCACATTTTTTCTGGAATGAAAATCTAACCTTCCGGTAATTTTCCTGACTCTGCGCTCTGCACTCGGATGCAAATATTTGGCCCTCTATTTTCTTGTGTTTTCCCATCACTGAAGCATCCAGAGAGAAGCAGTTTTCCTTTAAATTATTTAAATTTAAATCATGCAGACAAGGGTCAACCATGAAATTGGTTTGGGCTCCCACTCGTGACATCAGGCAGGTAGGTGGAGAAGTCAGTCTACCCACTGTTTGGCCACCTGATGTGCATCCAGCCCCAAAATCAGCCTCAATATGTTTAATATCAACAAGTTAATGCCACCATGCTGTGTATATGATAATATTATTGACAGATATTTTCAAAACACAGAAAGCAATTTTGCTGTTGTCATACCAAACAAAGTGTTAGTAGGCTTTGAAGGATAGAACGGCCTTCCAGTGATCAAAGAGTTGAAGGAATGTTTTGAAATAGACCATAAAAATAAAGGCATGCTGCTGATCACTGTAATATACCAGCATGGCTTACCCCCATCTAGTACCTTGCCTAATTAGGGTAATGGAGCAGACACTCCAGTTGATAACAAATGATAGCTGTGGGGCTATAATGTGCCAGTACATCACAGTGATTGACAAGCTGTCTCTATGGTTACAATGCATTTTTAAAACAATTTGAGAAGTATAAGTAAACTTTAAATAATTAATAGTAATGCATAAGGGAGAATTAGAATGCCTAGCAGCTACAGTGTTATAGCTCAAGGCTCCACAATGTGGAAATTATACATTTAAATCTTGCCTTTGACAAATATTCAAATTTGGTTTCCTCTCTGAGTAACTTTGGGCAGTTCTCGGCAGAACTGTTAGATAGTTTTTATTGCAGCTAAGTTTTTCATCTAACTGCCCAATCCTGCCTCGCATGTTCTCTCACTTATTTGCTTGTGTTGGCAACATTGGTAATAATTGCAAAGAAGTGTGCCCCAGTCCTCCAGTCTTAATAAGGATATTGTTTGTGTTAGTGAGTGTGTGGGAAGGTGGTTGCAATGTGAAAGGGGAGAAATAATTTTTTAAAAGACAGCAAGATGAAAGGAAACAAGGCTTTAAGTATTATGGGGCCAGACAGCTTTAAACGGAAAAATATAACCATCTTATTTGTTCGAGGGAAACCTGAAGTATATTGAGGGTTGGCCAGAGTCAGTCTGACAAACCTTCAGAAAAGTGTAAAGATTGGACTTCTCTGTGGTTACAGTTAATGATATTAGGAAGTGATGGGCAACTATTGCAGATTTTTGAAAATGGTTATTTTAGAATGTGATAGTTAAAGCTGGCAGCAAGGACAGCTTCATCACTGTGTGGGGTCAGACAGGAAATCTCAGAACTCCTGCTCTGTTACTTCATCATCTGCTTCAGCAGAGACAGAAAGACTGGCATAAAGACAGTGGGCTGAAGAGAGACAGAATGATGAATTACATGGTTCTCTTCACCATTTGCATTTTACTTTGCATATGTTTGCCATGGCAATCCTGACTGAAGAGTGGAGCGAGCAGCAGCTTTGATTTTGAATACCAGCACAATTACAACCGTGCTACAGATGGTTTGGGATGTGAGGCATGGTGTTCCATAAATATTATCTGCACTGAGCTAATGCCGTCACTTTTGATTCTCATTGAGGCTTCTCAGTTGCTTCTTGAGTGATTTCTTTATCTGTTGGTTTGAGGGTGGAGTCTAACAGTATGTAGGCAGCCTTCAGTCCTGCATGGCTGAGGCCAGATAGGCTCCATAGGTATTGCTTCATAAGCACCACCAGTGAAATCAATGTGTTTCATGGATAGTGCATGTTTGAAAGGCACGGATATCATCTTAGAGCTGCCTGCTGGACAAGATTAAGGGGTCTCTTTGAAATGCTGTGTTGTGCTTTTTCTATATCTGCTTATCTCTCCTTTTTTCTTCTTTGGCTTTCTTTCACCTAAAAATACAATTGATAAGGAGATCACTGTAGGAGTATGATATTCCTCTAATGCACTTCAATGCAGTTGGTAACCTGTTTTATCCAATAGGCTAATACCCCATTAAGTGGAATCTCAATTTTAACATTTGTTTATTAACACTGCTAACAGTAATTACAAAGGTAGAATTAGCTTAACCTTTCTGCTGAGTTTTCTTCCCCTCTCTCTTCTCCATTCTCTCACACACCCATATATTCTTGTCTCAATTTTTCTCTCTGTTGACATGTGCATTTCTGTGTATCTTTCTTGCTTACTTCTTTGTTGCCTTTTTGAAGTTCTTGAAAATTTACCTTCAATGTTTCCCACCACACCTTATACCTCCCGTGTCTGCCACACCTCCGCTATATTATTCACCAAACATCAGGAACAGGGCTAGCAATTTTCTTGGCTACAATCTTAGGTGTCGTGTTCTTATTTTATTTAAGTGGGTTGTTGGGTGTTTATAATGCTTGATTAGGCCAGGGTTAGTTGTCCACTTCAGTCCTTTGGCTGAGTTCCCGAGTTTGCTTATGCCGTAAAAATTAAAATGAACTCACAAAATTAGGTGGGATCAACACCGTAAATCCTCGTGTCACTATATCCTACCAATGCTGAATTAGATAGATCCAGCATTAGTTGCCACTGGAATGGTGAACTTTGTTACTCGTCCAATTACTAATGCTACCAAACAGGGATCAGATTGCCAGTACATCAATGGGCAGTGCCAACAAACTGGGAAAACTCTAGCCCTACACCAAATGTCAATTTTGTCAGATTGGGAGTAGTATGACAGTATACCTACCGGTGGATAATGTCACCAGAACAGAATTTGGGTTGATCCACTAAGCCACAACATTTACAAAGATCTCGGGCGGGATTCTCCCGTACCCAGCGGGGTGGGTAGTCCCGGCGGGACGGAGTGGCGTGAACCACTCAGGCGTCGGGCTGCCCAAAGGTGTGGAATCCTCCACACCATAAGGGGCTAGGCCCGCCCTGGAGGGGTTTGCGCCCTGCCGGCTGGCGGGATAGAGGCCTGGCGCCACACCAACCGGCGCCGAAGGGCCTCTGCCGGCCGGTACGAGTCGGCACATGTGCGGGAGCGCCAGCGCATGCTGGCGTCATCCCCGTGCGTGGGCGGGAGAGTTCGTCTCCGCATCAGCCATCGCGGAGGACCACAATGGCCGATGCAGAAAAATAGAGTGCCCCCACGGCACAGGCGCGCCCGTTGATTGGTGGGCCCCGACCGTGGCCCACGCCACCGTGGGGGAACCTCCCGGGGCCACATCCCTCCGCGACCTCCCAGGAACCCCAGAGCCTGCCTGCACTGCCAGGTCCCGCCGGTAAGGGACCTACTCTAATTTACGCCGGCGGGACCAGCTACAGGCGGGCGGGACTTCGGCCCATTGCGGGCTGGAGAATTCGGGCAGTCCCGGCGCCCAATGAGTTGCGCCGGACCCCGCCATTCTCTGAGGCAGGCGGCGCGACTCACACCGGGCCGGTTTTTGGGGGGCGGGACCATTGGGAGGATGGCGGAGGTGGGATTCACGCCGACCCCCAGCGATTCTCCCACCCGGCGGGGGTCGGAGAATCTCACCCCTCATTCTGGGGAAGTGGAAGGTTTTGTGTTTTCAATTTGTAATTTTCCTTATGTAAACTATTTCATTTTGTTGTGAAGGGTTTATGCTGTGTCCAATATTTCTAAATCTGTTTTCCTTTCTAGCATGTTAGACTCCATACTGTGGATGTGTACACTATTGCCTGGAGGCTGCCTGATAACTGATCTGCAGTATCTGGAGCAATCTGACAACTGTAGCTTTGGTCCATCAAATTAGCCTGTTCGCCAATGCAATATATTTTGTTGTAAAACATGTGGTTAAAGCTTTTCACTCAGAATCTGACAACACTGCACAGTTCAATCTAATTAACTCACAATTGTACTTGAACTCAATCATTCTTTATCTGTGGCGGCTACTGGTTGATAGATCTCAAGCAATGCGACTTTGCGCTCTCAATCCCCTGTTATAAAAAAACCTAAAGTAATCCTTCGAGCCTTGGTGGATTATTTTCCAAGTGGTTTTAGTGAAATAGAGCTGCAAGCTCAATTGCACAAAGCCAGTGACAAAACAGACCCATAACACGGAACCAGGCACTCTAAGCTTGACATTAAGAAAATGTAATTTGGTGGAGAGGAAGGGAGGGCACAAATATCCCGTGTCTGCGGAGATCCGCACTGAATTATACTGTCCACAACATGATTTCCTGAGAAAAAGGCAGCAGGAGTTTTGACTTCCCATTGTTCAGTCGCATCTATTCCTCCTGCCGAAGCTGTACGACAATGATTGCAAATTTGAAGACAGTTATTATTACTGAGGGAGAAGACAATTCTTGTTATTTTGACAGATTAAGAAGCGTATACCTAGAAAACCTTTATCCACGAGCACCTTATCAGTAGTTAAGGAACCAGCTAAAGCACGGTTTTCACTAGAAAAGGCAGAGTAATGACACCAGGGACCGCAATAAAAAAATTTTTTTAAAAATTTCAAAAATCTAAATTCAAAAAATCTCTTCCCCAGGGACTGGCCTTCAAACAATCCAAACATCCATTTTTAGCAAGAGCCACCCGATGTGCGCTGCTGCCCCTCTACATTGGTGCTGGATTCGAGCCTTGCCTCAGCCAGGGACTGTAATATAAACATATCAACACTGTATGACAGTATAGATTGTATAAAGCTACTCTAGTACTTACTTTTATTACAGCATATCAGCAACACTGTACGCAAAAAGGGAGCGGGCATGGTTGAATAGCAACATATTTCCTTGTATGAAAGAAAAGGCAAATTTAGCATTGAATCACACCTCTGTGCAGTAAAGGAATTGTGCTATGCCTTGGCATGGTTACATTTCTGTTCACACATCATTCCACCAGCTCAATGAAGGGAAGCGATTTTTAAGATTTTCATTTGCAAATAAAAGCAGGGACTGGCAACATTTCATTCATACATGAATTGAATTTGTACATATTTACATTTACTTTTCTCAGTTTGCCAATTCCTTTCCCTTTCTCACGCGCAAGGTAGAATAGGAAAAACATCTGTCACAAATTATGGATGCAATTCAGTGTGTTCACAATAACACAATGAGTGATAACTTTCACGCACACTGCTGACATTATTTATGGAGGTAAATGCACACAACACATATTAATGCACTGGCCCTGTATTAAGGGTGCAGTTGCTTGCATGAGCTTGTGAAAGAGTAGTTTCCTAAAACCTTATTTATTCCTTACTTATAACACATATTAAGTTATAACAGATATATTAAATTGCCAATGTGATAGTTTCTGCTTTAGCATTCCAACGCAGTGCTTCACATGCTGGCTGCAAGCACATAATCGGTGTTTGGATGTATCCCAATTTTCCATCCAATCAAATGAATGGGTAAAAATTATGCTGAAGGAAGTCTAAATTCTCCAATCTGTACTTCCATACTTGCACTGAGAGTCCGACATGTGAAAACTTACTCCACAAATTGTGCAGCTGTACACATTGAAGAGAGGTGTCAAGCAGACTTTAGGCAGCATCAATCTTGCAAAGCACATTTTGAACTAGATTTAGCAAAAACAGCAGCTTGGGAAGATGGCATGTGTATGACTTTGTTGGAGGAGGAGGAGTGGGCAGTGCCAGAAAGGAGTCCCCAGGAGACACATTACACATTATAGGAGACACATCACAAGGGCCCATTCTACCCGACAGAGTATTGATAACATAAACAAGTCAGCTTCATGAAATTCACACTGGAGGACTGTGCAAGAGGCTGCACTGCCAATAGGGAAGGCACAAAAGAAGTATGCCATCTGGTACAAGTACAGCAGCAGCTTCAAAGCAATAAACCAGCTGCACTGCCAATAAAGTGCTCGAAACGTCTATACAACTAGATTGTTCCACTTACAGGAAGGGTCAGCCAGCTTGTTGTTCCTCAGAAGGGAGAGCTTTCTGGTCATCTGGGACTATGGCGACTTTACTTTCATTAATCAAGTAACAAAGTCCTTCTTTTGTTACATCCATTTATTTTTGGGGCAGAAGGAACAGCAAGCGGATGAAATTCCACCTTTTGTCAAATGTAGCATTCCCAGAATATGGGAGCAGCACCTTAGAATGAAGTACCAGCCTAACGCTCAGCGCATTCCGAAAGCGACAGGATATGGACAGAGCGATCAACGCATCAGATCAAAGACCTGGAGCCCTACAACATTCTGTTTAAAATAAGGGTGAACGCCAAGCAGCTTATGGAAGGAGGTGGCTTCATTAAAATCCCTGTTATCAACGACTGAAAAAGCCAGCATGTGAAAGCAAGGCAAGACTCAAATGTTGGGGCGCACGTGACACAGTGATTAACACGGCGGCCCCACAGCGCCAGAGACGTAAATTCGATTCAGACCTCGGGTGACTGTGTGGAGATTGCACATTCTCCCCCGTATCTGAATGGGTTTCCTTGGGTGCTCCAGTTTCCTCCCACAATCCAAAGGTGTGCAGGTTAGGTGGATTGACCATGATAAATTGCCCCTCAGTGTTCAACGATGTGCAGGTTAGGTGGGGTTATAGGAATAGGACGGGGAGTGAGCCTAGATAGGGTACTCTTTTGGAGGATCGGTGCAGACTCGATGGGCCTCCTTCTGCACTGTATTCTATGTTTACAAACATTTTCAACGAAATGTGGCACGTTTATAATCTCGCTCAGCATCCTTCAGAAGTCCCCACCATCATATTGCTCATTTAAGTTATTTCACTTGATATCTCTTCTCGGGATTTAGGATGACTTGCTTCACTCTGGTTCGATGGATCCTGAGATGGCTGCTTATTACAATATGTGACCTGCAGATTCTGTAACGTGCGAGGCAGATGGTGCTCAAAGGATTGTGTAGTTGAGCTCTTTGGGGGGTTTGCGTCCGATGCCTTGATTTTTCCTTTGTGTATTCCTGGTGAAGCCACTTGTTGTATTCAATGTCTTTCAGATGAATATTTGCCATTTTGGTCAGACACAAGCTAGGGACTCCCATGAGTCAGCGGAAATGTTTGACCTCTTCAGGATGCCCTGACAACATCTCTAAAGCATTTCTATTGCCCTCCTGGGAGTTTCCTACCATGGCTAAGATCTGAGCAGAGCAGTTGCTTCAAGAGTCTGGTGTCCAGTGTATAAATTGACATGTCCTACTCGGCGGACCTGCTTTTGAGTGATTAGTGTCTTGACGTTGGGAAGCTGATTTGGGAGAAGATGCTGAGTTCAGAAAACGGGCTTTTAATCAAACATCTGGAAAATTAAGGTCCTCTTCCAACCAGATTGCATAGCATAACAGCTCCCTCTTTTATTGTCAGTGATGAAATCCTAGAAAATGTGGACCATTTTATGCATTGGGAGTCTCCTCTCAATGATGATTGACATAGATGATGAAATCATCATCCCTTCCAATATGTCAGCTCAACCGTTGGCTGATTGAGGAAAAGAGTACTTGAGGAGCAAAATCTCAAATTTTGAGAGTAAGGACATGGACATGTGCTGCAGTGATACCACCCCCGCCCTACTCCTATATGCTTTGGAGATTTGGACAAACTGCAGAAGGCACCTCGAAACACTGGAGAAATACCATCAGAGGTGCCTTCACACGATCCTTCAAATCTGATGGCAAGAAATGGGCCCTTCAGCAGATTCTTCTCCAAATCCACTTCACATGACATAGGAAGTGGCTGAATTCATGGGGCACAGCAATGCCTTTCGACACTGACAATCCTCCAACCATTACACTGGCAGATATCCAATAATATAAAATGTGTTGTGTCCTATCCACAAAACAAACTACAAATCTAACCTGGCGAGCTATTGCCTCACTAACCTCCTAATATCAGGAAAGTTATGGACGGAGTCATCAACAGTGCCATCAAGCAACATCAATTCACCAATTGAAGACATCATTGCAATGCCAAATTGCATCATCCTGCCCAGGCTTAAGGTGGACTGTACCATTCTGTAAGGTCTGTTGGATCATCACATATTCTCTGCAGCACCTCCATGACTTTTGTCTTTATCGATGCATTATGGGCCTCAGTGTCTGTGTCCAGTTGAGCAAAGTTAGGAAAGGGCTGTACCTTCCAAACTGGACTGTCCACAGCTGGACATGCTGGACACGCTGGACATGCTGCCACCATCTTCAGGTGCTCACTTGTAAATCACCAAAGTGAAAACCCAACCATCTGTCTAACTGATTCCACCAAAATGTGAGTATCTCAGTGCCAGTACAGTAAGCATGAGTCCTGTGATGGTGCACCCTGAGAAGGAATCTGCCTCCGAGAATTAATCGCCCATGAGGTTCATTGACTCTTGCTGCCTCTGTGTAGAGCCAGGCAGAAATGAATTAGTACTAAGTATCATTATACATTTGCTCTGCTTCACGGAGACATGGCTCACTCCTGCTTCACCGGAGTGTGCCCTACAACTAGAGAGCTTCTCAATCCACCGAATGGACCGTACGGCGGCCTCAGGCAAGGCTAGGGGAGGTGGGGTCTGCCTCCTAATCAACACCTCCCGGTGCCTAGATGTAGCAACACTGGCGAGTTACTGCTCGCCGGACCTGGAATACCTGACGCTAAACTGCCGCCCCTTCTACCTTCCGCGGGAGTTCAGCTTCGTTATCCTGACGGCAGTTTACATCCCACCCCATGCGAATGTGAAAATCACACTGGACGAAATATTCACCACCATAAATAGCCTTGAAACGAAACATCCCGAGGCCTTGTTCATTGTAGCTGGGGACTTCAATCAGGCCAAGCTCAAGAGCGTACTACAAAGTTACCACCAACACGTCACCTGTTCCACCAGAGGCCCAAACATCCTGGACCACTGCTACACAAATATCAACCATGCGTACCGCTCTATCGCCTGCCCACACTTTGGCAAATCTGACCACAAGGCTGTGCTCCTGCTCCCGGCTTATAAGTAAAAACTGAAGCGGGAGAATATATCAAAGAAAGTTGTGCATTGTTGGTCTGAGGAATCGGATGATCTCCTACGGGACTGCTTAGAGTCAGTGGACTGCTCAGTATTTAAAAACTCTGCGACCAGCCTGAACGAGTACGCCACCACAGTAACTGACTACATTCGTAAGTGTGTAGAAGACTGTGTGCCAAAGAAGCAAATCCGTGTGTTTCCCAACCGGAAACCCTGGAGGAACAGGGATATCCACTGCTTGCTGAAGTCTAGGTCTGAGGTGTTCAAGTCAGGCGACCCTGACCTCTACAAGAAAGCCAGATATGATCTAAAGAAATCCATCAAAGATGTCAAAAGACAGTACCGGACCAAGCTCGAGTCCCAGGCTAGCCACACGGATCCCCGCCGTCTATGGCAAGGTCTGCAAGACATAACAGGCTACAAGATGAAGGCATGTAAAATCGTCGGCTCCAACGCACCCCTCCCTGATGAGCTCAATGCATTCTATGCCCGTTTTGAGCAAGAGGTCAGCGAGAGCGAGCCCTCCACCCCAGAAGCTGCGGATGAACTTGTATCTGGGATCACCACTGCAGACATCAGAGCAGCCTTCTCGAAGGTCAACCCACGGAAAGCCACGGGCCCGGATGGGGTACCCGGACGAGCACTCAGGTCTTGCGCGGATCATCTGGTGGGGGTATTGGCAGACATCTTCAACCTCTTTTTACAACAATCTGAGGTCCCTATCTGCTTCAAGAAGACGACCATCATCCCTGCACCAAAAAAAGTCAAGCAGCGTGCCTTAATGACTATCGTCCAGTGGCTCTGACATCCACCATCATGGAGTGCTTCGAAAGGTTAGTCATGGAACGAATCAACTCCAGCCTCCCAGATTGCCTTGATCTACTACAGTTTGCCTACCGCTGGAACAAGTCCACAGCAGACGCCATCTCCCTGGCCCTGCATTGTACCCTGGAACACCTAGATAACAATAACACCTATGTCAGACTCCTATTTATTGACTACAGCTCAGCCTTCAACACCATCATTCCTATGAAACCCATCTCCAAACTCCATGGCCTTGGCCGTGGCTCCTCCCTCTGCGACTGGATGCTGAACTTTCTAACCCACAGGCCACAATCAGTAAGGATAGGCAACAACACCTCCTCCACGATCATCCTCAATGCCGGTGCCCCACAAGGCTGTGTCCTCAGTCCTCAGCCCCTTACTATACTCCTTATACACTGATGACTGTGTGGCCAAATTCCCCTCCAACCCGATTGTCAAATTTGCTGATGACACCACTGTAGTTGGTCGGATTTCAAACAATGATGAGACAGAGTATAGGAATGAGATAGAGAATCTGGTGAACTGGTGCGACGACAGTACTCTCTCCCTCAATGTTAACAAAACAAAGGAGATTGTCATTGACTTCAGGAAGCATAGTGGAGAACATGCCCATCAATGGGAACAAAGTAGAAAGGGTCGAGAGCTTCATGTTTTTAGGTGTACAGATCACCAACAGCCTGTCTTGGTCCCCCCATGTTGACACTATAGTTAAGAAAGCCCACAAACGTGTGCAAGGCTCAGCCTGACGCAACTAAAAGTGGTATATAGAGCCCACTTAACAAGAAACCGTATGAGTAGGTTCTTCCCGGAGGTGGAGGACAGATGTGAACGGTGCCAAAGAGGCCCGGCCAACCACGCCCACATGTTCTGGTCTTGCCCCAGACTTGTGGAGTACTGGACAGCCTTCTTCGAGGCTATGTCCAAAGTGGTGGGGGTGAGGGTGGAGCCATGCCCGATAGTGGCGGTCTTCGGGGTTTCAGACCAGCCAGATCTATTCCTGGGGAGGAGGGCGGACGCCCTTGCCTTTGCCTCCCTGATCGCCCGCCGTAGAATCCTGTTTGGCTGGCGGTCAGCAGCACCGCCCAGAGCTGCAGACTGGCTGTCCGACCTCTCGGAATCTCTCCAAATGGAGAAAATCAAATTCGCCATCCGAGGGTCGGACGACGGCTTCCACAGAACGTGGGAGCCATTCATGCAACTGTTCCGGGACCTGTTTGTGGCCAACGTACAAGAGGAAGAATAGTTGGGTGGCCAAGAATCAGGGGGAAAATGGACGGGAATCGGGGGAAGGTAGCCGGGGTGGGGGGGGGGGGGGGGGGAGGGCTACGGGTTCGTTACGGGGGTTTGATGGCTAGCTAAGGCCCAAAACCAAACTGTAAATAAATGCCAATAAACATGTGCCTCGGCCATATTGGGGAATGTAAAATATGTATGCCGGCTAAAGGGGGGAGGCCACAGTTATTATTACGACGATGCTTACCTGTAAATATATATGTTAATTTTAAAAAAAAGAAAGTCCACCAACGACTCTACTTTCTCAGAAGACTGAGGAAATTTGGCATGTCAGCTACGACCCTCACCAACTTCTACAGATGCACCATTGAAAGCATTCTTTCTGGTTATATCACAGCTTGGTATGGAGCCTGCTCTGCCCAAGACTGCAGGAAACTACAAAAGGTGATGAATGCAACCCAGTCCATCACGCAAACCAGCCTCCCATCCATTGACTCTATCTATAATTCCCACTGCCTCAGAAAGGCAGCCAGCATAATTAAGGACCCCACGCACCCCGGACATACTCTCTTCCACCTCCTTCCATCAGGAAAAAGATACCAAAGTTTGAGGTCACGAAACAACCGACTCAAGAACAGCTTCTTCCCTACTGCCATCAGACTTTTGAATGGACCTACCTCGTATTAAGTTGATCTTTTCTCTACACCTTGCTGTAACTGTAACATTATATTCTGCAGTCTCTCCTTCCTTCCTTATGTATGGTATGCATTGTTTGTACAGCATGCAAGAAACAATACTTTTCACGGTATACTAATACGTGACAATAATAAATCAAATCAAATCAAATCAAAAGATCACATTTTACTTACTTTTGAAGTCAAGTCATGATGTTTGAGTGTTGTCTGATAATGCAATGATATTTAATTGGTAGAGGGGAGGTCTTCATCCTCAGTGGTAAGGCTGCCAGAGTGCTACTGATCTCCAGAACCTTCTCCTCTGAAGTTTCAGTTGGGGAATATATGGAAGCTCATCCACTGCCCCCATGTTCTCCTGTAATGGGCAAAAAGAACAGACCTGTGATTGATTATAATGCAATGTGTTCACCAGATGGATGCAGTACATTTAGTGAGTGTATAGATTCAGCAGAGTCATGAAACTGTATTAGGATGATGTTGAGAAAATTAAGTGGATGGATAGAGGGGCTTTGAGAAAGTATATGGAAAGAGAAGGATGGATGAAAATGTAAGGTAAGTGGGTGTGAGGTGTGCTGTGATGAACTAAGCTTGAGAAGGCAGAGGGCATGTGTGTGGTGACTAGTACAGCAAGCTCTATGTGAATGTTCGACTGTGCCCACCTCTCCTCATCGGGTTAGGTTTTTGAGTACTTCCTGTACTGAATTGAGGAGTCTGAGCAGTCCCTCATGGTCGAGGATGACTTGCTTCCAATCCAGGAAGGTGGTTTCTACAGTGGCTGAACAGTCCAATCCTGGATCCACAGACTCTGCCACAGGTTTGGCAGGTGGTATTTGATGAGGTGAATGGGATGCTCTGGATTCTGTGCTCTCTTTCCTGGGGCTATTGGCCTGGGAGAGGACGTTCGCATTGGTACTTCTATCCTGCCAGTTAATTTGGAAGATTTTGCAAGAGGTAACATTTCTCACCAGGGATTTGAGGTGTTGCTGTATATTATCCATGTTTCTGATGCATACAGGAGGGCGGGGACCATGGCTGCTCTGTAGACCATGATCTTTGTGCTGGATTTGAGGTCTCGGTCTTCGAGCACTCTGTCCCTCAGGCATCTGAAGACTGAACCGGTGCATTGGAGTCCATGCTGGATTTATGCGTTGATGTTTGCTCGCACCGAGAGAAGGCTCCTGAGATATGGGAAATGATCCGCTTTGTCCAGGGCTCAGCGTGGATCCTGATGGTCAGGCGGCAGTTTTGTGTGGCAGGAGCGGTCCGATAAAGAACCTTTGTTTTCCGGATGTTTAGTCTGAAGCCCATACTCTCCTATGCCTGGGTGAATAAGAGGACGATGGTTTGTAACTCGGCCTATGAATATGCGCACACACAGGCGCGGCTGAGTACTGTAGCTCGATGACAGACGTTGAGTGGTCTTGGTTCTGGGCTGGAGATGTTGAGAGTTTGGACAGTTTCCCGCTCGGCTGGTAGGTTTGCCCCTCTCCAGTGGGGAGCTTCAGGGTGATTGGGTGGAGTGTTGCTGCGAGAAAGATGAAGAAGAGCATTGGTGCAATGATTTACACACATATTGGGTTTGTGGTGGTTCCACTGTTGAGGATCATGGCTTGCGTGACCTCGTGCAACAGGCGAAGAATGGTGACGAATTTCTGGGGGCAGCAAATTTGAGAAGAATGTGCCACAATCCCTCCCGGATGACAGGGTCGAATGTTTTTGTGAGATTGAAGAAGATCATGTGGTTGATGCTGCTCCCTGCATTTTCCCTGGATTTGTTGTATGTTGAACATCATATCCATTGTGCCTATTGTAGGCGGAAGCCACGCTGAGACTCAAGGAGGAGCTCTTCAGCCACTGGGAGGAGGCAGTAGAGGAGAATTCCTGCGATGACCTTTCCCTTGGCGGGGAATAGAGAAATCTCTTTGTAAATTTCCGCAGTCGGACCTGTCTCGTTTCTTGCATACGGTCACAATTAAGGCATCTCTGAGATCAACCGGCATGCTGTCGTCCTTCTAGACAAGGGTGAGAAGGTTGTAGTTCTTATCAAGAATGCCTCTCCGCCGCATTTTAATACATCTGCAGGGATTCCACCTTCACCAGAGGTCTTGTTGTATTTCAGCTGTCAGATGTCTTTTTTGACATCATGGCAAGCTGGGGTTGCACTGAGATGATGGTGGGTAATGTGTTGCGGGATGGTGTCAAGGGCACTTGCAGCGAAGGCTGTGTCTTAGTTGGGGAGGTCATCGAAGTGCCCTTTCCAGCGGGCCTCTCTGTCTTTGATGAGTGCCTCTTTGGCTATCAGTAGGGTGGGTCACTGGGTACTCTGCAGATGGTTTTTATTACGCTGAGCACAATGATCCTACCACTGACCTCCTCGGTCATATCAAACTTACATTTTGTGGCAATAGCAGGTCTCTTTCTCCCATTGCTGACAAGCAGGATCTCTGTGTCTCCACAGTCTCCACATAAAGTCACGTCCATGAACCTTTGTCTTTGGAAGGCAGAATAACGTTATAACAGGCTGTGAAATGGGCTTTGACTGTCAAACAAATTTATTAAACAGAACAAGCAAATACTGGCAGCATATATTTATATATTGGTTGTTAAGCTTAGCTAGCTCTTCATGAAGTAAAAAATAAGAAGCACATGACACATGGAAATAGATAGGGAAATGAATATGAGTAATGCAGAAAGAGATTACAAGGAGTAATTGAATGTTTTGTGATAAAATGGTTTTCCAATGGTTTTTGACTGAGGCAACAGATTAGAGAGGGGCAGGGATTCAGGTTGAAGTTCTAGAAAGTAATCTTTAAGTGGCAGAATGTTTTGCTACTAATGACGGAGCCAACGTGGGTTGGGAGGGGTAGGCTACAAACGGCCCGAATCTGAGGCAGAATACAAGATTGGAGGAGGTTGCAGGAAGGTCATGTAGGAACCTGGAGATGAGAATGAGTTGAAATTGAGGAAGCAGGGAGCCAGTATTGGTCTCTGGTTGGTAAAATCTGGTGAGCTGTGTAATGGGTTTTCTATTCAATAATGTCCATTTTATATTATCATTTAAAGTTAAAGTTAGCCACCTTGGTTTTTCTTTTGTATTCCTATCACAGGGACTGCAATCTGGAGCAAGGGTACTGTATTTAAACACAATATTCACAATTAGTTCATACAGGATCATCTCTAGAGGCTGCGAACAACAGGAGGATGATCTCAGAGGCTTGAGAGAGTGTTCGGCAGCTGACAGATGTGACAAAGAATCCTTGGAATGGTAGTGAGGAAGCCATGATATGGAGAAGAGATCACCATTGTGGCCTGAGAGCTAGAAAACCTAACGTGCTGTGAAGTGTATAAGTGGTAGCTTCCGGAATAGCAAAGACTAAGGGGACAGACGATAAAACCCATAAACGATTAGCCAGCTGGGAATTATTTAAGAACAAGCAAGGAAGCAGCAAGGCCTAAAGCAGCAGATAAAGTGAGAGTTGTTTGTTTTGAAATGGAGCCAGTAACCGGTGGTAAGACCAAGTTTGCAGGAGACCTTATAAAGGTAAAAAAAAATGTAATTTATTACAAAATAAACCTAAAAAAAAAATGAAGAAGAAATAGCTTAAATGGAAGTAAAAACAAAATAGCAACTGAACTGGTGGAAAGTGTTTTGAAATTTGGTACAGAAACATTTAGAGCCTGAAGATGTAATCATAGCGGTGTAAAGCCCCCTGTTGGCCAAACATGGAGAATTGAGTTACTATTAATGGACATTTTGACATGAGAAATCTGTCCTGAACTGTGGCAGAAATGGTGCAGTTAGTAGCAGCTCTCCGTTACAGATCGCGCCTGGTATTTCCATAGAATCGCTACAGTACAGAAGGAGTCCCTTTGACCCATTAAGTCGGCAACGACCCTCCGAAAGAGCACTCTACAGAGGCCACTCCCCCGCTCTATCCCTGTAACCCATGCATTGATCATGGCCAATCCATCTAGCCTGCACATTTGTGGACACTATGAGGCCATTTAGCACGGCCGATTCATCTAACCTGCACATCTTTGGACTGTGCGAGGGATCCGGATAATCCAGAGGAAACCCGATGCAGACAAGGAGAGAATGTCCAAACTCCACACAGACAGTCACCCAAGGTCAGAATTGAACCCGGGTCCCTGGCGCTGTGAGGCAGCAATGCTAACCACTGTGCCATCGTGCCGCCCGTGCCACCGTTCCAAAAGGTGGCCAGTGTGATATCACTTGTGTGCCCCACCATTCAAGGTGAATTTTCATCCTAATGTTCCTTTAGTCACCACGAATTATACAACAAATACAGATTGATTTCCTAGAATTAACTGTACATAATTTTTCCATAAACTTGCATTAATGTTACAATTGCTAATTCTCAGGCCACTATGAATTAAACATGTTTGGGAATGGAGTGTTATAATCCTTGGTGACAGCATGAAGAGAGTCAAAATCAAATAAGCCTGTTTGTTAAACCTTTACCATAAACACGATTAAAATGTTATCTTGGAATTGTTTCTGAACTGTAATCAAATATCACAGTTCAAATGTTGTTTATTGATCAGTTGTGTTCTCTTCTTGCTGTTTACATTGTAATTTGAACGCTTTGATTAGAGTACTGAATTGTACTCACGTCCAGGTAACCATCATTCTTTCCGTAATTCACTCGAGTGTAATAAACCATCAACATGACGTTGAAGTGAATTGCAAGTCTCTGAATGACACCCCAAGATTTAATTATATCTTTATTTCTCTGCCAGTTTATTCTATCAAAGTATCTATATTAATATAATAGTTTCCTGTGTGCAATTAATACCCCGTTATAGTTACTTGTTAGATTGAGGGATATTACAAGTATTGTCCCTGGATAGTATTGTATGTACAATTGGACAGAACATCCTCCAGCCCTGAATTCAGAGCATTGCTGAACATTGCTAGCAGAGTCCCAGAATGGAACCCTATCCACATATAACCACTCTGAGAAACTGCCTTTAACTCTGACTCTGTTTCTTCTCTTCTAAACAGATTTTCATCCTCTCCAGTTTCATTCTCCTGAATCTTCTTGAGTTGTTTCTTTTACAGTATCCTGTCAAAGGTTTTCTGAAAATCCATGCACATCCAATCCATTGCACTTCCCCCATCTGATTTATTTGTCACCTCCTCAACTTTGTTGAATTTGACAAGCACACTCCTTTCTGAAATCAGTATTGGTTTCTAATTATTGTCTCTTCAGTATTGTTGAAAAAAGAAACATGCTGTCAAAACTTTTCATCTTGCAGTTAGCAGGACAGATGCAAGAATGCCAAATTTCAAAGGAAACAACAATTTATACTTCCTCACAATATAAGGTGAAGGAAAATCAAGCAAGGTGTCTCACAGATAGCTAGTCATTAACCATAGGAGCATAAGAACAGAAGTAACCTTTTTATTCTCTTTTCCACCATTCAAATAGATTGTGGTTGATTTGCAACCTAATGGCACATACCTGCCTTTACCCACATCCCTTAATACCTTTGACAAACATAAATCTATCAATGTCAGACTTATAATTAATAATTGATCCAGCATCAATTGCCTTTGTTTAAGAGAGCCCTAATCCTTTACCACCCTTTATATGAAGAAGTGTTTCCGAATTACCCCTGAAAGGTCTGGTTATGTTTTTTTTTCACTCTGCCCTCTCATCATCGACTTTCCAACCAGTGAGATTCAATCCTCTCTGTATAACCCAATCTCTTTCCCTTGTCCACCCCTCCCCAGGATTCCACCTGATTTTTGATTATTCTTAAATAAGAACATAAGAACTAGGAGCAGGAGTAGGCCATCTGGCCCCTCGAGCCTGCTCCGCCATTCAATGAGATCATGGCTGATCTTTTGTGGAGTCAGTTCCACTTTCCGACCCGAACACCATAACCCTTAATCCCTTTATTCTTCAAAAAACTATCTATCTTAACCTTAAAAACATTTAATGAAGGAGCCTCAACTGCTTCACTCGGCAAGGAATTCCATAGCTCACAATCCTTTGGGTGAAGAAGTTCCTCCTAAACTCAATCCTAAATCTACTTCTCCTTATTTTGAGGCTATGCCCCCTAGTTCTGCTTTCACTCCCCGCATCTATCCTATCTATTCTGTTCATAATTTTATCTGTTTCTGTGAGATCCCCCCGCATCCTTCTAAATTCCAACGAGTACAGTCCCAGTCTACTCAATCTCTCCTCATAATCCAACCCCTTCAGCTCTGGGATTAAACTGGCGAAGCTCCTCTGCACACCCGCCAGCGCCAGTACATCCTTTCTCAAGTAAGGAGACCAAAACATTGGACGGGATTCTCTGATCCTGAGGCTAAGTGTTGACGCCGTCATAAACGCCGTCACATTTCACAGCATGAACATGCCCCCAGGAGCAGCATGGCACTGGAGCAACCCACGCCGCTCCAGCTGCCGATACCAGCGTCAAAGGGACGGTGCGGGTCTGCGCATGTGCACTATAGCCGGCGCGATTGCGCGTATGCGCGGTGGCTTCCTTCTCCGCGCCAGCCCTGACGCAACATGGCGTAGGGCTTACAGCACCCGGCGCAGACCAAAAGAGGCCCCCAGCCCGAAAGGCTGGCCCGCCGATCGGGAGGCCCTGATCGCAGGCCTGGCCACAGCGGAGGCCCCCCGTGGTCGGAACCCCTTCCCCATCTCCCACCCCCCACCCACCAGGCCGCCCCCGGAAGCATGCACGCCGAGGTCCCGCCAGGTAAGACCACACGTGGACGGCACCTGCGGGACGTGGATTTTCTTTGTGGCCACTCTGCCCATTCCGGGCGGAGAATCAGCGAGGGGGCCGTATAGAGCGGCCCCCGACCGGCGCTGCGCCGACTGCACAGGCGCCAAAGGTGCTGATCCTCTGCTCTCTGGAGAATCGGCGGAATGGCGTCGGGGCCGAGTCGCGCGATTCACGCTCGGCACGGCGATTCTCCGGCCCAGTGTGAGAGACCCCCGCCCAGTATGTTTGTTGGATACTTCACTGTTTTTAATATTTTCTTTGTGCTTCACTCCTTACACTCCTTCCCTGCTTTCCTGATTTCTCTCTTATGCATATTTTCTCATCTTGTCTCTTCTATATAAAAAGTTATTATGCCTAAAATCCCTCCCAGAGGAGGAAGAGAGATCTCAAAAGATGAGGGGCGGAATTCTCTGCTCCCCACGCGGCCTGGGAGAATCGTGGGAGGGCCTACCGCCATTTTTCAGGCCCCTCCCGCGATTCTCTCCCCCCCCCCCCCCGCTCACCGAATCGCCGATGGGCCGAGTGGCCGGAAGTCTCCGACCGTTTCACGATGGCGGCAACCACGCCTGGTCGCTGCCATCGTGAAATGGGCGCCAGAAGCCCGTTTGGGGAATGAGCACCACGGCCGTGCTCGGGAGGGGACAGGCCCACGACCGGTGCCCACCAATCGTCGGGCCAGCGTCCAAAACGGACGCACTATTTTCCCTCCGCCACCCCGCAAGATCGAGCTGCCACGTCTTGCGGGGCGGCTGAGGGAAAAGACGGCACTGCACGTCTGCGTCATGACGTCATCTGCGCATGCGCGGGTTGGAGCCGTCCAACCTGCGCATGCGCGGCTGATGTCATACAGGCGCCAGCCGCGCCGCGTCAAGGCCGCGCCTCCGAGATCCCCGGGGCCCCACTCCCAGCCCCGCTTGGGGGGGGGGGGGGGGAGGGAGAATGGGGTAGCGGGACCGGGCGCCGAGGCCGCTGTGAGAGACGGCCTCTTTCACGGCGACCTTCCCGATTCTCCCGCGTTGCGGAGAATCGCGACCGAGATCTCTGGGATTAATTTTAGATGAGTTCCATATTTTTTATAAATTATTTAATTTTAATGTTGTTGCTATATTGCAAATGTTAGTTTTATTGTTGTCAGCATTACTCAATTAACAGTCATTTGTTCCTTGGTCAATGATATTTGAGCCAATTAGATGCAAATGGTACCCACACTTCGTACTGGTGATAATTTGAAGTATGATGCGTTATAGTGTGATATTTCAAGTGTCAAATCTCCCACAGACTTTTAATTACAAAAATTAATTGAGAATGATTGCAGAATTGGTGGGAGCTTAATAAACCTGATTGAGATCTTTCATAGGGTGTACAAACTCCCATGACAGCCACTGTAAAAACACTTACTTTCATTGGTTAAGTGTGAATTCCTGGAAACTGAGTCACCTTTTTCTTTATAAATTTAGAGTACCCAATTAATGTTTTCCAATTAAGGGGCAATTTAGCGTGTTCAATTAACCTACCCTGCACATCTTTGAGTTGTGGGGGCAAAACCCACGCAACACGGGTGAATGTGCAAACTCCACATGGACTGTGACCCAGAGCCGGGATTGAACCTGGGACCTCGGCGTCGTGAGGCAGCAGTGCTATCCACTGCGACACCCTGTTGCCCGAAAATAAGTCACACAAAGCATTACCAGATTAATTAAAGTGGTCAGTTTTTAAAAAAATAATCATTTAATTTCTTCATAGAAACTTCCTTACCGCATTATTTACCTATAAACTATCAGCAGCTCCAAATAAAGTTTCATGCCCCAACAATATTTTCAAACTTTTCAACTCACACGTGACACTCGAACATTAACATTCTGTGAACAAATCTATTCAAATAGAAGTAGATTTATTGCTTTGATATTACATTTGTACACCTAAATTCAAAATGTAAAAAACAATTTAAGTAAGTTTTAAGCATATTACTTTCACTCATCTTTGACTCTATTCTCTCATTGCCTCCTTTTTTGGTTTTCAGTATTCATTTTACTTTGCATCGAGCTAAATCTAATCCTTAATATTTTTTAAAAAGTGATTACAAAGAAAACAACTTAGTAATTTTTGTTCGAGCTGCCTTCTTCACCTCTGTCTCTCTCTCTGTCTCTCTCTCACCTTTCATTTGGAAAGAGGTTGCAACTTCCACTGAGCTTTTGTAAACTAAACACTGGCTCTGTCTTAGTTGTGTCACAGAATCCTTGATGTGTAAAACATGTCAACCCCAGAGAGCTGCTGCTGGATGAATATACTGATCAGTAACTCCCAGGACTAGACTGTATTCGGCATGAGTTAGCTTGTCTCTGGTGCAGTAGGGATAATATGTCGTAACAAAAGACAAACAATAAATACTGGACAATCGCAGCACGTCTGACAGTTTTGGTGATTGGTGGAAAGAGAAGGGAGTTAACGTTTTGAGCCTGGGCGACTCTTTGTCAAAGCTTGGAGAGGGTTCAGAGAAGAATAGTGAGGATGATTAATGGATTTAGGTCTAAAAGTAATAAATGGCAGTGTCAACCAGATCATCGTTGGACTATGGGATAAAACGGTCATGTGGAGCGTCATGGGGGCAGACCCTCGCAGGATTACCTGGGACCTCAGGCAGGGTAGGTGTGTTAATGAGAGTTTGTATGTTTGGTTAATAAACCTCTCGTTTGGTGAAAGTCCCTTGTGCATTTGTTGATTTAAGGACCACACAGAACTACATGGTGTCAGGACTGACCATATGGCACAGGGACTTGGAAACATCAGCCTAATTGTCTTCAATGAGAACGTGCATTTACCTTCTTAATTCCTTGCTTTATGCTAACATTCTGCATTCCCTGTACAGGGCATATTCAATTCTCTTTGAACATAGAATCACTACAGTGCATCAAGTCTGCACTGACCCTCCAAAAAAGCACCCTACCTAAGACCACACCTGCCCTATCCCCGTAACCCAGTTACCCCATTAATCTTTCGGACATTAAGGGAAAATTTATCATGGCCAATCCACCTAACGTGCATATCTTTGGACTGAGGGAGGAAGCAGAGCACTCAGAGGAAACCCATGCAGATATGGAGAGAATGTGTAAACTCCACACAGTCACCCAAGGTCAGAATCAAACCCAGGGCCCTGGCGCTGTGAGGCATCAACCCCCACACGTTTCTCACCTTTTCAAAAATATTCAGCTTTTCTAATCCCTTGAACAAAATGAATAACTTCACACTTCCCTACATTATAATCCATCTGCCAACGTGTTACCGACTCATTTTTCCTGTCTGTATCTCTTTGTCCTCTCCACAGCTTACTTTTACACGTAGCTTTGTATCATCTGCCAACTTTGATACATTATTGTTTCCCTAATTCATTAATATAGATTGTAAATAGTTGAATCCCAGCACTGGCCCTTGTAGTATTCAACTGTTTGCTACCTGCCATCTTGAAAATGTCCCATTTATGTCCGCTTTCTGCTTTTTGTCTGTTAACCAATTAGCTATCCATGGTAATATTTTTCCCAGGATTCTCCAACCTCCCCCATGGCTGGGATTCGCCTGTTCTGCTGAAAGTGAATGGAGTTTTGGCTGGAATGCCATATTCTCTGTTTCCACCTGCAGTGGGGCGCAACTGACAAGATGGGAGATTCCGTAGATTATCCCCAATACTTTGTGACTTATCTTGTCTGTTAACCTTTTGTTGTCAATCTTATCAAATGCCTTTTGTAAATCCAGGTACACTACATCTAATGGTTCCCATTTATTTACTTTACTAGTTACATCCTCATAAAACTCCAATAAATTTGTTAACCAGAATTTCCCTTCAGGAAACCATATTGACTTTTGCGAATCATGCTGTTCTTTTCTAAGTACATTGTTAGCACTTCTTTAGAAATAGATTCAAGCATTTTGCCAACAACTGATGTTGGGCTAACTGATCTGTAGTTCCTTGTTTTTTCTCTCTCTCCTTGCTTGAAAAACGGAGTAACAGTTGCCAACTTCCAATTTGATTAGACTGTTCCCGAATCCAATGCATCATTCTTGAAATTCACAGCTAGCATATCCACTGTTTCTACAGCTACCTCCTTTAGAACTCTAGGGTATAGGCCATCAGGTCCCAGGGATTTATCGCATCTAAGTCCCTTAAGTTTCTCTAATTAATTTTCTCGAAATTCCTCACTTTCTTTGTCCCATAGTTCATCATCTATTGCTGCAATGAAACATGTGTCTTCTACTGTGATGAAAAATGCAAAATATTTGTTTATTCCCGATGATAATTTCCCCTGGGGGTGGGGGAATGGGGGGTGGGGGGGGGGGGGGGGGCGGGGGCGGTTGGTCTAGCGGCCTCATCGTGCCCGATTTAGTGTCGGGAAAAGGCCATTGAATGTTGTGAGAGGCCTCTCCGAAACACATGAGCGGGATTCTTTGTAAACTGGCGGGGCGGGAAACTCCGGCGCGAAGGAGTGGCGTGCACTACTCCGGCGTTGGGCCGCTCCAAGATGCGGAATCCTCCGCATCCTCAGGGGCGAGGCCGGCCCCGGAGTGGTTTGTGCCATGCCGGCCAACGCGGAAGGGGCTTGGTGCCACGCCAACCGGCACCGAAGGGCCTCCGCCGGCCGGCGCGAGTTGGCGCATGAGCGGGAGGGCCAGCATGTGCTGTCGTCATCCCAGCGCATGTGCGGGGGAGGTTCATCTCCGCAACGGCCATGGCGGACCGGTACACCAGCCCGCGTGGAGGAATAGAGTGCCCCCACGGCACAGGCCCGCCCGCGGATCGGTGGGCACCCCCCCAGGGCCAGATCTCCCGTGTCCTCCCTCCCGAGGATCCCGGAGGCTGCCCGCACAGCATCAGTGCATTGCAGTCACTGCATCCATAACGTGTACCTGAGCAAGACACCCTCAGTGTTCAATTGGAGGTAAGCATCCAGCAGAGGGCAGTAGAGCGGAGCTGCTGATTGGCTGTTGCGGGAAAAATTTGCATTGAATTCTTTGAGGAGGTAACTAAGTGTGTAGATGAAGGTCGAGCATTTGATGTCATATACATGGATTTTAGTAAGGCGTTTGATAAGGTTCCCCATGGTCGGCTCATGAAGAAAGTAAGGAGGTGTGGGATAAGGGAAATTTGGCCAATTGGATAAGTAACTGTCTATCACATAGAAGACAGAGGGTGGTGGTGGATAGAAAATGTTCAGACTGGAGACCAGTTACCAGCGGTGTACCACAGGGATCAGTGCTGGGTCCTCTGCTATTTGCGATTTTTATCAATGACTTGGAGGAGGGAGCTGAAGGGTGGGTCAGTAAATTTGCTGATGACACCAAGATTGGTGGAGTAGTGGATGATGTGGAGGGCTGTTGTAGGCTGCAAAGAGACATTGATAATATGCAGAGCTGGGCCGGAAAATGGCAGATGGAGTTTAACCCTGATAAGTGCGAGGTGATTCATTTTGGTAGAAAAAATTTGAATGCGGATTACAGGGTCAATGGCAGGGTTCTGAGGAATGTGGAGGAACATAGAGATCTTGGGGTTCATATCCACAGATCTCTGAAGGTTGCCACTCAAGTGGATAGAGCCGTGAAGAAGGCTTATAGTGTGTTCGCGTTTATTAACAGTTTAAGAGCCGCGGGGTTATGCTGCAACTATACATGACCCTGGTGAGACCACATTTGGAGTATTGTGTGCGCTTCTGGTCACCTCATTATAGGAAGAATGTCGAAGCATGGGAAAGGGTGCAAAGGAGATTTACCAGGATGCTGCCTGGTTTCCAGGATAGGTCTTATGAAGAAAGGTTGAGGGAGCTAGGGCTTTTCTCTTTGGAGTGGAGGAGGATGAGAGGTGACTTAATAGAGGTTTATAAGATGATGAGGGGGATAGATAGAGTGGACGTTCAGAGACTATTTCCTCGGTGGATGTAGCTGTTACAAGGGGGCATAACTATAAAATTCAGGGTGGGAGATATAGGAGGGATGTCCGAGGTAGGTTCTTTACTCAGAGAGTGGTGAGGGTGTGAAATGGACTGCCTGCTGCGATAGTGGAGTCGGACGCTTTAGGAACTTTCAAGCGGTTATTGGATAGGCACATGGAGCACACCAGAATGACAGGGAGTGGGATAGCTTGATCTTGGTTTCGGACAATGCTCAGCAAAACATTGAGGGCCAAAGGGCCTGTTCTGTGCTGTAATGTTCTATGTTCTATGTTCTAATACTTGATTCAAGATGGCTTCATCCCTAGTCGGTTCCACAATATATTGCTCCAAGAAACTGCCATGAAAACATTCCACAAACTCATCTTCGAGATTACTTTTTCCAATTTTATTACCCCAGGCTGTTTGAGGATCAAGGCGTCCACAATTATTGCATTTCCTTTGTTACAAGCTCGACTGGTATCTTGTTTAAAGCTCTATCAAATGGTACGACTGTTGAGGGTCCTATAAACTATTCCCACCAGTGTTTTCTGACCCTTGCTATTTCTAACTTTTACGCATATTGATTCTAATTTATGGTCTTCTGAGTCTAGATCCCTTCTCACTAATGTCCTTATGTCATCCTTTACTATCAGGGCTACCTTTCTTCCTTCACCATTTCACCTGTCTTTCCAAAATAATACATCCCCTGAAATATTCATTTCATAACCTTGACCACCTTGTAACCATGGGGGAGATTTTCCAGCCATTTGCGGCAGTGGGATCCTCCGGACCTGCCGACGGTGAATCCCTGCCGCCGATTTCCCGATGGCGTAGGGTGTGGGGGGGATTCAATGGAACCCATTGACAGCAGCAGGGCCAGAAGATACCACTGCGGCAATGATTGGCAAGCTCCCGCTGCCGTGAAACATTGGGGACACGGAAAATGCCCATGCTTCTGTAGCAACGATTAGATCCAAATTTTATTGCAGATGCTTCATGCAATAGAATTAAGAACTTTTAATTTAATTTTTTTTAACTTTTCCCTGCAATGACCTTATTCTTTGATGTACAATTTTTGTTAACCTCTGTCACTTCCTGTCCCACTCTGCTTGTCTTTACCCACATTGCTATACTGCTCTAATGCCTTGACCTTTTTCATTGGATTTCTAAATCTCCCTTCACCCCAACACTCCCATCCCTCTGTCAGTTTAATGCACCATATCGCATCAAGGCATTGAGATGTATGAAAGGTCAATGACCACAGTTCACTGATCCCAGGCATTTTGCTTGGGATAGTTCACAAGCTCTGCTGTAATTACTGAAGTCTGGAATTCCTGTCAAAACATGCCTGCCAACTTAAAAAACTTGCAAAAACCAGCCAACAGTTTCAAAAAGCTGACGGACAGCGAAAAAAATAAAAGCCTCAAATTAGCCCAGAATGTAGGCTGCATATCACGAGGAGATGAGTTTTGAATTCACAACTGGCATTATTTTTATTGGCCTTGGTAACCCATTTATAAGTTACTGCTAGAAATAGAATAACATCAATCAGAAAATCCAAGGAGTTAGACGGAAGCTGGTGTGGGACACAGCTTGTCATAACTTAATCTGCCGATTTACCTAACATTGAATCATACTCATGACAGAGGAAAAAAGCTAACGTATGTAAGATATATTGAGAAATAATTGAAGAAAAATCCAAGTGCTGAAGATGTAAGATTAATTTCTTCGGCATACCTCTCCTCACGCCTGCTAAATAAATTAGTATCGGGCCACTTTTCAAAGTGTAATATGCAGCAGTTACCAAACTAATTTTGACCATTGTGGCCATTAATGTGACTCAATGGAATTTTGAACATGGATGCTCCCCTGGCAGGCTTGGCCACAGGAATATATGAAATTGGAGCAAAATAGGCCATTTGCCCCTCAAGCCCGCTCCGCCATTCAATAAGATCATGGCTGATCTGTTTGTGTTTCAAGTTCTACATTCCCACCTACCCCCAAAAACCTTTGATTCTTATTAGGCAAGGGAATCAATCTACCTCAGCCTTAATAATATTCAATGACCCCGCCCCCATTGCCTTCTGAAGCAGAGTTCCTAAGTCACACAACCCTCAGAGAAACAAATTCCCTGATCTCCGTCCTATAGGTAATGCACTCCAAATTTATTCACATTAACATTTCATATGTACACACACAAATTAAGTACACTATGTTTAATTCCTGCATGTGCACTAAACCGCATACACAGGTAACAGTAGTAATATGGGCCTCATTGTGCATCAACTTCCGTGGCCCAGCAAAGCCACCTGGACTAGGTGGTCTGCCTTCAACATTTAGAAGTCTGGTCGGTCCTTCTTCAGTTTACTGTGGTCCATGTTCACAGCAAAGAACTTGTACAGCTGGGTGGGTGGTATCTTATTCCAAAGTTCAGAGTTGTTTTGTGATTCCAGCTTACATCCAGGGCTACAGTGAACAAGCCTCAGGAGATATGCGTGCTCCAAAACCTCCAGCTCAAATGAAGACAAACAATGGAATTATGCTCAGGTGGCTCTTGGCTTGTTGGATCATCAACCCCAACATGATAGCAATCCCCTCCCTCTGCTAGCTCCTATCAGACGCAACCCTAATTTTAAAACCGTACTCTCTTGTTCTGGCGGAAGCAGGAAAAGGAGTACAGTTGTGGGCAATGGAATTGGAGAACATCAGCCAGTAGGTTATTGGACCTACAGCTAGGAATAGGAAATAAAGGTAGGCTGCTAACCCTTCACACATTATTTTGCTTAATGATTGCTTTCCTGCATTGGGGCTGGGTATAAGAACCATAGCCAGCATTTTTGGATCTCCTGGATAGGCACACCCAGGAATTTGACAAGGTAGAGTTAGGAAAGGCTTGCATTGGGTCTGTGTCTACTGTAGATGGTGGGTCTACTACGATTCTCAGTTGAAGCTCTATATTCGCGAGGGAACCATTGAAAGTGTGGAGACCTGTTTCAATGTGTTTCCACCCCTCTCTTCTACGTCTTTCCAGGTACAAAATGGGGAATATTGACCCCACTATTCAATGCATTTTCTAGAATTGTGGAGGCTTTTAAGCCAAAATTTGTTTATCACAGACGTTTTAAATATAAAGATAAAATTATTTGTAATGATATAAGTACAGCTGTGCTGGATCCTGTTCCCTTCATTTGACCCCAGATAGAACATAGAACGATACAGCGCAGTACAGGCCCTTCGGCCCTCGATGTTGCACCGACATGGAAAAAAAACTAAAGGCCATCTAACCTACACTATGCCCTTATCATCCATATGCTTATCCAATAAACTTTTAAATGCCCTCAATGTTGGCGAGTTCACTACTGTTGCAGGTAGGGCATTCCACGGCCTCACCACTCTTTGCGTAAAAAACCCACCTCTGACCTCTGTCCTATATCTACTACCCCTCAATTTAAGGCTATGTCCCCTCGTGCTAGCCACCTCCATCCGTGGGAGAAGGCTCTCACTGTCCACCCTATCTAACCCTCTGATCATTTTGTATGCCTCTATTAAGTCACCTCTTAACCTTCTTCTCTCTAACGAAAACAACCTCAAGTCCATCAGCCTTTCCTCATAAGATTTTCCCTCCATACCAGGCAACATCCTGGTAAATCTCCTCTGCACCCGTTCCAAGGCTTCCACGTCCTTCCTATAATGAGGCGACCAGAACTGTACGCAATACTCCAAATGCGGCCGTACTAGAGTTTTGTACAACTGCAACATGACCTCATGGCTCCGGAACTCAATCCCTCTACCAATAAAGGCCAACACACCATAGGCCTTCTTCACAACCCTATCAACCTGGGTGGCAACTTTCAGGGATCTATGTACATGGACACCGAGATCCCTCTGCTCATCCACACTACCAAGAATTTTACCATTAGCCAAATATTCCGCATTCCTGTTATTCTTTCCAAAGTGAATCACCTCACACTTCTCCACATTAAACTCCATTTGCCACCTCTCAGCCCAGCTCTGCAGCTTATCTATGTCACTCTGTAACCTGCAACATCCTTCCGCACTGTCTACAACTCCACCGACTTTAGTGTCGTCTGCAAATTTACTCACCCATCCTTCTGCGCCCTCCTCTAGGTCATTTATAAAAATGACAAACAGCAACGGCCCCAGAACAGATCCTTGTGGTACGCCACTCGTAACTGAACTCCATTCTGAACATTTCCCATCAACTACCACTCTCTGTCTTCTTTCAACTAGCCAATTTCTGATCCACATCTCTAAATCACCCTCAATCCCCAGCCTCCGTAATTTCTGCAATAGCCGACCGTGGGGAACCTTATCAAATGCTTTACTGAAATCCATATACACCACATCAACTGCTCTACCCTCGTCTACCTGTTCAGTCACCTTCTCAAAGAACTCGATAAGGTTTGTGAGGCATGACCTACCCTTCACAAAACCATGCTGACTATCCCTAATCATATTATTCCTATCTAGATGATTATAAATCGTATCTTTTATAATCCTCTCCAAGACCTTACCCACCACAGACGTTAGGCTCACCGGCCTATAGTTACCGGGGTTATCTCTACTCCCCTTCTTGAACAAAGGGACCACATTTGCTATTCTCCAGTCCTCTGGCACTATTCCTGTAGCCAATGATGACCTAAAAATCAAAGCCAAAGGCTCAGCAATCTCTTCCCTGGCTTCCCAGAGAATCCTAGGATAAATCCCATCCGGCCCCGGGGACTTATCTATTTTCACCTTGTCCAGAATTGCCAACACTTCTTCCCTACGCACCTCAATGCCATCTATTCTAATAGCCTGGGTCTCAGCATTCTCCTCCACAATATTATCTTTTTCTTCAGTGAATACTGACGAAAAGTATTCATTTAGTATCTCGCTTATCTCCTCAGCCTCCACACACAACTTCCCACCACTGTCCTTGACTGGCCCTACTCTTACCCTAGTCATTCTTTTATTCCTGACATATCTATAGATATATCATACTAACTTGTGAACTCTAAGTACACAGACATACAATAATCATTGCACTGAAGTGAATAGAAAGAAGGGCTAACTATTGAAACTATTGAAACTAGATCCAACTGAAGTACAAAGTCTGAGAACACAGTCCCTACAATCAGAATATACTGATTTAATTATGTAAAGTGAAGAATTTGCAAATTTATGTAACACCAGGACAGATACCTTGAACTCCGTATTGTGATGAAAAGTCAAGTCAAACTGTTGTGTTGTAATCTCTTCGTTTTGATATTGATCATTTGTGCATTTCAAATGTTTTTCATGTTTTCAAAATCACATGTGGATAGCCATTGTTGTTGGCAGTAATTAATCCAGATATACCATTTGTCTGTCCACTTCCATAATAAAGGCATTAACTTATCCTCAGTAAAAGACTTAACAGGAACATCATAAGAAGGTCCCAGCTTTCATAATGCTGTTATCACTAAGAGTCATTTCTATCTCATGCTCATTTGGTACTGTTTGAAATGATAATATTTTGCCACTGAAATCAAAATCAATACACACTGCAACCAGTGCTCTGAGAAAATAGAAAGTTAGCTTAGTTGTTAATAACAACCGATGTACATCTGTGCAGTAATTCTCACAACTCATCAGCTCATGGAAAAAAACATTCAGATTTGTTCACAACCAAGAGTGGGAGAAAGTAAAGTCAGCTTTAGTTTTCACAGGATTTAGTTCCATTAGACTGCTACAATTATAATATTATCTATTATACTTGTCCCCATGCAAACATGTCCATCCGTGGTCTGCTGCAATGTTCCAATGAGGCCGAACGTAAACTGGAGGAGCAGCACCTCGGGCGGGATTCTCTCAGCCCACGCCGGGTCGGAGAATCGGTGGGCCGGTCGCGAATCGCATGATGCCGCCCCGACGCCAGTCTGCCGATTCTCCGGTGAGAGGAGAATCGGCGCGGCGCCGGTCAGGGGCCGCTCTCCACAGCCTTCCCCAGCGATTCTCCGCCCGGGATGGGCCGAGTGCCGCAAAAGAAATCCGAGTCCCGCCGGCACCGTCCACGTTTGATCTTACCCGGCATGCATCCTTTCGGGGACGGCCTGGTTGGCGGGGGGCGGGGAGGGGGGGGGGGGGGTCCAACTCCAGGGGGGGGGCTCCGCTGTGGCCTGGCCCATGATCGGAGCCTACCGATCAGCGGCCCGGCCTCTCGGACTGAAGGCCTCTTTTGCTCCGCGCTGGCCCCTGTAACCCTACGCCATGTTGCGTCGGGGTCAGCGCGGAGAAGGAAGCCAGTCACAGTGCGCATGCGCGCATTCGCAACGGTCACACCGCACATGCGCAGACCCGTGACGCCCATTTGATGCCGGTATCGGCAGCTGGAATGACGTGGGTCGCTTCAGTGCCGTGCTGGCCACCTGTAGGGTTTAGAATTGCTGCTCCTGGGGACCTGTTGATGCCGTCGTAAAATGCAACGGCGTTTACGACGACGTCAACACTTAGCCTCAGTAATCAGAGAATCCCGCCCGTGTGATTAGGCACGTTACAGCCCTCGGAACTCAACATTGACTTCAACGACATTTCTCTGTGACCTTTGTTGAATCCCATTTTTGATCACAAAACAGTTCTTGTTTCAGCTCAAACGTCCCATCCACCTCCCCCACTGGGCCATCTGTCACTTGTTCTTCAATTTTTCTTTCACCAAGCACTGACCTTTGTCCTCCTATTAACATAATCTGCTATCTGACCTTTATGCCACTATCAGCAACTTATAGCCAGCACGGTAGCAAAGTGGTTAGCACGGTCCCAGGTTTGATTCCTGCTTGGGTTACTGGCTGTGCAGAGTCTGCACGTGAAATGAAATGAAATGAAAATCGCTTATTGTCACGGGTAGGCTTCAATGAAGTTACTGTGAAAAGCCCCTAGTCGCCACATTCCAGCGCCTGTTCGGGGAGGCTGTTACGGGAATCGAACCGTGCTGCTGGCCTGCTTGGTCTGCTTTCAAAGCCAGCGATTTAGCTCTGTGCTAAACAGCCCCTTTTCTCCCCGTGTCTGTGTGAGTTACCTCCGGGTGCTCTGGTTTCCTCCCACATGCCCCGAAAGATGTGCTTGTTAGTTGAATTGGACATTCTGAATTCTCCCTCAGTGCATCCAAACAGGCGCCTGAGTGTGGCAACTCGAGGATTTTCACAGTAACCTCATTGCAGTGTTAATGTAAGCCTACTTGTGACACTAATAAAGATTATTATTATTATTCTATTGTCCTTCACACTGACAATGACACGTCCTTTTTCTCACGCCCTACACATCTTTGTTACAATATTTCCTAGCTCCCATCTATCACGGACCCTCTCTGTTCCACCCCACCTTACACAGTATATAATCCATCGCATTTCTCCCTCTCTTTAACCCTGGGAAAGAGTCAGACAGTCTCTCTGGTGCCAGACCTGCTTAGCTTTTCCAGCCTTTTCTGTTTTAATTTCAGAATGTCGTTCGTAACTGGCAACCTCCAATTCAAGTATGTGCTAATTTTTCTTTGGAAACACTGATGGTTAAATTCTAATATTGTTTCAGCTCACGGCACTGATGGTTAACATATCTGGAAGGTAGATTGGTTCATTTCCCAATGGATTTTAAACTATACTGAAGCCAATTTTTCATCTGTATCATTCAACTGAGCAATTTCAGTGGGTCAGATCTGTATTTTAGTTGGAAAGACAAAAGCATGTCAAAAATATTGAAATATTTTAGGTTTACCAATGAAGAATGGTCATTTGAGTAAGGCACCAGGGAATTTCTGTTGTCTGGGGAACTCAAGAGAGAAAGAATACGGGAGGACGTTGCAGAGGTAGAGATTTGCTGTAACCGGGCAAAACACCAAAGCTGATGTTAGATGAGCATTTTAGCTGACAGATTCAGTGAGATGGATAAAATGGCTCAAAAAATTGCAAACTTCACATAGGATGCAAGAAGTTATTTTGTTGACCCAAATACAACTAAGTGTAGGAAAGTATAAATAGAAAATGCTGGAAATACTCAGAAGTCAGGGAGCATCTAATGAAAGAGCAACAGCATTAATGTGCCAGGACAATGACTTTTCATGAGAATGATCTGATGAAAGGTCATCCACCAGAAATAGTGAGCTGAATTTCTCCATTGTTCCTGAAGTACTGCCGCCGGGGCTGAAAGTGGGAGGTGACCCCTTTTTAGACGACAGTAGCACCTAAAAAGTCTTATTCCTGGGGGTGGCCAATTAAGAGCCGTCACGGCGGCTGCTTTGGACTGAAGCAGTGCTTTGAAATGAGGACTCATTTCAGCAGCTTCAATACTGCTATCACCCGCAATGAGAGGGTACCTTAATGATGGAAATGCCCTTGAAGAGGCGTTATTGGGGTTGCGGGATGCTTGGTCTAGGCAGGTCCCAGTGATTGTGGTAGGGAGTGATGGTGGTGAAGGAGATCATTGGGCAGATATGGTGGTGTTTTGTTTTAGTTTTTCTTGTGTGGGATGTGGGCATTGCTGGCTAGGGCAGAATTTATAGCCCATCCCTAATTGCCCTTGAGAAGGTGCCAGTGAGTTAGCTTCATGAGCCATTGCAGTCTCTGTGGTGTAGGAACACCCACAGTGCTCTTAGGAAAGAAGTTCTAGAATTTTGACCCAGTTGTAGTAAAGAAACATGGGTGGCTTGGAGGGGAACTTCCCAGGTGGTGGTGGTCACAGGCATCTGCTGCCCTTGTCTTTCCAGGAGGTAGAGAGCATGGGTTTGGGAGGTGCTGTTAAAGGATCCTTGGTAAGTTATTGCAGTTCATCTTGTATATGGTACACACTGTTGCTTCTGTGTTGGTGGTGAAGTTAGTGAATATTTAAGGGACGTCAATCAAATGGACAACCTTGTCCAGGATGATGTTGAGTTTATTGAGTGTTGTTGGAGTTACACTCATCCAGACATGTGTAGAGTATTCCATCACATTCCCCACTTGTGTCTTGTAGGTGAGGATGAGTGTCTTGGGTTACAGGAAGATATAGACGGGATGGTCAAATGGGCAGATACGTGGCAGATGGAATTTAACCCTGAAAAGTAAGAGGTTATAAACATTGGAAATTTGACAAGGAAGTATTCAATGAATGGCATGACACTGGGAAGTTCCAAGGAACAAAGGGATTTTGGCGTGTTTGCCCATAAACCTCCGAAAGCGGGGGGGGGGGGGGGGGGGGGGGGGCACGTTAATAGGGTGGTCAAAAAGACATATGGGACATTTGTCTTTATCAATCGAGGCATAGATTACAAAAGCAGGGAGGTCCTGTTGGAGCTGTATGGAATTTTGGTAAAGCCACAGCTGGGCTTTGCAATGTTGGTCACCACATTATTAAAAGGCAAAGTTGCCATAGTCCCAGATGACCAGAGGGCTGCTTTCCCCTTTGAGAGGGAGAGCTGACTGGTGGTGGTTTAACCTGAGGATCACCACACCTCATGTGAGGGGCAAGGTTGAGAAGGCGGCCCTTCATGAATAACCTCAGCAGGCCTCCCTCTGCATCACAAATCAGTTGTCTAGCCCACTGAGCTAAATCGGCGCCCAATTTACAACATTATAGGAAGGATGTGATTGCACTGGCGGGGGTGCAGAGGGGATTGATCAGGATGTTGCCTGGAATGGAACATTTGGGTTACGAAGAGAGGTTGGATAGGCTTGGGTTGCTTTTGTTGGAGTAGTGAAGACTTGGGGAGGACCTGATCCAGGTGTACAAGATTATGAGGGGTATGGACAGAGTGGATAGGGAACAACTGTTCCCCTTAGTTGAAGGGTCAATCACAAGGGGACACAATTTCAAGGTGAGGGGCAGGAGATTTAAGGGTTTAAGAGGTTTTTACCCAGGGATTGATGACAGTCTGGAATGCACTGCCTGAGTGGATGATAGAGATGGGTTACCTCACATCCTTTAAAAGGTTCCTGGCTGAGCACATGGCACGTTATAATATTTAAGGCGATGGGCCAATTGCTGGTAAATGGGATTAGGTAGGTTGGCCAGGTGTTTTTCATTATTGGTGGAAACTCGATGGACCAAAGGCCTCGTCTGCACTGTATTTGCTGTGATTCTGTGACAGGCTTTGGGGAGTTAGGAAGTGAGTTACATGCTGCAGAAATACGATTTCTGATCTGCTCTTATATCCACAATATTTATGTGGTTAGTCCAGTTCAGTTTCTGGTCAATGGTAACCCCCAGGATGCTGATAGTGAGGGATTTAACAATGGTAATGCCATGGGTAGGTGGGTAGATTCTCCCTTGTTGGAGATGGTCATACTTGGGCCTTGTGTGGCATGAATGCTATCAGCCAAAGCATGAATATTGCCCAGGTCATTCTGCATATGGATAAGGACTGCTTCAGTACCTGTGGAACTGAACATTGTGCAATTATCCACGTGTATCCCCACTTCTGACGTTATGATGGAAGGAAGGGCGGCACAGTAGCACAACGGTTAGCACTGTTGCTTCACAGCGCCAGGGTCCCAGGTTCGATCATGGCTTGGGCCACTGTCTATGTGGAGTCTGCACGTTGTCCCTGTGTCTATGTGGGTTTGCTCCGGGTGCTCCGATTTACTCCCACAAGTCCCAAAAGATGTGCTGTTAGGTGAATTGGACATTCTGAATTCCCTTCTGTGTACCCGAACAGACACCGGAATGTGGCAACTGGGGGATTTTCACAATAACTTCATTGCAGTGTTAATGTAAGCCTACTTGTGACAATAAAGATTATAATTATTGATGAACCAACTGAGGGTGGTTGGGCCTAGGGCACTATCCTGAGGAGCTCCAGCAGAGGTATCCTGGGACTGAGGTGATTGACCTTCAGTGTCAGGGACCTAGGTTCAATTCCAGCCTTGGGTGACTGTATGTGTGAAGTTTGCATGTTCTCAACTTGTCTGTGTGGGTTACCCTGAGTGCTCTGGTTTACTCCCACAGTCCAAAGATGAGCAGGTTGTGAGTGGTTCTGCGGATAGAACATGGGAAGTGGGCGTAGGTAGGGTGCCTATTCAGAGGGTTGGTGCACGTTCGATAAGCCAAATGGCCTCTTTCTGTACTGCAGATATTCTGTGGATTCTATGAACATTTTCCTTTGTGCCATGTATGACGCCTCCTGGTTCCCATTGACAGTTTTGTTTGAACTCATTGATGCCACACTTGGTTAATTGCTGCCTTGATGTCAAGGACAATCATTCTCACCTCGCCTCACCTCTGGCATTCAGCTCTTTGGTTCATGTTAATAATAATAATTGTTATAGGTGTCACAAGTAGACTTACACAGCAATGAAGTCACTGTGAAAATCCCCTAGTCGCCACACTCCAGCGCCTGTTCGGGTACACATAGGGAGAATTCAGAAGGTCCAAATCACCTAACAAGCACGTCTTTCGGAACTTGTTGGAGGAAACCAGAGCACCCGGAGGAAAGTCACGCAGTCACGGGGAGAATGTGCAGACTCCAGACAGACAGTTACCAAAGTCGGGAATTGAACCCGGGTCCTTGGTGCTGTGAAGTAACAGTGCTAACTACTGTGCTACTGTGCCATCCTAAATTTACATGAGCCAGGTAGGAGTTGAGCCTACAATCTTCTGATCCGTTGTCAGATGCATCATCCATTGCGCTGCTGTGGTAAGGCTGCAATGATATCAGGAGCTGAGTGGCCCTGGTGGAACCCAAACACAGTATCAGTGAGGAGGTTATTTATTGCTGTGTAAGTGCCACTTGATAGCACTTTCGATGACCCCTCTCATCACTTTGCTGATGATCGAGAGTAGACTGATGATGCAGTTATTGGCTGGGTTTGATTTGTTCTGATTTTTGTTGCAGAATATACCATTTTTCCACATTGCTTAATCAACGTCAGTGTTGTAGCTGTACTGAAACAACTTGGTTTGGGATGCGCCTAGTTCTGGAGCACACATCTTTCGTCCTTTTGCTGGAATGTTGTCAGTGCCTGCAGCCATTTCTTGGTATCATTGGACTGAAGAGAATTGACTAAGGACCAGCATCTGTGATGCTGGCGACCACTGGAGGAGGCCGTGTTGGATCATCCACTTGGCACTCCTGGCAATGGTTGCAAATGCCTGAACCTTGTCTTTTGCACTAATGTGCTGAGCTGCCCCATCATTGAGTCTAGGAATATGTGTGGAGCCTCCTACTTCAGTGAGTTGTTTAATTGGCCACCACCATTCACGACTAGATGTGGCAGGGCTGCTTAGATGGGAGTGGTTAGTAGTGGGATCACTTTGCTCTGTCTATCGCATGCTGATTCCACTGTTTGGCATGTAAGTAGCCCTGTGCTGTAGCTTCACCAGGTTGAAGCCTTATTTTGAGTTATGCCTGGTACTACTCCCAGTATACCCTCCTGCACTCTTCATTGAACCGGCTTGATAGTAATGGTAGATTGGTGAATATGTGGGGATGAAGTTACAGATTGTGTTAAATTCAATTCTGCTGGTCAAAGCCCACAGCGTCCTGCCTCATGGATGCCCAATTTTTGAGTTGCTAGATTTGTTCGACATGGACAGTTCCATCATGGAGATAATGAGGTCAGATCGGTTTTCAATCTTTATTCCCTCTCAAACCTCCACAGGCCCAATCTAGCAGCTATGTCCTACAGGCCCCAGCCAGCTTGGTCAATAGTTGTGCCACTCTCAGTGCTTTTACCAATTGGTGTTCAGTGCGAAGGAGCACTGACTCATCATTGAATTGGCAAGCGGTACGTGGAAATCGGCAGGAGGTTTCCTTGCTCATGTTTGACCTGATGTCCAGAGTCAATGTTGAGGACTCTCAGAGCAGCTCCCTTTTGACTGTATACCACTGGGCCATGCCACCTCCAGTGGGTACTGCTGGCGGGGCAGGATATACCCAGACATCTGAAGCATCTGTAAAGTATGATTTGGTGAGTATGACTGTCAGGCTGTTGCTTGACTAATCTGTGGGCCAACTCTCCCAAGTTTGGCACAAGCTCCCAGATGTTTGTAAGAAGTAATTTACAGGGTCAGCAGGGCTACGAGGTATGCCATTGTTGTCTCTGGTGCTGAGGTCAGTGTTGGGTGGTCTGTCCAGTTTCATTCCTTTTTATCTTTGCAGCCATTCAATCCAACTTTTCGGTTTGCTAGGTCATTTCAGAGGGCATTTTAGAGTCAACCACATTGCTTGTGGCTCTGGAGTCAGATGTAGCCCAGACCAGGGAAGGATGATAGATTTCCTTCCCGAAAGGGCATTAGTGAATCAAGGGCTTATAATGCAGGACAAGCCCAGCAGCGCGGGTTCATTCCTGCACCGGCCACCCCGAATAGGTGCCGGAACGTGGCGAATAGGGGCTTTTCACAGTAATGTCATTGAAGCCCACTTGTGACACTAAGCAATTATTATTATTATTAGGTGGGGTTTTATGACAATCGACAATGGTTTCAGCTTTTACCAGATTTAGTAGTTTAATTTAAGTCCACTGAGGACCATGGTGGGATTTGAACCCCTGACCCCAGACCACTAGCCTGGACCCCTGGATTACTTGGCCAGTGACATTACCACTATGTCACCTCACGTCTGCATGGGTGGACATTTTCTTTGGAAAACCTCCTCTAGGCCACGGAGTGTTCAATGAGGAACCCCCCCTCAACCCTCCCCATCCCAGAACCCATTGGGAATCTCCCCAGAGGGTGGCCCTGTCTGACTTGAGCAAAATGCCTGCAGAGATGGGAATCGTCCCTGAATTGGACATTTAGTGGTTTAATTCTGTTCCAGAAGGGCTGTCTGCTATTGTTTTCATGGCTGACAAGATGACATGATGTCAGGTAGGCATCAGACATGCACCCATGCCATTTTGCCACCCTTCACACATCCTAGCCTGTTGCTAATGGCCTGCTAAAATTCCAGCAATTTGTTTCTCGCTCCATAGATTCTGCTGTACCCACTGAATATTTCTATAATGTCTGTTATTACATCTGGCTTTAAGTATTATCATGTGAAAGTACCTTTAAGAAATGGGTGTTTATAAATGGGTATGTATATAAATATCTGTAGTGAGAGTACCTTTAAGAGATGGGAGTTTGCTACTGCCGTGATGTCAGAAAGTGGGTGGAGCTGGGCTGTCTGTCAGCTTTTTACTTTCGTTTTTGAGCAGGCTGCAGGGTGTGTTTTAGTTTCGTTTTCAGTGTTGGAGCTGAAGCCAGACCAAGTAGGTGTACTGCTGTTATCTCTGCCATCAAAAGACTATCTCTTGATCATTTGGTGAATTCAGAATTACAAATGTTTTCAGTAGTGACTTTAACCTGAGGTGCTTCTCATAGAGGTTTTGTTTTTAAGTTGTATGGATGTTAAAAAGGAAAGCTTAAAGGTTTACTTAGTGTTGTAGTCTTTGGGGGTTGTATTTGAATCAATGGTTGCTAAGATGTTCACTAGGTTTCAAGAAGGTTAACTTGTTTTGCTTTAAAAAACACCTTTCCATTTCTGCTGTACCACACCTGTAGAGTGGGCCGTGTACTCCCCATACCACAATCTATTAAAAATTGTGGGTCAGGTGAACTCCATGATACACTTTGGGGTTCCCTAAACCCTGGCCCATAACAGTATCCACAGTATTGTGTTTTTGTAAAAGTGCAGGAAAGTATCGGTTAATTGCAAACTTATATCACCGTCAATGAAGGTGCCCTTTTCAATGTTGCTGTAACTGGTTAGCTTACTTTCCAGAGCCTAGTTTTAAAGCCTTCAAATCTAAAAGGCCATTTGGCTTCATGGAAGATCCTGCCATACCGATGCTATTAAGTGTTTAGCAGTCACAACAGGATGTCAAGAAGTTTTCAAAGCTTTTGCTGGAGAAATCAATTGTAATTACGTTTTAAAGACTTGAGCATTTCCAGGCCCACACACATATTGATGAAAATGTAAGATGAATGCTGGAAAAAAAACAGTAAGCAGTCTTACAAACACCAGGTTAAAGTCCAACACTTTTATTTTGAATCACTAGCTTTCGGAGCACTGCTCCTTCCTCAGGTGAATGAAGAGGTGGGTTCCAGAAACATATATATAGACAAAGTCAAAGATGCAATATGATACTTTGCATGCGAGCCTTTGCAGGTAATTAAATCTACACTTAAGGATTGGTCATCTTGCAGCTATTGGAGACTGGTGTTTCAATTCTGTCAAATATATGCAGCTAGAGAATGATGGGGTATTGAAATATACTAATTTTCTCCATTAGCGGTTACTGATCATAACTAAAATGAATGGCCAAAGTGTTTAATTTGATGAGTCGTGTCCATAGGGCGGCACGATAGTACAGTGGTTAGCACAGTTGCTTCACAGTGCCAGGGTCCCAGGTTTGATTCCTGGCTCGTTTCACTGTTTGTGCGGTGTCTGCAGGTTTGCCCTCTGTCTGCGTGGGTTTCCTCTGGGTGCTCCGGTTTCCTCTCTCAAGTCCCAAAAGTCATACTTGTTAGGTGAATTGGATATTCTGAATTCTCCCTCAGTGTACCTGAACAGGCACTGGAGTGTGGCGACTAGGGGATTTTCACAGTAACTTCTTTGTAGTGTTAATGTAAGCCTACTTGTGACACTAATAAAGAAGGGGGTTTTATGCATGAATACTGTTTCAGAGGTGCGCCTTTTAATTAGAACTCTTCAATAGGTATCCAAAGTGGGAAACTGACGTTAGGCTTAATGCATTCGCAAAATAAGAGTCTAATGCCTGTTCTCAGGCCTGTTTGTGAAATTGGAGTGAAAATGACTGCAGTATTTTTCAGGCAATGATGTGATTAACATTTTCAAATCTCAGTAGCCAAATCAATGTTCCTGAAGGGGACCACTGGAAGCTGCCGTACGAAAGGTGTGTTTTACATTTTCCATGAATTGTTGAGTGTTTCTCTGAGTTCTGCTTTACATCCTCAAGCTCCCATGGATCACTACTTGTTCCCCACCCAATTAATACATCCATCTCCTGCTTTTCATAATTTTATGGGCCTGGTTTTTGCCCCCCACTCCCCCTATAATTAGCCAGTGAATGGTGGCCACAGATCACCAATACTATCTGAATGAGACCAGTGAAACATTTTGCCACACAGAGGACACTACAATTCTACCACATTCCAAATTCCAGATCGACGTGTTGGGCTTTTAATTCAATAAAACCAAATAATTAGATCTGAAACGACAGTATGATAACTTTGGAAATTAAAATTGCTTGAGGTATCAAACAAAACAATTCTCTTTCCATTTTTGTCACCTATTTCTTAAGGTAATGCTCATTGTCAGGGTACGTGCCTTATACAGATATCCAGTACTTTGTCAAAATACCTAAATTTCATGTCCAAGGTTACATAGTGACAAGCAATTGAATTGCATAGGGCATTAAGCCAAGTCTAATTCTATTGTCACTCCATAAATACTGTCAGCATGAATGGTTGATTAATGATTAGAAGTGGGAATCCTGGTTCATGTTTTTTCTACCAAACTAGGGGCAGTGAATCCAATTATAATTCCCTCTCTCCGCTCCGAGGGAGGGGTGAAAGTCAGCAAAACCAGAGACTGAACCAGGAAGTTTGTTAGTTGGCATAGCTCCATAGCTGGCACAGCTGCCCACAAAGTATTTTTTAAAAATGGATCATTTCTGCTTTCTGGACTGACAGGATAGAATCTAAGAGGCTAATTGTGTTATACGGTCAGGATCATATGTGCAACTTTGGTGAATTTAGGTCAGATTAACCCAAAAATCTTAGCATTGAAATAGTACTAAAGTAGACAGCAGTGACCAAGTTTCTATTAAAAGAATAGCAAGCTTTGATTCATTAAAAGTCATGACTCGATATAGGCTCTGACCCCAATTTGCAATTTTTATGCTGTGTTTTGTGCATGTATCTGTGTATGCCTGTGAGGATTCTCAACTCTACTTCATACAGAATCTGATGCTTAATGGATTCCAGCAAATGCCAGTTACGGTCAAACATTGAAGAGAATTCACAGAATTGAAGGCCCATGTCCCAGTCCCCAGAAAAGATAGAGAGAGGGTGTATCTCCTGAACGAGGAATGATATTTTGAGCATAAACAGCTTTTGAGCCGAGTGAAGCAGAGTGCCAAATTCTGGTTGGGTACGCATCTTGTTGGGGAGGGTTGTGTGCAGGGCTGGTGGTCTTGAGGGGGAATTTCTTCCAGCCTCCAGTAAATCAAGTCTTTGAGAGTTCTCGGACTACCACAATAATTCCTCCAAATATACCCTCGTCAGAGCAATGTCATTCTCACCAGATGAAAGATGGCATGTGTTCTGTTCAGAGTCTAATGAAGCCTCCAAAAGATAGAAAAGTACCAAAATATAAAAAGGGTCAATTAGCTTCCCAATCAAGGCACCAAGCTTTTGTAACAGATGAAAAGAAACTTCTTGCACTTTTACTTGAACCTTCTTAATGTCATGGACATTAGTCCCCTTAGCAGAGTGCCTCAGTATCTGTCTGGCTTAGGCTATTAAAATTGGGAAGGAATTGCAGTACCCTTATAAGCATAGTCCCTTTGCCATTAGTGTAACAAGAAGCCTTTCCCTGGATTTGAGACAATACTCTTTCCTGGAACATCTGACTGGCCTGCTCCACCAACATGGACCAAAAGTGGGACCCTGGAGGTTTACGATCGTAATGCGCTACTTCAGAGAAACAGGCTAGATGCCCAGTCTTTTTATCCTAGTCTCAAGCTTCAGCTCTCTTCCCACACGCTCAAATATTCCACTTTGCAAACAACAAAGTAACTCTTTTCAAAAAGGATTTCTGGACTCTCAAAGGTTTGTGGCCACAAATACATCATTCTAATCGTACCATCTAAGGAAACAAGTTATGTCAGTTGGCTAGGCGGCTCGCGTGTGGATGAGTTTGGTGCCAACTGCACTGGGGTCAATCCCTGTTCCAGCTGAGGTGGATTCAGACCTGCCTCCTCTCACTACTCATTGTAAAAATCTTGGCACTTTGATGTGGTTGGGCAAATAATTGCCTAGGTCCTTTCTGCAGCGAACTCAAGGAAAAAAAAGAAGACACCATCTGTCAAAAGATGTTGGTCCAAATGTTGATGGAGGGGAATTGGACTTTGTGTCACCAGAAACCTCAGAAATACGGTGAGCGAGGAAAACTTGCTAAATCATACAGCTCATTAGAATTTTTCTTCTCATTTTCTGCTCAGTAACCAGACAGACTGAACGGTTGGCTGGGCAAGAGGGAGGTTTTCCTGCTCCTCCTGTCACATATTCAATTCTGAAAAAAACACTTAATTGCTGGATTGATAGCTGCCTGGAGCTGCCAGGTTTCCTGAGCCAAATCCAAATGTCTGTTATAATCTTAACGCTAACAGCCCCATTAACCTATTAAAATTACTGATCAAGAGCAAGTTAGAACATAAGAACATAAGAAATAGGAGCAGGAGGCGACCATTAGACTTCTTAAGTCTGCTCTGCCATTGAAAAAGGCCATGGCTAATCTGATTGTGGCCTTAACCCCACTTACCCCTGGCCTAGTGGTTAGCACAACCGCCTCACGGCGCTGAGGTCCCAGGTTCGATCCCGGCTCTGGGTCACTGTCCGTGTGGAGTTTGCATATTCTCCCCGTGTCTGCGTGGGTTTCGCCCCCACAACCCAAAAATGTGCAGAATAGGTGGATTGGCCATGCTAAATTGCCCCTTAATTGGAAAAAATAATTGGGTAATCTAAATTAAAAAAAAAAAAACCCCACTTACCTGCCTACCCCTCCTTAACTCTTGATTTTCAATTAGATCAAATATCTGTCTAATTTTCCACTGTGTTGACCTGGTCATCATGTATGTGACTATGTGATGATGCCATCATGTGGAGTGTCATGGGGGTGTAGCTTGGCAGGACTACCCAGAATCTCGGGCAAAGTAGGTGCGTTAATGAGAGTTTGTATGTTTAGTTAATAAACATCTCATTTGTTAAAAGTCCCTTGTGCATTCATTGATTTAAGGGACCACACAGAACTACATGGTGTCAGGACTGGCAATATGGCACAGGGACTTTGAAACATTGGCCCACTTGTCCTCAGTAAGAACAAGGGGGACAATAGGGACAGATTCAAGCAGGAATGGAACATCATCTGTGGTGCAAGGCTGTCTGAAAAAAAATCATAAAGGTACAAGCCAGAACTTAGCAGCTCCTGCAACGGTCGCCACGTTTAGATTGTTTAAATTCGATTCGGAGGAACATAAAGACCATGTAATCATCCAACAGAAAATTGAAGAAATATGCTCCCTGCTTAAAAACATAATTTTAGATATTCCATTGTACTAATCTGAAATCGGCTGAATCAATCCAGTCTTATTGGACATGCTATAGGTCTTATACATTTGGAACATTTACTGATGTTAGAGATTGGTTGGTAGGAGGCAAAGAAATCAATGCACTCCAAAAACAGTGACTGAAACAGAAGGACCTGGCTGCTTTAAAAATGTGCATTTTAAATGAACAGTTTGAGAGATTGAACAGAGAATTCAGGTGGGAAACAGCATGGTTTAGGAGGGAAGTAGAAGTATGCGCAGTACAGGGGGCATCTGAATCAACTGCAGCAGCACACTTGATGAACAATCTGAAGCATTGCATAAAACATTTTGTGTAAAGCGGTACCATTTAGGCAGGAAACTCAATGTATTTTCCGTTCAGGGGAGCCCTGCACCAGCTGCAGTGACCAGCACCCTTCAATCAGATCAGTGTTTCACCTTTGGAAATAAGTATAATCACTCTGGCAAGTGGAATCGCTTTGCCAAATGCTGCAGATCCAAACAACAGCAGTCTCTCACCTATGGCAGCGGTACCCCTGCCAGTCGCTTTCCCAGACACTGGAACCAGAGAGTGACAGTATCATCTAAATAAAATGATCAAGGCACCATCAATGCAATCATCCATGCTATATTCCAGAAGTGTGGAATCGGCCAGTCAAAGGGAGTAATATTCATGGCACTACAGGTAATCTCAACCAATGCCAAGTTAAAATGGACACAGGAGTAAAGTGCAATGTTCTATCCAGAAACAAACTGTGAGAAATAGACCCGGAGACAACACTGGATCTCTACCAGCAGTCCAACCCTGTGGCTTACGGTGGGCAGATAATCACCGCCAAGGGGGTGGCCACACGTCGCTGTGTAAAGGTAAACATTGACTTCCACGTTGTGGTCCCAAATCTAAAGTCACTACGAGGACTCCGGGGCTGCATCTCAGTAGGAGTTATTCACTTGGCCCAGAAGTTCACACTGTGAACTACCAGCCCGGAGATGAGCAGCTACAGTGACATTTTTGACTGTCAGACAGTCGGCAAACTACCTGTTATATATCAAATGAGATTAGATGACTCGGTCACACCAACAATACCTGCGTCCAGGATACCGATTGCGATGAAGCAAAAGATCATCAATGAGCTGCATCGAATTACAGAAATGCGCGTGATTACCCCGTGGAAGAGGGTTTTGGCAATATAGCCGCGGTGAAAAGTACAGTACAGTCAGAATATGCATCGACCCTGCGCTACTGAGGGCGCATCAGCCATGAAGACAGTAGAACAGATAATCTCAGACATACCACAGCAAGGCTATTTTGTGCGTTAGAGCAAAACGTGGATTTTGGCAAATTTCACTAGATCTAGAATCCTCAGGATCAACCACATTCATGTCCCTGGCAGGCAGATACCGTTTTCTCCGAATTCCATGTGGTATCTCTATCGGCTGTGAGACTTTCAGCGCTGTATGGATCAGCTCTTTGCAGATCAACCAAGTGAAATCATAGTTGATGACATCCTGATCTGGATCGTACTGAAGCTTTTGTTCATCTATGGTCATCCGGCTACTGTGGGAGCAAATCATGTACCACTCAATCATCCTGAAGAAGCCTCTATACACAACAATCCATGATGTTAAACTACAATGCTACAACATCAGTGTGGTGTACGAGCATGGCGAGGAACTCTCCAAAGCCTGTGGTAGAGAGCCACCACAGACCAGGCTGATCTCAAGACAGGCATCAACATCATGGGGAGACTGGGACTTTCCTCGGTACTGGTATTGATGGATTTGTGCTCTGGATGTTTCGAACTGGACTATTTGCCAAGTAGAACTAGTAGTTTGGTTATTGTGAAACTTAAGAGACACTTTGCCATGCATGGCACACCCCAAAGGCTCATGACTGACAATGCCCACCAGTTTATCTGCTGAATTTTTGCTTCCACTTAGGATTTACATCATGTACCAAACAGCCCTTTATATCCAAGTCCAATGGACTCGCTGAGAGAGCTGTACGCTCTGCCAGACATCTGGAAAAGTGTCTGCGGGAAAAAACTGATTTCTCTGCTGCAATTCTAAGCCTGCGTAATCTTCCCTGGTAGGATCTGCCTTGTCAGCTCCATGGCTCTTCTCTAGATGAACCAGGACCATGATTCCCAACCACCAAGGCCTTGTAGCAGCTAGAATTTGCACCCAATGTGCATGAAGTACTAAACATTCCGGTGCTCAATGCCCTCTAGCACCGGGCCAAACAGTTTATACACAGACCACACAAGGCTGTGACCTGTTAGCAATGGTCAATGACAAGGACCTACAACCCAACATCCATGTGGTGGCCCCCAAAGGTTGCCAGTATGTACGCCGTTGTCACCTGTTTCCGGTAGCCGGGTCACCATCGATACTTTGACAAAGAGTCATCGGACTCGAAATGTTAGCTCTTTTCTCTCCCAACAGATGCTGCCAGACTTGCTGAGATTTTCCAGAATTTTCCCTTTCGTTTCAGATTCCAGCATCTGCAGTAATTTGCTTTTTTCCACCATCGATACTCAGATTGGGCACTTTTCCTTGATTCCAAAAGGCTCCTGTCATAATATACACCAGTATATAATGGTGCAGACACACACTGATTGACACACAGCAAGACCAATCAACACACACAGCACCGCAGCCAATCACCAGTTAGAGCACACTCACTATAATGACAGAGGGCACTAGTTTTCCCGCTCATTCGGGATGCAGCATCTTAGAAGGACAGAGCTCACAGCTTGCAGCACAGATCTTCACCATGTGCTGAGTGCATAGACTGGTTAGGGTAGGCATAGGTCTTCAGTTTAATCTAACATAGTGTCGACCCACAGTGAAAATATGTTCAACAGTTTCTAGCTTAATAAAATAGTGTTGGACTATTTCAAGTGTTGGTAGCCTGTATGTGTTACTGCTGAGGTAAACGCAGTCTCCACGGATCCAGAGTACCCAACACATCAGCTCCTTCAACCCAAATATCATAGGAGCCCTGCGTGGCAATTCCAAGACCTTCATACAACACGAACGATGTGCCTTGCATGCCCACTACAATGCTTGTTGCCAATAGGGCCATCCCACTTGCACCTGTTGGCGTCCATTCATATTCCAGATGCTTGAGCAGGTCCAGCACATGGTGCCTGGACTGACCTAATTCATGCTGTCCGTTTTACTTTTGCCATTCCCACAACTTATCATGAAAGAAGGGGGAGGAGTGCACACAATGGACGCATAACAGGCCTTGGACTAATTGCAAGAGCCAAGTGGGAGTTCTATTGTTCAAGTGCACATAATGGGTGTGGTGAATGTAAGTCCATAATTCACACTGTATTGTATATACATGAGACCATGCATTTGTAAGCGCAGTTGCGTTGCCCGACCACTAGGGGGAGTAGCACTGGGAATGCTTAGGATTTTGTACAGGGCTCCACCCTTGGCTCCGCCCACGACTCCTCCCCTGGACTGCTGTATAAATACCAATGCTCAGAGCCAGTCGTTCAGTTCATCGAGAGTTCAATGCGGAACAGGCTGGCTTTGTTGTAAGTAGATTAAAACCACTATTCATATTTTAAAGCACGTGTCTAGTGAATTGATGGTTCCATCAATGGGCACACAACAGACGATGCACCAACTACATCAAATTGGTGTTTCATTGATTTCACAGACTGTGGAATTCATCTGTAAATTTATTGTTCTGTTTGCACATAGTTAGCTGTGCATAGTTAATGTGTACACTGATGATCTCACCCCACCGGCTGGCCAAACTACATGGGGAGGATGTAGACCGGGTGTTCATGTGACCAGGTAATTACACTGATGGAGCCTGGTAGGATTACCCGGGACCTCGATGAGGGTAGGTGTGTTAATGAGTGTTTGTATGTCTGAGAGAAGAAATTCCTCCTCATCTGTGTCCATCTTAAATGTGAGACCCTTTATGTTTAAATTGTACCCCCTGGTTCTATATTTCTCGCATGCAGGGAAAGACCCTCTCAACATCTGCACCTATAGAATTTTGTTTCCATAAGATCACCTGTCATTCTCCTAAACTCCCAGCAGTGCAGGCCCAACTACTCAACCTTTATTTATAAGATCTCCCTTGTATCCCAGAAAGCAACTTAGCAAATCTTTTCTGAACTACTTCCAATGCAAGTATATCACTCCTTCAGTAAGGAGACTAAAAATGTATTGAATACACAGGTACAATCTCACAAATGCTCTATGAAGATTTCCCTCCTTTAATATTCCTCTCCTATTTTCAATAAATTATCACATCCATTTGCCTTGGTAATTGCTTGCTAAATGTGCAGACTACCGCTTTGTGATTAATGTACAAGAGCGCCCAAATCTCTCTCCAGTTGAATAATATTCTGGTCTCTTTTTTTTCTGCCAAAGTGGACAAGTTCACACAGTCCAACATGTTATAAATTTAGAAAAAAAGCTTATTCATAATTTGTGAAGAAATAGGTGTTCTTGCAACCCTATAAAAGTGTCAATCAAACAAAGGAAATAACAGAACCTTTAAGTGTTTCACACCTCTTAATACTATGCAAACAAACATTGAGAAATTGACTAAAGGTCACAGAAAGAAATAACTTGTAACCACATAATCGGACGTCCATCAAGTAAAATCCAATTTCTCTCCAGGTGTGTAAATAACCTCCTAGTCGCATAATTATGTTTTAGGTCTGGGCTCAGGGCCAATGACAGATATTAGGCTAACTGGCCTGTAGTTTCCTGCTTTCAGTCTCCCTCCTTTCTTGAACAGAGATGTTACTTTTGTGGTTTACTGATTTGCTGGTGCTTTTCCAGAATCTTTTCAGAAATTTCCAGAAATTTTTGAAGATTTCAATGACTATCTCCACTGGCATTTCTTTTCAGACCCTAATGAAGGCCATCAAGTCCAGGGGACTTGTCAGCCCTTAGTCCCATGGGTTTTCCAAGTTCTTTTTTTCTCCAGTTATAGTGATTGTTCTAACTTCTACCTTCCCTTTTTGCCTCTTGATTTTCCACTATTCTTCGAATGTTTTTTGTGTTGTCTACAATAAAGACTGATACAAAATACTTGCTGACAGACTGTGCTATTACCATTTCTTTTTCCTCCATTCTCATTGCTCTAAGAAACTTCTGAATGCATCCTACAAACTCACCCTCAAGGCTACCTTCACCAATTCGGATTGTCCAATCAATATGAAGATTAAAATTGTCCAGAAATAATGCAGTGATTTTCTTAGAAGGCCCCATTATTTTGTGATTTATTCTCTGTCTTCCAGTGTAACCATTGTTGGGAGACGTGCAAACTACTCCCTCAATTGACTTCTTTCCCTTGTTATTTTTTATTTGCACTGAAACTGATGCTACGTTTTGATGTTCTAAGTCAAGATCATTCTTCACTATTATCTCACCTTTTAGCAACACAGCCAGTCTACTTACTCGTCTATTCTTCCCATCTTTCTAAATTGTCAAATATCTTTGAATATTCAGTTCCCAGACTTGGTCATCTTGCGGTCATTTGTCCATGTTTGTGCTGTCATAACCATTTATTCTAATTTGTTGTATTGATTTATCCATCTTGTTATGAATGCTGCACGCATTCAGATAAAGTGATTTTATTTCAGTCTGTTTACAATTTTTCCTCACACTGACCCTATTTGCTGATGCATTTCTAATTCTGTACTCTGTCCATTCCTGTCAAACTCTGTTATCATTCCACATATTGCTACCCTGCACTATTACTTGTTCTTTCTCGTTAATGTTCATCTCGTGTGAACTCTTCCACCCCCACTTCCACTATTTAGTTTAAATACCTCACTGTTAGTTTCATGATTCACTGGGACACTGGTCCCAACCTAGTTCAGGTGAAGGCTGCCCCAGTGGTGCAGCTCCCTCTTTCCCCAGTTCTGGTGCCAGTGCCCCAAGAATCAAAACACATAAGATCATAAGACATAGGAGCAGGACTAAGCCAATTGGTCCATGGAGCCAATCTGCTCATGGCGAAGGTGGAAATCCAGAAATTATTACCTTTGAGGTTCTGCTTTTTAATTTATCCCCCATCTGCTCATGCTTCTTTAGCAGAACCTTTCTTAGTCCTATTATTACTGTTTGTACCCATGTGAACTAGAACAACTTGAATCATAGAATCCTTACAGTGGCGAAGGAGTCCATTTGGCCCATAGAGTCTGCATCGACCGTCTGAAAGAGCACCCTACTTCCACTCCACTCCATTCCACTTGCACTCCAAGTTTCTCTCAGAGAAGTTGCCCTGAACCCTGGCACCAGGCAGGCAATGCAGCCTTCAAGACTCATGCTCTTGGCTGCAGAGAACAGTGTCTATATCCTTCACTATACTTTGCCTACTACAGCTTGCATTCTTTCTTACTACCCCCACTTTAATAGTCCCCTGTACCATGGCACTGTGGTCAGTTGTTCATCCTCCCACTTCCCCTGCTCTTTTCCATACAGGCTGCAAGAACACCCAAATCTGTTGGCCAATTGGCAGAGCTTCAGCTCTTCCAATGCTTCTTACTGGATCTCTTCACTCGTATTCACACCTCCTATTCTTGGCAATGAGCCAAATCTGAAGCCCAAGTCTAAGGGGAGAGACTGCCTCCTGAAACAAAGCGTTCAGGCAACTTATTTCGAAGAATTTAACCCTCTGCCCTCTGCCACCTATATTCTAGATTGAAATTCCAACATTTGTCATCCTGACCTGCCACTGTGATATTTGTAAATAGGACTATTTCTGACCCACAGAGAGATATCTGAAACCCATTGGGATTCCTGAATTCAGGTGATTTCCATACAGTACATTTGTGCCTGAATCCGCACTGGTCTATCTACGGTCCCCACAGAAGGTGACAGCAAATTGCAGTTTTACTGAGTCAGTGCGTCCAGCTAAGAAGAAAATATTGGTCCATTGTACAAAGCCCACATTCCACAAACATCTGCTTTGTGACCAGGTGCTTTAGGGAATGTGACTTTCAACAAACTGGGTCCTTCCTCCTCCTTAAAGCATCCCTTCTTTCAGGTATACAATATATTAACACCACTGATGGCAGGAATATGAATTCCTTGGAAAATCCATGAAGGCAGGTTGCAAGAGAACGGATATGAGAACCACCTGCCTCCGTTCCCATTCAGGAAACTCCAGGCTGTCTCAAAAAGGCTCTGCCTGTCTCAAATCCATGCTCCTGTAACCAATTATTCCCCCAAATCCACTCTGCCAGTGGGAGCGGGGGCAGAAACAGGCGGGATAGAATTTGAAAATCACTTCCCCCCGGGAGGGTGGTGCTGGATTCCACTCCTCTGGAACCTAGTGTGATTTTCAAAAGGAGGCGGAAGCATAGGGAGTGGGATATATGAATTCCGAAACCCACAAGCTTCGAATTAAGTACTTATTGATGAGCTCACTAACAGGCCTCAGAAGAGCAGTTTCAATTTTTTAAATGACAGGCATGGGATATCAAGGTGTTGCTGACATGAACACAAAGGGGAGCCATGGATGTATTGTTCATCTCATTTTAAAGAGGGAAAATTAAATCCAACTGCACAATGGATGGCAGAGTTGCCAAGGTTGGTGCTGAATGCATTGCATCCGTAGCAGTGAGTGGTGGAAGACCTTTTGAGGGGAGTCAGGCTGCTGTTGTCACTTGGGCAGCAGAGGTTGGCTGAGGAATGAACAAACAGCAGGTGAGGGGTTTGAGATGGGAGCAGGCTACTCTGATACTAAGCAGAAGAGTAAGGAGGCGTTTCTCCAAGTTGGCAGTTCATCATGCTATCAGACAGGTCACGGATGCCCAGTTCTGTGGGGGGGGGGCAGAGGAACTACATTCATTCTGAGATAGTTGGATCAGAGCAGGTACTGGGCTTTGCCACCATTGATGCATTTCCTCAGATCCTGGAGTCATCAATTCCCACCCATGTAACCACCATGGTACCAACAGAACAGCCAGCCAGATTGCTGAATGGAAAGATTTCCACTTACTGAATGTCCAGCTGGTCTGTGAACACAGGAAGCTCGTATTACAGGTGTGCTTGGTTCCTGGGCACTGTAATGATCCCTTCATCCTGCGGGAGAACCAGGCCAACATCCAGACTCCATGGATGGCTGCTGAGGGATAAAGGTTATCTCCTGATGCCAGCCAAGTACCGGGACACAGTTACATAGAGGTCCCATAACTAGAGCAATCTGATGATGTGTATTGGACAAATCATTGGCATCTTGAAGATGTGCTTCTGCTTCCTTGAGTGGTCTTGTGGTGCCCTCCATTTGAGCCAGCCAGGTTGTCATGTGTTTCCTGTGTCTAGGCCCATTACCGATGGAGAGGTTGTAAAATTAATGAACTTAATCTGTAAGTGGCAGTTCTAAATGAGTCTAGCTTGATCTGATTTAATTATTTTGGAAAGCTTCTAATGCAACTTTTTACCTGTGACAGCAGCCAAAATCTTGAAGCCTCTTTAAACTGTGAAACAAATCTATATTTTTCTACATATTCAACATTGCCATACTTTTGTATTCTATGTCTGTAGATACCTGACCAAGATCTCCACTTACCTGTTCATGTGCTTTCAGGAATCTGGAAGATCTCTGTCATGCAGGAATATATATTTAAAAAGGCAAAGCTCAGAAGGTAAACAGATTTAGGGATGGAGCCTCTCAGTTCTGTCTTCAGCCAACCAACTTAAGAACAATTTAGATCCACAGGGAAACTAGTTTAGGGGCTGGTTTAGCTCACAAGGCTAAATCGCTGGCTTTTAAAGCAGACCAAGCAGGCCAGCAGCACGGTTCGAGTTCCCGTACCAGCCTCCCCGGACAGGTGCCGGAATGTGGCGACTAGGGGCTTTTCACAGTAACTTCATTGAAGCCTACTCGTGACAATAAGCAATTTTCATTCATTTTCATTTCACTGGATTAGAAATCTTATTTTAAAATGGGAAATATGCTATTGAGATGATTGGGGTTATGAAAATGCATGATTTTTGATTCTGCACAGGAGCATCCCCCAATAACATATAGCAGTGGTAACATTTTTATTTTATCTTTTGCAGGATAGTACTTATATAAGAATGGCGTTTATTATTTGACTTGAAGAAGTGTTAGGTTGGAGTCCTGTACCAAGGATCCACGTAAATCCAGTTTGTAAGTGAGAAGGTTTATTAAACTCCCAGGGATTAACGGGATTGATGAAGAGATGTGTGCCTAATCCTATTTGCCAGCAAGGAATTAATTCTCTTCCCCCTTCCTCTCCTTCCCTCCCAAATACACAGAAAACCATTTAGAAATCTAACACCAGGATACCAGGGAATTCAAGTACATAACAGCCAGAGAATTCAGACTCACTGTCCATTATCAAGCTGTCAGGAAAATCAATCCAAAGCTAGTTTCAAACATATGCAACACTAAGAAGAAATAATTTGGAAGCATATCCAACAAACTTGATAGATAGCTACATAACGCATATGCTTCCAGAAACTGGGTGCATCGCCAGTGGATGGTATTGGACGAATAACTCCTAAATCGCATCAAAGAAAACCATAACAAAATGGTTAACCATGAGAAACAAAGAAAACTACCTGGGGATTCAAGTGTCAAGGGACTGGAGTCAGCTTCATAACATAAATTTGGGAAGGTTGATTGAGCAAGTGAAAGGGGACTTTCGTAGGTGGGATGTGCTGTCGCTGGCGGGGAGGTTACAGACTGAAAATGACAGTCCACCCGAGATTTCCGTTCATGTTTCAGTGTCTCCCAATTTTCATCCCTAAGGCATTTTTTAGGAAGATGAATGCGGCGACCTCGGGTTTCATATGGGCCGGGAAAGCACCGAAGGTGAAGAAGGTCCTTCTTGAGCGGGGGCGCGGAGAGGGGGGCTTGGCCCTTCCGATGGTTAGGAAATGGGTAGTGGGGGAGGGGTCGGTGCAGGAGTGAGTGGAGGTGACATCTTGCAAGGGCACGAGTCGGAAGGCTTTGTTAACAGCACCTCTGCTGTTACCGCCGGCTCGGTACTCCGCAAGCCCAGTGGTAGTGGCAGCCCTGTGAGTGTGGGGGCAATGGAGGCAGCACATAAGACTGGAGGGGATGTCGGTGTGGTCACCGATCTGTGATAACTACCGGTTCGTTCCGGGAGGGCTGGACGGGAGCTTCAGGAGGTGGCAGCGGGCAGGGATTGAGAGATTTGGGGACCTCTTCATTGAGGAGGGCTTCCTGAGTCTGGAGGAGCTAAAGGAGGAGTTTGAGTTACTGGGTGGGGATAGGTTTCGGGACCTGCAGGTACGGGATTTTGTTCGGTGGCAGATCCCGAGCATCCCCTCGCCACCCACTAAGGGGGCTGCAGGCTAAGGTGTTGTCTAAAACATGGGTTGGGGAGGAGAGGGTCTCGGAAATATACAAGGAACTGATGAGGTGGGAAGGGGTCCCAATCGGCGAGGTGAAGAGGAAGTCAGAGGAAGAGCTGGGAAGGGAGTTGGAAGTCGGGCTATGGAAGAAGGCCCTGAGAAGAGTCAATGCATCCTCGTCGTGTGCCAGGCTCAGCCTGATTCAGTTCAAGGTGGTCCACAGGGCTCATACGACTGTGGCCCGGATGGGTAGGTTTTTTGGGGAGGTGGATGAGGGACAGGTGTGGTTGGTGTGGGGGGGGGGGGGGGGGGGGGGGGGTCCTGCGAAACAAGTACATATGTCCTGGCCGTGTCCGAAGCTGAGGGGAGTCTGGCAGAGATTTTCAGATGTCATGTCAGAGATCCTGGAAGGGAGGGTGACTCCGAGTCCAGAGATGGCAACTATTTCGAGTGTCGGAAGATCCAAGAGCCCAATGGGGGTGAGAGGCCGACGTTTTGGCCTTTGTCTCCCTGGTGGCCCGGAGACGGATTTTGTTGGGATGGAGGGACTCGGAGCCTCCAAAGTCGGCTGTTTGGGTCAGTGACATTGCAGGGTTTATTCAGCTAGGGAAAAATAAGTTTGCCTTAAGGGGTTCGTTCCAGGGGTTCGCTCGGAGGTGGCAGCCATTCATCGAATTCTTCAGGGAAAATTGACCGTCAGCAGTGGGGGAGGAGACGGGGGGGCAAAAGGGGAGGCATGGAAGGGATGGATAAGGGCAGGGAATCTAATGTATGAGTAGTTAAGGTTTAGGGATAGGACGAGTGTTATTGCGGGGTTCTTGCGTGTGTTGGATCTCTGGTTAAAATGATAAATGCCTCAATAAAATATTTTCTAAAAAAAAAGAAAAACAAAGAAAACCCATTTTCTTTTGGAAAAACAAAGACATTGGGCGGGATTCTCCGTTCCGAAGACAAAACGTTGACGCCAGGGCAGGATTCGTGGAATTCTACGACAGCAAAACTGGCGCCGCACCTGGACCCCCTTCCGGTGTCCCCGTCCCCAAACACAGCCACAGCTAGAGCCCCGGGTGCCGAGCAGCGACGAGGACACCCACATGGACGTCAGCCAGAGACCCGAGACCCAGGACATCCTGGAGCTCAAGTCCGAGGTTGACACAGATTTCCATCATAGCTGTCTCCACCACCCTCCATCATCCCAGAGATACTCAGCTTGGCTGGGCACTTCAGTGAAGAGGCTCCTGGACACTATCTGGTGCGCATGCACACACAGCAGGTGGAGGTAGGAACTACTGAGTGGTGGACGGTCGGAGGACAGGCCGACCCCAGGGACTAGCTGTCCAGATGGGTTTCGGGCTTCTGGACGGACAGTTGCATTGATCGTGGCGATGCAGTCGCAGAGCCAGGGACTGCACAAGAGGTTGTCGGCAGGCATCCAGTACCAGCAGGTGTAGGTGGAGGAGTCCAACTGGGTGCAGGAGCAGGGGGTTGCGCCGACAATGCGTGCCACCCAGGCCAACACCACACGGGTGGCATCTGCGGCAGAGGTCTTGGGGGTGAGTGTTGCGGCCATGGATCAGTATGTCCAAGGCCTGGGGCAAGGGGTGCAGGCAGTGGCCAAGGCCCACGATATGTGGGCCCTGTCACAGGCAGAAATGTTCCAAGGCCACCTGGACATTGAAGAGGCACTCCTGAGCATGGCCCAGTCACAGCAGGCCATGTCTGAGAGCGTCAGCGGCATTGGCATGGCGCTGGCCGACATGGCACAGATACAGAGGGAGGTGGCCCAGTCTCAGAGAGAGACAGTGCAGGAGATTTTATGGGAGCGAGAGAGACTCACGTTTGGTATGTTGCCTCCCAGGTGCAAGGGTAAGTGATGTCTCGGATCGTGTTTTCCGGGTCCTTAAGGGGGAGGGGGAGCAGCCCCAAGTCGTAGTCCACATTGGCACTAACGACATAGGTAGGAAAGGGGACAAGGATGTCAGGCAGGCCTTTAGGGAGCTAGGATGGAAGCTCAGAGCGAGAACAAACAGAGTTGTTATCTCTGGGTTGTTGCCCGTGCCACGTGATAGTGAGATGAGGAATAGGGAGAGAGAGCAATTAAACACGTGGCTACAGGGATGGTGCAGGCGGGAGGGATTCAGATTTCTGGATAACTGGGGCTCTTTCTGGGGAAGGTGGGACCTCTATAGACAGGATGGTCTACATCTGAACCTGAGGGGCACCAATATCCTGGGGGGGAGATTTGTTAGTGCTCTTTGGGGGAGTTTAAACTAATTCAGTAGGGGCATGGGAACCTGGATTGTAGTTTTGGGGTACAGGAGATTGAGAGTATAGAGGTCAGGAGCACAGATTTGACTTCGCAGGAGGGTGCCAGTGTTCAGGTAGGTGGTTTGAAGTGTGTCTACTTCAATGCCAGGAGTATACGAAATAAGGTAGGGGAACTGGCAGCATGGGTTGGTACCTGGGACTTCGACGTTGTGGCCATTTCAGAGACATGGATAGAGCAGGGACAGGAATGGTTGTTGCAGGTTCCGGGGTTTAGGTGTTTTAGTAAGCTCAGAGAAGGGGGCAAAAGAGGGGGAGGTGTGGCGCTGCTAGTCAAGGACAGTATTCCGGTGGCGGAAAGGATGCTAGATGGGGACTCTTCTTCTGAGGTAGTATGGGCTGAGGTTAGAAACAGGAAAGGAGAGGTCACCCTGTTGGGAGTTTTCTATAGGCCACCTAATAGTTCTAGGGATGTAGAGGAAAGGATGGCGAAGATGATTCTGGAAAAGAGCGAAAGTAACAGGGTAGTTGTTTTGGGAGACTTTAACTTTCCAAATATTGACTGGAAAAGATATAGTTCGAGTACATTAGATGGGTCGTTCTTTGTACAATGTGTGCAGGAGGGTTTCCTGACACAATATGTTGACAGGCCAACAAGAGGCGGGGCCACATTGGATTTGGTTTTGGGTAATGAACCAGGCCAGGTGTTAGATCTGGAGGTAGGTGAGCACTTTGGAAACAGTGACCACAATTCGGTGACCTTTACGTTAGTGATGGAAAGGGATAAGTATACCCCGCAGGGCAAGAGTTATAGCTGGGGAAGGGCAATTATGATGCCATTAGACATGACTTAGGATGTGTTGGTTGGAGAAGTAGGCTGCAAGGGTTGGGCACACTGGATATGTGGAGCTTGTTCAAGGAACAGCTATTGCATGTTCTTGATAAGTACGTACCAGTCAGGCAGGGAGGAAGGGGTCGAGCGAGGGAACCGTGGTTTACCAAAGAAGTGGAATCTCTTGTTAAGAGGAAGAAGGAGGCCTATGTGAAGATGAGGCATGAAGTTTCAGTTGGGGCGCTTGATAGTTACAAGGAAGCGAGGAAGGATCTAAAGAGAGAGCTGAGACGAGCAAGGAGGGGACATGAGAAGTCTTTGGCAGGTAGGATCAAGGAAAACCCAAAAGCTTTCTATAGGTATGTCAGGAATAAAAGAATGACTAGGGTAAGAGTAGGGCCAGTCAAGGACAGTGGTGGGAAATTGTGTGTGGAGGCTGAGGAGATAAGCGAGATACTAAATGAATACTTTTCGTCAGTATTCACTCAGGAAAAAGATAATATTGTGGAGGAGAATGCTGAGACCCAGGCTATTAGAATAGATGGCATTGAGGTGCGTAGGGAAGAAGTGTTGGCAATTCTGGACAAGGTGAAAATAGATAAGTCCCCGGGGCCGGATGGGATTTATCCTAGGATTCTCTGGAAAGCCAGGGAAGAGATTGCTGAGCCTTTGGCTTTGATTTTTAGGTCATCATTGGCTACAGGAATAGTGCCAGAGGACTGGAGGATAGCAAATGTGGTCCCTTTGTTCAAGAAGGGGAGTAGAGATAACCCCGGTAACTATAGGCCGGTGAGCCTAACGTCTGTGGTGGGTAAGGTCTTGGAGAGGATTATAAAAGATACGATTTATAATCATCTAGATAGGAATAATATGATTAGGGATAGTCAGCATGGTTTTGTGAAGGGTAGGTCATGCCTCACAAACCTTATTGAGTTCTTTGAGAAGGTGACTGAACAGGTAGACGAGGGTAGAGCAGTTGATGTGGTGTATATGGATTTCAGTAAAGCGTTTGATAAGGTTCCCCACGGTCGGCTATTGCAGAAAATACGGAGGCTGGGGATTGAGGGTGATTTAGAGATGTGGATCAGAAATTGGCTAGTTGAAAGAAGACAGAGAGTGGTAGTTGATGGGAAATGTTCAGAATGGAGTTCAGTTACGAGTGGCGTACCACAAGGATCTGTTCTGGGGCCGTTGCTGTTTGTCATTTTTATAAATGACCTAGAGGAGGGCGCAGAAGGATGGGTGAGTAAATTTGCAGACGACACTAAAGTCGGTGGAGTTGTAGACAGTGCGGAAGGATGTTGCAGGTTACAGAGGGACATAGATAAGCTGCAGAGCTGGGCTGAGAGGTAGCAAATGGAGTTTAATGTGGAGAAGTGTGAGGTGATTCACTTTGGAAAGAATAACAGGAATGCGGAATATTTGGCTAATGGTAAAATTCTTGGTAGTGTGGATGAGCAGAGGGATCTCGGTGTCCATGTACATAGATCCCTGAATGTTGCCACCCAGGTTGATAGGGTTGTGAAGAAGGCCTATGGTGTGTTGGCCTTTATTGGTAGAGGGATTGAGTTCCGGAGCCATGAGGTCATGTTGCAGTTGTACAAAACTCTAGTACGGCCGCATTTGGAGTATTGCGTACAGTTCTGGTCGCCTCATTATAGGAAGGACGTGGAAGCTTTGGAACGGGTACAGAGGAGATTTACCAGGATGTTGCCTGGTATGGAGGGAAAATCTTATGAGGAAAGGCTGATGGACTTGAGGTTGTTTTCGTTAGAGAGAAGAAGGTTAAGAGGTGACTTAATAGAGGCATACAAAATGATCAGAGGGTTAGATAGGGTGGACAGCGAGAGCCTTCTCCCGCGGATGGGGGTGGCTAGCACGAGGGGACATAGCCTTAAATTGAGGGCCATGATGTGGAGATGCCGGCGTTGGACTGGGTTGAGCACAGTAAGAAGTCTTACAACACCAGGTTAAAGTCCAACAGGTTTGTTTCAAACACGAGCTTTCGGAGCACGGCTCCTTCTTCAGGTGAATGGAAAGGCTTGTTCCAGAAATGTTTATATAGACACAGTCAGAGATGCCCCGGAATGCGAGCACCTGCAGGCAATCAAATCATCAAAGATGCAGAGAGAGAGGTAACTCCAGGTTAAAGAGGTGTGAATTGTCCCAAGCCAGTTCAGTCGGTGGGCCTCTGCAAGTCCAGGCTTGTTGGTGGGGGCCGAATGTAATGCGACATGAATCCCAGATTAAATTGAGGGGTAATAGATATAGGACAGAGGTCAGAGGTGGGTTTTTTTACGCAAAGAGTGGTGAGGCCGTGGAATGCCCTACCTGCAACAGTAGTGAACTCGCCAACATTGAGGGCATTTAAAAGTTTATTGGATAAGCATATGGATGATAAGGGCATAGTGTAGGTTAGATGGCCTTTAGTTTTTTTTTCCATGTCGGTGCAACATCGAGGGCCGAAGGGCCTGTACTGCGCTGTATCGTTCTATGTTCTAGTTACAGGCCGATGTGGAACAGACCCAGAAGGTACTGGCACAGTCAATGGGTGATGTGGCACAGTCCCAGACGGAATTGGTCCATTCCCTGTGCTCCATGGGCGTGAGCATGTGGCAACAAGGAGGAAGGCCACCATTGCTGGCTGAATTCCAATATCCATTGTCTGCGCGCAGGGGGTGAAAGGCCAACATGTTAGCATGGTGCATACCTCTGTGCCCAACCGTGTCAATCCAGCTATATATTGGTCCCAGTTGGCATTGGTGCCTCTGCCCCGCATGTCCTGTTCCCCCTCCGTCCCCGCACCCTGGACCTATTGGTGCCCTGCACTGTGGGGGCCTATAGCACCCATCCCTGCTGCCAGGCGTACCATTGGCTGCTGCTGCCGTCCGGCGCCCCCCTCCAGGGGCTACTATGGGAGTTGCCCTTGGGCAGGCTGCGTGATACCCTGCCAGTGGGTAATGGCTTGTTGGGTTGTGGTCGGTGGTATGGTGGGGGTGGGGTGCTGAGGTGGTGGGATGGGGGGGGCACCCATGCGGCCGGTGTCACTCTGCAGAACCAAGGCCAAGGTGGGTGGTCAGTGGGGTGCGCAGCAATATGGCTGCCTTGCAAGTCGTGGCAATGGTTGTCCGTGCGTGGACACCGTCCCCAGTCTTGTGGGGGTTCACTCGGCCTCACGGCCCGTACCCCCGTCAATTCACCCTCCCCCGGCCCTGGTAGGAGCCCCCATCACACCCCAGCCAGCCCGGCCAGTGTCAAGACCAACAGCCCACAGTCGCACATCTCCGTGTCCTACCTCCTCTCTCTGTACCTCATCAGGCACAGCGCCTGTTTCTTGATACTTAATAGCACAAGTGAACCTCGCCGTTGTAAATTCTCCCCAGTGGAGGATGTGAATCGCGGAGGTCCCGGTGAATACCAGGTGAGGCCAATGATATGCAAATGGAGTTTACTGTACATGTGGAGTGGAACACGTTGACACTGACGTCGAGGCACCGGAGAATAGCGATTTGGCGTGAACCTGGCACCCGCCACAATTTTGCCATCAGAACCGATTCTCTGCCCAATCCCGTTTCACGATTCCAGCATCAGCCGAAGGAGAATCCCGGCCATTCTTTTTTAAGTTTTAACTTCCGTCGAGGCAAAATTTGAAAAAGCTGCTAACCAATGAAACAGCACAAAATGCTAGTATTATTCAAAACTTATAACTAGGCATATCAGTTCATCACGGTACAGTAGCACTGTGGGTAGCACTGCCGCTTCACAGCTCTAGGGTCCCAGGTTCGATTCCTGGCTTACGTCGCTGTCTGTATGGAGTCTGCACATTCTCCCCGTGTCTGCGTGGATTTCCTCCGGGTGCTCCGGTTTCCTCCCACAGTCCAACAATGTGCAGGTTAGCTGGATTGGCCATGCTAAAATTGCCCTTTGTGTCCAAAAAGGTCAGTTGGGGTTACTGGGTTATGGGGATAGGGTGGAGGTGTGGGCTTAAGTGGGATGCTCTTTCCAAGTGCCGGTGCAAACTCGATGGGTCGAATGGCCTCCTTCTGCACTGTAAATTCTGTGATTCTATCAAAAAATGGCTGCAAATTAGATTAAATTTTGAATTTTTCCAAATATCAAAATTTTGTTGATTGCTTCACATTTGTCAGTAATGATCTCGGAAGCATGAATTATCAACTTATTCCAAATATACTGGCTGGGATAGAACATAGAACAGTACAGCACAGACAAGGCCCTCCGGCCCTCGATGTTGTGCCTAGCCTTGTCCGAAACCAAGATCAAGCTATCCCACTTCCTGTTGTTCTGGCGTGCTCCATGTGCCTATCCAATAACCGTTTGAAAGTTCCTAAAGTGTCCGACTCCACTATCACAGCAGGCAGTCCATTCCACACCCTAACCACTCTCTGAGTAAAGAACTTACCTCGGACATCCCTCCTATATCTCCCACCCTGAACCTTATAGTTATGCCCCCTTGTAACAGCTTCATCCACCCGAAGAAATAGTCTCTGAACGTCCACTCTACCTATCCCCCTCATCATCTTATAAACTTCTATTAAGTCGCCTCTCATCCTCCTCCGCTCCAAAGAGAAAAGCCCTAGCTCCCTCAACCTTTCCTCATAAGACCTATCCTGCAAACCGGGCAGCATCCTGGTAAATCTCCTTAGCACCCTTTCCAATGCTTCCACATCCTTTCCTATAATGAGGTGACCAGAATCGCACACAATACTCCAAATGTGGTCTCACCAGGGTCATGTATAGTTGCAGCATAACCCCACGGTTCTTAAACTCAAGCCCCCTGTTAATAAACGCTAACACACTAAAGGCCTTCTTCATGGATCTTTCCACTTGAGTGGCAACCTTCAGAGATCTGTGGACATGAACCCCAAGATCTCTCTGGTCCTCCACATTCCTCAGAACCCTGCCATTGACCCTGTAATCCGCATTCAAAGTTTTCCTACCAAAATGAATCACCTCGCACTTATCAGGGTTAAACTCCATCTGCCTTTTTGCGACCCAGCTCTGCATCCTATCAATGTTTCTTTGCAGCCCACAACAGCCCTCTACCTCATCCACTACTCCACCAATCTTGGTGTCATCATCAAATTTACTGACCCACCCTTCAGCCCCCTCCTCCAAGTCATTGATAAAAATCACAAATAGCAGAGGACCCAGCACTGATCCCTGTGGTGCACCGCTGGTAACTGGTCTCCAGTCTGAGGTATGATGAAATTAAATTAGACATGCTGGAAAGGCGCAGCTGTTCAGTCAGCATCTGAAAGAAAAATAAAGGTTAGCACCTTTGATGTCATAATTTACCTCGCGCTGATTGATTTGCTGTGAAAATCCATAATTTTTCACATTGTTTTGGATTCAGAGCATTACTTTTTCTCTTTTATTCTTATTGGCACATGCATGCGTCAGAAGGAGAGGGGTATCATTTCTTGAGGTAAGAAAAGGTTCAGGAGAGGTTTGATAGAGGTGCTCAAAATGATGGGCTGGATTCTCTGTCGGTGGGATCCTCCACTTCACTGGCAGCGCACTCTTGCCGCAGATTTCCCGATGGCGTTGGGTGCCCACAATGGGAAACTCCATTGGCCGGCTGCCAGGATGGAGAATCCTGTGCAGGCGTGGGCGCGTCACACCAGAAAACGGATGCAGCAGAATGGAGAATCCCACCCCATGTGTCTACTCAGAGTAGATAGCTGGAACTAGACTGAGAACTAGAGGACACAGATTTAAAATGGTTGACAAAAAAACTAAAATTGGCATGAAGAAAAACATTTTTATACAACATATGGTTAGGATCTGGAGTGCAATGATTGAAAGGGTGGTTGGTGAGGGTGTGGTACTGAAGAGAAAGCATGCTATCAGGCTAAATTGCTCTTGCAGCGAGTTGACAAGGGCATCATGGGCTGAATAGCCTCTTGTGCTGTAACCACTCTGTGATTGTGTGACCCAACCCCCCCTCAACTATGATGAGGGTCAATTTTATACCATATATCTCCTTGTTATGGTTGTCTTAGCTGTGTTCTGTCATGATGCCTAATGTGCAATATGATTTCTACTTTGCCTTCTTTCTTTAGTTCAAACATTTCGATTTTAATTTATCATCCTTCCATTAGCAGGGCTGGGAGCTATATGGTCTACTTCTATCAAGAGTGACACTTCATAGCCAGTCAATGGGATTAAAAAACTGAACCTAACATTACCTCCCTCACGGAATACATCAATACTTTCACAGCAAAGCAGTCTCTCGAGTTGGTTGCTTAACCACCTAAGAAAACTCAAGAGTTTAATGCAGGCAATGATTCAGAATCACAACCTTTTTGATTTAAAGTACAGGTCACTGCTGATGGGGCAACGAGAGCAGCCTTCTAATTACAGATCGACAAATATTGCTTGATGTTTCATTGCAGGAAATAGTGTTGTTTAGCTCATGGCTAATGCCACAGTGACCGTGACAGATTACTCAGCACGGTTTGAATTATTTGATTGCGACAAGGCAGTGAAATGAAGCACTGGAAAAGGAATGAAATCTGTACCACTGTCCATTTCCATCGTTTTCCCCACCATTATTATGATCAAAAAGGCAAACATTAAATGCGTCTGGATCCTGATCTGACAGTCTGCCCTGAGCATGGATTAACGCCCACATGAGTCAGTTTACTATCAGGCACCCTATGGAGATAATAATCTCAATTTAAAGAAACTAAATCAAAACTGAAGAGTTGATTTTGTTATTTAAGATAAAGTTACAGTCGGAACAAAACTTTTAAATATTTTAAGTAGAAACAAAATTTATATTGCAAGATGACCATGAATTCTTCTTCCACAGTTTGGACTATCAGGATGTGACAATAGTGCAATTTGCGACTTTTGAACGGTTATTTTTGTAATTCATAAGTCTGCGTAAATATTTATGTCAGTGGATATTGTACAATGAGTGGCGAGCAGTGGTGCGTTGTTGCACAGCACTTGCTTACAGCTTGTTTCCAATCACTAACAAAATTGCTGTTCATGAGAATGAGAAGTGTAAGTAATAATGCAGTCGTATCATATATTAGGAGAAGTAGCTGTCAGAATATCAAAGTAACTGGCTGCAGGTGTGTGATGCTGCAAGGATACAGCCATGCTAGAGCACTGATTTGAGAGAGCTGAAACCATTTTTTGAGACTGAACTAGAGTTAATTCTAAAATAACTTTCAAAGAACAGTTTTCGGGCTGCATGTATCAATGGTAATTGTCCTTATACTGGTTGTTCCTCTAAAACTTTGCTAAAATGTCTTTATTGAATAAATGACGCATAATTGAATTAGAACACAGAACAGTACAGCACAGAACAGGCCCTTCGGCCCTCGATGTTGTGCCGAGCAATGATCACCCCACTCAAACCCACGTATCCACCCCATACCCGTAACCCAACAACCCCCCCCCCCCTTAACCTTACATTTTAGGACACTACGGGCAATTTAGCATGGCCAATCCACCTAACCCGCACATCTTTGGACTGTGGGAGGAAACCGGAGCACCCGGAGGAAACCCACGCACACACGGGGAGGACGTGCAGACTCCGCACAGACAGTGACCCAGCCGGGAATCAAACCTGGGACCCTGGAGCTGTGAAGCATTTATGCTAACCACCATGCTACCGTGCTGCCCGTGAATATAATTAATTATATCAACATTGAAATGTTAGCCTGACTGATGTTTTTATGGAGAAAATGGTTTAGCAAAAGAGAAACTCACTTCTCACAGTTAGCTTTTTGAACTGAAGCCCTGGGGCTGATAAATTTTGGGAGACAGGAGTTAAAAAAAACTAAACCATTCTTTTACCAAGTTTTCCTGTTCAACTTATATGGTCTTGTCTGATCCCACATGTTGAGACTATGGGCTGGATTTTGGCTATCGAGGTGGGTAGTTCGAGTCATGAAATTTCCCAGCTTGCCGGCCCACTTAAGTAAAAGTGTTTACTTTCTTGTACAGAATTGTAACGAAAGATTGTACAGAATTTTTCCTTTTGGAGCACATGGATGTGGAATTGTGTTATGGTTTCTGACCCTGGATGCTGAGTGCTGGTGACCACACTGGTTAAAAGATTTGCCTCAGTTCTCTAGGACATCAACTCGTTTGTGCTTGAGGATTTTAGTCCACCTAGCTCCCCACCCACCTAGCCCCCCACCATCCCCCATCCCCTCCCCAACCACAACCTTTTATACCTTCTATGCCAGCGGTGGGCAAACTACGGACCGCGGGCCACATGCGGCCCGCCAAAGGTCTTTATGCGGCCCACCAAGATCAAGTCATTTTTAAAAAATGTTTTAAAAAAAAAAAATTTTTTTTTTAAATTAAGGTTAATGGGGGGGGGGGGGTGCTGTTGGGTTACTGGTATAGGGTGGATACGTTGACTTGAGTAGGGTGATCATTGCTCGGCACAACATGTGTTTCATGTGAAGTTTCTACTTTAAAATATTAATTAATAAAAATTAATTGCTTTTTTTTTCTTTAAAAACCTTTTATTTTGGCTATTTTAAATATTAATTATTTTACTTAATATACTATGCAGCCCTTTAAAATTGTGAATTTCTGAATGTAGCCCTTGCACAGAAAAGTTTGCCCACCCCTGTTCTATGCCAAAACACTGCCAGGTCATGCCGATTGGTGGCTTGACTATGAGCCTAGACCAATATAAGCATTAGTTCAGTAGGAGGTTCAGGGGCGTGCTTTAACCTGAAAAAAATCTATATCTGGTTTTGGGCACATCAAACAGAGTGTTTTGCGACGGCTGCGGTGTTGAGAAACAATCGTGCTATTTAATGGTACTTGCCATTTGCTTTGGCCTCCGGGAATTTCTCTCCACCGAGGCCACACTCGAGAGTCATTTCAGCTTGGCAGCAGGTAAGGCCCCTCGCGTATCAGGACGCTATTTTTTCTGGCTGCCTGATCTCCCCATCCCCCTGTTTTTGATTCCCCCCTCATTCACCAACCTCGGAAGGCTCCCAGGAAGACCCCCTCATCTCCCCCTCCTGGTAATGCCCCTGGGCCCAATCCCTGGCAGTGCTAACTGGACACTCTGGCAGTGCAAGGCTGGCACTTCCAGGGTCCCTGGGTAGCACTGCCAGGGTGCCAAGGTCCCTGAGTGCCAGAAAGAGTGCCAGGGTTCTACCCTGCCCTGCACTGACCATCTGGGCCTCTCTAATGGCCTTGGAGACCCATCCAGGTGCTGTTATGACTGGTCTACATTTGTGAAAACGGGTACTAAATGGCACTCTGGCAAGGTCTCCCAGGCACAGTCGTTAGGTCCCGGGCACTGGGAGAATTCCACTAGGTCCCGGGCACTGGGAGAATTCCACTAGGTCCCGGGCACTGGGAGAATTCCACTAGGTCCCGGGCACTGGGAGAATTCCACTAGGTCCCGGGCACTGGGAGAATTCCACTAGGTCCCGGGCACTGGGAGAATTCCACTAGGTCCCGGGCACTGGGAGAATTCCACTAGGTCCCGGGCACTGGGAGAATTCCACTAGGTCCCGGGCACTGGGAGAATTCCACTAGGTCCCGGGCACTGGGAGAATTCCACTAGGCCCCGGGCACTGGGAGAATTCCACAAACACATATTTGAATTAACCTAATTGCTGATTTAAATATGTTCATTTGGAGCACGCCCAGTGAGACTGTTAATTCTGGCGAGGCATTTCGAGTGTTGCAAATCTCACGAGAGGCCTCTCGTGAGAGTCAATGGCCGACACCAAGTCGGGCCATGACAAGGTCATTAAATTGCACCCCTGTTTTGACAACTGAATTGTTGGCTTTGCTTAATTCACAACTTTCAGTGGCTATAAGTTATTTTTTTCTGTTTGTCAATGTTTCAATGTTTATTTAGGCAAGTTTAAGAAATGTTAATGTCTGAAACTTCTGGTATTGGTACTTTAATGGTCTCTCTGACACTTTTGTAGAAATGTAGGAATGGCTATTTTGTTTTACAAAAAGAAGATATGTGAAAGAGTGTTAATATTTGCTTAGCAGTTCCACACTTGCCATTGCTATTATATGGGGCTTTGGTTACGTACATCGTGCATACTGGGTGAATGGGCATGGAAGGGACATAAGTTGGCATAGACAGTGGCTGGTGCCATGGACAGGATGTGAAAGGGGCACGAGACCATGGGTAAAACCCACTTAAACTTATCTGTCCAAGGTCATTGAATCCAGACTATGGTTCATGACTATCTAAATCACAAGTCATGGAGAAGCTGGTCCAACTCCCTGAAAATTCCAGGAGCTAGGAGATGCTTACCCCTGCAACTGAGCTAGCCAGGTCTGGAGTGCAAGGTGTGGGGACTACCTGCACCCTTATCCTGCATCAATGAAAAGTTGTGATGGAGGAACAAATATTTCAAATTGAGTCCCACCTGTCATTTTACATGGTCCTTGAGTCATTCTGACTCTGAAATTCTGGGCCTACTGGGGCGATTTTGTGCCCTTGTTGACTGTGAGCACAAACGGCCACATGGGCACAAAATCTTGTGAGAGTCGGAAAACGAGATTCTCGCCGGCACGGTCTAATTTTTTGGTTTTACCCTCCCCTCGCCGGTGACGTAAGGAGGTCCTTCCCAGGGCGGGAGCCTCATTTAAATACATTTTAATGTAATTAGCAGGCTCCCCGACATATGTTCCTCCCACATTTAGAATTTCCCCTCGTCGATATGACGTCACGCCTGCGAGGTATACAGCTGCATTTTAAAAGCATGAACCAGTCAAAGAGAACCCACCGGGGGTGCACAATTAAGTATAGTCTCAGGGGAATGAGGGACATGCAGGGCTCTGCCTCCTTGCACCCTTGCACTGCCCCCCCCAATGCGGCAGTGCCACTCTGGTTATGCCAAGGGTGGGCCTCTGGAGAGCTCCATGGGGGGGGGGAGGGGGGGGGGGTGGTGTTTCCCCTATGTGTGGAGGGAGGCATGGTGGGAGGGGTTGCCTCAGTGCTTGTTGGGGAGGGGGTGGGGGGTGCTTCCCTTATCTGTTGTGTGGTTTGGAGGGGGTTGCCTTGGTGTGTTGGGGTGAGGTTGCCTTATCCCTGGCTGGGGCGGGGGGGGGGGGGCTATTTTTTACTCATGCAGACCGGGATGGCCTTTAAAAAGTGCTCTCCAACCTCTCGCTGACTCTACCAGGCCCCGCCTCATCAGCGTGACAGCGAAGACCACGCCTTCAGATGTTCTGTGCACAGGATGTCAGAGACTCCGGAGAGAGAGTTTGGCTGTGCAGCTGAAGAGCTGAATGAAAGTTTTCTCGTCTCAGCCAGCAGTCAGTGCAGAGAATGGAAAATTCTGCCCAATGTGTCTTTTTTGCGCATACTGTGACAAAAGATGAAAATAATCGGAGGCAAACTTATAATGAACATTAGCATCTGCTTTGAGTTTAGATTTAGATTTCCAAAACTGTAGGTTACTTCGATATGAAAATTGGATCTCCAAAGTTTGCCTGTAGCAGGGCAGGAGAGGAAACTAAAACAAACTGATTGACTTATTGGCCCCCTGTCATCTACTGGGCCGATGAATTTGGATATATTCCCGACCACTATAGAAAAATAATGGGACTTTGCTCAATTATTTTACAGATATCTGCAATTTTCACATTAAACACTCATCATTTGACAGTACACCAGCAATTGTTCAGATAATGTATGAGTCAAACATTATATGTCAAAATCCTACACCTTGTGCTTGGAATCACCAGAATTACCAGCCTGTGAATTTCTATCCTCGGTGCCTGTATTGTGTCAACAGCTTAATTTATCCAGTTCATTTATTCATGTTTTTCATAGAATTCAGTAACACTTGTGAAGAAAGGGCAGATTTTTCAAATGATGTCAACACTAAAAGCGAGAATTATCTTTAGGGTATGGAACTGTTCCATGTGATACACAGGCAAAACCTTCCAGTTGTGAGATATCTGTATCACTACTAGGAAAAACAAGTCAATCCATTTAATAATATTCATTGAACAACTGTAGCAGCAGCATGAAGGAATGAAATAAGATTTTAAATGGTCGGTATCCAAATGACAGAGTGGATAGTTAGAGACTTTTTCCCAGGGTAGAGGGGCCAATTACCAGGCGGCATAGGTTTAAGGTGCGAGGGGCAAGGCTTAGAGGAGATGTGCGAGGCAAGTATTTTACACAGAGGGTAGTGGGTGCCTGGAACTTGCTGCCTGAGAAGGTGGAAGCAGGGACAATAGTGACGTTTAAGGGCCATGCTAAATTGCCCTTAGTGTCCAAAATTGCTGGGTTATGGGGATAGGGTGGAGGTGTTGACCTTGGGTAGGATGCTCTTTCCAAGAGCCGGTGCAGACTCGATGGGCCGAATGGCCTCCTTCTGCACTGTAAATTCTATGTAAATACATGAATAGGATGGGAATAGAGGGATACTGACCCCTGAAGTGTAGAAGATTTCAGTTTAGACGGGCAGCATGGTCGGCGCAGGTGTGGAGGGCCGAAGGGCCTGTTCCTGTGCTGTACTTTTCTTTGTCCTTTGTTCATTCTCAGTGATGTGACCATCAATTCACTAGACACACGATTGGAAGTAAACTGTGGTTTTAATAGTCTTACAACTGAACCTGCCTGCAACCAGAGGAACTGAGAGCAGGCTTACGGCGGCAGCACTTTATACTTCCGGTAGTGGGAGGGGCCATGGGCGGAGCCATGGGCGGAGCCAAGGATGGAGCCCTGTACAAGCTCCTCATCTCCCCCTGTGGGCAGAGCCGCGCAACGGCTCACATACAGAGCCCACAAGGACATAATATAATGCAACGCAATACAGTGTGAATTACAATACAGTATAATTCACCACATTCACCCCCTGTAAAAAAAATCAAGTCCAGCGGGGGTGACGGGTCTACAAGTTGAGCCGGTCCGGTGGCCGAGTCGTCCTATGGGATCGGCGGAGCACCGGTGTTGCAGCCTCTTTGAGTGGCTGGGTGGTGACGATCGCTGTGGGTATGCGGGCGGACTCCGGGGGTGTTTCGGTCCAAGCTTCATACCTGACCGGTGCGACGGGCGACGGGGGGGGCAGGAAACCTACAGGCGCGGGAGCGCCGAGCATGGACAGGGAACCTATAGGCGCGGGGGCGCAGGGCGTGGGGGGTTGGGTGGGATGTAGTGTGAGGGGTACCTCGGCGGTGGTGGTGGTGGAGTTGGATCCTGCAGGCGCCAGGTCCCGGAGGGAAACGGTGTCCTGACGGCCGTCGGGGTATTCAATGAAGGCATATTGGGGATTTGAATGAAGTAGTAGCACTCTCTCTACCAGCGGGTCTGTCCGGACGTGCTTCCGGAGGAGAACTGGGCCCAGTGTCCTCAACCAGGATGGGAGCGAAGCCCCCGTGGTAGTGCCGCTAGAGAAAACAAATAGTCGTTCGTAAGGGGTCTGGTTGGTGGCGGTGCATAGGACGGACCTAATAGCGCGTCGGGGAGGACCACCTGCCAATGAGAGGTCGGGAGATTTCTGGACCAGAGGGTCAGTAGGACGGTCTTCCAGACCGTCACCTTCTCCCTCTCCACCTGCCCGTTCCCCCTGGGGTTGTAGCTGGTAGTCCTGCTCGAGGCAATGCCCTTGTCGAGCAGGTACTGATGCAGCTCGTCACTCATGAAGGACGAACCCCTGTCGCTGTTTACGTAGCTGGGGAAACCGAACAGGGTGAAGATACTGTGCAGGGCTCTGATGACTGTGTGGGAGGTCATATCGGGGCATGGGATGGCAAAGGGGAAGTGGGAGAACTCATCGATGACGTTCAGGAAGTACACATTTCGATTGCCCTTTGAAATCGATGCTCAGGCGTTCAAAGGGCCGGGATGCCTTTACCAGGTGGGCCTTGTCTGGTCTATAGAAGTGCGGTTTGCACTCCGCGCAGATCGGGCAATCCCTGGTGATGGCTTTGACCTCCTCGGTGGAGAAAGGCAGATTTCGGGCTTTGACGTAGTGGGCGAGCCGGGTGACCCCCGGGTGGCAAAGGTCATTGTGGATAGCCTTCAGGCGGTCGTCTTGCGTGCTGACGCATGTGCTGCGGGACAGGGCATCTGGGGGCTCGTTGACCTTCCCTGGTCGATATATGATATCGTAATTATAGGTGGAGAGTTCGATCCTCCAACCCAAGATTTTATCATTTTTAATTTTTCCCCTTTGCGAGTTGTCAAACGCGAAGGCAACCGATCTTTGGTCAGTGATGAGGGTAAACCTCCTACCTGCGAGGTAGTGCCTCCAGTGTCGTATAGCTTCCACAATGGCTTGAGCTTTCTTTTCAACTGAGGAGTGTCGAAGTTCCGAAGCGGAGAGGGTTCGGGAGAAGAAGGTGACTGGTCTCCCTGCCTGATTCAGAGTGGCGGCGAGAGCGACCTCTGAGGCGTCGCTCTCCACTTGAAAGGGGACGGATTCATCCACCGCCCGCATGGCGGCTTTGGCGATGTCCTCCTTGATGCAGTTGAAGGCCTGGCGGGCCTCAGCTGACAGTGGGAAGAGTGTGGTCTTAAGTAGTGGGCGGGCTTTGTCCGTATACTGAGGGACCCACTGGGCATAATAAGAGAAAAATCCCAGGCACCTCTTGAGGGCCCTGGGACAATGAGGGAGAGGGACTTGTAAGAGGGGGCGCATACGGTCCGGGTCGGGGCCCAGGACTCAGTTTTCCACGACATAGCTGTGACATTGTCCAAGTACGGAAACGTGACCCGCAGCCCGTACTGGTCCACCATTCGGTCCATTGTTTGTTGGAACATCGAGACCCCATTCGTGATGCTAAAGGGGATCCGGAGGAAATGGAAGAGGTGGCCATCTCCCTCTAACGCCGTGTAGTGGCGGTCCTCCGGGCGGATTGGGAGCTGGTGGTAAGCAGACTTCAGATCCACCGTGGAGAATATGCGGCACTGGGCGATCTGGTTAACCATGTCTGCAATTCTGGGGAGGGGGTACGCATCGAGGTGCGTGAACCGGTTAATGGTTTGGCTATAATCAACCACCATTCAGAACTTTTCCCCGGTCTTGACGACCACTACCTGAGCTCTCCAGGGGCTGTTACTGGCCTCTATGATTCCCTCATGTAGGAGCCGCTGGACTTCGGCTCTAATAAACACCCTGTCCTGCTGCGAGGGGCTACAGGTTTGCAGTTTGAAGTGAGATTAGGGAAGAGTGGAGGGGGTGGTCGATTTTTAGTGTCGCTAGACTGCAGGTAATGAGTGGAGGTAGGGGTCCGCCGAAGCTGAGTGTGAGGCTCTTGAGGTCACATTGGAAATCGAGTCCAAGTAAGAGTGGGGCGCAGAGGTCAGGGAGTACAGCTGGAAATTAGAGTAGCTGGCGCCCTGAATCATTAGGGTCGCGACGGTGCGCCCTTGTATGTGGACTGAGTGTGAGCCCGAGGCGAGGGAGATAGTTTTCCGTGCAGGGAAGACAGGGAGCGAACAGCGTCTTACCAGGTCAGGGTGTATGACGCTCTCGGTGCTCCTGGAGTTGAAGAGGCATGGTGTCCTGTACCCGTTGATTTTAACGGACATCATCAAGCTCTGGAGGTGCTTCGGACGCGACTGGTCCAACGTGACTGCGTTGAGTTGCGGGTAGTCGGCGGCTCGATCAGCTGTGCTGGAGTGGCCCCATGATGACTGTCCGCGCTTCAGACGCGACTGGTCCAACGTGACTGCGTTGAGTTACGGGTAGTCGGCGGCTCGATCAGCTGTGCTGGAGTGGCCCCGTGATGACTATCCGCTGAGGTCGTAGTCGTCGAGGTTCGGTTCGGTTGATGGCCAAGATGGCGGCCCCCATTGATCGCATGTGGCGGGTGCTGGTGAAGATGGCGTCCAAGATGGCGGTCCCCATGACTTGCACCTGGCCGGCCGCGTGGAGGAGGGTTGCCAAGATGGCGGCCCCCATGAGTCGCACATGTCGGGTGGGGGCGGAGTCAGCAGACATGCTGCAGCATTACGGGGTCTGCGGACCTATGAGTTTGGGAGGCGAGTGCTCTGGACTGCGGGGGAGTTTGGAGTTTTCGATTTGGCCAAACATACTCGGGCATAGTGTCCTTTGCGACCACAGCTGCTGCAGGTCGCGTTGCGGGCCGGGCAGTGCTGCCGTGGGTGTTGGGGCTGGCCACAAAAATGGCACACTGGTGCTCCATAGTGGGTGGGTGGCCGTGCGGCGCAGGCCTGAGGCGCAGGCCTGAGGCAGTCGCTGGTCGGGGGCCCACAATGGGGTCGCTTGGTCCGCAGGGAATGAGTTCAAACTGCGGAATGCGACCTCCATAGTCGTGGCTAACTCTACAGTGTCCTCAAAGTTCTGGGCCCCTTTTTCAAGCAATCGCTGGCGCACTTAGTTGGACCTGAGCCCTGCAACGTATACATCACGGACAGCGAGTTCCCTATGCTGGGAGGCTGTTACAGCCTGAAAATTGCAGTCCCGGGCAAGGGCTTTTAAATCGTGCAGAAAGTATTCTAGCGACTCCGCGGAGCGCTGGCAGCAGGTCGTGAAAATATGCCGTGCGTAGACCTCGTTAATCGGCCGCACATACACTCGGTCGAGCATATCTAGAGCCTCAGTGTATGAGGTGGTACAATTGAGTTGCGTAGAGATACGATGGCTCACCCGTGCGTGCAGTAGGCTGAGTTTCTGCTCCTCTGTAGTCTCGGACGTGCTTGATTCAGCCAGGTAGGCCTTGAAACATCGAAGCCAGTGTAGGAAGATTTCCTTTGCCTCTGCAGCCTGCGGGTCGACTTCTAGTCGGTCAGGTTTGAGGGCTGATTCCATAGTAGTTTTCTTCAAGTTTTCTAAGACTATTAAATTGATGTGACCATCAATTCACTAGACACACAATTGGAAGTAAACTGTGGTTTTAATAGTCTTACAACTGAACCTGCCTGCGACCAGAGGAACTGAGGGCAGGCTTATGGCTGCAGCACTTTATACTTCCGGTAGTGGGAGGGGCCATGGGCGGAGCCATGGGAGGAGCCAAGGGTGGAGCCCTGTACAAGCTCCTCATCTCCCCCTATGGGCAGAGCCGCGCAACGGCTCACATACAGAGCCCACAAGGACACAATACAATGCAATGCAATACAGTGTGAATTACAATACAGTATTATTCACCACACTCAGTTCATGTCTGATTATAGCAGGTAAATAAATTGGTGCACAACAATGAACTGTGGGTCCACCATCTTTTAAAGCAATAGCAATTCTTAAAATGAAAGCATATACCGCAAATGCTGGGAATCTGAAATGAAAAAAGAAAATACTAGAAACATTCAGCTGGTCTGGCAGCATCTGTGGTAAGAGAAACAGTGTTCTGTTTCTAGTCCAGTGCCATGCCACCACAAAACATATCTTCCCCTTACCATTCCCTGTCAGCATTCCACAGGAACAGTTCCCTCTGTGAAACCCTGGTCCGCTCCTCCATCACCCCCAACTTCTCATTCCTTTCCCACAACATCTTCCCATGCAATTTCAGAAGGTGCAACACCTGCCCCTTTACCTTTTCCCTCTTCAAATCCCAAGGCCCCAAACACTCATAGATTATCATAGAGTTTACAGTGCAGAAGGAGGCCATTCGGCCCATCGAGTCTGCACCGGCTCCTGGAAAGAGCACCCAACCCAAGGTCCACACCTCCACCCTATCCCCATAACCCAGTAACCCCACCCAACATTAAGGGCAATTTTGGACACTAAGGGCAATTTATCATGGCCAATCCACCTAACCTGCACATCTTTGGACTGTGGGAGGAAACCGGAGCACCCGGAGGAAACCCACACACACACGGGGAGGATGTACAGGCTCCGCACAGACAGTGACCCAAGCCGGAATCGAACCTGGGACCCTGGAGCTGTGAATCAATTGTGCTATCCACAATGCTACCGTGCTGCTCCCTTCAAGTGAAGCAGCATTTCACTTGCACCCTCTTCAATCTGGTCCACTGTATTTGCTGCTCTCAATGTGGTCTCCTCTGCCTTGGGGCACTTAAATGCAGACTGAGCAACTGCTTTGTGGAACACCTTCACTCATTCTGCAAATATGACCCCAACCTTCGTGTTGCCTGCCATTTAAACTCACCATCTTATTCTCATGCCCACAAGAGAGCAAATACAGAGGACCAGATTGAAGGAGATGCAAGTGAAATGCTGCTTTATCTGAAATGAGTGTTTGGACCCACCCATGACGCCAACAAACACCATCAAAACTGCACACAATACTCCAGGTGTGGCCTCACCAATGCCCTATACAATTGCAGTAAAACATCTCTATTCCTATACCCCAATCCTCTCGGTATGAAGGCCAACATACCATTTGCCTACTTGACTGCCTCTGCACCCGCAGGCTTACTTTCAGCATCTCATCCACAAGGACACCAAGGACTCGCTGAGTACCAACTCTCTCAATTTACACCCATTCAAATAATAATCTGCTTTCCTATTTTTTCTACCAAAGCGGATAACCTCTCATTTTTCCAAATTATACTGCATCTGCCATGCATGCGCTCACTCACTCACCTTGTCCAAATCCCACTGAAGCATCTCTACATCCTCCTCACAGCTCATCTTCCCACCCAACTTTGTATCATCTGCAAATTTGGAGATAATACATTTAATTCCCTCATCCAAATCATGAATATGTAATGTGAATAGTTGGGTCATAGCACAGATCCCTGTGGCACCCCACTAGATCAGAAAATGACCCATTTATCCAACTTTTTGCTTCCGGTCTGTTAACCAGCTTTCTATCCATCTCAAGACCCTACCCGTAATCTCATGCGCTTTAATTTATTAATCTGCCATGTGAGACCTTATTGAAAGCCTTCTTAAAGTCTAAATAAACCACATCCGCCAGTTCTCCTGAGTCAACTTTACTCGTTACACCAACATGCCTTAATGACTACCGTCCGGTGGCCCTGACATCAATCGTAATAGAGTCATAGAATCATAGATGTTTACAGTAGTAATGAAGTGGTTCGAGAGGTTGGTCATGAAACACATCTACTCCAGACTCCCAGGATGCCTCGATCCACTGCAATTCGTATACTGCCGCAACCGGTCCACAGCAGACGCCACCTCCTTGGCCCTACACTCATCCCTGGAGCACCTCAACAACAAGGACTCCTACATCAAATTCTTATTTATTGCCTACAGCTCAGCCTTCAATACCATAATCCCAGCCAAGGTAATATTGAAGCTCCCAAACCTAGGACTTGGCTCCTCACTCTGCAACTGGATCCTTGACTTTCTGATCCATAGACCACAATCAGTAAGAATAAACAACACTTCCTCCATGATAGTCCTCAGTACTGGTGTCCTGCATGGCTGTGTAATTGGCCCCCTAATATACTCCCTATACACACGTGACTGTGTGGAAAAATTTGGTTCCAACTCCATCTACAAGTTTGCTGACGACACAACCATAGTGGGTCGGATCTCGAACAACGATGAATCAGAATACAGGAGGGAGATGGAGAACCTAGTGGAATGGTGTAACGACAACAATCCATCCCTCAATGCCAGTAAAACTAAAGAGCTGGTCATTGACTTCAGGAAGCAAAGTACTGTACACACCCCTGTCTGCATCAATGGCGCCGAGATGGAGATGATTGACAGCTTCAAATTCCTAGGTGCGCACATCACCAAAAATCTGTCCTGCTCGCCCAAGTCGACGTCACCACCAAGAAAGCACAACAGCACCTGTACTTCCTCAGGAAACTAAGGAAATTTGGCATGCCCACACTGACTTACCAACTTTTACAGGTGCACCACAGAAAGCATCCAATCTAGCTGCATCACAGCCTAATATGGCAACTGCTCCGCAAAAGTCTGCAAGAAACTTCAGAGAGTCATGAACACCGCTCAGTCCATCACACGAACCCGCCTCCCATCCACTGACTCTATCTACACTTCCCGCTGCCTTGGGAAAGCGAGTAGAATAATCAAAGACCCCTCCCACCCGGCTTACTCACTCTTTTAACTTCTTCCATCGGGCAGGAGATGCAAAAGTCTGAGAACACAGATTCAAAAACAGCTACTTCCCTGCTGTTACTAGACTCCTAAACAACCCTCTTATGGACTGACCTGATTAATACTACACTCCTTTATGCTTCTCCCGATGCCGGTGCTTACGTAGTTACATTGTGTACCTTGTGTTGCCCTATTATGTATTTTCTTTTCATTTAATGTACTAAATGATCTGTTTGAGTTGCACACAGAAAAATACCTTTCACTGTACCTCAGTACACGTGACAATAAACAAATCCAGATCCAAAGAATTCTAGTAGATTTGTCAAGCATGATTTTCCTTTTGTAAATCCATGCTGACTTTGTCTGATTACACCACTGCTTTCCAAATGCTGTGCTATGCAATCCTTGATAACGGACTCCAGCAACTTCCCTCCTACCGATGTTGGGCTCACTTATCAATAATTCCCTGATTTCTCTCTATTTTTGAATAGCAGGGTTACATTCGCTACTCTCCAAGCTGCAGGAACCATTCCAGAATCCAATTAATTTTGGAGGATGACCACCAATGGATCTATAATTTCTAGGGCCGCTTCCTTAAGTACTCTGGGATGAAGATAATAATAATCTTCATTAGTGTCACAAGCAGGCCCACACCAAAACTGCAATGAAGTTACTGTGAAAATCCCTTCGTCGCCTGTTCGGGTCCATGGGGGGGAGAATTCAGAATGTCCAATTCACCTGGCAAACATGTCTTTCGGGACTTTTGGGAGGAAACCAGAGCGCCCGGAGGAAACTCACGCAGATACGGGGAGAACATGCAGATTCCGCACAGACAATGGTCCAAGCTAGGAATTGAACCTGGGTCCCTGACACTGTGAAGCAATGGTGCTACCAAGATTATCAAGCTCAGCAGATTTGTCCGCCTTCAATCCCATTAATTTCCCCAAAACTATTTCCTTCCTAATAGTAATTTCCTTCAGCTTCTCACTAAAAATCGTGTTTCTCAGAACTTCTGGTGCATTATTCATGGCTTCCTTTGTTTCCCAATCTGTCAGAGCCAGCTTATGCCTCATTCTATCATAGTTTCCTTCATTGAGGTCCTGGACCCTGGTCTCAGATCAACTACCTTACTATTCACCTTGACAAAAGAATTCTACCATTATACTCATCCCCAGGGGTCCTCTCACATCTAGATTGCTAACTAATCCTTTCTCATTGCACAATGGGCAGTCTAAGATGGCATGTTCCCTTGTTGGTTTTTCAACATACTGGCCCAGAAAACCACCCGTACACACTCCAGAAATTCCTCCTCTATTGTACTGTGAGTAATTTGAGTCACACAATCTATATGCAGATTAAAGCCACCCATAACCACAGATTTTCCTTTGTCACATGCATCTCTGATTTCCTGTCTACCACCCCTACAAATGATTTTTGCCCCTTGATGTTTCTTAACGCGACCCAGACAGATTCCACATCATCTGTACTGATATCTTTCCTCAATATTGTATCAATATTTTCTTTAATCAACAATGCGACTCCACCACCTTTTCCATTCTGCCTCTCCTTCTAAAAACTGAATAGCCATCAAATGTTTATTACCCTTCCTTGGTCACCTTGGAGCCATGTGTCAGCAATACTAACTATATCCCTTTACATATATCTATACAACTAATTCATCCATTTTATTTCAAGTGCTCCACATGTGAAATGTTCCAGTAAAGCACAACTCAAACTGCAGAAACAGCATCTCATCTTCTGATTCAACACTTTACATTGAGTTCAGCACCTTCAGATCTTGGACTTTCTCCTCAATCTTGACGCTCTTTATTAATCCAATCTTTTTGTCCCAAAACCCCACCCACGTGACCATCTGTCACTTTTGTTTTTACATTTGCATTCACAGAGCACTGACCCTTGCTCTGTTTTAATATATCTGCTATCTTACATTTATACCACCATCAGCACCGTCTTTAATCTTGGATTGGATTGGATTTGTTTATTGTCACGAAAAGTTTTTTCTGTGTGCAGCTCAAACAGATCATTTAGTGCATGAAAAGAAAATATGCAAAAGGCAATACAAGATACACAGTGTAAAAGAGAAAAATTGGTGTTAGTGTTAGAATTACGTTTTAAGAGAATAGTACGGTTATGGGAGATATAAAAAGAGATCTGTGCGAGAGAGCTCGCAGAGTTCTCACGCTCCGGCGCCATCTTGCAGGACCTTTACACTACCATTTTTAACACTACCATTAACACTCCCTTTTACACTACCATCTTTAATACTACCATCAACACTCCCTTTCTCTTATGCCGATGATATCATTGTCAAATCTCTCCCAGCCCCTACCTATCCCTGATCTTTTTTGTTCATAAAATCTATTACTTTTCTCCTTCTCTTAAGCTCTAAAGAAGTTATATAGATCTGAGAGGTTAATTCTGTTCCTCTCTCCACAGATACTGCCAGACCGGCTGTGTTTTTCCAGCATTTTCTGTTTTTATTTCAGCACACAATCCTTGCCTTGTACAGCAAACCTACTAACTGCATTCCCAAATTAGAGCTGCATATCCATCTCTGTCGAACATTCCAAGAGCTTGGAGAAAAGCAATTTATAATGAAGAACCATTCAAGATATTTGCAACTCCACTCCCACAACCCACAAAATGAATGCACACATTTTACACAATGCTCATGAGCAGCAGAAAAACACAGAGCAATACAATGTTCAAAAGCACGGAATGGGAATAAATGCTAATCCCCACTCACTTTATTACCGATTCTGAGACACATTGTCTGGGAAGGTGATAAATTTGTGTACATGGGTTGATGCTGGAAAAATGCGGTGAGGCATGTTCCTTAACCCCTGAATCTTTCTTGACAGCTGAGCACAGAGATCGCAGTTTGCCAACAACAGAAATGTCAAGGCCAGCTGATGAGAGATAGCAGATAATTTGCAACTTTAAAAATGACCTTGAATGTAATTTACTGTATGATTATTTATTTCCCAAAGATTTTAGATAGCTACATCTGAGTGCATTACAATAACCATGGCAGCCTTTCTGACAGGCTGATTGATGCTCAATTAGAATGATTAATTCACAAAACTACAAGTAGAAGATTGTCCTATTAAGGAACAAAGGGTACATTTACACTGAAACTGCAACATTGGGACAAAGGAGTCTGTGTCTTATTCAGGACCAGATGTGACATCAGAGCAGTGCACCATAACATTTCATAAAGGAGACAATCTCATTGCACTTCACGGGGGTCCGCCTCAAACCAATGCTAAACTTCTGATATTTGATTTTCTAATAAGACGGAAGACAAGATTGGATTGTCCCAATGTGCCTGTGCCTCCAATGTAGAATGGTAAGATGGACCCACTTTTCTGATTGGCGTTCTTATCCATAATTAGAATAAGCTACATGTACAATCTGAGCTTGGCTGTTGCAAATATTATTGGGGTCAAATAATCCATTGAAGTACCAGGTAATAACAAGTGGCAGTGAGGGTGGAAAAACAACCTATTTTTCACTCTGGTACCCTGGAAAGCTAAGACCAACTATTTTTTTTTGCCGCTGAAGAGCTGCTGAATTTGTACAGGAGGTGCACCAAAAAATCAGTGGCCGTACTTGAGGCTGAAAAGCACCCTCTAGAAGAGATACAAATTCAACAGCATTGAGAGGTACTGATGAATATAGAGTGTTAACTAAATCCCAGTTATCTGACTGTAAGTGAGGAATATAGAGATGAACTTTACGCACCCCCAAGGCAAGTTGGGGGATAGGGTAGTAAAATGGAATAGAAGGGATTCCCCCGGGAACCCACCTGTCCAAACCCAGGTGCAGTTTCATCCTTGAGCGGACAGGACCAGCCCAAACTTAATGGCTGCTTAAGGGCCTTATCCCGCCCAGTCTCAATTATTAGGTTGGCGAGATCGGGTGCAGGCAGGGTGGAAAGTGACATTTAAACTGTTCCCCATCTCGGGGAGGGAGGGGGGAAAGTGCCTCACTCTGAAGCCCCCACCCCGCTGAGTTTGGACGCTCCCCCCCCCAACCCCCCCCGCCCCTAGTTGCCACATTCCGGCACCTGTTCGTCTACACAGAGGAAGAATTCAGAATGTCCAATTCACTTAACAGCACGTCTTTCGGGAAGTGTGGGATAAAAACTGGAGCACCCAGAGGAAATCCACGCAGACACAGGGAGAACGTGCAAATTCAGCACAGACAGTGACCCAAGCCAGGAATCGAACCTGGGACCATCGCATTGTGAAGCAACAGTGCGAAGCACTGTGCTACCGTGCTGCCCAAATCGTAAACGTTATTGCTCATTTGTTGTGGAGTGGAAAAAGAAGAACGACTTTGATTTATACAGCACCATTCACGATTACAGGACATCCCAATGTGCTGTACAGCCAATGAATTACTTTGAAAGTACAGTCACTGCCGCAGGAAACTCCAGGAAATTTGCACACCCTTGTCTCCACAAACAGCAATATGGCGATGACTGGATTATCTCTGGGCGCGATTCTCCGGACTCACGACGGTTCGGAGAATAGCGAGCGTCGGAAATTTTTATGGCGACGCTGTTCCGACGCCCTCCCGCTATTCTCCGAACCCCGCAAAATGTCGGAGTCGCCATTCCCGACAAACGCCTCCTTCCCGCCCCTGACACGACCAGAATCGCCACTGAGAGCCCCCCCGCTATTCACCGGCCCGGATGGGCCGAAGTCCCGACGTCATGGCGCCCTGTTTGCACGTCGTGAAACACACCTGCTTTTTAAATTCGTCAACCAGTCGGCCTGGCTGACGACAGCTTGGAGGAGGTCAGGGCACCACTCTGCGCACCGCTCAGCGCACCGCTCGAGTCTGGCCACAACGGGGAAGGCATCCCTGAGAACGGGAGGGGGTCCAGAGCGGGGGGAGTGGGGGCGACGGGGGAGGCGGTGGGGGTGACGGGGGAGGCAGTGGGGGAGACAGGGAGGCAGTGGGGGGCGACGGGGGAGGCAGTGGGGGAGACGGGGAGGCAGTGGGGGAGACGGGGGAGGCAGTGGGGGAGACGGGGGAGGCAGTGGGGGAGACGGAGGGGGCAGTGGGGGGCGACGGGGGAGGCAGTGGGGGGCGACGGGGGAGGCAGTGGGGGAGACGGAAGGGGCAGTGGGGGAGACGGGGGAGGCAGTGGGGGGCGATGGGGGAGGCAGTGGGGGGCGACGGAGGGGGGGGTTAGGTAGAGAGTGAGCCGTCCAACCCCGTAACAAAATGTCTGCTACCATGCCATGGTGTGCCGGTCACGAGGACACGGCCGCTGGTTCCCCTGTGGCTTCCGGACACAGGCCACTGACGCACCCGTGAGGAGGCCATAGTTTACTGGCCGTTGGATGCAGAAAGTGACCAGGGGTTAGGCTGCCCGCGTGTCAGCAGAGCGACCAGGCCACCGGGACACACAGGTATCCCGTGGCAGGTGGCTGCTGAGGTGTAGACTAACCTCCGTCTAACATGTCCCGTTTCTCTGCCCCCACCACCCTTCTGTAGGTTAGCACGATGTATGGGAACAGAACGGCTATGTTCTGCGCAGTGGTTGGGGCCGCTCCACTGGATTTGGAGATGCAGCAGCATCCACACCCACAACCCGCAGTGGCTGCAGGGCCAGCTGCAGCAGCAGAGGGAAGGGCCGAGGAGTTGCCAGTCGTCGAGCAGCATGGGGAGGAGGAGGAGGAAAAGGAAGAGGAGAGAGTGAGGGTGCAGCCACGGCGCCAGAGGCGATGACCAAAGCCGAGGGTGTACCGTGTCCGGGTCCCTTTCCTAACAATGACGGACATCACCTGCAGGAGAAGACTCCGGCTGAGTAGGCAGACGGTGATACATATCTGCCAACTCCTGTCGCACCTCGCCCCACGTGGAATGGGGGGAGGACACGCGATCCCGGTTGCCATCAAGGTGACGGTCGCTCTGAACTTCCATGCTACCGGCTCCTTCCAGTCTCCGAGCGGGGACGTCTCCGGGATCTCCCAGTCATCGGTGCACAGGTGCATCCGGGATGTGACCGACGCCCTCTATGCCATCGCGGACCGCTACATCACCTTTCCCGAGGACCAAGCAAGTCAAGACTCACGAGCCCGTGGATTTGCCAGTGTGGCCGGGATACCGAGGGTTCAGGGGTCAATCGACTGTGTTCACGTCCCCATGCGCCCGCCTGCTGTGGACAAGGAAGTGTTCACAAACAGAAGGGGGACATACTCTATTAATGTCCAGGTGGTATGCGACCCCCCACATGACGTTGATGAACGTCTGTGCAAGGTTCCCAGGGAGTGTGCATGACTCCTACATACTGGCGCAGTCGTTCATCCCTGCGATGTTTGAGGGACGTCCCCCCCGGCTGAGGGGCTGGTTGCTAGGCGACAGGGGTTATCCGCTGAGGTCTTGGCTGATGACGCCTATACGGAGGCCTCAGACCAATGCGGAAACACGATACAACGAGGCCCATGCAGCAACCAGGGGTGTGGTGGAGCGCTGCCTTGGCCTCCTGAAGATGAGATTCAGGTGCCTGGACCGCTCCGGAGGGGCCCTGCAGTACCAGGCCGACAGGGTCGCTCGCATTGTAGTGGTCTGCTGTGCGCTGCACAACATCGCGATGCAGAGGGGAGATGACCTGCTGCAGGAGGCGGAGGGAGAAGCCAGTGGCAGTGGTGCCAGCACAGAGGAGGAGAAGGAGGAGGAGGAGGAGAGGGAGGAGGAGGAGGAGGAGGAGGCTGGCGGAGTGGCGGGCGCAGAACGCAGACACGACCCAGGTGCTAGTGATGTCCAGGAGGCGGCACGATGGACCCGGCAAGGACGGCGGGCACGCGACGCCCTGGTGGCAGCACGGTTCACGCATCGCATGTGACGTCCCCGATGAACACCAAACCACCACCTGCATCGCTAGTCATGCAGAGGGTCACCACACAACTGCCACCACCACAACCCCCCCCCCCCCCCCCCCCCCCTCAGTGTACACTGCTCCACTTCGACATGACGCTTATCACTGGGTACAGACGGTATGGCACAACATTGATGGCTGTGTCAGCGGGTGTGATCAGTGCCATGTGGAATGATGACAGCCCGCTCTGCGAAGAGCTGTGAGCTCAGAATCGTTAGAGAGAGTCTGACCCATGGCAATAGCTGAACCATCCACCTTGGTGGCCGCTGAGTTCGTCACTGACACTCCATCACGTGCCCGCGTGGGCTAGCTGTGGGAGGGGGTAGGGGCAGGGACTGCACACCCGGCACCGAAGTTTCACCATTCGTCAACCCCAGCGACACTCGGTCACCATCACGATTCCTGTGCCTGTGGAACAATCACACGGTATTACAAGTAAGGTGGAACAGTGCGTTTAATATTAACAATTATTTACAGGTGCCCTAGCCCCTACAACTAAACTGTGCCCTTCACCCGTGCCAACTTACTCACTTAGTTGCCTAACGGGCCCTACCACTACGTCTAAGTGACTCCCCAGATGATACAGCAGGAGTGGAGGAGGATTGCTGCGAATCGCCCTCCTCGACTCGTATCTCCTTGGCTAAGCGTTTCCTGGGGCGACCCAGCCTTGATGGGCCAGGCTGCTCTGCGGGCGTCTCGGGTGACATTGTGCCACCCTGCTCTGCCTGCTGCCCACCCGATGCACCAGGGATGGGACGGGGGGAGGCCGAGAATTCCAGGACGTCCCGTGATGGCCTTAATGGGACGGACCCCGAAACCTCCTCCTCCCTCGGGGAGCCCGGTGGCCCCCGGGCCTCACTTTGGGACAGAGGTGCGAGCGGGGAGGTGCCCCGTTGCACCACCGACACCTGGCGCTGCCAGTCCTGGAGGCCTGCAACGGTATCCACCAGGATCCGAAGGTTTGCAGAGACGGAGTCCAGGGAGTTAGACATTCCCACCAGGGACTGTGCGACCTCAACCTGTGTGTGCACGACGCCATCCAGCACATGTGTCAGGCGGTTGATGGTCTCCGCGACCGACTGCTGGGACTGTGCTATCGACTGCTGGGACTGTGCTATCGACTGCTGTGACTGTGCCATGGCATGCTGAGACTCGGCCATGGCGTGCTGAGACTCGGCCATGGCCCGCATGGCGCCGGCAATGTCGTTTTGGCTCTGGCACATTGCTGCCTGTGAGAGGGCAACCCTGTCCAGGGCCGAGGATGACGCGTGCACATTAACGCCAACGTCTTGCATAACCTGACCCATTGCCTCCACCGCGGATGCCACCCGTGCGGTGTCGGACTGGGTCTCTGCCATGAGCGGCACCACTCCCTGCTCTTGGACGCGGTTCGACTCCTCTAACAGCGTCTGCAGAGCCAGGAAGGCAGCCCTCCTCCCGCCATTGTTTCCCTGGGTTTCCTGAGGCATCGGCTGTGCGGGTGAGTTGATAAACTCCAGGAACTCAGAAAACGTCTGGGAGCCAGCTGCATGCTGGGCCTGGCCTGGCCTCCGCGAGTCCGGGCCCTCTGTTGCTCCGACCTCCACCTGCTGTACCTGCTCAGCTGTGATGTGCCAACCAGACTGTGCCCCAGGAGACTCATCACTAAATAGGCCCGCCGGGGTGTGTGTCTCTGGGATGATGGATGTGGTGGGAGAAAGCAGTGCCGCAAGCCCGACGCTCTCAATGTTTAGGGCCTCCTCCAGGGTGTGGGGCTGCTCAGCGACAGGAGGGTTGTTCCTGGCCATTTCTGGTGGTGGTGGTGGACTTCGAACCCTCTGTGCGTCCTGGTCCGCAGATTGGGTTGGGGCGGATTGGGCTGCCCGCTGATCGGGCACCCTCTGTTGTGAGGCCCCGGGTGAGGTGGCGGCAGATTCCTGTGTCCGTCTGGAGGCAGACGGCCCTGGTCGTTCGGCATCACGTCCTAGGGAAGAGAATGAGACGGGTTATTTCGATTTGCTCGGCAGGCCGCTGGACGGTCCCAGTGGGCAGGGTGTGTGAAGGGACAGAGGATGGGGGAGGTGTCCCAGTGGGCAGGGTGTGTGAAGGGACAGAGGATGGGGGAGGTGTCCCAGTGGGCAGGGTGTGTGAAGGGACAGAGGATGGGGGAGGGGTGAGTGTTTGTCAGAGAGGGTTGTCTCACTTGCTGCAGTTCCGCCAACCTCGCATAGCGCGATATCGCGGGTGGCAGACCCCCCAACAAGGTCCAGTGCCCTCTGTTCAAAGGTGCTGAGGGGGTGCATGTTGGGCGAACCCCCTCCAGTCTTGTGCCGCTCACGGTGGTTGTGAGCGGCCTTGGCCTGTTGGGGGAGGGAACATAGGTAGATCATTACAAAACGGTAGGTATCAGCAGTCCGTTCAGATACTGGCACAGTTTGGGGGGGGGCAAGTTGTCATAAGACGATTGCATCTCTCCTCGGGGCCAGAGCGCTGGGTCTGCGACAACTTTAGAACATAGAACATAGAACGATACAGCGCAGTACAGGCCCTTCGGCCCTCGATGTTGCACCGACATGGAAAAAATCTAAAGGCCATCTAACCTACACTATGCCCTTATCATCCATATGCTTATCCAATAAATTTTTTAATGCCCTCAATGTTGGCGTGTTCACTACTGTTGCAGGTAGGGCATTCCATGGCCTCACCACTCTTTGCGTAAAAAACCCACCTCTGACCTCTGTCCTATATCTATTACCCCTCAATTTAAGGCTATGTCCCCTCGTGCTAGCCACCTCCATCCGCGGGAGAAGGCTCTCGCTGTCCACCCTATCTAACCCTCTGATCATTTTGTATGCCTCTATTAAGTCACCTCTTAACCTTCTTCTCTCTAACGAAAACAACCTCAAGTCCATCAGCCTTTCCTCATAAGATTTTCCCTCCATACCAGGCAACATCCTGGTAAATCTCCTCTGCACCCGTTCCAAAGCTTCCACGTCCTTCCTATAATGAGGTGACCAGAACTGTACGCAATACTCCAAACGCGGCCGTACTCGAGTTTTGTACAACTGCAACATGACCTCATGGCTCCGGAATTCAATCCCTCTACCAATAAAGGCCAACACACCATAGGCCTTCTTCACAACCCTATCAACCTGGGTGGCAACTTTCAGGGATCTATGTACATGGACACCGAGATCCCTCTGCTCATCCACACTACCAAGAATTTTACCATTAGCCAAATATTCCGCATTTCTGTTATTCTTTCCAAAGTGAGTCACCTCACACTTCTCCACATTAAACTCCATTTGCTACCTTTCAGCCCAGCTCTGCAGCTTATCTATGTCCCTCTGTAACCTGCAACATCCTTCCGCACTGTCTACAACTCCACCGACTTTAGTGTCGTCTGCAAATTTACTCACCCATCCTTCTGCGCCCTCCTCTAGGCCATTTATAAAAATGACAAACAGCAACGGCCCCAGAACAGATCCTTGTGGTACGCCACTCGTAACTGAACTCCATTCTGAACATTTCCCATCAACTACCACCCTCTGTCTTCTTTCAACTAGCCAATTTCTGATCCTCATGTCCCCTCCTTGCTCGTCTCAGCTCTCTCTTTAGATCCTTCCTCGCTTGCTTGTAACTAGCAAGCGCCCCAACTGAAACTTCACGCCTCATCTTCACATAGGCCTCCTTCTTCCTCTTAACAAGAGATTCCACTTCTTTGGTAAACCACGGTTCCCTCGCTCGACCCCTTCCTCCCTGCCTGACTGGTACGTACTTATCAAGAACATGCAATAGCTGTTCCTTGAACAAGCTCCACATATCCAGTGTGCCCAACCCTTGCAGCCTACTTCTCCAACCAACACATCCTAAGTCATGTCTAATGGCATCATAATTGCCCTTCCCCCAGCTATAACTCTTGCCCTGCGGGGTATACTTATCCCTTTCCATCACTAACGTAAAGGTCACCGAATTGTGGTCACTGTTTCCAAAGTGCTCACCTACCTCCAGATCTAACACCTGGCCTGGTTCATTACCCAAAACCAAATCCAATGTGGCCTCGCCTCTTGTGGGCCTGTCAACATATTGTGTCAGGAAACCCTCCTGCACACATTGTACAAAGAATGACCCATCTAATGTACTCGAACTATATCTTTTCCAGTCAATATTTGGAAAGTTAAAGTCTCCCATAACAACTACCCTGTTACTTTCGCTCTTTTCCAGAATCATCTTCGCCATCCTTTCCTCTACATCCCTAGAACTATTAGGTGGCCTATAGAAAACTCCCAACAGGGTGACCTCTCCTTTCCTGTTTCTAACCTCAGCCCATATTACCTCAGAAGAAGAGTCCGACCATCTAGCATCCTTTCCGCCACCGTAATACTGTCCCTGACTAGCAGCGCCACACCTCCCCCTCTTTTGCCCCCTTCTCTGAGCTTACTAAAACACCTAAACCCCGGAACCTGCAACAACCATTCCTGTCCCTGCTCTATCCATGTCTCTGAAATGGCCACAACATCGAAGTCCCAGGTACCAACCCATGCTGCCAGTTCCCCTACCTTATTTCGTATACTCCTGGCATTGAAGTAGACACACTTCAAACCACCTACCTGAACACTGGCACCCTCCTGCGAAGTCAAATCTGTGCTCCTGACCTCTATACTCTCAATCTCCCGTACCCCAAAACTACAATCCAGGTTCCCATGCCCCTGCTGAATTAGTTTAAACCCCTTAAAGAGCACTAACAAATCTCCCCCCCCAGGATATTGGTGCCCCTCAGGTTCAGATGTAGACCATCCTGTCTATAGAGGTCCCACCTTCCCCAGAAAGAGCCCCAGTTATCCAGAAATCTGAATTTCTTTGTGAACCATCCTCAAATAACTCTGCCCCGATCCCTCTCCCCCCCCCCTCCCGTGCCGGGGGGGGGGGGGGGGGGGGGGGTGCTTAAGTTAAGGTTGTGACTAGGGGGCACCCTCATGGCACTTAGCCTGGCAGACCTGGTGAGGTCGTGTAGCTTCTTCCTACATTGCTCAGCTGAGCGAGGGGTCTGCCCCACAGCACTGACGGCAGCAGCCACGTCACGCCAGGCCTGGCGTACCGCGCTGGCAGGTTGGCGATGCCCTCTCCGCGGGTGGATGATGCCCCTCCTCTGCTCCACGGCATCGAGCAGCGCCTCAACGTCAGCATCAACAAAGCAAGGAGCAGCTCTCCTCGGCTCCGACATCCTGCCCGACAGATTCTGTGGTCGCCCGCGCCTTTTTACGGCGTCGGGCGGCGTCACGTGGGCGTGATCGTGTCGTCGCCGTGTTCCGTCGTCATCACGCACGTAATTGACGCGGCCGCGCTACTAGCCCATTTCCAGGAAGTGAATCCGTCGGGAAATGAAGCCTTCGCGACCGTCGTAAAACGCTCCCGATTTTTACGACGGTTTTACGATTTTCCGCGGGTGCGGAGAATTTCGCCCTCTATTTTTAAAGGTTTTTATTCAAGTTTTTCATTTTGCGCAATACAAAATAAACAAATCTGTGTAGACCAGATACCAATTTACGAAAGCCAAACATTGAAGATAGCCCCCAAGACCCTACCCCCTTTAAACCCCTGGTGTTGGGGGCCTGTGTCCGTTTTAAAAATTTTATTTTAAAATATTTTTATTGAATTTTTACATCTGTGCACTATGCAATAGGTGAGCAATTTTGTTACTGTTGCCCTGATGACTTTGTTGGGGGGAGGAGGGGGCTCTGGCCCCCTCCTCGGTCTTTTTCCATGTCCCCTCCTGATGTTTCCCTGAGTTCCTCCCTTGCTGCCCTCCTCCCCACCTTTTTCCTATCTTCTCTGTGCGGTCCTATATGCCCCCCCCCCCCCCCCCCTCCCCTAGTAAGACAGTGGGTAGCACTGTTGCTTCACATCAGGGTACCACGTTTGATTCCTGGCTTGGGCCACTGTCTGTACGGAGTCTGCACGTTCTCCCTGTGTCTGCGTGGCTTTCCTCCGGATGCTCCGGTTTCCTCCGACAAGTCCCTAGAGGCGTGCTGTTAGGTGGACATTCTGAATTCTCCCTCCGTGTACCTGAACAGGCGTCGTAATGTGATGACTGGGGCCTTTTCACAGTAACTTCATTGCAATGTTAATGTAAGCCTACTTGTGACAATAAAGATTATTATTATTATCCGCCATTGGCCTCAAACAGGTCTTGGAACAAGCTGATGAATAGCCCCATGCTTTCTGGGGATGGTGTATTTGATCTTCTCCAGATGGGGAAATTCCAACAAGTCTGCCAGCCAGTCCACAGCTGTGGGTGGTACTGCTGATTGTCAGGTGAGCAGGATTCTCTGCCGTGTGATTAGGGAAGCAAAAGCAAGGACATGGGCCCTCTTCCTCATATGAAGTTCTGGCTGGTACGAAACCCAGAAGACTGCCACTCTTGAGCACGGCTCCACCCTCACCCCCATAACCTTGGACATCGCCTTGAAGCAGGTTGTCGGGAACCCGACAAGTCTGGGGCAGGCCCAGAACATGTTGGCGTGGTTGGCTGGGCCTCCCTGGCACTCTTCACACTTGTCCTCCACCTCCGGGAAGAACCTGCTCATTCTTGTTCTGGTCAGTTACGCGAGGTGCACCACTTTGAACTGCATGAGGCTTAGCCTTGCACAGGAGGTGGTGAAATTGGCCCTGCTCAGTGCTTCCCTCCAGAGTGCCCACCTTATCTCCGTCCCTAGTTTGTCCTCCCGTTTCGGTCTTGCTCATTCTAGTGGTGTTCTCGCCCTTTCTAACAGTCGGCTGTAAATGTCCCTGCAGTTCCCTGTCTCCATACGGTCCGCGTCCAGCAGTTCCTCCAACATTGTGTCTCGGGGCCCTAGGATACCTCATTGTCTCCTTGTAGAGGAAGTTTTTGATTTGTAAATGTCGGAGCTCCTGTCCGTTCAGTAGCTCCAATATTTCCGTCAGCTCGTTCAGGGTTGCAAGTCTATCCCTCATATAGAAGTGCCTGATAGCCAGCGTCCCCCTGTCCTGTCTCCACTTCTTAAAAGTGGCGTTTAGCATGGCTGGTGAGAAGTTGTGGTTGCTGAAGATGGGGGCCATGGTGGACACCTCGATTAAGCCAAAGTGTTGTCTCATCTGGTTCCAAGTTTTTAACGTACCTACCACCACTGGGCTGGACGTGCACTTTGCCGGGGGCGGGGGGGGGGGGGGGGGGGGGGGGGGGGTGGATGGGGGTGCTGTCGTGGCTGGGGCTCAGAGGGTTGTTTCCATACAGGTAGACTCTTCCATTTTTACCCATTCCTTGCTCGGCTCCCTTACTCATCCCCTCACTCTCTCAGCCGTGGCTGCCCAGTGGTAGTATTGCAGGTTCGGAAGGGCCAGGGCGCCTATGTTTCTTCTCCTCTGCAGTGTATTTTTGGGGATTCTTGGAATATTTTCCCCCTATACAAACACCATAATCATTTTATCTATTCCTTGGAAAAAAGCCTTGGGGATTAAGATCGGTATGGATCTAAACATGAAATGAAATGAAATGAAAATCACTTATTGTCACAAATAGAATTCAAATGAAGATACCGTGAAAAGCCCCTAGTCGCCACATTCCGGCGCCTGTTCGGAGAGGCTGGTACGGGAATTGAACCGTGCTGCTGGCCTGCCTTGGTCTGCTTTCAAAGCCAACGATTTAGCCCTGTGCTAAACCAGCCCAGGAGGAGGAACCTTGGCAGTACATTCATCTTGATCGTCTGCACCCTCCCTGGCAGGGAGAGCTGGAGTGTATCCCATCTCTGTAGGTCCTTTCTAACTTTCTCCATCAGTCTGGTCAGATTCCATTTGTGGATCCGTATCAAGTCGTGGCCTATCTAAATCCCCAGGCAGCAGAATTTGTTTTAGGTTAGTTTAAATGGTACATCCTCCAGCTCGTCCTTCCACCTGTCGGATTCACTGGGAACACCTCGTTTTGCCCAGGTTGAGTTTGCAGCCTGAGAAGGCTCCAAACTCTTCCAGGAGGAGCCTGATGGTTTCTTTCAAGCCGTTCCACCGGTCCGAGATGTAGAGGAACAGGTCGTCCATATAGAGTGAGACTCTGCTCTCAGCTCGCTGCATCCTCTTCAGATACCCTTCCAGCCTTTTGCAGTGCCCCCCTTGCCAACTCTCCCCTTACGTTGCTCAGCTTATCGCCGCGGTGCCCCCCCCCCCCCCCCCCCCCCCCCCCCCCCCCCCCCCACCCCCGCCCCACCAGACGCTCCCTCCCTTCCGGGACATGCGCTGTGGCTCCCTCTGCATGAGCTTTCCTTTCTATTGTGGTGGCCCCCCTCCCGGAGCTGATCTTATACCGTTGCCGTACCTGCTAAATATCTGTTCCCTCTGTCTCTGCCTCACCCTCTCCTGCGTTCTGCTGCCCTCACCCTCCACTGTTGTTTGAGCTTCTGGGTTGCTGTAGAGTAAAGGAGACAAGAGTTCTACATCTCCACAAAACACATTTAGTATTTTGGTCCAGCTTCACACACAAATCTCCACCTACAAATAGTGCCACCTGTAACTTCTTTATATATCTGTGACTTCTATTAGATAACGGGCAGACAGTGCAGGGATCCCCCGTGGCCGTTCCCCTTCAAAACAAGTCTACCGTTTTGGATGCTGGTGGGGGGGGGGATGACCTACCCGGGGAAGTCCCTAGCGGCCAGGTCTCTGGCACTAAGTCTGGCTCTGTGGCTCAGAAGGGAAGGGGGAGAATAGAAAAGCAATAGTGATAGGAGGCTCAATAATTAGGGGAACAGATAGGAGATTCTGTGGTCGCGATCGAGACTCCCGGAAGGTATGTTGCCTCCCGGGTGCCAGGGATGTCTCAGATTGAGTCTACAGGATTCTTAAGGGGGAGGGGGAGCAACCAGAAGTGGTGGTGCACATAGGCACCAACGACATAGCTAAAAAAAGGGATGAGGATCTAAAAGTGATTTTAGGGAGTTAGGTTGGCAGCTAAAGAGCAGGACAAGCAGAATAATGATCTCAGGATTGCTACCAGTGCCACCTGCAAGTGAGGCAAGGAACATAGAGCGAGTGCAGCTGAACACGTGGCTACAGGGCTGGTGCAGGAGGGAAGGCTTCAGATTTGTGGATCATTGGGATATCCTCTGGGGAAGGTGGGATCTGTACATAAAGTACGGATTGCACCTAAATTGGAGGGGCACCAATATCCTGGTTGGGAGGTTTGCTAGAGTCTTCGGGAGGATTTAAACTAGTTTGTCAGGGGGATGGGAACCAGAGCTATGGATCAGAGGATAGGGTAGCTGTTAAACAGGCAGAAATAGTATGCAGCGAGTCTGTGAGGAAGGATAGACAGTTGATAGGGCAAAGTTGCACTCAGTGGAATGGGTTAAAGTGTGTCTGTTTCAATGCAAGGAGTGTCAGGAATAAGGGAGATGAACTTAGAGCATGGATCAGTACTTGGAATTACGATGTTGTGGCCATTACGGAGACATGGATTTCACAGGGGCAGGAATGGTTGTTCGATGTTCCGGGGTTCAGATGTTTACAGAAGAATAGGGAGGGAGGTAAATGAGGAGGGGGAGTGGCACTGTTAATTAGGGAGTGCACCACAGCTGCAGAAAAGGAGGTAGTTGAGGAGGGTTTGTCTACTGAGTCAGTATGGGTGGAAGTCAGAAACAAGAAAGGGGCAGGCAGTTTATTGTGAGTTTTCTATAAACCTCCCAATAGCAGCAGAGAAACACAGGAACAGATTGGGTGGCAGATCTTGGAAAAGTGCAGAAGTAACAGAGTTGTTGTCATGGGTGACTTCAACTTCCCTAATATTGACTGGAACCTCCTTACTGCAAATGGTTTGGATGGAGCAGATTTTGTCAGGTGTGTACAGGAAGGATTCCTGACTCAATATGTAGATAGGCTGACGAGGGGGGAGGCCATATTGGACTTGGTGCTCGGCAATGAACCAGGCCAGGTATCAGGTGTCTCGGTGGGAGAACATTTCAGTGACAGTGACCACAACTCCTTGACCTTTACCATAGTCATGGAGAGGGATAGGAACACTCAGTATGGGAAGGTATTTAATTGGGGGAGGGGAAATTATACTGATATTAGACAGCAGCTGAGGAGCATAAAGTGGGAACAATTGTTCTTGGGGAAATGCACAACAGTAATGTGGGGATTCTTTAAGGAGCACTTGCTGCGAGTGCTGAATAGTTTTGTCCCACTGAGACGAGGAAGGAATGGTAAGGTGAAGGAACCTTGGATGACAAGGGAAGTGGAGCTTCTAGTCAAGAGGAAGAAGGAAGCTTAAGTAAGGTTGAGGAAGCAGGGCTCCAGAGGGTTACAAGGTAGCCAGGAAGGAACTCAAAAATGGACTGAGGAGAGCTAGAAGGGAGCATGAAAACGCTCTGGCAGGAAGGATTAGGGAAAACCCCAAGGCGTTCTACACTTACGTGAGAAATAAGAGGATGATCAGAGTGAGAGTAGGGCTGATCAGGGATAGTGGAGGGAACTGGTGCCTAGAGTCTAAGGAGATCGGGGTGGCCCGAAATGAATGCTTTGCTTTAGTATTCACTAGAGAGAGGGAACTTGTTGCCCATGAGAACAGTGTGAACCAGGTTAATAGACTCGAACAGGTTGATATTAAGAAGGAGGATGTGCTGGAATGTTTGAAAAGCATGAGGATAGATAAGTCCCCTGGGCCTGATGGGATGGAAAATGAAAATCGCTTATTGTCACAAGTAGGCTTCAATGAAGTTACTGTGAAAAGCCCCTAGTCGCCACATTCCGGCGCCTGTTCGGGGAGGCTGTTACGGGACTGGAACCGTGCTGCTGGCCTGCCTTGGTCTGCTTTCGAAGTCAGCGATTTAGCCCTGTGTTAAACAGCCCCTGGGATATACTCAAGGTTACTACGGGAAGCGAGGGAGGAGATTGCTGCGCCGTTGGCGATGATCTATGCGTCCTCACTCTCCACTGGAGTAGTACTGGATGATTGGAGGGAGGCGAATGTTGTTCCCCTGTTCAAGAAAGGGAATAGAGAAATCTCTGGGAATTACCGACCCATCAGTCTTACGTCTGTGGTGAGCAAAATATTGGAAAGAATTCTGAGAGATAGGATTTATGATTATTTCGAAAAACATAGTTTGATTAAAGATAGTCAGCATGGCTTTGTGAGGGGCAGGTCATGCCTCACAAGCCTCATTGAATTCTTTGAGGATGTGATGATACACATTGATGAAGGTCGGGCAGTGGATGTGGTGTATATGGATTTCAGTAAGGCATTTGATAAGGTTCCCCATGATAGGCTCATTCAGAAAGTTAGGGGGCATGGGATGCAGGGAAATTTGGCTGTCTGAATACAGAATTCACTGGCCGAAAGAAGACAGCGAGTGGTAGTAGATGGAAAGTGTTCCGCCTGGAGGTTGGTGACCAGTGATGTCCCGCAAGGATCTGTTCTGGGATCTCTGCTTTTTGTGTTTTTTATAAATGACTTTGATGAGGAAGTGGAAGGGAGGGTTAGTAAGTTTGCCGATGACACGAAGTTTGGAGGAGTTGTGGATAGTGTTGAGGGTTGTTGCAAGTTACAGCAGGACAGTGACAGGATGCAGAGCTGGGCTGAGAAGTGGCAGATGGAGTTCAACCTTAATAAATGTGAAGTGATTCATTTTGGAAGGCTGAATTTGAATGCTGAATACAGGGTTAAAGGCAGGATTCTTGGAAGTGTGGAGGAACAGAGGGATCTTGGGGTCCACGTACATAGATCCCTCAAAGTTGCCACCCAGGTTGATAGGGTTATTAAGAAGGCGTATAGTGTGTTGGCTTTCATTAATAGGGGGGTTGAGTTTAAGAGCCGAGAGGTTTTGCTGCAGCTTTATAAAACTCTAGTTAGACCACACTTGGAATATTATGTCCAGTTCTGGTTGCCTCATTATAGGAAGGATGTGGATGCTTTGGAAAGGGTAAAGAGGAGATTTACCAGGATGCTGCCTGGACTGGAGGGCATGTCTCATGAAGAAAGTTTAAGGGAGCTAGGGCTTTTCTCACTGGAGCGAAGAAGGCAGAGAGGTGACTTGATAGAGGGGTACAAGGTGATGAGAGGCATGGATAGAGTGGATAGCCAGAGACCATTCCCAGGGTGGAAATGGCTGTCACGAGGGGACATAATTTTAAGGTGATTGGAGGAAGGTATAGGGGAGATATCAGAGGTAGGTTCAATACACGGGGAGTGGTGGGTGTGTGGAATGCACTTCCAGCAGAGCTGGTGGAGTCAGAGTCATTAGGGACATTTAAGCGACTCTTGGACAGGCACATGGACAGCAGTAATTTGGAGGGGTGTAGGTTAGGTTGATCTTAGATTAGGATTAATGGTCGGCACAACATTGTGGGCTGAAGGGCCTATTCTGTGCTGTACTGTTCTATGTTCTATAATTAACATCAAATTAGTGTTTAATGGGTAGATCTGTTAACCCATTCCTAACACCTGTGGTCTGACCTTTCTGATCAAAGTGAGGGAGTACAATCCCGTGCAAACATAGTGTTCGTCCATCATCTTTTTTTTTCTCCACTCTTTCCTCCTTTGCTTTGCCCTTAGCATTGCCTTGCCTTCCCCATGACCAGGCTGTTTGTCCGATCAAACTTTTTTTCAATATAAATTTTGAATACCCAATTATTTTTTTATCCAATTAAGGGACAATTTAGCATGACCAGTTCACCTAACCTGCACATCTTTGGGTTGTGGGGGTGAAACCCATGCAGACATGGGGAGAATGTGCAAAACTCCACACGGACAGTGACCCAGAGCCAGGATTCGAACCCGAATCCTCAGTGCCGCAATCCCAGTGCTACCAACTGCGCCACATGCCGCCCTTGTCCGGGCAAACTTGTCCACATCTTCCGGGGTGTTGAGAAAATTCTCCTTATTTTGGAACATGACCCAGAGCCTGGCTGGGGACAGCATTACAAATCTCACTCCATTCCTGCACAGAGCCGATTTCGCCTGGTTGAACTCGGCCTTTGCTTTGCCAGGTCTGCCCCAATGTCCTGGTAGAACCGGATTCTATGCTTTTCCCAGCTGCTCGCCTTCTTCTGCCTTGCCCAGTGCTGGATCCTCTCGTGATCCTGATAGTGGTGCATTTTCACAATTATTGCCCCTGGTTGTTCCCCCGCTTTGGTCTTCGGTTGGACTGATCTGTGCACCCTGTCGATCTCCGGCAGATTGGGGAATCTGTCCATCCTGACTGGGTTGCCTAGCATGTGGGTCACATGGCCTGTCGGGTCCCTGCCCTCGATCCCCTCTGGCAGGCCTACGATCTGGATATTCTGGCGTCGGGACGTCCTGAAATAAGAGCATTGATGTACATAATGACATTTATGTGGCCCTATACCAGTTGATCATAAACTCAATGCACTTTCTTTGCATGAAAGCCAAATCTCATACTGTGGGTACCACCCAGATGATCTGGGCCGCCGGATGTTCAGGCTCTGGTCAGGATGGTACCCTGGCTCCCCTAATGCCACCATGGCACTGTCATCCTGGTACTGCCACCTGGAATCCTGACAGTGCCATCTGGGTGCCACCCTGGTAATGCCAGAGTGCCCGAGTGGCATCTTGCCCATGCTGGGGATCGGGCCTGGGTCGCCCCTGCTCTTATGAGGTGAGGTGCGGATAGCTGGAGGGCTCCCTAATTGGTAATATGGGGTGTTGTTGGGGGGGGGGGGGGGGGGGGGGGGCCACAGTGGGGGAGGGAGGGCGAGAGATCCAGACACCATTCTTAAAAATGCGCCCTCATCTCTTCCTGCACTGGCAAGCTGAGCTCATTAGTGAAGGTCTAAGTACACCCTTGGCAGGCCGTTCTTCTCCGAGGTCCGAAAAAGATGCAGAGTTCCATTTGACAGGGAGTCGTCCTCAGCACTGCCAGCGTCAGGAAACACCCTGCGATACGCATCCAAACCACAACTCTTTTTATTGCTATTAAATTGCTCCCGGGATTTAAAAAAAATCTAGTCCACTGCTCCTTTATTCAGATAATACAAATATGTTTAAAGATGCCAAGAAATTTTTCAGAATAGCATAATAGAGAAATCAATACTGTTAAGTGCATGAATAAATTAATCATGGACACCTCTCAATGTCTCGCCCAAGGTCCTTACTTTATATTGTGATGCAAATGATTATCGATGGGCTCTGTTAGACCTATAGCAGTTTTAATATTTTGGATCATTGCTTAAAATTGTGACACGGTTCTGCACCAGCCAGGTGCGCTTTCATTTCCATCTCTGTTTTGCATCCAGCAGAACATTTTTATCAAATATCACCCCTGAGGAAGAATTTCTTGTATTGAACATAATTTAAGACAAATTGAGTTGAGGCAGATAAAGATTGAATCTCATGAAAGTACTTGCAGGGGAAAGAAAATACAATAAATGGCATGAGACCCTTAATTCTGTCAGTTTTAATTTCATGCTCTGCAAAGCACACTAGTAAAATATAGGGCATTTTGACATTTACACAGACCCTGCTGCTTACTGAATGAAGACCATGGCAACTAGTCTGGATTGAGCAATTTGGTGGCAAATGCAGCAGGTTAAACTAGTTTGCTGAAATAATGTTCCCAGGGATTTGAATTTGCGGAATGCCTTTGTATGAAATTACTTTGTTCACGATTTTAACTTTTTAAAAAATCAATTTACATATATTTTAATGTCGTCTAAACGAAACCCAATTCCTCCTCTCTTGACTCCTCTGCTGTTGCTAAATTGTGAAACTGCTTAACCGACATCCGGTACTGGGTTTTGAAAAATTAATTCACAGTTTGTGGGCATCGCTGGCTGGACCAACATTTATTGTCCCTGGCTAATGCCTTGAACTGAGTGGCTGGCTCAGCCATTTCAGAGGCTATTTAAGAGTAAATCACATTGCTGTGGGTCTGGAGTCACATGTAGGCCAGACCAGGTGAGGATGGCAAGTTTCCTTCCCTGAAGGACATTAGTGAACCAGATAAGATTTTATGACAATCAGCAATAGTTTTTATGGTCATTACTTTTAATTCCAGATTATTATTGAATAAAAATTTCACCACATGCCATGATGAGATTCAACCCCTGGCAAATTGACAATACCACTACACCATTGCTTCGCCCGATTAACAGAAATTTCTTTCAATTAAATGTCGGGAATATCGCAAGTATTGGGTGTGATTTTCCAGCTATACCCACCATGGGGATCATCCAATCCTGCCGAAAATCATTGGATGTTTAATCTGGGCCGCCATATCCCCTGTGGCAGATCTGGCCACAGCAAGGCAGGAAAATCCCAACCATTGTCTTCAATCCCTGCTGCAAACTTTTTTCTTTTGCTGGCAACTCCATCCCTATCCTGCCGACTGTCTGAGGTTGAACCGTATCCTTGATGCATTCCTGTCCACAGTGAGTGGCACCTGGCCTGTGATGTGAGGATCCTCTATCCTCATCACCCGACCCAGTCAACAGAGGTACTGCTGGCTGCCATAATTCATGTCAGTGATAGACTCTGTGGCCCCTGTCCTGTTTCCCCCAGTGGGTCCCTTCACTGGGTGGGCTACGTGTTATGCCACCAGCAGGTGGCAACTGGTTGAGTGGTGGAGGTGGTCAACATGTGCTGCCAGTCACCTTCATGCGATTGGGGTGAGCGAGGGAAGTGTGCATTTGCTGGGACCTTAGCTACAATATGATGTGTATGATGTGGGGACTGGGTGTAACACACAATGTATGACAGAGGGCTGGTCAGGTTTTCTGACCGTGAGCAGGATGGATGGGTGCAGGAGCACGGTGAACAGGCAGGGCTTGCAGACAGTTCATGGTGCTGACGGGTGGGCTAGCTGATATAGTCCGTGATGAGGCTTCTACTCTGAGAGGGCTTGTGTGCCAGGGAGGATGCCAAATACCCCGATGCATGTGTCCATTCTTTGGATAAGCGCTGCTATTCCCCTGCTTCTGAGGAGTGCCACCAACAGGTGAGCCAGCGATTGAGCATGGTCATGCCCATCATGTTGATGATACTCCTGGGATCTGAGAGTTTCCAGAGGGGCAGGCTGGGTGAGTTTGCAGATGACCAGAGGCTCTCTGAACATTTAAAGGCACAGTGGGCAGTCAGCAGTGTGAGCAGCCAGGGGCTGGTAGGTAGTGTCATAAGATACATCTATGTATATAATGGAATGCAGACAGGCAGTGATTGACACACAGGATGACCAGTAAGCACACAGAACAGACCAGCCAATCACCAGACAGAACACAGCCACTATAAAGCCAGAGGGCACTAGGGGCGAGATTCTCCGCACTCCCGACGGTGCGGAGAATAGCGTGGCTCGTAAAATTTTACGGCCACGCTGTTCCGACGCCCTCCCGCTATTCTCCCCCCCCCCCCCCCCCCCCCACGCCCAACTCCCGACACGAATCGCTGCCGCCGTTTTTTTACGGCCGGCAGCGATTCACAGCTGATAGATGGGCCGAGTTCCCAGCCCTTTACGGCTGTTTTTACGAACGGCAAACACACCTGGTCTCGCCGTTCGTAAAAACGGCCGTAAACACTCGCATTTTATAACCATGGCACCGATTGGCACGGCAGTACCACGGCCGTGCCAAGGGTGCCATGGGCCCGCGATCGGTGGGCACCGATCGCGGGCAGCGGGCCCGATGCCCGCGCACTATTTGTCCTTCCCCGCCCCGCAGTATCCATTCGCGGGGCGGCTGAGCGGCATCCCGGCCCGCGCATGCGCGGGTTTCGCGGAAATACGCGATGACGTCATCCGCGCATGCGCGAGTTGGAGTCTTCCAATCCGCGCATGCGCGGCTGACGTCATATGACGCGTCAGCCGGCGCTAACTCGGGCAAGCGGGCTTAACGAAATTCGTTAAGCCCGTGATGCCGGAGCTTACGGCGTCGGGCTGCTAGCCCCGACCGGGGACCAGAATCGGTTCCCGGTCGGGAAGGGGGGGGGCTGGCGTCAAACCCGCCCGGGTTTGACGCCAGCCTTACGATTTCTCCCGGTTTGGGAGAATCTCGCCCTAGGTTTCCCGCTCTCTCTGGACCAAGCCACTGAGACAGTCAGAGTTCGTGAGCTAGCCAGTGCAAACACCATGCGGTAGCTAGTAAGTCTGGTCAGGCTAGTACTAGGTCTCCAGTCAAGTCAGTACAGTGTCAACCCACAGTTGAACATGTAATGTAGTTAAGAAGTTAAATAAAATCATGTTGCATCTTATCCAGTGTTGGAGATCTGCCTCTCGCTACACTGCATCAAGTGCAGTCCGCGTCAACCCAGCCTGCCTAACACATCAGGTTGCATCAAGGGTGCACGTTTAAATAACATAGTGCTGCAGTGGAGATCTGAACCACGCCACCCTGATCCCGAGGAGGGCACCTCGAGTACACGGACTTGGAAGTCCAAGTAGCCACCTCCCAGCAACCCTGACAAGTTTAGAGAGTTCTCTTACCTTCTCGCTCCCCTTCAACAGCCATGGCACCAAGGCACCACTTGTTAATACCAATTTACACCCATGTGACTCCCACTTGAGAAGGGTGGGGCATCATGGAGGGGTGGGGCATGCAGTGTTCAAAACCATGTAAATGACAGTTTTGCATTGGGCTGTGGGCGTGGGGCATGAACCTCACTGCAACCGCCCAGCGGGGGATTGGGGCATCGCGTCAGAATCGGCGCTGGACTTTCCTGTCATCACTGCACCAAAATGCTGAAATTTCGTACCTTACAACTTCACTATATAGAATACAGTGGCTCAAGAAGGTTCGCCACCACCTACCATTTGGACTCAAAACGTGAGCTCTTTTCTCCCCCTACAGATGCTGCCAGACTTGCTGATATTTTCCAGCATTTTCTCTTTCACCACCACCTTCTTGACGACAATTAGATATAGGCAGCAACTGCTGGTCTTATCAACCACACATCTGCCCGAAGAATTAAAAATTATTTTGGCTTGGCGGAGAGGCCAGAGCAGCTTCTCTGCACAAGTTTCCAATTAAAATTGTAGTCGTGTCTCTACTGTCATCCGATCCCAATCTGCATGTTTATCGGTGGATCTAACTGTTTTACAATCCATATCCCCCTGCCTGATAAAAAGAGCAGTTTAACATTGTAACCTGCAGGCAGATATCAGGATCAGAGTGGGCACAACATCAGCCACTTTAGCTGCTTGCAGCCTGATTTCCACAGAATTAACATTGGCCTGAATAACTTTATATCTAACTGGGTTTGATTGGAATGTCGCTTTATACTTATCATTGATATTTCACCTAACCTTTTCCACTAGTTCAAATGTACTCCTGGGTGCAGTTGTAGAGATCAAAACAGTTCATTAATATGTATCAGCACATTGCCCTCTTTATTCGAGTTTCTCTTTACACAGTTACAAATATTGCACCAAATTATAAATGACCTTTGTAGCACTAGTTATTCCCATGTGACAAGCACAGGACCTAAGGCTGACTCTTCTACATTTGTTAATATTACATATGTTTGGCTAACAAAGTGAAGGAACTGATACAATTGTACCCTTTTATCTTTCCCACAGGGTGCCTTGCTGTTTGAAAGAGGGGGACGTCGATTTGCAATACCGAATGCCACTTGTTAATCCAGGCCCTGCTTCCATGATTAGTATGTGCTCTTTTTTGCCATCTTCTAAAATAAATTGATTCGCTGCTGATGCAAGTAATGCAATCTTTTACCAGTAATGTCATAGGTTACACGCTCAGAAATATTGACGGTAAGATAATCAGAAATACTTCTGTCGGTTACAATTTTATGTGCAGAAAATTAATCTCTCTGAATCTTTTTCAATAGTACATCGAACCATTGTAGACATGAGGGAGACATGTAGCTAAATGAAACATAATGGATGATTTGTGAATTGATTTCTCAAATTATATGGAAAACATGAATAGAAATTAAAGCTACTAATGGAGAAAAGTGAGCTGACATAGTTGCAAACCAATAAAATAAATATTCATCACATTGTTTAAAACTTTATATTAGAAATGATTATTCAATTAAAATTGTGATTTTCACATGGGCAATGGCAATTGACTGCATTTGCAGAGACACTGGGCAGAATAGCAGAGACTCTGATCTTGTTTAACCATCTTTATTGCCAGGGTAGTCTTGGTCATGGACAAACAGTGCTTCTGCCCTGTTTTGTAACTTAACAGCAGATTTACTTTGCAGCCAGTTGAGATACACCAGCGCTGCACTCTGCACATAGTGTAGGGTTTTCTATTCATGCCATTGAGGTAACAAACCAGACAAAACCTCTTTTTATTGGTAAGTTATTGGTTGCAAGATTGGAAGGAAGTTTTGCTGCAATCATATAGCTTTGGCATGACCACATCTCTTGACAGGATATACTTTCCTTAATGATGGTGCAGCAAAGTTTTACTGGGTTGATCCCTGGGGTGAGAGGGCTCTCATATGAGGAGACGTTGAGTACAAATGGCCTGTATTCCCTGGAGTTCAGAAGTGTGAGAGGTGATCTCATTGAAATGTCTAAAATTCTAGCGAGCTTGATAGGATAAATGCTGAGACTGTTTCCCTGAGCTGGAGAGCCTATAACCAGGGGCCATAGTCTCTGAATAAGCGGTCGATTATTTAGGATTGAGATGAGGAGAAATATCTTCATTCAGAGGGCAATGAATCAGTGGAATTCTCTCCCCAGAGCATATTTGCCGACTATATTCAAGAATGAGATAAATAGACTCCAAAGGGAATCAAGGGACATGGGAATAGGGCAAGGAAGCTAAGGTAGAAGATCAGCCTCGACCTTATGAATAGCGTAGCAGGCCTGCGGGATACTATGTGCTATTCCTGTTCCTATTTCTTATGTTGTGAAGAAGTGGAGAGTTGCAAAGCAAGGCATTGGTGAAATGAAAGCCAGTGCAGGTCAGCAGGCACAGGAATAATAGGTGAGTTGGCCTTGAATTGCATCAGTAGAGTTTTGGATAAGCTCAGTTTTATGAAACATGGAAGGTTGAGTTTGGTTGGCTGAGCACCAGGAGTGACTAATGCACTTAACTATCTGCAGCCAATGCTGCCACAACTGCAGAGCGGAGTGTGAACATTGTTTGATTGACACCTTTATTACCTTGTAATAAGTTAGTTTTTCTTTAGTTTTTCAATGTATGTGTGTTTATCTGCAGAAGGTTAAGGGGCGTGAAGTGGGTAAAGGCTTTTTGGCATTGACGCTATGAATGGCTATGGTTAATTGATGATTTTTGACATTGTAAGCTGAACAATGATTTTCACAGATTTTCAATGCCTCTGCTTATTGTGGCTGGGATTCTCCATTGCGAGTCTGCCCGTTACCTCTGCTCGTGAAGATGAAGAATTTGGCGCTCAGCCAAATCTCCCATTCACTGCAGCGAGACCAGAAAATCCCACTGCCCTGAACGGAAGGAGAATCCTGACCTGCGTCCGTTTCATGAGCATTTCAAAGGCTTACCAGACTTGCCAGCATCTCCATAGTGGATACTGTGAGAGTGGGCATGGAAGATATATAAGGGATGGGGGGGGGGAGGGGGGTGAGGGGAGCATGGAAAGGGCATGGGAGATGCGAAGAAGCACGCAGGGGACATTGGAGATGTGTGTATGGAAGGGGCACGTGGCATTTGAGGAAGCAAGCAGGGGCAGGGGGGGGGGTGGGGGGGTGGGGAGGGGGGGGGTGGGCTTGAGCCCTGACAATCGTGATTAAAACTTGGCTGATGTCCCAGAAAACAGAGGCAGCCATTCTGGCTTGCCAGTCTCTAAATTCACCTGCCTCCGTTGTCACCTCAGAACTGTCTCTGGAAGGCCTGACTCTCTGCCTTCTGGAATTAAAATATCGCGGACAGGAGCTTCCTTAATGGAACCACATTTGTGGAGTCAGAAACTTCCCGCATTCATGTTTGCCGTATCCTTCACGCGAACCCAGCCTTAAATCTTCCAGATCAAGTCATATTAGTTCATTACTGGTAAATCTCCTGGTGCTCATCTCCAACATGTATTTTTAAAAGCTCAGATGAGCATCATCTATGGCACCAGCATGATTGTTTGTTATGTCCTCTGAGTGGGCCTCTGAGTGAGTTTGCCAATTTAGCATTCTTCTTAAATTGTGGACATGTTACCTTTAGCAACTGGAATGAAACACTTATTTTACATTACACCCTCACTGAAAGAGATGAGACTGCCTTCCCATGAGTTGGATCTGGACTCAAACCCAGACAAGATAGTATGTGATCCCTTAGTTCAGCTACATCTCTGTACAGGGGAGAAGCACTGAATAAAATTAAGGTCTTTTCTTTCACTATACTGTCATCTGACAGAATGTCATTAGGTATGAGGCTTTGAATGTCTGGATAAAAGCAAATTACTGCGGATGCTGGAATCTGAAACAAAAGGGAAAATGCTGGAAAATCTCAGCAAGTCTGGCAGCATCTGTAGGGAGAGAAAAGAGCTAACGTTTCGAGTCCGATGACTCTTTGTCAAAGCTAACAGACAGAGAGAGTGGGAAATATTTATACTGTGGAGTGAGAATGAAAGATGAGTCAGAGCCACAGAAACCCAGGGAAACCGCGTGCTAATGGCCACAGATACCAAGGAGAAAGAGTGTTAATGGTAGTCCCCAGAGAGGACAAAAGATGTGAACGGTCAAACAGCAGGGAAACAGCAGCAATGTCTGGGTTGGCTGCGAGGCAATAGCTGAAGGACTCTCTGTTGAGTATAGAGTATATATGAAAAAGAGATGGTCTGCCATGTGTCACGCCAAATACTAAAGAGGATGGAAGCAAAGTTGTTTGATGGAATCACAGTCATAGGCATACTTGAAGAAATTCAGCACATTGTCAAATCTCTCCAGGGTAAGGGTAACACCTTCAGTAACTGGCAGCCAAACTACTTGTTACAGAAGTTGCACATCAGCAAAGACTATTTTTAGTTGAATTATTACCTAAAACCAAATCTCAGAACAAAGTAAATAATTTATCTTTATGCCTGGCGAGTGAGGAAAGAGTAAATAGAAATCTATTTTTCCAAACTCTAGTATGTAGTTCTGAAATTGCACATCAAACTTTGCTAGGATTTCCTCAGCAAGCTTTCTTTTTGCCATAGTCCATTTTTTCGAAGTTGATAACTGTGGATGGATTGGGAGCCATCTGAAGTTTAATTGCTCTCCAATTTTTTCTTGGGGCCCTAATGCCACCTGTTGGGCTTTTTTTTCTTTTGTCTTATTGTATACTTAATTAGCTTTCTAAATACTTAGCTTTCTCAGCTTTTGGCTAAGATCAAGTGCCGTATCAAGCCCAAGATGAAGTGAAATTACTTTTCTTGCCGGCTTGGATCTTGGATGTCTCTCATGTGGATACCATAAATTAGATTCAACCAGAATTTCAATTGGTTTTTGGAGCAAGCAATGAGTTGGATTAAGGGCTTGTCCTGCCCACTCTGTGCAATTGGCTTTGTAACTTAAAGAATTGGGATGTGATTCTGCCGTCCACACGCACCCTCGCCAGCAACGGGATCCTCCATTCGAACAGCCGGCCAATTGCATTTCCCATTGTGGGCAACCCGTGCCATCGGGAAACCCGCGGCCATGGGTACGCTGCCGGCGGAGCGGAGGATCCTGCCGACGGAAAATTCCGTAATTGGTCTTTCCTGATCTGCAAGCTGGCAACCAAGAGCTGTGTTGTGTGAATACCTTTCCACGTGAATCCTTCTGTACTACTTTAAAACGCTACTCATTAAAATCTTAGTCTTTATGTTTTTACTTCAGCCAATGTCACTCACTATTGGTTTTATTAGTCAAAGTTAAATTATGATAATTTCCAACCACTGAAATATTATGAATCTGTCAGACTGATATCAACATAAGTTGAAATCTTTTCACTAGACTATCAATTGTTTCAAACTTATGTCACTCCGCAGGATTTTATTTTCAAACAGCAAAAGCATTGAAAGGAATTTGTAAATCACGAACAAAATCTTGCACAAACACTCTGATTCCCTGAAAACTGCACAGCAGTAAAGGATTAACTGTATTAGAGATTAATGGTGACATATTATTAATCTTATTATTGCTTCTATTTTAATATCACAGAGTCAAATGACAGCCCACTTCTTGAATTTAAGCTGTGTACCTTAAATAAGAGGTGAATGTTGCAAAACTATATGAAAATTTGTACAAAGACTTTGCACCATGACATAACATAGCTGAATGGAAATTACTGATGTTAATTATTTCATGTTTGTCAATCTTTCAAAAACTCCTCACAGAAGCAGAACAGTCATGCCTGAAGCATCTGACAGCAGAATTAGTCATTTTATATTTCCTGGTGTTCGCAATAAAACCGATATTTTGAACAGACAGACAGCAAAGATGTTCACCCGTTTTAATGCAATGACTTATTTATTTATCCTAAATTATCACTGGCTAGGAAAAACATTTTGAGCACAAAAATTCCATCCAGACAGGAATTGTACAGATCACAGTCGGAGACTTGCACAAATCACAGTCGGGGACTTACACGGATCAGAGTCGGGGACTTACACAGTTCAGAGTTGGGGACTTACACAGATCACTGTCAGGGACTTGCACAGATCACAGTCAGGATCTTGAAAATCAATAGGAACTTGGTCCCTCTTGGAGCAGCAATGTCAATCATCCGTTAAACAACCCCTCCCCACACACACACACACACACACACACACACACCCTGCCTTTCATGTCATATGTCAGGTGTGACTGGGGGAGTTCACAGGTTAGGCTGTGAGTTCTGCCAAGTACACCCAACGTGGTTTCAGGTGCTGATGTGAGCCTCAGAAGTCTGAGGAAATATTGTTAACCCTCAGCAGCAGTGGGCAGCCTGCTTGAAGACATCTTGAAGATTCTTCTGTTTCAATGGAACTGATTGTTTCTTTCCAGAAAACCAGTTGGTGAAGGATGATACGAGAGCCCATCTTTACTTAGTCTTACATTAATTAATAGAATTAAACATTACATGAATACACCTCTTAACTCAACAATACTGCAGTTTCAACAAATATTTTGCTATGTACTGGAGTATAATCCCAGTTAATGCCTGCAGTAAATACAATTCATAACAGACTCTGATCTCAACATATTTAAAACAGTATTTTTAGTAGGTGATTCACTTTCAATTAATAATATTCATATTGGTAATAGAAGCTGGGATTTAGTTTTAGCAATCCTCCCGACTGAAGAACCAGTGGAAGCCCTGTGTCGCTTCTGTGGGGGACGCCCAATACTATTTAAGTGCCCTCAGGCACTTAACTGGCCAGCTTTGGACCCCCCATGCAATCAAGCCCCGAATAGTGCAGAAATCCTGCCCTGAGAGCTATCAAGGCCAAAAAGAGTCCTTCAGCTCTCCATTGCTGGCTGTACCACGAGAAACAGTGGGTGCTGCCAGTAATGCTCTGAGGTTCTTCTGAGGATTGCTGCTGGATTTCTCAACACAGGTGACTGGGGAGGAATAGAGAGCAAGGGAGTCTTGAGATAAGATAGTGTATGGCCTTCAGCGGCCCACTCCCTTCCCACTACCAGGTCCCTCAATCGGCAATGGAGTGTCTGTCAATGATGGGATTCTCCCTATGAGGCCCCACGCAAACCTGACAGGCCTTTAGGAGACACAAAAGAGCGTTTTAAATCCCTAAACTACCGCTGAATTCTGGTAGGCTCAGATAATTGGTGACCAGTGGCTCATTAAGAGCTAACTGACATCCTGCCGGCAGGCGGACTCCCACGTCAGGCCTTTTCCCAACACAATCTAAATTAGGGCTAATTTTCCTGACACCGGTAATTCAATGTGACTGCTTCCACTTGATTCTTCTGGCTCCCTTGTCATCATGCCTGCTCTGGCGGACGCAAATAAATACCACCCACAGTATCAACCATTTTCATTGGCTGTATGATTAAAATGTTTCAGAATTTAAGAGGCCTGACAACAACTCTGTCCTGTCATCAAAGCTTTTTTTTCCAATTAAGGGGCAATTTAGCGTGGCCAATGCACCTACCCTGTACATCTTTGGGTTTGTGGGAGTGAGACCCACACACAGTGACCTGGGGTCGGGATCGAACCCAGGTCCTCAGCGTCGTGAGGCAGCACTGCTAACAATTGCATTACCATACCCTGTTCTGTCATCAAAGTTAACCTTAACTTTAATTTCTCGAACTCCCTTGCAAAAATTCAGCAATTTCTAATTGGGGACATCAGTTACATTTGGCTTCCTATTGAGATTTAATGACAGTAGCGCTGATTTTATGTACCACAGCTATGAATCTACCACCACGAAAATCGCATTGAGGTTCATGTTCAATTTCCAAAAGATCTCTGTCGCCAAAGTAACAGAGAGGGTTTCATCACCTTTAATCTGTTCTTGCTTATGTATAATTACTGTATTGTTCCTATTGGTAATATGAAAATATCAGTATACATATATAGTACAGTTCCGAACATGCGTTGAATTAGTTTAGTGAGTGGTAAACTTGTCATGTAAACCAGCTGGTTACATTGTTTTCTTTAGATCAATGTCTCAGATTTTTCCCCCACATCTTTTTTTGAAGATGAAATAACCAGTAAGACTGTGGCATAGCAACACAAAGGTTAGAAGATGCATGATTTAGGACCAGACCAATTCCAAACTTTGTTTAGTATTACCAGTTTACTCTAATTCTAAATTATACAGAAACCTCATTGTTCACTTTTTCCTGAATTGTAACGTATGCAGGGTTATTTTAAGAACATAAAGCTAATGTGACCTGAAATGGATCATTTTGACTTGCTGTTCAAATATCTGAATTTTGCACAGTTGAGATAATTTCCTTTAGATTAGCTTATTCTTCACGGATATGATATTGGAAAGACAATACTCCAGAGGTGTCTGAATTGTGTCTTTATTTTGGCACACAAAGGTTGAGTGATGGTGTTGTAAATCATAGGAGTCATTAAATGGTAAGTAACCTGAAGTCAGGAATTCCATTCTTACCATGGTTGATTCAGTTTTGAATATCGTTTTACAATATTAAAATATTTATGTGGAGCTGAAAGGTATCGCCCTCTCATTGGAACGCCAATGAACAGTGCAATTGGATTATGAACATAATTTACTTTGAAAATTCTTAACCAATTAAGATAATTAGTTGCCTTGTAACACAAGAAGTAAGTTCTTCTCAATGATTAAGCTTAACATTACATTATGTAACAGGAGCCTATTTTGAAACAACAGCTGTTATTGTATCAAGACCAGTCAATGGAGGTAAGCCTGTACCGGCTGAAGTTATTAACCTTCTCAACCTTGCCCCTCGCCTGAGGTGTGGTGATCCTCAGGTTAAATCGCCACCAGTCAGCTCTCCCCCCTCAAAATGGAAAGCAGCCTATGGTCATCTGGGACTATGGCAACTTTACCTTTACCCCAGTAGGCACTGCTAGGCTCAGAATGGCATATTCTGATGTATCGAAGTGTAACTTTGTGCAATATCTTTCAACCTTTTTGCCCGGAACCCATTTTTGCCAATCGGCCATCCTTCGGGACCCACACCAGCCGACCTTCGTGAGCCAGGCCGGCCGACTACTGCGACCCATCATTTTCACTTCCCCTTAATGTGAGAGATGAGCTTGTTTGGTACTCATGATGTTGCTTTGTTATTCAATGCTACATTTCTGCTAATGATCTCAGCTGATGATTTAAGATCTCACTGTAGCCGTTGAAAAAAATCAAGAGGTTTGTCCTCAAACTCGCCATGTTTAGTCTTCAAATATCTTTGAAGTATTGAGGGTTTTAAACTTTCACTTGCCAGTGCTTCCCTGTATTCAACACGCATGAAATTTGGATCCTGATTTGCTGTGGCACAATTAATAACCCATACCTCAAGGAATTATCTTTGTGGTGATTTGTTCCTGTTTCCAGCTTCTTCTTTATGGCTTGTTCACCGAAGGCCCAGGAGTTCTCAACTGCACTCCTGGCCGCTGCAAAATAGAGGAATCTCTCTCACACCCAGAACACGTGACGTCAGCGTTCTCTGCCGCCATTCGCGGTGGGAGGACTTCCTTGTTTTCTGAAAAAAACTGGCCCTGGACAGCGCACTGAGGTCAGGAGGAGGTGGCCCACCCCGCTGGGCTCCAGGCCTGCGCACTGCTTGATCTGGCACGCATGTGGGAGATGGTCAGCAATCTCAAAAGTCTGGCCTTTTTAAAGGCTGGTCGCGTCAGTTGGGCATTCCTCCCGCAATCGGAAATGCTGCAACCGAGCGCCGCGACTCTCCTGAAACCTGCCCACGACCCACCTGCAGGTCACGACCCTGAGTTTGAAAACCCCTGTCTCAGGTCATCTAATTATTCAAGCTGACTGGAACTTTGTAAGGAGAGAATCTATGGGCACGATTGAAACTAAATGGGATCCAAGTCCCACAGTGAGTGCATTTAGTCGTGTGTTTCCTGGTGCTCACAGCGCTGAGAAACATAACGCTATCAAACGGCACTCGGGTTAGATAGGGGGCCTTAGCGGGGAACACAAGGCTGAGGCTGCACATAGCCCTGTTTTCTGCACCGAGGATCTTCGCTTGTCGGAACTCCCTAGTGTAGCGAGAGATCGGGATGCCATTTAAAAATTACTTCCCGAAATTTAGAGGGCCTGACGTGACCCCCGACCTCCCCCAAGCCCCAATTCACTATGCGGACTTTGCATATTAGAGCGAGGCTAGCTGTCCCGCTCTAATATGCAGAATTACCAAAACATCACAACGTCAGGCGATGCGAGCTGGGCAGATCCCGGGAGCGGGGTTTCCGGCTTTTGTTGGCCATGTTGCACACTGCTTTTTGGGTGCAGTGTGGCCATTCGATTGTGCACAGCTTGAAAATCACCTTCTTCAGAAGATTAAATACTGTAAACAAGTCAAAGAACAAAGAACAATACAGCACAGGAACAAGCCCTTCAGCCCTACAAGCCTGCGCCGACCATGGTAACCGCCTAAACTAAAACCGTATACACTTACGGAGTCCATATCCTTCCATTGCTACATCATTCATCTATTTGTCCATATTAAATGCCACTATTGTACCTGCTCTCACCACCTCCCCAGGCAGCGCCTTCCATATGTTTACCACCTTCTGTGTAAAAAATATGCCTCGCACATCTGTTCTAAACTTTTCCCCACACACTTTAAACCTATGTCCCCTAGTACTTGACTCTCCTACCCGAGGAAAGAGCATCTGACTATCCACTCTGTCCATGCCAGAGTCCTGCTAGTTTATTTGCTAACTAATGAAAATTTCAATATCCATTTGGTGAAAGAATTATTCCTGTATGCAGTCCTTTTATTTTCCCTGTAGATTGTTTGTAATCACTTTCTAAGCAGGAAACAAACAGCATAATACATGTAATTAGTTAATTTTTCCCCGTAACACCTAAGAACATCTAGATCTTTACCAATGCAATACTCATAATCTCTGGACCATACTTCCACTATTATGAATGGCGCCTTTAAGTTTAAGAAGTTGAAAAATAGAAGTGCAATTATTTACCGGGAGCTGAAGAGAGAATAGGGATGCGAATCAACTGCCAGGAAACTCAAAATACCAAGGAGAAGGTCCTTCTGAATTTAATGGTAGGACACATTGGGTTTTGTCATCTGGATCTCACCTTTGCTGGCCATGATCCAGATCCGCATATTTAAATGAGCCATTATGATTATGCATTCGCAGTATATCCCGACGCCTGGGACTTGACAGTCTCGCCTGGGAGACCTCACCAGGGTGCCGGTTAGCACTGGTTTCCACAAACGTGGACCAGCCGCAATGGACCTGGGGGCTCTCCCTAGCCATTATAGACCCCCGTACAGTCAAGGACAGCTCAGGATGGGACCCAGGCACAGCCTTTGGTACCCGGGCAGCTTGGGAATGCGAGCCTGACAGGGGAAGTGTCAAGGATCGGGCCTGGGGGCCTTACCAGATGAACATAAGAACATAAGAACTAGGAGCAGGAGTAGGGCATCTGGCCCCTCGAGCCTGCTCCGCCATTCAATGAGATCATGGCTGATCTTTTGTGGACTCAGCTCCACTTTCCGGCCCGAACACCATAACCCTTAATCCCTTTATTCTTCAAAAAACTATCTATCTTTACCTTAAAAACATTTAATGAAAGAGCCTCAACTGCTTCACTGGGCAAGGAATTCCATAGATTCACAACCCTTTGGGTGAAGAAGTTCCTCCTAAACTCAGTCCTAAATCTACTTCCCCTTATTTTGAGGCTATGTCCCCTAGTTCTGCTTTCACCCGCCAGTGGAATAAGAATAAGATGGAGGGGTGGTGAGGAGGTGTTCCCAGGGGCCTCCCCGAGTTTGGGGAGTATAGGCCAAAAATGGGAGGGCTGAAAGGGGGGAAAGATCGGGACAGGCAGACAAAATGGGATCGCCAGCAGGAAATGACTCAAGTGGAGCCTCAGCGGAGTGAAGCTCACTAAGGAAAAAAAAAATGGCAAATGCTGTTGAATAATGGAGTGTTTCTCGGCGCTTCCTTTCAAGGAACACCCTGCTTAACACGTCCAAAACTGGACATAGATTTTTTTCCATTGAATCGCACCAGTTATAATAATTTTAAATTCTGTTTCCCACTCAACAACTGGTGAGATTGAAAAGCTGGGCAATTGTCTGACAAGAAACCTTGGGTTAGTGTGATGAATATAAGAAATGTTTATATAGATTGTATTACATCAATCTATTGCAGTAATGTTATTACAAGTCTGGCTTAAGGTATACGTATCTGTTGAAGTAATATTTTAAAAATTTTGGTTTAACTTACAGGCAGGCGGTGTGTCTGCAGAAGGTGCAATTAAGATGTTGTAAAAGTGAGATTTTATTCATTCTGACCATGTGTGGGTTTACAAAGAGATGCTTAATGGAATTTTGTTATGCTCGCTGGAGTTTTTCTGGAGAGTAGACAGTGGGCTGCATTTTCTGCCGCCCACCGCTGGTAACGAGTTCCCGATGCGGTCGAGAATCCAGATTCAAGGAGAAAGCCAGATCAGCGCCCGATGATCCGGCCATCCGATGGCATTGGGATTGACTTTCATGCCACTTTATGGCCGGGCACCATATTCTCTGAGCATGCGTGATTCTTCGGTCCTCTGGATTGGGAATCACTTGGCGAGGATTACTACAAGTATGGACAAACGTTGCCCTGGTGTAGTGGATCTCGCGGTGGACTGGGTTCCTTAACCCCTTAAGGAAGTGGCCTTCAAAGGTCATGCGAGGGCTACTCTACCTCCCCACAATTCAAGACCTTCCCACCAAACTCCCACCAGACCCCCCCCCCCCCACTACCCAAGACCTCCTAAATAAAGAGACCCCCAGATACCCCCTCAGAGATGCTCTAAATAATTGACCTCCCCCCCCCCTCCAGAGACTAACTAAATAAGAGAAAAGAGACCCCAGTCAGGCAGCCCCCCCAGAAAAGAGATCCATGTCCGGAAGCTAGAGAACAGTCCAGACAGAGGCAATGAAAATAATTACTGTTCTAACACTCACCTGGGCAATAACATGCTGGCTCAGACACAGGAAGCACCAAGTGTCAATTCCTGGAAAGAGAAACGAGTCAACTGTGTTTAAACCCCTCAGATCCTAGAGCTGCAGGTAATTCATTCATTTCCCTTACTAGGCTGTGAGTGACAGCTTCCAAACACACACAGCTGTCAGCTTTGGTTCATTCAGGGCAGCACGGTTGCGCAGTGGATTAGCCCTGCTGCCTCACGGCACCGAGGGCCCAGGTTCGATCCTGTCTCTGGGTCACTGTCTGTATGGAGTTTGCACATTCTCCCTGTGTTTGCATGGATTTCGCCCCAACAACTCAAAGATGTGCTTGCTAGGTGTATTGGCCACGCTAAATTGCCCCAAATGAATTGGATACTCTAAATTTATTTTTAAAATGCATTGCTTCATTCATCTTCCCTCACAATTGAGTAATTCTAACCACAATGTTTATAAACATCTACCATTCAAAGAGAGTTAAGTGCTTTCCAATCACCCCCCTTCATGCTCGACTCATTTTGAAGTGGTCACCTGGCAATTGAAAGTACTTAACTCTCCTTATTTGTGATTTTAATGTGATGGAAAGGCTTTGGGGAGTCAATAGGTATGTCCCTTGTCTCAGAATTTCAAGCCTTGGATCTGTACTTGTAGCCACAGTTTCTCTGTGGCTGTTTCAGTTACATTTCTTGTTAATGGTGGGAAATTTGCTGATGGTAATGTTATTGAATATCTGGGAGAGGTAGCGATTGGATTATTTCCTGTTGGAGATGGTCATCGCCTGGCATTTGTGTGGCACAAATACTACTCCTCACTTATCAGCTCGAGCATGAATGTTGTCCATGTCTGGCTCCATAAATCTTGCTATATTCAAACCACTGTTGGAAAGTATGTCAATAATGCTGATCAAAGAACAAATGCCAACCAAAAGAACCACTTTTGAGCAATACCATTAGGGTCCAAGAATTTAGAAAATGAAAACATTTTAAAGTATGCTTTATTGTATGTTACTGTCTTGCATCTTATATCAAGTTGAGTACAAATGATATTAAGAATTATCTGGTGTTAATGGATTATGATTTTTTTTTAAATTACAACCGGAAAAGATGTTTCTGCTTATTATTAGAATCTGAAACCCCAGCCATGGATCAGACAGCACACAATCACAGCGAAAGCAACAGAAACCCAATTAAATTTAATTGTGTCACTTTTTTTCAGGATACATATGATAAATAAATGGTTATTATTCTCATCTATGTGCCATCTTGTTCAGCAATTTTATTAATGTGTAAATGCAAAAGGAAAATAGATTTTTGGTTGAAGTATCTGAGTGGCACCTTTTTGTTCCAGGTTGTTAGAACAGAAACAATGGATGCAACTATTATGGATAAACCTATTGCTGAATTTTACGAGTTTCTCACTGTGGGTGATCAATTATTTATTCCAATAAATGGATAAATTTGTATTGACAAAAATTTAGCCTGAAAAGCTTAGCAAGTATTCGACTCCGACTTTACATATTTAATGGATCCCCTGGTTGTTTTGGGCATCCAACCAGGATGCTTACAAAAAAAAGGATAAAAGGAAATTACTCCGGATGCTAGAATCTGAAACCAAAGAGAAAATGCTAGAAAATCTCAGCAGGTCTGGCACCATGTGTAGGGAGAGAAAAGAGCTAACGTTTCTAGTCTAGATGACCCTTTGTCAAAGCCCTTTCGGGCTTAAAAAACCTCCCACGAATTTGGCAATGAGCCAATACCTGGACAGATTCAACACAGGTCATCCCACTGCTAAATTGGCAAGCTCTGCACCCTATTAAGGCATGAAAAATGGTCACAATACAGACTAGTTTGGACACCCTAATACTAATAGTTCTTGTATTCTCATATTGATTATTGTGCACAAGGTCCATTTGCACGATTGTGATTCTATCGAAGTAAGCAACATGGGAGACAGATAATTGTTTTGTATTGGATCCCATTCTGCTACATGTTATTTCCTTTTGGGAAAATGCGCGAAACCTCATGTCATTAAATACAGGTAGAGATATTTTAAAACATATTTTTCTCCTGATTTCTCGAGAACCTGGACAAAAAGCAAAGCCTCGTGAGCTGGGCAAGTATTGAGCTGGGAACAGAGTGAGGACAGTCTAATTGGAAATTTGGTGAGAATTGGATACAGAGAGGAAGTAGGTGGTGAGTAAATTAACCAAGGAGCAAGACCATTAAAACAAGGGGGAAGGGAATTCAAGAAATGTAATTGCAAAGGATTTATCTTCCTTTTTATTTCCCCTGTTTTTAAATTCAAATAAGCTTAACATTGAATTGCATGAAGATGGATTACTTTGTAGCAGCTACAAAGTTTTGCTTTCCAGATTGTGGGAGTTTCATCAACAACAATTGTACCCTGGTGCATGCATTCAAGGTTTCAGTGGCCAATGTTAATTAGGAATTAGTCACATGCGAAAATATTATTGAGGGAATTTGGTTTATAGATATGGTACGAGAGAAGGCCACACTAGATATTATAGTAAAAGAGAACATGGGGCACGATTCTCCGGCCTCATTGTGCTCTTGCTCGAACGAAACAAGGTCAGTGAATAGCAGGAGAGGCAGAAAACAAGAACCACGCCAGGTGCCAGTTTGTGATGCAAGTGGCCCGCTCCCGAAGGCGAAATTGGGATCTCGCCGTAGCATGGCGAGAAACCAATTATCACTGCTTAAGTCTTATTTCCATACAATTAAAGGGAACCACCCCATATCCAGCGGCCTCCCCAGCAAGTGCTCACACTGACACCGATTAGTACTCCTTTTGAAAAACGTGAATCTGTCAGAAGGGCTTCTAAGGGGAGCCGAGGAGGTGAGTCACCATCTTTGCTCATGGGCAAAGAGCCTGGGGGCGCTGGGCCTGCCATTCCAGTTCTCAGAAAAATGTGGAGGGACCCTCAGCTGAAGGTGGAGGACCCTCCGCAGGGGTGGGCCGCCATGGGAGGATGAAGTGGAGGTGGTGGGGGGGGGCACCCCAGGGGCAACTACACGCAGCTCCATCATGTCAACCCCTGGATATCCATTCCGGTGGCAACTCTTATCCCTGCCCGTCCGTCACACCGATCACCCATATCCCCGCATAAACTGTCGAGGCTTCTGCAGCAGGACCCTGAAAGTAGGACTGGACCCTCCAGGTTACTGCCCTCCAGAGGATGTCTGCCAAGGTCATAACGGCCAACAGTATCAGGCACGGCAGCACAGTGGTTAGCACTGTTGCTTCACAGCTCCAGGGTCCCAGGTTTGTTTACCGGCTTGGAGTGGAGTGTGTACGTTCTCCCCGTGCCTGCATGGGTTTCCTCCGAGTGCTTCGGATCCTCTCAGAAATCCCGAAAGACGTGGGGCGTAATTCTCCGCTCTCCACGCCGCGTGGGAGAATCGCGGAAGGGCCGCCCGACTAATTTCACGACCCCCTGGCGCACCCCGCGATTCTCCCATTCCCCCCGCTCGGAAGAATCGCGCTCGCCGTTTTTCACAGCGACCGGCAATTCTCCGACCCGGATGGGCCGAGCGGCCTACCGTTCGCGACCGGTTCACGACGACGGCAACCACACCTGGTCGCTGCCGTCGTGAAAACGCCGTGAGATGCCCGTTTGGGGTTTGTAGGGGGCCTGGTGGGGAATGAGCACCACGACTGTGCTCGGGAGGGGACAGACCCGCGATCGGTGCCCACCGATCGTTGGGCTGGCGTCTCAATCGGACGCACTATTTCCCCTGCGCCGCCCCGCAAGATCAAGCTGCCACGTCTTGCGGGGCGGCTGAGGGGAAAGACGGCCACCGCATGCGCGGGTTCGAGCTGTCAGCCGTCGTGACGTCAGCCGTGCATGTGCGGGTTGGAGCCGGCCAACCTGCGCATGCGCGGCTGACGTCACATAGGCACCGCCGGCGCGTCAATCTCGGCGCGCCGCCTGGTGGCCGAGAGTTACGAAACGCCGCTCCTAGCCCCGCCGGGAGGGGAAATAGGGGGCGAGGAGCGGCCTCCGAGGCCATCGTGAAACTCGGCCGAGTTCACGACGGCCCTCCCGATTTTTCCCGGGAGCGGAGAATCGCGCCCGTGCTGTTAGCTAATTTGGACATTCTGCATTGTCCCTCTGTGTACCCGAACAGGCGCCAGAGTGTGGCAACTGGGGCTTTTCACAGTAACTTCACTGCAATGTTAATGTAAGCCTATTTGTGACAATAAAGATTATTATTATTATTATCATAGCAGTGAGCAGGTCACCTCCACCTCCACTGTGGGTGTCAGGGATGTGCCAAGATGTAGTAGCAGGGTCAAGAAGGTGTAGTTGTACAATGTGGACATGGGTATAAATTACTTGTTCACCGATGTAAGTACATTCGTAACCATGTTTCCTTGTTAATTGCTCCCTATTATGTTGAAGTGTGCTCATATATTTCAGAAGTAAACCTTGGTCCTGGCACAGAATGAAGTCACAGGCTGCAGGCCAGCGCCTCTCCTCTGTGTAGAGTGTATTCTGACAAATGAAGGTGTAATGCTGAAGGGGACAGGTGATGGTTAGGCAAGCAGAAAGATCAGTACTTCTGAAGCCCCTGTTTCTACTGAGTTTCAGCAAGGTCTGGATGAGATGAGACACTGCAGAGTGTGAGTGTATTAATCTCCTCCATACTGGTGTCACACACTCCTAGTTGTTATCTCCTACTATCAGGAGAGTCCTCACTGCATTTCATCAGCTCCCTCGCAGAGATCCTAGCGCCGCATAATTTCAGTCTATGACATCCAGCACCTATGAAAAACCACAAATCTCAGTGAATTCCAGGCCCAATTCCTGGCTCGCCCAATTTGAGTCAAAATTGACAAAAGTTATGTGTCTTGGCAAAGGTGGCATCCTGGATGCATTTATGATTGGAAGTTTGAGAGATCCTCCACAGGCCTCCATTGAAACCCTCGAAGGAGCCACTCTGGTAGAAATTGGTCGGGGTGGTCACTTTCAATGTCACTGGCAGTGGATGTCCTCTGAGTCCCCAAATCCTGCAGAAGGTGGTATATGTGAGTAACCAGTTCCCTTGACAGTTGCAGTCCTCAGCAACAATGTTTCTTGCTCATCTGCAGGTAAGAGCCATGGATCTATGGATCTCCCCACAGAGGAGACCCTGCCATCCCTTGATCCTGAGAGTTGTGCTTCTCCCTTTGCCAAGCCAGGTGCCTCCGTTGCATTCTTCCCTTTCTTCTTTCCTGCTTATAAGATATGAGGAAGGCGGCAAGATCACCAGGATCCGTATTCCTTATAAAAGAAGCAAAATACAGCAGATGCAGGAAATCTCAAATAAAAACAGAAAATGCTGGATAAACTCAGCAGGTCTGTCCGCACCTGTGGAGAGAGAAACACAGTTAATGTTTCAAGCCCATACATTACCCGTACACTGGAGCTCTTGCCCTGAGGCTCGCCTCACTGCTGTTTTGGCGCCGAAGGTTAACACCTCCACCCTATCCCCATAACCCAGTAACCCCACCCAACAAAGACTCTACGTAGGTTTGGGGCTGGATTCTCCGATTGTGAGACTATGTCCTCACGCTGGCATGGGAACGGTGGTGTTTTACGCCCGAAGATTCAGCGCAAAACGGCCAACGATCCTGGGGGCTAGCAGCCGGGCAGCGTAGAGCACCCAGCTCTAGCTGTCGATATGGCCCAAAGAATTGCTGGGTCTGTACTGGACATGTGCGTGGCAGCGGCCTGCAGCGGCCATGCTGTGCAACATGGCGCCTTCCGCACGTGGGCCCGCCCTGCGAAATAGTGTCTCCCACTTTGGCCGGCTTGCGAGCCCCGGACCATCCCCCAACAGTGCCCCCAGCCCCTGACAAAGTTCCCCCTGCCTGCGGATCAGTCCTTCCCCATCTGTGACGGCTCTGGACTGAGTCGGGGGGGTGGGCCTCAGGTGAGTACACCACTTTGGCGGGGGTGAAGCATCGCGAAAGCGGCGCTGCCCACGATTTGGTTGAAATCGGGTCTTCTTCGGCCGAACGCAATTTCAGCATTGGCGACCGGAGAATCCCGCCGTGGTATCTCTGGCTCCAAAACTGATGCACATGGAAAGGCCTCTCTCTTTGACTGCCATGAAAACTGTTGTGTAGAGACTGTTGTCTGGGGCATTTGGTGGTGACAATGGCCTCGTCTCCTTAATTGGTGTATCTGATCGCAGCTATCTTTTACCACTGTTGTGGGAATGCCTACCTACATTTCTGGTCCTTTAATAATATCAGTTCTGCTGCAATGTTGAAATGTTTTAAATTAATTGCTTACAGTATAACCTGTCTCTGTATATTTTATGCCGAGAGTATTTACAGTACTTATGTCTGCAAATTTTGGGGTTTTCATATTCCATAAAGTCTAGTTGGAGGGGATTCGGATCCTACAAAATAAATCCACTACTAAATTGCAAGTCGTAAGAGCATGTAAAAAAAAAAGAGAAAAACAGTCACAGAATCACCTTACCTAAAATTAATAGATAATAACATTGATCAACTATGACTGAGAGTTTCCTATAGACCCGCAAGTTAGGGTAACAGCCTTTCTCTGAAACTATGGGATGAGATAAGGAAGACAGCTAGTGAGGGAACAATGCAAGAGTTTCAGGAGATTTTAACTTGTCAGAAATACAAAAGTGATTCTCAGTGAAGGAATTTATAAATTTAATGCAAGATTTTAAAACTCAGTTTGTAAAAGAGGAGGAAAGATCAATTTGATTGGGAGCAGTAAGAACATTGACATCTTCCTCTCAAAGATAGAATCACAGAATCATAGAAACGTTACCGAACAGAAGGAGCCGTTTGCGAATTACAGACTCCCACTACCCCCTGCGTTAAAAAGTTTTCCCTCATGTCCCCGCCACACCTTCTGCCACATATCTTGAATCTATGTCCCCTGGTTCTCGAATTCTTCACCAGGGGAAACAATTTTATCCTGTCCATCCTATCTCTTCCCCTCGTAATTTTGTACACCTCAATTACGTCTCCCCTCAGCCTTCTTTGTTCCAAGGAAAATAACTCCAACCTCAATCCCATAATAGTGAGCATAACGTGATCTCATTTTGACAATGCAAGGAATGGAGAGTTTCTATCAACTCACAGAAATGACAGCCTTTATGCAACTTTATGCAACCTCAGCTGACAGGTTTGAATATGACTGTGAGTGAAGGGGCGACGAATCTCCTTTCGTGAGTTGGATCTCAGCTCGGAAAAAAAGGAAGCATTTATGACCATGACAGGAAGTGGTACAGAATTCAAAAGAATGGCAGAGTTATTACGGTGCAGAAGAAGGCCATTTGGTCCATCGTGTACATGCTGACTCTATGAATGTGCATTATAACTTCGTGCCATTCTCCTGCCCTTTCCCTGTAACCCTGCACATTGTTTCCATTCAAATAACCACCATCACCCTCTTGAATAGCATTCAGTATTAAAAGGCATGCAAAATAATGAAGGCATTCAAGTGGCAAAAAAAAGTTATTTGAAAATGAAATGAAATGAAATGAAAATGGCTTATTGTCACGAGTAGGCTTCAATGAAGTTACTGTGAAAAGCCCCTAGTCGCCACATTCCGGCGCCTGTTCGGGGAGGCTGGTACGGGAATCGAACCGTGCTGCTGGCCTGCTTGGTCTGCTTTAAAAGCCAGCGATTTAGCTCAGTGAGCTAAACCAGCCCCTAATGGCAAGAGAAGTGAAAGATAATAAAAGATGTTTTCGTTCTATTAAAAGAAATAGAAAAATGAGGAGTAGGGCGGGCCACTGGAGGTAGGATTGGGTGAGGGTTTGATGAAACAGTGCAAAATATGCTTTCTGACTCTAATTTTATAAAGGAGAAGACAAGTGAAATGATTTAATCTGGAAAGGAAGCTGGGGGGTGTTTCAGAAGTAAGTTGTGACATTTTACAGTACCACTAACAGGGCTGCCAGACGGCTCTGCAAAGCTAAGGTGAAACTGAAAGCCTTTGGAGAATTAAGTTGCAGGAACACTGGCAATTATCTTTCAAAATATCTTCCAAATATCAGGCAGATGCCTGAGGGACTGGAACAAAGCAGATGTCACACCTATATGTAAAAAAGGTGGTAAAGAAGTGGCCCCGGAGATTATAGACCAGTGAGTTTGATATGCATTATGGGTAAAGTTATGGAAACCCACACTAAAACAAAAGTTGTGGAGGATCTGGAGAAAAATGAAGAGAAAGTCTTACCATTGCAATGGTTCTTTTTATAAGGATGTGTCGATGCTGTGGCTGCTGCCTTCTACGCTGTCTGGCTGGCTGGTCTGCCACCAGTACCACTAGGGCAGCTTCCGCGGGTTCCAAGATATCGTCCATACCGTTTAATATCTGTAAGAAATTGGGAGGGTGTTAGACTGACAACCAGCGGTGTCTTCTACCCTGGGACCCTCCAGTCCCCTATTGCTCCCCCCCCCCCCCCACCCCCCTACCCAGCCACTCCCTGCCCACATACCCCCAGCCGCTGTGGGGGCCCCTGCTCACGGACCCCAGACCCTGTACCCCAGACAACTGCATGTAACATTACCTGGACCGCATGCTGGTCCCTTCCATGGTTCACACATCCACCCTTTGGTCGCAGAAATGTCCCCTGTGCTGGAGCCCAGCCCCTGGCTATTCAGAAGTTGGCTGCAATGTCCGTGGTGTTGCCTCCCGCAGTGTCCAGGCACAGTGTCCAGGCATCACAGTCTGATTGGGATGCTAGGCAATAACTCCCACATTGCCACATGGCACGCCCAGCCACGGGGATCCACTTGGGATGTGTGAAGTGCTCATTAACTACTGTTGCCAATTCTGTATTAGCAATAGCTTTCTCCCGAGATTTAATGGCCATGCCACGCTCTCGCTTAAGCACAATGCGACCATTAAATCATACCCATAAATACCAAATTATAGGCATTTAACATTTTCAACACATAGCTTTATGGAGAAGGGTATGTCAGAAACTCAGACAGAAAGGTCAGTGTGTTCTATTATCATCTGTTATAATTACATTTAAAGTATTGGATGAGATGGTCACGAATATCCCCTCCAACTTCCATTTGCTGTGCACAGCGAGCTTGTTGCAATTCCTGGTTCCTTTAAGATTAATGTGCTTGCATAAATCTGAACGGAAGATTGCTTGAGCATGGCCTATTTGTTCACTGCATGGCACATTTCCAATTGCTGTACAACCACGCACACATGCACAAACATCTATGACTCTATAGAGGGATTTGGGCCAAATACAGGCAAGTGGGACTAGCTTAGTGATAGAAACTGGGCGGCATGGACAAGCTGGGCCGAAGGGCCTGTTTCCATGCTGCAAACATCTACGCAGCTGAGAGGGAACTTTGCTGACCTCTGAGATTGAATTCTCAACATCTGCTTCACTTGTACACAACTATATCCTGGGAGCACTAAACGCTTTGGAGATCTACAATTCTGCCACTTTGATAAGTGAGCTTGATTTAACAGTAAAAACCTGAGTACTCTGGACTAAACCAGGCGCATGTAATATTCCCAAAAATAGTATTGTTAGAAATAGTACTATTTCTAAATTGTTTAGAAATAGTACAGCATTCGATAAAATGCTCCCCCGACTATAGCAAAATTATTATTAATTTGTAATGTGTTTGAAATTGATCGAAGCAAACCCCTGCACTGAACAGCAAGAAACACAGTTGATGAATATATTTAAATGAAAAAGAAACTATTGACAACTGGAGACTGCAAAGCATTGAAAAATACAAGCGGAAGTGAAGTCAAGATTATACTGCATTTGAAATATATGGTAAAACAAGTGTGTCATATCAAGGGAGGATGTATTTCAAATGGTCACCTATCTTTTCTACAGTCATAAAATCACACATTTATTCTTGGTATTTTAATACTTGTAAAATGACCTTATGAGGTGAAAGTGAACAACCTTGAAGATGTATTCAATAATTGAATAATAATTATTAATTATTATTATTACTAAGGCCATACTATTGTAACAAATGTTCTCAGCAATGCTGGATAAGACTGGTTCTATCACAACCACCTACATGATACTGAAAGTCATCACGTCCACAGAGGTCAGGGAATGCAGGCATCCAGGACTGAGTCTGGATTCATTTTCGGGCCCAGACAGGGGGTTGTATGGCCAGCCCATGGCAGAACTGGAAACTGGTCTTTCGTACCTCATCAATAACTGCCGGTGCAGGCCACACACTTGCAGGAGTAGATATCAATGTTGAGCCAGCTCCCTGAGCGAGCCATTAGGAAGGTGCAAGGTTTGGGTTTGGAGCAGGTAACAAGAGGGTGAAGACAGAACCATAACTCCTGTAGAGTTAGAGCAGCATGTATGTTGCTCCGGGCTTCAAGAGAAAAAAGTTTAAACTTTTTTTTTGATTATTACTTATCTTGGAGTTGGCAGCACTTGGAGTTGCTCTCCCATCACCAACAAATTTTATGATGGAATACTTCATCAATCATTATATTCCTTACTATACATACTTAAGGGCCTTAACATTAACTAGGAATGTCTAAGAAAGGGACCTCAATTGTGGCAGTGGGATGAATGCCTCTGGAATCGGGACAGGTCACAGCCATTAGATCCCACGTGAGGCCTCATCCGGTATTCCTGGCAGTCATTATGACCAGCGAGATCTAACGAGGGGCACAATCTAAAGATTGTGGTTAAATGGCACCTTTGCACTTGCACCTTTACAGTGCCCCTGCCAGACTGGCTGTGCCACATGGACAGACGGGCAGTGCCAGAGTGGTACACAGGTGGCACTGCAGGGTGCTAGGCTGGCACTGCCAAGGTGGCAGGCTGGCAATGCCACAGTGCCCAGGGAGGATCAGCAGTCAGGGTGCCACCCTGCCCAGAAGCCAATCACCCGGGGGCCTCCAATCACCTGGGAGATCCCCAAAGTGCCGATTCGCCTGGTTTCCATTTCTGGGAACCAGTGCTAAACGGTGCCTGGCTGGAGTTTCCTCGGCGAGGCCAATAGATCCCAAGCGCCGGTGAGATCTGGTGTCGGCGTAAGTAAATGAGCAGTTTATCTCACTTAGACATGCAGGTCTGTGGGCAGGATCCAGATCACTATGTTTGGTGAGATCTCACTACATCTTGCAGGGTGTAACAACTGGCGGCGATCTCGGAAAAAGCCTCTCGCGGGATCTACCAGTCGCGTCCTGTCCCGATTGCGAGGGAACACGGCTGGTAAATCGCTCCCCAGATCTCCCTTCACTGCTCACTTAACTATGCCTACGTCAGATCTAACCGCCCCACCCCCCTAGAATCAACCGGACTCACTGAGGAGATCCCAGCCGGGTACCCTTTAGCACTGGTTCCTACAAACGGCCAGGGTGCCAGGCTGGCAGTGCCAAGGTGCACAGCTGACATTCTGCCCAGGCCGGAGATCGGGCCTGGGAATGTCCTGCCCATATAAGGTGGGCAGTGGTGCGCTCAAGGACCCCCCCCCCCTCCCCAACAGGTGAGTTGGGGTGTCGAGAGATTGGCCCTGCACTGGAGCTCCTCAGTGGAAGAAATGTGACTTGAGTGTGGCCTTGGCAGGCTGTTCCCGCCGAGCGTGGTCGTTCCCAGTGCTACAAACACCACTAATCCCACATAGAACGGGATTGTTTTCCCTGCTTGATTGCGCCCCTGCCAGATGACCCAAGGTACACCGCTGGCTACATTTTGCTATAAGCACAGTGAGGAATGAACTTTGTGGTCCCCGGTCAGTGAAATTAAAATTTTTGACATTGGAAGAGTGTAAAATGATTCAAAAGTAAATAGACATTTAATTCAATGATCAATTAATTTATTTAAAATCTGAGTTTGCAGCAGGCAGAAATATCATTATATCTGCAATTCATAGTTTAACGAATTGCCTACCAGAGGTGATCTCACACCTTTTGGCTTTAACATGCACAGAAGTCGCATCAATTATTGACTGCTGCTTGATAGTGACACATTTAAATTGATATGTGTCTGAAAGTGTTTCACGTCAACCTGAATGTGATAATAAGGCACTGTTTTCAGAACTCCACATTCCACATTGGTTGTGTACATCCCATGAGGATTCATTCATGCTTTTCTCGGATGTTATTGTTCGGGTGTTGGCAATTAAGTTATAGTTCACTCCAATGAAAACTGATCAAAGCAGGAATGACTTATTAGGCGTTTTGACAATGAAGTTAAATGGATTGATTTTCCATTAGTGCCTTACTGGCTCTGAGCCTCTCCTACGAGGACATTTTCTGCATGCACATAGCCCACGGCTTGCTGCCCATGGCATGCAAGCAATTTTTTGATATGCATTCCTGGAGGGCAAGGCTCCATGCCAGGAATGTACAAAATGACTGGTTTTACATTTGTTGTAATGTGGAGGTACTTGCACTGATTTCATAATGTGTACTTAATCTGTATACGATCTTTAGAATAGTTACATTTGAAAGGGTAGATTGAATGAAGAAATCACACTTGAGCCATCAAGCTTTTTCTATAGAGTGTATCTTCCCTATCATAGACCCTGCTCAGCCCACTCAGTGTCAGAAGTCAGGCAACTACTCCCAAATAAATCTTCAGCGATATATCTGAAAATACTGCCTGAATCTCAAAGGTATTGAAGCAAAACATTAGAAAGTTAATTTAGTCCTACACACACCCACACATGCACATCACAACACATACATCACACCACTCTCACAACACATACCACAACACACACCACACCACATACACCACACACACACCTCGTCACACTCACACAACACACACCTCAACACACATACACCACACACCACAACACATACACCACACACACACATAAGACATACACCACACACACACCACAACACATACACCACACCTACACCTCACCACACACTGCAACACATATACCACACACACACCTCGCCGCACATACACCACACCACACACACAGCACACACTACAACACACACCATAACACAGACGCACCTCACCACACATACAGCACACACCACAATACATACACCACACACACCTCGTCACACACACACAACAGACACACCTCACACACAACACATACACCACACACACCTCACACACACAACACACACCACACCACACAATACATACACCACACACACCTCACACGCACAACACACACCCACAACACATACACCACAACGTATATATCTCACACACACACCAGACATACAGCACATACATACCTCCTACACATACACCTCACCGCACACTGCACACAACCACCACACATCACACGTGGCACATTCACACACCTCGCCGCACAGAATCGTCCCTCACCACACACACAACGCATCACACACCTCGGGCGAAATTCTCCGAAGGACACTAGTCGTGCACAAGGCCCAATGTCCGGCGGGCAAAGCGGTGCGGATGAACTCGCCGTCTTTGACCGTACTTTTAAGCCGTAATCTCCGGTTTCCGAAAGGGCCAGCAGCGACTGACGCGATACGCGTCAGTTTCACCCGCTGCGGAAGTGGCGCGTTGAGAGGGGACGGGAGAGGAGAGAGGGGGTACTGCGTTGAGGAGACGGCTTGGAGGAGGGGGGAGGGTGGAGGATGGGGTTAACGGGTACAGCGTTGAGAGGAGGACCGAGGGGGGGGGGGGTACGGTTTGAGAGGAGGGGGGGGGGGTTGGCCCGGGGATTACCCCCCAAAAGGGGGGGGCACCGCGCCTGCGAGGGCCGGCCCTAAAGAGCCCCCCCCCCCCCACCCCCCCACCAGCTGCCCTCCTACCCCACCAACCCCCCCTACCCCCCTCCAACGCCCCTACCCCCCTCACCACCCGTACCCCCTCCAATGCCCCTACCCCCCTCCAACGCCCCTACCCCCCTCACCACCCCACCCCCTCCAACGCCCCTGCCCCCCTCACCACCCCTACCCCCCTCACCACCCCTACCCCCCTCACCACCCCTACCCCCCTCCAACGCCCCCACCCCCTCACCACCCCTACCCCCCTCACCACCCCTACTCCCCTCACCACCTCTACCCCCCTCCCCACCACCCCTAACCCCCTCCCCACCACCCCTACCCCCCTCCCCACCACCCCTACCCCCCTCCAACGCCGCCCCCCCCTCTCTCAACGCCGGTACCCCCCCCCCCTCTCTCAACGCCGGTACCCCTCCCCCCCCCCCAACTCTCTCTCAACGCCGGTACCCTCCCCTCTCTCTCTCAACGCCGGTACCCCCCCCCCCCTCTCTCTCAACGCCGGTACCCCCCCCTCTCTCTCAACGCCGGTACCCCCCCACTCTCTCTCTCAACACCGGTACCCCCCCCCTCTCTCTCAACGCCGGTACCCCCCCCCTCTCTCAACGCCAGTAACCCCCCTCTCTCTCAACGCCGGTACCCCCTCCTCTCTCTCAACGCCGGTACCCCCCCCACCCTCTCTCTCAACACCGGTACCCCCCCTCTCTCTCAACGCCGGTCCCCCCCCCCTCTCTCTCAACGCCGGTACCCCCCCCTCTCTCTCAACGCCGGTACCCCCCCCACCCTCTCTCTCAACACCGGTACCCCCCCCCTCTCTCTCAACGGCGGCACCCCCCCCCTCTCTCTCAACGCCAGTACCCCCCCCCTCTCTCAACGCCGGTACCCCCCCCCTCTCTCTCTCAACGCCGGTACTCCCCCTCTCTCTCTCTCAACGCCCGTACCCCCCCCCCCTCTCTCTCAACGGCGGTAACCCCCCTCTCTCTCAACGCTGGTACCCCCCCCCTCTCTCTCAATGCCGGTACCCCCCCTCAATGCCGCACCCACCCCCTCTCAATGCCGCAACCCCCCCCCTCAATGCCGCAACCCCTCCCCTCAACGCCGCAACCCCCCCTCAACGCCGCACCCCCCCCTCAATGCCGCAACCCCCCCCTCAACGCCGCAACCCCCCCTCAATGGCGCAACCCCCCCGCCTCAACGCCGCAACCCCCCCCCCCTCCCCCCAACGCCGCAACCCCCGCACTCGATGTAGGTTACTGAACGGTTACTGAACGGCGTCAACCATCATCAATGGGCCGGGCCGGAGATTTGTTGACACTAAAAATTAAATGACATCCCGCCGGCGCCAGCTGTTCTCAGAGGCTGCCGGCGGGATTTGCACAACGCCGGTTTTTGGCCGCTCGGAAAATTCCAGTTTTCAGAGGCTCGAGTCACAGTATAAAGGTGAGCCAGCTTACAGGGCAGACTTTATTTCCAGTGAGTGCTGAATTTGGGTTCATTTGAGTTCAATAGTGAGAGTTTGGTGACTGAGGGAGATAGGTGAGGAGGGAGCAAAGTGCTCCTTTCATTTTATTTCCTACACTTCCTCAGTTGCATACTCCTCCTGTAGGATGTGGGTGGTGAGGGATACCACCGGTGTCCCCGCTGACGACACCTGCGGGAAGTGCACCCAACTCCAGCTCCTCGGAGATCGTGTTAGGGAACTGGAGCTGGATGAACTTCGGAAGGCAGAGGGGGTGATAGAGAAGAGTTACAGGGAGGTAGCCACACCTAAGGTACAGGACAAGAGTAGCTGGGTTACAGTCAGAGGAAGGAAAACGAACGGGCAGACAGTGCAGGGATCCCCCGTGGCCGTTCCACTTCAAAACAAGTATATTGTTTTGGATGCTGGTGGGGGGAATGACCTACCCGTGGAAGGCCCTAGTGGCCTCTGGCACTGAGTCTGGCTCTATTGCTCAGAAGGGGAGGGGGAAGAATAGAATAGCAATAATGATAGGAGACTCAATGGTTAGGGGAATAGATAGGAGATTCTGTGGTCGCAAACGAGACTCGTGGAAGGTATGTTGCCTCCTGGGTGCCAGGGCCATGGATATCTTGCATCGAGTCTACAAGATTCTTAAGGGAGAGCAACCAGAGGTTGTGGTGCACATAGGCACCAACGACATAGCTAAGAAAAGGGATGAGGATCTAAAAAGTGGTTTTAGGGAGTTAGGTTGGAAACTAAAGAGCAAGACAAGCAGAGTAGTGATCTCAGGATTGCTACCGGTGCCACGTGCAAGTGAGGCAAGTAACAGAGAGCGAGTGCAGCTGAACACGTGGCTACAGGGCTGGTGCAGGAGGGAAGGCTTCAGATATGTGGATCATTGGGATATCTTCTGGGGAAGGTAGGACCTGTACATGAAGGACGGATTGCACCTAAACTGGAGGGGCACCAATATCCTGAGCGGGAGGTTTGCTAGAGCTCTTCGGGAGGGTTAAACTAGTTTGGCAGGGGGATGGGAACCAGAGCTATGAATGAGGATAGGGTAGCTGTTAAACAGGCAGAAATAGTATGCAGCAAATCTGTGAGGAGGGACAGATAGTTGAGGGGGCAAAGTTGCACTCAGTGGAATGGGTTAAAGTGTGTTTGTTTCAATGCAAGGAGTGTCAGGATAAGGGAGATGAACTTAGAGCATGGATCAGTACTTGGAACTACGATAATGTGACCATTATGGAGACATCGATTTCACAGGGGCAGGAATGGTTGTTAGATGTTCGGGGGTTTAGATGTTTTCAGGAAAATAGGGAGGGAGGTAAAAGAGGAGGGGGAGTGGCACTGTTAATTAGGGAATGCACCACAGCTGCAGAAAAAGAAGTAGTTGAGGAGGGTTTGTCCACTGAGTCAGTATGGGTGGAAGTCAGAAACAAGAAAGGAGCAGTCACTTTATTGGGAGTTTTCTATAGTCCCCCCAATAGCAGCAGAGAGGTAGAGGAGCAGATTGGGTGGCAGATCTTGGGTGACTTCAACTTCCCTAATATTGACTTGGACCTCCTTTGTGCAAATGGTTTGGATGGAGCAGATTTTGTCAGATGTGTACAGGAAGGATTCCTGACTCAATATGTAGATAGGCTGACTAGAGGGGAGGCCATATTGGATTTGGTGCTCGGCAAGGACTCAGGCCAGGTGTCAGGTGTCTCGGTGGGAGACCATTTTGATGACAGTGACTGCAACTCCTTGACCTTTACCATAGTCATAGAGAGTGATAGGAACACTCAGTATGGGAAGTTATTTAATTGCTAATAGAGAGGAGCATAAAGTGGGAACAATTGTTCTTGGGGAAATGCACAACAGTAATGTGGGGATTGTTTAAGGAGCACTTTCTGCGAGTGCTGAATAGTTTTGTCCCACTGAGACGAGGAAGGAATGGTAAGGTGAAGGAGCCTTGGATGACAAGGGAAGTGGAGCTTCTAGTCAAGAGGAAGAAGGAAGCTTAAGTAAGGTTGAGGAAGCAAGGATCTGACTCGGCTCTAGAAGGTTACAAGGGAGCCAGGAAGGTACTCAAAAATGGACTGAGGAGAGCTAGAAGGGGGCATGAAAACGCTCTGGCGGGAAGGATTAGGGAAAACCCCAAGGCGTTCTACACTTATGTGAGAAATAAGACGATGATCAGAGTGAGAGTAGGGCTGATCAGGGATCGAGGAGGGAATTGTGCCTAGAGTCTGAGGAGATGGGGGAGGCCCTAAATGAATACTTTGCTTCAGTATTCACTGGAGAGATGGAACTTGTTGCTCATGACAACAGTGTGAACCAGGTTAATAGATGCCAACCGGTTGATATTAAGAAGGAGGATGTGCTGGAAATTTTGAAAAGCATCAGGATAGATAAGTCCCCTGGGCCTGACGGGATATACCCAAGGTTACTACGGGAAGCGAGGGAGGAGATTGCTACGCCGTTGGAATGATCTTTGCGTCCTCACTCTCTACTGGAGTAGTACTGGATGATTGGAGGGAGGTGAATGTTGTTCCCCTGTTCAGGAAATGAATAGGGAAATCCCTGGGAATGACAGATCCGCCAGTCTTACGTCTGTGGTGAGCAAAATATTGGAAAGGATTCTGAGAGATAGGAATTATGATTATTTAGAAAAACATAGTTTGTTTAAAGATAGTCAGCATGGCTTTGTGAGGGGCAGGTCATGCCTCACAAGCCTCATTGAATTCTTTGAGGATGTGACGAGACAAATTGATGAAGGTCAGGCAGTGGATGTGGTGTATATGGATTTCAGTAAGGCATTTGATAAGATTCCCCATGGTAGGCTCATTCAGAAAGTTAGGGGGCATGGGATACAGGGACATTTGGCTGTCTGGATACCAAATTGAATGGCTGAAAAAAGACAGTGAGTGGAGTGGATGGAAAGTATTCCACCTGGAGGTCGGTGACCAGTGGTGTCCCACAAGGATCTGTTCTGGGACCTCTGCTCTTTGTGTTTTTTATAAATGACTTTGATGAGGAAGTGGAAGGGTGGGTTAGTAAGTTTGCTGATGACACAAAGGTTGGGGGAGTTGTAGGTAGTGTTGAGGGTTGTTGTAGGTTACAACAGGACATTGACAGGATGCAGAGCTGGGCTAAGAAGTGGCAGATGGAGTTCAACCTTAATAAATGTGAAGTGATTTATTTTGGAAGGTTGAATTTGAATGCTGAATACAGGGTTAAAGGCAGGATTCCTGGAAGTGTGGAGAAACAGAGGGATCTTGGGGTCCACGTACATAGATCCCTCAAAGTTGCCACCCATGTTGATAGAGTTATTAAGAAGGTGTATGGTGTGTTGGCTTTCATTAACAGGGGGATTGAGTTTAAGAGCCACAGGGTTTTGCTGCAGCTTTATACGACTCTAGTTAGACCACACTATTCCGTGTCCAGTTCTGGTCGCCTCATTATAGGAAGGATGTGGATGCTTTGGAGAGGGTAGAGAGGAGATTTACCAGGTAGCCGCCTGGACTGGAGGGCATGTCTTATGAAGAAAGATTGAGGGAGCTAGGGCATTTCTCACTGGAGCGAAGAAGGCAGAAAGGTGACTTGATAGAGGTGTACAAGGTGATGAGAGGCATGGATAGAGTGGATAGCCAGAGACTTTTCCCCAGGGTGGAAATGGCTGTCACGGGGGACATAATTTTAAGGTGATTGGAGGAAGGTATAGAGGAGATGTCAGAGGTAGGTTCTTTACACAGAGTGGTGAGTGCATGGAACGACTGCCAGCAGAGGTGGTGGAGTCAGAGTCATTAAGGACTCATTTAAGCGGCTCTTGGATAGGCACATGGACAGCAGTAAATTGTAGGGGTGTAGGCTAGGTTGATCTTAGATTAGGATAAATGGTCGGCACAACATTGTGTGCTGAAGGGCCTGTGCTGTGCTGTAATGTTCTATGTTGACCTGGGGGAGAGGGACATCCAGAGGCCACCGAGCCCTCAGGGCTGGGGGTGGTGCCAGACTTCAGAAGGGGGTTGTGATGGAGGCAGCCCTCCCATCCCACGCAAAATGTGATCCAGTTAATTTTGGCCACTCCCCACACAAGTTCAATCCTCCCGCTTGCCTAAAAATGAAGGCTAGGTGGGAGGCAGCCCTTAAGTGACCAACAGTTGGCCACTTAAGGGTCTCAATTGGGGCAAAGGCAGACTTCCCGCCCAAGGCTTACCCCGCCCCAGTGTGTTTGACGCGGTGGGAACGTGGAATGAATCCTGTCCCTGCAATTTCATGCCCTCACCCCCCACCACCCTGTGCCTTAAAACCAGTTGGTGGTGGTGTGTAAAATTCTGGCTGATGTTTCTATTGGTGTTTTTGCTGAAATCTTGCCATGGGGCATATTTTCAATTTGCCTCATGGGCCTGAAACGGGGGTTGCCAAAGGAACCAGGTAAGAATCTACCCACATGTGTCTATTCTGTGGGGAAAAGAAGTTCGGACAGCACGGTAGCACAAGTGGATAGCACTGTGGCTTCACAGCGCCAGGGTCCCAGGTTCGATTCCCCGGTGAGTCACAGAGCCCTGCTGCGGCTTCTATCCTCAAATCCAATTTCACTCCCTTTGACTGTGAGCAGCCTCTAGTTTCACAGCTGAAGGCTATTTCAAGTGAGGAGTTGGCCTTGTTAGTTGTGGGAGAAATTCACGCTCCTGAACTCTCAAGTTCCTCCTCGAAGGCACAGGTGCCATGTCACTGAGGATGATCAGTGCATTGCATATCCAACAACCTTTGATGCCTGAACAGTGTGCCTGTACTCTAGGAGCATCGGCATCATAAAGGCAGCTGCCAACAATCAAACACAAAAGAACAGGGCTCCAGCACTGGGGATCTTCTTGTGACCAAAGCGTAAGTATGTGGATGAGTGGAGAGCAGCTGAGCACCGTGTCCCTAATCTTTCCAGCAGAGGTCTGAGGTCTGCAGGGTCTTGGTGTGGCTGGGGGTGAGTGTGCAGAGTGAGGTTTACCAGCATAACTGACTCACTGGATGGCGCTCTGAGAGAAGGCGGGACACGTAAGGGTGGGGGAGAATCGGGGGATTTCAGGGTCCTGGGGTGGACGTTCTAACTAAATGCTGGTCTATGTCCTCCTCCAATTCCTTACAGATATAATGACAAATACTGGAATCGATCCCGTTGGAATTGATCCCGCTGTACTTGTGGCAGCTATGGCGGGCAGATGCTGAAGATATCAACAAGGCCAACGCAGGCTGGAGGTGACACCCCATGCGAAGGGATCCACCATACACCCTAAAGACCCAGTCGCGCATCAGGCTGAGGAGGGATCCAGAAGGGGAGGCCACCTGCACCCGGCCCCTTACTGTCAGTGACTGCTCCCTCCTCAGGCAACTCTTTGAGTTCCAGGGTGCGTTCCTCATAGAGTGTGATGATTTGTATTTCTGGTACACCGCCCACCTTCTTGGCCCTGTGCGTCGTGGCCCTGTACCTCTTATTATGGGCTATCTTCTCATGCGGGTTCAAACAGAGGACATTGTGAACCTTATGCTTGATGGGTCAGTGAGATCTATAGCAGGTGGCATGTGTGGGCACCGCACCAGGTCATGAAGGGGTTCTGCTGGTGGGTGCCAAGGGGTTCCAAGGAACAGGCACAAAGAATGGACGTGGGGATGGTGTAAGATGTCAGCCAGTGATTTGTGGGTGGATTTGGGAATTTCAGGGTGGCAGGCAGAACTGATGCCAGGAGATAGGTGGTAACTTCCTCATGCAGCTCGGTGGAGGTCATTGGTCTTCTTCGGACAATGTATGGCGGTCCTGGTCATGCTGTCTGCACTGACAGCTGCTGCCGCTGCCTCCCAGGTAGCATTGCTGACCCTACAGCTGGTCCTCTTGGGGGAACTGGGTGGCCCACCTCTCATTTACAGCATTGTGAAGCCTAGCCAGGTCGCTATCCCTAATGCGAGGAGCAGGTCTGCAAGCCACCATGCTTTTTGCTGACTGCGAGTGAGTGGTGAGAGAGTGTTTAAAAGCAGCTCCCTTATTAGCGGCAAGACGCTGAGGTGCGAGCCAGGTGAATCAGATGGTGAAGGAGCCAGTCATGCCAAGAATCTTGTGGGGGCTCATTTTTGGCATATAGTTTTGGCTCATATGGGCCGAGATCTCACCAACACGGCTGTCGTAAAACATTCCGCAAACCCACCCAAAACCAAGACATTTTACCGTTGAATCGCACCTATAATTTCCTTACCGTTCATTACCTGCTCCCGTATAAATAAAATATCACCAAGTGAGTCAGTACCAAAATTGTCCCAAGAATTTAAGAAAAAGAGATAGAAATTTTCCTTATTTTGGAGCTAGAAATTAGGTCTGGAAATGCACTTTCCATCTCAATGCACAAGTGGGCTGCACTAACATTATGGTATTGAGGCAAACTGACGTGCTTTTTATTCAGAAAAGAAATGGAGATGACGAAATTTTGCATTTTTTCTCCAGCATCATGAATCATTGTCAAATAGCACTGGTAGAGATTTTATTCTTGTAATACAACAAAAAGCAGTCATCCATTCCTGGTTGAGCATTGGCCGCAGTGGACTGACAGTTTCCACATTGATGTTCTCCTGAATACTAAGGTCTCTACTCAAAGGTAGACTTGGGTTACATATCAAGGATCCTAGGCATCTTTTAGTAATTGTATGCTTTACTAAAGAGAAGATTACAATTGCTCTTCTCTGCATAAGCTTCTGCATTCTTTATGACCCTACCATCATAGTGACGTGAAGTAGTTACAACCACAAGAACAGAATATTTTGTGAAAATCTGAGATTAATTATTCAAACCATTTTTTGAACGATGTATTACAAAAAATCCACCAGCTATTATGAAATGATTGAGGCAGAAGTTCCTTGTTCATGATTTTAAAATAGTTCTATCCGTTGAGATCAGATAACTGTAGGGTTTGTTTGAAAGCGTACTTATCTCAGCATATTTGCTGAATGAATTAACATATTTTGTTCATAATGATGCCCCTTAATCACAAACGTACAATTTAGGAGCAGGAATAGGCCACTCAGCTCTTTGAACCTGCTCCGTCATTCAATAAGGTCATGGCTGATCTGATTGTAATGGCAACTCCACATTCACACCTACCCCCAATAGCTTTTCACCCCCTTGTTCATCAGCAATATATCTAGTTATTCCTTAAAAATATCCAAAAACTTTGCCTCCACTGCTTTTCGAGAAAGAGAGTTCCAGAGAATCATGGTCTTCGGGGGAAAGAGAATTCTCCTCACCTCTGTCCTAAATGAGCAATCCCTTATTTTTAAACATTGGCGCCTTCTACTAGATTCTCCCACAAGAGGAAACATCCTCTCCACATTGACCATGTCAAGACCCTTTAGGATCTGACACGTTTCATCAAGTTGTCTTTTACATTTCTAAACTCTAGTGGATGCAAGCCTAGCCTGGCCATCCTTTCCTCATAAGATAACCTGCCCAATCCAGGTATTGGTCCAGTAAACTCTCTCTGGGCTGCTTCCAACACATTTACATCCTTCTTTAAATAAGGTGACCATTACTGTACACGGTATTCCAGATGTGGTCTCACCAATGCCTGTATAACTGAAGTATAAATTCCCGCCTGTTGTTTGAGTAGATACGTAGATAAACAATTGAAATGATATCCTTAAAAAGAAGTTCTGTTGCAGCGCTGTACAAATGAGGTAAAAGTAAACCCTTTAATTAGCGATCTGTACTGGTGAACAGACTTTCCGAGGCGACAACCACATCAAGTCAGAAGAGATGGAAATGAAACTGTAATTAATAACCATTATTAGACACCTTAAACATAGACCTTCTATCATGCCCTAAGCTGTAAGTGACAAGTAGGCTATTCTTAAACTGTTAATCAAATGCCAGCTATCTTCAGAAATAGACTTGAAAATGTCCTGTGATCAGCTTAGTGCAAGCATTCTGATTGTATAACAAATTCACATATAAAATAACCATAAACTATTCCATATAGAACATTTTACAATATTCAACAAAAACATATACAGGCGCTGAATAAAATTAATGGTTCCTTTATATTTTAGAACTGAATCTTTGTGCAGTTCTCCAATCTAACTTTAGGATTCAGTGATTTGCAGAGTGTCCCATTTATATTGTGAGGCAGGTTATATAGTCGTTGATGCAACTCAAACGTTTCTTTGCTGCTCTATCTCCCTCAGAGCTGCAGAAAATTGTGAGGCCTCTGAAATTAGAACCACTTTGAAATTCTGTTCAGTAAGGTGTGCTGTCACAAGACACGTGTGAGGGAGCCAAGACCCCACATTGTCTATTTTTATAAATTTATACATAGGTATCTTGATGCTATTAGTATATTTTTAAAACTAGACGAAGACCAATAGCTGAAACTATTGGCAAAATTCTCCCAAAATGTTCCTAAGAGTGGTCTTGGCGGAAAATATGTTGCAATTCCCACCAGGTGGTTTGGCGTGATTCTGAATTGGATTGGATTTGTTTATTGTCACGTGTACTGAGGTACAATGAAAAGTATTTTTCTGCGAGCAGCTCAACAGATCATTAAGTACATGAGAAGAAAAGGAAATAAAAAGAATATACATAATAGGCAACACAACGTACACAATGTAACTACATTGTGCAACACAGTAGTACAGTGGTTAGCACAGTTGCTTCACAGCTCCAGGGTCCCTGGTTCGATTCTCAGCTTGGGTCACTGCGGAGTCTGCACATTCTTCTCGTGTCTGCGTGGGTTTCCTCCGGTTGCTCCGGTTTTCTCCCACAGTCCAAAGATGTGCAGGTTAGGTGGGCATGGTCCAGCCGGAGCTACAGTGGCTTCCAGTCTCCCGATGTGGTCATCACATAGTGATTTGTGCCAGTGCAATGAGATTCCGGCAGGTGGGTGAATTCCAGGAACTGGATGAATCTAGCTTAACACAGATCCTGCATATTAAATGAAGTTTTAAATAAGCTCATCTGGGCATGGACCAGATCACATCACTGGCCGGGGGCGGGAGAATGAGTTCTCCCCGGGCAATTCGTGGTATGGCTCTCTCGTGAGAGTCTGGACATAATGCAAATTTTGCCTGCGCAAGCAGGGCTGGAGAATTGCCCCTCTCTTTGACTGTTTGTCTGTCTTTGACCCTCGGACAAAAGGAGCTAGCTGGCAGTATCACCTCGTTATTCCTTAAGAGACATTAATGAACCCGCACCCCCGTGGGCTTCACAGACCAAATTGCGAAAGAGCTATACAAATGCCATCTACATTTTCATAACGCATATTGGCCAACCCGAGTCTACTTGTCTGCTAGGAAAAAAGGTACCACCACCTTCCTTTCATGTTTTCAATTCTTAAGGTTGGGATGTATAACCATCTTTGGGACCTAGACAAGGTATACACATCCCTTGTCAAAGACAATGTGGAGAGGAGGGAAGCATGTGACATGAACCTCTAGCTGGTAAATTCAATCTACTGTTTACCGTCCTATAAGCAGCCTCACAGAAAAGGAACTCGACCCAGACTGAACCCCTGGTCTCATCTACATTGCTTTGGCTGGAACTTCTGTCCCTTGCCTACAAGACTGATTCACCTCTACATGCCTACATCTTTGTGTGAAGTCAACTCCACTGGAAAAGTGAATGACATTCTATTGCTTTTCAGCCTGCTGACCTCCGTGAAGGAATACCTCATTGGACTTAGATCCTGGACTCTGGACGCAAGTGGTCTCTGCAGTGCAAATCTGTCTTTTATCTCTCTTTACTATATGAATGCAAAGAGGGCAAAGTTGTGATCCTCCTCCCATGTTTGAGTGTGTGAAAATAAATGAATTCTTTGAGTTCATCCTATCTCAAGTTTGCTGTGGAGTTATTAATAGAAATTGGATCACACCAAACTGGAGTGGTTGGGAAATACACCACTGCTTACAAAGGGGGAAGCAAGTCAAAACACCTTTCTGCTTATGGACAAGAGGTGCGAGGAGAAATTAGTGTTGTTCAAATGAACTCTGCTCTCGTCCAAAACAAAAGAAAACCTTCATCTAATGTCCTTTAGGGAAGGAAATCTGCCACCCTTACCTGGTCTGGCATACATGTGACTCCAAATCCACAGCAATGTGGTTGACTCTTAACTGCCCCTCAAGGGCAATTACAGTTGGACAATAAATGCTGATCCAGACGGTGGCTCCCACATCCCATGAAAGAATAAAATAAAGTTCTGGTGGCAGGAATGTTTTCATATCTAATGGGAAATGGGAGGCAGATTGTTGGTGCAAGTGCCCACAGAGACATGGAAGACTGTGACTTGTCCCAGCCAATTGCCAGTATCTCTCACTAGCCCCAATTGCCAGTCTTCACCCGAGCCTCGGGGAATGCATTTCTTGGAACACTGACACCAGTATTAGAACAAGAAGGAGCTATACCACTGAACCAGATTGGGACAGCAGTGTCTCAGTGGAAGAGCTAAATGGAGCTTCCAATATCACTTTAAACTAGTAAGATAGAGAGAGCTTTGCTGAAAATGACATGAGTCTGATGAAATTTAGGAAATAATAAAATTGAAATCAAAAAGAGAAATTTCAAGGCTGTACAGCAGATTAAGAATTTGTGTAACAAAGCAGAGCAGGCCAGAAGAGCCAGAGAACTTACCAAAGATAATAGGGTATTAAAAACTAAACAAAGTTGAAGGTAAAGGCATCATATCTGAATACGCGAATCATTCATAACAAATTTGATGAATTAATAGCACAGATAGAAATAAATGGGTTTGAGCTAATAGACATTACAGTGGGCCAGATTTTTGTGTGAGCTCCGAAAAACCTGAAATGCGCAATTTTGTGCCTTCCAAAACCCAAACCATGTGAAACTTTTGTTCGGAAAACAAAGGTAGTTTTGAGGGAATTAGATTTGTATTGGTAAACATTAGAAATAAGGTATAGTTTTAAGTGTGTTTCATTTAAAGTTTCTGTGACTGGAATGTTAAAACCTTTAGTTAGATTCATGCTGAACAAAGGTGTTTGTATGTGTGGGGGTTGGTTCAGTTCCAACTGTATTTCTACTGGGCTTAGAGAGGGCTACCTGAGCAAGGAGCAGTGCTCCGAAAGCTCGTGTTTGAAACAAACTTGTTGGACTTTAACCTGGTGTTGTAAGACGTCTTACTGTGCTCACCCCAGTCCAACGCCGGCATCACCACATCAAATAAATAAAAGGCATATGCATGTGGGTGTTGCATCGCACCTTGGGCCTTGTATGGTAGAGAAACTTTTAATTTTTAGTTTAGTTAATTGGTGGGCCGTTGAAGACTGGATCCCATGGAGTGAACATCCCTCAGCTCTGCCAGAAGAATTACTGGAAAAGACGGGAGCTGCAAAGAGGCAGACTTCCTAAAGTACAAGTTAAAGTCCAGCTAACCATGGAATTGGGACAGAAATAATGTTTAAGATGACTGGAATTACGTGAACAGAGACCAAGGTGTTGCTCAGAAGAATTCAAGGAAGAATAAACAATGTGTTCTAAGTTAACGAGACAATTTAAACCAGATTTAAAGTGGGGCAGCAGCCTTCAAAGGTAATCAAACATCTAATGCTATTTTAGCACAGTCTGGGAATCGAGAATAAGCAATTGACAACAGTCAAGGCGAATAAATCTTAAAAGGGTTAGTGTAAAAATCCTGGACTGGATTCACTGATAAAAGTGGAGTGGAAGTTTTGTTTAAAAGCGACGTTTGAAAAAACTTTAAGAGAAAGCATAATTATGCGACAAGATTTTAAAGTGTGTTTTTGGGAGTGGTGTTTCGAAACTCTCATGTGTCTGACATTTGGGGGGGTTTCTGAGGAGACATCCACAGACATTCACTTGGGGTTCAGAGTGGAGAGTGTATTTGTCCACAGTCATCTTATGTGCTTCAAAGGGATTTTGTGTTAATGAGACCAGTGTAAATTAAAATGTACTTTGTAATCCTGAAATATGTGTGTGATTGTGAAGATCGGGGGGGGGGGGGGGGGGGGGGGGGGGGGGGGGCGTTGGGGGAGATCAACAAGTATTGTTTTATAATAGGATTTTTTTGTGTTTAATAAATATTTGTTTCTTGTTGTTAAATCTAATTAGTGGTCCCCGTCTCTGTTCCTCCATGTTTTATTTTTTAAAGTAACTGTTTTGGGGAGGGTTCTCTGTCTCTGAGACTTAGTGTTGATGCCGGTGCAGAATTGCGCACTTTCATGTTGGTAAACGTAGCGGCACACCAGGACCGATTCTGCTACGGTTAAGGGGCTAGCACTGGTGCCACATGGAATATAATCGATTCCAATGACAAACAGTGCTGGATTCGCCAATTTCGCAGTTGACACTCAGGAGGCTGACAAGCTGCAGCCGCATATGCACAGTTCACTCCCCACACACACACCATCCCAGCCAACAAGATGGCAGTGAGGAGAGCAGCCCCAAGCTTCTCGCAAGCAGAGCTGGAGACTCTCCTGGACACCGTGGAGGAGAAAAGGATGACACTGTACTCCGGCCCGGGAATGAGCTGGCAGTCACTGCCTTCACTGTGCCTGACCGCAGGTGGCAGAGCGGTCAGCACCATGGACAATGTCATCTGGACCGGCCAGCACTGGTGCAAAAAACTGCGTGACCTCCTCTGGGCGGCTAGGTTGAGTAGGCAGCACTGTGCCCCTTACACTAACCCAAGTCCCACGTAACCCAACACCGCCCCTACCCAGAGGGTGGGCGAATGCCTACCCTGTGCCATATGTCGGTACCCATATGGGCCACCATGGCCTGTGCCCTGGCCACTGAGGCCACCAGCTACCCACCCCCTGTGTTGCATTCGTTGGACTGCCTGACACTGTCATTTTCAGTACCCCCCCCTTTCAGGAAAAGGTTGTGCACAACCACCGGGAGCAGGAGAAGACTGGAGGGGAACCACCAACCTGTGGCCCCTCATTGTGACTGATCAGAGGGCCCTGGACAAGGTGGGCAACCCAGAGGAAAGGGAGGTGGCCGAGGTGGACTTTGGCCGTGGGCAAGGAAGTGAGAACCAACTTACTTGCGGTCCCCAAGATGTGTCAACCCCCCCCACCCAACACCACCCTCACCCCCACACCACCTTCATCCCCACACCTCCCTCAATCCGACCCTTACTCCCAACACCACCCTCACCCCAACCACACCACCCTCACTCCCACACCACCTTCATCCCCACACCTCCCTCAATCCGACCCTCACTCCCAACACCACCCTCACCCCAACCACACCACCTTCATCCCCACACCTCCCTCAATCCGACCCTCACTCCCAACACCACCCTCACCCCAACCACACCACCATCATCCCCACACCTCCCTCAATCCGACCCTCACTCCCAACACCACCCTCACCCCAACCACACCACCCTCACTCCCACACCACCTTCATCCCCACACCTCCCTCAATCCGACCCTCACTCCCAACACCACCCTCACCCCAACCACACCACCCTCACTCCCACACCACCCAACATCATCCCCACACTGCCCTCAGTCTTCACCACCCCCACCCTCACCACCCCGCACTCCCACCCATGCACTTACCACCCTGCCCCGCAGCCCGCGATTTAATCACGCGTCTTGTTTTGTGTCTTGTGGGACCTGTTGGTGATGGGGCCGATCCATCTGGCGCCCCCAACCACCAGCCAGTGCCACAGCCGGAGCCCCCCTGTGTGCCGATCAGCGATGAGAGCAGCTCGGATGGCAGCCCTCCGCCCGAGACTCAGGAGACACTCACAGCTGTCTCCATCACTCTCCACCATCCCAGAGACACTCACCTCAGTTAGGCACTCTAGTAAAGAGTCTGCTGGGACACTCTCTGGTGCGCATCACACAGCTGATCCACTACAGTAGGTGGAGATAGGAACTCCCGAGGGGGCAGATAGTCAGAGGGCAGGCCAACCCCAGGAACTAGCTGCTGTTGAGACAGGTTTCAGACTTTTGGAATGGACAGTCCCATCAATCGTAGAGATGCAGTTGCAGAGCCGGGGACTACATTAGGGCTTGTCGGCGAGCATCCAGCACCTGCATGTGTAGTTGGAGCAACTGTGAGTAGCAGCAGGAGGTGGTGCCGACAATGCATGCCACCCAGGCCAACACTACGCGGGTCGCATCCACGGTGGAGGCATTGGGTGCGACGGTTTTGGCTATGGATCAACATGTCCAAGGCCTGGTGCATTCCGTGCAAGCACTGGCAGAGGCCCAGTGCAGGGTTGCCACCTTACAGGCAACCATGTGCCAGAGCCACCTGGAAATCTCAGTAACGCTCCTGAGCGTGGCCCAGTCATAGCAGGCCATGACTGGGAACGTCGGTCGTATTGCCCAGGCGCTGGCCGACATGGCCCAGACCAGAACCAGGTGGCCCAGTCCCAGAGGGAGATGGCACAGTCACTTGCTGATGTGGCGCAGTCCCAGATGGTGATGGTCCACCACCTGTGCTGAATGACATGATTGGGTCTCCAGGACTGGCAGCACCAGGTGGCGGGGGAGCCTCGGGATAGCTCTGCTTGCACCCCCACCCCATGGAGTAGCCCGGGGGCCATCAGGCACCCTGAGGGAGGAGGAGGTGATGGGGCCTGTGACGGTGACTCTCGCAGGGGAGATGACGGAACACCGCAGCACCTCGACTCTCCCCCACCCCTCCTGCCCCTGGTGCCTCTGGTGGGCAACGAGCAGAACATGGCATACCTCACCACCTGGGACGCCCGAACAGCAGCTGGGCCCATCCAGGTCCCAGTACTCAGCCGCCAACGGGGACCCAGGTCACAGGGTGGGAATCACAGCAGGCCGCCTCCGCCACTGCTGAACCATCTGGGGGTCCACCTCGATGTAGTATTAGGGCTGAAAATTAGACACTAGTCAATTTGGCATGGGTGTAGGTCACTGTTTAGTTATAGAGGCTAGGGCACAAACCTGTAAATATTTGTTCACATTAAACACCAGTTCACACTGTTACAACCTGCCTCGGTGCTCTGCCATTTGGGTGTGAGGGTTGGGCTGGTCTGGGCTGGCCAGAGCAGGAGGGCAATGGGTGGACATTGTTGGTGGCCCAGTCTGCCCGCCCCCTGACAGTCCCCATCACCATCACTCCAGGGAATTAATCGGACCACGTGATGAAATGGCAGCTCGCATACAGGGATATCCCAATTGAGCGATGGGAAGTGCTACATTGGGTAGGACTCAGATATTATCAGACAATGTGGAGCTCATCGCAGGCGGTTAGTCATCATCCTCCATCTCCTGGACCAGCCCAGCTGTTGCTTCCATCCCAAGGCCCACACCACGTAGGCAGGTATGTGGTATCACTGAGGGGGTTGTACGCGGGTGGGTAGGGCTGGGGGGGGAGGTAGTGGGGGTTGCGGAGGGGGATGCGGTGTCCGTGCCCCTGGCTGCTGCCCCCCCCCCCCCCCCAGTTGGGGAACCTGGAGGCGATCAGTGTCCTGTGAGCCCTGATGCACATGTCGTGTGGCCTCCCGTACCTGCCCATAATTCCTCCTCCCCCGCATCGTCCTCGACGGAGAAGGCCTGCCGTTCATCTTCCTCCTCCGGCACGTCGCCCCTCTGCTGCGTGATGTTGTGGAGGACGCAGCAGGCGGCCACAATATGGCGACCCTCTCAGTATCATACTGGAGGGCTCCTCCAGAGCGGTCCAGGCACCTGAACCGCATCTTCAGGAGGCCAAAGCACCGCTCAATCACGAACTTTCACGTTGCAGTATGGGTTGTAGCAGGTCTCCGCATCGTTCTGTGGCCTCATGAGAGGTGTCATCAGCCACGACCACAGTGGATAACCCCTGTCACTCAGGAGCAAACTCCCCAGCCGGAGGGGGGGTTGCGTCGCGAGCATGTCAGAATCATCGTGTGTGCCAGGATGAAGGCGTCGTGCACTCTGCCCGGGTATCGGACGCAGAGGTGAACGACTTTGAGCCTTCTTCATCAAGGTACAGAAAGTCTCTGCTGCAATTGAATTGAGTAACGCATGTAACCTACAGTTAGTGCTACCAACCACACTACAGAAATGTAACAAAAGACCCCATATCCCCGGGTGCCAGGTGTGCCATCACCTGACAGATATATCGCACTGTCTCTCTGCTCAGCCGGAGTCTTTGACGGCATGCCAGTCTGGTACGTCCTCAAATGACAAGCGCTGCCAGTACACACGAGGTCTCATGCGACGCCTTCTTGGCACCTCCACCTCCTCGGTCTGTTGGGTGACTGGCTCTCTACCCTGGGTGGCTGCCACCTGCCCCTCTGCTGCCTGCTCCACTGCTGCAGCTTCCTCCTCCTCCTCGAGCAGCTCCATCTCGTATAGCCGGAGGGCAACCCCCAGGGCTGCGGCGACTAGCAGGAAGGACACCATTGCTGGGTGAATCCAATATCCATTGTCTGTAGGGGGTGAAAGGCCCACATGTTAGCATGGTGCGTACCTCCATACCCAACCAGGTCCAACGGGCTACATGGTGACCATGGTTGGAACTGTGTGCTCTTTCCCCCGCATGTCCCCCCCCCAATCCCCTCATCCCTGGCCCCAACGGTGTCACCCCGGTCACTTTAAAAGCACAAGTGAACCGTGCCATCTGGAACTCGGCCCATCAGAGGAGGAGAATCGCGGAAGCCCCGGAGAATACCGGTTCAGGTCCGCTAATGATATGCAAATAGTGGTTACTGTACGTGTGTCCCAGTACGCATTGACGCCACTATCAAGGTGACGGAGAATTGCGATTTCGCGTCAAATCGGCGCCCGCCGCAATTTTGACATCGGAACCGATTCTCCACCCAATTGTATTTCCCGATTCCGGCATTGGCCAATGGAGAATCCATTGAGCCTGGTTCTGTTCTGGGATCTTGCCGTCCAGTTATTACATCAACTGGAATCATTATTTCTGTTTACTTAAGATGGGCCGGGTCCCTTCGAAAAAATTATAATTCCTTAGTGTCTATTAGGTTTGCACAATAAGAAGTCTTACACCAGGTTAAAGTCCAACAGGTTTGTTTCAAATCACTAGCTTTCGGAGCACTGCCCCTTCCTCAGGTGTTGTAAGACTTCTTACTGTGCTCACCCCAGTCCAACGCCGGCATCTCCACATCAATTAGGTTTGTAAACAAACAAGAAATGACATCAAAGGTATGTTTTGTTATCACAGCCTCTGAAATGTTTCAATACTTCTTGGATCAATAAACCACCTGCTGAGCTGAAGCCATTGACAACTTTTAAAATCAGCCGAGCATTTTCATTAGTTACAGTTGTCAGAACAAACGCTTCTAACTGTATTGCCTTAAACTGACAGAACAAAATGGTGTGCCATTTGCATTCCAAAGCTGAGTGCCCATCAGTCAGAAAAGGTGGGCAGGTGCTGAGAAACTCAGGGCTTCACACCTGAGTTTTCTCAGTTTTCAAAATCAGGGTTCTTTTTAACAGCCAGAGTTGTCATTTAAATCACAACTCAAAGCATGAGAGTAGAGGCTGACAAAACATTGGCCGTCATTCTCCGTCTTGTCAGCTAGCCAATGGGGTTTCCATTGTGGGTCGTCCGTGGCATCGGGAAATTCCCGGGCTGCCGCCGAAACAGCGAATCCCGACACCGGAGAATCCAGACCATTGTTTTTATATTTTTAATGCAAGTTGTGTACTTTTGGAAAAGTACTGCAATGCATCGCAACAATTACACAATGCGGGTTAGTGTATTTACCTTTGCAGGATAGATCCCGATGATCCACCGATTTCCGACATTGTTGAAGGAGGCTATTCAGCCCATCAAGTCCGCACTGACCCTCTGAAAGCGCACCCTTCCTTGATCCACTCCCTTGTCCGTTCCCCATAACCCCACTTAACTTGGTTAGAGACATTAAAAGCACAAATATATTCCAGTACATCATCATTAGATGGTATTTGCAGGTGGCATAACATTTTCTCAACTCCTCAGCAGGGTTCCCCCTAGATAATGAGCTCGACAAGGAGATGTGTTTTTTTGGGATTCCAAAACCTGCACCAGCATACAAAAATAGTGCACGGGAGTAAATACAATTTTCCTGTGATCCTGAGAATCAGGACCCCGTCTTTGGAAGAGGGGCTCTGTATTTTACATTGAAGTCCTCCCTGATGGGGACTGGAACGCATAAAATGGCTTTTCCAGCAAAAAAAACAAAGTTCAGGGCTTCACACCTGAGAAACGATAATTCAACCCATAGTTGCAGAATGTCCGTGATTGGAAACACAGGGTGCGATTCAGCTATCATGTTACGCATGGCAGCAGAGCTGGGTGAATCCAGCAGAGCCCAAAATCGGGCTGATCTCGAGTCACCCAACTCCATCCACCCAGTGCAATCTGGATCTCGTTGGGTGAGATCCATATCTGAATATTTAAATGAGCCATTAGGTGCATTTGAATACCAGAACGGCAGATTCACCTGGGAGTCAACAATTGCATCTGCGAGCCGTCGACAGGGCGACATTTAGTACTGGTCCACACAAACGTGGACCAGGCTTAACAGCACCTCGGGGGAAGGGTCTCACTGGGCATTAGAGACTCCGGGTGGTTGGGACAAAACAGTGTGGTACCCTGGAACTCCACTGGCATCCAGGCACCTTAGCACTGTGAGCCTGACCCTGGGACCCTGGCAGTGCCACTCAGGCAACTTGTCAGTGCCACCCTGGAACTGCCAGGGTGAATTGGGGGGGGGGGGGGAATGCCAGGCTAGCAGGGGCACTGCTAGGGTGCCTAGATGGCAGTGCCAGGGTGCCCATGTGCCTGGTTGGTATTGCCAGGGGAAGTGCCCGGGGGGGTCCTTGCTAGTTGGAGGGGGAGGTTCCCAGGGGCCTTGACAGGTTTGGGGGATGAGGAGTGGGGAAAGAATGCAGGGGGGTCCTGAAGCATGGGAGGAGATGGAAATTGCCCTGATCTATGAACAGGCGCACCAGCAGGAAATCTCTCTCAGTGTGACCTCAGTGGGAGAAAGTCCCCAAGGCCAAATTGATGACAAAGTGCTGTTGAGCAGTGGGGTGATTCTTGGCGCAGCAGCCGGCAAGAATCACCCCGCTAAACTCTCCCAAAAGTGGACTTAAACATTTGCCCACTGAATCTCAGCCAAAATATTTCAGCATAGTAAAAGTTGACAAAATGGAAAAGAGGGTTGCGGAGGGTGGGGAGGCTGGTTAACATTGGGAATAATGGTTTTCGCTTGGCAAATCATTCAGTGGTAAACTTTAACATCAAAGAACAAGTGGGGTTAGGTGCATGTTAAGGAGTAGTTACAGAGAGATCTGGGAGTTCAGGTTCATTGTACCCTGAAGGTGGCAACGCAGGTCGATAGAGTGGTGAAGAAGGCATACAGCATGCTTGCCTTCATCGGACGGGGTATTGAATACAAGAGTCGGCAGGTCATGTTACAGTTGTATAGGACTTTAGTTAGGCCACATTTGGAATACTGCAGTTCTGGTCGCCACATTACCAGAAGGAGAGGGGGCCTTAGAGAGGGTGCAGTGGAGATTCATTAGGATGTTGCCTGGTATGGAGGGTGCTAGTTATGAAGAAAGGTTGAGTAGATTAGGATTGTTTTCATTGGAAAGACAGAGGTTGAGGGGTCTGATTGTAGACCTGATTGAGGTCTACAAAATTATGAGAGGTCTGGACAGTGTGGATAGCAACAAGCTTTTTCCAAGAGTGGGGGTGTCAATTACAAGGGGTCACGATTTCAAGGTGAGAGGGGGAAAGTTTAAGGGAGAATAGCGTCTAAAGGTTTTTACGCAGAGGGTGGTGGGTGCCTGGAACGCTTTGCCAGCGGAGGTGGTAGAGGCGAGCACAATAGCATCATTTAAGATGCATCTAGACAGATATATGAACTGGCAGGGAACAGAGGGAAGTAGATCCTTGGAAAATAGGCGACAGGTTTAGATAAAGGATCTGGATCAGCGCAGGCTGGGAGGGCCGAAGGGCCTGTTCCTGTGCTGTAATTTTCTTTGTTCTAGTTAAATGGACAAAAGAGTCTGAGCAGCATGGTAGCACAGTGGTTAGCACTGTTGCTTCACAGCACCAGAGTCCCAGGTTCAATACCCGGCTTGGGTCACTGTGTGCGGAGTCTGCACGTTCTCCCTGTGTCTGCGTGTGTTTCCTCCGGGTGCTCCGGTTTCCTCCCACAAGTCCCGAAAGACATGCTGTTAGGTGAATTGGACATTCTGAATTCTCCCTCGGTGTACCGAAACAGGCGATGGAATAGGGCGACTGGGGGATTTTTCACAGGAACTTCATTGCAGTGTTAATGTAAGCCTACTTGTGACAATAAAGATTATTCTTATTATATTGGGAAAGCACCTTCAACCCTCCAACTTACTGAGTTTGGCCAAAAGATGGGCAGCCAACCCATTCCAAGGAGACAGGTTGGCATTTTCAATGTGTTGCTAAAGTTAGGATTCTCAGATTTAACCTGCTTTTCAGCATTAACTGGCCGGCCAGGTTTTACAGACCTCTGGAAACCTGAAAGTTCCTGTGAGATGAGAACGGCCTTGCCCAAGAGTGCCCTAGCTGCCTACCTTGAGGCTGGCTTTTATAAACCAGAAAGAGGCATTGAAAAGATTATCAATGTTTCTGTCGGTATGTAAAAACAAGATTAGAGAAAGTAAACATACTTCACGTTGAGGCAGAGACAGGAGAAATTAAAATGGGAATAAGGGAATGGCAGACATTAAATCAATGCTTTGGACTGAAAGCTAGCAGTAGGTTGGGGACCTGTAAGTTCACAGAGTGAGTTTTCCCAGTGGCTCTCTAACAGAGTCACAACAGTATCATTCCACTTTGGTCATTCCCAAATGATTAAAGTGGCAAGGCATCATTATGCCCTGTGCCTGACTGTTGAAACCTTGGCATTTAGAGGAAATCTGAAAAGGGAAAGAATGGAACCATTCTACAACTTGAAATAAGAGACAGCAATTCAGGTGAGGGAGTTTCAACAAGAAAGACTGTTCTATGGTTCTGTGAGGCATCCATCAACAACACGCTTTGGCCTTTAAGGGCTCGCTGGGAAAATGTGTTCCCAACGGACTGAAGGAACAAACCTGCCTGCGAAACCAAGCAGACATGATTGGAAGTAGCTGAGGAGATGACCAGTGTTTGCCCACATGCATAGGGAGCAGCGCAAGGGTTTCAATTAGCTCATCGGGGCAAGAAAAGGGAGTGGTATGTCACATTGAAATGCCTACGCTTCACTCTGACTTCCCCCGCCTGCTCCCACAAGCCACCCCGCCCCCACCTCCTATATTGCTCCATATAGCACCTGAAGAAAAACACTTTGTAATTTCACAAGGGAATCATGTGGGTGTGCTGAAAAATTTGTTAAATTACGTTTTCAATTATCAATTTTTGTGCACCATGGACTAAAAATGTGTTCGTGGAGTACCATTTAAAAGCAGAAGTATACAAGCCACATTGATTCCCCATGATGGACAGCGTTGTTGGCTGTTTATTGCATGGCGTGCACAGAATTCCTCAGTGATATTGTTCTTTGCAGCTAACTGAGTAACTACTGGGACCCTGGCCATACAAAACTCCTCCTGCTCCTTTTGCTCCTCTCCCTCCTCCTTGTTCAAAGCAGCACGTTGATCGTTCTCTACCTGCGCCTCCAGTGACTGAAGGGCATCCCAGACTGGGTACCTGTGTGCAGTCAGTTAAAGCCAGAAGCTGTGGTTAAAGATGTAGTTAATTGCCTTCAATATAGGCGAACAGCAGATCCACACACTCATGAAGGTAGGAAATGTTAAATATGGAAGTCAGTGGGTTCTGGCCGGCTTCCCAACACACTGGCACCTTTTCATGTTTGAACCTCCGGCATGCTCTCACACCAAACCACCCTTGCAGGCTAAAATTCTTCCCTTTGTGTCTGCCCAAAAATCATTCTGGAAATAGTGGGAAGTGAGAAAGGGGAACTTTAAAAAATTTTAAGATGCTAGAGATGCTTTAACCCAGACACTAAATTCAAATCTAGGATGATGCAACTTAATAGTTACAGTGACGGCATGCTTGTGACTATAAAACGTTGAATGATGAAGTGAAAATTAATATCTACATTTATTACAATTTCATGCAAACACTGGTTTCATCTGACACGATGAGACTAAATAGTGAACCTTTGAGTTAAATGACTCATTGGACAAGTAAATTTCCACACTGTGCCTGCAGGATGTCAACATTTATCAGTAATAGTGAGAAATCTTGCACAGTAGAACAGAAACATCAAGATTTGTTTAGAATGGCTTATGGCCCTTACATTCAAGCACAGTTTCATTTGCTTTGTTCTCATAAAATCATAAGAATTCATTTATGCCGCTTGTTGTCCATTTAAAAAACTTGTACCACACCATCCAAACAGGGAGAGCAAGGGTGCACAGCCAGCTTTGCCACTGCTGGAGTTCTGTCAAAACAATACGGTTAATCTTGGTATTTATGGCTGAGTGAGAAATATAAGACATTGCAGCTGAGAATGATGTGAGTCAAGTGACAGTACTGAACTGCAGTGATTCATCCATTTGACGTGCAATTGCCAATATCGAAGGAAAGAAATTAGTTTCAAGGCAGAAATGTTTCATCTGAAAGAAAACTTAGACATTGCATACTTACTCATCAAAATACTCAGGCTTAAAAGGAGCCCGAACATTGCATGCTTTGAGGGAAACCAAGATTATATTTTGATAACAAATTATGAAAAAACATTGACACGCAGTCAAAGAATCTTCTACTTTTAGGAAGCTGCATGTAAATAAAGATGTTTGAAGCTAACTAAAATTGAATAATTTCTATAACAAAAACAAAAATGTAGAAGGTGAATATGCAAAAACAATAAAAGAGATTAAGAGGACAGAGAAATCTAAGCGAGAGAGACTTTAAAATTAAAAAATATGAAACATAATATTAAAAGAGTTGGCATAAACCTATGGGTCAAAAAGTATTTTTTTACTCACCCCCGCAACCCAAAGATTTGCAGGGATTGGCCACGCTAAATTGCCCCTTCATTGAAAAAAAAGAATTGGGCCCTTTAAGTTAAAAAAATTGTTTTTTTTAAAAGAACTCTGCGAGGAGGTGATTTTCACATTTGCGATGATAATCCAAAAATGGCATTAATAAGAGTCTTTATTGAAGAGAAGGAGACCAGTGGAATGGAATCCTTAAGGGGTTGAGAACAAGATATTATGACTGAGAAAAGAAACTTGAGATAAGTTAGTTATGTTAAAACAACACAAAGCACCTGACAAGATATATCCTAAGATCCTGCGGGAGATGAGGGAGGAAATTGTCACAGTTTCCCTACTTGGGAAGAGCACATTTCATTTTGATTTCCCAGTGCAGGCACTCTTTGAAAATTATTGCTACTTAACAGTTGGTGCTCAGTAACTCCTTTTCTTAGTGAACACTATCAATTGTTTTGAAGATGAAAGCAAGGTTTCTTTCTTCAAACCATCTGTTCACAATATCTCAACAGGAATCATTTTTGAATTACACTGAGAAACTAAGTTGTCCATGGTATATGTACACGGTCTTTCTGAATTAATTTGGATTAATTTTTCACACCATATAATAGGATTTTGAATATTATTAACATAGCACTGCAACACGCTACAGAGCGGTAATGTAATTTTTAATGAACATAATTAATACCTCCAAGTGTGTTAAAGAGATAATAGGGTGAAAAATTCTATTGTTCAGTTTTTCGGGCATGAGAATTGTGATGTGCAACCTGCCCAACTTGATTCATGTGGAGGTAAACAACACATAAATTTTGAGCTACCTCTTCATCAGAATGATTGTGGTGTGCAGCCCAGCACACCCTAGGATGCTGGTTGCACATATGACAGACAATCTAAGGGTGACGCTTGCATGTGTCACCTCTTGGAGCTACTAATCTCCATCTTGTGAAGGAAACCTTTCCACATAAAGAGAGGCTGCATTGCTGAACTGAAGGCTTCATATTTGAAGACTGAAAGCGAAGAACAATGGAACACGAGCTCAGGGAGAGAGCTCCAAGATTTACTGATGTCATGCTGGACGCACTAGTCATGGTGGTGAATGGGAAGGTTGTAATTCTGTGGGGCCTAGTAGGTCCTCACATTAAACTCTTCAAAGAATATATGACAAGTAACAAAGGCATCAAGCCCAGTGTCTGGCCCTGAGAACAGGGCAGCAGTGCCCAAAGATGTTTCATGCCCTCACATATGTGTTCAAGTCAGTGAATGCATCGTCACATCACCTCTCATACCTATCAGCCGCCATCCTTTCATGCAGCTTAGTGCACTACATCTCTATCACTCATCCAGCAACACACCCTAAGACCCAGCACTCACGTCTGACACTCACATACTCCATAATACCTGGAAAAACCTGTGCCTGACTCGCACCCACCTTTCACTGCCTCCTCATAGATCCAGCTATGGCAGGAACATTGCCAAAACACAGCGCCACAAAATCATTGACATTCTGCTCTCTCTCTTGCAGATGAAGATCCCACATATCCGGAGAGAACTGATGGGGATCTATCCCTTATGTCCAACGGAGGAGATTGTGCTGAGCAAATGGAGCTGGCCATGACAGAGCCCATGGCATCCAGTGTTGCAAATGGAGCTGTCCATGACAGAGCCCATGGCATCCAGTGTTGCAAATGGAGCTGTCCATGACAGAGCCCATGGCATCCAGTGTTGCAAATGGAGCTGGCCATGACAGAGCCCATGGCATCCAGTGTTGCAAATGGAGCTGGCCATGACAGAGCCCATGGCATCCAGTGTTGCAAATGGAGCTGGCCATGACAGAGCCCATGGCATCCAGTGTTGCTGAGGCGATTGAGAATGATGATACGTTACTGCATTATGCCCCTTCTCAATCTCTTCTTACCCTCATTTTGAAACGTGGTATAAAATGAGAGCTGTAGGTGGTGTTACCATGGACCTCCTGCTTTGCTCGCCACTCCCGACCTGCTCCTCTTTCACCAAACAATTCCCTTCTTTTTTTATGTTTTTGGAAGCCCGAGAACTGTGGTCAGGTGGAGCACATCAGGAAGAGGAAATCTAGGCAAATGTTATGGAGGCACTGACATTTGATCTGAAAGTCACAGACAACAGTTCACAGCCTGAGGTCTATTGCACCACCGAAGTGGTCAATTAAAAACCTCTTTGCTCTATCACTGTAATTTTACCAATGCAATGGGAGCTCTACCATGTGGGGGAACTGCTTGGTCAACACTGGTAGCCTCCCTGTGTGTTTGTTGGGGTTCTCCTATTTGGGCACTCTGTGCCCACAAGGGGCTCCAAGGTGGCAATGGCCATTCCTGCCATAGCCCCCCATCGCTGCCCTCCTCAACACTACCCATCCTCCTCACTGCGCCTTCCAGATCGGCCATGCACCCCCCCCCCCCGATCTCACTTACTCCCACTTGGGAGGGCAGCGAGCTACCATGGTCGCCTCTTCTTCCAGGTGCAGTCCAAGCATATCCGGTGGCACTGAAGAGACTGCTAAACCGCCAGCCTTTTAATTAGTGGCCAGAAGTCCCTCAGACAGCAGAGGCAGGGTTTCCTCCAGCTTTCCTGTCCATTGTCAGGATTTCCATCATGATGATAAGGTACTAGTCCAGTGCCTCAGTGCTCTAATGGAAACTCACGCAGAGGTAATTTGATCCTTGCTTATTGCCAGGAAAGACCAGCTTCCTGCTGTACAGATATAGACTGCTGTCATCCTGGCTGCGGATCACAAGTATTGAAAGGGCCATGTAGGCGCTCACAGCAGTCCAGCAGCCTGCCCTCCAACAGATTGTTATTTCTGAGAAGGTGCTCCCCAGGAAGTGGCATTGACTCCACTGGGCATAACCTACTATAGTCTCTCAGGATGATTGTATTTAGCATGCCAATGTCCTTGTTGCCTCACAGCCAGCCATTCCAGGCTGTGGCTGCCCATTCCAAGCTTATGCTGTTCAAATCTAGGCCTGATGGGCCCAGAGCTACATACACCAGGGCATCCTGCCAGGCCATCTGCAGTCTCTCCCAGTGAAAGTCAGCAGCTTTGCACTGATGGCACTCAGTTAGCGAACCCAGAAGACTAGAACTAAGTTCTCCTCCTGTTCCTCGTCCCTTTCTTCACAGAGCCGCCTTCTCCACATTCATTGCTCCATTTCGTGGTCATGTTCCAAACTGGGATGCACTGCCACTAAAGCACCCATACCCGCGTCTGTCCTCAATGACTGTCAGCACCAGCTCTCAGAAACCAAGTCCAAAAAACTCTCTAAGGCGCTTCCAGACTTCTTTGCAACAGCAGGTATTTTTCAGATTTACCTATGATGCAAGTTAAGTGTCTGGCCCTCGAAATAACGCTCGTTCTGAGCCTCCCTTACCGATGATTGCAAGATATATGGTGAGCGACAGACAAATTCGTTGAATCGATTTTCATGATCTGAATTAGGGGAAGGAGCATTGGGGCAGCACAGTAGCATTGTGGATAGCACAAATGCTTCACAGCTCCAGGTTCCCAGGTTCGATTCCGGCTTGGGTCACAGTCTGTGCGGAGTCTGCACATCCTCCTCGTGTGTGCGTGTGTTTCCTCCGGGTGCTCCGGTTTCCTCCCACAGTCCAAAGATGTGCAGGGTAGGTGGATTGGCCATGCTAAATTGCCCACAGTGTCCAAACTTGCCTTAGTGTTGGGTTGGGTTATGGGGATAGGGTAGAGGTGTTGACCTTGGGTAGGGTGCTCTTTCCAAGAGCCGGAGCAGACTCGATGGGCCGAATGGCCTCCTTCTACACTGTAAATTCTATGATTAATCTATAATTCTATGATCAGTCAGCAGGTCTGTGAGAAGTCAGCATAGCACCAGTCTAACTGCTTGTGACATTTGTGGGGACTGCCTGTGTGCTTTCGCTCCTCAGGAGTTCACGGTGCTTGGGTCACACTGGGAGTAGCTGGTGGGTGGCACACCGGCGACAATCAGCTACAATGACAATTTGATTATGAATTTTGTGTATACGCTTTCTTCCATATTATTCTGATTAGTATTCTTTTATACATTAAAAGTTTAATTCAAAGAAATAATCTAGATGTGCCAGACATGATTCAGTTGGCAGAACACACACCTCTGAGTCAGAAAGTTGTGGGTTCAAGTCCGACTCCAGAGATGTGAGCACAACAATGTACATGGACATTTGAATGCAGCACTGTCAATGGTGTCGTCTTTTGGTCAGGCTTTCAAACAAGAACCCATCTGCTCACTCAGGTAAATAGGAAAGCTCCCATGGTATTAGTTTGAAAAAGAGCAGGAGAGTTATCCTTGTGTTCGGGCCAATATTTATCTTTCAGTCACCATCACTGATACACATTATCTGATCATTATCAAGCAGCTGCATGTGGAAGATTGCTGTACACAAGTCAGCTGCCTCCCATCTTAGATTACAGCAGTGACTGCACTTTAAAAAAAGTACCTCATTCACTTTGGGGCATGAACACAAAATAATGTTTGGGAATCAAAGCAATTATGCTGGGATTAGTTAGGCTGTGGCATTTGTAAGACAAGTTTAAAAATGATGTGGAGGTGCAGGCATTAGACTGGGGTGAGCACAGGAAGAAGTCTTACAACACCAGGTTAAAGCCTAACAGGTTTATTTTGAATCACTAGCTTTCGGAGCATAGCTCCTTCATCAGGTGAAGTTTAAAAATGATATTGAACAACTGGAATTAAATATTTTGTGACCAACTCTATTTATAGGTGACAGTAGCAAGGGATCCCCATTTAACATTACTGGGTTTGAAATATCATGTAAAATTCACACTGAGATTGTTTTGGAGCAGAATGAAGATTAGCCTCGAAATTGGGCCATGTAGAGTTCATTTTTCAGCTGCTATGCAGCTGCTGAAGCTCCAAATCAGCAGCCAGGAAGTCCATGCATTTTTCTGGTCAAAAGTGTGCCAGCTGTCAGATTGGGTAAGAACAAATGATAGAAGCTCTTTATCCACAGATGCCATAGGGGCTAGGCACTTTTTCAAATAAGGAGCCTGATGCCTACTTGAGATCTCCTAAATCGGTTTGCCTTGATGCAGCCAGCATATCGTGAGTTGCACTCAGGAAACCAGCACCATGGAAGGTCTGCCAACAAGTTAAGTAACGTACCTCAGTGTGTTGTGTTAATTGATCATGAAGGTACACATAGAAGACAAAGATATGATTGCTGCAAGTATTTATTTTTGATGGTGACCATGCATTTCTACGTACAAATGATTCCGTCTCCGTTACTGTAAAACCATGGAGAGAGATGCCGGTCCTTGTCTGTCCTACTGCCAAGTGTCCACCTCCCAACTGTCCCCTGATATGTATATATATATATATAGATATATGTCAGTGCCTGGTTCCACCTGCTGGCAGGAGGTTAGAACTGCCCCTACATGTATTGGTTAGTGGCTATGTACATTGCTGCTATTATATACAAATAAATGCATTGGTACAACCATGTACAATTATACATAGATATGCCTATATGCATATCACCACACAGTGTGGAGCCAGGAGGACTATACTAAAGGATCCAATGACCACTCCCATTTTGTCTCCCTTCCAACCCATCACTGCTGCTCCTCACCTCCTGATCCAGACCTTTTATGGCCCAACCCTTGATCACCCTAACCTCCCCCTATAAGCTTCAACACATATTTGAGAATTTAAGGCAGGTTGACTGCAGATCACAGGTCCCTGGCCCCTGCCCTGGTCCAACCTGCACATCTGAGATGCTTTGCTTGCCCTTCTGTTAACCTCCTTCCAAACCCATATTAACAAAGAAATCATGCTGAATAACCTACTAATACTCTTTATTATATTATATGATTATTGTCCGAAGTAGGCTTGATAGTTACTATGAAAAGCCCCTCGCCGCCACATTCTGGCGTCTGTTCGGGTACACAGAGGGAGAACTTAGAATATCTAAATTACCTAATAGTACGTCTTGCAGGAATTGTGGGAGAAACCGGAGCACCCAGAGGAAACCCATGCAGGTATCGGGAGAACGTGCAGACTCCACACAGACAGTGACTCAAGCCTAGAATCGAACCTGGGACCCTGGCACTGTGAAGCCATAGTGCTAACCACTGTGCTACCGTGCTGCCCCAATTGTTTCTCATGTTGCTATCTAGTGCTTCATAGATTAAACATTGCTGTATTCTACTATTGAAACAAAAGGCAGATCAGTGAGCAAGTGGAAAGAGGTAAAACATGCTAACGGAATTTCCTGTAGAAATAGTTAGGTTCCAACTTGAAGGCTTTGTCTGAATTTTAAGCTGGGGCAGGATTCCCACCCACCTCACCAACCAACGCCACCCATCCTACCAACCAAATCCATCCACTATCTTTCCCAGTCTCTTCCCCAACACGGAGCTGGTTTAGCACAGTGGAACATAGAAATAGATCGGTACGACCCACACACCGTGTGATCTTGTCCTTTTTCAAGATCAAGGAGATCAATGCCTGCACCAGCGTGGCCAGCAATACCCCCTGGGACGGAGAATCATTGAATATATCCAGCAGAATTGGAAGCAGCAGGCTAGCAAATTGTTTATAAAATTCAATAGGGTAACCATCCGGTCCCGGTTCTTTTCCGTCTGTGTTAGACAATAAAGTTCAAGATCTCCTCCTGCCCAATCAGTGCCTCCAGTTCCTGCCTTCTTTCCCATTCCACCTCCGGAAAGGTTACCCCATCCAAAAATTGTAACATAATCGAATCATCCTCTCAAGACTCAGACTTATATAGCCCATGGTAAAAGGTCTCAAACACTTCATTGACCTTTGCTGGGGCAGAAACCAACCCATCACCTGAGTCCCTAAGCTGAACTATGTCTGGGGAGGCAGCCTGCTGCCACAGCTGGTGAGCCAACAGTTGGCTGGCCTTCTCCCCATATTCATAAAATGTCCCCCTCGAGCGACAAATTTGCTTCACCGTCTTCCCCGTTGACAATAATTTAAATTCTTTCTCTCTGTCAAAAGCTCCATAGTTGGGGAAATCAAGTATTGACAGCCCAGCTCAAAGGTGGAACCCACCAGCCTCGAGTCTCTCCAGATTTATCCCTATGTGCCTGAGAAGAAATTATCTCCCCCAGCTAATGACCTCCTTCAATGCTTCCCAGAGTGTGGAGGGCGATACCACGTCGTTCTGATTGAACACCACATATTTCCAATAGCGGAAGATGCTTGCTTCCAAAATGCCTTATCAGCAAGCAAAGCTGTGTCCAACTTCCACGCCATTGCTGAGAGTGACCTGACGTCAACAACAGGTCCACATAATGTGGGGAACAATTTGATATAACGATCGCCCCATCCAATCTCTCTGCAGTCTTGTCTGATCCCCCATTCACAAATGAGTCTCCTGTAGAAAAACCAGATCAGCCTTCACATTTTTCAAATGGGTAAATACCCGGGACCTTTAAACTGGTCCGTTTAACCTCCTCACATTCCAACCGTAGAGGGGAGCCTCTGAATTCCCCGCTCCTCCGTCTCTGAGCATTAGCTGTTTCTACCCCCCCCCCCCCCCCCCCCCCCCCCCCCCCCATGAGACAATCTGGCAGGGCCCCAACCTGTGTCAGCTCAAAGCCCACCCAAGATGGCCACCATCACCCCATCAAGCCAGTTCAAAAACATGGGAACCTTCACCACCAGCAAACTGCCCCTCTCCCCACAACCCTCTGGACACCAGACAAACAACCCACCAAGAACCAACACCTCCTGTCTCTCCCCCCCCCCCCCCCCCCCAATATCCCAATCCCCAGCAAAAAAACAAATTTAGGCTCTTTACCTTAAGAAACAAATCCCCCCCCCCCCCACCCTGTAGATAAACTAGCTTTCTCCCCCAATCCGTTCCTATTAATGAGCTGAACTGCTAGCAGGGTGACCCCCATCTAGGGTAAAATCAAACTCTTTCACATAATGCATCAACAAACAGACTCCCAAGCCATACCCAACTTCAATACCAAACATTGTACAAAGAAAACAGTAAACCACACCAAAAACCCCTCCCCATACATTTCCAACCATTCAGTAAACAACCCCCAAATTCACCCAGATACAACTCGCACCAACAAGCCCCACAACAATAACGTGCCCCCCCCCCAACTTTACAACCATCCCACACAAAAATACAAATACAGAAGAACTCAAGAATGACCAAGCAAGCAAGATTAAAGTCCTCAAACACTTCAGTTCCCCCTCTATCCGTGTTTCTGAACAAAGTAATTTGCTTCCTCTGGCGCGTCAAAATAGTAGTCTGTCTCTGAAGGTAATCCGAAGACAAGGTGGGTACACCATCTCAAATGCACATTGCTCTCGTAAAGTGCCGCTTTGGCCATGTTAAATGTCGTCCGCCTTCTTGCCAACTCTGCCCCGAAGTCCTGATATATTCTTATGGGATGGCCCACCCCATCTAGATTCCTGATTTCTTACGGAACAGGGCTGTGATCGTCCGTGGTTGTTCCCCGATCTGGGCTTCTGTCTCAGCGACCGATGGTCCCGGTCCAACTCAGGAGGGGTTGAGAAGATCCCCTCCCCTACCAACTTTTCAAACATCTTAGAAACACAATCAGTGGCGCTTGTACCCTCGAGGCCCTCCAGAAGCCAAGCCATTCTTAAGTTCAGTCCATTCTCCAGGTCATCGACCTTGACCTTTAACGCCTTTTTCTTCTCTGCCAGTAACGCCGTCTCTGCTTCCAAAGAGACAATCTGATCGCTGTGATCAGTGAGCGCCTAATCTGATCGCTGTGATCAGTGAGCGCCTCCTCCACCTTCTTAATCGTCACCCCCTGTACCCCCACCCATTCGTCCCAACCTGTCCAGAGTCGCACAAAGAGGTGCCATGGCCTCCTCAATCGTCTTCATCAGATCCTCAGCAACCACCTGTCGCTGTTTCCTAAATTCACCCAACAAGAACTCCAGCAACGTCTTGCTCGTCCACTGAGGGGGCAATGACATCACAGAGACCATTTCCTCCCCTTCTGAGGCCCGAGAAACTTTTGAATCGGACGAAGATCCCTTGCCCGATCTATGCACTCCTTAGACATAACTCGCAAGAGGGGAACTACTTCTGTTGAACTGTACCAATTTCTTCCCCAAAATCACCCAATGGCAGAAAGGGCCAAAAAACAAAATCCCCAGACGGAAACCATCTTGTGTGCAACTGCTTACCTTATAACCACCACAGGAAGTCTCAGCTTATCAATCCTTTATCCATGGTAATATATCAACCCCTAACAACGTGCTCTTATCTTGTGTGGGTTGCCTTTGATGTGGCATCTTATCAAATGCCTTTTGGAAATCCAAGTGCACCATGGCGGAATTCTCCTCCCCCCCCCACGCCGGGTGGGAGAATCGGCGGGGCGCCGAGCACGTCCCGATACCCTGCACGCGATTCTCCCACTCCCCCCAAACCGGCATTGGGAGATTAACGGCTGGCTGCTGGGAGAATCGCCGCTCGCCGTTTGTAACGGGCGAGCTGCGATTCTCCGGCCCACATGGGCCGAGTTGCCTGCCCAACACGACAGGTTCCTGCCGGCGCCGTCCATACCTGGTCGCTGCCGACGAGAACAGCGCGGGAACGCTAGGGGGGGGGGGCCTGTGGGAGGGGGGTTCTTGCACCGGGGGGGGGGGCCTCAAAAGGGGTCTGGCTCGCGATCGGTGCCCACTGATCGGCCTCTATGAAGGAGGACCTCCTTTCCTCCGCCGCCCCACAAGATCCATCCGACATCTTCTTGCGGGGCGGCTGCGGGGAGGACGGCAACCGCGCATGAGCAGGTTGGCCAGCATGCAGGGTGACGTCATTTACGCGGCGCCGGCCGCGTAATTTAAGCGGCGCCGCTTTTACACGGCGCCAAGGCCCGGCGCGCGTAAATGACGTGGCGCTGCTCCTAGCCCACCGGGGGCGGGAGAATAGGGGGCTGGGAGCGGCCTCCGACGCCGGAGTGAAACACTCCGGTTTTCACTCTGGCGTCGGGACTTAGGGCGGAATTCTCTGCAAGGCCCAACGCCATCTTGAAACCTGGAGAGGTTCACGACGGCGGAGGGGAAAGAGTGCGTCCCCTTGAGACACCGGCCCAATGATTGGTGGGCACCGATCACGGGCCAGTCCCCTCCCGAGCATGATCGTGGTGCTCGATCCCCAATCCGCCCCCCCCCAGGCCCCACACTTACCTGGCGCGCCATGTTCACGACGGCAGCGACCCAGTGTGGTTGCCGCCGTCATGAACAGGTCGGGAACGGCAGGCCGCTCGGCCCATCCGGGTTGGAGAATTGCGGGCCGCCGTGAAAAACGGTGGACCGCGTTTCTCCGAGCGGCGTGTCGGAAAACCGGACACACCATTTTGGGGGGGTGGGAGAATAGCGGGAGGTGCGGGAGCGGACCTCCCGCTATTCTCTCACCCATTGTGGTTGCGGAGAATCGTGGCCTTAGCCTCCCGATGGGAGACTTTCGCCCCACATCTACATTTTCCCCTTTATCCACCTTGCTTGTTACTTCCTCAAAAATTCCAGTAAATTAGTTAAACACAATCTGCCTTTCACAAAGCTTGATCAAATTATGATTCTCTAAGTATCCTGGTATAACCTACTTAGCAATGGATTTTAGCAATTTTCCAGGCTAACTGGCCTGTAGTTTCCTGCTTTCTGTCTCCTTCCTTTTTTGAATAAAGGTATTAAATTAGCTATTTTCCAATCCATTGTGACCCTTCCAGAATCTAAGGAATTTTGGAAGATTATTACCAATGCAACTACAATCTCTGCAGCACTTTTTTTTATGACTCTAGGATGCAGCCTATCTGTTCCTGGGGATCTATCAGCCTTCAGGTCTAATAGTTTCCCTAAAGGCTCTTTTACCATGAGGTTATTGATTACTCCTGTTTCATTGCTCATCATCACGTCTAGAATAGCCCTCTCACTGGTTGGCTCTAGAACACACGGCTCTAAGACATTGCCCCACATACACTCTATGTACTCACTTTCCAGGTTACCTTTGCTCATCTGAATTGTCCAACATTAAAGTCACCCCTGACTATAGCTTGGCAGGCTGGCCTCCCCCACTGTGGCAAAATCTCAGTGGCAGTGGGAGGAGGCTCTTTAGTGGTTGTTAGGCCTCAATTAGTCCACAGATGAGTGGTCCGCCCAGCACCTCCCGACACTGATAGAATTGCAGGGGTACTGGGAATGCATTGCTGGCATGGTGCCCAATCTCATGGCCCTCCCCTCCCCACATGCCATCCTACTCCTAGTGGGTTGTAAAATCCCAGCAGTTTAAGTGTGACATTGATTGGCAAGCAAGAGCAGCCAGTGTTTCACAATTTCAAGCCAAATCTCATGAATTGAAAAGCAACGTCTTGATCACAGTCATATTACTCATATACGTTGAAAGAGACCCTACATGTGAAGCACATTTGCTGCTGGTAATTCAGAAGCAGAATGGACATTTCATCAACTGCTTGCTTCTCTGTAACGCGATCATAGTAGGCACTGGATCTCATTGCTCGTGTCCTCGTAAAGCTTTCAATCTGCTTTCATTCTAAATCTCAAAGTTGTAAAAATGCTGGCATCGATATTCTGACAAGAATATTTATCAAAGGTACGAGATGAATCCTTAATCTTTCATTTTAACACTGTGTCGAGGAGCTTCTCCAGAGTATATCACCCAGGCTATGCCTCAGAGTCAATCATGCCCAAATTTGGCTCGCTGAACATTGACTTACATCAACCAGTTCAGATGATATTAGCATTTACACTCCCGTCCTTGAGAGTGAGGCCAGCTATTGAGCCAATGAATCAATCCTTTCTTGTCAATTGCCAAAGAGGCAAGACAACAAATTCATGAACTATGAATTCATTATTAACTTTAATTCTGAGTGAGCAGCACTTGGACATTAACTATTGCAATAATTAGTAGTTAACTGGCAAATAACATTAGCTTTGAAAGAAAGTTTGGTTGTTACAATAATTAAACATTGGCTATTTTATGACAAATTTTAGGTTGAGATCAGAATTAATATAAATATGCTCTGATTCATATAGGATTAGACTCCTCAGGTAGCTCACAAGTTAATGGTATTAGATGGCTAGTCTACAGAATAAATTCAAGTCTATATTTCTTGTAGTTACTGATGTTTCTAGAACTTGGACAACATTATGTGCATTAAGGCACTGTTGCACAATGGTTAGCACTGCTGCCTCACAGCATCAGGTACTCAGGTTCAATTCTGGCCTTGGGGCATTGCCTATATGGAGTTATTCTCCCTGTGTCTAGGTGGGTTTCCTCCAGGTGCTCCAATTTGCTCCCACGGTCTAATGACGTGCAGTTAAGAAGGATTGGCCATGTTAAATTGCCACTTAATGTCCAAAGATGGGCAGGTCAGGTGGATTTGCACAATCAATGCGTGTTGTTAAGGGGATAGGGCAGGGGAGTGGGCCTAGGTAGAGTGCTCGTCCAGAGGGTTAATGCAGACTCAATGGGCCGAATACCCTCCTTCTGCACTGTCGGGCTTCTTTGGTTCTATGATATACATTCAATGAGCTTAATGCCTGCTTAAGGCTCCTGAAAAATTGGGATCGCTAATCTAGTACTGGACCCAACACCTGTGAAGATTAGCTGTCCCACAGCTAAACTGGGAAGCTTAGTGACTGTTTTATACAATAAAATTGGAATGAACACATCCTAATTTTTAACCCTTAGTGCCAAAATGTGAAGCTATTATATTAAAACAGCACTGTTCTGATCAGGCCACACTTAAGTTAATGTCACAATCATTTTTGGGTTATTGAGGCACAAGGTAAACATCCAAGGGGGAGTTAACATTGATCAGAAACTGAACTGGACTAGCAACATTAATATTGTGGCTACCAGGGCAGGTCAAAGGCTAGGCATCCTATGGCGCGTAACTCACCTGACCCCACAAAGCCTGCCAACCATCTACAACGCACAAATCAGGAGTGTAATAGAATATTCTCCTCTTGCCTGGATGAGTGCAGTTCCAACAAAACTCAAGAAGCTAGAGACCATCCAGGACTAAACAGCCGCTTGATTGCTCCTCCTTCCACACACATTCAAACCCTCCACCACCGACGAACAGTGGCAGCCGTGTGTACCATCTACAACAGGGGTGGGCAAACTACGGCCTGCGGGCCGCATGCGGCCCGCCAAAGGTCTTTATGCGGCCCACCAAGATCAAGTCATAAAAAAAAAAATTTTTTTTTTAAATTTTTTATATTTTTTTTATAAGGTTAATGGGGGGGGGGGGGGCTGTTGGGTTACTGGTATAGGGTGGATACGTTGACTTGAGTAGGGTGATCATTGCTCGGCACAACATCGAGGGCCGAAGGGCCTGTTCTGTGCTGTACTGTTCTATGTTCTATATGAGGCGCCCAGAATCATAACCGGGTGAAGCGCCATTTTTGAAAAGTAGAGAAAAAGAGGGCTAAAGGCAGGATGCCGCCGGGGGAAGCGCTGAGGTATATGCCGCACGCTAATTGGTTACAACCGGGACTATTAATTAATATACTATGCGGCCCTTTAAAATTGTGAATTTCTGAATGTGGCCCTTGCACGTAAAAGTTTGCCCACCCCTGATCTACAAGATGCACTGTAGGAACTCACCAAAGTTCCTTCAACAGCACCTTCCAAACGCACAACCACTACCATCAAGAGGGACAAGAGCAGCAGATGCCTGGGAACCCCATCACCAGTTTCCAAGTCACTCACCACTCTGACTTGGAAATATATGTAATCCAGTGATATAAAAAGAAAATATTAATCTGTCACCATTTTAAATAAACTATGACTGTGGGAAAAGGGGTACCAACTGTAATTTTAAATACAGTTATAAAAGGGTTAAATAATATTGCCAATCTGCACTTTAGGTATTTGTGAATAGTGCAATGAAATTGTGCAATCATGTTATGTTACTGTCCAATGGGAAATGAGCTGTCAATGACGAACAATGCACCTTTGCAGAGCAGGCTCGAAGGACTGAATTGCCTCCTTCTGCTCCAAATTCCTATGTTTCACTTACTTAATACTTCTGTGGGCATAAATTTGGCTGACATCACAAATGGACCCAATGCTAGCAAGTTGAGTATAGCGGCAATCTTGGCAGTGTTAATCTTTTGGTGGAGGCTACTGCACAGCAGATGACACAGCTCACCATCTGACTGAGCTGCTTCAGAGTCTGCAGAGATAGAGATTCTGTGTCATTCAGATGCAAATGATGTCACGCTGGTCCTGAAGCCAGTTACTTCATCCTTTCTCTTGTGCCACTTCAACAATTAAGTATTGTGATTGGAGTATTTTCAAAGCAAACCTGCTCAGTGATGAGGACTTCCACTGGCAGCATGTAGGTGGAGGTCGCACATTGGGTGACTTCTGTCCGAGGCTCTGGTTTTTGAACTTAAATGCCCGGTTTCAGGGGCAATTTTTGAATGAGCTGGTTCAAGAAGGTATAAGGAAGGTGGGAGATGTCGAAGGCCCAGAAGAAGGGTTTTGGAAAGAAGGGGACGAGTGAGACCAGCAGGAAGAAAGATGGCGGAGGCCGGATCGCTGGCTGGAGGCGCTCCCCTCACAGTGCAGACTCTGACCGAGGTGATGGTCGGAGAATTCGAGAGGCAGTTCACCGAGCATAAGGAGGTGCTGTGGAGAGAGATGATGGCTGCGATGAAGGAGCGGGTAGAGGAGGCGATTGCCCCGGTGAAGGAGGCAGTGTCGAAGACATCAGCCGAGGTAAGGGAGCAAAAGAGAGAAGTTGAAAAGGAGGCACTGTGGCAGCACAGTGACCAATTAACGTCGATGAGTGAAGAGCTGCGGAGGGTGGCAGAGGCAAACCAAGAGCTCAGAGTCAAGGTGGAGGACCTGCAAAACTTGTCGAGGCAAAACCTATGGGCCTGCCGGAGGGGTTCGAGGGCCCAAGGCCGAACTAGTACTTTGCGAAGACTTTGGCAGAGCTGTTGGGGTAGTGGAAGAAACCTCCTGCTATGAGCTGGACAGGGCACATCGGTCACTCAAGCCTAAGCCGAAAGCGAATAAGCTACCGAGGGCAGGTATAATTTGCTTCCACAAGTTTCAAGTTAAGGAGAAGGTCCTGAGTTGGGCGAAGCAAAGGCGTGATGTGAAATGGGAAGGTATCGGTATTCAAATATACCAAGATATGATAGTGGAACTGGCGAGAAGACGGGCAGATTTCGGACAGGTGAAGGCAGCACACTATGGCAATGGCATGAAGTTTGGTGTGGCCTACCTGCCGAAGCTGAGGGTTACGTACAACTCGAGGGATTTCTACTTCGAGATGAAATGAAAAATGAATGAAAATCGCTTATTGTCACGAGTAGGCTTCAGTGAAGTTACTGTGAAAAGCCCCTAGTCGCCACATTCCGGCACCTGTCCGGGGAGGCTGGTACAGGAATTGAACCGTGCTGCTGGCCTGCTTGGTCTGCTTTAAAAGCCAGCGATTTAGCCCAGTGAGCTAAACCAGCTGGAGGCAGCGGAGACTTTTGTGAAGGCTGAAGGACTGGGACTGAAATGAGAGATGGGACTGGGATTGGGACTTGGGCTGAGGGGATGGCGACTGTGCTTAGTCTTTATCTCTCTTTTTAGTTGTTTCTTGCTTTGTATTTGTGAGGGGAACGGCTGGGTTTATGGGTTGGTTGAATGGGTAGTTTACCTTTGTTTATAGTTGGTTGCAATTATATTGGGCTTTTGGGGTTATGGCGGTTCTTTGGGGAGACTTTGCACTGATTTTGTTTGCTTTCGGGGATTGAGAGGAGGGGGGCCTGGGCAGGGGTCTCTGCACTAATTAGCGAAGGTTGGCTAGTGAACTGGAGGGTAGTAGGGGGAGGGACAACAGTCGTTGGAACCTGGTCGAACAGATTTCGAAGGGCCTGGGAGGTATGAATGGTGGGGGGTGGGATCGATACTGGGAGAGGCGTTTGCGAGAGGAAGTGGATGGTGGGAGTCTGGGAGGGAGGGGTGAGGAGTTTGACGGTAACCAAGGGATGAGGCCTGTGGGGCAGGGCCCGGGGTTATAATGATGGCAGATAGGAGGGGCGGGGAGGTGAATGATCCCCCGGTCAGAATAGTGACGTGATGCATGAGGGGGTTAGGGGAATTGATGAAGGGATAAAGGGTTTTTACACATTTGAAGAGCTTAAAGCCGATGTGGTGATGCTGCAGGAGATCCATTTGAGGTTAAAGGATCAGGTGAGGCATAGGAGGGGTTGGGTGAGTCAGGTTTTCAACTCGGGGTTCGACAGTAGGGCTTGGGGGGTGGAGGTATTGGTGGGCAAGAGGGTGAGGTTTCAGATGGAGAAGATGGTGGTGGATCAGGGGGTGGGTATGTGATATGACGGGGGTGCTAAAGGGGGGGTTGGTGGCACTGGCGAGCTTATATAGCCCCAGCTGGGATAATGTTATGAAGAAGGTGCCAGGTTCCATCCTGGATCTGGATACCCATGAGCTGATAATGGGGAGAAGGGTTATTGGTACATGGTACAGGAACCGAAGGTGGATAGTTCTCAGCCACGCTCGCTGGCCCAGTCGGGGGGGGGTGGAGAGGGGGCGAAGGCGCTGGCGGGGCTCATGAGGAAGATGGGTGGGGTGGCCCTGTGGAGGTTCTTGCACCCATGGGAATGGGAGTATTCGATTTTCTTTCCGGTACACAAGGTGTACTCGAGAAAAGACCTTTTCATAGTGGGGATATTGGTTGGAGTTAGGAGGTCGGAGTATTCAGCAATATTGATTTACTGGTTTAGATCAGTGGGCTAGACAGCTAGTTTGTGATGCAGCACGGTAGGAATGTGGTTAGCACAATTGCTTCACAGCTCCAGGGTCCCAGGTTCAATTCCCGGCTTGGGTCACTGCCTGTGCGGAGTCTGCACATTCTCCCCGTGTCTGCGAGGGTTTCCTCCGGGTGCTCCGGTTTCCTCCCACAGTCCAAAGATGTGCAGGGTAGGTGGATTGGCCATGATAAATTGCCCTTAGTATCCAAAATTGCCCTTAGTTGGGTGGGGTTTCTGGGTTATGGGGACAGGTGTGGACCTTAGGTAGGGTGCTCTTTCCAAGAGCCGGTGCAGACTCGATGGGCTGAATGACCTCCTTCTGCTTTGTAAATTCTATGATAACCATGCCAGCAGTGAGGGTTCAATTCCCGTAAAGCTGAGAATTCTGAATTGTCCCTCCCTGTACCCAAACTGGTGCCAGAATGTGGCGACTAGGAGCTTTTCACAGTAATGTCTTTGCAGTGTTAATGTAAGCCTACTTGTGACAATAAAACAATTATTATTAATATTTAGAACCATGTGCCGCATTGGGTGGATGTGGTTTTGGAGAAGGAGATGGCCCAGAGGCCGGGGTGGGGTATGGACGTGGGCTTGTTAGAGGACCGGAGCATTTGTGAGAAGATTGGGAAGGTGATAGGAGAACATGTGGGGTCTAATTGCACTGGGGAGGTTTCACAGCCCGTGGTTTGGGAGTCTCTGAAGGCAATGGTAAGGGGGCGGTGATTTCGTTCAAGGCTAAGGTGGACAAGGAGGAGGGGGAGGAACGTGAAAAACAGAGAGAGGAGATTTCGGAGGTGAATGGGAGGTTTGGGGGGGAAATCGGACTGGGGCCTCCTGGACAAGAGGAAGGAGTTAAGGCGAGGTTCAACCAATTGTCCACAGGGAAAACGCTGCGTCAGTTCAGACGGATGAAGGAGATTGTCTACGAATATGGGGAGAGGGCAGGGCGAATGCTGTCCGGCCAGCATTCCAGAGGGAGGTGGCGGCGAGGGAGATAGTTCAGGTATGGAATAGGACGGGAAAGCTGGTTGTTGCCCCGGACCCAATTAATAAATTATGCGGGGTGTTTTCTCGGGATCTATATAGGTTGGAGCCACAGGGGGAGGAGCGGGTGATGAAGGAGCTCCTGAATGAATTGGAGTATCAGAGGCTTGGCTGGGAGGAGAAAGCAGGGTTGGAGGGGCCGGTGGGTGAGCAGGAGCTGAAGGAAGCGATTGGTAGGATGCAGGCAGGGAAGGAAGCGGGGCTCGATGGGTTCCCAGTTAAATTTTATGAGAAATTTAAGGACAAGCTGATGCCGTTGATGGTGGGAATGTTTGGGAATGTCATAGAGGGGTATCTTGCTGCAAACGATGGGGTAAGCTTCTATTTTGCTTCTGATAAAGAAGGATAAGCATCGGGTGGAGTGTCGGTCGTATAGGCCCATTTCTCTGCTGAATGTAGATGTCAAGATATTGGCAAAGGTTTTGATGTCAAGGTTGGAAGGGTGTCTCCAGAAGGTGATTGGAGAAGATCAGTTGGTGTTCATGAAGAGACGGCATTTGTTCTCGAACGTGAGGAGGTTGTTGAATGTGGTCTTGTCTCCAGTGGAGGGAAAGGAGACTTAGATGGTGGTTGCACTGGACGTAGAGATGGCATTTGATCGGGTAGAGTGGGGTTACTTGATGGCGGTATTAGAAGGAGTCAAAGTGAAGTGGGAGAAGGGGCCTGGGGAGCATTTGAAGAGGGATTGTGGTGAGGTGCTGCAGAGGGTGAATGCCTAGACTTCGAGTGTAAGTTTGGGGCCGATACAGCTGAAGGTGGTGTATAGAGCACACCTCACAAAATCAAGGATGAGCCGCCTGTTCGAGGGGGTGGAGGTTGCCTGTGAGCGATGTGGGAGGGCCCCGCAAACCATATTCATATGTTTTGGTTCAGCTCAATGCTGGAAAGGTTTTGGAGGACAGTGTTCATTACACTCTCGAAATTTTTGCATGTGGATGTTGAGCCCGGTCCCCTAGAAGTCATATTCAGAGTGTCGGATTGTTGGAGGTGCGTGCGGAGGCAGATGTCTTAGCCTTCGCCTCGCTAATCGCCCGTAGGCGGGTCTTGTTGGGATGGATGTCAGCTTCTCCATCCTGTGCCTTGACCTGCTGGAATTTTGACCCTGGAGAAGGTGAAAACCGAGCTGGGGGTTAGGGGGGAGAAGGAGGGGTTCTCCAATTGTTCGGGTTTGTTCATCACGCACTTTTGGGAGTTTGTTACCATTGATTGTTGAGGGGAGGGTTGGAGGGGCTTTCTCTGTCTGGGTGGGATTGTATTTGTATTGCTGGGGTTTTTTCTTTTGTATGGTGAAAATGTGTTGAATAAAAAAACTTTTTAAAAACTTGCTCCGTGATTTAAAATTGTCTTCCAACACCAGGTTGAAGTTCAACAGGTTTCTTTGGAATCACTAGCTTTCAGAGCGGAGCCTGTTGGACTTTCACCTGGTGTTGTAAGATCTCTTACTGTGCCCACCCCAGTCCAACGCAGACATCTCCACATCATGATTTTAAGTTGACTTGGCAAAGAGTATGTCTATTCCTTTCGGAGTTACATTTTGCACACAACTTGTATTCAAAAAATGATTTTACCAGCCCCAAGATGAGTCATTTTCATCCTAGGGCTCAGGAGATGCAGGTGTCCTTGTACCCTGCTGGTGTTGCTCTGCTCCCTGCTATTGTATGTCACCTTGCAAGAAAGAGGACAGACTCTTAAATGTTTGGGTGGCGTGTCTGCCATTGATGAAGAGCTGGATATATCGGGAAGTGGTTGTTAGATTTGTATCATTAGTTGGTATGAAGTAAAATCCCAAGTGCCAGGCACTGATGCTCAATGAGTGATGGGGTGTGGTTCATTGAGTTTGTGAGTTTGGACAGCAGGAGATGTCATGCAAAGAAGCATTCGCTGATCTTGTGAGGACCATGTGAGGTCATTAGACCTCTTATGGCATTGCTACCATGTCCTCCGAATTAGACCCCACAACTGCCCTCCCTGGCCACCAGCTCCATTCTGAGAGTGTCCTTAGAACTTCTTAGGGAATAGATAGAATAGATGCGGGCAGGTTGTTTCCACTGGCGGGTGACAGCAGAACTAGGGGGCATAGCCTCAAAATAAGGGGAAGTAGATTTAGGACTGAGTTTAGGAGGAACTTCTTCACCCAAAGGGTTGTGAATCTATGGAATTCCTTGCCCAGTGAAGCAGTTGAGGCTCCTTCATTACATGTTTTTAAGGTAAAGATAGATAGTTTTTTGAAGAATAAAGGGATTAAGGGTTATGGTGTTCGGGCCGGAAAGTGGAGCTGAGTCCACAAAAGATCAGCCATGATCTAATTGAATGGCGGAGCAGGCTCGAGGGGCCAGATGGCCTACTCCTGCTCCTAGTTCTTATGTTCTTATGTTCTTAGTGCCTGTGGAACCATAGTGTCTCTTCCTGTCCATCTCCACTGCATCCATCACCCTGGAAAACACTTCCTTCCTTAGTGTTCACTTTACCAACCTTTCAATTACAGCAATGGCTGGAATTCTCACGCTGGTGGGATTCTCTGTAATTGGGGTGGTCTCTGAAGGGAGTGTCTCTCATGGAGGTCACTGGTTGGTGTTCTTAGGTTGGGGGGAGTCAGGTCACCCTCATACTGTGGGGGGGAGGTGACCCAGAAACTCCTGGAGGGGGGGTGCCCGGGGAGGGGGAGGGCGGACCTTGTTATTGGGCCACCCGTTCAAAATAGCAGCACGATAGCAGGATTCACTAGGGAATCATACAATCATAGAATCATAGAATTTACAGCGCAAAAGGAGGCCATTCAGTCCGTTGAGTCTGCACCGACCCTTGGAAAGAGCACCCACCTAAGCCCACACCTCCAACCCATCCCCTTAACCCAATAGCCCCACCTAACCTAAGGGCAATTTATCATGGCCAATCCACCTACCCTGCACATCTTTGGACTGTGGGAGGAAAGCGGAGCACCTGAAGGAAACCCACACACACACGGGGAGAACGTGCGGACTCTGCACAGGCAGCGACCCAAGCCGGGAATCGAACCTGGGACCCTGGAGCTGTGAAGCAACTGTGCTACCCACTGTGCTACCGTGCTGCCCTAAATTTGCATGGCTAAGGATTGTGACTCGCTTCTGTATTTGCGCCCCCAGCGTGAGCGCAAATCAGGTGCGCTTCGGCTCTGGCGAGAGAATGGAGAATCCTGCCCATTGTCTCCCAAATTGGGAGAGGCCAGCTACACATGCAAATGTTCTTTTTCTTTCATTTGTTGGCTGGTTGCCTTTACCTGATTAAATGTTGACTCTGTATAGCACCAGGCAAACATGTAGGAAGATTAAAAATTAGCTAACCTCATTGGACAGAGAGGCTGCCGAGAACTTTTTGTATTTCTCAGAAAAGCAAAATGTTGCAGCTTCTGGAATTCTGAAATAAGAAACAATACTAGAAAAGCTCAATATGTCTTGCCAAAGAAATTTGAGATTGATGAACTTTTCGCAAAATCTCTTTACTTTCTTATTCATTCTGATCATTTTTGCTGGTACTGGCAATTCACATAAGACAATGCAATCAAGCCGACGCCAGGGCAGCACAGTGGCGCAGTGGTTAGCACTGCTGCTTCACGGCGCCAGGAACCCAGGTTCGATCCTGGCCCCGGGTCACTGTCCATGTGGAGTTTGCACATTCTCCCCGCGTCTGCGTGGGTCTCACCCCAACAACCCAAAGATGTGCAGGGTAGGGGGATTAGCCACGCTAAATTGCCCCTTAATTGGCAAAGAAATTATGTAAATAAATTTCTATACATAAAAACAATTCTACGCCAACAGCCATTGAAAATCACTGGAAATCAATGGGTGGTTATCCACACTTGTGCAGTAAAGTTCATTTGTTTAACATTAGATTTTTGCTGAACATAACTTGACTTGCCTTGATAGCCACGTAAAAGAATAAAATGTGACAACTAGTGCCAGTTCCAGTATTGGAAAAGCGTGTAGGTGCCTTCAAGGATTATTTTACATAGGATATAAAGCATAGAAGCAGGGCATTCAGTCCATGCCACATTTGCTCCACTTGAATCTCTCCCCATCGTTCCTCATTTAAATCTACCATAAAAGCCATTTTCCCATCTCTCTCATGTGCTTGCCTAACTTGTCCTTAAATGCGTCGATACTATTCACTTCAGCCGCTCCCTGTGGTAGCAAGTTCCACGTTCTCACTGCAATCGCAAATATATGAAAACTTTCAGAGGTGTTCCATGGCAGCCGGTAAAAAAAAATCCTTTTGATGTGATTTTCGAATATGAAACATGGTGCTTATTGGAGAATAATAATAATATTTGAAATAAGCTTCAAGATGTTCATTGACTTGTCGCACATTGGCTCCCATTTTCATAGCAGAAAGGAGTTGAGGGGGAGGAGTAACAGGCTGGAAATACAAAATTCATTTTGCAAGATTGATTTTTATGAAAAGGTTTGTGAAAAGAACCTAATGTGATTATTGCAATGCTGAGATCTCTTGATATTTTAAAATTTAATTTGATGCTTTCACTATCAGGTCCGGGAAGAATTGTTGTTAGTTTTATTCTAAAGAATAGCTGACAGCCATTCATTTCAATAAACTGCTCTCTACTTTTCTATTAATGGTACCTTTTTCAAAATAAGGCTGTGGGTGGAATTCTCCCATGGCCATACTGACAGGTTCAATGGCGGGCGTGGGGGGGAAGAACTTGGTGGGAGACCAGCCATCGGTTTCACGCTGGCATGAATTTCTCTTCTGCTGGTGCTCGCCTTCGCGAAACCCACTGGAGGCCAGGGTGAAAATGATTTGCATACTATTAATGGGATGCAAGATGAAGGCCTGACCGGAATCACTCCCCACCCCTCCCAATTCTCCGCAACATCAGCGGGAAAATTCGCTGATCCAGAACATGTCTGGAACAACATGACGTTGGAGGTCAGCAATCCTGGACTCCAGAACACCATTGCTTGCAGTAGTTGGAGCATCTATCAGATGGATTGTCCCGCTCACCAGAGAGTTTATCTTCCAGCCGCATAGAGTCCCTGGAGATCCATTTTCGTTCTCACAAGGTCCATCTCCTTTCATTAATGGTGAGTCAGTGAAGTTGGGCACCTTTCAATATGGCACCCAGCCATGATGGCAGGACTCCTGCCATCATACCCGCCCTGCCATGGAATAGGGTGTTAAACCTCCAGATGCATCATATGAGGTCGCGGCCAGCCACCACAGTAGGAAACGCACCATGTTCCTGCTCCCATTATGGGACCTAATCCCAGATGGGAGAAATCCACCCTGTTTCTTATTCATTCTTCTCAGAGCTCATGGGTGGGATTCTCTAATAATAGGGCTAAGTGTTGACGCCGTTGTAAACGGCGGAGTGTTTTACGACAGCATCACCTGGCCCCTAGGAGCAATGATCCTGCGCTGCACAGGGGGCCAGCACGGCACTGGAGCACTTCATGCACCTCCAGCTGCCGATACAGGTGCCAGCATGGCCGGCGCGGGTCCATGCATGCGCGTCACGGCCGGCGTGTGGGTTGCCTTCTCCGCGCCGGACCCCGGGCAACATGGCGGAGCCCTCCAGGGCCTGGCGCGGAGAAACATAGCCCCGCTCTGGGATAAGCCCGCCGATCGGTAGGCCCCAATTGCGGGTCTGGCCACCGTGGAGGCCCCCCCCTCTGGAGTCGGATCCTCCCTCCCCCACACCAGGACGGCCCCCGCAGCATGAACGCCGAGGTCCCACCGGGTAGGACCATATGCGAACGGCGCCGACGGGACTCGGCCGAACTCGGCGGGCATTTGGCCCATCGAGCGCGAAGAATCGCCAGGCTGGTGACCGCACAGGTGCCATTGCTGCCGATTGTCCGGCGTCGGAGCGCCGTCTCATGATTCCCCCCCCTCCGGTACAGGGTCGGAGAATCCCACCCTTCCTGTTTCTAGTAATGGAACAATGCAGGATTGAAATAATCTGTGCCAGCAGCATAAATCGGGCCCGTTTTACATCATACCCAATCTTTTCTATTCGGATGCTGATTTGCTACGCTCGCATATTGTGCTACTTTTCTATGGTTTGTGTACATCACTATCCTTAACTATACAAGTGTGCTTGAATCTTAGCTGACCTGAATAGGCCAAACTTGAATATTCCTTAACTGAAAGAGGAGTGATGGAAATTGCCTTTGATCTCAAGTGATGATCCCATTAAATTATTTTTAATCGATAGAAGGAGGAAAATTGCATCTATTTAGCTTCTTATCACATCTTACAAGCTGTCCCAATGTTATTTTATATACAATGAACTACTTTGACATGCAGACAATGGATGTTAGCAAAAACGTCCAGGCTGCTTCTAAGCTTTTAAAGCTGGCTGCAGTAATGGAATTTAAAATGCTGTAGGGATTCCACAGTCCTCTCGGGGTTGATTGAAGATTTCAAGGGTCTGCTTGTGACTCCTTGTCTGCACAACTCAAACAATTTATAGTGGGCATGATTTAACGGTGCGGATCCAGGGTCCGGGCGTGAATCAGTTTGTGGTCTAACCAGACACTCCAAGGCAGGAGTATCCGGATTCCGCCCAAACGTGGTGAGGCACCAACTGATACGAATTAAGGACAATCTCCATCACATTAATAATAATCTTTATTAGTGTCACAAGTAGGCTTACATGAACACTGCAATGAAGTTACTGTGAAAATCCCCCAGTCACCACACTCCGGCGCCTGTTCGGTTACACGGAGGGAGAATTCAGAATGTCCATTTCACCTAACAAGCATGTCTTTTGGGACCTGTGGGAGGAAACCGGAGCATCCGAAGGAAACCCACGCAGACCCCAGGGAGAACGTGCGGAATCGAACCCTGGCACTGTGAAGCAACAGTGCTAACCACTGTCCGACCGTGCCACCCCATTAGCAAGATGTAATTCAAATCTAACTACAGGGCTAACCTGCTCTCCAGCGATAGATCATGCGGGCAAGGGTTTAGCAATGGTCCACACAACATGGGCCAAGTGCAATGGCAGGCCACTGGAGACCCCCTGGGTGGTCAGGGACAGGGCAGTGTGGCATCCTGGCTCTCCCTCTGGCACCCGAGCATCTTTGTCCTTTCAGGGTGTCAGGGTGGCAGTGCTAGGGTTCCCTAATACCGGGGTGGCACTGCCAAGGGCCAGGGCCTGAGTGGGATTAAGCAGATGAAAGGGAGGGTGATGGGGGGCATGAAGGGTGAGAGGGTTAAGGGTGGGTATGAAGTGGCCTCCTAAAGGTTGGGGGGTGTGAAGGGTAGGGAGGTCCTGAAAGGGGGGAGGGCAAAAGGGGTTGGAGGCCTGTAAAAAGGGGGAATTAGCGACCCCATAGCCAGGTGTTCTCATTTGGGAGGGTGTGGTGTCATGCCCGTTTGTGTGGGAGATGGCATTGCCCATGGGTTGGGGGTGTGGGAACCCTCCAGTTTGCTTAGAGATTGGGGCACCCTTTCAAAATGGCGGACCGATTCCTGAGGAGCCAGACTCACAGACGAGTTCGGCTCCCCATTGCTGAAACATTTATAAGTGTGGGCTAGACTGGGGGAAAACTCCCAAGGTCCCAATAAATGGTTTGTGTGGGTAAATACCCATTGTAGATCCCATCAAAAAAGCCAACGGGAAACCCCTCCAATACCGCCCAAAATGACACAGAAACTTTTCCGTTAAATCATTTCCAGTAAATCTGAAATCTAACCCTAAAAGAATTGCAGTATTACTTTAGTCCCTGATCCTAGTCCTGCACAGGACATGAGGATCCAAAGACCGCCACTTGGGCTCAGAGGTCATGACTATTGATTCAGCGGTGTGTTGTCAAGGAGATGACATTCCATTTTGTCTCAACTCACTCGTAACAGAAAAACGGCGAAGCAAGGGCTGACATGGCCATCAATTCCATTGGTCTGTTCAGCATTCCAGCAGCTCCAGTGACAGTCTACCAGTTAGACAGCGGCATTGTACTGACCACTGAGTGACAGTCTACTAACCTCACAGTGACTGGCTACAAATCACACAGTGATAATGCACTCAATACACGATGACACTCTACCACTTCAGCGATAGTACCGTCTCAAAGTGGCAATGTGCTGACCACAGAATTACAATTTATAACCTCACAGTGACGGCCTAAATACCACAGAGTGACAATATACTGACCACTCACTGACAGTCTCCCAGCCTTGTATAGACAAGTCTACCAACTGCACGTTGACAGTCTCCCAAACTCAGTGTGACAGGTTGCTAACCTTGGCATCATCAACTTACTCAGAACCAAGCCAGGATGAACATTCATCATGACATGTGCTTGTTGAAGATATCTCCACATCTTGGCAGAATTGCTGTTCAGCACTGGCAACAAGTTCCACCGTAAGAAAATAAAACAAAAAGATGTTCAGTTGTATAACTAATTCTTAGATAGTAAAAATACGTTATGTTATACGGGGTTCATGGAGTATAACACGGGAAGGGGAATCTCAGAAGCAAAATCTTGAGAACTGCTGTACGAGGTGGAGACATGTCTTTATGGTGCTTCTAGCCTGATGGCAACGAAATAGGTCATTCCACGTAATGTAAAAATTTCCAGACTGCTGGTAGAACCTGCTTTGATCTGAAAGTGATGAGGCCCTTTCACACCAGATTTTGAACCACTAATGATAAGTATTATTCAGAGTTCTGCAATATCCAATGCAGAAGGGGTTGACACATGATGGAGTGCCTTCAACAAGCAGAAAACCTCCATCCAGGGCTGTTAACTATAATGCGGCCTGTGTGCGATCCTTCAACACCCTTTCCTGGGTGTCTTTGAAGTGAAAGTGGCGTAGAGTGTAGTGTTAACGGGGGAAGAATTGGTTTCTGTGCCCTAACAAGAATTTTCTGGTAATTTTCCAGGTGGCAACTCCTCGGAGGTCATTCTTTTTATTGTTTCTGACACTCTTTGTACAACAATACAAAAAAAAATCACAACATAATGCCACACGGTAATTATTAGCAGCTGTCATATTTAGTTCCAGCTACAGTTAAAGCTATAATTGATGATGGCACCAATTTGTTTCGGCACATTGTTACAGTTTGTCTGGTTCATTGATGTTGACATAAAAATAATGTATTTTACATGAACTTTGACTGCCTGTCGCCCGATCCTGCATCACGCAGGAGGTTCTAGCTTTACAAAATGCTGTGAAGACCACAAACCTAAAAAGCAATGCATTGTTACAATTTTAAAAATACATACTTTCATGCATGATTATTGCAACAGGGATATTTTGTCACAGTGTATCCAACAAGCTATCGAGTCAAGAAAAGTGTTAATTAAAGAGACTGTAATAAAGAGGTAAAGTAAGCATATTCCAAAAAAATGGAAATGAAAATCGCTTATTGTCACAAGTAGGCTTCAAATGAAGTTACTGTGAAAAGCCCCCAGTCGTCACATTCCGGCACCTGTTTGGTGAGGCTGGTATGGGAATTGAACCATGCTGCTGGTCTGCCTTGGTCTGCTTTCAAAGTCAGCTATTTAGCCCCGTGCTAAACCAGCTCCTGTTCTGCAAGGTATCATTCCAATAGTAAGATTTTTTTAAATATAGCTCCAATAAAAGTGCAATTCCCAGTTCAAGCTTTTAAAACTTACACAGCAATGTTGGTCCATCTCCCTATCACTGTGGCTTTGGGTGTTTATTATGACTGTCAATTTTGGGAAGTAAAATAAACATGAGGTTCATTTCTGTGCAAGGAGATTTGATAAAGGGTGGGATATCTGCTGTGTCAGATTGCTACCCAGGCTGTGTCCCAATCTTGACTAGGGTGGTTTTCTGAGCAGGGGATTACTGTGCTCACTGTTGCAGTTGATGTGAAACTCTCACTTTATAGTATGCATCATTTCCTCCCAGAAGAAGGCAACGTGATTGGTAGACATGCTATTGGGGAGGGTTGGGGGAGGGGGGGGGGGGGGATTTGGGGAGGCGGGGTAGAGTTGGGGAGGGTTGGGGGGGGGGATTTGGGGAGGCGGGGTAGAGTTGGGGAGGCGGGATTTAGGGAGGCGGGGTAATGTTCCAGAAAAGGCTGAAGGTCAGTAAAGTTTGCCTGAATCTTGGGGAGTGAAGGGAGGGATTCCTTGGGGAGGGATTGTTGGTGATCTTGGAGGCTGAGGGGTTACGGAAATTCTGGAGGTAGTCTTCCCTGTCTCCCGCTCACCCTGCCCCTTCAGCTTCTGGGTTTCCCAAGGCCAAGGTTAAAGGTTAAAACTGGAAAAGCGATCAAGTCTGAGGTACAGAGTCTCATCATAATGCCTCGTTATAATAGTTACAGGGCCAACTTGCCCCCTGCAAGTGCGTTGCTTACCTGATACCTTCACCTCTACACTTGCCCCCCGAAGCCCCACACTTGTCCCCCTAACCCCACCCTCTCCCCCAACCTCATATATGTGCTGGCCCTCTGAGGGAGCAATTCAACAAATGCCACTCAGCTGCTGTATCCCTGTCGCCCTATATTATTTTTCTTTTCAGATAATGATCAAATTCTCTTTTGAAAGCGCCAGTTGACTTTGTGCTATCTGCTTTTCTATCACTCGCTAGCTTTCTCTCATACTTTACTCTCACCCTCTCATTTTTTAAAAACCTGACTAATCTTCTGACCCACCACTATTCTTTGCAGATTTGTACAGTGTTTCTTTCAAATTGGCACTATCCTTAATTTTCTTATTCAGCCATGGATGCTCTACCCTTGTCAAAGGGTCTTTCTTTGCCACTGGGATAAATCTTTGCTGAGAGTTATTAAATACCTCCTTAAATGTCTGCCACTGCCCAACCTTTTAACCTAATTTCCCAGTTCACTTTATCTAGCTCTGGCTTCAGACCCTAATCATAGAACATAGAACATACATTTCAGAATGAGGCCATTCGGCCCATTGAGTCTGCACCGACCTGCTTAAGTCCTCACTTCCACCCTATCCTCGTAACCCAATAACCCCTCCTACCCTTTTTGGTCACTAAGGGCAATTTATCATGGCTAATCCAGCTTCTTTGGACTGTGGGAGGAAACTGGAGCACCCAGAGGAAACCCACACAGACACGGGGAGAACATGCAGACTCCACACAGACAGCCCCATTTTCTTTATTCCTATTCAACATATCTGTCTCAGACCCACAGTTCTCCCTTCAAACTGAACATGAAATTCTGTTATTTTATGAGCGCTCTCACCTAAAGGCCCCTTTGTCACAAGGTTTAATCCTGTGTCATTGTGCATTACCAGACCCAAAACAGCCTGCACCCTGGTTAGCTCAAGAACTTACTCTAGAAGATTGTCCCAAAGAATTCATTTTCTGATTTGCTAATCCAATTCGCCCAATCTACACATAGATTAAAGTCACCCTTGATTACTGCAACACCTTTCTTATGTGTCCCATTTATTTCTCCCTGTAAGGTAAAATAAAGTTGCCATAGTCCCAGATGACCATAGGGTGTGTTCCCCTTTGAGGGGGAGAGCTGACTGGTGGTGATTTAACCTGAGGGTCACTGCACCTCAGGCAGGGCAAAGGTTGAGAATGCGGGGCCTTCATTAATATCCTCAGCCGGTACGGGAATTGAACCCGTGCTGCTGGCCTCGCTTTGCATCACAAACCAGCTATCTGAGCTAAACCGAATTAGTACATGAAAGGGGAAAGTAATAGAAGGAGAAAATGAAGTAGAGTAGGTTTGTGTGAAGCAGAGATCCAAGCATAGAGGGCGGGATTCTCCGCTCCCGATAAAAATCGGAATGGCCGTCGTGAAATCGGCTGAGGTTCACGACGGCCTCGGGGCCCGCTACCCGCACCTAATTCACCCCCACCCGGGGGGCTAGGAGCGGGCCTCCGTCTTTCCCGGCCGCGACCTCGTCGTGCCGCAAATGACGCGCAAAACGGCGCATTTGTGAGGTCATCTGCGCATGCGCGGGTTGCCGGTTCCAACCCGCGCATGCGCAGATGACTTCATCGCGCAGACGGCACGAACCGCGCATGCGCGGTGGTCGTCTTTCTCCTCAGCTGCCCGGCAAGACATGGCGGCTTGATCTTGCCGGGCGGCGGAGGGGAAAGAGTGCGTCCGTTTTGGACGCTGGCCCGACGATCGGCGGGCACCGATCGCGGGCCTGTCCCCTCCCGAGCATAGTCGTGGTGCTCCCGTGCCAATCGGGCCCCTAGATGCCCCAAACGGGCATCTGCCGCCCGTTTCACGAATGCAGTGACCAGGTGTGGTTGCTGACGTGTTGAAACGGGCGTGAAGGGCCGGCCGCACGGCCCATCGGGCTCGGAGAATCCCCGTTCGCCGTGAAAAACGGCGAGCGCCGATTTTTCCGAGCCCAGGGGCGAGAATAGCTGGGGGCGCCAGGGGGGCGCGAAAAATGTCGGGAGGCCCTCCCACGGTTCTCCCACGCCATGTGGGGAGCGGAGAATTCCGCCCAGAGTATTTGAGCCGAATGGCCTATTTTTCTCAGCAATGCCTTCGTCATTCAGCCAATGACGACTTCAACAAGCACCATTTCTTATGAACTCTTCCACATTCTCTCTCAAGGTGAACTTAACTTTCCCTAAACACAGAAACTCCATCGAGTCCCCTAACCACACTGAGGTACAGGGTGGAGAAGCTGACCTCCACCCCAACAGGCCCCGCCTCATAGCCACCAATGAGGCAAAGGCTAAAACATCTGTCCCCACCCCTGACTGCAGCTCCGGTGGTCCGACACCCCGAATATGGCCACCAGGGAACTCGGCTCTAAGTCCATTTGCAAGATTGGCCACATGATGCTGAAGAAGGAGCTCCAGAATGTACTCAACTTCAGGCACAACCAAAGCATATGTAAATGGTGGCCAGCTTCCTCCCATACCGCTCGCAAACATCCTTCACCCCATTAAACAACCGGCTCAGCCTCAACCTCACCAGTAGCGCACTGTGCAACACATTCAACTGTATCAGCCCCAGTCTGGCACGAGAGGTCAACGCATTCACTGTCCGCAACACCTTTCACTACAACCCCTCCTCCAGCACCCCCCATTCCTCCTCCCACTTGGCATTCACCCCTTCCAAAGACACCGCATCCTCCTCCATAATCCTCTCATAAATAGCCATGGCGACTTCCCCCTCCAACCCCATCTCCAACAGCAGCCCCTCCAGCAAAGAGGGGGAGACATCACCGGAAACATCAGGAAAGTCTTCCTGACAAAATCCCGAACTTGTATACCTAAAAGCCTTGGTCCGCGGGATCCCAAACTTCTCCCTCAACTCTTCCAAACTTGTGAATCATCTTCCCAGGAATAGATCATTTAGTAAAAAACATTCCATTCTCCTCCCTGCCCCAAAACTTTGCATCCAGTTTAGCTGGCTCAAACAAGTGATTCTCTTGGACCAACATCAATTTCTATACCGACCCGAAATTAAAATGTGCCGAAGTTGTCACTATATCTTCAGCGTCGCCACCACCACTGGACCACACTTGGAATATTGTGTCCAGTTCTGGTCGCCTCATTATGGGAAGGATGTGGGAGCTTTAGAGAGGGTGCAGAGGAGATTTACCAGGATGCTGCCTGGACTGAAGAAAGGTTGAGGCAGCTGGTGCTTTTCTCACTGGAGAGAAGACGGAAGAGAAGTGACTTGATTGGATTGGATTTGTTTATTGTCACGTGTACCGAGGTACAGTGAAATGAAATTTTCTGCGAGCAGTTCAACAGATCATTAAGTACATGGGAAGAAAAGAGAATAAAAGAAAATACATAATAGAGCAACACAAGGTATACAATATAACTACATAAGCACCGGCATCGGATGAAGCATACAGGGTGTAGTGCTAATGAGGTCAGTCGATAAGAGGGTCATTTAGGAGTCTGGTGACAGTGGGGAAGAAGCTGTTTTTGAGTGTTCATGAGTGTTCTCAGACTTCTGTATCACCTGCTCGATGGAAGAAGTTGGAAGAGTGAGTAAGCCGGATGGGAGGGGTCCTTGATTATGCTGCCCGCTTTCCCCAGGCAGCGGGAGGTGTAAATGGAGTCAATGGATGGGAGGCAGGTTTGTGTGATGGACTGGGCGGTATTCACGACTCTCTGAAGTTCCTTGCGGTCCTGGGCCGAGCAGTTGCCATACCAGGCTGTGATGCAGCCCGATAGGATGCTTTCTATAGTGCATCTGTAAAAGTTGGTAAGGGTTAATGTGGACATGCCGAATTTCCTTAGTTTCCTGAGGAAGTATAGGCGCTGTTGTGCTTTCTTGGTGATAGCGTCGACGTGAGTGGACCAGGACAGATGTTTGGAGATGTGCACCCCTAGGAATTTGAAACTGCTAACCATCTCCACCTCGGCCCCGTTGATGCTGACAGTGGTTTGTACAGTACTTTGCTTCCTGAAGTCAATGACCAGCTCTTTAGTTTTGCTGGCATTGAGGGAGAGATTGGTGTCACTGTACCACTCCACTAGGTTCTCCATCTCCCTCTGTATTCTGACTCGTCATTATTCGAGATCCGGCCCACTATGGTCGTATCGTCTGCAAACCTGTAGATGGAGTTGGAACCAAATTTTGCCACGCAGTCGTGTGTGTACGGGGAGTAGAGTAGGGGGCTAAGTACGCAGCCTTGCGGGGCCCCAGTATTGAGGACTATTGTGGAGGAGGTGTTATTGTTCATTCTCACTGATTGGGGTCTGTTGGTCAGAAAATCAAGGATCCAGTTGCAGAGTGGGGAGCCAAGTCCTAGTTTTGGAGCTTTGATATGAGCTTGGCTGGGATTATGGTGTTGAAGGCAGAGCTGTGGTCAATAAATAGGAGTCTGATGTAAGAGTCCTTGTTGTCGAGATGCTCAAGGGATGAGTGTAGGGCCAGGGAGATGGCATCTGCTGTGGACCGGTTGCGATGGTATGCGAATTGCAGTGGATCAATGCGTTCTGGGAGTATGGAGGTGATGCGCTTCATGATCAACCTTTCGAAGCACTTCATTACAACTGAAGTCAGGGCCACCGGACGGTAGTCATTGGGGCACGTTGCCTAGTTCGTCTTTGGTACTGGTATGATGGTGGTCTTCTTGAAGCAAGTGTGGACCTCGGAGTGGAGTAGGGACAGGTTAAAGATGTCTGCGAACACCTCTGCCAGCTGGTCCGCGCAGGCTCTGAGTGCACGACCAAGGATCTCATCCGGACCCATCACCTTCCGAGGGTTCACTTTCAGGAAGGCCACTTGCACCCCCAGATACCAAAATGAGTGGCCACCACCCTAAACGGCAAATGAGTCACTCAGCCAATTTCATACTTAAGTTGCTGTTGCTCTTTGATTCCATAAGCTCCAACTTTTCTCACAAGTCTTTTGTGTAGCATTTTTAAGATGCTTTTCGGAAGTCCATGTATATCACATCAACTGCATTATTCTCATTAAGCCATTTAGCTGAACATGATCTTTCCCTTATCAGGTCCATTCTGTCTATTCTTAATAAATCCAGATTTGCACAAGTGACAAATACTTTAGTCGCAAATTATCGGCCACATCGCACCTGACTTGGGGCGCGATGCAGCCGGTAAACCCAGCACGTTACGACTTGTGGGATTTAACAGAATTTATCGAGATATTGCCACCTGAATCCCACCCTCAGGGACGGCACTGTGACAAAGTGGTTAGCACTGCTGCCTCACAACACTAGGGAACTGGGTTCAATTCCAGCCTTGGGTAATTGACTGTGTGGAGCTTGTACATTTTCCGTGTGTCTGAGTGGGTTTCCTCCGGGTGCTCAAGTTTCCTCCCACAGTCCAAAGATGTGCAGATTCGGTGGATTGGCCATGTTAAATTGACCCTTAGTGTTCAGCAGTTAGGTGACTGGGTTACTGGGATAGGGTGAGAGAGTGGGCCTGGATGGGGTGATCTTTTGGAGGGTTGGTGCAGACCCAATGGGACGAATAACCTCCTTGTGCCCAGGTGATCAGAGGCCCCCAGGTGGTTGGCCTCTGGTCAGGGTAGCAGTGCCACCTAGATGCCAGCCTGACATTGCCAGGATGCCCTGGTAGCACTGGCAGGGCACTCTCAGGATGTCAGGCTGGCAGCTGGGGATTGGGCCTGGAAATGCCCTGCCCTTTTGAGATGGGGTGCGGGTGGCTCGAGGTAGGTTGAGGTGTTGGAGGGGTCCAGGGGTTGCGTTGGGGGATCAAGAAATTGGGGCACCACACCTCACTAAACTGCCCACAACAGGCATGTTTTATTTTGTTAAATCATGCCTATTATTTCCCAAAGCTCCCCAATTGCAAGGATAAACTGACTGGCCTGTAGTTGCTAGGCTTATCTTTACATTCTGAACAAGGGTGTAATATTTGGAATTGTCCAATTCTCTAGCACCACTCCCCGCCCAAGGAAAACGGAAAAATTATCCTCAGTCCCTCCACAATTTCTATTCTCACTTCCTTCAATATTTTTGGATGCATCTTATCCGACCCTGGTCCCTTGTCAACCTTACATGCAGACAGCCTATCTGAAACGCCTCCTTATCAATTTAAAACCCTTTAAGTATCTGAATTACTCATCTTTCACCATGGCCTGAGTAGCACCTGCTTTCTTGGTAAAGACGCAATGCATTAATTTAATTCCTCAGCCTCCATGCATAAGTCTACTTTTAGGTGACTAATCAGATTAATTCCATCTTTTACCACCCTTTTATGATTTATATGGCAAGACTTTGGAATTGCCTTTACTGTTATATATACTCTATCTAGTTCTTACTGTATTCTCCACCTGAGATCTGTCATAAGCATATTCTGCTTCATTTTGACCTCTAATCTCTTTTGCCATCTGGGGATTTCTGGATTTGTTTGCCCCACCTTTCCCCTTGCTATGGCGAAAATATATTGACTGTGCTCAACCTACCTCTTTGTTCAAGGCAACCCGTTGTTCAGTTACAGTTTTGCCTGCTAATCTCTGATCCTGATATATCTGTCCCTATTGAAGTTGGCTTACCCCCAGTTAATTGTTCTTGTTCTCGATTACTTCTTCTCCTTTTCCATAGCCAAACTGCATAATACAATACGATGATCACTACGCTCTAAATGTATCCCCCCTCTTACACTTGATCCATTTGGAGCACCTCATTTCCTATAACCTGCTGTAGCAAGGCCTACTTTCTCATTAGACTGGAAACATGCTGCTGTAGAAAATTCTCCTGAACACACTCTAGGGAGATTTACCCTTCTTTGTTCTTTAGATTACTATGATAATAATAATAATTTTTATTGTCACAAGTAGGCTTACATTAACACTGCAATGAAGTTACTGTGAAAAGCCCCTAGTCGCCACATTCCGGTGCCTGTTCGGGTACATGGAGGGAGAATTCTGAATGTTCAAATTACCTAACAGCGTGTCTTTCGGAACGTGTGGGAGGAAACCGGAGCACCCGGAGGAAACCCACGCAGTCAAGGGGAGAACATGCGAACTCCACACAGACAGTGACCCAAGCCGGGAATTGAACCTGGGACCCTGGAGCTGTGAAGCAACTGTGCTAACCACTGTGCTACCGTGCTGTCCATCCATCCCAGTGTACATACAAATAATTAAAGTCCCCCATTATAACTACGCTATAATTCTTGCACTCTTCAGTTTCTCACAATTATCCAGATTGGCAATTTCTACAGGCTGCATATTCTGAGCAGGAGAGACCCAGACATTGAATTGCATTTGTTGTCACCTATTCACTTGTGACATGTTTCATTGTCTGGATGTAAGTTAGAGTAGGAGTTCCTGATGTACAATTGAAGATGGCAGTTATGTAAGAGACATTGCGAAAAAGAGAACCATGGAGTGAGAATAGATTAAACTGCCCCAAAAGGCCAACTGATTAACTGATGGATGTGTTGCTGCCCTATATCATTTAACAAGTTGACATTAGCAGGCAACTTCTTTAACATTTTGTACATATAGTACTTAAGCATCCTTAATTAGAGTTCTAAGCAAAGCTGTGTTGTACTGAAGGGTAAGTGCTAAAGGGTTGGATACTCCGCCACCCGCCACTGATAGCGGTGTTCCTGATGCAGCAGAGAATTCAGCATTGGTCAAATAACTTTTCAATGCTCCGGTCCTCCGCTGACGGTGGCATTGAGGTTCACGGCCCAGCGGGAAGATGCAACTGGGTATTAACGGGCAGGGCAACGGATTCTCCAAACCTGTGCGAATCTCTGGTCCTCTGGGCTGAGTTTCATGTGGGTGGGAATTGGTGGAGGTATTTCCCATCATGGCCCTGGCGCGGTGGACCTTATGGTGGGCCAAGGGGGTAACTCTTTTAGGGAGTTGCCCCCAAAGCACAGAGGTGAACCGCCCATAAGAGAGACCCCCACCAGAGACGCCCCATAAGGGAGACTCCTAACTGCGACTACTCCATTAAGAGAAAGCCCTGTCTGGAACCCCCCCATTAATGAGACCCCTGCCCAGGAGTCCCCAGTTACAAACACCCCTGCCTGGAATCCCCCTGTTACAGAGCACCCTGCCCTGAATACTCCCAGTGCATAACCCCGGCTAGGAAGCCCACCACCTGGCTAGAAGCTAGAGAGCAGTCCAGACAGAAACAGTGAAAATAATCACTGCTTTAAAACTCACCTGTGTAAAACACATGCTGGCTCAGGCAGAGGAGCTGCACCTGTCTGTTGCTGGTAAAAGAAGACCAGTTAGGTGGGTTTAAACCCCCTCAAATCATTGATCTGCAAGGCGTTCATTTATATCAATGTGAAATTGATTTCACTAGGCTGTGCTTGACACACTTAAAAACCCAGCCAGCTGTCTGGAGTGTTTAATCTCATTTCCCTTCACGCTTGAGTCGATTTTAAGTAGCCTGCAGTGAAACTAACCACAAGGCTTAGAAACATCTAGCTATGATTGACAGCTATTGAACCACAGAAAAACTGCCACCATTGAAGTTTAGGAGCATTTCATGATGAAACTCCAGTAGCAGAACATTGAACCGAAAAATACATTTTAAAAAACCATAAACAGGATTCCACTTCTCACTTCCAAAGAAAAACAATATGGAGTTTAGTACCTAAGTTAGGACTTTGAATGTGTCACCTGAAAATCGTATTATTATACGTTGTGACTTGTAACGAATTAAGAAATTTGCATTCCCTAATCTAATGATGCCAAAGGCAATTAAGTGTGCATACTTGTTATTTTAATAACAATGTTTCAAGCTCAAGCAGTTTTAGATTTAAATCAATGATGTGGTGCTATAATCGGGCTTTATACTTCATGTCTATCGGTAGAAAATTATATAAAAGAAACAGAAAACAGCTATTACGGTATTTATGTACAGCAAGAATTTATGGATATATTTTTAACTTTTATCTCACAAAAATATCTAAATGTTGTTCTCTTGCTGAAGAATATTCTTTTCCTGAGATATTTGGAGGAAAAACTCTTCTGGAAACTACTGCAGATCACAGTATATAAGTGGACCTTTGACACCTCCAAAATTCCTTCCCAAAATGAGGGTTGACTCAAACGACAGGTATAAAATGTGTATCCCCGGTGTGGATGTGGGTGGTCAACATTTTAAAATGTGAAAAAACACAACGCTAATTCAGTGAACTAAATTAATGTGGTATGATTTATTGAGTGGATTAATTGTAAAAGATACCGTTAACCATAATCAAAATGTTTTAAAACTATCAATATCACTGAGTGGACTTTTCCGACCATTCATGTCACTGGGATACTGGGATCTACCAGAGCCCCCCCAATATGGCTTCCCCTGCGCTGGAGGGTGCAAACAGTGGGTCACACTGTTGACAGCGGCACAACCTGAAGATTCCCCCATCAGCCAATGGCAGCCGCCTTCGCCACAACAAAACATACAGTGGGACGCGTGGAAAGTCATGCCCATTTTCTCAGGCATCTGAAGCGAAGAGTTCATCCAACTCATTTAGAGTCAATTTGATGACTCTAAAGTCATCTAAACGATCCCACTCAGGTTTGGCACTTTCGCTTTCAGAATCACGTGCCGGGTCGGAGAATCGCGGGGGGGGGGGGGGGTGAGAATCGCGCCATACTGCTCCGATGCTGGGCAGATGATTCTCCAGCGAGGGGAGAATCAACGGCAATCACACCCGCGGGGTCGCTGCCGCGCTGGTTGGGGGCTTTTGAAAGCGGCTCTCCCCCCCCCTTGCCGTGTTTGGCCGAGTCCTTCCGGCGTGGGTTACGTATGGTCCTATCCGATGGGACCTCAGAGTTCTGGCTGTGGGGGCCATCCTGGTTGGGGGGCACGAGGGACCTGACTCCAGAGGGGTCCTCCACTTGGCCAGGCCCGCGATCGGAGCCTACCAATCGGCAGGTGGCTAATTCCATGGGGGGCTAATTCCTCCGCGCTAGGCCCCTGAAGGGCTCCGCCATATTTCCTGGGGGCGGTGCAGAGACGGCAACCCACGCGCATTCGTGGACCCGCGCTGGCCGTGGCGCACCAGCTTTCGAGCGCCGAAGCAGTGGACACCACTCCGGTGCCGTACTAGCCCCCTAGGAAGGGGTGAATATCTGGGCCTGGAGGCCCTTTGACGCCGGAGTCGCTCACGCTGCTTTTGACGCCGGTGTCAGAACTTGGCCACGGAATTGGAGAATCCCGACCCATGCTTCCATAACAAATCGCCTTCCATTGAATTGGGTCAACATGTGACTCACTGGGTACTTATGTTTTGCCTATGTCTGACGATGAACTGCTTGGAACTGGTCATTTTGGCATCAAGGTCTGTGTATAAATTGGTCCCCATTTTTGGAAGGATTTTTGGAAGGTTCAGAGGTCAATTTAAACACCAGAATCTGTCACAATACTAGACTGATATAGAATCATAGAATTGTTACAGCACAGAAGAAGGCTATTTGGTCCATCATGTCGATGCTGGCTTTCCTCAGGACCAATTCACATATTGCCACTCCCCCACCTTCTCCCTGCATCCCATTTTGTTCCATAAAGTAACGACACCAATTAGCTGTTGCTCCAAAATATTTGCTGGACTCAGCCTATCATGTTAGCCACTTAAGTGTGTAAACATGCATTAGATTTCTGGTGACCGTGTAACCATTCTGACGCTTTTCCAGGACCTATTCTGATACATACTTCTCAAGATCAGGCCAGTGGCTGTTCTCTGTGCTGATGGTGCATTTTGTCTTGGATGTCTTCTTTAAGGCAGTTCCTTTTTCTTCCATTCTCGCAACAGCTTTTCACTAACTCCAAATTCTCTCAACGCAGTACAGTTATTTGACGAGTTAGCAAATGATACAACCATTAGCTTAAAAAACAGCTTCATACTTCTTCATCTTCTGGAGGATCCATTTCTGTCCATCACTCACATGGCCTGGTCTGTGTGGGTTTGTCTTAAACCCCTGAGCATCTTCTCTGCAGCACAACCTCGATCACCTGTTTCATCCTGTGCGCTGATTTAGATTATAAAGGAAGGAAAAAGTGCACTTCTGCGGTGAAATATTACAGCCGACCACTAATGTGAGTGTGGCATTCCATAGCTGAAAGGGGGATCAACTTATATGCTAAATAAATGCAAAAACATGATGATTTTAATGCTGGGTCAACGTATATGATGTGAACTACAGTACATGTCTGCAACATAAATCACAAGCTGAGTTTGAATGAAGAGAGTCTTCTTTATTTGTTTCTGGGATGAAAGTATTGCTGCCATTTGATACCCATTTCTAATTAGCCTCAAGAGAGGCATTTGATTCTATTCCTCCAGAATACCAAGTTCACAAGAAATGTTTGGCTAGTTTTGGATGAATTCTTGCGTGACTTACTAGAAATCTAAACCTATGAAACTTCCATGCACTGCTCTCAATAACAGCACTTTTGCAGCACAACATTCCAAAGCATATCATAAAGGTGCTACCAATCAAAATTTGGCCAACAGATAGTCTTTAAGAAATTTCTTAAAGGAGGATAGAGAGTTGGAGAGGTTTCGGGACAGAATTCCAAAGCTTCGGGCCAAGGCATCTGGAGGCAAAGTCACCAATGGCAGAGCGAGACCAGGATTGGGGCGCAGAGATCTCATGGCTTTTGGGACTGGAGGAGTTTACAGAAATAGGGAGGGCTGAGGCCATGGAAGGTTCGAAGAAAAGGGTGAGCATTTTCAAATTGGGCTGTTGTTGGACCAAGTGCCAGAATGGGTCAGCAAGTTCAGGGGTGATGGGTGAATGGAGCTTGGTGCGCGTTACGTTACAGGCAACAGACCCTTAGATGAGTACAAATTTGTTTTGTTTTAAGCACGTCACTAGCTTATATAAAACCTTCCTGTTGCAATATGTCTTAATGAATAGCAGCGTGCCATCATGTTAACGGAAGTGTGCCATGTGATCCAGTCTCAGTTTCACATGGCCTGGAGCAGAACACAGCACACACAGCCCTGCTGCTCTGATATCCTCAAGCGTTCTGTCCATGTAAATCTGTTCACATGTGACTAACGTTAAAAGATAAACCTAAAACCTGCTTGCACTATCAGTTATGAGCGATCGGTGCCTTTATATAATCATAATACATGCAACACTTCCTGCAATGTTTAGCATATCGCTAACAGGGGACCAAAGGAAATCATCCATCCCCATTGGTGTGAATTTTAACATGGGAGTTATTTTAAACTAATTTACGCTGCACTCACACTTCCAACTTGTTGTCTAATTAAAATCGTCCCCATTGTTTGATTTTCCTCCTTTGCCCTAAGGAGAGAAGTGGAGGCACAAAGGATTTGCATTTGAATCTTGCTAATTAATTGGGGATTTATAAAATGAAAGAACTTCAGATGAAGTCATAAGACTTTGTTTAATTAGAAATATTGATTAATCACAGAGTCGTAAAATAGTAGGTCAAATTTAAATACAGCACTTTCATGTTGAAGGGCACTGCTCTAGGTGTACAAGTTGCAAATCCCTGTGAAATTTAGTGGTAACTATAAGTAACATATAGGAAAAAATATGTATTTATATAGCACATTTCAGAGTCAATTTTATGAAGTGTTGTCACTGTTGTGAAGTAGGAAAGAAAACACTCAATCTGTGTATAGCAACGTCCTAAAATCAGAAATGACCAGATCATCTGCTTCGGTGTTTTTTGTAGAATAAATGTTGGCCAGGACACCGGAAGAATTTTGCTACTGTTCTTGGAAATCTTTCACATCATCTGAGAGGGCAGGCAGTCAGCGTCGGTTCAATTCCCGTATCAGCCTCCCCGAACAGGTGCCGGAATGTGGCGACTAGGGGCTTTTCACAGTAACTTCATTGAAACCTACTTGTGACAATAAGCGATTATTATTAGTTGTGCGATTTAACTTTTCACATAAGTAACAAGACCATCCGTCAGTAGTGCACTGCAGTGTCAGCCGAGGTCATGTGGAGTGTAGCATGTACTATCTTATTCAGAGGCAAGATGACTATCACTCTGCCAAGTCTGACACTCAGCATTACGAACATTTTAGTATTAGCATCGTTGTGTCAGGCTGCACATTTCCATTTTAAAAATTTCAAAATATGAGATTATTAAAAGGACTGCAAGAACTCACTTCTCCTTTTGACCTCCAAATTAAACTGTGTGAAGATTAGTCTTTTCAGTTCTTTTGTTCACCATTTTAATGGAGGTGCAAAATTAAATCGGGCAATACTTCCATTAAAATAATGGACGAAAGATTTGTTAAGTATGTATTAGCATCTGTAAACTAATCTTAGCATAGTGTACATTCAGAACCTTTTACTGGGATGGTATTAGTATGCTTAAGTAAACAATCTCAGTACTTACCAAATCTTGATTAATTTAGTTGGCACCATTTTACATATTTATCGGTATGCAGTGCTTTGCAAAAAATAATAATCCAGTCTGAGACTAGCCCCAGCACAGCTAGCAGCCCTACCACATGAGGTGAGTGCTGCTGATGTAGCTGGAGAACCGTAAGTCCTCCTCTGAACACTTATCCAGGTCTGGAAGCAGGATAAAGAAATGGAGTTAACGTCTTGAGTCCGCATGACTTCTTTGGAACCGAAGATAGCAGAGAAAGTGAGGAGGGAGAAAACAATTTTAAAAACAGCCTGTTATATGATGGAAGACAAAATAGATTAAAAGACAAAGTGATGATTTTGCAACTGTCAAAGGGGATATAAGTGGGGCAAATGAAAGGTGAGGTGCTTTTCCTCCAACTTATGTTGAGCTTTTATGGAATACTGTCAGGATCAAGCTAGATTTGGAGGGCAGTGGAAGTCTTGCTTTGCTGAAACTCCATCCCAGTGGTGGGAATATGTGTCCAGAATGTTTTCATATAAAGAGTGTGATTCAGCTGCCTTGCCGCGCCTGACTTGATGTCGGGATGAAGCCGTTGAATCTCGCGAGAAGACTCCATCGGGAATCGCGACTCTCGAAACGTCTCACGAGATTCAATGGAACCTCGCTGGACGAGATCCAGGTGTGCATATTTAAATGAGCCATTCAGCTCATTTTAATATGCACTCACCCAATTCACCCAGTGTTTTAATCGGCCTCCCCAACGAGGCCTCAACTGGGCGCCGTTTGGTACAGGTTTACAAAGTCGTGAACCAGTCGTGATGGCACCTCAGGCGTTGTGGACGGACGGACGGACAGTGGGGGGGGGGAGGTGGCTTGAGGCCCCCAGGCGGTTAGGGACTGGGCACAATGGCACCTTGGCACTCCCCCCTGGCACCTGGTCACCTTGGCACTGCCACAAAGTCACCCTGCCAGGGTTCCAGGCTGGCAGTGGCAAGATATCCTGGTGCCAGGTTGGTCAGGCCTGGGCGAGGGCCTTGCACATTCGAGGTGGGGTGAGGGGGTTGCTCAAGGACCCCGGAAGAGTTATTTTGGGTGAAGTGTGGGGCTCCCGAGACCACGGTGAGGGCGCGGAGGGGAGTAGAAAGGTCGGGGCTGCCTTTAAAAATGGCACCCTGAAAAATGGTCCATGAGTAGTCTTCCTGCATTGTGGAGCTCAGCTCACCGGTGCAGGAAATGACTTACAGAGTAGCTTTGATGGGGAGTTCCTCGCCAAGGCCAAAGAAAATGGCAAAGTGCCATTGAATAACGGGGTCTTTCTCTACACAGCAGGCACTGAGAAACACCCCGAAACATGCTGTTCAAAGGACTATAACTTGTGTCCACTGATTCGCGGCCAAAGTATTTAAAATACTTAAGTCCCTATCCCATTTCTTCCAATCACTATTTGAAGATATTTCTTCGAATAGCAACAGATTATTGTCCTCATTATAAACTTTGGAAACACTAATCCTGAATAATTTAATAATTTAATTGTGCCCACTTAGCAGTGACCTTAAGTTAAGAGTCACAAGTGGAGGCTTCTGCATTGCATACTCCTTTGCATGTTACAGTGACTAATGCAAAAGAATTATGGAAAATCTGTTATGAACTTACAAGAAAGAGCATCTTACACCAAAGTATTCACAGCAGAAATTAATTTGACAAAACTGCAAACAATTTTGTATTTAAAATAATGGGTGTGGTCGACTGGCCACACTGCACCCAAAAAGCAATGCACCGCGGTGCAGCGTGGCCAGTAAGTGACGGGAGACCCTGGTGCCGGGATCCACCCATCTCGCCGCGCCTTGAGAGATTCAATGTGATATCGCGAGATGTCGTGATGTGAAGTCTGCCCATTTTTGGTAAATCTGCATATTAGAGCGAAACTGCTAGGATCACTCTAATATGGAGTTTACTGAGGTAACCACGTCGTTGGGATCTATCCCCTTTGCCTTGGTGACCTTGGGCAAGCGCCGTTCAGGATTGGTCTCCACAGACAGAATGGCACTCGTGGGGGTTTCCCAGGGGATTGGAGGCCCCCAGATGCGTGCCTTAGAGGAATCATAGAATTTACAGTGCAGAAGGAGGCCATTCGGCCCATCGAGTCTGCACCGGCTCTTGGAAAGAGCACCCTATCCAAGGTCCACACCTCCACCCTACCTCCACAGCCCAGTAACCCCACCCAACACTAAGGGCAATTTTGGACACTATGGGCAATTTAGCATGGTCAATCCACCTAACCCGCACATCTTTGGAATGTGAGAGGAAACCAGAGCACCCGGAGGAAACCCACGCACACATGGGGAGAATGTGCAGACTCCGCACAGACAGTGACCCAAGCCGGGAATCGAACCTGGGACCCTGGAGCTGTGAAGCAATTGTGCTATCCACAATGCTACCGTGCTGAGCAGGGTGGTACTTGGGCACAACAGGTGCCAGCTGGGCACTTAGGCAGTGCCAGCTTGGCACCATGGCTGTGCCATCTGGGTGCCAAGCTGGTGGTGTCGAGGTGGCAATGTCAGATGGAGGGGGCACTGACAGGGTGCCAGGCTGGCATTTTCCGTGCTGTGAAGTTCGGGCCTCGGGTGCCCTGGAGGGGGGCGGGGGGGGTCCGTTCATAGGAGGGCCGGGGGGGGGGGGGGGTTGACCCCCTTACAGTGAGTTGGGGATTTTGGGGGTTGCTTTGGGTGCTCAAGAGATTGGGGCGCTATTACCCTCTCCTACACTGAGGAGTTTTGGCGAGCGGGGCTCCTCAGTGCAGCAAAGGGGACAAAACGTGGCTTCGGCCGTGTGTTCCCAGCTGAGGCCCCCGATCTGACCCGAGTGACGTTTGATAGCGTTGTGATTCTCGACGCAGTGAACGCCAGGAAACACGTGACTAAACACGCTTCCTCTGGGACATTGTTCCCATTTGGCTAAATCACGGCCAGTGAGTCACTAGATGTGCCTGAAATCATTTATAATTTAATTTATAATTTATCACAAAAAAATCCAGCTTTAAGAGTTGATTCCCCGGTGTCATACTTGAGTAGTGCCCCCGCCTTTTAGCACATACTGCCGTGGAATCCAAAAGATAGGTCTCAGCATATTTCTAGTTGAACGATTGCCATACTCGGTGAGGAAGGCTGCTTTTCATTCTTGAAGCGTTGGCACTCTAGACAGCAAAACATTTTGTAAATGCATTATAGTTGATCCTACAATTAACTCCCCATGAGACACGCAGTGCAGCTCCTCATTCGTTAAATGCCATTGTAAAATAGACACTGCAAAGTTCACAAACTATTCAAAGCAGTACAGCAATATTTAAAGAGAGCCTACTGCAAGATTTGTGACTGCTGTTTTGCACTTCACAAGTTTAACTGTGACTATCCCAGCTGATCCATTTATTCATGTACTGCTTTTGCTCGTTTTCTGCATTCTGTTTTTCCGAACAACATTCTTACTGCTACAGCCCTCTTGCACATCAAAGCCTGGATTCTCCATTCTGGAGACTAAGTGCTCCCGCCTGCAGGGAATCACAACTGGTCTCTACTGGCACGAGGAGCAGCGCCCAGGTACAGGTTTCTCTCCTTAACTATGCAAACATATGCATGGGGCGGAACTCACCGGATTCTATCGAATCCCAGTATCGGGCTGCCATTTTGACCGGCCAGCTCAATCCAGAGGTCTGCTGGTGCCCCCCCCCCCCCCCCCCCACCCACCCAACACATCAAAAGTGACTAAGTGGCTTTGCTTCCTCTTATTCACAGTAGAAAGCACTTAGCTGCTTTTGCTGTGGTGAGCAGTGTTTATAAAAATGGTTAGCATCAAAACAGGGTAATGGAGATTCATTCAAGCATGAAGGGAAAGATAGATAAACAATCTACCAAGCACCTGTCTCTGGAGTAATAACACTGCCAATGACTGGCTAATGAAATGTATTGCTGTGTGAAATTTAATTACAGTTTTGCATTTCAAAGGCTGTCAGGGGATTTGAAGACCTTTTAAGTGTAGCTGGCTTTTGAGGAAGCCTTTAACACTTGCAACAACCGCTGCTTTAAACACTTTTGTCGAAGCAGAAGAAGGGTATGTGAAAATGCAGTGATCTTTCACTGTGCTACCTGAACTGTTCTTCAGCTTTCAGGTAAGGGTGTCTGATGGGGTCTTTAGGTTGGATTGGAGGGGTCTTATATACTTCAATAAAGTAACCCCTCGCTCTTCTAAACCCCAGTGGAAACAAGTGCACGCTGTATAACCTTTCCTCATAATACAACCCACACAGACCAGTCATCAATTTACTAAACCTCCTCTGAATTGCACCTCTAATGCATTTATTTCCTTCCTTAAATAAGGAGATCCCAACTGCACATGGTATTTGTGATTCTTCATAAAAAGTTCTTAGTGTTGTAGCAAGCGGGGATTGCCTATGGGAGCGGGCTGGTTGGATCACAAACTGTTGGCGCCTGGCGCACTTCTCGTTTTCTGCCTGTACCTCGATTCACCAGCCTTGTTTTGCTTGAGCGAGAGCGTAACAAGGCCGGAGAATCGCGCCCATAGCCTCACTCATGTCCTTACTTTTAGATTGAATTTCTCTCACAATAAAGGATAAAGTTCCATCAGCCTTCTTGATTACATGCTGCACCTGCGTACTAACATTTTGCGACACATGAACTGGAACAACTACGTCACCCTACGTTGGAATTCTGCAGTTGTTTAAGTAATACTCTGCCTTTTTATTCTTCCTGCCAAACTGAACAACTGCACATTTTCCCACATTATACTCCAACTTATTTGCCCACATTCAATCTATATTCGTCTGCAACCTTCTTATGTCCTCTTCACAACATACTCTTCTACCTGTCATTGTGTCATCTGCAAATTTATGTACCAGGCCTTCACTTGCCTCACCAAAGTCATTGATATAAATTGTAAAAAGCTGAGGCCCCAGAACAGACTCCGATCACCTCCTGCCAATCAGAAAAAATTCCATTGAAGCATGCCCTTTTCTGACAGCAAGCCAATACTTTATCCAAGCTAATATGTTACCCTCTACAGCATGAGCTTTTATTTTCTGCAATAACCTTTGATGTGGCAACTTGTCAAACCCCTTCTGGAAATCATAAGTACAGCATGTCCACAGGCTCCCTGTTATCCGCATCACATGTTACTCGTTCAAAGATATCTCCGGTCACCCAGAAACAATACCTGCCGTTGCTGAGTGGGAGCAAACAGTTGTGACACCTGAGATTGAGTAAAGATGTAAGAGTCATGAGAGCTCCTTGAGAAGTGAGTACACGCCTGATGGCTTCGCTTGTGGTGGGAACAGACCAGATGCACATTGAGAGATTGAAAGTGGTTTTGGTTTATGAATCATAGAATTTACAGTGCAGAAGGACATTCGGCCCATCGAGTCTGCACCGGCCCTTGGAAAGAGCACGAAGCCCACACCTCCACCCTATCCCCGCAACCCAGTAACCCCCACCTATCCTTTTTGAACACTAAGGGCAATTTAGCATGGCCAATCCACCTAACCTGCACATCTTTGGACTGTGGGAGGAAACCGGAGCACCCGGAGAAAACCCACGCAGACACGGGGAGAACGTGCAGACTCCGCACGGAGAGTGACCCAAGCCGGGAATCAAACCTGGGACCCTGGAGCTGTGAAGCGACAGTGATAACCACTGTGCTACCGTGCCGCCTAACTGCTCCTCAGAGCTCTTTGAGCCACATGTGTGCAATCAAATGTCTCTTATACCTGTGGAAATCCAACAATGGCACCAAATCCCACAGCTCTGACTGCCTTGCTCTCAGGATCTGTAGTGAATCATACAAATCATTGATTCTTCTGAACAAAGAATTGATGGTCTCCCTGGTGCATTCATGATTGGTAGACTGTGAGGTGCCAGACATGTGCTGCATAGAGTCCTGGAATAATTCAGTGGTGGGGAAATTCAATGGCGCAGGTTACAAGTGATCAGGCTGACCAGATCAATAAGAAGAAGCCTGTGCAGCTTTTAGTAGATCACTGCATGCAGGGATAACTCATTTGTCACATTTCCAACTGGAGTGGAAACAACTGGAGAATGTTCAGCACATCCACCTGACACCTACTTTCCTTAAAGTGCTTTATGAGAGCGACTGATAATCACACAGATCCTTTGTCTATCCCTTTGCTAATAGATACTAATTTATTGCAGGCACACTTCACTGACATGAAGCAAGTACATGTGATATGAGTCTGTATCTTGTTAGCACTGTTGCCTCACGCTGTCGAGGACCCAGGTTCGATCCCAGTCCTGGGTCACTATCCATGTGGAGTTTGTACATTCTCCCAGTGTCTGCATGGGTTTCGCCTCCACAACCCTAAGATGTACAGGTTAGGTTGATTGGCCACACTAAATTGCCCCTTACTTGGGTAAAAAAAATGTTTTAATTGTATACGTAAAATGTTTTGGATAATTTCCAGTAAGATAGGGGATTGGTTATATATAATGGTAATTTTACTGGACGAGTAATCCAGAGGTCCAATCGAATGCGCCAATGACGAGTTCAAATCCCACCACGGCAGCTGGGAAAATTTAAACTCAATTAGGTCATAAATCTGGAATTTCGTTCCAGTCTCATGAATATTGATCGTGTCATTTCCAGTTCATCATAAAAACCCACCTGGTTCACCAATTCCTTGCAGGGGAGCAAATTTGTATCTTTGCTCGGTCTGTGACTTTAGGTCCACAGTGATACATGGTTGGCTCTTAACTGCCTTATGAAATGGCCGAGCAAACCACGCAGTTGTATCAAACATTGACAGAGACAGCACTGTGGGCAGGCTAGCAATACCGTGTGGTCTGAAGTAGTTCAAGAAGGTGGCTCAATACCACCTCCTCAAGGGCAATGATAGACGGACAATAAATACTGGTTTTAGCAATGCTCATAACCCAAGAACGAATAAAAATAAAAATTTTCTCTGCAACCTGCATGTTCTATATTATTACCAATGATACACTTCCACATTCTGATTGGAACTATATCGCTGTTCCTTCGCTGTTGCTGGGTTAAAATCCTGGAACTCCCTCTCCAACAGCACTGTGGGTCTGCCTACATCTCATGGACTGCAGCAGTTCAAGAAGGCGGCTCGCCACCAACTTCTCAAGGGATGGGCAACAAAAATGCTGACCTAGCCAGCGACGCCCATGTCCCACAAAATAATTTTAAAATGGTTCTTGAATCATTTTAGTCATTCTTGAATTTAAAATATATTAAGTAGATTTTAGTTTCATTATTGGTCCCAACAGTTTCACATCTCTGTTGCACATTGTGAAATTATGGAAATTATTATCCGAAATGAACTTTCCAGCAGGGTGTAGCATGTTAATTACATAAATGAATACATTTCTGAAAATCCTCCCTCGTCTTGCTCAACGGTCATTTATACATATGAAAGCATAAACGTGGAAAAATGTCAGGCTGGAAACAATAGTTTCACGAAGCCTGAACCATCCCTATAATGCCTGAAGCGGGACTAAACATTCTCTAACCACCAGCTAATTAATCACCATCCCCTATCCAACGGCAGGATTGCAATTATCTGGGGAGGCATTGAAACACAAATAAAAACCAAAATCAATTATCAAGAAATAAATTCAGAAACTTCCTCTCCAATCCCTCTTGACAATCAACACTGATCAGGAATTCACATTGATCATGTTTTATTTCTTAGCATTTTGGACAAAGATGTGTCTATCCTGGCCAAGTTCAGGTCTACTGTTTGCAGGAAAAAGTCAGCACTCACCACACAACATGTAAATTTCTCCAAAGGTCAACAATCCTTTCAGAAAAGAAGATTCACCTAACAGGTAACCTAGTCATATCTTACATAACTTATGGTCATGACCCCTTGTCATTCCTAATTATCAAATTAAAATAATCTCCATCAACGAAAATGTAATCTAGCCCTTTTACTATTCCCTTTAACTATTTTGTGTACCTCTATCAAATCACCTCAAAGTCCGTACATCTTTGAAGTAAACAGATCCAACTATTTAAGCCTATCTGAGTAGCTCATATTGTTTTAGTTAGGAATCGACCTTTTGGCTCTCCTCTGTATCACACTGGGGCTCAGAAGAAGGCCATTCAGCAATTTGAGCCTGTCCTGATTGTGGTCTCAATTCCGCTTTGCTGTTTGCCCCCCCTGTAATCATAAAATCCCTACAATGCAGAAGGATCCCATTTGGTCCATCGAGTTGGCACCGACCATTCAAAAGGCTTCCCTACACAGGCTCAATCCGCGTCCTATCCCCATACCACCCAACCTTTGAACGCGTATGGGCAATTTAGCATAACCAATTCACCTAACTTGCACATCTTTGGACTGTGGGAGGAAACCGGAGCACCTGGAGGAAGCTCACGCAGCCATGTGGAGAATGTGCAAACTTCACACAGACACTAGCCCGAGATGGGAATCGAACCTGGGTCCCTGACGCTGTGAGGCAGCAGTGCTAACCACTGTGAAACCGTGCCGCACCGGCGTCCCAGTCATCTTTGACTCCCTTGTCCATCAAATATCTGTCTGACTCAGCCTTGAATAAATTCAATGACCCATCCTCCACTGCTCTCCGGGAAAGAGAATTCAACAGACTAATGACTCTCTGAGAAAAATAGAATCCTCATCACTGTCCTACATGCCTTATTCATAAACGGTATCTCCTGGTTCTACTCTCTCCCACAAGTGCAAACATCATCCTGGTATTCACCCAGTCAAGTCCCCTCAGGATCTTTTATGTTTCAATAAGGTCACCTCTCATTCTTCAAAACACCAATTGGTATAGTCTTAACCGATCTTCCTAAAATACGGGGAGGCAGTGGTGTTGTGGTATTGGCACTGGCTAGTAAACCAGAAACGCAGGGTAATGCTGTGGGAGATGGGTTTGAATCCTGCCGGGATAGATGGTGGAATTTGAATTCAATAAAAAACTGGAATTAAAAGTCTAATGATGACCATGAAACTATTGTCGATTGTTGTAAAAACCCATCTGGTTTACTAATGCCCTAAAGGAAGGAAATCTGCCATCCTTCCCTGGTAAGGCCTATATGTGACTCCAGACCCACAGCAATGTGGCTGACTCTTAAATGCCCTCAGGGATGGAGAGCAAATGCTGACCCAGCCAGTGACACCCACATCCCATCAACGAATAAAGACAAAAAAGCCCCTCCTCATCACAGGAATGAATGATATGCATCTTCTCTAAACTGCAGTTTCTTTAAACTGCTTTGAATGGAATTATACCTTTTATCAAATAAGGAGGCCAAAACTGTATACAATATTCCAGATGTGATCTGGATTCCCCGAACAGGCGCCGGAATGTGGCGACTAGGGCCTTTTCACAGTAACTTCATTTGAAGCCTACTTGTGACAATAAGCGATTTTCATTTTCATCTCAGCACTGCCCTGCATAGCTGCAGTAAAACGTTTTCCGTGGTTATGGTGATTGTTTAAAGTTCCTCCCTACCTTTTATCTTTTGATTTTCAAGTATCTTTGGGAAGTTTTCCAAGTCTTCCCCAATGAAGATAGACAGAAAATACTTTTCCGAGGCCATCTGGTCCTGGAGACTTGTCAGCCTTCAGGTGTAATGGTTTTCCCAGCACATTTTCCGTGGTTATGGTGGTTGTTTAAAGTTCCTCCCTACCTTTTATCTTTTGATTTTCAAGTATCTTTGGGAAGTTTTCCAAGTCTTCCCCAATGAAAGATCGACAGAAAATACTTTTTCAATGCCTCTGCCATTTCCTTGATTTCCATTTTCAATTCCCTAGACTTACTCCCTAGAGGTACAAGTTATTCTTTTACTATTTCAATCCTTGCAGAATGGTGCCCCAATCTCTTCCTCACTGCCAAGGAGAGCTTCTCAGTGCAGGAGATGAGACTAAATGCTACCTCGGGGGACGTTCCCCGCTGAGGCCCAGAAATAAAACAGAGTCCCATTAGATTGCTCTAAGAGCGCCGGGAAAGACCCGGCTAAACGCGCTTGACACAGTACTTGCTTCATTTCCTTTAGAACATGCCCATTGTATTACTTTACCTGTAAAAGTATTTTTCCTTAAATCTAATTTGTCCTTGCACTTTTTTGGTTTGCCATTTTTTTTTGTCATGCGCCCCTTTTTAATCCTTTAGACTTAATGGTGTTTAATTTGAGGGATTGGGATAACTACCCCTTGGAACAGATACGTTTGCATTGGGCGAGAAGTTGAATTTCAGAAAATTTCAGTCTGGGCTCTACCGTGCCTTGAACCCACCAATTTCCAGATTTAATAGAGGCAACATTGGGGTAGGTGGAGCCAACCTGCTCCTAGGGGGCTGGCCATTCGGCCGTATTATTTAAGGAGGTTGCATGCTTTTTATTATAAAGGACATAATTCGGTTGTCTGGCCATTAAGAGGAGGGGAGAAAGGTCAAATACATAAGTGCATTTATAACATTGCCTCTGGAACAAGAGAAGTCTCTGTACCTGACAGCAATTGTCAACCTCATGCTTTTTAGTTTAGTTATGCAATACCTTACATTTGCCTACATTGTGTTTCATTTCACAATTCCATTGAGTGCAAATATTGTTGACATCTCTGCTTGAATCTAAGCTGATTGGTATTGCTATAGTGAAACATGCAATAAGACATAACGATCCAGGCTTATTGATGGCTTCAGCTTCTTTCTTCTTTATTAATCCATCATCTCAGTACTGTTTTCCTGGTAAAGCTGCCTTGATGATTCAGTCTACAGATATCACCATAGATATCATCAGTAGTTGAATATCATTTGAAATTGGAACTATACTTGACTCTATTTTTATTTAAAATTTTAAAACTATTTTTTTTTCCAATTAAGGGGCAATTTAGCATGGTCAATCCATTTACCCTGCACATCTTTGGGTTGTGGGGGTGAGACCCACGCAGACACGACATGTGCAAACTCCACATGGACAGTGACCCGGGGCCGGGATCGAATCCAGGTCCTCTGCGCTGTGAGGCACAATGCTGACGACTGCGCCACTGTGTCGCCACTATACTTAACACTCTAATTATTCTTGTGCTGATGCTGTTAAAGACTGCTGTTGTATATTTGTTTATAATATGAGTAGCAGAAATGCTGATCCCACATGAGATAGCAGTGTTTCATTATATTGAAAGTCATGGCAAGCTAAAGGAACACCAATGATAATTGCTCAGCTTCCAGCACTCAAATTCTCTATATTGCCATGTTTCTTTCCCAACCAGTAAATTGAAGCTCACTTCCCTTGTCACACTCAGCGCCAATCGCATTGTCATTAATCTACACCTCAAGAGCCATCTGGCCTCTCCAGAGTGAGTTCAGCAATTCAGTAAGCCTTTCTCTCCCCATTTATTGACTCCAGAGTGCTTCAAGCTGCTCCTATTTTGAGCTGAATTGCCCTGATACTGTGAATGTTTTAATTTATTCCCAGTTCATGCTATGATTCCTTTTACTTCACAGTCGCAGAGAATGGAAAGGTCCTGAGGTTGAATGAAATCACACCGCGCTTGAATTTTACAGCAGTCATCAACCTGTCAATGACTTCCTACAAGCTAAACAAATACTGTAATTAAATCTTCATGTAAAAGCTGTCCCAAAATACGCAGTATTTGAACAATGTGATAAGACTGGGATTTCAGTTATTCTAAGGAATGCATGATGAATGTGATAATCATTCTTGGAGTTGTTAAGCTATTAAAGAATGGTTGTTCTCAGAAAATGACAAACATATTCAGTTATCCTGAAATGATGCACTTCCAATGATTAAATATGTTCATCACAACATTTATTTTTTTATCATTCATTACTATTTCCAGACAATTCGGAACCAAAATAAAAGCAAAATGCTGCAGATGCTGGAGATCCGAAATAACAACAGAAAGTGCTGGAAAAACTCAACAGGTAGGTTTGGCAGCATCAGTGAAGAGCAAAACAGAGTTAAGGTCTAGATTCCAATATGGCTCTTCTTCCGAACACCAGCTGCAGATGCACAGCAGGAAGTGACACCAATACACTCATCAGTGTTCGGAAAAAAGAATTGGGAGGGGTGGCCGGAGTGGGACTGGAACAAGGAATGTTCCACAAACCTGAGGAAAAGACAGGTATAACTAGTGCCTATGTGCGTTTGAGATAAAAGCTGTACTTTTATTTCCAAGAAGTGAGACACGTTAACATAGAACAGTACAGCACAGAACAGGCCCTTGTGCCGAGCATTGTCCGAAACCAAGATCAAGGTAAAATTGTTCAAAGGGAGAGAACAAGTTCAGCCAGGCAGAAGAGGGTGATGGTGAATGAAGACTCTTCAGGCTTCCATTCAAGGAAGAAAAGATATTCCTCAGGCTGTCCTAGTGGGAGATGGAGAGGGATTGGACACCCATAGAAAGGTGAGGTGGCTCGGGTCAGTAAACTGGAAATGGTTGAAAAGAAATTATGTTGTGCATCAGCAGAATCACAGATATAGATGGAGAGAGACTGGACAAGGGGAGGAAAAATGGAGACAAGATAGGAAGTGGAGCAGGAATAGGCTGAAACAATGGGAGCAGTCCTGTTTGTAGAAAGTAGTTAGAAGCATGCTTTTCGAGATTGGGGATTCTCTCCCCACAGACGCTGCCAGACCTGTTGAGTATTTCCAGAACTTTCTGTTTATATTTCAAAACCATAATCTTCTGCTCTTCTACAAAACTCACCCAATTTTTATGTTGTGTATGGAAGCTCATTAAATGCTAGAATTCCATCTCCTTTGTTTGAAAATATGTACTGTCCAAAACATTTGCAATGGTGCCATTGTTCTGCCTAAGCCTGTATATAATTATCATAGTAATGCTTAATGCATCTTTTAAAAATAACCAAAAGAGGAATTTAATATAAGAGTGTTTAGCTCTTGCGACATATCATCGCTCGTTCATGTTTCTCGGCTATAGGCTTTTTCAGAGGATGATCTGCAAATATTTTGACAGCCTAGAATTACATTAAAAAACTGAAGTAGTGAAGAGAAGCCTCTGAGATCTCTTCATGGTACAATGAAAACCATTCTGTATGCTTCAGAGTTAATCAAGACATTCAAACATTTTATTTCTTGATCTATTGCTGTGGAGAAATCACTTCCCCTTTTAATCTTCTGCAGGAATAAAAGAGTAATACCCACTCCTACCTATTATTGAATCTTTTCTTTTAAAAGAATCCCTGGGTCTGTCACAAAAGACAACTATTTAGATGGAGGATCCTCAGAATAGTGTTTTTCTTTAAATGTCACCAAAAGCTGAATGGAAATTACCCCACCATCTTGCTGCAGTTGGGAACATTTCTGTCTTGAACATGCTCAGTGGTTAAACCTCCTCAGCGCTCTGGGATAGAGAATTCCCAAGATTCACTGCCCTCATTGAAGAAATTCATCCTCAGTCCCATGTGATCTAATTTTATTTACTGGACTCCTGTGTGAGGCCTAATCAAAAGCCTTCTGAAAAGTCAAATACACCACATCCACTGGCTCTCCTTTATCTGTGCTACAAATCTGTGCTCAAGAAACTCCAACCCCAGGTTTGCCAAACATAGGGCGAGATCTAACGGAAACATTTCTTTTTTTAAAAAGCCTTTTTATTATATTTCCACATCTTATATTTAACAATACGTAAGTTACAGATTGCAAAACCACGTCAAACAGGAAAATTTACAAAAAGGAAAACAGAAAGCAGCACATATATTTACAGGCAAGTTTCTTCCCTCCCGCTGTGGCCATGACCCCCCTTTAGTCAGCATACATATGTTACAATCCCCAATATGGCCAGAGAACATATTTCCAAGTGCCTATTTACAGTTTGATTTGGGGTTCAGTTTGTCCTCGGACCAGACTTTTGAGCCTTTGTCCCATGTCCCTTCCATTCTCTTTGCATGTCTTCACCTCCCCCCCCGCCCCTTCCCATTTCCTCCCCTTCCCCCCCCCCCATTCCCCACCTTCCCTCTTCCACCACCCTTTCATTTTCCTCTTTGTCCCATGTCCCTTCCATTCTCTTTGCATGTCTTCACCTCCCCCCCCCCCCCCATTTCCTCCCCTTCCCCCCCCCCCCCCCATTCCCCACCTTCCCTCTTCCCCCACCCTTTCATTTTCCTCTTTGTCCCATGGCTCGTTCATGTCTCCCTCCCCTCCTTACTGTACTAGTTGATGGCTACGAACAGGTCTCGGAAGTCGATGAATGGCTTCCACGTCCTTGGAAGCGGGATCCTATCCTCGGATGGCAAATGTTATTTTTTCCAGCCTGAGAAATTCCGCCAAGTCGGACAGCCAGTCTGCAGCTTTGGGTAGGGCTGCTGATCGCCAGCAGAGCAGGGTTCTCCGGAGGGCGATAAGGGGGGCAAAGGCTAAGGCGTCGGCCCTTCCTCAACATGAAGCATTCTGGCTTTCTGAGACCCTGAAGACTGCCACTTTTGGGCATGGCTTCACCCTTACTCCCACAACCCTAGATATTGCCTCAAAGAAGGTCATCCAGTACCCGACACGCCTGGGGCAAGCCCGAACATGCAGGTGTGGTTGTCCTGGCCTCCCTGGCATCGTTCACATTTGTCCTCCACCTCTGAAAAGAACCCATTCATTTGGTTCTGGTTAGGTGCGCTCTGTGCACCACCTTTAGCTGAATTAGACTCAGTCCTGCACACGTGGAGGTGAATTTTGCCCTTTGCAGTGCTTCGATTCAGAGTCCTCCCCCATCGCTAGCCTAGTTCCTCCTCCCATTTGTTCCTTATCTCGTCCAGGGGAAGAGTACTCCCTCCAACAGGTGCCCGTACAAGTCCGCACAGATTTCCTTCCCTAGGTCACCCACGTCCAACAGTTCTTCTACTAATGAATATCCTGGTATTTGGGGGGGTACATTTTGTTTCCTTGCAGAGGAAGGTTTTGACCTGAATGTATATCAAGTTGTTTCCTCTTGGCAATTGGAACCTCTCCATGAGGCTCCCCTAGGCTCGCTACTCTATCGTCCTTGTATGTGTCCCTTACTGTCAGTGTCGCCTCGTCCTGTCTCCACCTTTTGAAGGTGGCGTCCACTATTGCGGGAGTGAACCTGTGACTGTTGCAGATGGGGGCCATGGTGGACATTTCAATTAGGCCACAGTGCTGTCTCATTTGGTACCACATCCAGAGCGTGGTTACTCCCACCAGGCTCCTCGAGTATTTGGCCGGGGGGGGGCGGCTGCGGAGGGAGGGCAGAATGTTTGAGCGGCTGTGGTTAGGATTCGGAGGGACGTCCCTGGGGCACATACTCCGTCGGCTTCCCGCCCTCGGTACCGTCTGGTAGGCCCATGATGCGGGCTTTTCAGCGCGACTGGTTCACTTGGTCTTTGAACTTCCTCCTTAGGGTCCCTTGTGTCACCACCAACTTTGCCATCTCCAATCGCCAGTGAGGTGATCTGGTCGCTCTGGTTGGTCATGGCCTTCTCCAGCTCTCTGATCCTTGCCTCTTGTGTTTCCGGATGCCGCTCTGTCTTTTCCAGCGCCGCTTGAAGGGGGACCAGCGCCACTGCTACCACCGCTTTCACCGTCGCCATAATTTCTAGCTTGGTGGCATCCCTCAGCACCTGGAAGCCCTGTGTTAGGAGGTCCCTCCATTCATTTCTCGGGTGGGTTGGTAGCAGTGGGGGGAGGAGTGCGTGGCGAGAAACCAATCATCACCAATTAAAGCCAATCTCCAGACCATTAACAGGAAGAACCCCCTATCTTAAGGCCTCCTGTGATCTATCCATCTTATAGCAAGCGGTCATGCTGAAGCCAATTCGTACTCCTATTTAAAATTGTGGCATGCCTTGGAGGGGGGATGGGGAGGGTGAGGGTGGGGAAATCTAGGATGACCATATTCGGGGGCGTGGAGGCTGCTCCGCAATGCAGAATAACATGGCAGAGGCTTCACATGTCTCGGATGCAACGTGCATTAATGATATACAATTGTGACCTCAACTGCCCCTAGCATTCAATAGTGCTGTCCCCCCCCCCCCCACAATTCCCACTCACCACTTCCTCCTACCACAATCCCCCCGTACCCCCCACCTTTCCCCCAGTTCCTTCTCAGTGATCCTCAATCTTCTTAGCCTTCTGTACTCGACACCTATGTCTGGTGTGTCCCCAGGGAGTACATCAGAGGTGGAGGCAGCCAGGTGCCTCCCGCATCATGTGGACTTCCTCTGGAGGCCCTGTAGCCGGAGGACCCCGGCCCACTTTCCGACGGCACATGCCTCGCTGTGTCACCGCGTTCCGGACGCTGACTCCAAGACGCGTGTTGTCATAAATCCACGTTTACCAATCATATAATTATTTTTCATGTCCCTACTCCTGATGTCAAACTAACAGTAATAGGTTGGTAAATTAATACAGACCCTTAATAATCAATTTAAATAAACTAGGAAAATAACAAAGTTCTTATCATTCTTTTTCAACAATCTGCAGCACAAAAAACTAAATTATGCTTCCCTTGTGGCCCACCATATAGCAAGGAATATATCAAAATTGACTCTTTTCTCCCACTAAATTGTATTTGCTGTAAAAAGATGAAGAAAACTTTCCAAGTCTCCAAAGTGAGCTGAAAGTAATTAAAAAAGCTATAATAACCAAAGTAAATTACATTGTTCTGCTGTGCGTTCAGCAACTAGTTCAGTCAGCAAAAATTAAATGCCTTGGGTGTTGCAGAGGGACAGAACCACGAGTGCCTAGAGACCACTAAAGACTCTGTTAATATACCTTTCCTTGGATGAGGCTACCAGAGAACAGATGCAGTGCAAGTGTCTTTGCAAACACAGGCGAGACAAAAATACAGGATGGGCTCACTTTTAAATATTTTCCCTAAGCCAGCAAGCATAGAGTGCCTCATATACTGAGAGCAGTTAGGGGAGGGAGAGATGGAGAATGTTGAGGGGCAGTTGCCTGTGGAGTGCAAACGTGGGGCAGGGAAGGGGAATAGATAGTGATGGGGGCAGAACACGATGTGGACAAATTAGAAATGGGAGTGGCCCCACTAATAGGTAAGGACCGCCCAAGGAAAACAAATATTTATATTTTAAATTAAGCCTGTTCTTAGGCCTTGATGGGACTGGATGTTTGGTGCCTGCACCTCAGTTGCATTATGGAGAGGTCCCAAATGTGAATTATGTTTAGTGAACCAAGCAAGCCATATATGAGACTCCCATGCCTTCTTGCTGGATGAACATATTCAGTTGTACTGAGCATTGGCTGTATCATGTACATCAAACCTCGTGATAATATGAGAAGGTGGCACAACTTGACCTTTGTATTATAAGCCTCATTTTTTACTCATCCATTGGATGTGAGAATCGCTCTTTTAGAAGCTATTGGGGGCTGCATTCTTGTACTACAGCAGTCTGTAGGCTGTGGGTACACCGACAACATTGCTAGCTTGGGTGTTTGAGGAAATTGACCAAGAGATGATAAAAGAATGGCACGATAGAGTTCTAAATCAGGATGATCTGTGACTTGGAAGGGGATTTGAAGGTGTTGATGTTTCCAAGCAGCTGCTGCCTTTCTTCTCCTAGGTCATACAGGCCATGGGTTTGGAAGGTGCTGTTGAAGAAGTCGTGGCCACTTATTGCAGTCCTTCTTGTAGATGGTACACAATGCTGTGACTGCACTGGTGATGGACAGAGTGAATATTCAAATTTGGTGGTTGGGTACCAATCAAGCGGACTGCTTTGATCTGGATGATGTTGAGTTCTTAGTGTATTATTCGAGCTGCACTCATTCAAGCAAGTGGAAAATATTCATCACATTCCTCACTTGTGCCTTGTAGCGCACAGGCTTTGGAAAGTCAGGACGGGAGTTACTCACCCTAGAACTCCTCGCCTTCAACCTGCTCTTAAAAACATAGGAAGTAGGAGTAGGTCATTCGGCCCTTCGAGCCTGCTCCGCCATTCATTATGATCATGGCTGATCATCCAACTCAGTAACCTGTTCCTGTTGTCCCCCCATATCCCTTGACTCCAATCCTAAGAGTCAGTCTGGTAAACCTTCGATGTACTCTCTCTGGGGCAAGAACGTCTGTGCTCAGATAAGGAGGCCAAAACAGAATACAATATTCCTGATGTGGTCTCACCAAGGCCTTGTATAATTGCAGCAAGACATCCCTGCACCTGTACTGGAATCCTCTTGCCATGAAAGCCAACATACCATTTGCTTTCTTTACCATTTGCTGCAACTCAAAGCTTACTTTCAGTGACTGGTGTACAGGGACACTCAGTTGCACATTCCCTTCTCTCAATCTTTAGCCATTCAGATAATTATCTGCCTTCCTGCTTCCTGCTTTTGCTACCAAAGTGGATAACCTCACATTTATCCACATTATATTGCACCTGCCATGCATTTTCCCACTCACTCAACTTGTCCAAATCACATTGTAGCATCTCTGCACCCTCCTCACAGCTCACCCTCCCACCCAGTTTTGTGCCATCTGCAAATTTGGAGATATTACATTTAGTTCCCTCTTCTAAATCATTAATAAGAAATACATTGTGAATAGTTGGGGTCTCAGCACTGATCCCTGTGGTACCCCAATAGTCACTGCCTGCCATTTTGAAAAATACCAGTTAATTCCTACTCTTTGTTTCCTGTCTGCCAACCAGTTTCCTATTCATCTCAATACCCTACACCTAATCCCATGTGCTTTAATTTTCGAAGCTAATTTATTGTGTGAGACTTTATTGAAATTGGGGTCAGTTTTGTTGCTCGTTCTGGGTGAGTGTGCTTAACACTTGATTTGGCTCTGTTTCGTTACTTAGCTTTGGAGTCGCTAGGTATCGTTAAGATACCGCCACAAGTTTCAAGGTCAAGTTCAAAGCAATAAAACCATACACCAATTAGTAAGTTCAAACAAATGAGTTTATTATAATACAATTATAAACTACTCATGCACACGCTAAGATAACTAAACTATTTCTACCACTAAATAGACCAATACTTATCTGAATAAGGAACTGCCGGATCGGGGACAAGGGCCTCTTGCTCTGCACTGGGTCCGCAGACTTCAGGTTGGTACGGGTTAAAAGGGGTCAGGAGTGTCTATCTCTGGTAGCGATCGTTGTGAGACACTTACTTGCTGGCGGCTGCTGTCCGAACCTCTCCTCTCTCTCGGTCAAGGTCTTCTTCGGTAAAGGCTGGTCGAGAGGGCTGGTCAAGAGAGGAGGGCTAGGGCAGCACGGTGGCCTAGTGGTTAGCACAACCGCCTCACGGCGCTGAGGTCCCAGGTTCGATCCCGGCTCTGGGTCACTGTTCGTGTGGAGTTTGCACATTCTCCCCGTGTCTGCGTGGGTTTCGCCCCCACAACTCAAAAAAAAAAATGTGCAGAGTAGGTGGATTGGCCACGCTAAATTGCCCCTTAATTGGAAAAAATAATTGGGTAAACTAAATCTTTTAAAAAAAAGAGAGGAGGGCTGGTCAAGAAGACCAAACTGAGTTTGGGACCTGTCTTTTATAGGTCCCAGGGCTTCACGCCCTTTTGGGCGGACCCTCTATCTGCTGGGGATCGATTGGGTCTCTTCCCAATCGATTTGTTTGAATCCCCCCCAATACTGAGGCTGTCCCTTGACTACTGGGAGGGCCTTCAGGTGCTTTGTCTTCGAACCCCGCTGGTGCCGGGGTGTCTGGCTTCCCATACAATGTTGCAATCACTTCCCTATTTGTGTCCTTTGTCCCTGGGATCGTTCCATTACTATGCTAACTGTCCCGGAGATTGCCTCATTAGTATGCGGAATGTTCGTTTCGGTGCTGTCTGCTCTCTTAGCAGACAGAATACACAGTGGCTTGTTGCAGCCTGCTTGTGCTGCAAACTTTGTCCATTTTACCCTGCAAGCTTTGCGTTCCTCCATTTTGTATTGAGGGAATGGCCAACTTCGGTGGCTACAGGTTTGATTCTGCACTGCCATTTCTGGAATGAGGCCCCAGGTGGAAATGGAGGCGGGCAGTTGCCAAGACTGGCAGGCTGGAAGGCTTGAATCCATTCACAGGAACATCAGCCCAGATGTATTCATGACTGTCAGGCCCCAGAGTGCTCAAAACTCACCCCCTTCACCTGGCCTCTACTCCATATCTCCAAACTAACATGACTCATCCATTCTGCCATGCCCCTCATGGACCTTCTGTACCTGCTCACCCAAATTCCATGTACAGAACTCATGAGCCCTATAATGATGCCGGAGAATCTTTGAAATACTCATCAAAATAAATAAACAGATAGCCATTCAAACTCCAGTGGAATAATGTCACTCCTCTTAAGTGCTCATAAATCTGACAAAATAAACAGCCATTCAAAAACCTCTTCAAAATCTTTTAAACCTATTAACTTCTTATTAAAATATAATTCAAACAAAAGTCACAGCTCCGTTCACAACTGTCCAAATAGTCCCTGCTGAGCTGAATCCATTCATGTGGTTTGGAACTCAGTCTTATATTCATAATGTGTTTCACTTGCACACTTGAATAAACAAACTTTCCAGAGATGAAAGCAACAGAGCCTTTGAAGTTGATGGTTTTTCAACGGCTCAGCAGATAGACTTATAACCAAAGAAGTCAGGCATCTGTTCAGTTTTTGCAAAGGCTCAACAGATGTCTAGGCTTTAAATCAATGTTGAAATCAAAGCACAGAATCCACATAATACAGTATTATACAGCGGCAGCACAGTGGTTAGCACAGTTGCTTCACAGCTCCAGTGTCCCAGGTTTGATTCCCGGCTTGGGTCATTGTCTGTGCAGAGTCTGCACCTTCTCCCCGTGTCTGCGTGGGTTTCCTCTGGGTGCTCCAGTTTCCTCTCATAGTCCAAAAATATGCAGCTTAGGTGGATTGGCCATGCTAAATTGACCTAAATGTCCAAAATGTTTGGGTGGGGTTACTGGGATACAGGGATAAGTTGGAAGTGTGGACTTGGGTGGGGTGCTCTTTCCAAGAGCCGATGCAGACTCGATGGGCCAAATGGCCTCTTCCTGCACTGTAAATTCTATGATCCAATTCTCGATACTGGTGAATGCACAACACTCTTTATCCACTGGAGAAAGTACTCTAATGTATTTGAACAGTTACATAAGGCTGATCAAAATAATGGTCACTTAACTTTTAAGGAAAGAGACCTAAAATCAATCAGTACAGTTACAATATACTCGACGTACACTGCATCTATTTATGACATTTGAAGTTGGCAGCACCTTTAAACCTATCTGTCAAAGGTTATGGGAGGGTTCTCCATCCGGGGACGCTCGGATTGCATCCCCCAATGCAAAGGTGAATCGGGTGTCGGGGCAAAATCGGGATTAATGCTGGGCACCAATCCCAACGGGATGCTCCGACCCCTGGAATTGTGGTCAAGCCGTGGGCCTGTGGGAGCATTTAGCTTGGCCAGCACCCTCCATTTTCCCTGGTCCCTGCGGCCAGGAATAACTTTTAGTCTCTACCAGCGTGGCCCATATTTTAATCTTTTCTTTTATTCATTCATGAGACGTAGGCATCGCAGGCTGTGCCAGTATTTATTGCGCATCCCTAATTGCCCTTGAGGGGGCAGTTACGAATCAACCATATTGCTGTGGATCTGGAGTCACATGTAGGGCAGACCTGGTAGGGATGGCAGATTTCCTTCCCTGAAGGACATTAGTGAACCAGCTGGGCTTTTACGAAAATCGACAATGGTTTCATGGTCATCCTTAGACTTTTAATATCAGATATTTTATTGAATTTAAATGCCATGGTGGGATTTGAATCCTGGTCGTCAAATCATTATCCTGGGTCTCTGGATTACCAGCCTAGCGGCAATACCAGTATGCTACCGCCTCCCCATCTATGTAACCATTCAGAAAGTAATGGATATGGGGCAATCCTGCCCAATTTTACTTTCTACTAAAGCCAATAGAGAGTTACATTTGACGTTCCACCCAATCCTTTGGTTTCCTACCCAAGAGTCAGGTTAATTTTTCCGCCACAATATTTTACAACCAGTTATCAAAACCACTTTAGTCACAGTTGGAAATTTATTGAAACAAATAGCTTTTGAACTCTATCAATTAATTACATTTTGGTTTACCAATTCCCACTGAACCTGTATCATTACAACTGTTCGGAATCCAATTTATTGAAAAACTGTTTCTTTGACACAAAAGATGTTCAGCGACAAACTTTAGTTTGCTGCGGCATGTCACACAAAAGCAATATTTTACATATGTGATAATGCCAATGAACACGCGATAATCAACTTGTTAATCTGCTGGTATGATCCCTACAGACTGTTGGCATATTAGGATATGTATACATTAGAGTCACGACTTTCTGTCCAGCACAATATACAATAAGCCTTGGCACTGAGTCCTGCTGTAATTACTGCAGGAGGGTCAATGGCCATTGGCATTAATTGCATTACTACACTTGTTGCCATTCTGGGCAGGGGTGCTAATTACTGAACGTTATGAAATTACTTTAAATTCTCTGTCATATCTTCTATCATGGAAAAGGTCAGTCTTAATGTTGAAACTTCAACCAATTTTCACACTTTTGCATATTCTATTAATCATGACTAACTGCAATTCAGTATTGTTGGAAGTACATTGGCACTGAAGGTGTGATTTTAATCCAACCCTCAAAGAAGAAATGGGTGGATGGGACGGTAAAATCGGCTGAGTGTGTTGTTGCACTTGTGTCCTGACCGCTTTGCACTCTCTTCAGTTTTAAACTAATCTTCGGGGAAAGTAACACACCTGCCTGAAGCCATCAAACTCTGGGCGGGATTCTCCCGTACCCGTCGGTGCTGGGGGTCCTGGCGGGACGGAGTGCTGTGAACCACTCTGGCGTCGGCCCACCCCAAAGGTGCGGAATCCTCCGCACCTTCAGGGGCTAGGCCGGCACCGGAGTGGTTTGCGCCCCGCCAAGGCCTTCCATGCCAGCCGGCGGGGCGCAAACCACTCCGGGGCCGAAGGGACTCCGCCAGCTGGCGAGAGTCCGTGCATGCTCGTGTGCGTCAGTGGCTGCTGACGTCATCCCCGTGCATGGTGGGGGTCACCTACGCGTCAGCCATCGCGGAGGCTGACACGGCTGACACGTCGGAAAAGAGTGCCCCCACGGCACAGGCCCGCCCGCGGATCGGTGGGCCCCGACCGCAGGCCAGGCCACCGTGGGGGGACCCCCCGGGGCCAGATCGCCCCGCACCCCCCCCAGGACCCTGGAGCCCGCCGAAGCCACCAGGTCCCGCTGGTAAGGGACCTAGTCTGATCCACGCCGGCAGGACCGGCAAAAAGCCAGCGGGACTTTGGCCCATCGCGGGCCGGAGAATTCGGGCAGCCCCGGGGCCCATTGAGTTGCGCCAGTCCCCGTCATTCTCCGAGGCAGGCGGCGCAACTTACGCCTCGCCGACTTTTGGAGGGCCGGAGAATTCGGCGGGTGCGGGATTCACGTCGATCCCCGGCGATCCCGCCCTCTTTGTTTAAATATGGAGATCAGAATAGCATTACTGGAATTTAACTACAGTTTTAGCTGCTTTCCTGAGCAAGGAAACCATGATAGCTTTCCTGCTCGGTAAACACAGTGGGCAGATGATGTGGTGACAGAAAAGGGCACATAAGATAATCCTTTATACTTTCCTTCAGGGAACAGATGGAGCAGGAGCACTGATTTAGGCCCCCAAGGAGAGTTTTGGTCTTCCCCGTTCCATGCTGCCCTCCCTTTTCCCTTGCTACCTTGTCTTGCTGGTGAGCCCCGCTGTTTAACTTTTGTTCCTGCTGCCTCCCAGCTGTTTCGACAGGCAGTTGACCATCAATAGATCGATGAAGCCCAGGAATTTGAAATGCTGAGATCTCACGCTACTGTGGCCGGTGTGGGGGTGGGAGTAGGTTGTAACCTTAATACCATTCCCACCCAAATCCTGTTCCGAGTTAACATTTAAAAAAAATAAATTTAGTGTATCCAATTAATTTTTTTCCAATTAAGGGGCAATTTAGCATGGCCAGTCCACCTACCCTGCACATCTTTGGATTGTGGGGGTGAAACCCACGCAAACACGGGGAGAATGTGCAAACTCCAGATGGACAGTGACCCAGAGCCGGGATCGTTCCTGGGACCTCGGCGCCGTGCGGCAACAGGGCTAACCCACTGTGCCACCGTGCTGCCCCCGAGTTAACATTTAAGTATTAGCTTATTTAATCAATAGAAATGTATTGCGTACCATTGTGTACGAGCTTTGTGCCATTTCCAATTCCCAATTTGAATTTGCTTCTGAACATTTAAGCTGATTGCTAGAACTGTAATTTATGAGCAACCAATTGTAGGTGCGAGTGATCTGAGTAGGTACTGCCTTCACAAAAATATTTGACAAATCTCACGTCACTTGTTTACAAATTTTACCTGGTCTCACCACTGCAAAAAAAATAACCTCAGCAATTTTTTTTAAAAGGTTGCTGAACATGTTTTGATGCAGACAGTATCCTTCTAATTTCATTTGCCCAAAGTTTTAGATGTGTGCATCAGACCATGAAGTAACTTACATTTTTTAGTTAACCATCTGACTGAATTAAGCTTGCTTTTTAAAATTATGCTGGAGCTTCCAGATTTATTTGCAGTAGTTTGGCTCTCAAGCTGTTCCTGATGAATGCCACCAACTGTCGTCCATTTTACCCATGAATATTTGATTGACTTTTGTGGAACAGGATATTGAGAGAACCAGAGCCAGCTTGAGATGTTGGAATCAAATGAACGAGGTTCAAGGGATTATTGCTCAGACAATCTGACTAAGAAAGCTTGATGAAAATGTTGCAAACAGGAGGTTGAAGGACACAGACAGGAAGTACACTCAAGGCTGTTTATATGGCAGGGGTTAGCATGTTGCTTCACAGTGCCAGGGACCTGGGTTTTATTCCCGGCTTGGGTCACTGGCTGTGCGGAGTCTGCCCGTTCTCTCTGTGTCTGCGTGGGTTTTCTTTGGGTGCTCCAGTTTCCTCCCACAAGTCCCGAAAGATGTGCTTGTTAGGTGAATTGGACATTTTGAATTCTCCCTCAGTGTACCCGAACAGGCGCCGGAATGTGGCGACTAGGGGATTTTCACAGCAACTTCATTGCAGTGTTAATGTAAGCCTACTTGTGACACTAATAAAGATTATTAGATTATATATGGGCAGCACGGTAGCATTGTGGATAGCACAATTGCTTCACAGCTCCAGGGTCCCAGGTTCGATTCCGGCTTGGGTCACTGTCTGTGCGGAGTCTGCACATCCTCCCAGTGTGTGCGTGGGTTTCCGGTGCTCCGGTATCCTCCCACAGTCCAAAGATGTGCAGGTTAGGTGGATTGGCCATGATAAATTGCCCTTAGTGTCCAAAATTGCCCTTAGTGTTGGGTGGGGTTACTGGGTTATGGGGATAGGGTGGAGGTGTTGACCTTGGTGATGTACCATCAATTGGACTCGAGGCGTGAAGAAGTTCCATATATCAGGCTTTAATCAACTAGTTGTGTGCCCGGCAGTCGACTTACAGAGAAAGGCCGATTGCCGGGTCCTACGGGTTCTTATACCCCACCTCGTAGGCAGGACTACTTGCCTCTCGGCCAATGGGTGAGCAGTCACATGACTAGCCTCAACCAATCAGCAGAGAGGCACATGACCGGCCTGAGCCAATGGGCAGCGAGTGCTCTGCACCAATGGCAGATAGGTACCGTAAACCTCCTAGTTATCCCACCACATTCACCCCTTGTGGAGAAAGAAGCCGGTGGGGGGCAGGAGTAAGAAGTGGGGGGGGGGGGCTGTTGGACTGGTGGTATGACTAGAGAGAACGAGGTGTACCGAGGTAAATGATGGCTGCCCACTGGCTCGCGACGACTGTGCAGATACAAGAATGGCAATGAACAGTACATAATTAGAAATAAAACGCAAAACATGTGCAACTTGTACATTGTGGGGTCCGTGAGCGGGGGCAGACAGGCCTGTGTGCCGTGCGGGGCCCTGGAGGAGCACGGGGGGGTGATCCGCGGTCGTGCGTGGAACAGCGGTGACCGACTTTGATTGACAGGCCACTGAACAGTAACCTTTCTTATCGCACTCTTACAGACTGCGGCGCGGGCCGGACAGCGTGGGCGGGGGTGCTTGGCCAGGCCACAGAAGTAACAGCGGGGCCCCGTGAGCTTATCGGGGTGCCCCGCAGCGCAGGCCTGGGGGAGGGGGGGGACGGAGTCGGCAAGGGACAGGGGGGTTGCGTGCCACGTAGCCCAAGGGGCTGCCGTGCGGCCGGGGGCTTATGCGCGGGCGTTTCGGTCGGCAACCTCCAAAGAGGATGCAAGGGTCCATGCCTCAGCGAGGCTTAAAGTGTCCTTTTCTAATAGTCGCTGGCGTATTGCAGAAGGTTGCATGCCTGCAACGAAGGCATTCCGAATTAACAGTTCCATATGTTCTGCCGCAGTAACTTGCGGGCAGGCGCAGTTTCTCCCCAAGACAACGAGGGCTCGATAAAATTCATCAAGGGACTCACCGGGTAACTGCTGCCTTGTAGCCAGGAGATGCCGTGCGTAGACTTGGTGAACAGGCCTGAGAAAATGTCCTTTCAGAAGGTCCATGGCCGCGTCATAGTCTTGTTCATCCTCAATCATCGAGTAGACGGTGGTGCCCACGCACGAGTGGAGGATGTGGAGTTTCTGCTCCTTGGTGGGCTGGCTGCCTGTGGTGGAGAGGTAGCTGTTGAAGCACGCCAGCCAATGTTTAAAAGTTGCTGACGCGTTTGTAGCATGCGGGCTGATGCGGAGGCAGTCTGGTTTGATCCGAAGCTCCATTTCCAACATTCTAGTTGATTAAATTGATGTACCATCAATTGGACTCAAGTCGTGAAGAAGTTCCATATATCAGGCTTTAATCAACTAGTTGTGTGCCCGGCAGTCGACTTACAGAAAAAGGCCGACTGCCAGGTCCTACGGGTTCTTATACCCCGCCTCGTAGGCGGGACTACTTGCCTCTCGGCCAATGGGTGAGCAGTCACATGACTAGCCTCAACCAATCAGCAGAGAGGCACATGACGGACCTGAGCCAATGGGCAGCGAGTGCTCTGTACCAATGGCAGATAGGTACCGTAAACCTCCTAGTTATACCACCACACTTGGGTAGGGTGCTCTTTCCAGGAGCCGGTGCAGACTCGATGGGCTGAATGGCCTCCTTCTGCAGGGTAAATTCTATGATAATCTATGATATGGCCAGAACCGTTTTGGCCGTTCACACTGGCGGAATCTTCCGTTCCTGCCAATGGAGCACCCACATCGTGGATTCCCCCGTGGTAAGGGGAGCATTCAACGGGAAAGCCTGTTGATAGCGGTGGGACCAGAATATCCCGCTGCCAGCCAATGACGGGCCACCTCCCACCACCACGAAATACATGGTGGCTAATATTCTCTGAGAAAATTCAGCACTGGTCGTCCTGACATTATTCTTGTTTGCTATTGTTAAATGTATTGTGAATTGTTTCCCTTACAAATTGGCCTCACGGTAGCATGGTGATTAGCATCAATGCTTCACAGCTCCAGGGTCCCAGGTTCAATTCCCGGCTGGGTCACTGTCTGTGTGGAGCCTGCACGTCCTCCCCGTGTGTGCGTGGGTTTCCTCCGGGTGCTCCGGTTTCCTCCCACAGTCCAAAGATGTGCGGGTTAGGTGGATTGGCCATGCTAAATTGCCCGTAGTGTAAGGTTAATGGGGGGGATTGTTGGGTATATGGGTTACGTGGGTTTAAGTAGGGTGATCATTGCTCGGCACAACATCGAGGGCCGAAGGGCCTGTTCTGTGCTGTACTGTTCTATGTTCTATGTTCTAAATTGGCTTTAATATCATCATAGCAGATGTGGAATGATTAGGCCTGAAATTCAGGCTCGGACGATTTCAAATGACTACTAAATAGTGAATCTTATTCCAATTTTCCGGTGCCACTGCTGTGCACAGTTAACTGTGAACAAATATCTCCTCCAGCCTTCTCTCCTTCTACCCTAATTTCTACAAGTATTCTTGGATCTAATACATTTTGTTCATTGTGCCTTATGAATATTCAGATAGTGTAATTTTCCTTTCATTGTTCATTCTAATCTCCGTTATCTCCATGAATTCAGTTCTATTCCCACCCCTTTAATTGCTACCAACATCTTGTATAGTGAAGAGGTGAGGAACAGTCGCTTAAAACTTGCACCATACTTCCTCATCCATATTTCCTCTGCCTGTTTTAAATTCAATTAAAAGGCTTCACTTGCAGTCCTCGTAGATATTGGATTTCCAAATATGTCCTTTCTTCTTGATTATTTTTTTAGTAACATTTACTTTATGTTATAAAAGGAGATACTCAGCAGGTCTATGCAGACAGAAAAGAGTTACTGGGAGGGGGGGTGGGATTTACTTCTGTCCTCATCAGCAGGATCATCTGGTCCTGCCGACAGTGAACCCTCGCACCGGGTTTACCGACAGCAGTGGGTGGTTTTAACAGTGAACCTCATGACAGCGGCAGGAGCAGAAGATCCCTCTGCTGGCTAATGACGACCCATCTCCCACCATGGGGGAGGAGGGGGTGTTGCTGAAAATCCCCCCCAGTGTGTTGATTCAAATATCTCTCTTCTTCTGGGGTGGCATAGAATCATAGAATTTACAGTGCAGAAGGAGGCCATTCGGCCCATCAAGTATGCACCGGCTCTTGGAAAGAGCATCCTAGTTAAGTCCATGCGTCCATCCTACCCCTGAAACACAGTAACCCCACCCAACCTTTTTTTTGGACACTAAGGGTAATTCATCATGGCCAATCCACCTAACCTGCACATCTTTGGACTGTGGGGTAAACCGGAGGAAACCCACGCAGACACGGGGAGAAGGTGCAGACTCCGCACAGACAGTGGCCCAAGCCGGGAAGCGAACCTGGAGCTGTGAAGCAACAGTGCTACACAATATACTACCATGCTGCCCTCAGGGCGAAGTTGGCCAGGGCCTTTCAGCTTCAGGCCCTCTAGACGACCGCCATGGTCATTAAAGGCCAACGTTTGCCTCCACCTCTGATGTGCATCTTGGGGACACACTTTGACGTAGCAGTATACCAAGAAAGATCAAGGAGCAAGGGGGTCACTATGTGTAGCCAGGAGAAAAATTCTAATGCTCAATGTTCACTAAGACTGAGTCTCCTGTGGTATGTGCTGTCTGTCATCCGCTCAAAAGATCAACCACCTGTACATATTGGGCCATCGCTGACGTCCCCCTCTGGGTTCCACCTCAGCCTGATGGGCGGCCAAGTCTTCAGGATGTGTGGCAGCCCCCTGCTATTGGGGTGCTGCTGCTGCCTTCTCTGGCATCTGGCCGCCTGGGCTTCGACCAGGACCATGAGGGCAGCAATTGCAGGACCGATGTAATCAGCCATATTGTTATATCTGCAAGGAATTGGAGGAGAGAAACCGACAATCAGTTAGGGTTTTCACCCCGGGACTCTCAAATCCCCCAAGCCTCCCCCACACTTACTTGTCCCATCTTCTCTCAGAGTACCATCCTGCGAGCCAGTTGTGCTGGAAAGCCTCACTCTGTACATTCACACCCGGCCACAGCAGGAGCCCCTAGACCTCTGCCGTGTACATCAGGGACTCTCCTCTGATTTACACACTCATCCTTTGGTGGCTAGGATGTCCCGAGTATGAACCCCAGCTCTTGAGTGTTTGATTGTTGGCTGCTTCAAAGCGGATTGCCTTCTGGACACAAATGTCCCCCCAAGCCTGGTGTTACAGGAGCAGGTATCTTAGAAAAAAATGTCCTTCTTTCTGGCTGCAGAAAAGGAAGGAAACAGCAACAGCAGCCTCCAGGCATCTGCAGCTGCCAGCAGAAGCAAACAGCAAACACAACCTGCAGCTGTCAAGTGCGCTCACAACTAACCAAGGCCAATTCCATATCAGCAGTAGCCTTCAGCTGTGAAGTTAGAGGCTGCTCACAGTCAAAGGGAGTTAAAGTGGCCTCAGCATTTAACCAGGAACAGGGCTCTATTCCTTGAGGTGCAAGCCCGAAAATGGAAATGGCTGCTTATCTCCACAGTTCCCCTCAGCAGCCATTCACCGCCTTCCCGTTTTTAAATGGAGAACTAGACGATGCCCGTGTGATATCTCTCGGGGAGCCGGTTAATTCGTGGAAGGCCGTTACATTCAACTACAATCCGCTAATGAGACAGAAATTAGGGTTAATGATATGCTCGCTATATTTGGTCTTAATCCCAAACTCGCCATTGGTAGCAGGTCGGTTAGATAGCAAACTGATTCGCTCCCACTGATATTTTTGGCCTTTCCCGCTATTTAACCGGCGGGCCCAGGTCCACGCCGGGTGCAAAGTGGGGGTTAAATCATGCCTGAAGTCTTCCAAATGGAGAATCCTGCCCCTTGCCTTTGGACCAACGTTTGATGTCTTTCAGCTTTTGTGCACTGGCAGGATTTCTGCAGATGGAAGTTGCAATCAACTACCCCCATATTATGGGTGGGATTCTCCTCCCCCTCTGCAGCATGTTCTGCAGTGGTGGAGGGCGGCTTACCAGGACCAGCGGTGGAATCTTCTGGTCATGCCATTATCAACAGGGTTTCCTATTTACCGAGATTACCTATTGAACGCCGGGAAACCCGCAGTGGGGTGCATCGTCGACGCTACTGTAAGATTCCGGCAATATGAACGGCCAGAAAATCCCGTCCTATATATGTGTTCAAAATAATGCTGAGTCTGGACAGAGCAGATAGGGAGAAACTGCAGCAGGATTGCGAACCAGAGGACATGACAAAAGCACTAAAGGTGACTTGGGGGAAAACAATTGTTAAAGAGCCAACAGTTCAGATCTGGATGTATTGCCCGTGAGCGTGGTTGCAACAGATTCAACCATAGCTTTCAATCGAGAATTGGACAAAATAAAATTTTTCCAAGATTTGGCAAAAAAAGGTGGGGTTGGGAATAGCTGTGGTGCTCTCGCAGAGAACCAGCACATGCTCAACAAATCGGATGGTCTCCTTCTGTGCCACATCTATTCTCTGATATCAATACATGCATCTATTTTAAGAATGCAATCAACTTTCTCAACAGAGCAGTGTTTCACTGTATCAATATATATAATTGTTCGATCCCTTCATTTAGCTTTTACTCTTTTGTCAATACCATTCTTTATTGGTGATAGTCAAGTGCCTGAATGGCAGTTTGGAGAGCGGGATTCTCCAGGCTCCCAGCTGCCTGTTACTCGGCAGTGAGAGCTGGAGTGCCGTTTGCTGGCGGCGGGTACTCTGCCACTGTCAATGGAATTTCTCATTGAAGCCTCCCACAGCACCGGGAAACCAGCAGGCGGGGACTGCCAGCGGGACCACAGAATCCCGCTGCCCAGCGAATGGCTGGAAAATCCCGCTGCCCAGCGAATGGCTGTAGAATCCCGCTGCCTGCAAATGGCCGGAGAATCCTGCTGCCCAGCAAATGTCCGGAGAATCCCGCTGCCCAGCGAATGGCTGGAGAAACCCGCTGCCCAGCGAATGGCCGGAGAATCCCACTGCCCAGCGAATGGCTGGAGAAACCCGCTGCCCAGCAAATGGCTGGAGAATCCCGCTGCCCAGCGAATGGCCGGAGAATCCCGCTGCCCAGCGAATGGCTGGAGAATCCCGCTGCCCAGCGAATGGCTGGAGAAACCCGCTGCCCAGCGAATGGCCGGAGAATCCCGCTGCCCAGCGAATGGCTGGAGAAACCCGCTGCCCAGCGAATGGCTGGAGAATCCCGCTGCCCAGCGAATGGCCGGAGAATCCCGCTGCCCAGCGAATGGCTGGAGAATCCCGCTGCCCAGCGAATGGCTGGAGAAACCCGCTGCCCAGCGAATGGCCGGAGAATCCCGCTGCCCAGCGAATGGCCGGAGAATCCCGCTGCCCAGTGAATGTCCGGAGAATCCCGCTGCCCAGCGAATGGCTGGAGAATCCCGCTGCCCAGCGAATGGCCGGAGAATCCCGCTGCCACATGAATCGCCAGAGAATCCCGCTGCCCAGTGAATGGCTGGAGAATCCCGCTGCCCAGCGAATGGCCGGAGAATCCCGCTGCCACATGAATCGCCAGAGAATCCCGCTGCCCAGCGAATGGCCGGAGAATCCCGCTGCCACATGAATCGCCAGAGAATCCCGCTGCCCAGCGAATGGCCGGAGAATCCCGCTGCCACATGAATCGCCAGAGAATCCCGCTGCCCAGAGGATGGCCGGAGAATCCTGCTGCCCAGAGAATGGCCGGAGAATCCTGCTTCCCAGAGAATGGCCGGAGAATCCTGCTGCCCAGAAAATGGCCGGAGAATCCTGCTTCCCAGAGGATGGCCGGAGAATCCTGCTGCCCAGAGAATGGCCGGAGAATCCTGCTTCCCAGAGAATGGCCGGAGAACCCTGCTGCCCAGCGAATAGCCAGAGAATCCCGGCTCTGGTCTATCCTTTGCTGATGACCACAATTAATTTCCCTACTAATTGGCTGATCGTTGAAATATTGAGGCTACTGGTGTTACTGAGGTTGAGATTTTACAGACTATTTTTAATCTAAAGGCTCACTTTGGGATATCTGTACAGTTCAATCCAAGTGGGATGAATTAGATCGAGGGTGGGATTCTCCGTCCGTTCACAGCAGTGGGATTCTCCGCCCCGCTGCAGAGAATGAGAGATTTCACTGAGCGCCAACTTCTCTGGACTGGATTCCCTGAGGAAGGGGAATGGGCCGGTCCGACGCTGCCCCCGTGATTCTCCGGTCGCTCGGGAGTCTCTCTCGCGCAAACTACGTGGCGCAGGTAGGGGGCCAGTGACAGAGGCCCCCCCGCGATTCTCCGAGGAAAACTGGCCGAGTTCCTGATGGCGTGGTTCTAACTACCTATCGGCCGTCAGGAATGGCTGGTGGGGGGGGCGGGGGGACCGATCATCGGGGAGTGCCTCATGGACGGCAGGGGGGGCGATCGGGCGTCACGGATCCGCAGGTGCGTGCGATCTTGAGGAGACCTACATTTCTGGTGCTGCTCTGCGGTCTGAGTCCGCCCATGGGGCGGCCAGCCCCCTGCACGTAGGTGAATCACTCAGGACTTTCTTAAGGAAGGTCCAGAGTGATACGCCAGCGTTTTTACGCTGGCATGGAGACTTAGCCCCATTATTGGAGAATCCAGCCCATGGTCTTCGTGAACATCAGCAGCGAGATAATCCATCCACATGTTGTTTAAAGCTGTATCATTTTACTATTTGCATGGGACTCCTGAATAATGCCTGGAAGAGGAAGAGAAAGGTAAGCAGGTTGGTTGAGCTCACAGTTGCATCAGGAAAAGATTGCTCGGAGAACTCTTTGCCAGCTTTGAGACATCAGTGAGCAGAGTTTATAAGGAGAACCGTCACATAACTAATGACTGTCATCACTGTTCAAACATTATAAAACTTATGTGTTGACATTTAGCTATTCTCCGCAGGAGCCAAGGCTCCCATATTGGAAACATTCTGTAATATTTTTCCCCAGGTATTTCTCCACTTCATCCCAAATGACATTTGTTTCAATTTGTTCTTGGGATGTGAACATTGCTGGCAAGGCCAGCACTTATTGCCCATCCCTAATTGCCCCTGAGAAGATGGTGATGGACCTACTACAACTAAATGGTTTGCAGTTCAGAGGGCAGTTAAGAGTCACCCACATGTGTGCAGATGTGGAATGGGCTCATATTTCCTCCGAAGGACAATAAGTCAAGTATCTGAATGGCAGATCAGAGATAAGGGGCGGGATTCTCCTCTACCCGGTGGGATGGGCCGTACCGGCGTCGAGGAGTGGCGTGAACCACTCCCGCATCGGGCTGCCCGGAAAGTGCGGAATCCTCCGCACCTTCAGGGGCTAGGCCAGAGCCGGCGGGTCTGGCGCTGTGCCAGCTGGCACTGAAGGGCATCCGCTAACCGGCGCGAGTTGGCACATGTGCTGGAGCGCCAACGTGTGCTGACGTCATCCCAGCACATGCGCAAGTTGGCTCTTCTCCGCGCCGGCCATGGCGCAGGTTCACAGCAGCTGGTGCAGAGGGAAAGAGTGCCCCCATGGCATAGGCCCGCCCGCAGATCGGTGGGCCCCAATCGCGGGCCAGGCCACTGTGGGGGCAACCGGGCCAGACCCCCCCCCCCCCCCCCCCGAGGACTCTGCAGGCTGCCCATAGAGCCAGGTCCCGCCGGTACGGACCTGGTTTGATTTACCCCGGCAGGACCGGCCAAAGACAGGCGACCGCTCGGCTCATCGCAGGGCGGAGATTCACCGGGGGGGGGGGGGGGGGGGGGGGGGGGGCACTCCCAACGGACCCAACCGGCGCAACGCGATTCCTGCGCCCACCGAAAAACTGGCGGAGGAGAATTCGGCAGCCAGAGTCGGAGCGGTGGGGTGGGATTCACGCCGCCCCTGGGCAATTCTCCAACCCAGCAGGGGGTCGGAGAATCCCGCCCAAGGGCCACGATTCAGCGGACTCAAGTTAAAGTCCGCTGAACTGCGCGTTTATAGGAGTGTTTTTTTACAGCTGCCAAGAAATACACCGCTATCCAATGCACTTTGCGGGTTTTTAGGCCTTTGGGGGTTTATTCATGGAATTTACAGTTCAGAAGGAGGCCAGTCGGCCCATCGAGTCTGCACCGGCCTTTGGAAAGAGCACATGAGTAAAGCCCACGCCTCCACCCTAACCCGTAACCCAGTAACCCCACTTATTCTTTTTGGACACTAAGGGCAATCCACCTAACCCGCACAGCTTTGGACTGTGGGAGAAAACTGTAGCACCCGGAGGAACCCCATGCAGTCACGGGGAAACGTGCAAACTCCGCACAGATAGTGACACAAGCCAGAAATCGCCCCTGGGACCCTGGAGCTGTGAAGCAGCTCTGCTAACCACTATGCTACCATGCTGCCTTTGTTGAGGCCACAATTAGGGGGATTTCCTGCTGGCGAGGTCAGAGTGCCATTTTGAAAGGCTTCTCCTTCCACCCCCCCCCCCCCGCTTATTCCCCAAATTTCAGGATGCTCTGGGAACCCCCTCATCACTCTTCTACGTGGCAAGGACCTGCTGGGCTTTGGTCCCTGGCAGTGCCAACTTGGCATCTGGGAACCCTGGCACTGCCAGCCTGGCTCCCTGTGCCAGGGTGACACTGCCAGGCTGCCTGGGTGGCACTGTCTGCACCAGGCAGGCTGTGCCAAGGTGCCCAGGTGCTGGAAGTGTACCAAGGTGCCACACTTCCCTGTCCACGACCAACCAGGGATCTCCAATGGCCTGGGAGACCCCCACCCCTCCCAGGTGCCGTTACGACTGGTCCACATTTGTGTGGACCAGTACTAAATGGCACGCTGGTGAGATTTTCTAGATGTCTTAACGTCTGAACATGTTTGAACCTGCATGGATGGTCTCTTTCTAGATGCCATACTGCTGCATTCTGTTTCCGAGTTCTCTTATATCTGGCCTTTTGTGCAACTTGTATTTGTTTAGTGTTTTTAACACAATAATCTTCTAAATAATCTTAATAATCTTTTTTTATTGTCACAAGTAGTCTTACATTAGCACTGCAATGAAATTACTGTGAAAAGGCCCCAGTCACCACATTCCGGCGCCTGTTCGGGTATACCGAGAGGGAATTCAAAATTCTCACGTGGTGCAGGAATTGAACCCGTGCTGCTGGCCTTGTTCTACATCACAAACCAGCTATCTAGCCTACAGAGCTATGGGTGATTGGGAGAGCAGGTTTAGTGAAAAGGATTAAGTGGAAAGGGTTGGGGAGGGAGATAGGATGGGGTTACAACATCCGAGAGCACTCCACAGGAGTATCATAAAGCAAATTCTATACCAAAGCACATAAGAGATATTAGGGCAGACGACCAAAAGTTTTACCAAAATTTTCAAGAGAGTTTGAAGGAGGTAGGGCAGGTAGAATGACAGAGGGTGAAATCTTCTGGTCCCATCTGCCCCGGGAACAGAAGTTCCTGTCTGAGTTCAATGGACCTTTTGCTTGTTCGTTGAATTCTTTGTCCTGCCTGTGACGATTCCCGTGACTGGCAGGATCAGAAGATTTAGGCCAATGAGATTATGGGAGGGAATTTCAAAGCTTGGACCCTAAATACCTGAGAACGGTTAAAATTGGGGATGCTCAAAAGTCCACAATTAGAAGAATGGAGGTATCTTGGAGGGTTGTGGAACTGGAGGACATTACAGAGACAGGGAGGGGTTGAGGCCATGGAGGGATTTGAAATTAAGAGTGAGAATTGTAAAATTGAGGCACCGATTAACTGGGAGACAATCTACTCTTCAAGTTACATGGATGTTGGGTGAATGACCCTGAATACTCCCTTCCAGCCGAGTATGTATTCTTTCTTACTCCTCACCAATTCCAGGTGGTTACTTCTGGGTTATTGGTGGCAGAGAGTCAATGTCAGTATAGGTGAAGAGGTGATGTCAGGTTCTGAAATGAAGCACAAGGTCCATAAAGCCCCTCATCTCAGCCTATTGTTGTGGCACAGCCACATGGGCACAATAAAAGAGAGGTCATCAAGAATAGGTCAACTGTACATTAGCCATTGGTCTTTTAGCATCTAAACTGAAATATATAAGTTGAAAAAGTCACAATAATTTGTGATGACAGATATGTTCTGATGCAAGAATTGAAGAGACATGGGAATATTCATCTCTAGAGGAACTTACGGTTGGCACTTCTACCCCTATATCTCCAACTCCCTTATGTCTGGCAAAGAGTTCTAGAGCTTCCCCTTCATGAGGGATAAGTGATTGGAGCCGGATGTCTGCTATCTGTGGATGTTTTTGTAGGCGCCATTTGATCTTTGTTGAAGATTGGCGAGTGGGAAGGTCCTTTGCTCACCATCTAACAGAATGCAATGCAGGTGTAAGACAATTTATTCCTTCGGGAAGGTGATGGATAACAAGTGCAGGAAACGAATGATTGCATATCATATGTGAGACTATCACTTACCTTTGTGGTAAGTTCTGACTGAACAACATCTGCAGGGGAAGAAAGGACGTGTGAAGGTTGGATGGAAATGTACGGACACACCATCTGTTCAACTCAGGCGGGGCAAGGTGGTCAGAAATCTGAAGTATATTTATCACAAGGTGTTATTGCTTCTGCTTACCTTGATAATCTGGTGATTCATTAAATTTCTTTCAGCAATGAGTAGCTTAGTGGGGTTATTAGGTATCTTAACTTCCCTTCTGCAAGTCTGCACCCCATGTCCCTGATTAAAGTCTTTCCCCTTCATCCAAGATACCTCCTTCATTCTCAACAATAAACCCTATAGAGGTAAATCTGAACACTTGGAGGCCCTGGGCCTTGCTGTAGCATTGTCAGATGCTCTCAGTAATTTAATTTCTTGCTACCTGAGAAGCTGCTACAGTCACATTTCAGGACTGTCCTCTCTCCTCTCCCATCCCTCCCCTGTCTCCTCTCACTAACCTCCCCAGGCCCCTCTCCGCTCCCTGTTACCCCTGTCCCCTCTCCCTGCCCTCCCCCTCCCCTACCATGTCTCCTCTCCTCTCCCTTGTCCCCTCTTCGCTTCCTCTATCTCCTCTCCTTCTCCTCCCCTATAAGATGATCTCCCAAAAGAGAAGGATTTGCATATATCAGACAAGCTGGACCAGAGGGCCTGTTTCCATGCTGTAAACATCTACGACTCTATTTCATGACTTCTGGATGCCTCAAAGTGCTTATGGCCAACAAAGTCATTTAGAAGTGTGGTCACTGTTGCAATGTAGGAAATGTGGGAGTCATTTTAGGTGCGGTTAGTTCCCATGAGCTACAATACAATGATGAACATATCATCTGTTTTAGGTGTTGGCCATCCATGCTCATTTTTGAATAGTGCTGTGGGATCTTATATAACGACCTGAAAGGTCAGATGGCGGCCTTGGTCTATTGTCTGCCTCCATCAGTGGCTGGAATTCTCTGGCCATTTGCTGGCGACGGGATTCTCTTGTCTTGCCAGAACGGCACCCAGCCTGCGGGTTTTCTGGTGGCTTCAATGCGAACTCCCATTGACCGCCGCCAGTGAACTGCACACTGCCTCCCGCAGCTGAGAAACAAGCGGTTGGGAGGCCGGAGAATCCCACCCAGTGTAACACTCCCTCAGTATGTGGAGTGTTTGCCTAGATTATGTGTTCGCTCCCTGGAGTGAGACTTAAACCTGCAACCTTCTGACTGGGAGGTGAGAATGCTACCACTGAGCCACAGTAACAGCAGAGGCACACACAATGCTGATACAGGAAAATGCAACAGACTTACAGCTGGGACACAGGGAGATGACCTACAGTTCTGAAGTACTTCCAGGTATAAATCAACCAAGGAGGAAAATCAAATCTCTTAATCATAAATTTAACACATGTCAAGTTGTAAAACAAAGTGTTCTCCCGCCAGGTTTTTTCAGGTCTTATACAATGCTGCATCTTCAAATGACAACAGAAATATGGCATTGACTAGGTACGAGAGTTCTTTGCCACAGTAACAATACACATAGATTGATGGTAATGTGGTTGATATAAATCTTGTCATCTGGGAATCGATATAAACTAGTTAATAATGACAAGGTTTTAACTGAGCAATGATGAGCATTGGGTGCCCAGCTATTTGTTTCACAATCCATATTGTTAGCAGTTTTTCTCGTTTCCCCTCAGGAAGCTCCCACAGACTACAATGTGATATTGATCAGGCGGATGTTGGCTAAGGAATAAATGTTGGGCATCACACACTCTTCTTCAAATAGTGATGTGGGAGGTTTATGTCCACCTTTGACTTGGGGGGGGGGGGGGGTACTGGCTCTGACTTGGGGTGAGAGCAGCCTATGACTCAGGGGTGACCAGTCTTTGACTGTGACAACCAGCCTTTGATTCAAGGGAAACTGGGTAACACTGAAGTGAGACTGGCACAACACTGGAAGGGTACCTGGGGCCTAGGAGGAAGATTCCAGGGTACTGAGGACCTAGTTGGGGAAGACCAGGGAAGATGCCAGTGTACTGGGGGAAAACTTCCAGAGTAATGAGGGAGAAGTCCCCAAGGTACCCAGGGTTGGGTTGGGGGAGACCGGGGCGGGGGGGTGTTGGGGATAGTGAATTTAAGTGAAATGAAATGAAAACCACTTATTGTCACAAGTAGGCTTCAATGAAGTTATTGTGAAAAGCCCCTAGTCGCCACATTCCAGCGCCTGTTCGGGGAGGCTGGTAGGGGAATTTAACCGTGCTGCTGGCCTGCCTTGGTCTGCTTTCAAAGCCAGCGATTTAGCCCTGTGCTAAACCAGCCCAATGGGCACACCAGGGGGTAGACTCAGGAAGAGCAGGAGGAAACCTCCAGGGTACCAGGTAGAAGATTGCAAGGTAACTGCGGAAAGGCTCCAGGATATCTGGGCCTAACCGGGAGGAAACCTAGAGGAAGACTGCACGGTACTAGGGGAAAATTCCAGGATATGGATAGAAGACCCCAGGGTACAGGGGGCCTATTTGAAGGAGAGGGAGGAATTGGAGGGGTAAAGACCCCAGGATACCGGGTGGAAAACCCCAGGGTACCGGTTGGAAGACCCCAGGGTACCAGATGGAATACACCAGGGTACCGGTTGGAAGACCCCAGAGTACCAGTCGGAAGACCCCAGGGTACCGATTGGAAGACTCCAGGGTACTATTCCGAAGACTCCAGGGTATAAGGGATTGACTCAGGAGAGACTGGGGGGTTGACCCAGGGAAGACCAAGGGGTTGACTCGGGGGACACTGCAGGTTGACTCATGGGAGACCGGTGGGGAGGGAGGCTGTCAAGTGTAGTGCGCACCGTTCCAGAGGTTGCCTTCTGTTGCTCGGCCATGGGCCTCTTGGGAGGACCTCACAGAGGGAAAGGAAGCCTGGATGGGTGGGTGAGCAGTCATCACGGACTGACAGTTTTACTCAAATCTGTGGGTGTGGGGCTTCTGGAGGCAAGGTGTTGGCAAGGGCAAGGCCAATGAAAAAACTTTTTCTCTGATCAATACCCCGATGCAGTTTGAACCATTGAGCTGTAACTCTATTGACATGCCGGGAGACCAACAACTTCTGCAATTATGCCTTCTCAAGGACCATGCTGATTGTTGCTTAGCGGTTAACTGGGGCTGGTTTAGCACAGTGGGCTAAATAGCTGGCTTGTAATGCAGAACAAGGCAGCAGCGTGGGTTTCATTCCCGTACCGGCCTGTCCGAACAGGCGCCGGAATGTGGCGACTCGGGGATTTTCACAGTAACTTCATTGAAGCCTACTTGTGACAATAAGCGATTATTAATTATTATTAACCCTTGGCCATCAGTGCCCAAAATCGCTGACCACCATGGTGTGCCTGCACCATTGGCCAACTGGGATAGCAAATTAAACAGTTGGTCATGGCGCGCTGCCTAACCATTGGCATTCTGCTGAGATGCATATTGCCAAGTGCCCCCCTCAGACCAAGTTGAGTGCAAGGCTTTGGAGTGAAGCTTGGAAAAATGCCTGGCCTGAGATAAGAGCTTAGGCTGCAGTAAAGTGGATAGAGCTGTTGCCACGCAGTCATATGGTGTGGGGCACCCACCCAGCATGCAAATGACAGACTGGACATCAATGTGGTGGCTAGGAATGAGTTAGTGGGCTTTGACAGGCAGCTTCAGATGATGAAAGGGCAAGAGTGGTCCTCAGGAGACAGATGCGAACCGTCAAGTCTCTTTCTTTGATACTGCAGTGAGGAGAGCGTACGAAACATGGAGCCTGGTATTCTCGCTGTCATTCTTCTCACTCAGAGGCAGGAAGAAGAAGACATCAACAGAGGCACTTTGTTTGCCAAAGGCAGGAGCAAAACTGTAAAGAGGCAGAGGTGTCAGGTCCTGCTCTGCAGAAGAAGATGAACCCCAGAGCGCAATTACTTAGAGGTGCCTTGTTAGACACCAGCTGTACAGACCTGGGGCTGAATTCTCCCAGAATGGAACTATGTACACATGCGGCGTAAAAACGCTGGATTGCTCTCCGGAGTTTCCTGAAAAAAAACCAATTCACTCACCTCCAGGGGGCTGGCAGGAACCCGGAGTAATTCCCGTAGCTTCAGCTGCAGATACGGGTGCCCGTACTTCCGGTTTTGAGTCCGCGCATGCGCACCAGTGGCCGCGCCGAGCACCCTGGCGGACTCGGATCGATCAACCCGATCTGTGCCCTGGCCGCCCATAAGCCCCGATGCCCGATCCCAGAGCAGCCGTGGACTAATTCTGCAGCCGCCACGCAAGGTTCCCGAACGGCAATAGATGGTTAGAACCACGCCGTTAGGAACTCGGCCGGTTGGGAGCAGAGGACCGCTGGGCGGGTCTCTGGCAATGGAGTAATTCGCAAACGGAGTCATTCGTGAAAACACCGATTCCCGGGTCCCGGAGAATCGCTGGACGGCGCCGGGCCCGATTTTGGCATGAAGCTGGATTCTCCGCCCCCGTGCCAAACGCAATTTTAGCACGGGGCTCCAGTGAATCCAGCCCCAAATATACTGCAGATGGTCAAGAACCAGTGTTGCTGAAGACTGTGCATGTCTAGGAAATTGGTTGGTCCTTCTGCAGGATTTGGCGCCATGTAGAATTGGAGGGCATCCACTGTCAGTGTTGCTGAAATTACAGCGGTGCTCAATCTTTAGGCTTGTGACTCCTTCGAGGACCTCTGCTAATCCATCCAGAGGGTGACAGACACAATCTTCATGAGGGCACACAACTTTGTGCATTTTGACCAGGATCACGCAAGCAAGGGTACAAGATAGGCTTTGCGCAAATCTCTGGCTTGTCACAGTGCCGGGTGCCATCGACTACACTCACGTGCCACTCAGATCTCTGGGGCACCTAGCTATGTGAACCGAAAGAGCTTCCACTCTCTGAATATTCAGCTGTCCTGTAACCACATCAAACGCATCCTCTGGGTGTGGATTCCTAGGAAGTGCGCACGAATCGTACATTCTAAACCACTCTCTGACACGTGGCATGTTTCAGGATCCATAGAGGCTGCATTGTTGGTTCCTTGGGAACAAGAGCTACCCACTGAGGAGGTGGTCAATGACACCTATGTGGAGACCAAAGATTGAAGCTGAGAAGATACAATGAGGCTCATGCTGCAACTTGCAGTTTGGTGAAGCAGACCATTGGGATGCGGGAGATCAGGTTCTGGTGCCTGGACCAGTCTGGTGGAGCCCACAATCTGCGGAGCGTGTCTTGCATTGTGGTTGCTTGCTGCGCCTGCACAACTTTCTGTCCTGAACGTTTGTGAGGACCTAGAGCTCTGGCACCCTTCTGCCCATCTGAGATTTCTCCCTCTCGTTATTAGCCAACTTTACTTGCATGAATACAGATAGACATAGGCACAGAGAAATAGAGCACAGAACAGGCCCTTCGGCCCACGATGTTGTGCTGAACTTTTGTCCGAGGTTAATCATAGATTATCATAGAATTTTCATAGAATTTTTTACAGTGCAGAAGGAGGCCACTGGGCCCATCGAGTCTGCACCGGCTCTTGGGAAGAGCACCCGACCCGAGGTCAACACCTCCACCCTATTCCCATAACCCAGGAACCCCACCCAACACGAAGGGCAATTTTGGACAGTAAGGGCAATTTATCATGGCCAATCCACCCAACCTGCACATCTTTGGACTGTAAGAGGAAACGGGAGCACCCGGAGGAAACCCACGCACACATGGGGAGGATGTGCAGACTCCGCACAGACAGTGACCCAAGCCGGAATCGAACCTGGGACCCTGGAGCTGTAAAGCATTTGTGCTATCCACAATGCTACTGTGCTGCCCTCAAGAACAAATTAATCTACACTCCATTATTCTACCATAATCCATGTACCTATCCAATAGCCGCTTGAAGGTCCCTAATGTTTCCGACTCAGCTACTTCCACAGGCAGTGCATTCCATATCCCCACTACTCTGTGGGTAAAGAACCTACCTCTGACATCCCCCTATATCTTCCACCATTCACCTTAAATTTATGACACCTTGTAATAGTCTCTGACTATCTACTCTATCTATTCCCCTGATCATCTTATAAACCTCTATCAAGTCACCCCTCGTCCTTCTCCATTCTAATGAGAAAAGGCCGAGCACCCTCAACCTTTCCTCGTAAGACCTACTCTCCATTCCAGGCAACATCCTGGTAAATCTCCTTTGCACCTTTTCCAAAGCTTCCACATCCTTCCTAAAATGAGGTGACCAGAACTGCACATAGTACTCCAAATGTGGCCTTACCAAGGTTTTGTACAGCTGCATCATCACCTCACGGCTCTTAAATTCAATCCCTCTGCTAATGAACGCTAGCACACCATAGGCCTTCTTCACAGCTTTATCCACTTGAGTGGCAACTTTCAAAGATCTATGAACATAGACCCTAAGATCTCTCTGCTCCTCCACATTGCCAAGAACCCTACCGTTAACCCTGTATTCCGCATTTATATTTGTCCTTCCAAAATGGACAACCTCACACTTGTCAGGGTTAAACTCCATCTGCCACTTCTCAGCCCAGCTCTGCATCCTATCTATGTCTCTTTGCAGCCGACAACAGCCCTCCTCACTATCCACAACTCCACCAATCTTCGTATCATCATCAAATTTACTGACCCACCCTTCAACTCCCTCATCCAAGTCATTAATGAAAATCAGAAACAGCAGAGGACCCAGAACTGATCCCTGCGGTACGCCACTGGTAACTGGGCTCCAGGCTGAGTATTTGCCATCCACCACCACTCTCTGACTTCTATCGATTAGCCAGTTCGTTATCCAACTGGCCAAATTTTCCACTATCCCATGCCTCCTTACTTTCTGCATAAACCTACCATGGGGAACCTTATCAAATGCCTTACTAAAATCCATGTACACTACATCCACTGCTTTACCTTCATCCACATGCTTGGTCACCTCCTCAAAGAAGTCAATAAGACTTGTAAGGCAAGACCTACCCCTCACAAATCCGTGCTGACTATCCCTAATCAAGCAGTGTCTTTCCAGATTCTCAGAAATCCTATCCCTCAGTACCCTTTCCATTACTTTGCCTACCACCGAAGTAAGACTAACTGGCCTATAATTCCCAGGGTTATCCCTATTCCCTTTTTTGAACAGGGGCACAACATTCGCCACTCTCCAATCCCCTGCTACTACCCCTGTTGACAGTGAGGACGAAAAGATCATTGCCAACGGCTCTGCAATTTAATTTCTTGCTTCCCATAGAATCCTTGGATATATCCCGTCAGGCCCGGGGGACTTGTCTATCCTCAAGTTTTTCAAAACGCCAACATATCTTCCTTCCTAACAAGTGTCTCCTCGAGCTGACCAGTCTGTTTCACACTGTCCTCTCCAACAATATGACCCCTCTTGTTTGTAAATACTGAAGAAATGTACTCTCCTGTACTCAAGACCTCTCCTGTCTCTTCAGACTCAAAATACAATCTCCCGCTACTGTCCTTGATCGGACCTACACTCGCTCTAGTCATTCTCATATTTCTCACGTATGTGTAAAAGGCCTTGGGGTTTTCCTTGATCCTACCCGCCAAAGATTTTTCATGCCCTCTCTTAGCTCTCCTAATCCCTTTCTTCAGTTCCCTCCTGGCTATCTTATATCCCTCCAACGCCCTGTCTGAACCTCGTTTCCTCAGTCTTACATAAGTCTCCTTCTTCCTCTTAACAAGACATTCAACCCCTCTTGTCAACCATGGTTCCCTCACTTGACCATCTCTTCCATGCCTGACAGGGACATACATATCAAAGACACGCAGTACCTGTTCCTTGAACAAGTTCCACATTTCACTTGTGTCCTTCCCTGACAGCCGATGTTCCCAACTTATGCACTTCAATTCCTGTCTGACAGCTTTGTATTTACCCTTCCCCCAATTGTAAACCTTGCCCTGTTGCACGTGCCTATCCTTCTCCATTACTAAAGTGAAAGTCACAGAATTGTGGTCACTACCTCCAAAATGCTCCCCCACTAACAAATCTATCACCTGCCCTGGTTCGTTACCAAGTACCAAATCCAATATGGCCTCCCTTCTGGTCGGACAATCTACATACTGTGTTAGAAATGTTTCCTGGACACACTGCACAAACACCACCCCATCCAAACTATTTGATCTAAAGAGTTTCCACTCAATGTTTGGGAAGTTGAAGTCACCCATGACTACCCTGTGACTTCTGCACCTTTCCAAAATCTGTTTCCCAATCTGTTCCTCCACATCTCTGCTGCTACTGGGGGGCCTATAGAAAACTACCAACAAGGTGACTGCTCCTTTCCTATTTCTGACTTCAACCCATACTACCTCAGATGGATAGATTATAAGCAAGGCCTGTGCCAGGGTGCATGATAAGGAACGCCTGGCAGGTGTGGATGCTGAGTGGGATCAGAGAGGTGATGAAGACTCGACTCACAGTGGAGATGTGTGGGAGAGCAAGTGGTGGTGACCTGTGATTTGGCAGTGAGTGAGATCCCGATGGATGTGTGATGGGTGTGTGCGTTGAGAGTGATGTGAAGAGTGACTTATCCCAGCAGAATGGAGGAGATCATTCATCCTCTTGCTGCACTGGATGGCTGTCCTCTTCTGCAGGACATTGGCTCTCACGACCATTGCCATTGCCTCCCATGCTGAGTAGATGACCTCACTGGCTGGTTTTCCAGCATGGGTAGACAACATCCGGTTGGGGCTTTACTGCATCCAGGAGTTTGTCCAGGGTGGTGTCCGAAAACCTTGGGGGGGATTTCTTGGCAGCCATCACTTCCCGGCGATCTACAAAGTATGTCTGGTGTGAACCGGGGCGACCCTGATGATTACAGCATTGAGGTGTTAGCTGTGAAGTGGGTGAATCAGAGGCCGTTCCACCAGCGAAATGGCATGGAACCTGTAGATCAATGTTTTTCGCACTAAGTACTGCATTATACAACAGGAAAACGCCATTGCTGTCGATGGACTCAATGGCACTTTTCCCTCTCGCCATCGGTCTTTGCCGATTCCCATAAAAAACTCATTCCTTGTTTTAGTCAGTACCAGGAATATAATCTTTTTTGATTGAGAAAACTAGGGTTAAGGAGGGACAACTGTGAGCATAGTGAGCTGTATTGTGCAGAATGATAAAAGGAAACGAGTCGGAAGGAAGGAAAAGATGATACAACTAGCCACCCCAGACAGTGCTTATATACTTCCCAGCAGCTGGGATCAAAAGCAACATGGGTGTGATGCTAAACTGAAGTGAAACCAGCATTTATGTTAGCAGCATGAAAGGATAAGATGTAGAAGGGGAATTCAAACAGTAGGAGCACTTGATTCCTAACCAGACTCTCAATATTGCCCATCAATCAAGCTCAGTCACATTGATTTATTCGAATCTAGACCAAGCCACTCGAGACAATACAGTGTTAAGATATAGTGTTCTATTTCAGTGAAAGAAAAACAAAAAGTCTTAAATTGATTGATCACAGAAGGGCAGTGAAATATTGAAAGAAACTCTGAAAACTGTCACCCTTAAAGGTCATTTTCATGAGTGGACATTTATTTCTGTGTCACGTATCTGCGCAGGTAGATTTTTTAATGTCAATTTTATCTTACCGTCTTTTACCATCATTTTGTTTCCCATGTTTGATTCCTTCTTTGATTTATTGAACGTTTTCATGGTCAGCACAATGCTACTTTCTGAACCGCCTTCCAGGGGTGTATTTGGGAAGCATGGTGAGTGACCCAGTCAGCTCTCTCACACGTACATGTGTGCACCATTGGGATTAGTGAAGTGAACACAAAGAAATATTAGTATAATTATCAGTTAAAACTGAATTCAAACTGTTTGGGATTGCAGGTAATTGACCTTCCTGGTAGAAACTGGATGGAGAATTGAATTGCCATGGTGACGTGCCCTCTCTAATACTGCTGCCTTTCTGCAGTTTGGAATCTCGTTTGAGTAGGCAAGCAAAACCTTTCCCAAATGGCAACAAGGTCCTCCTTCAAATATGTAGATCAGGATCCAATTATTTCTTTGCGACCTGACTGCAATTTTGGTTGGAATATTGTGTGAAAAAGTCATTGCGATTTCCCCGCCAAGCCTGCCTGGTGGCAAGTAAAGCCGAATAAAATCCCCAAAAAGTATTTGGGACATTGAGTGCAATCTGCCGGCCACGTTGCGCCCAAAAGGTGGCGCGGCGGAACGCGACCAGTAGATCCAGGAAATCCCTCTTCTAGGATCTATCACAATCCCTTGAGATGTCGCTATGTGAATTCCGCCCATTGTGGGTGGATCACTTTTTGGAAAATCTGCATATTAGAGCGAGACAGCTAGTCTCATTCGAATATGCATTCCCATGATCTACCCAATCGGGATCTAACCCCCTCTCCTTGGAAATCTCGGGCGAGTGCCGTTCAGTGTTGGTTTGCACAAGGTGCCAAGATGCCCGGGGTACCCTGCGCGGGTTGGCCTGAGGACCCCCTTATAGATGTTCGGGAGCGCTTCGGGGGGGGGAGATCAGGGCCATTTAATTGGGCCCTAATCTCGTTCTGCACTGAGGAGTTCCAGTGAGCAGAGCTCCTCAATGAAGAAAATGGGACTAAGTGCGTTCCCTGCTGAGGCCCCATATCTACCCGAATTGGCGTTCAATAGCATGATGTTTCTCAGCGCTTCAAATGCTGGGATTGATTGCTCCCCCTTCCACAAACATTCAAACCCTCCACCACCAACGAAAGTGCCCACCATGTGTACCATCTATACGTTGCACTGCAGTAACTCGCCTCGGTTTTTTAGACATCATGACCAAACCCATGACCACTACCATCTAGAAGGACAAGAGCAGCAGATACCTGGGAACCCCACCACTTGGATGTTCCTCTCCAAGCCACTGACCAACCTGACTTGGAAATATATTGCCATTCCTTCACCGTTGCTGGGCTAACATTGTGGAACTCCCTCCTTAACAGCACAGTGGACATACCTACGCCTCAAGGACTGCAGCGGTTCAAGAAGGCAACTACCACCACCTTCTGAACGGCAACTAGGGATGGGCATTAAATGCTGGCCTAATCAGCAACGCCCACATCCAGTAAATTAATTTAAAAGAAGAAACACCGGCTAAACGCGGTCGGTACAGGACTCTGTTCCCATTCGGGTAGATCGCACCCATTGGCCGGGATTCTCCCTTACCCGGTGGGGCGGGGGGTCCCGGCGTGATGGAGTGGCGTGAACCACTCTGGCGTCGGGCCGCCTCAAAGGTGCGGAATTCTCCGCACCTTTAGGGGCCAAGCCCTCACATTGAGGGGCTAGGCCCACACCGGAGTGGTTCCCACTCCGCCGGCTGGCGTGAACGGCCTTTGGCGCCACGCCAGCCGGGGCCGAAAGGACTTCACCGGCCGACATCAGTCCGCTCATGCGCCGGAGCGTCAGCGGCTGCTGATGTCATACCGGCGCATGCGCAGGGGAGAGGGTCTCTTCCGCCTCCGCCATGGTGAAGACCATGGCGAAGGCGGAAGAAAAAGAGTGCCTCCACAGCAGAGGCCCACCCACCGATCGGTGGGCCCCGATTGCGGGGGGTCAGAGAATCCCGCCCATTATGTTTTAATCCCCTCATGGAGAGGTTGAATAAACTCGGTTTGTTCTCACTGGAACGACGGAGGTTGAAGGGCAATTTGATAAAGTTCTACAAAATTATGAGAGGCATAGGCAGAATGGATAGTCAGAGGCTTTTTCCCAGGGTCGAGGTGCCAATGCCTAGGGGGCATAGGTTTAAGGTGCGTGGGGCAAGGTTTAGAGGAGATGAACGAGGTACGTTTTTTATACAGAGGGTAGTGGGTGCCTGGAACTCGCTGCCGGAGGAGGTGGTGGAAGCAGGGATGATAGTAACGTTTCAGGGGCACCTTGACAAATACATGAATAGGATGGGAATAGAAGGATACGGACCCCGGAAGTGCAGGAGATTTTAGTTTAGACGGGCAGCATGATCAGCACAGGCTTGGAGAGCCGAAGGGCCTGTTCCTGTGCTGTACTTTTCTTTGTTCTTTGTTCTTTTGACCATGGAAGTAGAATTGCTGCTTCAAGCTCAATAAGAAAGTCATAGACCTCCCCACTTAAGGATCTCCAAGCAAAAGGTCATCCCTCCCATCCCCACTCGAAAGCTCACTGATGACAACATTTCTTCAGGTTCCTGTAGGCATTCTACTGCTGTCCAGCAACCATGACCCTCCCTCCCAGCCGACTACTACTTCCAGCAAAATTCATGACAGCCTGGGATTAAAAGCTCCTGGCTGTAGTGGATCAGATGTGTTACCATGGATTGCGCTTGTCACTGGGTGTTAAGCTCTGGGCTTTGGGCCTCGGTCAGTCACTTTTTTGGCATTATGCACTTGTAAAATAAAGGGAGTAAGATTTATCATCTTAATTTGCCACACTAACCAAATGTTTCAGAATACCAGTGGAAACGTAATTGCTATCTCACTATAATAATCACCATTGTTATGAACATTTTTCATAATCTTGCCCTTCATCTATGAAGGTGTTGTAACCGTGCTCCCAGTGGTGAAGAAACATTTACTTGTGTTTTTTACTTAGAACATTTCTATCTCTATCTCTGTGTTACAGTCATTGCAATAACATTCTACAGGAATCACTGGAAGTTCACTTTTATCAGTTAGCACTGTCCACAATCCATACTGAAAGGCAAACAATGATTTGCCGTCATTATTGTATTGATTCATGGGACGACTGTGATTTTGCATTTCAGCGAACATGTGCCTGTCCAGTTCTTTGAGTTTATAGATTTCTCAGCGACCTAGCAACAAGCTTTTCACCGAACCTGCAAAATCTTTAGATAAACACGATGTGTTGATGAGCACTAAATTAAATCAGGGACTACAAAGCAACCCAGGTTATATTTCATTCTCTTTTCATTCATTTAAATTTGACTTACCAATGATCTGTGGGCACAATATAATCAACCACCTCAGAAAACAACACAAGCAACAAGCTGAATGACAGCCTCTTATTACAACAAAGGAAAAACACATTTCATACTTTAAACATTTGTATCTGAGACAATTGGACAGCCACTTCACTTTGTTACTGAGTCTAGCAGCATGCATATTTTTAAATGATAGTTTACAATAAAGCTGCGATGTACGTCCAAATAATTAATTTTTTGACATCTCATTTGCGGCATTCAAAATCTAAATGGATTCTACCATTATCTCCATCACTGTAGAGAAATAGATAGTGTTCGCCAATAGAAAAATGAGAAAGAGACTTATCTTGAAAGAGGTTTGGTTAATTTCACCCCTGATGGTTAGTGTTACAGTGAGTCTGTTAAAACCATGCATAACGTCCCATAGATGAACAAAACTGTCACCATTGACCCTGCCACCGATTCTGTCCCGTCGTCAGAAAATTCAGACTCCTGTTGTGTGTTGTCTCGTGAAGAGATCTGGAGGCTTACAGGGTTGAATAATAACTGTTTATTAAAACAACATAACTGTGTACAATGTATAGAATGCCATCCTGATTTGCTGCTATCTTCATGCCAACTTCCACCAGACTCACTAGTACCCACGACCACTCCCACGTGACTCCTTACCTCATATTATTGGGGACTGTTCCTCCCAACTTGCATTAACTTTCAGTCCTGAACACCCGAACACTACACCAACCTCGCACTGTGTCAAGCAGAGTAAGAAGTCTTACGACACCAGGTTAAAGTCCAGAAGGTTTGTTTCAAATCACTAGCTTTCAGAGCACTGCTCCTTCCTTGAAACAAACCTGTTGGACTTTAACCTGGTGTTGTAAGACTTCTTACTGTGCTCACCCCAGTCCAATGGCGGCATCTCCACATCGTGTCAAGCAGAAACAAAGAGTGGGATTTTCTGGCCCCGACAGTGATGGGTATCCTTGTGGGCAGGATTGGGAAAATTTGAATAACCGTTAAAAATCAACTGCCCCTCCAAACTTACCCCTCCTACCTGGGAATTACACAGAATTCTTAGGAGTATTGACAGCAGAGAAATTTGGGCATTACAGGTCCACAGATCACTGAAAGTAGCAGGTGGATAAGGTAATCAAGAAGGCATATAGCATGCTTGCGTTCGTCGATCGGGACATTGAGTTTGAAAATTGGCAAGTTACGCTGCAGCTGTACAGAACCTTAGTTAGGCCACATTTTAAATATTGTGTACAATTCTGGTCGCCACACTACCAGAAGGATGTGGATGCATTGGAGATGGTACAGAAGAGGTTTACCAGGATGTTGCCTGGTCTGGAGGGTGTTAGCTATGAGGTCAGATAAACTCGGATTGTTTGCACTGGAATAATGGAGGTTGCGAGGCGACCTGATAGAGGTTTACAAAATTATGAGTGGCGTGGACAGCGTGGATAGCTTTTTCCCAGGGTGGAAAAATAAATTACTAGAGGACATCGGTTTAAGGTGCAAGAGGGAAAGTTTAGAGGAGATGTGCGAGGCAAGTTTGTCTACACAGAGGGTAGTGAGTGCCTGGGGAGGTGGTGGAAGCAGATACGATAGCGACGTTTAAGAGGCACGTTGACAAATACATGAGTAGGATGGGAATAGAGGGATACGGACCCCGGAAGTACAGAAGGTTTTAGTGTAGACAGGCAGCATGATTGGCACAGGCTTGAAGGGCCACAGGGCCTGTTCCTCTGCTGTACTGTTCTTTGTTCTTTGTTCATTTAATGAGACTGTAGAACATCTATAGAACTTATGAAGGCTATTGTTTTTTTTATAAATTTAGAGTATCCAATTATTTTTTTTTTCGAATTAAGGGGCAATTTAGTGTGGCCAATCCACCTAACCTACACATCTGCCCATTGTTGTGGGGGTGAAACCCACGCAGACACGGGGACAATGTGCAAACTCCACATGGACAGTGACCCAGGGCTGGGATTCGTACCATGTGCCATGTGCCGCCCTTGTATAGCCTATTGGTAGTCATTCTCGGCACCTATCCTATTCTTATTTTCATCCACCACCTCATGGCCCCACACCCATTCACATCCTCCCACCCACCAGCATAACCATCGAGACTTCACTTGATGGCAACTGTCTGTGAAGCATGTGGCTAAAACTGGAAAAACATTATTGCCACAACATGTTCTAATGACTTGCTGTAATTATGAAAATTAAGCAAATCAGCATCTCCCGATCTTACTATTCCATGGAACATCCTACCCCATGTACCCAGAGATTTGGCACAGGTTGAGAATTGGCCTGTTCAATCAAATGGAGACCCATGACAGGAACTAGCAATGCTGGATAAATGTGGCCTTCAAATACAGGGACTGCTGACAACGATGAATTATTAAAATGATGCCCAAATCCTAAATTTCAAGCAACTCTTGAGCCTCTCTTCTTGGTTGTCTGCTAGAAGCGTGCCATCACTTATGTGTCTGGAAATGGGCCATAACAAATGTATTTCCTTTTAGCTCACATCAAAAGTTTATTCACATATCAGTGATTGCTTATGTTCAATGCTTCAAAATATTTACAATGTGAAACAGGTCCACAAATAGATAGCAATCTTTGCAAATATGTTTAATGCCCTTCCACCGAACATACAATCTGTGAGTCCAAGGAAAGCTCTGGAAAATACCAATATCAAGCTGTGTGCTCTCATGTCAAAGGGAATGTAATAAGATAAAATGTCTTGGGAACTAGTGATTGCTTTGGTGCAGAGGAGCAATCTCAGCAAACAGGTCTCGGTTGTTCCAGGGATTCAGCCCACCCAAAATCTGCAAAATAAAAAAATAACGAGGCCTCATAAGCTGAGCTTAATTTATTTATCTGGATTTCTTTATGGAGCACCCTGCACCAGTGAGATTGGCACCTGGCATGTCAACCAATTGTGCCTATTATTAGCAATGAAGATTAATTGATCTATTCCACTCACATTGATGGACAGTTTGACAGTGAAAATATGACAAGTGCATTTGTTCCATTTTATTGCGATTGAAAAGTGACAGTTGCTTCCATGCACATGGATGAAGTATGCAGCACTGCATATTGTAAGATTAAGTGAACTACAAATTTTGTCCCATTTGGCAAAAGATGCTCAATTGCGAGCTGGGAATCTTTCAAAGGGCAGTCTCGTCATGGAAGGGAAATATTGGGCGAAGCTGTTTACAAATAGAAAGGCCAAACATTGGTGGGAAAGGTGTGGAAGGGCTAGTCGTAAATACACCCCAGCAAGTCGGGTAAGATAAAATCCAATCCATTGTTCCATTCAATGAACTTGCTTTACAGTTATATTGCATCTTTAAAAACCCATGGGCAGGATCCAACTCAGGTGGTGAAGGACGTCACCTCCAGAACAAAAACCAGCAACAATGCTACTGACCTGATCTCTGGGAGTCCCGTCAGGATCAAGTGCCTAATTGGCAGTGGGGACCCTACTGAAGGGGCTCCTGTCTCCATTGGGTAATTTAATTATTGCACTGACGTATCTGGGGAAGATAGCCTACCCACAAGAGCTACCACTCAATCAGAGGTGGGCAGCTCTCCAGTACCAGCAGCGCCACTGGGAGCAGTGTCCATTGCAAGTTCTACACTCAAACTCACTTTGAGGATCATCACTGGATCCTCAAATAGAGATGTGTGTGTGGTCAGGATGGTGTTGCCAGATTTGGATGGGGCAGGGAGCGGGCAGGGGCAGTTCGGAAGCAAGTGGCTTTCAACGGGCATGTCCCCACCCAATGCCATGTTCCATGATTGGGCAGAGAGAATAAGTGACTCTCCCTATTAGGCTGTGAGCAAACCTGAAAGGGTTTGCTAGGAGGTCTCCCACTGGTGAGTTCCTTTCCCATCACTGGTAGAATACCAACAGTTGGTGGGATGAAGCCCTTAAGTGGTCCTTTAATGACTACTTAAGACTCTCAGTTGACCTCTGGGCAGGCAGGCCGTATTGTCATAGAATTTACAGTGCAGAAGGAGGCTATTCGGCCCATCGAGTCTGCAGCGGCTCTTGGAAAGAGCACCCTACCCAAGGTCAACACCTCCACCCTATCCCCATAACCCAGTAACCCGACCCAACACTAAGGGCAATTTTGGACACTAAGGGCAATTTATCATGGCCAATCCACCTAACCTGCACATCTTTGGACTGTGGGAGGAATCCGGAGCACCCGGAGGAAACCCACGCACACACGGGGAGGATGTGCAGACTCCGCACAGTGACCCAAGCCGGAATCGAACCTCTCCCACCCATAGCTTGGTCGGGGGTCATCAGGAATGTGGCGGGAGTCCCCACCTGCTGTACCTTCCCCCATGTCGAAGGGACCCCCCCCCATCTCTGTGCCCTCCCCATATTACGGTTTATTGATTTTTCCAAAATGCTAATTATTATTTACTTTACTTGCATTTCAGTAAGAGAGTAGTGAGTTGCCTCAGTGTTTCTATCACTGATATTTCAATAATGGTCATGAACTACAGCTCCATCAAGTTTACATTGAGAGTCTTGGGCACCAATTTTGCAAACAAATCTATTTTGTGATATTTTTTAAAACACCTTTAGAAAGTCCATACACATAACATCAACTACACTGCCCTTATCAATTGTTACTTCATCAAAGAACTCAAATCACATTCATGAAGGATGATTTATCTGGTGCTGAAAATCAGGTGGTGCTGATTTTAATTTATTTTCCAAATGCCAATTAATTTTCCTGAGGTTATTGTCTAGATGTTTTCCCACCATCATTATTAATTGCCAGCTTTAACCGTCTCTCATCTGGTAAACAGGGCTTCACAATTCTCCAGTCCTCTTGCACCATTTCCACATCTAAGAACGATTGGGACATTGTTACCAACACCTCTCTAATTTCCACTCTTATTTCCGTTAGTTACCTCAGACACATCTGGGCAGATGGCTTTTCCAATTTCAGAACTGCCACTCTTGAATACATTTTTTAAATCTATTTTTACCTGCTCTAATTTCTCTATTCATCCTCCAGATGCATGAATGACATCTTCTCAAATGAAAAGATGCAAAGTCCTCATTTAATACCTTAGCTTCCCTCTACCCTTAATTGAATGTCTCTGTTTTGTCTCCATTTAATCCCACCCTTTAACTACATTTTTACGATTCATTTTTATAAGACTTTAATTCCCTTTTTTTGTCAGCCTACCCTACAGTATTCTCGTATCTTCTCTTTTCCAAATTATTCCCCTTTTAAGATCTGTTCCAAATTTTCAATGTTCAACTTGTTGTCTTGTGAGCCTTGTTATTGTTGTCAGCCACATTTTTCTGTCTCCTTTCTGCTCTAGATTTGGATGTTGTTTCTTTCCCATTCATTGGAATGTGTCTACTCTGTACCTGAAACATTTTCCCTTTGCAAATCTCTTAATGTTCAATTACTGTTTTGCCTACCAATTTTTGATTCCAATCTGCCTGGGCCAGACCTCATATAACCCGCTGAATTTCGTCCTCCTCTGGTTTTGTATTTTTATATGTAACTGCACGTTGTCCTTTTCCATAATTATTATAAACCCAGTGATATTCTAATCACTGTTCCTCAAATGCTTTCCCACTTAATCATGCTCCATTTTCCTAGAACTAAATCAGCCTTGCTTTTTTTGTCATTGAACAGGAAACATAATGATCAAGACTTATACAAACTACAGGAATTGCTCCCCCTCTTTGTCTTTTACAGTTACTATTGGTTATTAACCATAGTTTATAATAAGATAATTGAAGCCCCGATTATTACTACTCTGTAGTTCTTGCAACTTTCTGTTATGGCTTGTGACTGGATAACATTTAGGTTTTAGTCAAAGCTGACAGTTTTAACGAGTCACTTGGAGAGATGGTGATGTAGTGGTAATATCACTGGACTAGTAGTCCAGAGGCTCAGGGTTAATGCTTTGGGGACATGGGTTCAAATTACACCAGGGCAGCTAGTGGAATTAAATTTCCGTTAATAAAAAAAATCTGAGGCGGGATTCTCCGACCCCCCGCCGGGTCGGAGAATCGCTGGGAAGGCGGCGTTAATCCAGCTCCCGCCGCCTGCTGAATTCTCCGGCACTGGGGATTTGGCGGCGGCGGGAATCACGCCGCGCCAGTCGGCGGCCGCTGGCAGCGCTCCCCCCCCCCCCCCCCAGCGATTCTCCGGCCCGCGATGGGCCCAGTGGCTGCCCGTTTTAGGCCAGTCCCGTCGGCGTAAATTATAACAGGTACTTACCGGCGGGACCTGGCTGCACGGGCAGCTTCCAGTGTCCTCGGGGGGGCGCGGGGGGGGTTCTGGCCCCGGGAGGTGCCCCCATGGTGGCCTGGCCTGCAATCAGGGCCCACCGATCCGCCGGCGGGCCTGTGCCGTGGGAGCACTCTATTCCTCCGCATCAGCTGCTGTGGACCTCCGCGTTGGCCGCTCGGAGATGAACCCTCCCTGCGCATGCGCTGGGATGACGCCAGCACATGCTCACGCTCCCGCGGAGGCCCTTCGGCACCAGTTGGCGTGGCGCCAAGCCCCTTCCGCGCCGGCCAACACGGCGCAAACCAGTCCGGCGCCGGCCTAGTCCCTGAAGGTGCGGAGGATTCCGCATCTTCGGGGTGGCCCGAAGCCGCAGTGGTTCACGCCACGCCTTCACGCCGGAGTTGCCCGCCCCATTGATTCCCACAGAATCCCGCCCCTGAAATCTAAATTAGTCTCAGTAATTTGAATGAGAGTTTGTATAAATTTATTAATCATCTCTCTCTGCCTGTCTTTCTAAAATGTCAATTTAAGTGCTAACCATGGAAACCTAGGGCAGAATTTTCCAGCCTTTCCTGCTGGTGGGATCTTCCGATCCCTGCAAAGGGTTCCCCAGCAGTGGAACGGGAAAGCCATGCAAAACACCATAGACATCGTCGGGACTGGAATATCCAGCTGTTGGAAAATGGCATGCCACCCGTGAGGCCAGAAAACATGCTGTGGGGGCGGGCCTGGAAAATCTGTCCACAGAAAGGGTTATGGCACAGAAGAAGGCCATTCAGCCCATCATGTCAGTATCGGTTGAAAAAGAGCTACCTACCTACCAGCTCAAAGTTACATCACCTCGGTAAACTGTCATTGATTGTGGTAAAAAAAACGATCATTAAATAATGCGTAGTTGCTCGCCTCTGGACCATGAAAAGTTAATTGAGTATTTTTTCATGAATGCAGTTGAGTATGTCACTAAACTAAACTAAAATAAATTAATTTGCTAAGAAAGAACTTACAGCACTGAGCACCTTATCACATTTGTCTCAATGTACTTCACAACAACTCCTTTATTAAACCCAGACAATGTGCTCCAGCCCTGGAGTGAGACTTGAAATCACAACTGTTGTGACTGAGAGAACAGCAATACAATGGGCCAAACTCACACTATTGTAGTTATATTCATCCTTGAATTCCTGGTTTCGAGTACCTGCTAATAGTGTAACTGGGCTGTCTGCCAGTAAAATGTAAAGCCAAAGCACTTATCAGGAAGTAAGTGCAGATGAGGCTTTCTTTCTTACTCTGCTGAAAGATTCATTTAGTTTGTTAAAATCTTGGAAACTGAAAAATGAATGTGACATTTTGGTACCGTTTAGCTTGGCAGAGGCATTTGATAATAAGAGAAAGGTGGCTGCCAAGTTGTGAATTATAAACACCTTTCAATGCTTAATTTGGTGAATTACTATGTACTATAATTGTTCTTATTCCTAATAATTGAAATGCAAGAAAGACATACTGAAGAAACATAGAACAAAATCTATCTCCGGAGGTAACAGTGCCTAAAGACAAAGGAGGGAAAAGAAAAGAAATGGGAAACTGAAATCATCAAAAATGGAAAGGGAAGAGAAGATGAATAAGGGGAAAGGGCTGTCAGAACAAGAAAAAGCTCATTTGAATGAGAGTTCGTATAAATTTATTAATCATCTCGCTCTCTTTCTAAAATGTCAGTTTAAGTGCTAAACATGGAAACCTAGGGCAGCATTTTCCAGCCCTTCCCACTGGTGGAAGGGAAAGTCACGCAAAACTACATGGACATCGGTGGGATTGGAAGATGCTGCTGGTGGCCAATGGTATTCCACTCCCACCGCTGGAAAACATGCCGCGGTTGGTGGGGGGGGGGGTGTCTGAAAAAATCTGCCCATAGAAAGGGTTATGGCACAGAAGTAGGCCATTCAGCCCATCATGTCAATGTCGGATGGAAAAGAGATACCCACCTTCCAGCTCAAAATTACATCACCTCAACTGCACATCCAAATGTTTTATTTTAACATGAGATAAGGATCTCTGCCCCTACTTTCAGGCAATGAATTCTAGCCCCCAACCACCCTTTGGGTGAAAAAATATATTTGGTGACTCCCCTTCAATGCTTCTACCAATTAATTTAAATCAATGCATCTTCGTTATTGAACTCTCTGCTAAGAGAAATAGGTATTTTTTATCCACTGTATCTACCCCTCTTCATTTACAGACCTCGATTAAATCACTCCTCAACCTCTTAACTTCCAAAAGAAAAATAAACTCCAGCGTATCCAATTTTTCCTCCCAGCTAAAGTTCTCCATTTTAGTCAAAATTCTTGTTTATCTTCTCTGTACCCTCTTCAGTGCAATCACATTCTTCCTGCAACACAGTGACCAGGACTGTATAAATACTCTGCTGTCTAACTAATGAAAAATGAAAACGAAATGAAAATCGCTTATTGTCACGAGTAGGCTTCAATGAAGTTACTGTGAAAAGCCCCTAGTCGCCACATTCCGGCGCCTGTCCGGGGAGGCTGGTACGGGAATGTTTTACACAGTTCAGCAAAGCCTTGCTGATGAATGTGAACTCCAAGATGCCTCTGATCCATGATTCATGATTCATTTCATTTCATTTCATGATCCTTATCTTTCGGATTCCTACCATTTATTGTGTATTCCCTTGCCTTATTTGTCCTCACCAAGTTACCTCACATTTCTCTTGATGGACTTCTGTTTGCCATTTGTCTGCCCAACCAACCAATCCATTGATATCTTCCTGTAATCTGCAGCTTTCTTTTTCACCAGCGAAGCCAGAGCCAATATTCGTAACATCTGACTACTACTTAATCATGCTTATTACATTTAAGTCTAAATCATTGATGTGTAGCATGAACAACATGCAGAACCTGGCAGGAAATAAAGGTCAGAATTTGCTGGCCCGTGGAGAGGGCTGAGAGGGTGGTGGGGGGAAGGGTGGGGGGGGGGGGGGGGGGGGGCGGTTTGCTGGTGGGGGGTGTAAGAGGGACAGAATGGGTAGCATTTAACTGGATGGGAAGGACAAGGGTTTAGAGCCCATCCATGGAGCAGGATTTCTCACCCAAGTGGAGGTGGGTGATAAAGTTTCTGAAATTGATGTTGAGTCAGGATCCAGATGTCATCCCATCCTCTTCCAGTTTTCCCAGTGGCAGGATCAAGTCTAGCAGGGAACTCCTTAGGCCTGCCAGGGAAATAATTGAACCAATTAAAAAGTCAATTACATAGAACATAGAACAGTACAGCACAGAACAGGCCCTTCGGCCCTCGATGTTGTGCCGAGCAATGATATACCCGTAACCCAACAACCCCCCCCCTTAACCTTACTTTTTAGGACACTACGGGCAATTTAGCATGGCCAATCCACCTAACCCGCACATCTTTGGACTGTGGGAGGAAACCGGAGCACCCGGAGGAAACCCACGCACACACGGGGAGGACGTGCAGACTCCGCACAGACAGTAACCCAGCTGGGAATCGAACCTGGGACCCTGGAGCTGTGAAGCATTTATGCTAACCACCATGCTACCGTGCTGCGCCCAATTAGAACTCTCTTTAACCATGAATGCCTTCTTTCCCAACCAGTTCCATGCTCTGTCTGCACCGGATTGGAGTACACGAGTGAAGAGAGAGAAGGGAAACTGACAAGCTGGGAAGGTTTGATTGGTTACAGCCATGGCGAGGTGAAAGGCTGCTGTTCAAAACAGTTCTTTTCTCAGAGAGTGCTATCACTGCTAGCTAAGTGAGTGCTAAATTCTTAGAAGGCATTTGACTTGACCCCCCCTTGCACTTCACTCAACGTCAGCTGCACCTCCTTGCTGTCAGCCTTCCCCAGGGTATAGGAGCAGCTTATAGAGTCATAGAGGTCTACAGCGCAGAAAAGATCCTTCAGCTCATCGAGTCTATGCCAGTCAAATTCTAATCCCATTTTCCAGCACTTCGCACAATACATTGTATGTCTTGGAAATGCAAGTGCATATCTAAGTACTTCTTAAATTCTGTAAGCATCTTGTGCACTTGGGAAGGAGAAATGGAAGCATGGACTAGTTTCTAAATCGGGAGATGCTTTGGAAATCAGAAGCACAAAGGGACTTGGGAGTCCTTGTTCACAATTCTCTTAAGGTTAACATGCAGGCTCAGTTGGCAGTTAGGAAGGCAAATGCAATGTTAGCATTCATGTCAAGAGGGATAGAGTACAAGACCAGGGACGTACATCTGAGGCTATATAAGGCACTGGTCAGACCCCATTTGGAATATTGTGAACAGTTTTGCATCCCGTAACTAAGGAAGGATGTGCTGGCCTTGGAAAGGGACCAGAGGAGGTTCACAAGAATGATCCCTGGAATGAAGAACTCGTTGTGTGAGAAACAGTTGAGGACTATGGGTCTGTACTCATTGGAGTTTAGAAGGATGAGGGGAGATCTGAAAAATGAAAAATGAAAATCGCTTATTGTCACAAGTAGGCTTCAAATGAAGTTACTGTGAAAAACCCCTAGTCGCCACATTCCGGCGCCTGTTCGGGGAGGCTGATACGGGAATTGAACCGTGCTGCTGGCCTGCCTTGGTCTGCTTTCAAAGCCAGCGATTTAGCCCTGTGCTAAACAGCCCCAGTCTTATTGCCCCGGATCTTATTGAAACTTACAGGATACTGCAAGGCCTGGATGAAGTAGACATGGAGAGGATGTTTCCACTTGTAGGAAAAACTAGAAGCAGAGGGCACAATCTCAGACTAAAGGGACGATCCTTTAAAATAGAAATGAGGAGGAACTTCTTCAGCCAGAGGTTGGTGAATCTGTGGAACTCTGCCGATGAAGGCTGAGGAGGCCAAATCACCAAGTGTCTTTTAGACAGAGATAGATAGGTTCTTGATTAATATGGGGATCAAGGGTTATGGGGAGAAGGCAGGAGAATGGGGATGAGAAAAATATCAGCCATGATTGAATGGCGGAACAGACTCGATGGGCCGAGTGGCCTAATTCTGCTCCTATGTCGTATTGTCTTATAGTCTTTGCCTCTACCACCCTTTCAGACAGCGAGTTCCAAACTCCCACCACCTTTTGGGTGAAAGAGCTTTTCCTCACATCCCCTCTAAACCTCCTGCTCCTTACTTTAAATCTATGCCCCCTGGTCATTGAGCACTCCACCAAGGGGAAATGTTTCTTCCTGCCTACTCTATCTATGCCCCTCATAATTTTATACATTTCAATCATGTCTCCTCTCAGTCTCCTCTGTCCCAAGGACAACAACCCCAGTCTATCCAATCTCTCTTCATAACTAAAACTCTCCAGCCCAGCAACACCCTGGTAAATCTCCTCTCCACCTTTCCAAGTGCTATCACATCCTTGCTATAATGTGCATTCTAGAACTGCACACAAGACTCTCGCTGTGGCTTAACCAATGTTTTATACAGTTCCAGCATAACCTCTCTGCTCTTGAACTCTATGCCTCAGCTAACAAAGGTAAGTATACCATATGTCTTCTGGACCACTGTATCCACTTGCCCTACGACCTTAAGGGACCGGAGTAGATGCACAGCAAGATCCCTCTGATCCTCAGTGCTCGATCCTCTGATCCAGGGTCCTGTTGTTCATCATGTATTCTCTTGCCTTGTTTACCCTGCCCAACCTCACTGTTACCCAGATTGAATTCCATTTGAAACTGATCAGCCCATCTGACCAACCCGTCTAAGGCTATCCTCTTCACTGTTTACCACCCCACCAATTTTTACATCATCTGCAAACTTACTGATCAACCCTCCTACATTCCTGTCTGAATCATTTATGTGAACCACAAACAGCCCCAAAGCTGATCTCTGCTGGATCCCACTGGACTCAGGCTTCCATTCGGAAAAACATCCCTCGACCATCACACTCTAGTTCCTGTCACTTAGTCAATTCTGGATCCAATGTGCCAAATTTCCTTGGATCCCATGGGCTCTTACCTTCGCTATCAGTCTCCCATGTGGGACTGCAGCTCCCCTGCAGCTGCAACTCGGCAAAAGCAGAGTTCACATCAATGCCGAATACTCCAGAAGCAGCAGGAGCAACATCAGCAGCCTTCTCCTCGATCACGTGCTCCTCCACGGGGTAAAGGAAATGAACACCGAGAATCAACTGGAGGAAACTGAGACCGCCAAGGCGGCGGCGGCGGCGGCGGCGGCGGGGGGGGGGGGGGGGGGGGGGACTGTTAGAGGATCAGCTCTCTCGACGCATCTGATCACCTGTGCCTCAGGAGGTTTAGGTGCAGGTTGCTGCTGACATCTATGGTCTCTTGGAACTAAGACCTGCTTTCCACTGGGGCAGACGAGTACACATTTACACGAGCCAATAAAATACCTGTCACTGGAAGATTGCCAGTCTGTCACACCTTCTTGGAATTCTGCCTCCCACCAAATTGCGTGCTGTCTTCTACTTCAAAGTGAGAAATTAAAGAGGTTTAAATGTTCATAATGGCTTGTTTGTAGAGAAGGGAGAGGTTGCATTTGTGGAGGGTGACTATGAGAAATGGATGCAAGAGGGTAATAGGATGAGAGTGAGTGTAAGTGTTGGCTGCTCAGATCGGGATGTGAGCAGCCTGGAGAGAGAGGAATACGTGGAGCTGCAAGTTAATTTGTCCTGGGCAATGCTGTGCTGGGGAACGGTGGGGAAGTCAGAATGTGGGACTTTCTCACTCCCCTGAGGTTCTGTGCCCTCCTGTTACACTGACTCCAGGTTGGAGGGACCATACTTCTGATGCAGACTTCCTCAGTCTGGATCTTGTGAGGTGTGGCGAAGCAGGTAGATCCCTGGAGCAGGTTCTCCCGGCAACCACCTACCATGCTGCGCCACGGTGAGCTGTTTTTTGGGCGTAGCGTAGCTGTTGGATCGTAACCCCCGTCTCCAAAGTCCCAGAAAAATGTTGCAAATGAGAGATTGCTCTGTCCGTTTATTCCAAAGATAAGAGAAAGTTTGACGTCACAAGGTTAACTCATCAGCATTTCCACCTGGATACAAGACCCATGGGATGCAAGTTGCCATGGTGATAGGCTTTGAGATGGAAGGTTTGAGAGGAAGCCATTGTAAAGGTTGGGTTACAAGCTTTCCTAAAATATCACTGAATATCACAACACAATCTGTCAGGATCCGGAGAGCAGCACGATGCTGTGATTAACTGTACAGAAATGTGAGTGGGAGCTTGGGCTTGGATTGGAAAGATCAATGTGGGGAGCTACAATGAGGCTAAAAGAGTTACCTGCATTTAGCTAGAGGGAGAAGTCTCCAAGTAAACTCGCACTGTGAAGGACAGCTCTGGAGTAATTTTTTCCAGACTGGGAAACAAAATCAGAAGTAAACTTTCAGGAGCTGAGAATACATTTTGAACTGATTCTGGGAGAACTGAATGTCTACTTAATTATAACCGATAGTGGTGTTAGATGTTCTGTTTGTGTTTCAAAGTACAAATTGCTGACAAAAGTTGTGTTTAGTCAAAAGTGCTTTTAGTCTGATGTTACAGCAAAAAATGTTAAAATGTGAAGTATTATTGTACTATCCTTTCATCTAGTAACTGGATGTTTGAATTTCATTTTTTTAAAGTTATCGGTCTCCAGGGGGATTATAACAATGTCACAAATGTAAAGGGCATGTAGGAATAGAGGGAGCTGAGTTATATGTACATAAATCTCTGGAGTTGAGAGATATGTTAAATGCTACCCTAGCTTCAAACATAGAGGTTATAGAGTATAAAAGCAAGAAGCTTCTGCAACACTTACACCCTCAACACTCCCAACTAGGGTATCATGGTTAATTCTGATCTGTGTTTGGAAGGTTATCTCGAGATCTAATATGATGTTGTTGGTTGCCCCTCGTGTTGAGGATGACGTCTACTCACGGTCATGACTCCTCTCTTTAACATGGCTCTTCATGTGACTGAACAGGCCAATTCTCACCTTCAGTTCTTTGGACACATGGGTCAGGACGTCCCATGAGGTAGTGGGATAGGGGTTGCAGCATTTACTTCCTTTACTTTCCTTCTGTGCCACCGCTGTGCCTCATCATTAAGGCATTTGCATTCACAACGTGATGGAGCTTCATGGACAAATTGTCGCCATTTTGAATAAGTGGTAGCAATCTCCTGCTAGTCATTCTTGTCAATGCTTTCATGCTTCAAGGAGAGCTTCCGAATGTCGCTGAGTGTTTTCTTTGTCCTCACTTAGAATGTTGGCTAGTTGAAAGTTGAGAAAACAGGACCTAGTGAGGGAGATGCTTTCTTTTCAATTGAATGTGCACGAGTTTTGCCTGAATACTTAGGGGGCTGACTTCAAGAAGGATGGACCTCCGACTGAACAGGGAGGATGCAGTGGAGGCATTGCTGATGGGATTTCTCGAGCATTCTTTTTGTGTCCAGGTCTTACTTCAGTACAGGGGTAAGATGACGACAACAGCTCTGTATACTAGGACTTTTCATAGAATCCCTACTAAGCAGAAAGAGGCCATTTGGTCCATCAAGTCTACACCGACCCTCCGAAAGAGCAGCCCACCCTAACCATGTAACCTCACGTAACCTTTGGACACTAAGGGACAATTTAATAAGGCCAATCCACCTAACTTGCCCATCTTTGGACTGTGAGAGGAAATTGGAGCACCCAGAGGAAACCCACGCAGACACGGGAAGAACCTGCAAACTCCTCACAGACAGTCACCCAAAGTTGGTGTCAAACCCGGATCCTGGGCACAGTGAGGCAGAAATGCTTACCATTGTGCTACTGTGCCCGCCAACTTGCAGGGCTCTTTATTGTCAAACATTTGCTGGTCTAGTTTGTAGAAGGCTGAGCTGGGACAACTGACCTGGTATTGGATGTCCTCATTAATGGGGGCCTGTTGAGAGGTAGCTGCCAAAATATGGAAGTGCTCAACATATTCCACAGTCTCTCCTATTATTGAAGGTGGAATATTTGACTGACCAGCTTTGGTGGAGATATGACTTCTCATGGCAACATTAATGGGCAAGCTGAGGATCTGTTGTGTAGAATTGAAGAAATCGAGAGTGGCTGGCAGAGTGGGCAACAACATTGCAATCATCCACAAACTGTGGATCGTCAATGTCCATGGTGATCAGTTTAGTTTTGGCATGGAGGGAACTGAGGTAAAAGAGTTTTTCATCTAGTTGGCATTCAATATTGATACCAGGGAGCAGCTGCTCTTTGATGAGGTAAACAGTCACTGTCAAGTAGACTGTAAATAGTGTGAGGACAATTACACAGTCTTGCTTGACACCAGTCTGGATTTTGAATCTATTTCAGATCTCCTTCTCAAGACAACTGCAGTCATATCATGAAACAATTGCAGGTTGGCGGTGACGTTTCTTGGATGTCCACATCCTTGGAGCACAATTCACAGTTTTCTCAGTTTGCTAAGTCAAATGCTTTGGTCAGGTTGATCAATGCAAGCAAGAGTTCCTGGTGTGTGATGGGGGTCCCTGATAGGGGTCCTCATGGAGGGGTCTGATGGGCGTAACTGATGGTGGATCTGATGGGATAGTCTGAAAGGGATCCCCCCAGGCTGCGCTTGGCCAACCTCGCACCAAAGCCATCCCGGTGGAGTTCCCGATGTGGGGGTCGGAGCATCACAGTGAGGGGGGGGTGAGACTCGAGCTTCAAGCCCACTAATTGCATGCATTTGCATGCTTTACTTTAATTTACATGCTCCTGCGGCGGTAGCAGCATACTACCCGCCCACCGCCAGAGGGGGATCGGAATATAGCAACAGCGCCAAACCTGTTTTTCAGGGGATGCTACATTCTCCACCCGATCGGAATCCTGATCGAAGAGGAGGTTCATGAAGAACCTCGGCCTATAATTGCACCGAGATACAGGCATGACTGATGCATTCATTCACTGTGAAGAGACGCCATCAATGTGCTGAGAACGTTGTACACAGCACAGGGAGGAAGCCCGAGACTCAGATCCCTGCCTTTATCATATGCAGGAATAAAGTTTCCACTTATGACTGACAGGAACAACGATTATCATAACAAGGAGTATAAAAATGGTGAAATTAGTGGGAGTTTATTTACTGTAGTGAACATTATATACAAGCGATTAACTCCCATGTCCTCACTGTGCAACTATAACTTCTTAACCCTGCCACTATGTCTTAGTACATCCACAGCAGAGGTGGAGGCAACCTGCTGAATGCGTCACTCTGTTATCTGTGATGACCTTGGTGGGCATCCTGCGGAGGACCGAGACCTGGAGACCCGTGGCCTGCTTTCAGGTCCTGCTGTGTGGCAGTGCCAGCCTCCTCAGCCTGTGGAGTTGGAGTTGAAGTGGTCACAGGGAAAGGGGATTCGGATGGACCAGACAGTCCCGGAGTTGCCTGGGTGAATTGCGTCGGGAAGTGCACCAGCTGTTCCTCCTCCATGTGGGTGGTGGAGGATCCCTGGCTGCCTAATTGAGAAGGAGGAGCAACTGAAGGGATGTTGAGATGTCCTGCCCTCCTCTGGCATTAACACTAATGGATGCCAACATTACCTCTGCCATAGCGCAGGGAGACTGTGTGGGAGAGTGTGGCAGCTGCCACACTACCAGTGTTGACCTTGGTGTGTCGGTATGTCGGTTCTATCACCTCTGTCTGAAGGAAAATGGACTCCGCCACTGATACTTGCACTCTGAGAAATGCAGTAGACGTCCCTTCCTGATGTTCCCGAGTTTGTCTTTGCAGCTCCAGCAACTGAGGCATGACTGAGTCCAGAGACTCCTCATCAGACTCGGACTCAGCAGATTCCTGGCCTCCAGCTGTCATCCACGTGCCGGCACCTGAGGAGTCCCTGCCTCCACCTGCTGTGGATCAGACAGTGTGATGTGCTCACTAGATTGTGACCCAGAGGAAGCTCTAAAACTAAGTCTCACCAAGGAGTGTGTCTGCACTGGTGGGGGGGTGAGTGCTGTGATGGGTCAACAATGTTGAGATCTATGAATTCCTCCACTGTGCTGCTGTCGGAGATGGAGTTGAGGACCTGGTTCGTGGAGCCCTTGGCTGCTTCCCAGATGTGCTTGCAACAGAAGAAAGTGGTCATTAGTGTATGGCAATGGCCTGAGAAACAGAAGACATGACTCACGGCATTGTTGGCTGATGGATGTTGCAGTACTGGATCCTTACTTAGTTGAGTGTCGCTGATCTCACCATCAGCACAGGAAGGGTCCACATCCTCACCGGCCAGATGAATTATTCTTTCCTCAAAGTCCGTGAGAAACTTGAGTTCTGGCATCCCTCCACCCGTCTGGGATTTCTCTCTCTTGTTGTGAGACAACTTGTCCTGCATGAAAACAGATGGAGACAGTGTAAGGAGAACATATGCCAGGACAGTTGATAAGGATGCCTGGCCTGTGTAGACGGTGAGTGGGACCAGCAAGGTGAAGAGGACACAACGCAGAAGGGAGTTTATGTCGTGTGTGGAAGAGTGAGTGGTGGTGGCTCTTGAGCTGGCATTGAATGAGATACCAGTGGATGTGTGATGGGTGTGTGAGTTGAGGATGATGAGAGGAGTGATTTAACCTGACAGAACAGAGGAGATAATTCATCCTCTTGCAGCAGTGGATGATTGTCTTCTTATGCAAGGCATTGGCCAGCGAAATGACCTTCAACCCTTGCCTGCTCATGTTTTGAACTAAGTGCCACACAGTATAGCAAGAAAACCCATCATTGGCATCGGCGGGTGCAATGCTGCTTTCTCTGCCCAACATTAAACATTGCCAATTTCAGGAATGATGCGTCTCTGAGAGGAATGCCTCAGTCACAGGAAGTAGGCAACTCAGGAGAGCGACTGCCAGGATTTTCTCTGCTTTGAACGAGTGGGAAATTTTCGGCAATTTCCACAGCCTGATTTATTTCACTTCTTGAAGATAACTACAATTGCCATATTCCTGAATGGGGTGGTGGAGGCTGTTGTTTTCCTATTCCAAATGCATAGGAGGAGTGCATGAAGCACTGCTGCCCACAAAGTCCACCAGCTTTGAACACCCCAGCTGGAATACCATCGGGGTTGCAGATGGTGTTGTTTTTCATCCATTTAATTGCTTGTTTCAGCTCTCCCATCGATGGTGGTTTACCCATGGATTCTACCACAGAGTACTGGGGGATAACCGGGTACTGGGGGAATAGCCTGGCATGTATCAGCTGCTTCTGTGGATTCACAGTTGAGAAGTTGCTGGAAATGTGCTTTCTAATGTTGAAAGGTGGCGCTGTTATTCTTAAGTAGAGAGACATCTTTTGAGCAAAGTGGGTCTTGTCCATTTGACCATGGTCTATAGATGGTTCCGCTGGCTTCAAAAGGGCTTTGCATGTCATGATAATCAGCATATTGTTGTATCTCTGGAGCTTTCTCCTTCCACCACTGGATTTTTCTTTGGGTCTGATCCTTGAGCTGTTGGAATGCTGTCTTCTTTACTTGCAACCTTGGGTTATTCTGCCATTTTTTGTTCAAGGAGGTTACGTATTTCTGTATAATTTTCATCAAACCATGCTCGAACCCAATGGTCTGGGCCGAGGAGTTTAGCTCAGTTCTGAAATTGAGTTGGATTTGTGAAGATTTTTCAGGTTGGTCATGAGCTGCACTTGGAACTCCTCTCCTCAGTTGTGCGGATTTAGGGCTGAGACATTGATCTTCTTCCCCATGGGCCTTTGGATTTTGCCATGTTTTGGTGCTGGGTGGATGTTCTTCGCCAATTGAACACGCTAATGATCTGTCCAGCAGGCATTAGTGCCTCACATTGATCAACTGATGCAGACATCGCTGAGATCATCGATGTTAGGGCATGCCAATGTTTTGATCTGGGATGCGTCCATGAAGTTTCGGTCACACTCAGCACACTTAAAAACATGACACCAAAATTCAACCTCAGAGTGAGGGATGGAGTCAGTGTCTGGGGATGGAGGTCATGGCAGCAGAGCCAACATGAGGAAAAGAAGATATTTAGTAACTTGCCATGATCCAAGATGCACTGACTGAAAGGTTTGTGGAAGATTTAATGGTAACATTCAAAAGGGAATTGTGAAGGGGAAAATGTTCCAGGACTACGGGGAATGAGCAGAATAGTGGGACTAATTGGATAACTTGCTCCAAGAGCAGGAATAGGCACAATGGTTTAAATGCCTTCCTTCTATGCTGTATCATTCTATAAATCTATAAGGTGAGCATACAGTTTAGCAGATAGCTGAGTTATTAGCCTCATCACAGAACAACTAGGTTGATTAATGTGTTATTCAGGATAACAAAGGACACGGCATTAAAGCAGTCTGATCCTCCCCGTGTGTGCGTGGGTTTCCTCCGGGTGCTCCGGTTTCCTCCCACAGTCCAAAGATGTGCAGGTTAGGTGGATTGGCCATGATAAATTGCCCTTAGTGTCCAAAATTGCCCTTAGTGTTGGGTGGGGTTACAGGGTTTGGGAATAGGCTGGAGGTGTTGACCTTGGGTAGGGTGCTCTTTCCAAGAGCCAGTGCAGACTCGATGGGCCAAATGGCCTCCTTCTGCACTGTAAATTCTATGATCTATGATCAGTGGTAAACTAGAAACAAGGGAATTTTAGATGGTGAACGATGAAAGCCGCTGGAATAGCCCCAATTCAATATACCAAAATTAGGAGAGTGATGAAGACAACAGAGGCTGGAATCTCCGTTCTGGAGACTAAGTCCCCACGCCGGCATGAAAATGGTGGCGCTTCACGATGGAGAAATCGTTGTGAAAGAGCCACCGATTCCCTGTTCTGGGGGAATAACAACCAGGCAGCGTCGAGCTCCCAGCCTGCAGCGGCCACGCAGTGCTTCATGGTGGATGCCGTTCACGGGCCCAGCCCACGAAATCGTCCGGCTCGCGCACCCCGGACCACCCCACCACGCTGCCCCCAGCCCCGAATATGTCCACCGCTCTCCGCGTATCGGCCCTCCCCCGACTGTGGCGGCGCTGGACTGAGTCCGCAGCCCCCACGCTGAGTTCCTGACAGATGAGATCACACGTGTCCCACACTGTCGGGAACTCGGCCGGTCGGGGGCGGAGCATCGGGGGGGTGGGCCTCAGGCAATGGCCTGAGACTGCGGATACGTGGCGCGGAGTACGCCACTTTGGAGGGCGGAAGCGGCGCCGCCCACGATTCTGTCGGGAATTTGGATTCTCCGGCCCGTCGCCAAATGCGATTTTGCCGACGGCCACCGGAGAATCCAACCCCAAATGTTTTAATGAGATGGAGAATTGGGAGTTCTTGGGGAAATTGTGTACTGATAAAGTAAAGCAGAATGCACATATTGTATATAAATCACCATTTATTTACATTGCTCTTTCCAAATGGGTTTGTGATAATTTTTCACATAGGAGGCTTGATAATAAAATGAAGGCACCCTTGTTCAAGGAAAGGGGATGGTAGCAGCATGAATAGCAAATGAGTTAACTTTAGTTCCAGTCAACAGATGTGTTTCGAAGTAGCCAGATGTGTGTCTTCAGTGGGTCACAGTTGGGACCTTTATCATCTCTCTAACTGTGTTTCTCTCTAAAAATGAATTTAGTTTGGCTTTAGGGAGCATAATATCAACACGTTAAGATAATGTAATACTGGGGAGTATGATTAATTGTGAAGAGCACATGAAGCAACTTCAGAAAGACAGATAGGTCAGTTGTTTGGGTAGATGGATACCAAGGAACATTGAGTATAAAGAAAAATGAGATGCAGTGGTTTTGGAAGGAAGAATAAGGAGAATACGTGTGCAAAATGGTAAAAAATAATCAAAAATAAGTATGATGTGGAGATGCCGGCGTTGGACTGGGGTGAGCACAGTAAGAAGTCTTACAACACCAGGTTAAAGTCCAACAGGTTTGTTTCAAACACGAGCTTTCGGAGCACGGCTCCTTCTTCAGGTGAATGGAAAGGCTTGTTCCAGAAATGTTTATATAGACACAGTCAGAGATGCCCCGGAATGCGAGCACCTGCAGGCAATCAAATCATCAAAGATGCAGAGAGAGAGGTAACTCCAGGTTAAAGAGGTGTGAATTGTCCCAAGCCAGTTCAGTCGGTAGGCCTCTGCAAGTCCAGGCTTGTTGGTGGGGGCCGAATGTAATGCGACATGAATCCCAGATCCCGGTTGAGTCCGCATTCATGCATTCAAAAATAAGTAGAGGAGGAAAGATTATCAGGGGTTCAGATCACTTATCTTTAAAAATGGGAGGCCAGGTTGATAGTTATGTAAAAAAGCCAATGAAATGCTGAAATGTTATAAATCCTAGAAATATAGTTGTGAGAGTTTTTAATTGTCAGGTACCAGTCGAGGAATTGGGTTTCTTTTCATTTTTAGGGGCTGGTTTAGCACAGCGAGCTAAACAGCTGGCTTGCAATGCAGAACAAGGGAGCAGCGGGGGTTCAATTCCCGTACCAGCCTCCCCGAACAGGCACCGGTATGTGGCAACTAGGGGCTTTTCACAATAATTTCATTGAAGCCTACTCGTGACAATAAACAATTATAATAATTATTATTATTATTATCAGGAAGGTTAAGAGATCTGATGGATCTGCCAGTATTTTGATAAGATAAATCAGGAAAAGGTATTTCCATGGGTTGGTGCACATTTAAGATTGTCACCCAAGGAATCGGGTGAGAGAGGTTAAAAGAATTGTTTTACACCCCTAGATTTTACTGTCCCCCTGCCAGGCATGCTTTTGGTGGCTGGATGGAGAGGGGTCATGTGGGGGGTCAAGTAGATACATAGGGTGGCGAGCGTACCACCTTCCCTCCCACCCCAGACCCATTCTGCAATAATAGGGCAGGGGTTGGGTAAGGCCTGTAAGCATATTGAACCCCTTAAATGACACATTATTGGCGCCTTAAGGGCCTAAGTCTGCCTCCATTGCAATAGGACGGTACAGTAGCACAGTGCTTAGCGCTGTGGCTTCACAGCGCTAGGGTCCCAGCTTCAAATTCCGACTTGGGTCATTGTCTGTGCGGAGTCTACATGGGTTTCCTCCGGGTGTTCCGGTTTCCTCCCACAAGTCCCAGAAGACATGCTATTGGGTAATTTGGACATTCTGAATTCTCCCTCTGTGTACCCGAACAGGCGCCAGAATGTGATGACTAGGGGCTTTTCACAATCGCTTCATTACAAGCCTATTTGTGACAATAAAGATTATTATTATTATATTATGCTGGCTGGTGGAAAATGCACCAAAGCAAGCAGGCCGCTTTTTCATAAAATTTGATGCAAGGGTGGGAAGGAAGATGTTTACTTCCTGTAGGGGGTGGGTGCCCTGTGTGCATCAGGGCATCTCTCCCCCAGCCCCCTCACCACCCTGACCCCACCAAGACTGTATTTCTTCCCCTCACCCTTCAAAACTTGCCGCACCAGCCCCGTTGCCGCCCTCCATTGGCTCCCTGCTCCGTGCCCGTCCAACATGCCAGATCTACTTCTCTCCGGAGGCCATGTTCTCCTTCCGCGGCCTGCATGTAGTCCCAGCAGCGCCCACTATTCAATTCTGGTACTGCAGCTTTCAAAGTTGGGGTCTCCCTTGACTGAGGGGCAGAATTCTAACCCTCAGTTTAGGATGTCCACAATGTGTCACTGCTGCTGGGCAACCTGATGTTACCATTGTTCTGTTTGCAGCTGACTTTACATCTAGGGAGGGTGGGGGAGGGAAGGCAAGCAGGGGGGTGGTATCAAGTATTCCTCCCCATTCCCTGTAAGATTCAGCCCATAGTATTCCCTCCCAGAAACAATGGGAAGCAGATTCTATTGAAACTTTTAAAAGGGAAATGTATCAATATTTGAATAACAAATTAAAAAGCAATGGAGAATTGACTTGTTTATGGCGGTAAATGGATAGCTCCTTGCAAACGATACAGGTACAATGGGTTATACGATGCCTTTCGGTGTTTTCAAATTCTATGATTCTAAGAAGATTCTCACCCATGAAAAAAGGAAAAAGCGAATGATTCAAAGGTGCTAATCTTAGAACAGGACATTGGAATAAAACTAAATACATATGTACTTTTGATTAGAAATTGGAGCGGAACATTTGAGAGAGAAATATTTTAGGACTAAATGTCAGAAAAAGAAAATATTTAGGTGCAGCGAAAAGGAAAAAGTAAGGGTGTGATGATTGGTTGGAGAAATCATCAGGACTGATTCAAGCAGATGCAAAAAGTGCCACAGAATTATTCAATAATATGGCAAAAGGAAGAAGACAAAAGAGGCATTTACAAAACTGAGACATCTCAGAAATTATAGTGCAATTTTAACCTTTAAGTTGTGCTGCATATTACTCTTGATGACAGAAGCAAACATAAAAAGCACTTTAGTAGGAGAGGTGACTGTTAGATCACAAATAAAATGTATTGTGTTTACCCATAACCTTAGAATTGTCCCAGATGTAGCTCAATTTATTTTCTTTCATTCATTTGTAGAATTTGAGCATTGATGGCATGGTCAGCTTTTATTGCATATCCCTAATGGCCCCTGAGAAGGATTACATTTCTTGAATCAATGTAATCCATGTGGTGTAGGTACATAACAGTGCTATTAGGAAGGGAGTTCCAGGATCTTGCCCCAGCGACAGTGAAGGAACAGCGAGATTTGTGATTTGGAAGGGAACTTGAAGATGGTGGTGTTACCACGCATCTGGTCTCTCAATTAGACATCCACTGAGTCATGAACAAACTTTCTGCGTCCTAAAGTTGCAACATGGAGCTCAAACTACCAATGATCATCAGGCTGCACTTCAAAACTGCACTTCCAATGAAAAAAAGGAAAGGAGGCCATATGAAAATAACAAATCCAGAACAATGTCAGTAAAAGCTACCAACAAAATAGTGAGCCAACCAATTAATTTGGTCAAAGCAAGTTTTGAAAATCTTAATTCTTTGAGCTGATAAAACTTATGATAAAACTGGAAATAAGGGCCAGGATTCTCCAGCCTTTGGGATTCTCTGTTCCCGCCAGCAGCACACCCCTCTTTTCCCAGCGGCGTGGGGTGGCTTCAACATTGGAAATCCCTTAACGGGCGATGGGAGTAGAGAATTCCGCCACCAGTGAAATGGTCCCTTTCAAATCACACGGTGCGTCACCGTGAAACATGTGGCTGAGGGACCGGAGAATCCAGCCCAAGGTTAATAGCATAACAGACATTAAAAACACAAATGTTACAAAATGAAAATTAAGCTTATCTATATATTCACATTTGTCTTTGGAATAGCCCTAATGTTTTCAGTGGTCTGTCCCTACCTGAGACAGGTTATTATTCGCCAAAGTGGCTATGTATAAGCCATCCGCATGGTGTAACCCTTTTCTCCGGCAAGCCTGCAAATCAATGAAAAATGACTGAGAGTAACACCTCCCAAGGAAACATTTTTTAACTGCCGTGAGAATTAGTCTATCAAAACAAGGCACAGTATGAACGTTTCACAATTTTCTGAGAACAAATGGCAAATGATGTTCAAGGTCTTGTCTCTGGTAAATACAACATTTGAAATGTTGCATTGTTTAATCTGTGTATTTTGCAATGTATTCTAAACATTTAATAACTAATGATTTTGATTTGTAATTGTCCAAGACAAAATTCAAGAGAAATTAAAATTCTAAAAGACGTGCACCATTATTTGAGTTTGGAAAGGCATTCCAAATGTCATTTCTTCTATTTAACAGAATAATTTAGGAACATTAAGTGATATTAAATGATCTGAGCTTGTTTATTTGGAAAATAGGTATCTTTGAAGTGAGCTTAATGAAGAGTTTTAACAAAATGGATCCAAATGATTTGGTACATTGAGGGATTTAAACACCTGGATACAAAATTAGAAATGAGAAATTAGCAAGTAATAGGCAAGAAAGGTCAAATCAAACAGAACCTTTTCACTAAACAGATAATAAAACTCTGAAAAATATTACTGGGAAATTACATTGAAGAAGAATATACAAATGAGCTAAACATTTGAATATATTCTGGAGAATGATGGAGCTGAGGGATGGGTGGGCTTGATCCCTGGAAACTTGACCTGCTTACTGGGTCCTCATGGCATTTTTGCCTACTCTGAAATGGCTTTGGACCAGAAGTTCATGGCGAAAACCTCTAGGGGCACTGTTCGTGTGGAGGAGAACATTCGCCTGCATGACCCTCTGAGTCCTTCCCCAATTCCGGTGCCAGGGATATACTTGTACTGTGGGTGGGCAACTGCAACTTCGTGGAGAAGGGGGTAGGTAGCAAGCTGGGAATGGTAGGGGGGAGGTAACTGATCCCAGGAACCAACTTCCCTGCACAAAACGTGATCTGCAGTGAACCAGCCACAAATAATTAATCAAATGAACTTAGCTTGGAAAGTAACCTGACAGTAGCTAAATGTGATTAGAGTGATTTGTTGAGTTAATTCGCTCAAGTGACACTGCAGTGAAACAAGAATATCTGTGTATCTGTGACTGTACAAGATGGACAAGATTTACAGGTGTTTGCTTAGTTGAATAGAAAATTAGATCCCCAGGTTGAATCTATCTAGTTAAAGTTTGTGTTGGCTATACAGTAATGTTTGTTTTCAGTTTTGTTAGTAAGACTTTTTCAGTGTTCACTGAGACAGACATACATAAACACTACTAATAGCTCAAGTTGAAAATGAACCCTTCCCATTCAGCGGACAGCGAAGTAGCATTACAATGAGCTGCTGAAACTGCATTCAAGAGTTCATACACAACATTGTAACATTTGTGTTACCACTGTAATATATAAAATGTCTATAGAACTTGGATACAGAGAACATTAATTTGAAAGGAAATATTGTCCCATAGGTCCTAGTGAAATATAAACCACACTTTCAATTAATCTTTGTTTTGTTGAACTCTCCTGAGAAAAAAACACAAACATGTGATCTGGAAACATAAATCATCTGCAACAAATTTACATGGTAGACATGTGACATTATTTAAATTTATCCAGGGAGTTATGCAAATTAATATGAATCGTCTAGCTTTATGGATTTCTGTACAGTAATTCTAGCATGAGAAGAATACAAAATGTCCTTTACAGAAAGAAAGCACAGCACGATGTCAGCATTGAAATTTAACTATTCGCTATTCAACTTTAACCAATCCAAATCAAATAGGTAATCATAAAGTCACAGATCGATGTCAAATCTGCAACCAGGTGAGATTTTGTGACTATGAAACCTTTTCAAATTGATTCTCGGATTGCCAACTCATTGACGCTCTGAGGCGATGATGGTGCCCCCTTTCCTGAACCTTTGCCATTCATGTGGTAGAGTTTCAGGATTTTGATCCTGTGGTAATAAAGGGACAGTGATATATTTCCTGGCTAGGATGATTTGAGACATGTGGGTGGTAGGGGGATCTATGAATTGAAGGTGTTTCCTTGTACCTACTGGTCTTGTCCTAACGGACAATGGAAGTTGCAGTTTAAAAAGTACTGCCAAAGTACATCAGCGATGAAGGAGCTGTTTAGCAGTTATGGATAGTTCACTAATGAAAATTGGAGGTGTTCTGGAATGGATGGCACATAGGGCAAGGGCAACACTCAGACTGAATGATGTCACATTGGACTTACAGTTGGGGCAGTGAAGAGAAGGAGGAGGAAAGGTTAAATCATTGTATACATGAAGAAAACAGCCTAATGACCTGATACATTTTCATCCCATTCACTCAGTCTTGCTGAGCATTCTCCATCACAGCACTTCTCACACTCCTCAACTGTCAGCAACACTTAGTCTTCACTGTATGTGCACTTTATCACCACCTCACTCATCCATCCTCGGTTGTCACTCATCCCAATCCTTATCCAGGCTGCTGAGGGAATAACGGTGGAAATTGTAGAGGTCACAATATTCTAAATTGCCGTAGATAAAGAGGTGGTGTCAATGGATTGCAAATATTGCATTCTTCTTCATAAAAGTGAAGGATAAACCTAATGATAACAGGTCAGAGGGGGGAAGCTTTTAGTAATGATAATCCAGGAGACATTTAACAACCGATTGGCAAGGGTTAATAAAGGAAAACTAATGTGGATTTGTTCAGGCAGGTCATGTTTAGCGAACGTGATTGATTTTTTTAATGAGATAGCAATGAGGGTAGATGAGGGCAGTTGATATTGTGTATATGAAGTTTCAAAGGTGTCTCATCAAGTTCTATCTATTAGGCTTGCTCACAAAATTGAAGCCCATGGGTTCAAAGGAGCAGTAACAGGATGGATAAAAATTGATCAAGGAATAAAAAATAGAGAGTTATGCCAAAAGTTTGTGTCTTTGGATTGGAAAAGTTGCTTTGTGGCATTCCTTAATGTTCAGTAGGATGCCCACAGTTGCTTTTGATAAATATTGGAGTCATATGTAGCACAAAATAAGATGGTTGGGGCTAATCGAACTCAACATTTTAGTCCAGCATATTGCAGCAGGATTTCCACAGTATAATGATCAAGGCACAACCAGCTTTAACTATTTCATCAATGAACATTGTTAGCTGTTAGGAAAATGAAGATAATTTTAAGGGATTTGTATTGGTAAATATTAGTTTTAAGTGGGTTTAATTTAATATTTTTGTGACTAGAAAGGTAAAACCTTTAGTTAGATTCATGTTGGAAAAAAGTGTTTATATCTGTGCGGGTTGGTTAAGTTCTAACTATGTTTCTATCGTGCTTAGAGAGGGCTTTGACATGAAGAATGAATAAAAGGCATTAGCATGTGGATATTGTTTAGCAACTGTAATGTCGAGAAGTTTATAAGTTTTAGGTTAACTAATATGATTGCAGTTGGAGACAGGGGAGGCAATGGTGTAGTAGCATTGTCACTGGATTAGTAATCTGGAGACCAAGGATAATAATGCCCTGGAGACAGCGTTTGAATCCCACCATGGCAGGTAATAAATTTAAATTCAATAAAAATCTGGAATAAAAAGTCTGATGATGAAACCGTTGTCATTGTTGTAAAAAACAATTTGGTTCACTAATGTCCTCTCGGGATGGAAATCTGTCATCCTGGCCTATACGTGACTCCAGATCCAAGCAATGTGGCTGATTCTTAAATGCCCTCAGGTTGGGCAATTATTGCCCACATCCCGTGAACAAATTAAAAAAAGGAAACTGGGGAGTGAACGGTTCTCAAATGTGCCAGGAGAAACTGGGCAGGACAAGGGAATTGGGACAGAAAGAATGTTCAAGATGGCTGGAATTCAGAGATCTGAGCCCAAGGTATTGTTTAGAAGAATTCAAGGAAAAGTAATCAAAGGGTTCTGAGTTAAAGAGACAATTGCAGTAATTAGATTTAAAATGGGACAGCAGACTTCAAAGATAGATGAAATATTTGATGTAATTTTAATACAGTCTGGGAATCAACAGTTAAAAACAATTGTGAGCAGTTTCCACAGTAGTCAGGACATTAAAAAAATCCTAACGTAGTTGGTATAAAATCCTGGACTGGATTCACTTTTAAAAGTGGCGTCGAAGCTTTGTTTCAAGAATGTCCTTTAGAAAACCTGGTCTGGAATTTGGAAGGCAAACCGGTAAGGCAAAGAATACTTATGAGAGCAGATTTCAAGTGTGTTTTTGGGAGTGGTGTTTGGAAACTCTCATATGTCAATCATCTGAGGGGGGATTCTGGGAAAACATCCACAAACCTTCACTTGGGGTTCAGAGTGGGGCGTGTGTTTGTCCACAGTCATCTTGTGTGCTTAAAAGGGACTTTGTGTTAATGAGACCAGTGTAGATTAAGATGCACTTTCTAATCCATGTTAATCCTAAAACCGGTGTGTAATTGTTAAAATCAGGGGAATATAAAAGCATATTGTATCATAACTCAAATTTTCATTTTTGATTAAAAAAATCTTGTTAAAATTAATTAGAGGTCCTGTAACTCTGTTCCTCCACATTTTATGGAAAAAATATAAGTTATTGGGCGGAATTCTCCATAGCCCAATGTCAAAATCGTGATCACCAATAAGGCGGAGAATGGATTCCCACGCCGGTCCACCATGCTCCACCCCCTCCAAAATGGCATCATCATGATGTGCGTCACGCGCCGTTTCAGCCCCGTTGGCGCGTCACGGCTGGCCCACTACTATACTCCAACCCGATGGGCCAATTTCACGACTGTGAGGGACACGTGTGGTACCAACCATCCGGGAACCCGGCATGCAGGCTGTGGATAGTGTCGTGCGCCGCCACACTCGGCCGGCTTTCATGCCGCTGGCCGGGGGGGGGCTTCTGTTAAGGCTGGGGGAACTGGTAGGGGTGGCCAACGGGTGGGCTGTGGGGTCGTGGTTGGCGGGTTGGGTTCACGCATGGCTGGCACCATATTGTACGGCATGACCGGGGCAGGTCGCCAGCCATGTGCATGCGCTGCCCAGAACCTAGCTGTTCTGCAGCCATTTTCGGCGCGCTCCACGGGACTTTCACTCGCCGCCCATGCTCGCCCCTCACGAGTTCCGGAATCGGTGATGGGCTGGCACTGAGTTTCCTTTCGTGAAAGTCCACTACGCTGGTGTCAGCGCTTAGGGCTGGATTCGCCGATTCTGCTGCTATGTCCGCAGGATACGTCTGGTCTTACAAAAGGCCAGGGCCGCACCCGCACCGATGCTCAACCTGGCGAGGGGCTAGCAGCCGCGCCATGTAAAACCCCCGTCTTTACCTGCCGATACAGGATGGCCAGATCCCTGGCAGTGCATGTGCATGGCGGCAGCCTGTGGTGGCTGCACCATAAAACAAGGCGCCGGCATCGCGTGGACCCGGCCTGCCAAAAACTACCCCCCTGTAACCTCCCTCACCACCCCTGGACCAACCCCCACGAGCTCCCGAATCCCCCGCCGAAGCCCCCGCTGCCAGCAGAACGGCGCTCCCCTCAACGCAAGGTCCCCGAAAAGTGAAAGCACACGCGCCCCATGCCATCAGGGACTTGGGCCATCTGGGGCGGAGCGTTGGGGGAGGGCCTCAGGTTATGTCCTGAGGCCGTCCCGACGGCGTGTGGCGTGCTCCTCGAGTATGCCAGTTTTGTGGGGGCAGAGCATCAGAAAAACGGCATTGCCCCTGATTCCGGTGTCAGAATGGGTTCTTCGGCCAATCGCCGGAAGCGATTTCGACATCGGCAGTCGGAGAATCCAGCCCATTGTCTTTTGAGCCAGGGTTCCATTCTAGAATCTTACTGTCCAGGATTTTAGCAGAGACATAACTGGGATGTTCACTGATGATTGTATAATGTTTAGCACTATTTCCGGCTCTTCAGTGAGTCAGCTCACATGCATATGCAGCAAGACCTGGGCAATATACCGGCTTGGATGATAAGTGGCAAGTAACATTTGTGCCACAAAAGTGCCAGGCAATGATATTTCCAACAAGAGAGAATCTAACCAAGATTTAACGGCATTACCATCACCTGAATCCTCCACTGTGAACATCCTGGGGGTTACCATTCGGACTTGTAAAACTTTCCAAAATTCAATTCTGCTCTGCGCTGGCCCATTAACAAATTCCCGAAGGAGCTTATGGGATCATTGGTTAGCAATGAGCACTTTCAGAACTCAGTCCCTGTTGTCCCTTTGAAAATCCTAATCCTGGGCTGGTTTAACACAGTGGGCTAAATAGCTGACTTGCAATGCTGAACAATGCCAGCAACGCGGGTTCAATTCCTGTACCGGCCTCGCCGAACAGGCGCCGGAATGTGGCGACTAGCGGCTTCATTGAAGCCGACTTGTGACAATAAGCTATTATTATTATGCCTGTCCTGCAGGTATTGGAATCTAGACTGCCTCAAGATCTTAGCTTTGAGTTACAACAAGTAAGCTCATTTATAACTTGAAATAATTTCCCATGGTCCCTCCATCTTTTTCTATACTTGCCCTTCTTCTCCATTTTTCCATATTTACTATACAACCAAGAGAAGTTCCTTAGGAAGATAGATGTTTGTTTCGAATAACAGTTTTTTAACAATTAGTATTCTCGTGAGTAGCCTAATAATCTTACAAAATGGGTTATAAATAACAATATGTCAATAGATAATACCGATTATTTTTGTTTTGTTCCCCAAGCCAACATTTGGTGGGTTTCTGGGTTTGCCATTATGGCTACTGCAACTCTTTTTTTTAAATTAAAGACTTTTGCAATATTTACTTCATGGATTTTAATGGAATTTCATTGATTATCAAGTTGTTTGGAACAATAAAAGATCTACTGATGCTGAAAATATTTCACAAAGACCTGCAAAATCTTTTGTTGACAGGTTGTCTGCTGTTATTTCATCACTCTGAAATGCTTGACTTGCTTGTCAGTTCAAGGGGTCCGTATATCAATTGAAAGCCTTGCTGTCCATCTAGCAACATACTTTACTGATATAATTTATTATGGCTTCCCTTTCGCTGGATAGAATGCTATTTTAGCTATTGTGTTGTGTAATTCAGGATTCATTCAGCATCTTCCTTTGGTATAAATAGTGTATTTGTCTCTTCACATCAAAGCACCTAATTTGCATCCAAAATCTTGAATGTATTTCATGACAGAGACTTCTCTTTTCTCATCACGCCACTTTCAATTTTGGATTATAAATGATGACAGGTGCAGAATCTAACGGATTACAATATATAAAATAGTCCTTCTTCATTGAGAAAGATAGAACTTAAATTAGAAGATGCCTTATGATTATCAATGTGATGTTTTAATATCCCAATGTTGGCAAACTGTTTAAATAGTTAAGCACTTAGTTAGACTAATAAACTTTTCATCTGTGTGGAGTCTGCACGTCCTCCCCCTGTGTGCGTGGGTTTCCTCCGGGTGCTCCGGTTTCCTCCCACAGTCCAAAGATGTGCGGGTTAGGTGGACTGGCCATGCTAAATTGCCCGTAGTGTCCTAATAAAAGTAAGGTTAAGGGGGGGGTTGTTGGGTTACAGGTATAGGGTGGATACGTGGGTTTGAGTAGGGTGATCATGGCTCGGCACAACATTGAGGGCCGAAGGGCCTGTTCTGTGCTGTACTGTTCTATGTTCTATTTGCCCAGAGACTGTAGGCCTGATCTTCCGGCCCCGCCAAAAGTCAGTGGACTTTTGGCTGGCCCGCCACATCATCCTGTCACGATGCAGTGGGAAAATCCAGGCCTCTGTTTGCAATCAAGAATCAAAATGAGTTATTGACTGAAGCTAAAGTTCAAAAGCTGTGCATTCTTTTATTATATGATTAGACGTTTTTTCAAATGAACGAATACGGTCTTTTAGGGAAGGAAATCTGCCATCCTCACCTGGTCTGGCCTACATGTGACGCCAGACCCACAGTAATGCGGTTGACTCTTAACTGCCCCTTGAAGGGCAATTAGGGATGGGCAATAAGTGCTGGCACAGCCTGCAACGCCCAAGTCCCATAAATGGATTAAAAATACATTTTATCGAAGCTGAAGGTTGTGCTTTGTGAAGCTGGTGTACTATATCCTGTTTTATTAATGGCTGATGTTACTCATGGTTAATATCAATGAACAGATGAAGCAGTATTATGGTGTTGAAGTTGAAAGAGACCGAGGAGTCTCAACAGTTTTGACGCTGAACATGTTCAGCCAATTCAACATATTGGCAATATTGGCTCTTAGTCTGGCAAGGCCCCCATTTTAAAATTCTCATCCTGGTTTCCAAATCCCTCCATGGTCTCATCCCATCCTGTCTTTGTGACTTCCTCCCCTCATTCAACTCCCCACGATCACTACATTCCTCCAACCCTGGCCTCTTGTGTATCCTCAATTTAAGCGCTCCACCATTAATAGCCATACCTTCAGTAGCTTAGGCCCCTCTGGAAATCTCTTCTTAAACACTCTCTCTTCTTCTAAGGTGTTTTTTTAAAAATCTACCTCTTTGACTAATTTTCTGATCATCTGTCCAAATAGCTTATGTGGTTCGATGTTAGATTTTATTTGATCATCACACCTGTAGTGCATCTTAGGATGAATTGCGACATTAAAGACACTACATAAATTCAAGCTGTTGTTGATATGCATGACCAAAGCTGTACAATACCTGCCCGAGGACGTTTGTGATCAAATTTCATCCAGTTCTGATGACCAAGCAATGCAGAGAAGAGTTAATGACAGCCACTTGAGCTATGAGGAAAGACTGGAAAGGAAGCATTGGAGAGGTGACCTTGAAGAAGTATGTATTATAATAAACTCTGCAGAAATAGTTATGCCTGATCATTCCTTTAACTGAAACCATGGTTATTGGATCAAAGTGCCCATGCCAACTGGCAGTGCCACCTGGGCACCTTGGCAGTGTCAGGCTGGCACCTAGGTGGCACCAGCAGTACCAGGGCACCACCCTGCCCAAAGGGCATGCAGCTGAGGGCCTCCAATCCTTTGGGATAGCCCTACGAGTTAAAGTGAGACTAGCTGTCTCGCTCTAATATGCAGATTTGCTAAAAAATAGCGGGATTTGTAGGGTGGCACTACAACATCAATGACACCTGAAAGCAGGCCAGGGCCCTCTAGATATTTGCCCTCCAGAGGACGCCGCTAAGTGCATCTAAGGTATTAGGGCATGGTAGCCAATATACCACCTTCACTGCAGATATGCATCCTGGGAATCCTGGGAGGGAACATTAGGTTAAGAGACTGTAGGTGCATAGCATGGGCATGGGTGAAGTTAGGCATTATAAGATCTGGAGCACTGTCACCTGTCAAATTTTGATCTGTCACTCCATTAAATATTATTGAATCTCACCACTTTAAGGCTTCTCAAACTTAAGTTCCTTCTAAATGGAATGGTGTTGCTAGCCATCGGGTCACATCTGGTCTGACAGGGCAGTCATGCCCTCCAATCGATGAGTCTTCTCAGTGTAACTGTTTAATTCACAGTGACTGAACTCAGTCATGATGCAGGGTGTCCTAGCTCCTCACCCCAAAGCATAAGGATGGAAGAATACATGTGTTCATCCTCACTCTGACATGAGCCAGGGAATCAGTGAGCTGGCATCAGACAGACAGGAGTCAGACATTAGCAGGATCTCGGAGGAGGTTCACAGGCCTTTCCTCACTACGAGTCATCATCACCTTCCTGCATTGACTGGTCAACAGGCATTCATGAACTCCCCATATCTATCTCCCTGAACAGTGAGTGGTCACCCTCCTCCCCATACACTTTACTCCCTGGTCACATATGGGTGAGGACGCCCCAAGGAGACACCCAGTTGTTCAATCGACTAGTCCTGCTCAATGATTCATGAGGCCATGAGAGTGTCTCTGGCGCTTCTGCCCATGTGCACTCTGGCCCCCACCTGACCTCCATCCTCTAACTCCTCAGCGACCTCCTCCTCGGTGCCCTGCAGCTCTTCCTCCTCATCCAAGGACACATGCCGCTCCTCCAGGTCCTCATCCGGCAACTCACCCCGTTGCAGAGCAAGGTTGTGGAGGGCCTTGTGGGACACACTTTGGGGTCATAATGCAGGGCTCCACCATACCTGTCTCGGCAGTACAAAAGCACCTTCAGAAGCCCGATGCACCGTTCCATCATTGACCGAGTAGCATTGTGTGTCTTGTTGTATTGGTTCTCTGCAGTGTTCTGTGGCCTCCGCACTGGCGTCATCAGCTACAACCTGTGGGATAGTCCTTGTCACCGAGGAGCCATCCAGTAGCCTGGGGTGTCCCTTGAAAAGTCCAGAGATCTGGGACTGGCCAAATAGAAAGTTGTCACGTACACTCCCTGGGAAGTGGGCACATACCTGCATTCTTCGCACCTTGCAGTCGCAGACCAGCTGCACATTTAGGAAGTGGAACCCCTTCCTGTTCATGGAGGGGACTCCCTGGTGCCTTGGATGCGGAGAGCCACATGAGTGCAGCCAATTGCCTCCTGCACCTGTGGCAAACCCGCAATCTGTCCGAACCCCCTAAATCTCTCATCCTGTTTGGTCTGGTCGAAATGAAGGTAGTCACTGGCCCTTGCTTAAAGCGCATCCATGAACTCAGGGATACACTTATGGACGGATGCCTGCAAAATGCCACTCAGGTCCCTGGTGGAGACCTGGAATGATCCAGAGACAAAGAAATTCAAGGTGGCCACAGGTATTGAGTGTCCTCCAGCATCATGTGGCATCAAGTCCATGAGGACGTGACAAAGGTGACGCACCATCTCCTTCGTGAGCCGGAGTCTTTTATTGGAAAGCTCCATGAAGGAGAACCATGTGCAGTGTACTCTGGAGTGTTTCCATTGCCTTTACATTCCTTCCGGCCTCTGGCTGCTGATCCTGACTTGAAGCCTCCTGGTCTTGGTCTGGAGGCTCCATCATCAGTATCGCTGCACATTGCTGCTGGAGTTTCTCCTCCTCCTCCAATGCAGTGATTAGGGTGTATCATGTGAAGAACTGGACATAGAAAGAGAGAGAGTTAAAGGGAGAGGTTGGTTGAACTCCATGATACATTCCAGCTACTGATCATTAACAACCCCCGATCCATTGACCATCCTGACCTGGGAACGGCCAGTCCAGGAATATTGCCTGCAGCGATCGCACACTCACAGCTCAAGTGCCCTCCCATTTCCAGATCAGAGCTGTCCTTTGCATCTGCCCTCAACCACATTGATTTGGAGCTACCCATCAGTCTGGGTATCCCCTCCCTCACACTTCAGCCCACTGGGCAACCTTTTCGGAGGGAAAAATGTTCACTCATTGCAACTGGCGGTGCACATCTGGACAGTGAGGTTCGCCTTGGCAGGGGGTGGGTGGCGGTGGGTGAAAGGTTGAAGCACCTTGTTTGCAGGCCCTGGAGATATGCAATCTCCTTGGGGTTTATCCTGCGGCACCAGCTGACAGCCCTGAGAATTAAAGCTGCACTCAGCCTGTAGGGAGCTGAAGGTGCTAAGGGTTAACTCCTGAGGACATTTAAGAGTCAACCACATTGCTGTGGATGTGGAGTCACATGTGGGCCCAGACCAAGGATGGCGGATTTCCTTCCCTAAAGAGCATTAGTGAACCCAATGTTTTTATGACAATTGTTTTATGGTCATCATTGGACTTTTAAGTCCAGATTTTATTGAATTCAAATTTCATCACCTGCCATAGGGGGATTTGAACCCTGGTCCCCAGAACTTGCCCTGGGTCTCTGAATTACTTGTTCAGTGACACTACCACTACCCCATTACCTCAGGCAAGTGCTGACATCTGCAGTCTCCTGGAACAAGATCTCCTTTCCAGTGAATCGTGGCATGCAGTGCTAGTGGCTGATGGGGTGCCTGTCACTGGAGGACTACCTTCTGCTAACCACGTTAATGCCGTTGTTCTGGATTGGATTGGATTGGATTTGTTTATTGTCACGTGTACCGAGGTACAGTGAAAAGTATTTTTCTGCAAGCAGCTCAACAGATCATTCAGTACATTGGAAGAAAGGGAATTGAACAGAATTCAAGAAAGTACATGAGAATACATAATAGGGCTACACAATATATACAATGTAACTACATAAGCATTGGCATCTGATGAAGCAGACAGGGTGTAGTATTAATGAGGACAGTCCATAAAAGGGTCGTTTAGGAGTCTGGTGACAGTGGGGAAGAAGCTGTTTTTGAGTCTGTTCGTCCGTGTTCTCAGACTTCTGAATCTCCTGCCCGATGGAAGAAGTTGGAAAAGTGAGTAAGCCGGGTGGGAGGGATCCTTGATTATGCTGCCTGCTTTCCCCCGGCAGCGGGAGGTGTAGATGGAATCGATGGATGGGAGGCAGGTTCGTGTGATGGACTGGGCGGTATTCACGACTCTCTGAAGTTCCTTGCGGTCCTGGGCCGAGCAGTTGCCATACCAGGCTGTGATGCAGCCCGAGAGGATGCTCTCTATAGTGCATCTGTAAAAGTTGGTAAGGGTTAATGTGGACATGCCAAATTTCCTTAGTTTCCTGAGGAAGTAAAGGCGCTGTTGTGCTTTCTTGGTGATAGCGTCGACATGAGTGGACCAGGATAGATTTTTGGTGATGTGCACCCCTAGGAATTTGAAGCTGCTCACCATCTCTACCTCAGCTCCGTTGATGCTGACAGGGGTGTGTACAGTACTATGCTTCCTGAAGTCGATGACCAGCTCTTTAGTTTTGCTGGCATTAAGGGAGAGATTGTTGTCATTGCACCACTCCACTAGGTTCTCTATCTCCCTCCTGTATTCAGACTCGTCGTTGTTCGAGATCCGGCCCACTATGGTCGTATCGTCAGCAAACTTGTAGATGGAGTTGGAACCAAGTTTTGCCATGCAGTCGTGTGTGTACAGGGAGTAGAGTAGGGGGCTAAGTACGCAGCCTTGCGGGGCACCGGTGTTGAGGACTATTGTGGAGGAGGTGTTGGTGTTCATTCTTACTGACTGTGGTCTGTTGGTCAGAAAGTCAAGGATCCAGTTGCAGAGTGGAGAGCCAAGTCCTAAGTTTTGGAGCTTTGATATGAGCTTGGCTGGGATTATGGTGTTGAAGGCGGAGCTGTAGTCAATAAATAGCAGTCTGATGTAAGAGTCCTTGTTTTCGAGATGCTCTAGGGATGAGTGTAAGGCCAGGGAAATGGCATCTGATGTGGACCGGTTGCGACGGTATGCGAATTGAAGTGGGTCAAGGCATTCCGGGAGTATGGAGGTGATGCGCTTCATGATCAGCCTCTCAAAGCACTTCATTACAACTGACGTCAGGGCCACCGGGCGGTAGTCATTGAGGCACGTTGCCTGGTTCTTCTTTGGTACCGGTATGATGGTGGTCTTCTTGAAGCAGGTGGGGACCTCGGAGTGGAGTAGGGATAGGTTAAAGATGTCTGTGAAAACCTCTGCCAGCTGGTCCGCGCAGGTTCTGAGTGCACGACCAGGGATCCCGTCCGGGCCCATCGCCTTCCGTGGGTTCACTTTCAGGAAGGCCGATCTGACTTCGGAAACTGTGATGGTGGGTATGGGTGAATTATGGGTTGCTGGGGCACTCGATAGCGGGTTGTTGGTTACCTGCTCAAACCGAGCATAGAAACCGAGCATGGGAAAGAGCTTTAGCAAAGCTTCCCTGTTAGGAAATCGGGTACCCGTCCTGAACATGGTCCTGCCATTCCAGACAAGATTCCATCTCGTATCCCAGGATAAGTCAATGTCCCTTCAGAAGAGGAGAATGACACTGAAAAAAATAGGGAAATCTGTAATATTATTACACAAGAACTGCATCATACAAGAGATAATAGGGTGGTATGGTAACACAGTGGTTAGCGCTGTAGCTTCACAGCGCCAAAGACCCGGGTTCGATTCCCGGCCTGGGTCACTGTCTGTGCAGAGTCTGTAAGTTCTCCCCGTGTCTGCGTGGGTTTCCTCCGGATGCTCCGGTTTCCTCCCACAGTGCCAAAGGATGTGCTTTTTGGGTGAATTGGACATTCCGAATTCTCCCTCAATGCACCTGAAGAGGCGCCGGAGTGTGAAGACCAGGGGATTTTCACAATAACTTCTTTGCAGTAAGCTGAATTGTGACACTAATAAAGATTATTATATTATTATTATTCCTTCCGCTAAGCAATTTAGTATCAATATACCAAATACGCCCAGATAACAGATTGTGATGAGGAATATTACGTTCAAACATGTTACTCCAGACAAATTTCCGTTTATGGGATCTGGGCTACACAAATTTTTTCAGATTCAAATTTTAACATTTGCCATGGTGGGATTTGAATCCGGGTCTGCAGAGCATTACCCTGCCTCTGTGGGGGGTTAGACACCTGACAATACCACGGCTCCACCCTTCCCCCTTTTAAAGGACACTGGACTTATAAGTCGAATGATGAAAACGAAACCATGGCCGATTGTTGTAAAAACCCTCTGGTTCAGTCCTGTCCTTCAGGGAAGCAAATCCATCCTTCCCTGGTCTGACCTACATGTGACACCAGATCCACGGCAATGTGGTTGACTCTTAAATGTCCCCCTGAAATGTCCGAGCAAGCCACCCAGTTGAAGGGCAATTGGGAATGGGCAATAAATGCTGGCCCAGCCAGCGGCCCCCACATCCCGTGAATGAATAAAAAATAAGAACCCTTTAATTCACTATTTATGTGCATGAATTGCACACAATGGAAATTGTCTTCAGTAACTGACAAATCAGTTATTAGTCTGCGAGTAAAAATCATTTACCTAAACAACCAACTGAGCATCATTAATCAGTCGGCGTTTTTTTGTGATAGTTTCCTTACATGCCTCTATGTTCTGTTATGCAAATGATTTTGATGCATTATCATTGGATTTGCAGTGAAGTGAATATAAAAGGTGCAGTGGTTGAAGTCCTTCCGGTTGAGAAAGTCTGTCAGTTGCCTACCAGTGGAGCTTCTGGCCGTCCTCAGTGCTAAAAGTAGAGCATCCAAAAATATCAAACTTTCACTTGCTGGCAACCTCTGACAGTCATGTAAAATTGTTAAAATATTTTTATATATTCAAGCAGACTATTCCGGTATACCTACTCGGAATTGTGTTGCACTAATGAATAAAAGAAAAATAAAGAGATGAAAAAAGAGCTATGTAATCACCAATTGAGGTAAACTTTCTCTGTAAATTCTCCAAAATTTGAAATATACTTTGAAGCATTACATCACCACATACGCACTCTGAAGATGAGGCATTAGCTATTTACCAATGCAATCTTTGTTAGAAAAATGAATCACATATATATGTTTTTAATAGTAAAAAGAACAAAGAGATTTGAAAAAGGATTCAAATAAAGTTGTGTTCTGTAACTGCAGCATATGGGAGTTAATGGTGTCATGCGAGTACCTTTAAGAAATGGATGGTTAAGCAATGTACCTTTAAGAAATGGAGCAGCTCATATTACTGAAGTGATGTCAGAGGGTGGGGGGAGCTGAGCTGAGCTCACTTCTGCTTTTGGTTTCAGTTTGAGAGAGAGCAGCTGTAAAGTGCCTGGCTGGTTTGCTGTGAGCTGTTTTGAAAGGAGAAAGCCGGTTTGAGGAGAAAGCTGGGAATGTTTGTGTGTTTTGCAAAAAGCTGCAAGAAGAAAACATAGAGCTAGTCTGTTGATGTCAGAAAATCCAAAGACTATAAGTATATTGAATGTAACCTCATGTCTGTTGTTAAAGGTGAAGTTTTTTGGAGGTTTGAAGGAACATTTTGAGGGATTACTTAGTGTATTATTTTCAGGGTTATCTTTGAAGTAACGGGTGTTAAGTGATCCAATGTTTATTTAAAAGGTTAAGTTGAATTCATGGAATAAACATTATTTTGTGTTTAAAAACTCACGTGTCCATAATTGTAATACTACACCTGGAGAACAAGGTGTGTGCTTCAAAAGCAACAATACATTAAAGGGAGAGGTTGGTTGAACTCCATGGTACATTTCGGGGTTCTGTAAACACCGCTCTCATAACAATGGGGAGCATTGTGCTCCTGGACAGCTATATCTACATTCAGGGCGTGATTCTCCGGAAAGATTTCTAAGTGTGGAAGGAAGCTGGAACTGCTGCGAGCTTCCCAGCGCTCGGCCCAGCGAGGGCGGCAACGCTATTCATTGTAAATTGGTCCACTCAACGAGGTCTCACGGGCTTCTCGCGGCAAATGAAGGTTCGACAGCCAATTCGCTGGCACCTCGCTCACCAATCCCCCGCTAACAAAGTCGAGCAGCCCTGAAACAGATCTTGCTCAGCCAACCCCAGCCAGCCCTCAACAATGGCGCCCAGGAGAACAGCCCCAAGATTCGGGGACACAGATCTGTGGAGGCTCCTAGATGCAGTGGAGGCCAGGAGGGATGCCCTGCTCCCCCGAGGGTCCAGGTGGTCAGCCATAGCACAGCCAGTGCTACCTTGGGGGCAACTGTGAGCACCAGGGGTGTGACTAGGAGGAAGGCCTCCAGTGCTGGAAAAAGGTTGATGATCTACACCGGGCAGCACGAGTGAGTAGACACCAATGCCCGCCCCCCTCCAAAATAAAACATTCCGCCCCCACATGGGCATCCACCCCCAAATTCTCCATGAGGCTCCCAACCCTGCGTCCATACCCCCTCTCCCTTCAAACCATGCCATCTCTTCCTTCACACACACACCCTTTCCACCACTATGAACCACGTGTGTGGCTAATAGTGCCCTCTCTGTGTCTCCTCAGGAAAAGCTCTCCCACAATCGCCGGGAGAGTGTCAGTGGGGTGCCGGATGTAAGAATCCCCACCACCTTCGAGGAGTGGGCCCTGGAGGTGACTGCGGTGGCTGAGAACAGGGCGGTCACCAAAGCAGAGGCTGGCAGATGCCGCAGAGATTTGGAACAACCAGGCCCCAGCTAAAAGATCTGTAAAATGTGAGTTGTTTTTGCCTTGCTGATTGACCCATCGCTCCTACTGACCACATGTCCATTCTCTCGCAGGTCCTCCAGCCAACGATGCCGGCCCATCCCGGGCGGCACCCTCTCCTGATTCCCAGGAGAACACCTCAGAGGAGAGCTCCGAGGAAGACACAATCGAGGCATCACAGTTGTCACCTCCACCCTCCACCAGCGCAGATACATGCACTTTGGTGGGAAATGTTAGTGGCTAGGCTTCTGGGGCACAATCTGGTGAGCTCCACACAGCTGATGATGCACATCAGGTGGAGGCAGGAACCTCCAGGCTTGACAGCAGTCGGAGGGCTGCTGGATCCTCGAACACAGCTGGGTCCAGCCTGATTCCAAGCTTTTGGAAGGGGCTTTCCTGGATATCCAGAGGGAGATGTCAGTGAAACTCGAGCAGGTTCACAGCCGATTGGAGGGGTCCCAGAGGCTACCAGCGCAGGAGATGTCACCATCAATGTGTGGCACGGAGGCCAACACTGCTAGGATGGTGACCAGAGTGGACATCTGGTGCACAACATCTGGTGCACAATGTCGGCACCATTACTGGAGGTGTCCAAGGTGTTGCAGTTAGTGACATCCACAGCTGAGGGTCCAGGCAGAATCTCGCTGAGGGATGTCACCCAGCTGACCTTGATGAGGTTCTGTGGTACATGTCCCGCTCTCAGATGGGAATGGCTGAGGCGCTGTGGTACTTGTCCCAGTGGTAGGTGGGCATTGCCAAGGCATTGCAGAGCATGGCCCAATCACTGAGGGTGTTGACACGATGGTACAGACCATGGGGAGCCACCAGGGCTGGCAGAGCCAGGTGATGCAGGGGCAGCCAGGGCTCAAACCAGCTGCCTCTCCATCCCAAGGTAAACCCCAGGGCCCCATGAGCAGCGAGACGAGCAGGCGCTGGATGCCAACCCGGACCCGTCCCATGGAGTGGGGATGGTGGCCATCAGCTGCCCCGGGTTGTACCCCTCTGGTGTGGCCGTGCCTCACAGTCAGCACACAGAACAGGGCGGCAGAGCTGTATATGTGCCTCCGAATGATGAGCCTGGGCCCCCAGCCCTAGAGCGCCCCCCCCCTCCCCCCCCCCCCGATGACGCTCACCAATGACATTGAAGGCCACAGGGCATGGTGAGCAACTGGCTGCCGCCACCTCAGCTGTTCATTCTGGGGACACACCCAGATGTAGCGGTTGAGCTAGGAAGTCAAAGGGTATCAAGGATCACTGAAGGCACCGGGTTTGGGGATCGGGGTGGGATGTAGATAGGGGGTGAGGGGGGTGGGAGGGGTCGCCACCATCGAGAGAGTGGTGAATTGTTACACACAATAAGCACACTTGTGCATAACCAGAGCGATGCCTCTGTCAATTTCTTCCGCAATGCGGGCAGACCTCCGAACCCTTGGCCCTCTCCGCTTGGCACTAACCCACCCTCCAGCCGTGGACATGTCCCTGGAGCACTGTCCCATCTCATGGGTGTTCGGATGTTGGGTGCTGCGTCTGGGATGTTACCACCCGCAATGTTCAGGCACATTGTCCAGGCATCAAGGTGTGATTTCGATTCTAGGCAATGACTACCACGTGCTTCATGGCCCGCCTACCCATGGGAATCCACTTGGGTTGTGTGAAGTGCTCACTTAACTATGATTGCCAATTCTCTATCAGCAATAGTCTTCAGCCTCACAGCCAGAGCCTGCAGCAGTCTGTGGGGGTTATAGGGGGTCAATGGGGCAGATGGGCAGGGACAAGGTTTGCCCCTGGAACGGCTCTTTGCCTGTGAGAAAAGATGGCTGCTCACCTCCTCGGCTCCCCACAGAAGCCCTTCCACCAGGTTAACATTTTTAAAAGAGAGTGCTAATCGACGCCAGTATGACCACTTGCTGGGGCGGCCGCAGAATGATGGGAGGCCGCTGGATATGGGATGGCTCTAGTTAATTGCATGGAAATAGGGCTTAAGTGGTGATAATTGATTTCTCCCCACGCGACGCCGAAAATGTCGATTTTGCCGCCGGGAGATGGCCTGTTGCAACACAAACTGTTTGTCGCCTGCCGCAGTTCTTGTTTTCGGCCTCTCCCGCTATTCACCAGACTCGTTTCACAAGAGCGCAATGAGGCTGGAGAAACGCTCCCTAAGTGTTTGTCGCTTGAGCAACCTTGGCTCAGAATTGTTGAACTGAAGTGCAAACTGTAGCTAGAGTAGGACATCAGGGAGAATGAGAGTTACCTGGACACTTTGTTCCAGGAGGTAGACACTCTTTGAGTAAAACTTCAAAGTTGGTCACTAGTCAGGGAGAAGGGGTATGTAACCACAAGTCAGAAAAGTGTGGGTATCCAGGATGCAGTGATGGAGAAGCCTTGAACCTTGACCAACAAGTAATAAGTTCTTGTACCTGTGTATACAAGAACAGGGATTGTAGGGTGAAAGGGCAAACTGACCACCATGCTGGGAGGAGTGAATAGGAATGTGGTTTTGATAGGTTTAGCCAAGATTACGTAAGGAGACTTGGCTGAGCCCGACCCAAACACCAAGGAAAGAACAATAAAATATGGTCAAGATCAGGGTGAGAACCTGATTTGAATAAATTTGAATCCATTTCAATAACCTTAGGAGGTTACTGTCAAGTCTTCAGACCTCACTGAATCTTCTTTCCCACCAACATGATGTCACATGGGCGTGAATCACTACTATTGCTTTTTAAAAACGGGAACCAGGATTCACAACCTTAGAGAGGGAGGAAGGAGATGAGAACCTGGCACCAGAGTAGACAAGGGGACAGTTTCCGGTATACAGCTGCAGAACACTTACAGATAATGCAGTGGCTGCCCAGGAGTCTTAAGTAGAAACACATGACAGCAATGAGGTCTCGGCATGACACAGCCTGATTGTGGACGGTACCTATTAGTGCAGGGCAGGTTCACGGACCAGCTGCAGTTCAGGCCGAACAGGGGACTCAAAGACAATGACAAAGAAGACCGAGGGTTTATAGGACCTGGGTGTCCTTCACGGAGATGTTAGACAACATGTGTTGGGAGGCAGTGCGCCACCTGCATGACATTCTTTCAAACTTGGCGCCCTATGGAGGAAGAGGGCACTCCCTCCCTGTGGCCTTCAAGGCCATGGCAGCCCTCAACCTTTACACCACGGAATCATTCCAGGGCTCAAAGGGTGACCTTTGTGACATCTCGCAGTCACCGCACACAAATGCGTCTGTGACTTCACGGATGCACCTGTGCCAGGTGCTTTGGGCTATTTCAATTTCAACCTGGACCAGGATGAGAGGGCTGTGGGAATCATTTCCATCACTGGTCTGCCACAGGTGCAGGGAGCCATCAATGGCACTCATGTGGCTTGAGGCGCCCTGTGGCATCCGAGAGTCCGACATATTAACAGAAAGGTCCACTACCTTAATGTACAGCTGGTGTGTGACCACCAGATGAAGATCATGCACATGTGTGCCTGGTTTCCAGAACGCATGCATGATAGCTTCATTTTTGGGCAGTTTCAAATCTCTGGGATATTCAAGAGTCACCCCAGGCTACAGGGATGAATTCATATTCATGCGCACACCTGCCATCAGCTCCTTGTACAAAGAAAAGTACAGCACAGGAACAGGCCCTTCAGGCCTCCAAGCCTCCGCTGACCATGCTGCCCTTCTGACCTAAACAACAGCTGCATCCACGCCACAAACTTCGGCCCAATCCCAAATTTCTCCAACACCAACAACATTGTGTATCTATCGTACGTCCTATTTTGACAAAGGGTCATCTGGACTTGAAACGTTAGCTTTTTTCTCTCCTTACAGATGCCGTCAAACCTACTGAGATTTTCCAGCATTTTCTCTTTTGCCTTCCCACTTCACATCTCATCTTTGCTTCACCCAGCTCAAAACCTACTCAGACTACGACCATCCTTGGTGGATCATTCGCTTTAGGCTTTGGCCTGAGCGACCGATTTGCCCTGTCCAACCCGTAGCGGGAGGGTTCTTCCCCCTCCCCCATCAACTCAGCGAACCCTCAGTGTGAAAAACAATCCCTGTCCCCCACCAACCAAATCCGAACCCTAAATCTCATCTCAGACACAGCCCTTCAGCCTAAATGAACGCCTCTGTCACCTCTACCGTCTCAAAATAAAAGTCCTTAAAATTGTGAGTCACTCTCAGCATCACTGGGTAGACTACTCCGAATCTCACTCTGCTGCCGTACAATGCTGCCTTCACCCGTCCAAAGATCGCTGGCCTTCTCGCCAACTCTGCCGTCAGGTCTTGGTATATTTGTATACCAGCGCCACCCTTGCAGTGTTGGCCTGGGTGCCACACAATGCCGGCAACATCTCCTGCACCTGAAGGCTTTGGAACTCCTCCATTCATCCTTACAGTCACAGGAATGTCGCTGACAATCACGCCTAGTATTCCCAGCTCTGCCTTTGCATCGCAAGCAGCTGAGGAACAAACATATCCAGAGGCACAAAGCTGTGACTTGGGATCTAGAAGACCTCTGAATGTCCAGTCATGGGGATGTCCCTGTCTCCACCTGGTGTGCATCAGAGGTTGTGTGGTGCCCACTAGACAGTGACCCAGAGACCTGCCTGCTCGGATCTCGCACCAATGTGTGTGCCTCAGCGGTGGTGGATAGTGGGGGTGATAGCTCTGATGCATCATCCGTGTCTTCCCCGGAGATCTTCTCCAAGATTGTCGAGGGTGGAAGGGGGGTGGGGCTTCGATCATAGATGGACGAGGCTCATCGTTTGATGTTCCTGCAAGTGTTGAGTTGGCACGTTCTTCCCGTGTCTGCATGGGTGTGGTAGTCACCACTAGCTGTATTATATGTAGTACGGTAAGAATCATATATTAGAGGGTAAATCCCTGCCTGCTGGCTCGCCCAGTAGGCGACATATAAATGTGTGTGCTCGCCGGTGCTGCAGCCATTCTGGTTCCAGCTACAGGAGACACAACATCTTTACTCAATAAAGCCTCGATTATTCACTACTGCCGTCTTTGTAGTAATTGCGAGTGCATCAATGGGTTTCCTCCGTGTGCTCCGCTTTCCTCCCACAGTCCAAAGATGTGCAGGTTAGGTGGATTGGTCTTGCTAAATTGCCCCTTATAGTCGAAAAAGGCCTCGGTTGGGCTACTGGGTTGTGGGGATGGGGTGGAGGTGTGGGTTTAGGTAGGGTGCTCCAAGGGCTGGTGCAGACTCAATGGGTTGAATGGCCTCCTTCTATACTGTAAATTCTATGATTCTATGAAGGGACATGGTTTAAGTACATGGCCTGGTCGAGGGTTTAAACAAAAAATATCTCACATGTGACTGTTCACCTGATGAAGGCGCAGTGGCTTCTCACTTCTGTGTCACAGGCCATCCTCGCTCTCTGAGCAGACCCATTCCTGGTCCTCCCCTGCGATCACCATGGCTCTCCCCTCAAGAAGTGTCAGGATCCTTACTTTGGCCACTTCACTGCCCGTTTTCTCTCTCTCGGCGGTTATGGGCTACCTTCTCTTGCAGGGACACAAAAGGGGATATTATGAGCTAGGTGCCCAGAGCATCAGATGACAAAGACAACCGGGCACTGTGCCTAAACAGTCAAGGGGATCTGACGAAGAGTGCCAGGGATTTGAAGATGTTGCTAGGTGATCAAGTGTTGGGAACTTGCAAAGTGGTGCCATGTGGATTCAAGATAACATTTTGGGGGTTACAGAAGTGTTGAATGCCAAGGGGAGACATGGGGCTGGATTCTCCATAGCCTGACGCCAAAATCATGATCGGTGATTGGGCGGTGAATGGATTCCGATGCCGGAATTGGGGTCGCCGCCGGTTTGACTCCGGTTTGCGATGCTCCGCCCCTTACAGACCGCCATTATTGGATGCCGCGGAGTCGCAAGGCCCTTTGCGCGCCATCGGCCAGCCCAACCACAATGCTCGGCCCCCAATGGGCCGAGTTCCAGACGGTGCATGCCACGTGTGGTCCCAGCGGTCAGAAACCCGGCGTGCCAGCTGCGGACTGTGGCCAGCGGCGCTACACTCATCCGGGACCCAACCATTCTCCTGCCGCTTTCTGCACGATCTGTGAGTGGTTAATGCGGTGCCGGTGCTAACCCCTCACCGGTACCGGAATTGGTGAGGGGTTCGCGCCGTGAACCACCACGGATCTCCGTTGGTGCCGGCACTTCACTGCGGGAACGGAGAATTCCGCCCATGGGGTATTTACCCTTGCAGATCGTAGGAGGTCATTCATCTTTTTTTTGCATTGAATCACCGTCCTCTTGGTCAGGCTGCTGGCACTGAACTGACCAGGGCTGCCACTGTCCCAGGCAGGATTAGTGACCTTGCTGGGGGGCCTCTTGCCAACATGCTGGTAGATTGCGACCCGCCTCTCCTCCACAGCATCCGGTAATCGAGTGAGAGGCCCTTTTGAGAATCTGAGAGTTGATATTTTAGTTGCAATCCTCCTGCTTTGAATGAGAGTGAGTGCTGTGGAGCTATTTAAATGCAGCGATCCTTTGATTGAAGTGCTCAGATTATCCCCAGGGTGGGTGAATTAGATTCTTTGCATCTCAGGCACAGCGTTTATCACGTGCGAAAAATGTTTTTAAATACCCTAAAGATTGTTATCCAGATCGCGGCTCTGGGGCCAGCGGGAATCGCACCAATTTTCACGCCGGAAATGGTACATTTTGGGAAAAATTCCACCCAGTAAAACTACCTCTTCTGGAGGACATTTCGGGACAAGGGGCATAATTTCAAAATCAGAAAGCACTTAATGCAAAGTGTACAGTAAATTTGGAACTGTCTCCATCAAAATGTTCTGGATGCTGGGGTCCAATTGGAGCTTTCAAAAGTGAGATTAAAAGATTTAAGGATACCAACGGATTGATATGAAGGTGAGGCAGGTAAATAAAATTGAGATTCAGATCAACCATGATCTAATTGAATAGCAGTGCAAACTTGAGGGGCTGAATGGTCTGCTCCTGCTCCTGTTATCATTCTAATAAATATAAGATTGACATACATGCTGTTGCAGCAGACTCTGTCGTATCCGTGCGGCCGCTCGGCCCATCTGGGCCGGAGAATTGGCGGGCCCGCCGATTCCAGCAGCCATGGCGGAAGTTAAGCCCCGCGCCGGGCCGGAGAATCGCCACCTTGGTACCTGTAAAGGGCTGTCAAGCACATACTTGAATGATATAGGTGGCATTTTTATGATTAATGTTCTCAGTGCAAAATCTTCATCTACATGAGGGCAAATCATTCAGATGAGGAGCTTAACGTGCCCAATTTGCAACCTTCCCATTCTTCTGGCCATTAGTTTCAATCCCCTTGTGTGTGCCTATCTAGTTGTGTTAGTGGAGGCTGGTTTAGCTCAGTGGGCTAGACAGCTGGTTTGGGATGCAAAGCAAGGCCAGCAGCGTGGTTTCATAATCCCGTACTGGCTGAAGTTATTCATGAAGGCCCCCGCCTTCTCTACCTTGCCCCTTGCCTGAGGTGTGGTGATCCTCAGGTTAAATCGCCACCAGTCGGCTCTCCCCCTCTAAGGGGAAAGCAGCCTATGGTCATCTGGGACTACGTCAACTTTACTATTTTAATATTGTTGAATTTTTTGCTTAATTTCTATCCATTCACTTTGTCGCAGTAGTTTTATTTAAAAGTATTATTTTATATTTGCTGTTCTGTCACACCACAGTGGTTGATTTGCAACCCAACCAATGACTCAGATGATTGTAGACGAGCCCCTGACAAAGCTTTCAGCAGAAGGCTCAGCGAGCTCCGTTTAGCTGCTGTAGCCTGGCTTAGTGATTACTGCATACACTAAAAAAAAACAGTTGTCTGCTACAAGATTAAAGGGATGATTTTCATTTCATTACCACCTAATTTTCACCAGCTGGGCAATAGCAGGATGAAAAATTGCAAACAGAAAAGAAAATAAATTCTGTAGGTCCTATCATTCTGATTTTTGGGCAATCTTCCACCTGAAAGATTTCCATTAATTCATCCTTTGCTGCTCTGGATGCTGCAAAAGGTTGCCTGCTGCAAATTGTTACCCTAGGCTGGATTTTAGGAAGTGCTGTAATCGGTTGCCAGCCCGCCCACCTGGTATCATGCTGGGAGCAGCCTTAATTGTTTCAGAATGGACCTTCAGATTGACGAGCAATTCTGTCATCCCAGCAATGCCAGCATCAAATAATAGCCATTGCTGGGACTACAGCCAGTGCCCTAGGAAGAGGTTTGATGAAGCTTGGACTGATAGGTAAGTTGGAATTTTGGATAGGCCTAACTGGCAAACCCCTGGGACGAGAGAGGAGTGGGGAGGGCTTTCTGGGGGCCAGATTTGCATGGCCGGGGAAGAGGGTTAAAGGGCCGGTGTGACCTTTGAGGTGGAAGCTGGCGGGCCACCAGTCCTCCCTCCACTTTCCTCTGGTGCCTGTAAATAGAGGTGGAATAAAGCCCCTAAGTGGCCACTAATTTACCATTTTAGGGCCTTAATTTGGGTAAGTGTGGGCTGCCCGTTTCCTTCTCCACCCATCGTAATATGAGAGATACGTTGGGGATGGGTGGGAAGGTCATCTGCTCTACTTTCTATATAAGATTCGGCCTCTGTTTGAATCCTGAAACTTCTACCAAACTCCTTTATGGGACTGCTGCAGGTCCATTACGATTAGCTGCCCTCAGAAAAAGAAGGATCGGAACTCACCTGTTGTAGTTAAATGTGGTCTGACCATCAAACCAGTTGGGTCTCCTATTGGCATCATCAGGTGGGCAGAGCACAGCTCAGACACTGCCTGCCCACTAAGCGCCAGGGATGAAAATCGGTCCCTGTGTCTATTCCAGTGCATGGATCACTCCAAGGAGATTAGAGAACACATCCACATTCACATTAGGGAACACTGGAAACAGATTCAACTTCTGGAATTAGGGCACTGGAGAGAATTAGTACTTTAAAGAATGTTAAATAGCAATGCCTTTGTTCCATTTGAATCCAGTCCTACTGATCCAGTGATGACTGTTTCTCTTGCACATTTCTGCTGCTGTTGGTCTGTCATGACATTTAAAAATGTACTTAGGCGAGATGGTGTCAACACGAATTATCCTCATATATCGTGCATGAGTGTCGACAAGGTTGAAAAAGGAAGTTACAAAAGATGTTTGGCAAATAATTTTATTTTAAATCTCATTTAAATTGAAGAATGTTACATTTTCAAATTCCCCACATTTTGCATCGACAATTGTTGGCTATTCATTACCATTTAGTTTTATCTGAAATACGTGACAGTAATTCATTAATTCATTAAAAAAAGAGCTTTACTGAGCCTGCTTGTCTAATAGTAGAGCTGTCTCACATTATTAAAGAGTTCAGCTATGTCTCTCCCTCAGGATTACATAGAACTGCTGGCTGAGTGAGGATTGCTCCAATTTTGTTCAACTCCAATGTTTTTTTTTAACTACAGTGACCACAACATAAGATTAGCTCCAGGGAAGACGTGATTGTTGCCCAAACAATATTTCTTTAGTATAGTTAATTAATTACTGTGCTCCATAAACAAAGGTTTGTGAAAGATTTGACTCAGATTTGAAGCTCAAAGTCATTTTGCTCCAGTGCTCCTGAAGCATAAATTGCAGCTGTGGCTCATTTAGTCAGCAACTCACCCACGAAGTGAGACTGAGCAGCATTGGACATCAGTCTCCACATTAAACTTTTCATTTTATTACTGCCATCATAATTTAAAACAACCTATGTGCGTTTCATGAGTATTTTTGTTAGCAAACTCCTTGTGCCTGTTTTATGGGCATGAAATGGGGGGGGGGCGGGGACGGTAGCACAGTGGTTAGCACAGTAGCTTCACAGCTCCTGGATCCCAGGTTCGATTCCTGGCTTAGGTCACTGTCTGTGCAGAGTCTGCACATTCTCCCCGTGTCTGCGTGGGTTTCGTCCGGCTACTCCTGTTTCCTCCAACAGTCCAAAGATGTGCAGGTTAGGTGGATTGACCATGCTAAATTGCCCTTAGTGCCCAAAAAGGTTGGGTGGGGTTACTGGGTTACGGGGATAGGGTGGAGGTGTGAGCTTATGTAGTGTGTGCTTTCCAAGGGCTAGTGCAGATGAGCTGAATGGTTTCCTTCTGCACTGGAAATTCTATGATTCTATGAAAGGGATACAGTGGGCGTGATTCTCCGAGGCTGCGCCGGTTGGGAGAATCGCCGGCCGCGCCACTTTATCGCGCGACGCCGTCCCGCCATTCTGCCAACTGGCAAGAATGGCCCCGTCAAGTTCTGCGCCGCGCCAGCCGGAGAATCGCCCGAGACACTCACAACGGCGATTCTCCGGTACCCCCGCCATTCTCCGGCCCGGATGGGCCGAGCGACCGCTCCGACCAGACGAGTTCCCGCCGGTGCCGTCCACACCTGGTCGCTGCCGGCGGGAACTGTGCAGGAACGCTGGGGGGGGGGTTCCTTCACCACGGGGATCCTCCGATGAGGTCTGGCCCGCGATCGGGGCAAACAGATCGGCGGGCTGACCTCTCTAAAGGAGGACCTCCTTTCCTCCGCTGCCCCGCAAGATCCATCCGGCATCTTCTTGCGGAGCGGCCTCGGGGAGGACGGCAACCACGCATGCGCGCCGGCCACGTCATTTACGCGGCGCCGCTTTTTATGCGGCACCAAGGCCCAGCGCGCGTAAAATACGCGACGCTGCTCCTAGCCCCCCGGGGGCGGGAGAATAGGGGGCTTGGGTGGGTTCCGACGCCGGAGTGAAACACTCCGGTTTTCACTCTGGCGTCGGGACTTTGTCTCCCAGTAAGTCTCAATTTTGGAATCCACTGTCCTGTACCCCAAGGATACATGAAAAATGTCCATCCTAACATTGGGTACTTTTTTAGGTGGCCTTTTAAAACAAGTACAAATTTAGAGCCCACGAGGTCACCTTACCAAAATTGGGATGGTTATTATGGGCGGCACAGTGGTTTTCATGCTGCCTCACAGCACCAGGGACCCGGGTTCAATTCTGTCCTTGAGTGACTGTGGAGTTTGCATGTCTCCCCCATGTTTCCTACGGATGCTCCAGTTTCCTCCCTCAGTCCAAAGATGGATTGGCCGTGCTAAATTGCCCCGTTATTGTCCAACAGTTAATTGGGGTTACAGGGATGGGGCGGGGAAATGGGCCTGTGTGGGGTGCTCTTTCAGAGGGTCGGTGCCGACTCGATGAGCTGGATGGCCTGCTTCTGCACTGTAGGGATTCTATGATTCTGCCCAGTATTCTTCATTTGCAACTGCTGCCTAAATAATGTGGTATGAAATGTAGGTTGCTCAAAGACATCTGTAAAAAAGTCGTCTTCTGCAGCCAAGATCATATATTAACTGCCCCTCCCCTCAATGCCACCTTCTTGCTTGCCTGATCCTTTTCCAGCTGATGATCAAGCTGCTGAGTCTTATGAAGCAATGTTCTCTGGCACCATTCCATTTCTGTCCCAAGTTTGGTACTGTGCAGGTAGCAAGTGCCCCAACCCAAAGGCCAGAGACTGGCCTGAAATTAGGCCACAGGTCTCTCACATTTTACGTACAAAATCCCAGAGATTTTCAAAAGTAAGAAATGAAATGAAAATCGTTTATTGTCACGAGTAGGCTTCAATGAAGTTACTGTGAAAAGCCCCCTAGCCACCACATTCCTGCGCCTGTTCGGGGAGGCTGGTATGGGAATTAAACCGTGCTGCTGGCTTTTCTTGGTCTGCTTTAAAAGCCAGCAATTTAGCCCTGTGCTAAACCAGCCCGTTCGTTTGCAGTGCACAATTTCAAAAGTTGCAGACAACACAACACTTGGAGGCACTGTGAACGGTGAGGAACTTAGTGTTGAAATTCAAAAGAAAGACATCGCTTAGTGGAATGGGTGGACACGTGGTAGATAAACTTTAGCGTAGAGTAGCCGACAATGAATCATTTTGATGAGAAGAATGCAGAGAAAAGATTTAAATAAAGCGTACTATTCTAAATGGGTTGGATAAGCAGAGAGGGACTTGGGTGTTCTGTGCGAAAATCATTGAAAGTGGAAGGACAGGTTCAAAGGGCGGTCAGAGAGAGCGGGTTTTATAAATGTTTTTTTCAAGTACAAAAGCCAAGGAAGTTGCATTAAATCTGGGGGGGGGGGGGGGGGGTGGAGGAGGGAGAGCAGTTCCGAGTATTTTGCAAAGTTGTGGGCACTATATTTTAGGATGGATGTAAATGTGGTTCCAGGGGTGAGGAACTTCAGTAACATTGATAAACAAGAGACGCAAAAACCATTCGCCTTGGAGAAAAGAAGGCCAAGAGGAGATTTGATAGAGGTGTTCAAAATCATGAGGGTTCTGGACAGAGTAACTGGGGAGAAACTGTTTCCATTGGTGTTCCCATTAGGCGTAATTAGGAGGGTATGGATTTAAGGCAATTGCCAAAAGAAGCAATGGAGACATGAGGAAAAATTGTTTCATGCAATAAGAAGTTTGGATCTGAAATGCACAGCCTGAGAGTGTGGTAGAGGCAGATTTAGTTGCGGGACTGAAAAGGGAAGTGCAGCATTATCTGAAAAGGAACAATGGACAGTGCTATGGGGAAAACATGGGGGGAATGGCTCCTGCAGAGCACCAGCATAGAATGACGGTGAAAATGGCCTCCTTCTGTACTGTAACTGTTCTATGCATTTTGTTATGGAATATATCCAGCCATGTCTTTGGAAATATTTTCTATTTATTTTAACAGGAGTAACAATGAATGGGAGAAACCCTTTCAAAATTAGTTAGGTTCCAAAGCAGCTTACTAAACAGATATTTCAATAATTTGTATCAAATATCATTAGTTTTCAAATGGTTCCTCTACTCTCTTCCCAAAGTGGTACACTGAGCACTGAGAGAAAGACAAGAACACTGGCAATAGGATGAGAGAAAATAAATTTTCGCTATGTATGATAAGTTAATAAATTCATATTTAGATGCCCGTGAGACTGACAAGGAATACATTTTTTAATTATTGAGAAGCAACCGAAATTAGCAAGTTTGAGCATGTGGTATGTTATAACCATAGTCAGTACAATTGGCCATCTGTGATTTTTTTGATTTCTAAAAGTATTCAAGTTATGGTTTTTGTCTCCTGAGGCTTTCCAATATACAAAAATCAATACCAGTAAGTGCACTGCTCTGGTTCCAATGGAATTATTTATGCCAGTCATTTCACTAATTGCTTTGGCCCTGATATTAGCCTTGGGGCAAGGAGAGAACTGAGGGTAGTGGAGGTGGGGATGGGAGGGGGGGAGGGGGGGCAGGGGTTGGTAGGGAGGAGTTGTTTTCCAACCAGGCAACCTGGAGGAATAGGTTTCTTTTCAGGTCCTGCCAAATTTAATGCCCAAACCTGATTAACATCATTAGTCTCCGTTTTTCATCAGCAGTCAACTAGATTGAGAGGCAGGTAGGCCTTTGGCACCATTCCACAGCTGGGGCCAGTGGAGACGGGGGATCTTCTAGTGGAGATCAGAAGGATAAGCGGTGGAACAGATTGGTGTATTCGGTGGCATGATTCGGGGCAAGATAAGAAGGGGCCTGGTGGGGGAGATCGGAAAAGCCGAAGGAGAGATCTGAATAGCCGCAATGGGGTATATGGAATTATGTGTGAGAGAGGAGATCAGAGATTTTTCGAGATGGAGTGGGAGGTTCGTGATTGAAGGTTTTGTTTAGTGAGTAGATCGGAAGGGTTAGAGGTGAGTTTGAATGGGTCAGAGTGGGGGAGAGCAGATGTATTGGCGAGATATTGGGAAGATCATGTGGTATTTGATCAGTGAGTTAGGTGAACGGGTAAATTGGGTCCTGCAGGGATGTGGGAACATGCTTATTTGCTGGATCCAACAGACCTCAGCTCACTGTAGCTGCCAATTTCTCCAGGCCTGAGCTTTTTTTTAGTTATAAATTTAAAGTGCCCAATGCGTTTTGTTTCCAATTAAGGGGCAATTTAGCATGGCCAATTCTTCGACCCTGCGCATCTTTGGGTTGTGGGCATGAGACAAATGCAGACACAGGAAGAATGTGCAAACTCCACATAGACAGTGATCTTGGGCCGAGATCAAACCCAGGTCCTCAGCGCCTTGAGGGAGCAGTGCTAACTGTCATAATATACACACGGGTATATGATGGTGCACAGACAGGCAGTGATTGACACACAGGATGACCAGTGAACACACAGAACACAGCAGCCAATCACCAGACAGGACACAACCACTATAAAGCCAGTGGGCACTAATTTTCCCGCTCTCTGGGGATCCAGCCTCTGAGACAGTCAGAGCTCGTGAGCAGCAACTAGAACATACACCATGTGGTGGTAAGATAGTCTGGTCAGGTTAGCCTCAGGTCTCCAGTCAAGTCAGCATAGTGTCAACCCACAGTTAAAGTATGTATGATAGTTAAGAGTTCAATAAAATCGAGTTGCATTTCTTCAAGTGTTGATAGCCTGGGCGCAATTCTCCCATCCGGAGACTAACACCCGACGCTGGAGTGAAAACCGGAGTGTTTCACTCCGGTGTCGGACGCCGCTCCCAGCCCCCTATTCCCCCGCCCCCAGGGGGCTAGGAGTGGCACTGCGTCATTTACGTGCGCCGGGTTACGCAGCGTCACGTAAATGACGTCACCTGCACACGCGCAGGTTGGCCGGTGCCAACCCTTGCATGCGTGGTTGCCGTCCTCCCCGCGGCCGCCCCGCAAGAAGATGTCAGATGGATCTTGCGGGGCGGCGGAGGAAAGGAGGTCCTCCTTCAGAGAGGCCGGCCCGCCGATAGGTGGGCACCGATCGCGGGCCAGACCCCTTTTGAGGCCCCTCCCCGCTGCAAAACCCCCCCCCCAACAGCGTTTCCGCGCTGTTCCCGCCAGCAGGGACCAGGTGTGGACGGCGCCGGCGGGAACCTGTCGTGTTGGGCAAGCCGCTCGGCCCATCCAGGCCGGAGAATCGCCGCTCGCCTGTTACAAGCGGCGAGCGGCGATTCCCCCAGTGGCCAGCCGTGAATCTCACCCCGCCGGTTTGGGGGGGGTGGGAGAATCGCGTACATGTGCCGTGGCGGCGTGGCGGGACTCGCTCGGCGCCCTGGCGATTCTCCCACCCGCCACTGCAGTCCTCGCAGACCCAGCTTACCCAACACATCACTAACCACTGTGCCACCGTGCCGCCCCTGGCCCGAGAAACCTAGCCAATTAGAGTTAAATTTGAATTGGAAGTTACTTCTGAGGTATGCAATCTCTTTGTAACATTTAAATGACCAATCCAACTTCTGTGAGCAGGTTACCTCCTCACACCCATCTTCTGACAATATTGAAAATCATGTTTTTACATGCCGTCCGACCAAACCGCCTTGTTTTGGTGGTTAAAATTTCCTTTTCTATTTCAAATTTTGATGTCAGCTTCAGTTCAAAAAGCTTGCCAGCAGCTGGCTAATTTGAAATGTATGAAGGTTACCTGGAATTAGCTGGAACACTTGCAAAGGACACATGATCCCATTTGAAATGAATTGGAATTGAAATCTAAAAGATGTCCAATCTGTGCGGCGTTTTCAGATCTTGATTACAGACTTATGTTGTATCAGAAGAGAAATCTCATTTTGATTTCCTCTCTCACTCCGTCTGCTTTCACCCCCTGCCGTAATTATAAAAGAAAGAACAATAGTCCATTACAAAAGTTCCAGCTCGTTGCACTGGGACATGAAAATCTTACATTTCACCTCAATGTCTCACAGTGCTTTAAACACTTCTGAATTACGACAGGGCTTTTGCAAAACATGTCATCTGAAAGATAGGACCTCCATTCATACAGCACACCTTCAGTACTGCACTGAAGTGTAAGCTTGGATTGTATGCTCCCTACCTAGGCTCAGGCACCCACCCTATCCCCATAACCCAGTAACCACACCTAACCCTTGGACATGAAGGGGCAATTTAGCGTGGCCAGTCCACCTACCCTGCACATCTTTGGACTGTGGGAGGAAACCGGAGCACCCAGAGGAAACCCACACAGACACAGGGAGGACGTACAAACTTCACACAGACAGTGACCCAAAGCTGGAATTGAACCCGGATCCCTGGCTCTGGGAGGCAGCAGGGCTAATCATCGTGCCACCTCAGAGGTGAGAATGCTGCTACTGAGTCAGGTTGACCCATTTAGTTGAATATAGTTGAAAATCCATTGTCACATTATTCTTATTGCAGTAAACAGGCTACTCTCCCCATTGCAGAGCAATAGTATAAATTGTGATTTTGGATAGGATTATCTGGAAGTCATAACAAAACTACTTTCCCTGTGATACAGATCAGCAGTTGCTGCCAAGCATTATCAACTCAGTTGAATTGCGAGAAGCCAGCAGAGTGGGCAGGATGCTGAATGAATGGGGGAAGTTTGACCTGTACTGAATGAATGAGTGGGTGAATAGTTTTTTGATGAGTTTGTGTTAACTTGGGTTTTGTTTGGACATATAATTGGGACTGATTTGCTTGACAGGTCAATCTATTACAAAGTAGTGTAGATGCAATTTTCACCGATTTGACTGTTTTAAAATTGGTACCTGTGTTTGAATTTGTTGTTTCTGTTGATTGTTGGTTCAGCGAATTGATATAGATTGTAAAAGTGGAAAGTATTCAATTTGCAAGGGATCAGGAGAGTGAAAAGGCAGCTGATTGAACAAAGGGATTTTGACCTAAAACTGGAATTTAGTATTGAAATGCAGTTTTCTTAAAATAGCTTTCAGTTACGTAGAACAGCACAGAAGGAGGCCATTTGGTCCATCATATCCATGCTGCCTCTTTGAAGGAGCAATTCATTTAGTAACGCATCTTAAACCTTCTCCCCGTAACCTCACATATAGTGATTACGGGAATAGTGCTGACCCGTGAATGGAAGATGCAGATGTCGTGATGGAAGGTTTGCAACCCACCACCCTTTGCCCTTACAACTACCAATCCTACTCACCCAGTACCTACTATGAGCAGACCTTAAGACCCATGCAGAAATGAGATTAAGTTCTATCTGTCTATTGCAGGCTTTACTATAGTGAAAAAGATCTTCATGCACGGTAGCATGGTGGTTAGCATAAATGCATAAGTGGTTAGCATAAAAGCATAAATGCTTCACAGCTCCAGGGTCCCGGGTTCGATTCCCGGCTGGGTCACTGTCTGTGCGGAGTCTGCACGTCCTCCCCGTGTGTGCGTGGGTTTCCTCCGGGTGCTCCGGTTTCCTCCCACAGTCCAAAGATGTGCGGGTTAGGTGGATTGGCCATGCTAAATTGCCCGTAGTGTCCTAAAACGTAAGGTTAAGGGGGGGGGGGTTGTTGGGTTACGGTATAGGGTGGATACGTGGGTTTGAGTAGGGTGATCATTGCTCGGCACAACATCGAGGGCCGAAGGGCCTGTTCTGTGCTGTACTGTTCTATAAACCCATTTACTACATTTAAATTCCTTCAACCATATAAAGCCTTATAACTACAAATGTTTAATTCAAGTGCATAATCCCTTCTCACAAAAAGCATTGAAATTCATAGTCCCACATCAAGGAGTCTATAACTAGGGGCAGCACGGTTGCACAGTGGGTTAGCCCTGCTGCCTCAAGGCGCCGAGGTCCCAGGTTCGATCTCGGCTCTGGGTCACTGTCCATGTGGAGTTTGCACATTCTCCCCGCGTTTGCGTGGGTTTCGCCCCCACAAGCCAATGATGTGCAGGCTAGGTGGATTGGCCATGCTAAATTGCCCCTTAATTGGAAAAAAATAATTGGGTACACTAAATTTATTAAAAAGAAAAAAACAAAAAAAAGAGTCTATAACTACTTGTAACTGTAATTCAAACTGTGAAATAGCAGGCACCCTACTGTGCTAATGGATGGTTTTTAAATCAGTCATGCAGCAGTAATCCAGGAATGAAAACCCTCAGGCTATGTAAACAGGCAGAGTGAAATAGCTATCGATCATTTTCCTGCCTCTACAGACATTATTTTCAAAGATTTAAAGGGCAGGACTTTTAAATGCCTTGACAGCTTGATAGCTTACTTTGGCAGATGCTTTGACAGTTTTGGCAGGTCTCTTTGACAGATGCTTCTGACCATTTTGACAGGTCTGTTGACAATTCCAATGAACTGCACAGTAATGAGTTTATGCAATGTTTCAGCACATTTATGCCTACTTTTAACAATTCCAAAAGGCACAGAGCCTCCCTCAAAGGGCACCTGACATCTGCCAAAGAGCACCTTAACTCCCCAAGAAGTGTTCCTATGCAGGTCCAAAGAGTTATCTTACTTTTCCAAAGGGATTGCTTTCGCTATCCAAACAAATACACAAGATGCAGACCACGCTTATCAGATCCAATCTGCATACTTCAGGTTTTCCACTTCCGGTCTGCCAAAATTCCATTTCAGTGGAGGTAGCTGATGATTTCAGTGGCCAGCTGCCTCCATAAAATGTGCTGCACATCTTTTCCCAGCCTCTCAAAAATGGGAAGTGTTGTGTTCGGGGGTGGACTGATGTTTCAACCAAACATTTGATTAAAAAGATGTATTGAAGCCTATCTTAATTATTGGCATCAACATTTGCTCAAACTATTGGCAAATCCCAACACTGATGCACAAATTGATGCTGCATTGTGTACTAAGGGAGTGCTGCAGTGGAGGCAATGTTGTCTTGGAAATGAGATGTTAAACCAAGTAAATGTGGACCATTAAAGGTCAAATGACACTTTTTAAAGAAGAAAAAGCAGTGAATAAAGGCAGTCTTAATCCTGGACAAGAGCCTGAAAACAGATTATCTGTTCATTGTTAGATTTTTGTTTGTGGAACCTTGCAGTGTTTAAATAGGCCGCAGCACTTCCGACATTACAACACTGACTGCTCTTCAAAAATGTCTCGTTGGCTATAAAGTACTTCAGGCCATTCAGAGGTCAAGAAAAGCCTGACATAAATACAAGTCTTTCTTTTCAATGGCAACCCAGACATTGACAACAACGCTGTGACATAATTAAGGTGGCAGTAGTTTCTTCAGAGAAGTGAAAGGATATCTACCATAACACATTATTTTCATCCATGGCACCACACAACAGCAGTAACTCGGGTGGCCGCTGCTGAGATGCTCATGGGTTGGCGACTTCGTACCAGACTCAGTTCTCCCAGACATTGGCACGAAGGTGTGCCATAACCATGAGTGACAAGGATGTTGCCCAGATCCATAGTGATCTATCGGACGCTTCACACCTGGCGATGCGGGGTTCGTTCATAACTTCACCAACTGTGCTCACTGGCTGTCTGGGATTGTTGTCCGTCAAATGCGACCAGCCTCTTACTAGTTCAGATCCGTGGGCAACTAATGAGTCGGCTTTTGGACAATATTCACTCGCTGTAATTAGTCGTTCGTGAGGTTCCTTTGAAGGATTATGTCTGAGATCTCCATTGCTGAGCCAGGCTCCTGTGACACCCGAGTCTGTGTCGACGCCAACATGCCTGACATTGTATCTTCAGATTCAGATATGGAGGTGCAGATATCTTAGATCTCGGATGCAGATGTAATGCTTCAGCCAACTCTTACTGATCGTCCACCATGGCATTCCTGCTGCAGACGACGTTCCCCACAGAGGTATACATCACCTTATCCATTGGTGCCTCACGTCGCTGAGGTCCCAGGTTCAATCCCAGCTCTGGGTCACTGTCCGTGTAGAGTTTGAACATTCTCCCCATGTCTGCATGGGTTTCGACCCCAGAACCCAAAGATGTGCAGGGTAGGTGGATTAACCACGCTAAATTGCCCCTTAATTGGAAAAAATGAATTGGGTACACAAAATTTATTTTTTAAATAAATAAATAAATCACCTGATCAGGTGCTTCGGGGCTCAAAGTTTCACTGGAGCCGAAGAGGGTCCAACGCCCTCCACCTGTTCCTCCTTCTCCTCATGCCCAATCTAATCAATCTTCAGAAGCTTGTGTTTCCACATCAGAACTGGAACAAATGGCATCTCACATGCGTCGAGATATCTTTGGGGTGCCACAATGGGCTGGTCCAGTACCAGGTCCGGATGATGCAGGACACATATAAGGAACCTTACAAAGGAGCGGTCTTCACGACCGAATGTAATCCAGATGCCTTTTCATCAATTGGCCGCAAACTTAAACCTAGTAGGAGACAGGTCCTGTCTGACAAAACACAGTCCCTCAGAGCCAGTGAGCACTGTCAGTGAAGCTGTGGATAAATACTGCATCACCTGGTACAAACTGCCAGGGTGGACGACATTGAGCAGGGCAATGCCCTTGCAACTCCTGGTTTTGGTGTATCTTTGCACCGGTACAGGGAAACAGCAAGCCAAGCCAAGTACGAAGTCGTCGGCGCATGAGCATTTCAACTGGGGCAACTGAAGTCACCACGTGAGGTGTGGTCGAAAGCAGAAGAGGAAATGAGCCAGCCTTGTACTCACAAACCAGAAATCTGCTTCCAGAGACCCCGCTTAAACATCTGCACGACACGCTCTGCCAACCTTTTTGGACATGGGTGGTATGTGGCCGTATGCAAATGTGGAATCCCGTTGGCTTCAGGAACGCGGAGACTCCTCGCTTGTGAATGAAGCACCATTGTCTATGACGAGGACCTCAGGAATGCCATGCATTGAGAAAGAGACACACAACCACTCAACGGTCACACATGAGGCGATCGCCGCATTCCTGTGGACCTCCATCCACTTGGAATGGACATCTATTGAAAGAAGAAACATCCAGCAAAGTCGGCATGCACTTGAGTCTAAGGGCGATCCAGCCACGCCCAGGGGTGAAGGGGTGCGGCCGAAGGGAGATTTTGGTGCTCCTGGGAAACGTAACACTGCTAAGCCATCTTCCGGATGTCGGTATCCAGGCCCGACCTCCAAACATAGCTCCGCACCAACATCTTCATTTTGAACACCCCAGGGTGCCCATTGTAAAGGTCTTTCAAGCATCGGCCATCCATTGGACCCGGAAGGTCCCAATGCCATAAGGGACACTTCACACGAAATGATAAAAGGCTTTGTGGGATCATAGTGGGTGAGCACCCCTGAGGATCACGACCACCCTTTGCCTCTTAGAAAATTCGCTTCCTGGGCAGCACTCCACACCCAGGCCTGTTGCTTCTTAAGGAGCAGATGCAAAGGAGCCAACATGGCTGTGATATTCGGGACACATTTCCCATAATAATTAACCAACCCCACAAAGGAGCGAAGTTCCATGGTGTCTTTCAGGGCAGGGGCCTTGCGGGTGGCCCGCACTTTCTCAGCAATCGGCTATGAGCCTTCCCAGTCCATCTGATACACCAAATAAACTCCCTCCTTCATGTGGAACACATACTCCGCACAGTGCAGGCAGACCCCATATTCCAAGAAACACTGCAACAATTGCTCAAAGTTCTCTGCTGTATTTTTCTATGTTCTCCAATGACCAATACTTTATCCAATGATCAATACCTCATCCAAATACACTGCAACGTGTGGATATTTTCCATAACTCCTTGGGAGATCACACATGCTGAAGACACCGCAAACGGCAACCGTGTGTACTCGTAGAGTCCACTGTAAGTATTTAACGTAACGTACTTGCAGGAGGACTTGTCGAGTTCGAGCTGTATTACTCATATCCAGCTTCATGAATGAGCATCCCTCAGCCAACTTGGCATACAGCTCCTCGATGTGTGGTATAACGGACCAATCAGCCTGGAAGCAATATTGACTGTCAGTTTATAATCTCCACACAAACGGACTGTTATATCTGGTTTCATGACAGGGATCACAGGTGCCGCCCAATCTGTGATGCGGACAGGCCGAATCATGTCCAAGCTCCCTAACCTATCGAGTTCGGTCTCCATCTTCTCCACCAAGGCATAGGAAACCAGGCGTGCCCGGAAACCGCGCAGTTGAGTCTCTGGATCAACCTGGAAATTGGCCAGAGCCTATTCTATGGTCCCCAAACCGGGCTGGAAGACTTCAAGGTACTTGCTGAGCAGCTAGCACAGGCCACCACTCCCGACGTGAAGAATGTGCCACCAGTCCAAACACAACTGTTGTAACCAATTGCAGCCTAAGAGGCTAGGGCCATTCCCTTGAACGATAATGAGAGGGAGGTGAGTCGATTGGCGTCCACAAACCACCGGTGTCAATATTGTCTCAACAATATTCAGCTGCTCCCCTGTATACGTGGCTAATCGAGCCACCGTAACCACCAAGGTTAAAGTCTGTATGTCACACTTTATGTGGCCAAAGATCCTTTGTGCCACAACAGAAACCACCGCCCCCATCTCCAACTCCATGTTTAATAACCTGCCGTCCACCTGCACTGGAACCCAAATAGGAGCTACATGTGGCGCAGTCACACAATTGAACTGCATTATGTGCCTTTGTCCAGCTCATCCAGATGAAAGGCCCAGTCTCGAAGCAGATGCCTACGCCTGCTGGGGTGCTGAGACCACTCAGACACTCGCTGTCGATGGTTTCGCCTGGGTCGGAGGGCGCACATTGCACATGGAACCGAACCACCCTCAGCAGAATCCGGGAACATTTCCCACTATGATGGCCTTGCTTGTGACCAGAGGTCGGAGTCTCATTAGTGGTCTGACCGAGTGAGGGGAGCTACATGTGATGGACCGCGCCATAGGGTATTCACCTCCACCCCCTGTATTTCTTTTTTGCCACGCTCAGCACTCCCATGGGATAAGGAGATATGTAGCGCTTGTTGTAGATTCAGGGAGGGTTCAGCCATGAGCTTTCACTGCGTCTCCATGTTGTTTGTACCGCAGACCAAACGATCAGGCAGCACTTCAGGTAAGGCAGTACCATACTGATAGAACTCTGCAATTTTTCTCAGCCGGGACACAAGCTCGGAGACCGACTCACCTGGGGATATTTCCTCCATGTTGAAATGATACAACTGAATGCTAACGGACAGCGTCAGGTTGAAATGCAGACCAAAAATGCAGAACCACATGGGTGATGGGAGAGGTGTTGGATATGGTGGAGGAGTGGACTAGATTACCTCAGAGGGAACGGTCTTTGCCGAATGCTGAAAGAGGGAGTGAAGGGAAGATGCGTTTGGTGGTGGCATCACGCTGGAGTTGGGGAAAATGGCAGAGGATTATGCTTGGCTGGTGTTGGGAAACAACTCCTTTACTGTTACATTGATGACTATTTTGGTGCCACCTCATGCTCTCGTCCAGACCTGGAAAAATTCATCAACTTCGCTTCCAGTTTCCACGCCTCCATCACTTTCACCTGGTCCATTTCAGACACTTCTCTTCCCTTCCTGGATCTTTCTGTCTCCATTTCCAGCAATAGACTATCCACTACAAGCCCACTGACTCCCACAGCTATCTGGACTACAGCTCTTCACACCCTACACCCTGTAAGAACTCCATCCCTTTCTCTCACCTCCTTCGTCTCCATGGCATTTGTTCCGATGATGCAACTTTCCAAAATGGTGCTTTGAAAATGTGTTCCTTCTTCCTCAACGGTGATTTCTCACCTACAGGTGTTGACAGGGCCCTCAACCGTGTGCGGTCCATCTTACACGCCACTGCTCTCGCCCCCCTCCCCTTCCTCCCAGAACAAGGATAGAGTCCCCTTGTTCTCACATTTCATCCCACCAGCCTCAGTATGCAAAGCATAATCCTCCGCCATTTCTGCCAACTCCAGCGCGATGCCACCACCAAACACATCTTTCCTTCACTCCCTCTGTCAGCATTCCGCAGAGACCGTTCCCTCCGAGATAATCTAGTCCACTCCTCCACCATACCCAGCACCTTTCCCATCGCCCATGGCACCTTCCCATGCAATCGCAGAAGGTGTAACACCTGCCCCTTTACCTCTTCCATGCTTAACATCCCAGGCCCAAAACACACATTCCAGGTTAAGTAGCGTTTCACTTGCACTTTCTTCCAATTTTGTCTATTGCATTCGCTGCTCCCAATGTGGTCTCCTCTATATCGGAGAGACCAAACGCAGACTGGGTGATCGCTTTGCTGAGCATCTTCGGTCTGTGCGCATTCAGGACCCAGACCTTCCCATTGCTTGCCATTTTAACACAAAACCCTGCTCCCATGCCCACATGTCTGTCCTTGGCCTGCTGCAATGTTCCAGTGAAGCTCAACGCAAATTGAAGGAACAACATCTCATCTTCCGGTTAGGCACGCTACAGCCTTCTGGTCTCAACATCGAATTGAACAACTTGAGATGATTAGCTATACCCCATCTCGACCCATTTGTTTTTATCCCATTTCATGGGCAGCACGGTAGCATTGTGGATAGCACAATCGCTTCACAGCTCCAGGGTCCCAGGTTCGATTCCGGCTTGGGTCACTGTCTGTGCGGAGTCTGCATATCCTCCCCGTGTGTGCGTGGGTTTCCTCCGGGTGCTCCGGTGTCCTCCCACAGTCACAAAGATGTGCAGGTTAGGTGGATTGGCCATGATAAATTGCCCTTAGTGTCCAAAATTGCCCTTAGTGTTGGGTGGGGTTACTGGGTTATGGGGATAGGGTGGAGGTGTTGACCTTGGGTAGGGTGCTCTTTCCAAGAGTCGGTGCAGACTCGATGGGCCGAATGGCCTCCTTCTGCACTGTAAATTCTATGAAAAATTTTAACCGTTTTTTACCATTTCTTTCTCTCTTGCCTTTCTTTATATATATTCACCCCCGCATCTTATCCACCTTTCATTACCCTTTCTCCCCTTTGATTCCCCCTTCCCCTCCCCCCACATCTACATCTGTCACAGTTTACCTCTGATGTTAGTTTCCCTGCAGTTTGGCCTTTCACACCTTTTGTTCTCTCTGGGGACTGCCATTAGCATTCTTTCACCTTGCTTTCTGTGGCTATTAGCACCCTGTTTCCCTGGGTTTCTGTGGCTATGACATCTTTCATTCTCACTCCACAGTATGAATATTTCCCACTTTCTCTGTCTGTTAGCTTTGACAAAGGGTCATCTGGACTCGAAACGTTAGTTCTTTTCTTTCCCTACAGATGCTGCCAGACCTGCTGAGATTTTCCAGCATTTTCTTTTGGCCCTTAACAAGGAAGCTCGTACTCCACAAGGGACACGGGAAGACAATCGTTCCACCCCGTCAGACTCGGCTGGTGGGTTATGACAGTACTCCCAGTGGGCGAGCCCTCACTCCAGGGGCTTGGTTTCATAAAATATTTCTGAATTCAGAAAGCAAATGGATTCGCAATTTAAAGGAGTTGCTGTAGGAACTGGAAATAAACTTATTAACTAATGTACTAAAAAATTGTACATTGAAAAGTCTCAACTCCCACATCTAATCATTTTGTATTGTAAAAATGTTCACATCTAAATCAAAAACAAAATGTCCAATTAAGTTCTTGTTCCATTTTATTGAACTAATCCATACTCAATGAATTTTTAATAATTTGGAGTCAGACATTGGGCTTGCTGCCAGTCACTGGAGATATAAAATATGAAAAACAATTACAAAATAGATTTGTAACTTCAATGATTTGCACCCAAAATTAGGGTAACATAATTTAATCAACAACTTGTACAAATTTCAGTTCATAGTGTAGAACCCATTTACTTAATCTTCAGAAGCTGGCATTAAGTCCACCCAGGTATTTGCTGTGAGTAAGCCTATAAATCCTTGTGTCGCATTTTCTCTCAGGCAACAGCAGCTCTCAAAATTTTACAATTTACTTTCAAAATCCTTATTTGCTCACCTACTTAATGCCATTCCCCAGTAGATATATTGCATCATTAGATTATCAACGTTTACAAATGAGCTTCCCAGTGGATATGTTTTGTTGGCAAAAGCAAAACACCCTTGATTTGCCCCTTCCCCCATTTGGTTCTATGTTACAATATCATGCCTTCCCCACTTGACACTGTGCCAAAATATTATGTGTTTAATGTCTGATATCATATCTGAAAGCAGAACTATTTAGAGCACAGGATATAAATTAGATTATGCTTCCATTGGTGTCATTGAAAGCAGAAAAAAAGACCTATTAAAATGCTGGGTTAGAATTCTTCTCATTTTGGCACTTTGAATTATTTTTCTTCCAAAAGATTTTGGGAATTTTATATTTCCTTGGAATTGCTTAAACATATTTATGTAGATGAACTTAAAACCAGAAGAAAGCAATAACACCTGTGGCAAATGCTTGGTTACAAAATATAATTATTACCCATTATTAATTACAGGTTAGAATGATCACAATATATTCACTATGATTTGAAATTGCTCAAAATTGAATTAAGTGCAGAAGGTTGGCTGAAAAGTTTCAATCTCCTACTCATTATTATGGTCTTTATAATTAAACGTCAGAACTTTGACTACATACTTCTAAGGTATACTTTCACCACTAATGTTACCACCCTTGTGTTAACATGCTCAAATGAACTCTTTTCCGTGCCAGTTTTTCAGTTACCCTATCAACATGTCTTTTTATGTGAAGGTGGAAGAGCCAGAATTCACATGTATAACTCCCAATTTTTTTGGCTGCCACAAATTGTCCAAATGGGACAACATCGCTTCCGCAGTACACATGCACGCTTCAGGTGAAATTAGCGCCAAATACCATTTTGATGAAGACGTTAGCATATTCAATTATGTGGAATAGATAGATCATGTAACAAATCAGTGTGTAATCCGAATTTGGCATCAGCACAGGCACTGGCTGAGCGCTCCAGTTAACACATCTCTTAATCATGCACTGCTGAGCATACATTCAGCAGCAGAAAGAACCTCGTTCAATGCTGTTTAAAAGGATTCACAAGTAGGGTTAAATGCTAGTTGATTTCTACTGGATTGCAGAAATTTGTGTATCTTCCTACAGATCTTTGAAGTTATGAAAGTACACAAGGAATAGGGGTGCTTAAGGAGTTTCGTACTGCTGAAGGAGCGATTAAAGCCCTGATTTAAAGGGTTTTGCACAAACTAGTTGTAGCCAGAATAGGATGCACTAGTAACCATCCCCCTTGCGATATGAATTGACTTGGAGAACAAATAGAGGGCATGGAGAGCAGGATAAGTGCTGGAAGAAGGAGGTGGGGAAAGAAGGGCTCTCAGCAGAAGGCCATATCTGTTCAAGGTGTTTTAGATGTAATTCTCCCACTGCATCTCAGTGAGGAATTGTGAGAGCTGTCCATGCTTCAATAAGGAAGTCCTCGCTGAAGTCTGCCACCTGCTCCTTGAAGCAGAGCGAGCATCATATTGCCAGTGGCTGTTAAAGGTGATTGTGACCATGAACTTTGATGCATCAGGCTCCTTGCAGGCTAGAGATGAAGATATTTGAAACATTCCATGGTTTTTCTATTTGTTATTGCATATGGGGGTTACTGATGCTCTCTATACAGAGCAAATTCACTACCTTTCAGTCTTTCTGGTCAGAAGGATCGCAGACTTTTCCATGGTGCAGGATGTCATTGACTCCATGCACATCATTGTGCGAGTGTGACATGCCAACTCTGATATCTACCATAAGCAAAATAAATTTAATTCTCGTACTCCTAGTGGCTACAGCCTGGCTGCTGGAAGGCTGATGACTGTGGAGAAGACTTGGAGGGTGACCTCGAGCAGCTCTGACATAGACGGCCCAGCATTATCTGAACACTGACAACTGTAAGGGGATTGGTCGACTAACAATGGTGGGACGAAGAAGGTTGTCATCCTGAGAGAAGGTAGCAGATTTGTGCTGTGCAAAGTGCAAAGAGGTGGCACCTCAGCAATCTTGGTAACTTTTTGAAGGACAAGCTGCTATACTGTTATGACATCCCACTAGCCTTTTGGCACACCATAATCCACAACCATGACGGAAAGGGTCTGAACCTCCACAGTAAACTGATACAAGCTGCTGGTGTTGCAACAGAAGCTGAGACATCAGTCATCCAATAATGCATCATGGTCACTTCACAAGTTTGCCAATGGAACTGGCAACCAGTTCCACACTGGAAAGGATGGGCCCAACGAAGGGTAAAAAAAACCCTCTGCAAGTTTGGTGCCGACTCCACCCTCGTGCCATTGCCCCCAGAACTTCTGGCAGACCTGCCATCATCAGTGCCAGTAAAACCTGACTATACATAGGTTTGCCAATGCAGCAAGCATTTCATTACGCAGGCACATCAGCCTTCTTCGGTAGTAACAACAGTAAATGCTGGAAATACTCAACATGTCAGGGCAAACCTGGAAAGATCAAAAGTGTTAATATTTCAGGTTGATGAAATTGATGGTATTTGACATTTGACCTCGACCAGTCATTAAACGTTTTGCAGGACTGCATCCAGGATCTTGGGGCTTGAGTCCTGCAGTTACCCCAATGACTATCTGTTCCCATTGCCTTCAGGTTCCCTACGACAAGAGTACATTTCTCCTCCTCTGCATCTACTCAACCAAGGCCTCCAGTTAAGTGCTGGAAAATCCTGGAGTCCACTCTTCCCGTGGCCTGTCATTTTTATGTCATTAGGTCAGAATCACATGTAGATTAAATTCAAGCACCTGCTGCACAATGGAAACTCCCCTTTAAATGGTGCAGGTTGACTTTGATTAATAATCATAATGCCACTGGTCTAGTAATCCAGGTTAGCTCAGTTGGCTGGACGGCTGGTTCGTGATGCGGAGCAACAGCGAGAGCCCGGGTTCAATTCCCGTACCAGCTGGTGTTATCTATTGAGGTCCTTCCTTCTCAATGTTGTCCCTCTCCTGAGGTATGATGACCCTCAGGTTAAATCACCACCAGTCAGCTCTCCCTTAAAAAGGGGGAGCAGCCTATGGTCCTCGGGGACTATGGTGGCTTTCAATTGGACACCCAGGCCACTGCTCTGGGTTCATAGCCAGCAGCTGGTGGAATTTAAATTCAATTAATAAATCTGGAATGTAAAACTAGCCTCACTAATGGCGATCATGAAACTGTCATTGAATGTCACAAAACCCCAATTGGCAAACTAATGTCCTACAGGGAAGGAAAACAGCCATCCTTACATGTCTGGCATACACATGACTTCAGAACTCATGTGTTCAGTTCATGGGTAATTAAGAATGGGCAACAAATTATGGACTTGCCAGCAGTGCTCACCTCACATCAAAATAAATCAGAACAAATCATGATTCCTGAGCCAAACTCTAGATTTGTTATCAAATCTGGAGGCCAGAGATTTTAGACTGTGTTGTGATTATAATAATTTTTCTTCAACTAAGATATAAGCACACAATCAGTGTTCAAGGGAGTCCTTAATATCTTGAGGAAGATATTCATCTTGTATGATGATTTCTTGATAAGGAAATGAAAGGCATAAAGAATTGAGCAGTCCCAGATATAATGCACAGCTTTTAACGTGTACCATAGTTCCACTGTAGTCTCAATGCAACAGCCCATTACTGTACAACAGCAAATTTACTGTTGCAATGTATTCAATAATTGAGTACAGATCATATCGTACCATACTGAAAATTCAGGCTTCAAGGCTCTCATATTTCACAAGGTCAAAGGATGATAGACGAGGAAGGCGTATCGACCCATGTGATCCATCCATCCAAGAGGTTACAACAACTTTCTTCACATCGTACCATAAATGATTCCATGGTTTTGTCCCTCACTTACGCGATGTGAGGTTGAGTCCACATATTGGTCTCTCTTTGTGGGAAGAAGGTTTTCCTATTTTCTGTCTTCAAAATACTCTCCGCTGGCCTGATCCAGTGCACCCTTGTTCCACTCCCACTGTTTAATTTAAAAATAATATTCTGGGTTAACTTTGTCTATACTTTGAACAATTTTACGTGCTTTGATAAGATCATCTCTCACATACTTTCTTTGTAGGCTGAGAAGTTTGCATTTCTGCAAGCTAGTCTCATAACTCATACCTGTAACGTCTGAGTTCTGCTATGTGGCTTTTCTCTGGACTGTCTCAAATGTTTGAATGTCTTGCTTGTTTATTGGAAATCAGGGCCGGGATTCTCCCCGACCCGGCGGGGCGGGGGGTCCCGGCGTGTTGGAGTGTCGTGAACCACTCCGGCTTCGGGCCGCCCCAAAGGTGCGGAAGTCTCCGCACCTTTAGTGGCCAAGCCCTCACATTGAGGGGCTAGGTCCGCGCCGGAGTGGTTCCCGCTCCGCCGGCTAGCGTGAACGGCCTTTGGCGCCATGCCAGCCGGGGCCGAAAGGACTTCGCCGGCCGGTGAAAGTCTGCACATGCGCCGGAGTGTCAGCAGCATATTCTTCCAATATATCCAAATGAAAGGAAGGGAAAACGAACATCTGAGCATGTACCATCTTATCCATAGCCCCGGACTACAGAATGAGTGTAAAATGCAACTTGGACTCCCCAGGTGATCTGTAACACCACCTAAAATTACTACATCACTTTCAGTCTCATCGTTAACTGTTTCAACACTATTCATATATTTCATTATTTCCTGCTACGTGTTGAACATTTGGCTGCATTAAATATAATTTGTCGTTGTTACATATCTTGTAGAGCTCATTCTGTCATTGGGCCACTGTTTAGCACAGAGCTAATTCGCTGGCTTTGAAAGCAGACCAAGCAGGCCAGCAGCACGGTTCGATTCCCGTAACAGCCTCCCTGAACAGGCGCCGGAATGTGGCGACTAGGGGCTTTTCACAGTAACTTCATTGAAGCCTACTCGTGACAATAAGCGATTTTCATTTCATTAACTTTCTGAATGTAGCTTTTTAATCTACATTATACAGAGTTAAAGTCCCACCGAGCCCTGAGTCACCACACCCAGTATTTCGCGCGCTTTTCACGGGATCCCACGCATGTGCGCACCGACCGAGGGGACGGCGAAGCCGAAGACCGAACTGCGCAGATGCGCACTACGTACGACAGCACCGCGTATGCACGATGGTGCACCGAACCGTTCTGACGTCACAATGTGCAACAACTGTGGCTCCGCCCACTTAAAGCGGCAATGTCCCGCAAAATCCCGACGCTGTCTCCAGTGTGACAAGCTTGGCCACTATACAGCCCTATGTAGGTCTGCTCAACAAGCTACCTCTCATCGCTCCCACCAGCTGCGTAGGGACGTCCGGACCGTCCAACCACCGGTCACCAATTCCGACTCCGACATGCTTCCGGACCCTGACACCGAGGATCTCAAAGCACCATTCCGGGTGGATATCATCACCAAACACAAGGTGCTTCAGAAAACAAAAGCCAAGTCCTTCCCAGTGCTGAGCATTGATCCGGACGACGAGTGGTGTGCCACCCTCACGATCAACAGATCTCGCATCCGATTCCGGCTGGACACCGGCGCTTCAGCCAACTTCATTGTGCGATCTGACCTCGACAGCCTCCATGTCAATCCTGCCATCCGCCTGCCAGCTGCTTGACTACAATGGCAATGCCATTGCTGCCAGTAGCTCAAGCCTGTGGTGTCGTACCATTCCTTAAAGGCCACCCTGCCCTTCGAGATAGTAGGGTCCACCAAAGCTTTCCTGCTCGGTGCCAGGCGTGCAAGCTCCTAAACCTCGTCCAAAGGGTTCACTCCTTGTCACCCGCTGAGGCTTCACCATAGCTGGACGCCGACTTTCAGACACAACTGAAGAACATCATCACTCGATACCACGGTGTATTCGAGGGCATGGGCACACTCCCATACACGTACAAAATTCTGTTAAAACCAAATGCCACGCCTGTGGTTCATGCACCCCGCCGGGTACCGGCACCCCTCAAGGACCGCCTCAAGCAGCAGCTGCAGGACCTCCAGGATCAGGGCGTCATTTCTAAGGTCACGGAACCAACTGACTGAGTCAGCTCCATGGTGTGTGTTAAGAAACCATCCGGCGAACTACGCATCTGCATTGACCCCAAGGATCTGAACCGCAACATTATGAGGGAACACTACCCTACCCCAAAGCATGAAGAACTCACCTGCAAGATGGCTCGCGCCAAATTTTTCACAAAGCTAGACGCATCCAAGGGGTTCTGGCAGATTCAAATTGACACATCCAGTCGGAAGCTCTGCACCATTAACACCCCATTTGGCCGGTCTTATTACAACCGGATGCCATTTGGCATCATCTCAGCATCGGAGGTGTTCCACCGAATAATGGAGCAAATGATGGAGGGCAGCGAAGGGGTGCGGGTATATGTAGACAACATCATTGTCTGGTCTACCACCCCGCAGGAACACATTGATCGCCTCCAACGCGTCTTCCGGAGAATTCATGAGCCTGGCCTCCGCCTCAACAGAGCCAAATGCTCCTTTGGTCAACCAGAATTCGTCGCCCACCACAAAGACTGAATTTATGAACTGCCTTAATTCACGGACTCTCTAAACTCATGAACTGATTGTTTCGTTACTCTGTTTATTAATTCACTAGTTTGTACATACTGTTATTCATGTTCTGCTTTGTGTTACATTCAGTCTATCTGCACTAGACACCTTCCCCTTGTAAATATGTTAGAACTTTTGTATATAGTCCTGTAAATATGCTCACATATGCCCCACATAGTCAGGAACATTCACATGCAACACTATTTATTGCCACGCACACGCCACACTATTTATTGCCACGCACACATATTTTTTTTTTAAAGGGGGAGATGTCATAATATACACACAAGTATTTGATGGTGCATAGACACACACTGACTGACACACTGAAAGACCAATCAACACACAGAACACAGCAGCCAATCACCAGACAGGGCACGGTCACTATAAAGACAGAGGGCACTAGTTTTCCCGCTCATTCGGGATGCAGCCTCTGAGACAACCAGAGCCCCTAATCAGTAGCACGAACATCTACCATGTGCTAGCAGTATAGTCTGGTCAGGATAGCCATAGGTCTTCAGTCAACCTAACAGTGTTGACCCACAGTGCAAGTATGTTTAACAGCTCATAGTTAAATAAAATAGAGTTGTACTTCTACAAGTGTTGGTAGCCTGTCTCTCTCACTGCTCTGGTAAATGCAGTCCTCGCAGACCCAGCATACCCAACACATCAACCTTGACAAAGCTTATCCAATGAGGACTTATTATTTCCCACCTTTCAACCAGCCTCTTTCCCAGGATCTACTCAGAATTCCCATAGCTTTGACTTTCATTAACAGCCTTTCATATAGGACTTTGCCAAAAGGGTTTTTAAAGTTAAGATAATCCATGTCATAGGGTTACCAGAGTTTATGTAGATTGTTATATCCTCAAAGAGGAGGTTGCTGAGGAAGATGGGTCGCAGTTTACTAGTTATTGTACAAATGACCCTAGTCGATAGTTCTATTATTTTACGTGGGATTGGAATAAAAGAATGGGAGGGATTTTCTGGTCTCGACCATCCTGGGACTGAAAATTCCCGCATGAGGTCAACGGACTTTTCAATGGTCCATTAAATTGTCTGCCTGCCCGTGATAATTCCTGTGGCAGCGGGACCAGAATATTTACCCCAACGGATCTGCAATTGTCTGAAACATAGCAATGTGGAAAATGGGAACAGGAGTGGACCATTCAGCCCTTTGAGCTTGCTCTGCCATTGAATATGATCGTGGCTGATCCTCTAAATCAATGCCATAGTCCTGCCCTCTCCCCACAACCCTCGATCTTTTAGTATATATGTCTACTTTGCCCATTGTTGAACATAGGCACCACATAAGCCTGTTTCCAAATGTTTTGGCACCCTAGTATCCAATGTTTCTTTTATAATTAGGCCTGTATTTTTGTCACAACAGAGAGGAAAATCCCATAAGTGGCTGAAAATTCTAAGTCCTGCCCCCAAGCCCGACATTTGTCATCTCCACAGGGGCGGGACTGGAGTGGGTCGGGGTTCGTCCATGTACAATTCATAGAGGCAGCTGACCACTTAATCACCACCTGTCTTCATTGAAGTGGGATTTTAGAAGAACAAGAGGGGCAACAAGAGGAACTTTGAGGGGCAGCAGGGTAGCATGGTGGTTAGCATAAATGCTTCACAGCTCCAGGGTCCCAGGTTCGATTCCCGGCTGGGTCACTGTCTGTGTGGAGTCTGCACGTCCTCCCCCTGTGTGCGTGGGTTTCCTCCGGGTGCTCCGGTTTCCTCCCACAGTCCAAAGATGTGCGGGTTAGGTGGATTGGCCATGCTAAATTGCCCGTAGTGTCCTAATAAAAGTAAGGTTAAGGGGGGGGTTGTTGGGTTACGGGTATAGGGTGGATACGTGGGTTTGAGTAGGGTGATCATGGCTCGGCACAACATTGAGGGCCGAAGGGCCTGTTCTGTGCTGTACTGTTCTATGTTCTATGTCTAAGAGTGTGGAAACTGAGTGTGCAGACTGGAATTCATAAGAGGAAGTCTGAAATTCGTGGATGCATTTGGATAGCCCGACTTCTTTGAGAGGTCTGGTACCCATTTTTTTTGAGACGCAAATGGAAAACTTAAGGCACCCTTTGGGAAAGGTAAAAGCATCCTTTGGGATTGTTAAAAGCGAACATGATTATGTAATTTTTACACACAAATTCATTGGAACCATTGAGCTGTCAAAGAGCTGCCCCATTATCAAGGAACTGTCCAGCTGTCAAGGAACTGTTAAAGAGATGTCCAGTTGTCAAAGCTACGCAGGAAATGTCAAACCTGCCAAAACTATACAGTAAGAGTCGAAGCTCTCAAGATTTGTGTTCTGTGCACAAGTTCCAGGGTGAGAAACAAAAAGAATTCAGGGTGAGTTGGCACCAAGGAAAGGAGGGCAAAAGGGGGTGTGGGAGGCATGGGTGTCTGTGTCTGTGGCAACTGAAAATTAAATTGCAAATGCATTTCCACAACAGTGCAAAATCCGTGTTTGTTGCTCGTCTCAAAAGAGATGCACTAACTGTATTTGTACCGATTGCTATGTAATATACATTGAGACCGGCTTTGCCAGACTGTTGTTTTTTCTCTCTCTCTCTCTGTATTTGGAGGACACTTTTTTCCCTTTTACTTATGATTTTTTAACCTTCTGTTTGTTTGTGTAGAGGGTGGGGGCAAGCTAAAGTGGGGAATTGGGAATTAAATAATAGTTATCCAGTTGTATTTACTGCATATTTCATTATAAATAAATAGTAATTGTGTTTACATTTACAAACCTGGGGCGAAATTCTCCGACACCCCGCAGGGTCGGAGAATCGCCCGGGGCCGGCAAAAATCCCGCCCCCGCCGTGGCCGGAATTCTCCACCACCCGGGAATTGGCGGGGGCGGGAGTCGCGCTGCGCTGATCGGCGTGCCCTCCGCGCCGATCGGCGAGTCCCCTGCGGCGATTCTCCGGCCCGCGATAGGCCTAAGTCCCGCCGCTGAGAGACCAATCCCGCCGGCGTGGATTAAATCACCTCTCTGCCGGCGGGATTGGCGTCGCGAGCGGGCCCCCGGGGTCCTGGGGGGGCGTGGGGCGATCGGACCCCAGGGGGTGCCCCCACGGTGGCCTGGCCCGCGATCGGGGCACACCGATTGGCCGGCGGGCCAGTGCCGTGGGGGCACTCTTTTTCTTCCGCCGCCGCCATGGCCTCCACCAAAGCGGAGGTGGAAGAGGACCCCCCTACCGCGCATGCGCCGGTGGTGACGTCAGCGGCAGCTGACGCACCGGCGCATGCGCGAACCGGCGAAGGCCTTTCGGCCAGCCCCGATGCCGGCCGGGCCTAGCCCCCAAAGTTGCGGAGAATTCCGCACCTTTGGGGAGGCACGACGCCGGAGTTGTTGGCGCCACTCCGCTACGCCGAGACCCCCCACCCCGCCAGGTAGGGGAGAATCCCGGCCCTGGTTACTGTAATTATTGGGCAGCCAAGGGCTGAAGACCTCGGGTGTTTTTCTGAGAATTATTGGTTAATTCACTTGTGTTGTGACAATGGGTCAGGTGGGCCTGGAATTGACCAGACGCCAGCCCAGGGTGTCATGACAGAGGTTCTTAGGTTCACAGATGTCCATTTCAGCACTCTACAATAAGTGACATCAATCCCTGCATTTTTATTTGTTCAAAACCTGATTAACCTGACTAGGAATTTGACTCCATTCATAATACAATGTCAGTGGCTCCAATTTTAATTGCTGGGAGAATCTTTGGGGCAGGATCAGAGAGTTAAAATGGAGTGTGAGACTTACCTGTAAGACTCGCCAACCTGAACTGAGTTCTTGGAGCAAGACAAAAATGCAACAGATCATGTCGTAAATAAGCTGCTTTTGATCCTTGCTTCTTGAAGCTGCCTGGACAACAGATGATGTTGCCTTTGGTTCTTTTCGATGTCTCCTCTTCACTAGCTCTTCCACTTATGATGCTTTGTACCTGTGTGCCTCGAGGTCCCTACTTTTAAATTCTGTGACCTGCAGTTCTGCACATTGCCCCCTGCCTACATGCATCCTGGCAATCTCACCACTTGACCACATGTGGCCTGGTCGCCTAACCCCAGCTTGCAGGCCCCATTTCCACATTCTTTCACCAACCATGTGACACCGAGGTCAGTTTTTGGAAACTGACAGGCAGCAGCGCTCCTTGGAAGGGGTTCTTCATTTCCTTGTAGCTATAAACAGTCATTGTACAATTCAAAACTTTTCCATAAGCAGCAGAAACAATATAGTAGTCAGATCATCTATACAAGAGAATTAACATTTCTACAACTTCCCACAGATCCATTTATTTCCGGTCTGCCTGTTATTTTAAATAATTGGTGCAGTCTTCTAATAGGCTCTGATTATGTCGTAAAGGCAGAATCTGGCATTTTAACTGGTGGTCTGCATTGCGAAACAATTATGGTGTTTTGTCTTGTTTTAAATAATCCACACTTTAAAACTCAAAAGTATTTCTCAGATCACACCATGTTTTGTGGGACCTTGTTAGTTCAATACATAGGGCGAGACGTCGCGATCCGAATTCTGCCCACAATGGACACAATGGACCCAGACTCGCGCAGTTAAGTGAGAGACCACACTGACACCTGATCGAATGGCCACCTGGCATCTTTCGGCCTTGCCAAGGCAAAACCAGCCAGGCGCCGTTTCGCATTGGTCCCCACAAACTGAACCAGGAACGGCACTTGGGGGATTCTCTCAGGCGATCGGAGGACCCCGGGTGGCCAGTCTCCAGACGGGGTGACACCCAGGCACTGCTGGTGGCATCCAGGTACTTTGGCCCTGCCGGCCTGGCAACCTGGTAGTGCCACCTGGGCACCCTGGCAGTGCCACCCAGGTGCAGCCTGGGATTGCCAGGGTGCCCAGGAAGGCACTGTCAGGCTGGCAGGGGTCACTGTCAGGGTCCCAGGCTGGCATTTTACCCATGCCGGGGAGTGGGCGCGGGAGTGCAGGGGGCCCCCAAGGACTCCCTTATGGTTGAGTTGGGGGCGTTGGAGGGGTCTGAGGGTCATGTTGGGGGGTCGGGAGATCAGGCCACCATTTCTAAATTCTCGCTGGAGCTCCTATGTGCAGGAAATGCTCGCACTAAGTGCGGCCTTGGTGGGCATTTCCCCCCTGGGCTCGGAAACAAAACCAAAGTGCCGTTAGATATTGAGATCATAGCACTGAGACCGACACTGTTAATCCTGCCCTGAACAGACTCCTTTTGTTCGTTAAATTCTGCCCATAGACTGGAGTGCAAAAGCAAATGATATGACATTTTGGATACCTATTTATATATGCACCTGAACAAATAATCCTTGAATCTTATTGGAATAATATAACATTCTTAAATATAATGCCTCGATATCAGTGCACTGTTCCAATCATTGACTTTATATTTTGTCTAAATTAACAATTTACTTTAGTAATTAAATTGAACATTGGGGGCAGGATTCTCTCCTACCCGGCGTGACGGGGGGTCCCGGCGTAGGGGAGTGGCGCCAAACACTCCGGGGTCAGGCCTCCCCAAAGGTGGGGAATTCTCCCCACCTTTGGGGGCTAGCCCCACGCCGGAGCGGTTGGCACCAGAAGACTGGCGCAAAAAACCGGCGCCCCCGGCAGCGGGGCTGGCTGAAAGGCTTTCGCCGGTCGGCGCATGCGCCGGCAATGACGTCAGCGGCCAGCTGCCGCTGACGTCACCACCGGCGCATGCGCGATGTGGGTTTCTCTTCCGCTTCCGCCATGGCGGAGGATGTGGCGGCCGCGGAAGGAGAAAGAGTGCACCCAGGGCACTGGCCCGGAGTCTGAGCGGGGGGCCCCGATCGCGGGCCAGGCTACCGTGGGGGCACCCCCCGGGGTCCGATCGCCCCCCCCCCCCCCACCCACCCCCCCAGGACCCCGGGGCCCGCTCGCGCCGCTGATCCCGCCGTTACAGAGGTGGTTCAAACTTCGGTGGCGGGAGAGGCCTCCCAGCGGCGGGACTTTGGCCCATCCGGGCCGGAGAATCACCGCAGGGGCCTCGCCGATCAGAATGGCGAGATTCCCGCTACCGCCACTTCCCGGGTGGCGGAGAATCTCTGCCACGGCGGGGGCGGGATTTTCGGCGGCCCCAGGCGATTCTCCGACTCTGCTGGGGGTCGGAGAATTGCGCCCCGGAAAAGTGTTTTACAGCTTGCTTTCTTTTCTCAAAACTTTATTCATGGTATTGCTTAAGTGGCAGTGTTTGTGCCTGGTGGTATCTCTGCTCAAGCTCTGATTCAGCAACCTACATTTCCCTTCCACCAGTTTTTCAGCTGTATTTCCCCTTTTAAACTCCAACATTTCTTGTAGTTTGTTATTGGTCTCCAGTAAATCATTCCCTGACTGTGATACAGTGTTAAACTGCATCTGCAGGCTACTAATTTGCTGCCAGAACGCAACGCTACCATTCTTTTCCTTTTTCAAAGTTCTTCTATTTCAAACATGCGCTGTTGAATTTTTGACCTAAGGTTCAGGATCTCCCTATTGGATATCTCCTCTGCTAACTGTACAGTTTTCAGTTTTGCTTCTACATGCACCTTTTCAGCTTGCCATGTAATATCCTGCTCAGCCTACAGCCTTTCCAGGGAAAAAACTTTATTCTCTGCATCTAACTTTTTATCTTGGGAGTACTGGAAATCTTCTTTAGCTGCCTAAACTTTCCGATACAGCTCTCTTTCCATTTCATGTCTTTCAATGTTGGCTTTGGGAATTTCAACACCTGACTACAACCCATTCATTTGGCTTTGCATTTTATCTCCTCTAATGATGGAATTTATGCAACCTGAATCCTCTTTCACTCTGCCAATTACTTTCTTGCTTCTGATCGGCACCTTTCAGTGGGTGCACTATCTTCAGTTCTCAATGGCTCCTCCTTTATCTCATGGTTTACTGAGATCAGCTGCAGTTCTTCACAAGGAAAGCAAGGCCATCTGTTTCAGTGATGTAGAACATACAGGTAATGTCTTTTCCTTTGTGTGTCTTTCTGTTTTGGGTCATTCCTGGTCCTCAGTTCCACCATATGTCTTCAGTCTGAAGTCTCAGAACATCTTTCTTCGAATACCGATTTTCTTTCAGATTTTCAGGAGAAATGTTCTAGTGGGATGATTTTATTCTGTGTTCAAGTTTCAGTTTCAGATTGATGGCTACATGTTTATTTCTCACCTTCTTCCTGATCAGAATGGTGGTGTCAATTTCTTCTCTCTGGGAATTGTAGCAATATTTCACATAATTGTATGGTTCCTGTGTTTATTGTGTTTTCAAATTCACCGTCATCTTCGATAATATAAACATTTCAGTTTGTTTTCCTTCTTATTTGTCCTGTTGCTCTACCTCTGGATAATTCCTTCATAGATTTCATAGAATTTACAGTGCAGAAGGAGGCCATTCGGCCCATCAAGTCTGCACCGGCTCTTGGAAAGAGCACCCTACCCAAGCCCATACCTCCACCCTATCCCCATAACCCAGTAACCCCACCTAACACTAAGGGCAATTTGGACCCTAAGGGCAATTTATCACGGCCAATCCACCTAACTTGCACATCTTTGGACTGTGGGAGGAAACTGGAGCACCCGGAGGAAACCCACGCACACACGGGGAGGATGTGCAGACTCCACATAGAGCATAGAGCATAGAACACTACAGCGCAGTACGGGCCCTTCGGCCCTCGATGTTGCGCCGACCTGTGAAACCATCTGAAGCCTATCTGACCTACACTATTCCATTTTCATCCATATGTCTATCCAGTGACCACTTAAATGCCCTTAAAGTTGGCGAGTCTACTACTGTTGCAGGCAGGGCGTTCCACACCCCTACTACTCTCTGAGTAAAGAAACTGCCTCTGATATCTGTCCTATATCTATCACCCCTCAATTTAAAGCTATGTCCCCTCGTGTTGGTCATCACCATCCGAGGAAAAAGACTCTCACTGTCCACCCTATCTAACCCTCTGACTATCTTATATGTCTCTATTAAGTCACCTCTCAGCCTTTTCCTCTCTAACGAAAACAACCTCAATTCCCTGAGCCTTTCCTCGTAAGACCTTCCCTCCATACCAGGCAACATCCTAGTAAATCTCTTCTGAACCCTTTCCAAAGCTTCCACATCCTTCCTATAATGTGGTGACCAGAACTGTACGCAGTACTCCAGGAGCGGCCGCACCAGAGTTATGTCCTTTACCGTCTTGTTCTTTGTTCTACACATCTTTCCGAGTGATTGGGCTTCCCACAAACTCTGCAGTTTGACCTGTATGCAGGATATTTCCTTCTGTCTGTGAACTCGTGTGGTCAACCAGAGCTCTTGCACATTTTTCCCTCTGCCCAGACTGCATTCTTTTGTTGTTGTTTCAATACATCAACCCTGGCACCCCTCTTCCTGCTTTTTTCTGAATTGAGGGCTATCTGTTTGGGTAGGCAGTGTCTTTATCTGTCTACGCAAGGCTTTGTATGTTCTGGCAGTCTCAACAGACCCTGGTATTGTAAGCTTGTCCTCTCCAGCCAGAACTCTTTGTACATTGGGGTGTGCAGTGGCCCAAATGAGTAGTTCTGCCAACCTTTCATCAGTTTCTTTGGATCTACATCTGCTGGCTGCATTTCTCAATTTTGTAAAGAAATTGTCAACAGGCTCATCTGATTCCTGCCTCAGGTTTCGGAATTCTTTGCGGTGGAGCCAGTGATTTGACTTTCGTCGGAGATGTAATATAATCTTAGAATAATATTTATTGTCACAAGTAGGCTTACATTAACACTGCAATGATAAGCCCCTGGTTGCCACATTACGGCGCCTGTTCAGGTACACAGGGGGAGAATTCAGAATGTCCAATTCACCTAACAGCATGTCTTTCGGACTTGAGGGAGGAAACAGGAGCACCGGGAGGAAATCCGTGCAGACACAGGAAGAATGTGCAGACTCCGCACAGACAATGACACAGACAATCAAACCCGGGACCCTGGTGCTGTAAAGCAACAGTGCTAACCACTGTGCTACCTTGCCGCCCACGTTGAACTTCTCACAAATTTTGCCTACATTTTTACTGTTATCTTCACTTATTTCCCAGTTATTAAACAGATATATTTCTTCCTCTCCTGACCACAAAAGAATGTAGCTGATACTTTCCTCTTCCTTAAGCCTTGGCACCTTTGTTTGAACTCCTCAAATGCCTTTATAATATCACCAGTTAATCCTGAGCTGGAGCTGTGCATTCATTGCTGTGGTGTTTCATTTTTGTACAATTCACAGTTTTCTCTCTGTCTCGCGCTAATTCGGATTTATTTTTCGCAATCCAATTCAACATTAAATTTGTTTATGATGCTTAGTTTTAACTCTCAGACACCTGCTGCCCAAGCAAGCTGCCACAGATACCATGAGCAGGATCTAACCCCTTTTCCTAATTCAGCACATTTCAAAGTTCAGGGGCGCGATTCTCCGACCCCATGCTGGTGCGGAGAATAGCGGGCCGCAGCAGTTTTTCACGCAACGCCGGTCCGACGCGCTCCCGCTATTCTCCCAAATGTGCAAATTGTTCAAATCGCCTTTCCCGCTAAAAACCCCGGCAAATCCCCCGATAGGGCCAAAATGGCGACTAATCGGCCCCCTGCTATTCGGCCTGGATGGGCACCCTTACCACTGCGGCACAACGATATGGCACAACATTGATGGCTGTGTCAGCGGGTGTGATCAGTGCCATGTTGAATGATGACAGCCCGCTCTGTGATGAGCTGTGAGCTCAGAATCGTTAGACTAAGTCTGACTCATGGCAATAGCTGAACCATCCATCTTGGTGGTCGCTGAGTTCGTCAGGGACACTCCATCACGTGCCCGCGTGGGGTAGCTGTGGGAGGGGGTGGGGGGGAAGGGATTGCACACCCGGCACCGAAGTTTCACCGCTCGTCAACCCCAGCGACACTCGGTCACCATCACGATCCCTGTGGCTGCGGTAAAATCACACAGTCTTACAAGTTAGGTGCAACAGTAAGTTTAATGGTGAATATTATGTACAGATGCCCTAGCCCCTACAACTAATCTGTGCCCTTCACCTGTGCCCCTCTTCGTTGCCTTACAGGCCCTACCACTATATCTAAGTGATTCCCCAGATGATACAGCAGGAGTGGAGGAGGACTGCTGCGAATCGGCCCCTTCGACATGTCTCCCCATCTGCACTCGTTTCCTGGGGCGACCCAGCCTTGATGGGCCAGGCTGCTCTGCGGGCGTTTCGGATGATGTGGTGCCACCCTGCTCTGCCCGCTGCCCACCCGATGCACCAGGGATGGGACGGGGGGAGGCCGAGAATTCCGGGACGCCCCGTGATGGAGTTAATGGGACGGACCCCGGAACCTCCTCCTCCCTCAGGGAGCCCGGTGGCCCCCGGGCCTCACTTTTGGACAGAGGTGCGAGCGGGGAGGTGCCTCGTCGCCCCACCGACACCTGGCGCTGCCAGTCCCGGAGGCCTGCAACGGTCTCCACCAGGGTCCAAAGGTTCGCAGTGACGGAGTCCAGGGAGTGAGACATTCCCGCCAGGGACTGTGCAACCGCAACCTGTGAGTGCGAGACGCCATCCAGCATATGTGTCAGGCGGTTGATGATCTCCGCGACTGACTGCTGGGACTGGGCCATGACCTGGTGAGACTCAGCCAAGGCCCGCAGCGCGCCAGCAATGTCCAGGGCCGAGGATGACGCATGCAAATTAAGCCCAAAGCCTTGCAGAACCTGACCCATGGCCGAAACCGTCTCACCCATTGCCTCGACCGCGGATGCCACCCGTGTTGGGTCGGCCTGGGTCTCTGCCAAGAGCGGCACCACTCCCTGCTCCTGGACACGGTTTGACTCCTCTATCTGCAGCTGCTGGTAGACGGCCCTCATCCCGTCATTGTTTCCCTGGGTTTCGAGATGCATCGGCTGTGCGGGTGGGTCAACTAAACCCAGGAACCCGGGAAACGTCTGGGAGCCAGCTGGATGCTGGGCCTGGCCTGTCCTCCGACCGTCCGGGCCCTCGGCTGCTCTGACCTCCACCTGCTGTACCTGCTCAGCTGTGTTGTGCGAACCAGACCGTGACCCAGGAGCCTCTTCACTGAATTGCCCAACCGAGGTGAGTGTCTCTGGGATGGTGGATGGTGTGGGAGACAGCAGTGCCGCAAGCTCGAGGTCCTCGTCTGTACACATGTCCTCGAGGTCATCGGCCCAATGATGAGTGGCCGCAGGGCGTTGGCGGCCCATTTCTCCCTCTCTCTCTGTCACCGTCCTCTGCGCCTCCTGCTCCACAGATTCAGTTTGGGAAGATGGTACTCCTGACTGTGCTCCCGGCACCCTCTGGCATGCGGCCCTGGGTGGGGTGGTGGTGGTGGCAGGTGCTCGTCTTTGCCATGGTTGTTTGGCAGCACGTCCTTGAGAAGAGAATGAAACGGGGTTATTTAGAAACGCTCGGCCGAGTGTTGGACGGTCCAGTGGGCAGAGTGTGAAGGGACAGAGGATGGGGGGGGGGGGGGGGGGGGGGGGAGGGTTGTCATGCAGGGTTGTCTCACTTGATTCAGCACCTCCAGGGTGGCAGATTGCCCAGCAAGATCCAGTGCCCTCTGCTCAAACGTGGTCTGTCCCACAGCACTCACTGCAGTGTCCACCTCACGCCAGGCCCATCGCACAACGCTCACAGGGTGGCGATGCCCTCTTCTAGGGCAGATGATGCTCCTCCTCTGCTGAACCTCATCTAAGAGGGTCTCGACGTCTGGCTCTCCGAACCTCGGGGCGGCCCTCCATGGCTCACTCATCCTCTCCTCTTCTTCCGTTGTTCTGGCCGCTCGCGCCTTTTTACGATGCGGAGCGGCGTCATCGGGGTGTCGCAGGCTTATGGCGTCATTTTTCACGTGATTTCAGCTGCCCATTTCCGGGGTGTGAATAGCTTGTGAGCGGGGCCGCATCGGGCCATCGTGAAAGTCGGTTGATTTAACGACGACCTTCGCGATTTTCCGCGGGAGCGGAGAATTCCACCCCAGATATATTGCATTTTTAAAATCTCTGAGCAGCAGATATTTGCGTCATTCAAAAAACAAGCCTGTTGAGAAACCCTGCACAATACTCTTGAGCCTGCGAGTGGAAAAAACAACTTTATGTGTTCTTTAATTGCCTCACCCTCTGCCTGATGTAACCCTGGACAGCCTGGTGAGAACAAGAACAGTCATAGCTAACCTAAACTCACATTCAGCATCCCACATGTAATAAAGACCTCCGTGGTAGATATTAAATATACCTGGAATGTAATATGTTAGTGCAGCAGAACATCATGCCACCTGACCTCTTAAACAATTCAAGGCAGAAGTATGTTCTAATTTAACACATTAGCACCAAATGAATTCATTAAAAAGAAACTTTTCCAGAACCACAGTCATAATTCACTATGATTTTTACAAGACTCCAAGTGAAAATTCATTGAAACATCGGGCAATAGGTGATCTCAGTGCAGTGAAAATAAATAGTTTCTATACAGTGAAAATCAGGATATCTGTGTGCATCCTAAATCCCCTTGCTGCCAGTCTCCACAATAACACCCTTTTGCCAAAGCTTTTCCTTTCTCTGCTGCCCAGTGTCCCCGAATATTGAAAAGAAATGTTTTAATTTTCTCAATCTATTGAGTCTTAACTGGGGTACAGTTCCATAGCTGGTAGTTGCCTCTGGATTATACTTAAGTGACAGTTGCTCACATCTCAGCATTAACAATAAGGTTGCTGGCACCTTGGATGCATCAGTTTGTTACCATCATTTAAGATAATCGACGCTTAAACTTTGAGCAATGATTTCTGGACAGCATCCAAGAATAGCTTGGTATGTTTTTGAATTTTTACTTTGAAATCTCCAAATGTTTCTCAAATTGAGCATTTCAGACCGATCCCAATCCCATTGGTGATTTCTTCTGAGTTTACTTAAGAAATGTAACCTGAGCTCAGGACTTGAACAAAAAGCCTCTCTAAGGGCGTGATTTAGCGGGAAAAACAACAAATCCCGTTTTGAGTGCGTTTAGCAGGAAGTTTCTAGGTGACCGCAACACCGAGAACGACCCCGCTATTAAACGGGACTCTGCTTTTTTTTCGGACCTCGCCGAGGCTGAACTTACATTTTGCTCATCGGTGCAGGACGAGATCGGGGCACCTTTTTTAATACCGCCCTGATCTTAGATGTCCCAACGCCCCAAAATACCGAATATGGGGTCCTCGAGCCCCCTTCCCTTACCTCAGGCAGAATTCTCCGACCCCCCACAGGGTCGGGGAATCGCCCGGGGCCTTCGTAAATCCCGCCCCCACTGTGGCAGAATTCTCCACCACCCGGGAATCAGCAGGAGCGGGAATCGCGCCTTGCCGGTCGGCGGCCCCCTGCGGCGATTCTCCGGCCCGCAATGGGCCGAAGTCCCGCCACTGTCAGGCCTCTCCCGCCGACGTGGTTTAAACCACCTCTGGTGCCAGCGGGAGTAGGCGTCGCGAGCGGGCCCTGGGGTCCGAGGGGGTGCGCGGGGCGATCTGACCCCGGGGGGTGCCCCCACGGGGGCCTGGCCCACGATCGGGGCCCACCGATCGGCGGGTGGGCCTGTGCCGTGGGGGTACTCTCTTTCTTCCGCCGCCACCATGGCGGAGGCGGAAGAGACCCCCTCCACCGCGCATGCGCCGGGGTGACGTCAGCGGCCGCTGATGCTCTGGCGCATGCGCGGACGCATGCCGACCAGCGAAGGCCTTTCGGCCAGCACTGACGCCAGTCAGCGTGGCGCCAAAGGCCGTTGGCGCCAGCCAGCGGAGCGGGAGCCACTCCGGCACGGGCCTAGCCCCTAAAGGTGTGGAGAAATCCGCACCTTTGGGGAGGCCCGACGCCGGAGTGGTTCTCGCCACTCCAGTATGCCGGGACCCTCCACCTCGCCGGGTAGGGGAGAATCCCAGCCCTCATCTCATAAGGGCAAGGGACCCCAGCCCGATCGACGCCACGGGCAAACTGGCATCTGGGCACCTTGGCACTGTGAGCATGGCACCCTGTGGGTGCTCCTGCCAGGCTGGCAGTGACAAGGTGCCTGAGTGGCACTGGGGGGCACTAAGGTCCACCCCTGCCCAGAGTTCAAACATTCGGGGGCCTCTGATCGCCTGGTAGACTCCCCCTCCCCAAGTACCATTACGCCAGGTCCACATTTATGGAAACCAGTGCTAAACAGCGCCACAGTGAGGTCTCTTAGATGCAGGCATTCGATCCCAGGCCTTGGGAGACCCCAGCACACTCATATTTAAGTGAAGCTTAAATATGCAAATCTGGATCCCACTCAGTGAGAGTGATGTTGCAAGGCATCCCGAGCGTCATAAATCTTACAAGACCAATTTGGGTGCGACATGGCCATACTATCATAGAATTTAGAATTTCTATAGCGCCGAAGGAGACCATTTGGCCCATTGAGCCTGCACCATTCCTCTGAAAGAACACCTTACCCCTGTAAACCCATAACCCCACCTAACCTGCAGATCTTTAGACACTAAGGGACAATTCTAGCGCAGCCAATCCACCTAACCCACACATCTTTGGACTGCGGTAGAAAATCGGAGCACCCAGCGGAAACCCACACAGATAGGGGAGAACGTACAAACTCCACACAGACAGTGACCGGAATTGAACCCAGGTCCCTAATGCTGTGAGGCAGCAGTGCTAACCACTGTGCCACCATGCCGCCCCTATTTCTTGGACTTATATTTGCATTATGTCCCTGGATGAGTGTTTCTTATATTACAGCAGTCCGCAGGTCACGGCTACCTCATTGGCACTTTGGCTATCCAGTGGTTGTAAAAGGCAGTTTATAATGCACCTTCATTTTTCTCTTTATGTGCCATCCTTGACTTCAGATAGAGGCAGGATAAACATTTCACTCGACCATTGCTTCGGCTCTAAACTGTCAAACAGATTTATTAATGAGTAAACAGATAAGTGAACAGAATAATGATGTACTCTATATTTATAGCGTTCACAGATTTAACTACCTCGCTTTGGATTTGATAGAAAAAATAAATATTTGCGTTGTAAACTATGTGCAGAATCCCAGAATATTAACCTCGACAGGGATGATGATTGCTGATAATCTAGAGAATTTGACTATGATGTGTTCAGACTCAATTGTTTGGGAAATCTTTAAACAAATGATGTTGAGCCAAGTGATTAAAATATTTGTGGAAGATCTTTCACAAACCTGCTCACCTTTTGGATGCTTCTGGGGCAGATCATGTGGGAAATGGGACAGGAGAACTCTTTTGGAATCTCCTCCACCAAGATTGGCTGCAGTTCTTCTCATCCTTCCCACCTCCCCCACATCATCAGCTTGCGGTCGAATCTTCCCATATGCCTGCTCTGCTTCATACAAGGGATAATGAGAAATCAGGATTTAATGTTCCATTACGTTAGGCTCCCATTATACCCTTCGTTTGTCTCCAGTAAGCAACACCTGCAACACATTTCACCAGACCATTGCTTAGGCTATAAACTGACAAATAGATTTATTAACCAGTAAATAGGTAAGTGAATAGAAGCAATGATGCATTCTACATTTTCGTATTTACAATCTCACGTCTCTATGGGTTTCAGAGGATAGGGCTCTTCTGCGGCCACAATGCTTCAGGTCAGCAGTTTCATCCTGTATTGTACTGCATCAACGTTGGAATACACCAAGGCTCAGTTCATTCTTTTACCCCTGCAGTGAAGGGACATTTCTCAAGTTTCTGGCCCGTACTTTATGTTGTGGGATATATTGCGTGGCAGAGAATTAGGTCAAATCTGAATGGTGGGGCATACTGCTACCTCACCGTCCCTCAGGGCGGTGCTGACCGCTGACCTCTGCTTGCCTGCTCAATGCCTGCAAATTGATGTGGGCTCTGGGAGGATGGGAGAATGGCGGCAAGGTTTGGATCTCCAGTCTATTTCCCGTCCACCATCCCACCTGCTGCCACTTTGCTGGACCCCCATTGGAAGCAAGCATTGGCTCCAGGATGTGGTGGAAAAGGCCTCAATGTCCCCCCATAGAGAGAATGGATGGTTCGAGATCACCTCTCTTCCTACAATTCAGACACAGTACTTACTATCTGTCTTCCTCAGTCTCAGTCAAGAGCTACACAGGGAATCCTCCTGCCATTTTAAGAGATCTTCTGTCTGTTTGCTGTAGCACTACCACTGGCATTTTTTGCTGTGTTCCACATTGCAATGTTAATTCTTGATGGCAAGGAGCTTGTTGAGAGGCCTCCACCTCTCCCTCCACGACCCCTAACCTGTCCCATGGACCTGTATCCAGGAATCCTGCAGCTATCCTCATGCTAGGCCCCAGAGCATTAACGGCAGCTGTAAGATGCACTGCAGGAACTCACCAAAATGCCTTAGGCAGCACCTTCCAAATCCACAACCACTACCATCTAGAAGGGTAAGGGCAGCAGCCATATGGGAATACCACCACCTGGACGCTCCCCTCCAAGACACTCACCAACCTGACATGGAAATATATTACCGTTCCTTCACTGTCAAAATCCTGGAATTCACTCCAGCTGTGAAACAGCTGTGCCTACACCACATGGACTGCAGCGGTTCAAGACGGCAGCGCACCAACACCTTCTCAAGGACAATTAAGGATGGGTAATAAATGCTGACCTAACCAGTGATGACCACAGTCCACAAATTAATTTTTAAAAGCTGCTATCGTTCCCTGTGGTCATCACCAATGGATAACTGCCAGCCTCTTTTGGGGATGGCATTTCTGAGAAGGAAAGCACTTATTTAGCGCCTAACATTACCCTTTGGCAAAATAAATCCCAATAAGAGAATTAAACGGCATGGTCTTTTCCTTTGATACCTGACCAAGCAAATTGCCTCTATTTTACAACTCATGTATCAAAACAAGTTGACATTTTAATTCTATATGCACCATTACAGAAAGCAAGAAGAAAAATTGGTTAGCTTGCAAACAAGTTTCAGCACAAACATGTCTGAATGATCCTCTGTTCCCTAACCTTGAGCACTGCAGTTAATCCAGGCAATTCTTTGGAGAGGACAATATAATGCAGTATTGACTCACCTGCAACTAAAACCTTCCATAAAATGTAGTTGGTGCGCATTCAACTGCAATAACTAATCAAATCTCAAAATAATGGATAGAATTTAAACTTACTCCCAGGCATAAAAATAACTTTGCAAATAAGCTGCTAGTTTTTGAAACTGTCCCATTGGAATCAATGGAAATGAAAACTAGGTGGTTTTTAATGGGTAGCTGATTCACAACAGGCGGGATTCTACTGTACCCCAGCCACGTGTTTACTCGCAGTGTGCCGTTCGCTGGCGGTGGGAATCTATACTCCTGCCGCTTGTCAACGGCGTTTCCCACTGAAACCACCCCATGCTGCTGGGAAACCCACGGGGGGGGGGGGGGCGGGTCGGGAGCTACACTCCCCGTGGGTAAAGTGATTCGCAAAGGATGGAGAATTCTGGCCATTATCAATTTTAAATTCAGGTAACCTAGTAGCTTTTTTTCGGAAAGAGAGTGAGAGCCACAAAACAAAACAGTTTACAAAAATAATACAAATGGGAGAAGTTGGTAAAATAAGTGGACCAAATGTGAAACGAATATTTAAAATGGAATCCCAATTTAAAAAGTAGTTCAGCAAAGTGACTGACATGCAAAATAACAGAAGGGGATCTCTTAAGATGACAGGAAGATTCTCTGTGTAGGGCTTGACTGAAACTGAGCGAGATACAAAGTAAGTGCTGTGACAAAAAAAATAAGGATAGTTTGCAGGAATTCAATCTGCAGAAACAATGAAGCAATTAATTTTCAGCAGAGAAGTGGTGTAAAAAGTCAATCAGCATTCCAGCATTATTTGGCATTATCGGCAGATCTATTGTAAGCAGGTAGCATTGAATCCAGAGCACGGCTGTGTTTTTTAGCTGCTTATCTGATCCATGTCTTTAAGACTACTGTTTTCAATCAGCAAACCCTCTGTGTTGCTTATAGTTATTTACAACTGCTGAGATCAATCACAGAGCAGTTGTAACCACTAGCAAATTGCAGGCTTCATGTCCGTAATGAACTTCAATTGGCTTTATTGGTTGGCCAATTGGAGTATGAGCTCCCTCAATGAAAGCTCATTGAGGGGGCCGATATAAGCACCTTTGTGAGGTGTGTAGGCTTTGTGAGCCAGTCTTAAGTTGACTGGACTGCTAGCAGCCCTGTTTGTAGCTGCTCCTGTAATATTGTTATTATAAATAAATATTGGTGTGGTGATGGAACTCCTGCCTCCCGTGGATTACTACAATGTCAATAATTGTCTTGCCTTTTTATTTTGATTATTTTTGATTTGTAACAAAGTGCATTGTCTGGGCTCTGGCAAGCACCAGATGCAGGGTTTCTTTTCCCCTTGTTGAAAGTGGGTTTATTTTGTTACATTATTCATGTTGAAGACAGATGTTTTGTTTGGATAGGATCTGTGTAGCAGGTGATTCATGATGTATTACTGTGCAAAGAGGGAACTATGTGCCTTTAAGACCAGATAGTTGAATTGCTTTATGTAAGTTAATGTTCAGGTATTTAGAATTCCATTGTTTTTTGGTAAAGGAAGTTAGCAGATTAGAGCATGTTTATCACTTTCAGGCTGGGGTGGGTGGTCAAGACGATATACCATTTTAGAATCATTTTTCATCTTGGACACAGTGTGATGCCTTCATGTGTTGATTTTTAAATGTTTTATCTATTATAGATACAAGTAGATCTCCCATGCAATTGCTCATTGTGAGTTGGAAGAGATGTTTTATAACAATAAGGATATTGATGCTTTTAAGAGATAAAATCAGGTGACTGTTTTACAGTTATTAATTGTATGTAGTTGGTGAACATCAAATGGCAATTCTGATATCATTTTCTAATTGGATAAATATATTTATTGTTATAAAACATTGAGGGGGGGGGAATGTAAATGCCTCAATAAAATATTTTTCAAAAGAAATACAAAACAGATTTTCAGTTCAGGGAGGCCGTCGACGCGGCAGAAAATACAGTGAGAATCAGGAAACGCAATTCTCACTGGCAAGAACATGCTTCCCAATTTTCCCCGCTGCTCATAGGCGATGTCACGTGGCCCATGCCCAGAAACAGCGAGAACCTAGGGCGGTATTCTCCCCTACCCAGCGGAGCGGGGGGTCCCGGCTTACCGGAGTGGCGCCAACCACTCCGGCATCGGGCCTCCCCAAAGGTGCGGAATTCTCTGCACCTTTTAGGTGCTAGGCACGCGCCGGAGGGGTTGGCGCCCTGCCGACGGGCGAGAGCGGCCTTTCCGCCCTGCCAGCGGGCTCCCCACCGACCGCCGCGAACGGCCTTTCCGCCCTGCCAGCCGGCGCGAATGGCTGGCGGAAAGGCCTTCGCCAGCCGGCGTGAGGCCGCGCATGCGCTGGAGCGTCAGCGGCCGCTGACGTCATACTGGCGCATGCGCGGTAGGGGGGTCTCTTCTGCCTCTGCCATGGTGGAGGCCGTGGAGGCGGCGGAAGAAAAAGAGTGCCCCCACGGCACTGGCCCGCCGCCGATTGGTAGGCCCCGATCACGGGCCAGGCCACTGTGGGGGCACCCCCCGGGGTCTGATCGCCCACAGGACCCCGGGGCCCGCTCGCGCCGCCTGCTCCCGCCGCCACCAGAGGTGGTTTAAACCACGTCGGTGGGAGAGGCCTGACAGCAGCAGGACTTTGGCCAATCGCGGGCCGGAGAATCACCGCGGGGGGCCCGCTGACCGGTGTGGGGGGCCCGCGACTGGCGCGGCGTGATTCCCGCCCCCGCCGATTCCCGGGTGGTGGAGAATTCCGTCCACGGCGGGGGCGGGATTTACGAAGGCCCCGGGCGATTCCCCGACCCTGCGGGGGTCGGAGAATTCCGCCCCTAGTTTTAATATTTTAGCGTCCATAGCACATGAGGCGGTGGGGGTTGGTGGTTGGGGACCATTTGTGCTGATCGGGGCACCTTTAAATATGGTATCCTGATCTCTATGGGGCCAGCATTGCCGGCTCTAACAGGCCCCGCTCTGCAAGACTGATGGTGAAAACCCCACCCCTTTGTTTCCTCAAAGAAGTTAAAGATCTGGCGTGAAAACTGGTCTGTGCAGCTGGAGAACTACACACCGACTTTCAGGCAGAGCCTGACATGTTAAAAAAAATATGGCAAGATTCAAAGATGTGCAGGTTAGGTGGATTGGCCATGGTCAATTCTTCCTTAGAGTCCAAAAGATTAGATGGGGTTACTGGGTTTTGGGGATAGTGTGGGGGTGGGCCTAGGTGGCTTGCTCTTTCAGAGCATCGGTGCAGACTCGATGGACCGAATGACCTCCTTCAGCACTGTAGGGATTCTATGATTTCTATTTCAAAGTGCACTGTCGGTATTGAGAATGTAGAGTTTTCCTGCTGCAGAGGCTGGCAGGAAAACACACAAAACCTTCTGGTCCCGACCTCATTAATTATGCACCCGGGTGTTTCAAGTCATATTCAGTGGCGGGGGGAGGCTGATTTGGCATGTAGCCCACCGTCGTGTACAGGTGCCACCGTGAAAAGGCACCTAACATCACTGACCCACTATTGAAGAAAGCAGGTGGACCTCCTGAAATTGAAGATGAATCTCTGGGAGCACTCTGAGGCTGGAAGATGGACCTCCTGAGAATGGAGAAGGAGATTACAACTGTGTACAGGACCCACGGATGGACAAATCCAGCTCCAAAGCAGGGAAATAATCGACCATGGCGGGAGAACTGAGCGCCTTTATGGAGCAGGTGGGGTGGATGGACCCATGGAGGTTCACACACTCGAGGGAGAGTGAGTTACTTTTTCCCAGGTCCACAAACTTTACACCCGAATTGATTTCATCGCAGTGGGGAAATCGGTGCTTACGGAAGCATGTGGTGATCATTGCAAATAATGCATAAAAGCTTAGTTGACCAACCAGACTGCTGTAGATTGTTCTGTAGAAGGGTCATATGGACCCAAAATGTTAACTGTTTTACTCTCTGCACAGATGCTGCCAGACATGCTGAGTTTATCCAAAATTGTCTGTTTTTATTTCAGATTTCCAACATCTGCAGCATTTTGCTTTTTTTTAAAACTAGACTGCTAGTTAGCAACTGCCTTAGCATGGATGATGCATGCAAATAATTCATTCAAGATGATTGGAAGATATAGTTCTGATCCATTAATCCATGCATGAAATCCCAAATTACTTTCTGTTCTTTATGACAATCCTCCTGCTCTATAAGATACTCCAATTAGTTCCATTTTGTATGACTGCTTTATATGTGGGGCGACAGGCTTTCATCAAAGCTGAGGTCTCAGAGAAGATTTGGAGAGCAAAGGGGTAGCATAGCAGGCTACCTCAGATAGATTTCAATCCAGGAGATTTAGTATATAATAAAATGGAGAGCTGTAGAGAACAGAAAGGCCCTGGTAAGGTAATAGATTTTAATGGTGAGACTGTACTCGTCAACCCTTTTGACTGATTATTCGGAATTAATTACAAAATCTCAGACCTCGAGCAACTGATAGAAGAAAACGAGGTACTCTGTGCAGCAAAAGCTGATGCGTTTTGTGATGAGGGTTCTGAAGAACAGAATGCTGCAGACTAAGGGCTGGATAATGGTAATGTGAATGATGATGACATACACGGTAGAGCTATCAGATCCAAAATTCACTTGCCCATCCTGGATACTCAATTAACACATATTCCAGAAACGTCCAGTGAATAGATGGCAAAGACAATTGTGGGACATGCAGGAAAAGTTACTGGCAAGTTTAAATATATGTTGAATGTTTAGAATGATGGCCAAGAAGCAAGGTCCATGGACTGACAAAATGAGGTGAGAAAGTGGAGATTAAGAAAGCACAGTGCACGTACTGATAGTGAGACGGAAGTAAATTTTGCATGAGAACACAATCATGTACAAGGGGAATAACATGGTATAGTGCAAGAGGGAGATTTCACAGTGGTAATCCTGACAACATAAAAGTAGCCATGATGTGGAGATGCCGGCGTTGGACTGGGGTGAGCACAGTAAAAAGTCTTACGACACCAGGTTAAAGTCCAACATGTTTGTTTCAAACACTAGCTTTTGGAGCACTGCTCCTTCCTTAGGTGAAGGTGCTCCTTCCTCACCTGAGGAAGGAGCAGTGCTCCGAAAGCTAGTGTTTGAAACAAACATGTTGGACTTTAACCTGGTGTTGTAAGACTTCTTGCTGAACATAAAGTAGAAGTGGAAGCCATGGCTTGAATAGATCAGGTGATGAAATAAAAGCCCCATAACAGGCTTGGAACAGAACTCGAAGCCAAAGTCCTCATGCCCAGGAACTGGTTTAGCACAGGGCTAAAGAGCTGGCTTTTAAAGCAGACCAAGGCAGGCCAGCAGCCCAGTTCAATTCCCGTACCAGCCTTCCCAAACGGGCACCGGAATGTGGCGACTAGGGGCTTTTCACAGTAACTGCATTTGAAGCTTACTTGTGACAATAAGCGATTTTCATGTTTCATGAAATCATAATGGTTGTCAATAAACATGAGGATAAACTAAGAAGAGAGGTACAAAAATGCGTTTTAGATATTTGGAGAGAGTTTGGAGTTTATTTTGAAATACCAGATGAGGGTCAACCAGCATTGTCACATTGGTGAGATGAAAGTTACTGCCTCCAACATCAGGGCAGCACTTGATTGAGTGTGGCATCAAGGGTCCCAAGCAAAATTGAAAACAATGGGAATCAGGGGAAAACGTTCCAGTGGTTGAAGTCATACCTAGCATAATGGAAGATGGTTGTGACTATTGGAGGCCTATCATGAGTTCTTCAGGGTAGTGTCCTCAGGCCAACTATCTGTAATTGGTTCAGGAAAGACCTTCCCTCCATTATAAGATCAGAGGTGGATTTTTGCTGACGATTGCATAATGCTTCAAACTATTTGTGACTCATCAGACACCAGCAACTAGCAAGGCCAGTTGCGATAGGTTTTGAGTTACCAGGCTATATAGATGCAAGAGTGCATTCCCTCACAATTGGAAATAGGTTTTCTGGTCACATTTTCCTGGGAATGGAGGCCAATCAGCATAAAGTGAGAGACGTGTTTCTGAAATCATCCAAAGACACAGCTGATGCAGGAGGGAAGCTCTGGAGAGTGAATGATGTTTTCACGGTGTAGTATTTTTCTGTGAGGTCTGTTTTCCTGAAAATGCGTTGTGGTCAATAAAAAAACAGTAAGAAGTCTTACAATACCAGGTGAAAGTCAACAGGTTTGTTTCGAATCACTAGCTTTGTGAGCACTACTCCTTCCTCAGGTGAATGAAGAGGTAGGTTCCAGAAACATACATATAGACAATGTCAAAGATGCAAGACGATATTTTGAACGCAAGCCTTTGCAGGTAATTAAGTCAGGGAACACTTCAGCAGTCAAGGGCATTCAGCCTCTGATCTTCGGGTAAGCGTTCTCCAAGGCAGCCTTCAGAACGCGTGACAACGCAGAATCGCTGAGCAGAAGCTTATAGCCAAGTTCCGCACACATGAGTATGGTTTCACCTGGAACCTTGGAGTCATGTCGCATTACATTCACCTCCCCACCATCTGGCCTGGGCTTGCCAAATCCTACCAACTGTCCTGGCTTGAGACAATTCACACCTCTTTAACATGTGATGATCCCTTTCTCTGGATCTGTAAAGACTTAATTACCTGCAAAGGCTCGCATTAAAAGTGTCGTCTTGCATCTTTGACTTTGTTTATATATATGTTTCTGGAACCTACCTCTTCATTCACCTGAGGAAGGAGCAATGCTCCAAAAGTTAGTGATTTGAAACAAACCTGTTGGACTTTAACCTGGTGTTGTAAGACGTCTTACTGTGCTCACCCCAGTCCAACGCCGACATCTCCACATCCTAACAAAAAAACCAGACCCACAATGTTCTACTAATGTCGTAGAGAAGAACTTCAGGCATCTTCTTGATGCACGTTGATGATTTCTTGTTTAGATGACATATAGTATTCGAGAAATGTATTTTTAATAAAATTAGAGTAGAATTTAAAATTAGGAGTCAGGTTTTTGGAGCTTTTAAATATAATGGATAAGATATTAAGCAAAGTAGTTCTGGAATAACTGAATCAATAATCCTATTTAGAGAATGATATTCCCTTCACAGTCAATCATACTAAATCATCACAGAACAAAATATATCCAAGAAAAGACAGAAATGATAAAGCTTCATTGGTCAATTGAACTGGTTGTGCACTCAGACAATGCCAATTTGTGTTAAGTTCTATGATGAAACACCCTGAAGTAGAGAATGTTTTAAGGGCAAACAAAACATTAAGGAATTAAATATAGTCAAATTAAACTCCATCCTTGGGTGGTGCCAAAAATATGAAACCAGTCTTTTTTAGTGATGCTTCTTCTTGATGTGAGTTCATATACATCTGGTTTATAGTATTTTTGATGGATGAGAATGGGAAATGATGCCCTTTAACTTGGGAAGATAAGAAAATAAAAGAGAAACTTTGAAAAGTACTTTGGCTGCTAAATTACTAACTCTGATGGAGATGTATATGGGATTCTATTTATCAAATATTTTATGACATTCTATCCAATAGCCATACTGAAGGTAGTATACCCACTTGGGCAGTATGGTAACACAGTGATTCACACTGATGTCTCACAGTTCCAAGGTTCCGGGTTCAATTCTGGCCTCGGTGACTGTGTGGAGTTTGCACTTTCTCCACGTGTCTACCTGGATTTCCTCTGGGTGCTCCGGTTTCCTCCCACCGTCCAAAGATGTGCAGGGTAGGTGGATTGGCCATGCTAAATTGTCCCTTAGTGTCCAAAAGTTTCAGTTGGGTTACTGGGATAGGGTGGAAGCATGGGCTTAAGTGGGGCGCTCATTCCAAGACTCAATGGGCCGAATGGCCTCCTTCTGGACTGTATGTTCTATGAATGCAATGTAGATAATCATTCATTGTCGAACAATGTACAATCTACAAAATGTCTAAGTACAAAAAGCTTATACATTGACCTTGCTGTCCTAAAACAAATGCTGGAGAGAAAGGAAATTTCTAAAATTAGTTAGCAACTGTTTGATTGTTTTCCAAACACAGATGCCGATATGAAGAAATTGTCAGGGATCCTAAGAGATATTTTTTTAAATCAGAGTCATAGAGTCATAGAGGTTTACAGCATGGAAACAGGCCCTTCGGCCCAACTTGTCCATGCTGCCCAGTTTTTACCACTAAGCGAGTCCCTATTGCCCGCATTCGGCCTATATTCCTCCAGAACATAGAACATAGAACATTATAGCGCAGTACAGGCCCTTCGGCCCTCGATGTTGCGCCGACCTGTGAAACCACTCTAAAGCCCATCTACACTATTCCCTTATCATCCATATGTCTATCCAATGACCATTTGAATGCCCTTAGTGTTGGCAAGTCCACTACTGTTGCAGGCAGGGCATTCCACGCCCTTACTACTCTCTGAGTAAAGAACCTACCTCTGACATCTGTCCTGTATCTATCTCCCCTCAATTTAAAGCTATGTCCCCTCATGCTAGACATCACCATCCGAGGAAAAAGGCTCTCACTGTACACCCTATCTAATCCTCTGATCATCTTGTATGCCTCAATTAAGTCACCTCTTAACCTTCTTCTCTCTAACGAAAACAGCCTCAATTCCCTCAGCCTTCCCTCATAAGATCTTCCCTCCATACCAGGCAACATTCTGGTAAATCTCCTCTGCACCCTTTCCAATGCGTCCACATCCTTCCTATAATGCAGTGACCAGAATTGCAAGCGATACTCCAAATGCGGCTGCACCAGAATTTTGTACAGCTGCAACATGACCTCATGGCTCCGAAACTCAATCCCTCTACCAATAAAAGCTAACACACCGTACGCCTTCTTAACAACCTGTCAACCTATCAACCTGGGTGGCAACTTTCAGGGATCTATGTACATGGACACCGAGATCTCTCTGCTCATCCACACTACCAAGAATCTTACCACTAGCCCAGTACTCTGTCTTCCTGTTATTCCTTCCAAAATGAATCACCTCACACTTTTCTGCAGTAAACTCCATTTGCCACCTCTCAGCCCAGCTCTGCAGCTTATCTATGTCCCTCTGTAACTTGTAACATCCTTCTGCACTGTCCACAACTCCACCGACTTTAGTGTCATCTGCAAATTTACTCACCCATCCTTCTACGCCCTCCTCCAGGTCATTTATAAAAATGACAAACAGCAGTGGCCCCAAAACAGATCCTTGTGGTACACCACTAGTAACTGGATTCCTGTCTGAACATTTCCCATCAACCACCACCCTTTGTCTTCTTCCAGCTAGCCAATTTCTGATCCAAACTGCTAAATCACCCTGAATCCCATGCCTCTGTATTTTCTGCAATAGCCTACCGTGGGGAACCTTATCAAACGCTTTACTGAAATCCATATACACCACATCAACTGCTTTACCCTCATCCACCTGTTCGGTCACCTTCTTAAAGAACTCATTAAGGTTTGTGAGGCACGCCCTACCCTTCACAAAACAGTGTTGACTATCTCTAATCAAATTATTCATTTCCAGATGGTTATACATCCTATCTCTTATAAAACTTTCCAAGACTTTGCCCACAACAGAAGTAAGGCTCACTGGTCTATAGTTACCGGGGTTATCTCTACTCCTCTTCTTGAACAACGGGACAACATTTGCTATCCTCCAGTCTTCTGGCACTATTCCTATAGACAAAGATGACTTAAAGATCATGCCAAAGGCTCAGCAATCTCCTCCCTAGCTTCCCAGAGAATCCTGGGATAAATCCCATCTGGCCCAGGAGACTTATCTATTTTCACTCTTTCCAGAATTGCTAACATCTCCTCCTTATGAACCTCAAGCCCTTCTAGTCTAGTAGCCTGTATCTCAGTATTCTCCTCGACAACATTGTCTTTTTCCTGTGTGAATACTGACGAAAAATATTCATTTAGCACCTCTCCTATCTACTCGGACTCCACGCACAACTTCCCACTACTGTCCTTGACTGGCCCTACTCTTACCCTAGTCATTATTTTATTCCTGACATATCTATAGAAAGCTTTAGGGCTATCCTTGATCCTACCTGCCAAAGACTTCTCATGTCTCCTCCTGGCTCTTCTTAGCTCTCTCTTTAGGTCCTTCCTAGCTAACTTATAACTCTCGAGCTCCCTAACTGAACCTTCACGTCTCATCTTTACATAAGCCTCCTTCTTCCTCTTGACAAGTGTTTCAACTACTTTAGTAAACCACGGTTCTCTCGCTCGACCACTTCCTCCCTGCCTGACAGGTACATACTTATCAAGGACACGCAGCAGCTGTTCCTTGAACAAGCTCCACATTTCCATTGTGCCCATCCCCTGCAATTTCCCTCCCCATCCGATGCATCCTAAGTCTTGCCTCATCACATCATAATTACCTTTGCCCCAGATATAACTCTTGCCCTGCGGTATATACCTATCCCTATCCATCACTAAAGTAAACGTAATCGAATTGTGGTCACTATCACCAAAGTGCTCACCTATCTCCAAATCTAACACCTGTCCTGGTTCATTACTCAGTACCAAATCCAATATGGCCTCGCTCTCGTTGGCCTATCTACATACTGTGTCAGGAAACCCTCCTGCACACATTGGACAAAAACAGACCCATCTAAAGTACTTGAACTATAGCGTTTCCAGTCAATATTTGGAAAGTTAAAGTCCCCCATAACAACTACCCTGTTACTTTCGCTCCTATCCAGAATCATCTTTGCAATCCTTTCCTCTACATCTCTGGAACTTTTCGGAGGCCTATAGAAAATCCCAAACAGGGTGACCTCTCCTTTCCTGTTTCTAACCTCAGGCCATACTACCTCAGTAGGTGAGTCCTCATCAAACGTCCTTTCTGCCACCGTAATACTGTCCTTGACTAACAATGCCACCCCTCCCCCTCTTTTACCATCTTCCCTGAACTTACTGAAATATCTAAACCCCGGCACCTGCAACAACCATTCCTGTCCCTGCTCTATCCATGTCTCCAAAATGGCCACAACATCGAAGTCCCGGGTACCAACCCATGCCGCAAGTTCACCCAGCTTATTCCGGATGCTCCTGGTATTGAAGTAGACACACTTTAAACCACCTTCCTGCCTGTACACTCCTGCAACTTTGAAACCTTACTCATGACCTCACTACTCTCAACCTCCTGTATACTGGAGCTACAATTCAGGTTCCCAATCCCCTGCTGAACTAGTTTAAACCCTCCCGAAGAGCATTAGCAAATTTCCCCCTGTACCCATTTTACCCCTATAACTGTGTAAATGCTTTTTGAAACACAAAATTGTACCTTCTGCTGGCAGGTCGGGTTCAGGTAATGAAAATGTGTTGCCTCGATTGTTTATTTTTCAGTGCCAATGTTCCTGCCAAAGGCATTTTTCAAGAAGTTTGAAAAGATGATTACCTCATTTATATGTGGGGGGGAGGTGGATAGGATTAGGAAGGTTCTGTTGCAGAGAGAAAGGCAGTCAGGGTGGTTAGGTCTTCAGAATGTACTATTTTATTCCTGGGTGGCGAACACGGAGAAGGTGAGGAGCTGGGTTAGAAGGGGGGACTCCCAATAGGTTAATGGAGGAGAGTCTGTGTTGGGGGTCGAGGCTGAGGGGTTGGACTGTGTATGTTGTTGATGACTATGTGTGAGTAGATGGTGGATTCCTGAATCCTTTTCTTTGATGTTTGTATTTAAAATGTTGAGGGTTGTTTGGGGGTTGGTAGGAGGAAGGAATTGTTGGCCTGGGTATTGGCATTGTATTTGTTACCGTTGATTGTTTGTTGGTGAGTGTAAATTTTGATGAAAATGTGAAAAAGGAGGACTCATTCCAGACACACCACCCTCTGTGTGAAAAAACTGCCCCTCTGGACCCTTTTGTATCTCTCCCCTCTCACCTTAAACCTATGTCCTCTAGTTTTGGACTTCCCTACCTTTGGGAAAAGATGTCGAAAATCTCCCTCATCTATGCCCCTCATTATTTTATAGACCTCTATAAGGTCACCCCTAAGCCTCCTACACTCCAGGGAAAAAATTCCCAGTCTATCCAGCCTCTTCTTATATCTCAATCCATCAAGTCCCTGTAGCATCCTAGTAAATCTTTTCTGCACTCTTTTTAGTTTAGTAATGTCCTTTTTATAATAGGGTTGCCAGAACTGTACACAGTATTCCAAGTGTGGCCTTACTAATGTTGTGCACAACTTCAACAGGACGTCCCAACTCCTTTATTGAATGTTCCGACCAATGAAACCAAGCATGCCAAATGCCTTCTCCACCACCCTGCCCACCTGTGACTCTACTTTCAAGGAGCTATGAACTTGAACCCCAGGATCTCTATGTTCTCCCACTCTCCCCAACACCCTGCCACTACTGTGTAGGTTTTGCCCCAATTCGATCTACTAAAATGCATCACCTCACATTTATCTAAATTAAGCTCCACCTGCCATTCATCGGCCCACTGCCGAATTGATCAAGATCCCGTTGCAATCTGAGATAACCTTCTCCACTGTCCCCTATGGCACCAATCTTGGTGCCATCTGCAAACTTACAAACCATGCCTCCTAAAGTCTCATCCAAATCATTAATATAAACAACAAATAAAAGTGGACCCAGCACTGATCCCTGAGGGACACCGCTGGTCACAGGCCTCCAGTTTAAAAAACAACCCTCTGCAAACTCCCTTTATTTTCTGTCGTCAAGCCAATTATGTATCCAATTGGCTGCCTCACCCTGGATCCCGTGAGATTGAACCGTACGTAATAACCTACCATGCAGTAGCTTGTCAAAGGCCTTGCTAAAGTCCACGTGGACAACGTCGACTGCACTGCCTTCATTTATCTTCTTGGTTACCCCTTCAATAAACTCAACCAAATTCGTGAGACATGATTTTCCACTCACAAAGCCATGCTTTTTTTTTATAAATTTAGAGTACCCAATTCATTTTTTCCAATTAAGGGGAAATTTAGCATGGCCAGTCCACCTAGCCTGCACATTTTTGGGTTGTGGGGGCGAAACCCACGCAAACACGGGGTGAATGTGCAAACTCCACACGGACAGTGACCCAGAGCCAGGATCGAACCTGGGACCTCTGCGCGTGAGGCCACAGAGCTGACCCACTGCGCCACCATGCTGCCCTCACAAAGAAATGCTGACGGCCCCTAATCAGTCCTTGATTCTCTCAATGCCTGAAGATGCAGGGCTGAATTCTCCGTTTTCAGGGACTATGTCCCCACGCCGTCGTGGAAACTAAGGACTTTTACGCCAGAAAAACTGGCATCAAAAGGTCACATATTCATAAGCCCTGCAGGGGGCTAGCAGGGAGCCATCGTGGACCTTTCGGGTCAGAGGCCACGCATGCGCATGGTGGCGGCCTCCAGCGGCCGCGCCGTGCTCCATGGCGAATTCAAACCTGGAACGCGGAAATAGTGCCCCCGATCGGCCGTGCGCCCGACCCAGACCACCTGCAAAATAAAGGGCCAGTCCCGTATGAGACCCCCCTGCCCTCCGGTCGGCCCGCCCCTTGACTCAGTCTACGGCCGCCATGCCAGTATCCCGAACGGCAGGACCATGAGTGGTCCACGCTGTTGGGAATTCGGTGGTCGGGGACGGAGAATAGCGAGGCAGGCCTTTGGCAATGGCCTCTGGTGGTGGATACTGTGGAGTACACCGCTTTTCAAGGGGTGGAGAATGGCCGAACTGGTTGCGTTGTGGGCGCGAAACCCACGCAAACACGGGGAGGAATGGAACCTGATTCCATACATGAAACTGGATTCTCTGGCCTGGTGCCGAACGCGATTACAGCGTTGGTGGGCAGAAAATCCAGCCCACTGTCTCTCAGAATACCTTCAAACAACTTACCCACCACAGACGTTAGGCTCACCGGTCTGGAGTTCCCAGGATTTTCCTTGCGGCCCTTCTTAAATAAAGGCACAACATTTGCTGCCCTCCAGTGACTCTCGATGATTCAGATATCTCTGCTAGGAGACCCGCAATTTCCTCCCTAGACTACCACAACGTCCTGGGATACATTTCATCAGGTCCCGGGGATTTGTCTACCTTGATGTGCTTTAAGACTTCCAGAACATCCTTCTCTGTAACACTCCTCAAGACATCACTATTTATTTCCCCAAGTTCCCTAACATCCATGCCTTTCTCAACAGCAGATACCGATGAGAAATATTCTCTTAAGATCTCACCAATCTCTTGTGGATCTGCATAGAGATGACCTTTTAGATCCTTAAGAGGCCCTACTCTCTTCCTCGTTACTCTTTTGCCCTTTATGTATTTGTGGAAGCTCTTTGGATTCTCCTTTGCCTTATCTGCCAATTCAATCTCATGTCCACTTTTTGCCCTCCAGATTTCTCTCTTAACCTCTACACTCTTGAAGGGATCCACTTGATCCCAGCTGCCCACGCATGTCATATGCCTCCTTTTTGAACAGAGCCTCAATATCCCGAGTTATCCAGGGTCCCTTACTTCTACCAGCTTTACCTTCACTCTAAAAGGAATATGCTTACCCTGAACCCTGGTTAACATACTTTCAGAAGCCTCCCACTAATCAGCCATCCCTTTGCCTGCCAATAGACTTCCCAATCAACTTTTGAAACTTCCTGTCTAATACCATCAAAATTGGCCTTGCCCCAATTTAGAATTTTAACTTTTGGGCCAGACCTTCATTCTCCATAGCTATCTTAAAACTAATGGAATTGACTATTTCATGGAATATGGGTATCACAGGCTGGGCCAGTATTTATTGCCCATCCCAAATTGCCTTTGAGAAGGTAGTGGTAATCTGCCTTCCTGAACCGCTTTAATTCATATGGAGCAGGTACATCAACAGTGTTGTTCGGGAAGCAGTTCCAGGATTTTCACCCAGTAATGGTCAAGGAACGGTGATATATTTCCGAGTCAGGATGTGAATGACTTGGAGGAGAACTTCCGGGTGGTGGTGTTCCCATGTATCTGTTGCTCTTGTCTCTTTAGATGGTAGTGGTCGTGGGTTTGGAATGTGCTGCCTGAGGAGTCTTGGTGAATTCCTCCAATGCATCTTGTAGATGATGCACACTTCATCAGTGGTGGAGGAAGTGAATGTTTGTGGATGGGCCAATTAAGCACGTTGCTTTTTCCTGGATGGTGTTGAGATTCTTGAGTGTTGTTGGAGCTGCACTCATCTAGATCAAGGGATAGTATTTCATGGCACTCCTGATATGTGCCTTGTAGAAGGTGACAGTCTTTGGGATGTCAAGAGAATTCCCAGTGTTTGATGTGCTCTTGTAGCCACAGTATTTATATAGATGGTCCAGTTCAGTTTCTGGTCAATGGTAACTTCCAGGATGTTGATGATGAGGAATTCAGTGATGGCAATGCCATTGAATCTCAATGAGCAATGGTTGAATTCTCTCTTGTTGGAGATGGTCATTGCCTGGCTTTTGAGTGGCACAAATGTTACTTGTCACTTGTCAGCCCAAGCCGGGATATAGTACAGGCCTTGCTGGATTTGGACATGGATTCCTCCAGTGCCTTTCAATACAGGGTTTGATTCTCCATTTGGGAGAGTATGTTCTCGCACTGGAACTGAAGCACTTCCAGTTTGAGTTGGCACTAGGAGCAGTGCCCAGAAGCATTTCCTGCTGTAGGTCTCTGATGTGGGGGTCAGATGGGAGGTCTGAAGGGGTCAGGCGGAGGCCTGATAGGAGGTCTGGGGGTGGAGTGGGCAGGATTTGTATTCTGAGGTGTGCGGACCCCTCCAATGGACTTTGGGGGGACCTACCTAAAATACCTACCCCCAGGGCGGCATGTTGACATAGTGGTTAGAACTGCTGCCTCACAGCGCTGAGGGCCTGAGTTTGATACTGCCCCGGGTTGTGCACATTCTCCCCGTGTCTGTGTGGGTCTCACCCCCATAGCCCCCCCTCAAAAGAAATGTGCAGGATAGGTGGATTGGCCACGCTAAATTGTCCCTTAATACTTACCCCCTTGGCCCACCATGAGATCCACTGAGTCCGGGCCATGCTGGCGAATACGTGCACCAATCCATGTCTACATGAATCCCAGCCTAGAGGGTCGGAACATCATGGAGGCTTGGAAAATCTGGTTCAGCCTGTTAACAGGGTGCAAATAGGTTCAAATGACATCCATTTGAATCCTCCCACTGACGCATGGTGTGAACTTCGATGCCGGAGCCAGCGGGAGACATGAGCATCGCAATGGGAGGGCGCCGATTCCGTTTTTTGCCCAACACAAGATTCTTCGCCGCATCAGGAATTCCGCTACCGGTGGCGGGCCGTAGACAACCCTCCCCAAAATGTCTCGTGTAGAATATGGAGGTCTTCAATTTGAGGTTGTTGCAAAAGATTGGTTGTGCGTGGTATTTTTTTTTAATGGAGGGAAGGGAATTGTTTAATTGTATATTAATTTTCAGAAGGTGGTGAGCATTAACTGGGACTCACTTGTGCTCCATAAATAGTAAGAGACCAAAACTGTGCTTCTTTGATTAGTAGGTGCATGTACGCAATGTGTGTTTCTGTAAATAGATGTTTATAAAAGCTTGTAAAGATTGGCTGCAGTTGTATCCTTTGCCACCTGGCTTTCTGGAATCTAGCAACAGTGATTGAATAAGTCAAATTTTCCTTTTATTTCTGTGATTTCTTAAGTGGCTAATTGAGCAAGTGAAGCCTGGTGAAACTGAAGTCATTGGGGATCAGGAAGTTTATTCTCCATTGGCTGGAGTCATACCTAGCACAAATGAAGATGGCTCTGGCTATGAGAGGCCAATCATCTCAGGCCAAGCACATCGCTGCAGAAGTTCCTCATGCTCGTGTCCTAGTTGTTTCAGTTGTTAAAAGCCCCATATCTTTTGTAGCAATTATGCATCTAACCTTAAACTTTTTTTAAAAGCGGGCCCAACCATCTTCAGCTGTTTCATCAATGATCTTACCTCCAACATGGCGGCAGGTTGGAACAGTGGTTACCACTGCTGCCTCACAGCGCCAGGGCACCGGGTTCAATTCCAGCCTTGGGTGACTTTCTGTGTGCAGTTGGTATATTCTTTCCGTGTCTGAGGGTTTCCTCCGGATGCTTTGGTTCCCTCCCACAGTCCAAAGATGTTAGATAGATTGGACTGCAGTTGTATCCTTCGCCCTCAGTGTCCAAAGGGTTAGGGTTCCTAGGTCACAGGGATAGAGTGGGGACATGGGCCTAGGTGGCGTGCTCTTTCTGAGGATTGGTGCACTGTGGGATTCTATGATATGATAAGGTCAGAAGTGGGGATGGTCACTGATGCTTGCACAGTGCCCAGACCCATTTGTTATTCCTCAGAAACTGAAGCACAAAGACCTGAACATGATTTAGTCTTGCGCTGAGTGATAACATTTGTGCCACACAAGTGCCAGACAATGAGTGTGAGTGTTGCATTCTTGCAACAAGAATGAATGCAACCAACTTCCCTTGAATTTCAATGGGATTACCATTGCTAAATCATCCACCATCAACATCCCGGGGACATGAATGACCAGAAATGTAACTGGACAAGTTACATAAATACTATGGCTACAAGGGCAGGTTAGAGGCTGGAAAGTCTGCAATGAGTAACTCATCTATCTCCTGGTCCCTAAAGTTGTCCACCATCTATAAGGCACAAGTCAGGGGTTTGACTGAATACTTCTCAAACATTGATTGAATGCAAGTCTAACAACCCTCAAGACAGAGCCCCATCCATGCCTTAAGCATTCACTCACACTGTCACAGGTGCACAGAGGCAGCATTGTGTACTACACGGGCGAGTTAGGAAGGCCGCAGAGCGATCGGTCGCGGCATTTCCATTCACGGGAAGAAGTGCCCAATGGTCGCGACCAGCTTTTTAAAATACCGGCCTCAACTTGCTTTCAAGAATGCCAGCCATCCATCGATTGCATGCCCCCTCAGCCAGATTTAGCAGTGCCCAGGCCCAGACCGCAGCAGGGCAGACCACCTTCTGATGTCAGCACGCTGTCCCAGGATCAAATTTTGTTTTTAGATCAATGGAATCTTCCTGCTAGAAGTGGGACAGAGGGCAGGTCACACACCCTGATGTCACTTGTTCTGGGCCTGAAATCACAGAGGAGAGACTCTTCTGTTTTGTGGCTGCCAGCAAGCAAGCAACAGGTCTGTGTGAAAAAATGAAGATGGATCATTTTGTAATAAAGGAAGAGAGGGTCCAAGACTCAAGCAGGCAAGGATCTCACGATTGAATCTGCTGGAGAGAGCTTCGCAGGAGAGTCTACGGCAGGACAAAGCAGTGCTGGTGTGAGCTGTATCCAAGCTCCAGGGCCTCTGGTAAACAAACGATCACAAAGAAACTGAAATGGGAAACAAAGCAGGTATGGCATTGTTAATTTGTCAATGCAAATCAGGATGGAAAGACTATGTGTGTTATATTCAGGAAAGTACTGGTGAATGTTTAAAACCCTCAAAACCTCAAAGGCATTTGAAGACTAAGCATGGCAAGTTCGAGGACAAATCACTGGATTTTTTCAAAGGATGCAGTGAGAAATTAAATCGTCAATTGGAAGTCCTTAGCAGAAATGTAACATCGAATGATGAAGCAAGTGACATCGCGAGGGCCAAGCAGGCTCTCCTCTCACATTAAAGATAATCAAAAATAGTGTGTCACAAATGTCAGCCGGCGTGGGTCGCCAAGGTCGGCATGGATCCTAAAGGTTGACTGGTTGGTAAAAGTCGGTCCTGGGTAAAATAGTTTGAAAAACACTGATATACAACATACAAGATGCACTGCAGCGACTTGCCAAGGTTCCTACGACAGGGCCTTCCAAACCCGTGACCTCCGTTTCCTAGAAGAGCCAGAAACATTGGAACACCAACGCCGGCAAGTTTCCCTCCAATTCACACACCACACTGTCTTGGAAATAAATCAATGTCGCTGGATCAAAATTCTGGAACTCCTTTCCTCAGATTACTGTGGGGGTACCTACATCAAATGTACTGTAATGGTTTGCTACCACCTACATGAAGCATAAAGGCCATTAGGGATGGGCAATGTTAATAAATGCTGGCCTTGCTGGCATTGCCCATATCACATGAATGGAAAGAAAAATAATTGGCCTAAAATGATCCAGCTCCCAGCCGTCCAGCTCCAATTACTTTCAGCTTAAATGATGGAAAAGCCGATGTGCTTTCCTGGTTTGCAAACCCAATTTTAGGAAAGAATAATGAAAACCCCTTACTAATAGGATCTTGCTAAGGAACATTTAACGATCTTCTGCTGGTGCCTCTCTTGGCGGTATGGAAGAGGAGTCTTAAAATTCAAATAGATTTTCAGGTCTTGCAGCTGGGAAGGATGAGGTTCAGTGTTGGGCTGGTCAGAAGCATAAGCTGAGATTTTGCATTCTGCAGTCTATAATCTTGCATCCATTAATGTGGAAAAGAATTACAAAGTACCTGAAATTTAAGCATTTTTGACCATTTTGACGGGTAACAAAAAATCCTGTCGTTTTTGTAAATACTCAGACCGCATTTCAAATTATTTGTCAAGGCTGAAAGGGAAGATATCTTAAGGAGAAAATGAAGTGAAAGGAAACTCAATGTGAAGTTGCAATATGAGTGTGATACCTTCGCCAGATCAAGATTAAGAATTAGCTGTCTTTGATGGAGGATTATGAACACAAATATTTGTTTTCATAAATGGTTCAGTATTTGTGATTTAAATGTATTGAATGGGCTTTAATGAATGAGTGAGTGTTTTTATTTTATATAGTCAAGCCTATAATAAATATCTAGAACTGTATTTTATTTGGTCTCAGCATGGCTCCTGTGGTCTGCCCATGGTAGATACTGGGTGAGTTGGCATAGGATTATATAGGACCATTGGTGGATAGGTGGAGGTCATGTGTTGACACTCAGTTGGCACAGAGGATATAAGAGGCCATGGGGATGGGAGTCATGAGTTGGCACAAATTGCTATAAGGATTATGAAAAGTCATAGGTGTGTTGGGGGATCATGGATTGGATAGGCATGTGTGGCACTAAATTGGCATAGGAGTAATTGGAGGTCATGGAGGTGCGTGGGGGCTTTCATTGGCATGTATGAGCACGAGAATGGGTGGGATGTGAGTGGTGAAGCTTGGAGGATCTAATGCTTGGAGAACACCGGGATAAGTCCCAGAGGACCAAGGCAGGTCTTTTAAACTGCTCACTTTGGCACTCAGCGTTCCCTATGGATGCCTCTGACGTCCGTCCAGAAGGCGGTGGGCCCAACTCAACCCACACCCTCCCATCTGGAACACAGATTTTGCCATGTGGGGCCAACAGTAAAATTGTGGTGAGGCCAGGGAGCGGGAGCCCACTGTGAAGGCCAATCAAGGAATTCAATGGGCCCCTGCCTGAAAACTCACTGGTGGGGAGCGGGGGGGGGTGTAAAATCCTGCACACGATTCTCACGTTTTAAAAAGCTTTTTCAAGTTTTATGCTTTTTTTCTGTCCCTTTAGTTTCACTGACAAGTACACACAACTTGCCAGAAAAACCTCCAGGATTTTAAGATTTATTTTGTTGGTCTATATAAACTGAACATGATTACCATTAACAAGCACTGTTATACGACACGTTTGCTTTCACTTGTCTCTGTCTTACCATCATCATCAAAGTATTGTGAATACATTCAACATAAGAAGCTGACAGCTTGCAGACAGTGTAAGAAAAGAAAAATAGCTCCATAAAATGGTCTTTCATTGTCATAACGAAAGCATTGTAGAAATACAGAAAAATAGAAAATAGAAGCAGGAGGCGACCATTTGGCCCTTTAAGCCCCCTCCTCCATTCATTATGATCATTGCTGATCATCCAACTCTGTAGCCTAATCCCGCTTTCGCCCCATATCCTTTGATCCCCTACGTCCTACGTGCTATATCTAACTGCTTCTTGAGAACATACAATGTTTTAGCTTCAGCTACTTCCTGTGGTAACAAACTCCACAGGCCAACCACCCTCTGAGCGAAGAAATTTCTCCTAATCTCTGTACTAAATGGTGTATCCCATATCCTCAGACAGTGACCCCTGCTTCTGGATGCACCCACCATCAGGAACACCAGCATCTACTCTGTCCAGTCCTGTTAGAATTTTATAGGTTTCTATGGCATCCCCCCTCATTCTTCTGAACTGTAGCGAATACAATCTTAACCGATTCAATCTCTCCTCATACGACAGTCCCACCATCCCAAGAATCAGTCTGGTAAACCTTCACTACACTCCCTCTAGAGCAAGAACATCCTTCCTCCGATAAGGATACTAAAACTGCACACAATATTCCAGGTGTGGCCTCACCAAGGCTTTGTTTAATTGCAGCAAGACATCCCTGCTCCTGTACTCAGATCCTCTCACAATGAACGGCATCATATAATTTGCTTACTTTGCAGCCGACTGTACCTGCATGCTTACCTTCAGTGATTGGTGTATGAGGACAGCCAGGTCTCGTTGCGCATTCCCCTCTCCTAATTTACGGCTATTCAAATCATTGTCTGCCAACTCGTTTTTGCTACCAAAGTGGATAACCTCACATATCTCCAAATTATACTTCATCTGCCATTGATTTGCCCACTCACTCAACTTGTCCAAATCACACTGAAGGATCTCTGCATTCTCCACACAGCTCACACTCCCAACCAACTTGGTGTCATCTGCAAATTTGGAGAAATTACATTGTTTCCTCATCTAAATCATTAATATATATTGCGAATAGCTGGGATCCTAGCAGCGACCCCTGCGGTATCCCACTGGCCACTTCTTTGCTGAATTCCAAACTGCTCCCAATTGTTTTCTTGGCCAATTTGTATGCTTCTGCCTTGGATCAAATACTGTCTCTAATTTCCCTTGTAAGCCACGGATAGGCCATCTTTCCCATTTTACTTTTGTGCCAGACAGGAATAAATAATTGTTGCAGTTCCCCCATGTACTCCTTGAATGTTTGCCATTTCCTATCCACTGTTAACCTTTTAAGTAACGTTCCCCAATCCATCAAAGCCAACTCACGCCTCATATCATCGTAGTTTCCTTTATTAAAATTCAGGATCTTCGTCACAGAATCAACTTCTTCACTCTCCATCTTGATTTAAAATTCTATCAAATTATGGGCGCATATACCCAAGGGGTCTTGCACAACTAGATTACCAATTGTTGGCCGCTGCCTGCTAATTTGAAAAATTCCTGTTTCCTGTCTGTCAACCAGTTTTCTATCCATCTCAAGACAGTACACCTAATCCCACGTGCTTTAATTTTACAGCTAATCTCTTATGTGGGACTTTGTCAAAATCCTTCTGAAAGTCCAAATATACCACATTCACTGGCTCCCCCTTGTCAACTCTACTAGTTACAACCACAAAGAATTCCAGTAGATTTGTCAAGCATGATTTGCTTTTCATAAATCCTTGCTCACTCTGTTCGATGCTGCCACTGTTTTCTAAGTGCTCTACTATAAAAGCATTGGTAATGGATTCTAGAATTTTCTACACTACCGACGTCAGGCTTACTAGTCTATAATTCCCTGTTTTCTACCTCTTTTTAAATAGTAGAATTACATTATCTACCCTCCAATCTGCAGTAATTGTTCCAGACTCTATAGAATCCAGGAAGGTGACCACCATTGCATCCACTATTTCTCGCGCCACTTCCGTAAGTACTCTGGGATGTAGATTATAAGGCCCTGGGGATATATCACGTTCAATCCCATCAATTTCCCCAACACCATTTATCTACTAATATTGATCTCCTTCAGTTTCTCCCTCTCACTAAACCCTGCATTCCTCAGCATTTCTGGCATCTGATTTGTGTCCTCATTTGTGAAGACAGAACCAAAGTATGCGTTTAGTTGCTCAGCTATTTCTTTGTCCCCAGTTTACATTCCCCTCTTTCTAACTGTAAGGGACCTACATTTGCCTTCACCAATATTTTTCTCTTCACATATCTAAAGAAAATGTTACAGTCAGTTTTTATGTTCCCTGCAAGCCTATATGCGTACTGTATTTTCCCCTTCTTAATCAATTCCTTGGTCCTCCTTTGCTGAATTCCAAACTGCTCCCAATTGTTTCCTTGGCCAATTTGTATGCTTCTGCCTTGGATTGAATACTGTCTCTAATTTCCCTTGTAAGCCACGGATTGGCCACCTTTCCCATTTTACTTTTTGTGCATGACAGGAATAAATAATTGTTGCAATTCCCCCATGAGTTCCTTGAATGTTTGCCATTACCTATCCACTGTTAACCCTTTAAGTAACGTTCCCCAATCCATCAATGCCAACTCACGCCTCAAATCATCATAATTTCCTTTATTAAAATTCAGGATCTTCGTCACAGAATCAACTTCTTCACTCTCCATCTTGATTTAAAATTCTATCAAATTATGGGCGCATATACCCAAGGGGTCTTGCACAACTAGATTACCAATTGTTGGCCGCTGCCTGCTAATTTGAAAAATTCCTGTTTCCTGTCTGTCAACCAGTTTTCTATCCATCTCAAGACAGTACACCTAATCCCACGTGCTTTAATTTTACAGCTAATCTCTTATGTGGGACTTTGTCAAAATCCTTCTGAAAGTCCAAATATACCACATTCACTGGCTCCCCCTTGTCAACTCTACTAGTTACAACCACAAAGAATTCCAGTAGATTTGTCAAGCATGATTTGCTTTTCATAAATCCTTGCTCACTCTGTTCGATGCTGCCACTGTTTTCTAAGTGCTCTACTATAAAAGCATTGGTAATGGATTCTAGAATTTTCTACACTACCGACGTCAGGCTTACTAGTCTATAATTCCCTGTTTTCTACCTCTTTTTAAATAGTAGAATTACATTATCTACCCTCCAATCTGCAGTAATTGTTCCAGACTCTATAGAATCCAGGAAGGTGACCACCATTGCATCCACTATTTCTCGCGCCACTTCCGTAAGTACTCTGGGATGTAGATTATAAGGCCCTGGGGATATATCACGTTCAATCCCATCAATTTCCCCAACACCATTTATCTACTAATATTGATCTCCTTCAGTTTCTCCCTCTCACTAAACCCTGCATTCCTCAGCATTTCTGGCATCTGATTTGTGTCCTCATTTGTGAAGACAGAACCAAAGTATGCGTTTAGTTGCTCAGCTATTTCTTTGTCCCCAGTTTACATTCCCCTCTTTCTAACTGTAAGGGACCTACATTTGCCTTCACCAATATTTTTCTCTTCACATATCTAAAGAAAATGTTACAGTCAGTTTTTATGTTCCCTGCAAGCCTATATGCGTACTGTATTTTCCCCTTCTTAATCAATTCCTTGGTCCTCCTTTGCTGAATTCCAAACTGCTCCCAATTGTTTCCTTGGCCAATTTGTATGCTTCTGCCTTGGATTGAATACTGTCTCTAATTTCCCTTGTAAGCCACGGATTGGCCACCTTTCCCATTTTACTTTTTGTGCATGACAGGAATAAATAATTGTTGCAATTCCCCCATGAGTTCCTTGAATGTTTGCCATTACCTATCCACTGTTAACCCTTTAAGTAACGTTCCCCAATCCATCAATGCCAACTCACGCCTCAAATCATCATAATTTCCTTTATTAAAATTCAGGATCCTCGTCACAGAAGCAACTACTTCACTCTCCATCTTGATTTAAAATTCTATCAAATTATGGTCGTACATACCCAAGGGGTCTCGCACAACTAGATTACCAATTATTACATTCTCATTACACAGTACCCAGTCTAGGTTGGCTTGTTCTCTAGTTGGTTTGTCAATGTATCGGTCCAGAATTCCTTCTCTACGGTATTGTGGCTAATTTGATTTGCCCAATGTATATGCAGATTAAAATCAGCCATAATTACAGATATTCCTTTATTGCTTGCATCTGTAGTTTCCTGTTTATGCCATTCCCAACATCCCTATTGCAGTTTGGGGGTCTATATACGATGCCTACTAATGTTTTTGCCCCTTGGTGTTTCTCAGCTCTACCCATACAGATTCCACATTGTCGGAGCTAATATCCTTCCTTAGAATTGCGTTAATTTCCTCTTTAACCAGCACTGCCACTCCACCGCTGTTTCATTTATGTCTGTCCTTCCTAAATACTGAATAACCCTGGTCACCCTGCAGTCATGTCTCCGTATTCCCGATTATATCATATCTGTTTACGTCTTTTTGCATGATTAGTTCATCTGCTTTATTGCGAATGCTCCACGCATTACGGCACAAAGCCTTTAAGCTTGTCTTTTAACATTGCTTGTCTCGCTTCCAATATTTTTCACTCTGGCCTTGTTTGGATCGGCTTCTCTGCCTATCACTTTTCTTATACCCCTTTCTGCCTTTTGTTTTGTCCTTGTTTCCTCTTCCACTGATGAGTTTCCATCACCCTGCCATTTAGTTTAAATCATTCCTAGCCACTCTAGTGGCTAAATCATTCCTAGCCACTCCCCCGAGGACACCAGTCCCAATCCCGCCCAGGTGTAACCCGCCCAGTTTACACTGGTCCCACCAGCTCCAGAACTGGTCCTAATGCCCCAGGAATCTGATACCCTCCCCCTCACATCATCTCTTCAGCCACGTATTCATCCAATATATCCTGCTATTTCAACTCTGCACAGTACGTGGTAGTAATCCTGAGATCACTACCCTTTGAGGTCTGACTTCTCAGCATTCTTCCTAACTCACTATACTCTGCTTTTAGGACCTCACCCCTATTTTTACTGATGTTGTTGGTACCAATGTGGTACCACGACCACTGGTTGTTCACCCTCCCCCTCAAAAATATCCTGTAACCGCTCCGAGACATCCTTTACCCTCACACGAGGGAAGCAACATACCATCCTGCAGTCTCCTTTGCAGTCACAGAAATGCCTATCTATTCCCCTTACAACTGAGTCCCCTATAACTATTGCAATACCACACTTTATACCCCTTCCCTTGCAGCAGAACCAACCATGGTGCTTCAAATGTGGCTGTTGCTGCTTTCCCCCGAGAGGTCATTCCCCTCCACAGTATCCAAAGCGATATATCTGTTTTACAGGGGAATGTCCAGATGGAGATTCCTGTATTGCCTGTCTAGCTCTCTTAATCTGCCTGGTGATCACCCTTTCCCTGCCTGTGGAGTCTGAGTCTGCGGTGTGACCACCTCTCCAAACGTGGTACTATCCACGCTACTCTCTGCCTTGTAGCTACTCCACAGGTCTCCAGCCACCGCTCCAGCTCCTAAACCTGGGCTTCCTGGCGCTGGAACTGGAGACATGTTCCGTCCGCATGCTGGTTCTGGGCACTGGAAATGTCCCTGGCTTCCCACTTGGAACAAGAGGAGCAAACCATGGTTTTGCACTCTCCTGCCATGACTTACCCCTTTAAATTAAACCTTTGGAAGATGCCTGATATTAGATGAAATCCAATTCTCCATGACTCTTCTTTCCTTGTCCTCGTTACTACCAATTATAGCTCTTACAGATTATAAACCATAAAAAGTATTTTCAACTATAAGTGATAAAGGTTGTAAAGACGTACCGGCCTCACCCACTACTTACTAATCAGCTCTCTCCCTTGTAGCCTCAGCTGCAACAGGGCAAGAATACTCTCTGAAGATTTAAAAGTTAGAATGCGAGGCAATAAAGCAAAGACCTCTTCCCTCTCTGCTCTGAATTCTCACTCTGTTTCAAATTCCCAAGTTTAAAACTCACTCTGGCTGTGCCTCACTCGCTGTGGCCTCTCCCACTGCTCATGCACAAAGCTCACTGTGAGTGCACTTTGAAACCCTTTTCTTAAATAGAGCTGAGATGATACACAAAAATGCACATCTCTTTATATGGACTTTCTATTAAATCTTGGAGAACAGAAGCAAAACTAAAATGCTTAAAACTTTCTTTTATTTCCGTTATGATCCCCATAGAAACTAATAATTTTGCATAAGATTTTTTGAATTCCCAGTGACTGACTTAAAAGAATTGTACAACAGGAGATCAGGTTTTTAAGGCTTTTACTGTAAAAACAAAACTAAAGGCAACATTGACTGAACAATACCTAGAATACTTTAATTATAGGAAATATCACCCTTATTCATATTTTAACGCAACCAATAACCCATGCAGCATACGTGTACAACTCACTCTCCACAGCATTAGTCTTTATAGGAAATAATCTACAGTCACTTCCAGCTTCCAATAGATACACATCTCCACACTTTCCAAGTGATAGTATCAAGTGGCTATCGACAGGCACTTCCCTCTGAATTTCTAAACCGACTGCCAGTAGTAAGGTCCACTCCAACAATTTCTCCTCCCGGTTTTGCCAGGGCAATTCTTCAGACTCGTCACATTGCCACAGGATGCTTCAACCAGAGACTATCCTCCCACATTCTGCCTACTAGTTTGCTGAGGACTTGCTGAGAACTTCCTTCTTTCTGCTGGCTACACCAGATGCAATCTTTTCCCTTTTCGAGGGCTCTCTCTCCATCCAAAAACTTGAAGATCAAAGGTTTGTCAACAGTTGCTTCTGAGATGGGAATATTTTGCACCTTACTGCCAGTAAGACAGAATCTGGGACCTCCCATCACCGTGGTAACCACGCCTTGTTTGAATTTGAAACTCTTCATTCCTCCATTTTTTTTACTTTCAATTAAGGAGATAGCCCAAGTCATAATCACTTTATACATCCTCACATTCATAAGACTGCTGTAATATATTATTCATTTAAACTTCAATAGTTAGCATCTAGATACAGTCTGAGTTGTGTCAGACATGTTGAATTGTATTGAGGCAGTTATCGCAGAAATTAGCTGACACTGTTATTTACAGGCCCATGATAATTAGATTGTGAATTCAAATAGATTATTTAAAGCCCATTGCATTTTCTACCAAGACATCATGTTATACCTTTTAAATATAGTAGCGGCCAATTAGTCCCTGCATTCTAGTTGAAATCAAGTCATCACAGTGAACCAGAAAATGAACATAATGATGCATTTCAGAGAGATTCTCATGCAAACAAAAGAGTGCTCCCCTGGTTAGAGTGCAATCTCGATTTACTGCCTTGCTACGATGGTGAAATTACTTTTTAAATAAAATTAAAGAGAAACTCAGATTTTCTGGCTAATTGACATGTTTCTGATGAAATCACGTTCTCAGAAATGTCCATTTTAAAGATGTGTATCTGTGCAATATCATTAGCTAGCTATACATTTAGAGAGGAGGTGGAGGAGAGGCAGGATAATTTTAATCTACAATCATACACAATTAGATTGGCTGTACATTTTACCTGCCACCCGTATTTACTGATTTGATCTGATTCCCCCAGATTCCTGCCTGGCAGTTTGCATTCAAATTACTGTTGGGTCCTCTCCAAATTCTTCCTTTAAAAAGCAATCTCACCCTTTAGGTGGTCCTCACAAAATGCCTAAGTTAACTGCAGGCATCTATTGTTAGCACGTCAGCACCACACCACACAGACTTCCGATTAGATACTTATGTGAGAAAAACAGGAATCATTACCATTCTTCAGAAGGAATCTACCTGGAAAATCCTATTATTAAGTCACATGTGAGGAGCATAATGACCTTCTAGGCAGCAATGCCATAGCTGGGTTTTTAACCCTCCTCACGGGGTGGAAACCAAGGTGCGGAGAATTAATGCCATGGCTAAGTGCTGGTTCCCCGGATCCAGCTCGCACACAGGCCATTTTCCACTTCAAGGGCATTTAAGACCATCATGGCAGTGGATTACAGTATACAAAAGGGCTTTCCAGCATGTCACAGCAGGATAGCAATCTGGCCTCCAACAGGTTATTAGGATTGGTGAGGCAGGAAGACAGCATTTGTCCTCCCACCCTTGTCCTGATTGCAAGGCAGCCCAGGTTGCTGCAGACCACTTTCAAATAATACAGTCCGCAGCCCGGTCTTCAAGTCCCACAGCTGTTTGAGATGGTCCTGCAGTCTCCTCCACTGAAAGTCACTGGACAGGCAAGGGCACATGGAACACAGGCACCAAGATAATACGCATTTATACGCAATATGGCAAGATTTAATTAATAACTTTAGTTTGGAATGTTTATTTGGTGGAGACTTTCCACATTGTGTTGTGGCTAAGTGGCTGAAATCAGAAAAATCATAGCATGGTCAGAGAAAGCTAACATGCCGACTGGGAATGCAAACTGTGAGGACACAAACAGAGCGATTCTCTGGCCTCGTTAAACTCTCAAGCTCGCAAAAAGAGGTTGGTGAAAAGCGCGAGGCCGAAAACAACAACCGCGTCAGGCACCCAACAGTTTGCGATGCTACCGGGCCACTCTCGTCGGCGAAATCGGGATCTTGCCGTAGCGTGGTGACAAACCAATTATCACCGCTTAAGCCCGAGTGCCATACAATTATCGGGAGCCATGCCATATCCAGTGGCCTCCCATCAGCGGCCCCCACAGCAAGGGTCACGCTGGCGCCGATTAGTACTCCTTTTGAAAAATGTGACAATTGTGGGAGAGCTTTTCCTGAGGAGACACAGTGAGGGCATCATTAGGCATGTGCGTGGTTCACACTGGTGGTGGGGGGTGTAAAGGAAAGGTTGAGGGAAGTTGAAGGGAGAGGGGGGTTGGAGGGAGCGTTGGGGGGGGGTTGAAGGGAGAGGAGGTGGAGAGAGGGTTCGAGGTAGCACAGAAAGTTGGGAAGGTGGATGCACATGTGGGGGCGGAGCATTGGTGTCGACTTACTTGTGCTGCCTGGTGTAGGTCGTTGACCTTTTTCCGGCACTGGAGGCCAGTCCTCCTGGTCACACTTCTGGCACTCACAGCCGCCGCCATCTCGTCCCAGGCAGCACTGGCTGCCCCATAGCTGACCCTCCAGACCCTTGGGGGAACAGGACATCCCTCCTGGCCTCCACTTGGAGCCTGGCCAGAATTGCATCCCAGAATCCTGGGGCCGGTCTCCTGGGTGCCAATGTTGAGAGCTGGCTGAAGCTGGCTGTGCAAGAGCTGTTTAAGTGCTGCTCGACCTTGTAAGTGGTGGGCTGGTGAGTGCGGTGCCGGTGAATCGGCAGGCAAGCCTTCATTTGAGGCGCAAAACCAGTGACGCCTCTTTAAGTTGACCAATTAATGTTGAATAACATTGCTGGCCTCGCCAGGCCGAGTGCCGGGAAGCTCGCGGCAGTTCCGCTCACTACCACATTTAGTAATCTTTCCAGAGAATCGTGCCCATAGAGTCTGCAAAAGATTATAGACAGGTTCAGTGAATGAGTGAGCAACAAGGTAGCAGATGGAGTATAATGTGGAGAAATGTAAGGCTATGCAGTTTGGCAGTGTGAATAGACAGGCAATAGGCTGGATTCTCCATTTGAGAGACTGCTGACACCGGGACTAAATCATTGGTGTTCTACGATCACAGAAGCGGCGCTAGTCCTGGAGCAATTCAGGATCCATTAATCGGCTAGCACCGGCGCCACGTGGAACTGTGCAATTCCAGTGGAAAACGTTGTCCAACTTGCCGGGGTCGGGATTGGCACTCGAGAGGCTGACAAGCTGCAGCAACATATCAGCACTCACTCCCCACACACACTCATTCCAGTCAACAAGATGGCACCCCGAAGAGCGATACCCCGTTTTGCAGATGTAGAGCTGGAGACCCTGCTGGACGTCTTGGAGGAAAGCTGGGGAATCTTGTTCCCCAAGGTGGGAAGGAGGCTTCCACCTGCCCCAATACATCGGGGCTGGGCACAGGTGGCAGAGGCACTGAGCACCGTGGGCCCCACTGCCAGGATTGGCCAGCAGTGCCGGGAAAAGCTGCACGACCTCCTCAGAGCGGCAAGGGTGAGTAGCCAGTGCCATACCCCTGGCACCAATCCCCGTCCCCATACCCTTAACTCCCCTCCCTGCCACCCAGTGGACGACCGAAGCTCACACGCTAGCAGTCTGCATGCACTCCACCCAGCACCACAAACCAGCACCCATACCACGCGCCATGGCTGGGTGCCCTGGTCACAAAGGCCTCCAGCTGGCCACTCCCTGTGCTGCCCGCCTCTGACTGCTTAAGATCATGCATTTTCTGTTTCCCCCCCCTCCCACCAGGAGAAGGCGGCGCCAACCGCAGGGAGAGTGTGAAAACTGGAGTGGACCTGCCGGACCTGTGGCTCCTCACCATGTGGAGCGGCTGGCACTGAACCTGATCAGTGAGCCCGGCGAGAGGACAGTCGCCAAGGTGGAGGTTGGCATCGGGAAACCAAGTGGGCTCCCGCTCAGTTGCAGTGTCCCTATGGCACGTGTGGCACAACCCCCACACTACCCCACACCATCCTCACACCACCCAACCCCAGCACCACTTCACCTCCACACTACCCCAACTGCCCACCTCCCCACACAACTCCAACCCCACCACCACTCCAACACCACCACCCCAACCCCCAATCAAACCATGAGTCATGTCTTGTGTCTTGCAGGATCACCTGGCGATGAGGAGGTCTCTTCTGGTGTGTCCCGCCCCCGGCCACAACCCCAGGCCACATCTAGTGATGAGGCCTCACCATTCATTGACGCTAACCTCCAAACGCAAACCCACTACACCCGGAGCACCAGTCTGGGGATGACACTGACTTCCCATCACAGCTGTCACCAATCACCTTCCACCACCAAGGGGACACCCACCTCGGTTGGGCCAGTTGGGTTGTTAGTGAAAAGACTCTTGGGGCTCTATCCAGTGCGAACCACACATGTGCAGTGGTACATCAGGTGGAGGCTGGAACCCCGGAGAGGGCGGATGGTTGGAGGGTGGGGGTGGCCCGACCCCAGGGACTAGCTGCCATCCAGGTGGGTCTCAGGCCTCTGGAAAGGCTCAGAGCCATGGTCTGCATGAGGGGGTGTCAGCAACCATCCAGTGCCTGCAAGTGCAGTTGGAGAGGTCCAACTGCCTGCAGAGACAGGAAGCAGTGCCGACCATGCACTCCGCCTGAGCCAACACAGCACGGATGCGTCGGGGGGGGGGGAGGCCTTGGGGAAAAGGGACTGGCCATGGTCCGGATGTCCAAAGCCTGGGCACTCTGTGGGGATGATGGCCGAGACAAGGTAGCCTATAGTAGGCTAACCATGCACCATGGCCAACTTGACATTGCAACCGCGTTCCACAGCTTGGACCAGTCACAATGCGTCATGGCTGCGGTCGTCAATGGCATTGCCCAGCGAAGGCTGACCGGAGCCAGTCACAGAAGGACGTGGCACAATTCCAGAGGGAGGTGGCCAATCCCTGTGTCCATGGCCGCGAACAGTAAGGCCCTGGCCGAGACGGGAGTGAGCCTCCAGGACAGGCAGCGCCAGGTGACGTGGCAGCTCGCGGAGCCTGCTCCGGTCACACTCCCGTCCCAAGGAGTAGCCCAGGGGCCGTCAGGCACCCTGAGGGTGGAGGAGGTGATGGGGCCCATGCCAGTGGCTCCTGCAAGGGAGTTGCTGGAACACTGCAGTGTCTCAGACTCCCCCCTTCCTGTCCCTGGCATCTCCGATGAGCAGAACATGGTGACACCACACCACCTGGGACATCTGAGAGACTGCCAGAGGAAGGCTGCCAATGGGACCCAGGTCACAGGGCAGGAATCGCAGCAGGCCACCTCCACCCCCTGGTGTACCACCTGGGAATCCACCGAGAAGGAGTGTTAGGGCCCGTAACGCCACAATGTTAGACACCAGTTAAGATAGCACGGGTATAGCACACAGGATGGTGTTAGGGTATAGAGCACAAACCTGGAGATACATGTTCATCTGTTCACAATAAACACTATTTCACTATCGCTCCACCCTGCCTCGGTGCTCTGTCAGAAGGGTGTGAGGGATCGACTGGGCAGGGCTGGCTGCAGAGGGCACCTGGAGGGGGATGGGTGGACATTGGAGGTGGCATGGGTCAGGATCCCTAGGTGAGCCACCATTCACCGCCCCGGTACCCCACCCCACCCCACCTCCAACCTTCTCCACTCCAACACCACCACCCCCCTCCCCCCACACACCTCCTCCACTTCTGCCACCCCAAGGGTTCAGTCGGGCCGTTTGACAGAATGGCCAGCTCGCATGCAGGGATCACCCAGATGGACGGTGGAAAGTGCTACCTTCGACATGAGCAGACGGTGTCAAACAATGTGGAGCAGCAGAGCTCATCACAATGTGGGTCATGATTATCGTCCATCCCATGGACCAGACCTGCCAGCCCAGGGCCCACACCCCATGGTAAGGCATGTAGGAATCACGGAGGTGGTTGCAGGGAGGATGGACATGGGAGGGGGTGGTCTGCTGAGGGGAGGGGGGGATTGAGGGAGCGGATCGGGTTGTTCATGCTGCCGTCGGCCAAGCCTCCTCATCAGTGAACCTGGAAACGATTAGAACGTCCCATGCACGTCGGCTCAGGTGCACATGTTGCATGGCCTCCTGTGCCTTCCCAAGCTTCATGTTCTGTCCAGCCTGGCTCTCCTCCGCATTTTCCTCGTCGAACAAGGCCTGCCATTCATCCCCTTTCTCCAACAAGTCACCCCTCTGCTGCACAATATTATGGAGTACGCAAAAGTGCCTCATTGTGGCAGATCGCGTCATCTATGGCCTCTTGATAGTCATCATCAGCCATGACCTGCAGCGGATAACCCCTGTCGCCCAAGTGCATGATGTGTACTTCATGATCACACACCAGCGGAATGTTCATTGAGTGGAACCTCTTTCAGTTTTGAAGGCCACCCCCTCTGCGCTGGGGTTTGAAGGAGACATGCATCCCGCCAATCACCCCCTGCACCTGGGGCATCCCAGTGGTGGCAGTAGAATCCTGCTGCCCAGGCATCCTGCTGGGCTCAGTCCACATTGTAGCTAATATAGTGTGCTGGCCGGCCATGTAGGACCTCCGTTTCGCAGCGGGGGCACCTGTGCACCAAGGTCTGCGAGGTACCGGACAGGTCCCCACTCCATGCCCGGAAGGACCCCGTGGCGAAAACGTTCAAGGCGACCATCACCTTGACGGCCACCCCCGCAGTTCCAGGTGCAACATAATCCGGCAGACATGTCGCATGATCCCCCTGCTCAGCTGGAGTCTTCGACAGAATGCCCAGTCCAGCAGGTGCTTGAATGACAGGCACTGCCAGTACACATGAGGCCTAATGCTTTGCCTCCTTCCCACCCCCTCCTCGGACTGTTTCCTAGTGCGGTGCCTCCTTCCCACCGCTTCTTCACCAGCTGGCTCCTGTTTGTCTGGGCCAAAGAAACTTGTCTCCGAGCAGCTTCTGCTGTTACTGCCTCAGTGCATCATGCAGGGCGGCGGTGGCAAGGCAGATGGCAACCATTCCAGTTTGGATTCCAAAATAAATTGTTTGCAGGGAGATGAAAGGCAGACATGTTAGCATGGTTTGTGTGCCCATGCCCGGTCCAACGGGCTACATGGCGGCCCCGGCATGCATTACAGCCTCCGCCTGTCCTCCAACCCCGGCCGTTCCCTCCGCACTGCACCCCTGGCCCCCATCGGTGCCCAGAACCGTGGGTGGAGCTGGAGTGCAGGAAGGGGTTGGGTTGGGAAGTGGGGCATTTGCTCCACACAGTCACCGGCCACGGTGGGTGGTTAGTGGGATTCGCAGCAGGATGGCTGCCTTGCATGGCCGCGGCAATGATGGTCCCTGCCTGGACACAGTGGAGAATCCTGCCCAATATATTTTGAAATGGCCTGGAATAATAAAATATTGATGGTCATAGAGATTTGGGTGTTCTCGTGCACAGAACATTAACATAGACGTACAACAAACAATGTGTAACACAAATGGCATGTTGACCTTTATTGCAAGAGGATTGGAGTACAAGAATAGAAAAGTCTTGTCACAGTTACAAAGAACTTTGCTGAGAACATGCCTGAAAAATTGTGCATCTACTCGCCTTGGAGGCAGTACAATGAAGGTTCACTAGATTGCATCCTGGGATGACAAGATTGTTTTATGATGAGGCACTAAGTGTATTTGGTCCATCCTCATAGGAGCAAGAGAAGCAATCTCACTGAGGTGGGAAAGTTGAGGCAATATATCAGCTCTGATCGTATTCAATAGAGCAGTAGGTTAGAGGGAGAATATGTCTTTTGCCCAGAAGCCAGCTTTGGTTTGTTCTGGTGGTTCAAGTGCTGTTGGCAGAGTGGACTGCCACAGAAAGAAAACACATGACTGCTGCCAGGGTGCTGGGCATTAACATGTATGATTCACTCACTACCTGATGGATTAATTTAATTAATCTCTTTTGATTCTGGTACAGGGCAAAGTAAACACGTGATGCCCAGAAAATAACGTGTAAGCAGTCAATGCCAGCCTGCACCCTGGGGACACCTGCAATCCTTATGGACGCCTTATGCATGCCACTCATGAGCAATTAGGTGTGCCACTCCAGTCAATTTGCATTGGCATGACGCAAGATTGGAAAGCCTGTTGAGATGCTGGTGGGAAGCTGTTTTAATGAACATTCACGAGATGAAAATGGCGTTTGTGGCACTTGCCAGCAGGAAGAGCAACCCACCATTAACCTGCCATTGAGAGAATTTCAATAGGTTTTTACGCCAGCGGATTTCAGGCTTTTTGGCTCCTGCCAGATTCACCGCGTCCACCCTAACGCCGTGAACTGGCTGGGAGAATTCTGCCCATGATGTACTCAAAGGTAATGCCTGGCAGTGCACCCATGTTTGGGAACAAGTAGCCTACGCAGAAGTCTTGAAATCACAAAAAGTCATTAAGTACCTGCCACACCACTCCATTTAGACCTTTGCAACTTGAAACTATTTTGGAAAGAATCACAGCAACAGCCACAGGAATGTTTTCTAATTGGTGAAGAACTGGCAACAGTGGAAGTCTAAAGAAACTTGGTGTCCAGATAAACAGATCATTAAAATGTCGTGAACAGGTACAGAAAGCAATCTAAAGACTGGAAAGATTGCTTTTAAATACATAGAACATACAGTGCAGAAGGAGGCCATTCGGTCCATCGAGTCTGCACCAACCTACTTAAGCCCTCACGTCCACCCTATCCCAATAACCCCTTCTAATCTTTTTGGACACTAAGGGCAATTTAGCATGGCCAATCTACCTAACCTGTATGTCTTTGGACTGTGGGAGGAAACCGGAACACCCGGAGGAAACCCACGCAGACACGGGAAGAACATGCAGACTCTGCACAGACAGTGACCCAGCAGGGAATAGAACCTGGGACTCTGGCGCTGTGAAGCCACAATGTGTGCTACTGTGCTGCCCTAAATTCCACCAGCTGCCGTGGTGAGATTTGAACCCTTGACCACAGAGGGTCTGTGGCCTAGATTACTAATCCATTGACATTACCATTACACTACTGCCTCCCCCTAGTAATCTAGAGTATTAGAATGAAGGGGGTAGAAGTTAATGCTCAGCTATACAAAGCCCTGATTAGAGAATACTTACGAGTCCAATGAGCAGTTTTAGGCACCAAGCATTAGGATATGTTGGCTAAGAAAGGAGTGCGGCCTAGATTTACTAGGGTAAAACCTCGACTCCACTGGGTAATTCATGAGGAGAGAATAAACAAACTAGGTTTATATTCCATGGAATTTAAAAATTTAACTGGTAATTTGCTCAAACTATTCAATATATTAAGGGAACAGATAAGGCAGTTGGGAAAAACTACTTCCGCTGCTTGGGTCGTTGGATTGGATTTGTTTATTGTCCCGTGTACCGAGGTACAGTGAAAAGTATTTATGCGAGCAGCTCAACAGGTCATTAAGTACATGAAAAGAAAAGGAAATAAAAGAAAATACATAATAGGGCAACACAAGGTACACAATGTAACAATGTAACTACATAAGCACCGGCATCGGATGAGGCATACAGGGGTGCAGTGTTAATGAGGTCAGTCTATAAGAGGGTCGTTTAGGAGTCTGGTAACAGCGGGGAAGAAGCTTTTTTGAGTCTGTTTGTGCATGTTCTCAGACTTCTGCATCTCCTGCCCGATGGAAGAAGTTGGAAGAGTGAGTAAGCCGGGTGGGAGGGGTCTTATGCTGCCCGCTTTCCCCAGGCAGCAGGTTTAAGAGTAGGGAGCACAGTATAAAAATCAGAGACAGACTGTTCAGGTGTGAAATTAGGAAATACTTCTCAATGAAAAGGGTGGTAGAATTATCTTCCGCAAATAATTATTGATACATTTTTGCTAGCCAATGGTATTAAGGGACATGGACATAGTTGGATGTGCAGTTAAGTCGCAGAGCAGCTGAGATGTCATTAAATGGCAGAACAAGCTTGAGATGTTAAATGGCCTCCTGTTCCTATGTTCATGGGATGTCAACCAGCAAGTAACCTGTAAGTAGTTGATACGCCCTTTAAATGATGATGGTGTGAGGTACTTTCTGTTAAAGAGTTGTTCATCTGAGAGGGGACATTGGCTGGAATGTCGAGTTCCAAAATAGAACCACTGACTTCAAAACCTCATTGCACACCATGATTTGTGTGCTAGGTATACATCGAGTGGAGATTCACTGGACCAATGTGCTATCCAGCATGATTTACCCCACAAGTGTGTGCACATGGACAGTACTTTGGAGCTCTAAGAGCACTCATTGCTCCCACAATAGACACTAGTGAGTCCAATTTCACCCCCACAATCTTCCAAAATGAAAATTCACAATAATTGTGCCTAACTTCACTAAAACCTGTAATTACATTTTACTCGTTTGGCGCAATAAGAAAGTTGCTTAAGCTTGAAATTGAACTGTATAGCTTTTCACCGTCACAATGGAATAATCTTTCACTCCTGTCTAACACAAGTAAAATTTTGAGAAGATAAATTTAAGTCTAAAAAGAAAAATTATTGTTAGATGTTTCTTCCTCTAGTAAGGAACAAATCTCAATAATGAACATCTGATGTAGTCTTTCATTTATTCAAATCAAAATCTTATGTATGTTGCAGCAGGTAATGCAGATAAAATTTCTTCAGTGAATTTGTGTTATCTGTTTCAGCCAAGTGTGAAATTAAAACATTTGCCCTACAGCTCCGAGTATCAGTTTGGGAGCTTTTATTCAATCAAGTGGCTACATACAGATCCTGAAACGACACTATGAAGCAACTGTTAATGGGTCGTGTATATTAGATAGCAAACCTTAAAACCCCCACAAAACTATATTAATGGTAAACAATATTACAACCTTGCTGGCATGTTTCTGAAAATCCTTCAATATACCTACCAAAAGCAAGTTCATCAGCCTATATTAATAAATAAGAATTCCTTTGCGTATATGTATATTTAATTAGTAAATCCTGAAAAATCTTGTTGAACTGAATGAGTAAAACATCATCTCTCAGTGGATAAATACGATAGCTGGTGTTGCTCAGCACAATAAAATCAAGGAGGTCTTAGGTTTGCTGTTGTTTAAGTGATCTCCAGCTAGGTGGTATTGAGAATGTCACAATTGTATCACTACCCCATTGTAATTGGCTTGAGAAGGACATAATCTGTCCAGGATTAGACCTAATAATAGCCATCCATTTACGTCTGCGGAAAGTGTGCTTCCACGGGCGTCAAAGGCGCACTGAATTGTGGTTAATAGTTTGCTGACAATGTCTTGTGTTATTTATGAAGAATGCTCACCTTGGTTAAGAATTACAGGGCTGAAATTATTTCTGGAACTATAAAGAAAGATGGAAGTTGCATTAACTTAGTACCTAGAAGTGACGGCCAATTTCCTGGCCTTAACGATCTTCCCTTCACTATGGACCTCAATTCCCAACCAGGAAGGTATGAGACTCTTCACTTATTCCTTGAATAGAGGCTCAAACAGTTTCCAACCACCACCACCCTCCTCTGCCTGGCTGACCTTGTTCTTTCATTGAACAATTTCCCTCTTAATTCATCTAATTTCCTCAAATAAAAATTGTTGCTATGGTACCCGTTTGAGTCCTAGCTGCTTCTGTCTTTTTATGGGATATGTGGAACATTCTTTGATCCAGTCCTCTTCGGGACCCACCTCCTCAACTCTTTTCCCAGCACTTTGATAACTCTTGGTGCTGTGTCCTGCTCTCGCTCTGTATTGGAATACTTCATTAACTTTGCCTTCAATTTCTAACTTTCTCTCTGCTTCAAATGGTTGATCTCTGACCCTTCCATACCGTGACACCTCTGTCTCCATTTCTGGTGATAGGCTATCAACTAATATTCATCATAAGCCCAATGACTCCCACAGCTACTTCAATAACATTTCCTCACAAACTACACTCTGTAAATCTCCCGTTCCATTCTGCTAGCTCCTCCATCCCTGTTGCATAATTTCCAATGAAATTAGCTTCCATAACCATGCTTATGCCTTCATTTTTCCTCAACGAAGGGTTCTACTCCACACCCCCATGGTTGAAAGGACCATTGAGCATGTTCACCTCATTTTCCACACTTCTGGTCTCACCTCTCCCTTCCCTACACAATAGAGTTCCCCTTTTCCTCCCCACTAACCTCAGCATTCAGCAGACAATTGTCTAGTGTTTCTGCCACCACCAAACACATCTTCACCTCCCCTTTCAGCATTCCAATGGGACCGTTTTCTCCATGATATCCCGGGCCACTCTTCAAACATCCCCAACACCCTTCCCACGGCACATTTCCATTGCAAATGCAGGAGATCATAGAACATAGTGCAGGAGGCCATTTGGCCCATCGAGTCTGCACCGACCCACTTTAAGCCCTCATTTCAACCCTATCCCCGTAACCCAATAACCCTCCTAACCTTTTTGGACACTCAGGGCAATTTTAGCATGCCCAATCCACCTAGCCTGCACATCTTTGGACTGTGGGAGGAAACCAGAGCACCCAAAGGAAACCCACGCAGACACAGGGACACCGTGCAGACTCCGCATAGACAGTGACCCAGCGGGGAATTGAACCTGGGACACTGGCGCTGTGAAGCCACAGTGCTAACCACTGTGCTACCGTGCAGCCCATGTAGAGATGTAGTACCTACTCTTTTACCTCTTCTCTCTTCACCATTCAAGGCCCCAGCCACCCCTTCCAGCTGAAACAGTGATTTCTATGTACTGCTTTCAATTTAGCCTTTCAAATTCATGGTCTCTTCTGCACTGGGGAGGTCAAACTTTGACTGGATGACTACTTCACAGAACACCTCTGTTCAGTCCACAAGCATGACCCAGAGCTTCCAGTGGCCTACCATTTTAATTCTCCTTCTTCTCCTGCTGACCTTGGCGAAGCTTAATGTAAGCTTGAGGAAGAGCAGCTCATCTTTTGATTAGGCACTTTGCAGCATTTTGGACTCAACAATGAGTTCAGCAATTTCAGACTGTCAACTCTGTCTCCCCATTTTGTTACCTTTTCATTGCTTGTTTTGGTTTCCCTCTTATTTTTTTGATTGCAGACAGCAGTACGCGTGTTCTCGGCAGCTCTTTTCTTTCATTTTTTTGCCCCATCACCATTCCTTGAAACGTTAACTGTTTCTCTCCACAGATGCTGCCAAACCTACTGGGTATTTCCAACATTTTCTATTTCTATTTCAGATTCCCAGTGTCTGCAGTATTCTACTTTTCAACACTACTTTTTTTACATTACCTTTGTAGTGTATTCATTGCAATAATTCAGATACCTTATGATCTCGATTCTACGGATAGATTTCCTGACATGTTTCCGCTTACCCTGGTGGACTATGGGTAAGGGGACTAGGATTAGAAAGTTTCAAACTTGCTTGAGCATCTGTGAGGCATGAAGCATATTGATGAGCTGAGTTCTGCAGGAGTTAGTCTGATTGGCCTGCATTTGCACATTTAGTAAAAAACATATGTTCAAAACGCATCCCAAACATTCTCATATGCACAAAAAAAAATCACCTCTGAAGATTTGTTTCCACCAGCTACAATACACACAGACCCCTGGACATTGATCACGGCATGTGACAAGATCCATTCGCCATTGACCTTTGGTCCTTATGTGGGGTCATGATTAATTAGATTGGGCAGGTACCGAGCGATAAATCTTGAGCCACCACCAAAAACAGGAAACTTCAAAATCAAGGAAAGTGGTGCCAGCTCTGGAAGGGAAAGGCAATATAAACAAAAAGGCCCACCAGAAAACTGGGAGAAATATGTCCAGTGACTCCACTTATAAGGACATCCAAAACTACTCAGACTGTAACCACTTTCCCATGACAAGAGACTACTGTTACAATGGATTCCAGCTTGTCACCCTGGCAGCCCCTTCTTCAGTCATTAAAAGCTAGGAACAGGAGTAGACATTAAGCTCATCGCTCACCTCTTCCACCATTTAATCAAATCATGGCTTTTTGTACAATAAACCTATGTAGCTGCCTCTTTTTCTCCGATTCCTTATTACACTGACCTAACAAAACATTAAATATTTGCAGTTTGGAATATTTTTAATTGACCTAGAGTCAGCAAAGTTTTGAAGGGATTGGGTTGCAGATTTCTGGCACCCCTTGTCTGAAAAGGTGTTTTCCAATGTCAAACCCTGAATAGCCTCATTCTGAATTTAATATGGCCCCATGTTGTGGGCTTCACCCACCTAAGAAAACAGTTGTTCTTTATCTACCCTATCAAATGATCTTAGACACTTCAACTAACCCCTTAATCTTGTGTATTTTAAGCCACAACATTACTCTCTCCCACCCTTTGTTTCAACTACGTCAAGACTCTTCTACCCCAAACAAAGCCCAGCAAAACTGATTGTGAAAGCTGAGAGAACAACTGGACAAAATATTAGTCCCTTCCACGCCACTAATAAATGTACCAGAAGATTATTTTTTGCCCCTGCAACTCATAACATTAATAATTCTGGAAAAGCAGTACAAGGTTTATTAATAATCTCACCCATCCTACCTTCCAATATCATTGGCCCACTCAGACATTACTTCCTTCAGGAAATGAGCTCATTTTCTGCTCCACTCTTGAGCTTTGATCATATAAATGTTTTTTTTTCTGTTCTCTACATATGCAGAACAGTCCTTTAATTTAATAACATAAACCTTTTCTGTGCTCTGACGTCATTCGTTATGTTTTCAGAGTCCACGGGCGGACTCTGGTGGGAGCCAAAAAGTCAGAAATCCGCCGGCGTACAATCACGTGGCAATTGTACCAATGGTGGGTCGATCCTGCTGTTGGCTGGTGGCATGAACGCCATTTTCATTCATCTGCATCTCATGTACGCTCATTAAAACAGCTGCCTGCCGGCATCCTGCCAGGCCTTCCAAACGTGTGTCAAACTCGTGTGAAATTACGAGGGTCTAAAACCCGATTGCTAATGAGTGGCAAACACAAGGCGTCCCGCAGTTCACAAGAGACTTTGAGGTGAGTGCAACAAAGACTTTCTGCCATAGTGCCAAGCTGGTGCGTTGTTCACCACTCTGCTGAGGCAGACTGGTTCCTGGCCGAGCTGGTTTACATGGACAGTATCGTACCGCTAGATCCATGGATCTTACTGTGTCGCTAGGTCGGATCAGTACATTGTCTGGGATTGGGGAGTACAGAAGTCCTCTTCCCCTTGGTGCCACACAACAGTGTCTATCTGGGCAGCACTGTGCTGTGGCAGTTATACAGCCACCGTAACAAAGGTCCGAAGTTCAAAGACAATGGAGTGCGAGACGAGGCAGGGGTATGAGGGATGTGGCCTTACAAGGACAAAGGAGGCAATATGGAAGGAGAGCTGTGCAAGGAGGGAGGGTGAAGGGGAGGGCACACGTTGTCAGGCATAGTTATCAAGGATGGCAAACAATGGAAGGCAGAAGAAAGGCTGAGGGGAGGGAAGCTGGACCCCGACATGGCTGCATGAAAAGCTCACAAACAAGGGGGTCAAGGGGATATCACAGTATTTACTGGAAGTGGATGCACAAAGATTCCGGTTGCGGTGGGTAGTGGGAGTGGGGCATGGGCACCTCACAAGTGTTGAGGTCGGGGGAGGTTGATTGAATCAAGGAGCAGACTTCTTGTTGAGGCTACTAACCTTTTTCCTCTGGGTTTCTGACATTTTTCACAATCTGGTGAAGACAGGTGAGCTGGAGAGAGTGATAGAAGTGTGCTGGATTGATATTTAAATATGGCGCCATTACCTGCCAGCTGAGGGAGGACGGACAAATCTGCAGCCCGCCAGCTTGTGCATAATTAATGAGCTTCCAAGTGCAGAATCTGGAGCGGGATCCTGCCATTCTGGGCAGCGGTAAAGGCATCGCTAGAGCTACCTGCCACTGCACTGAGGGGCTGGTTTAGCTCACTCAGCTAAATCGTTGGCTTTGAAAGCAGACCAAGCAGGCTAGCAGCACGGTTCAATTCCCGTACCAGCCTCCCCGGACAGGCGCCGGAATGTGGCGCCTAGAGGCTTTTCACAGTAACTTAATTGAAGCCTACTCGTGACAATAAGCGATTTTCATTTCATTTTTCACTTTGTCTTCCAAATGGAGAACTCCACTCCCTGATATTTACTATCACTGCCTGGAAACTTCCATTATTGACTTGGTCCTTGTCCTTCTTGTGGCACTTCACACCCTCTGCTCTTGGCTGCCAAACACTTTGCATTTGAGAACCAGTTCTTTGCTCCAGGTGGCCATATCCTTTCTTCCGTTTGCCATTGCTGCTGTCTGCTCCTGATAGCTACAGCTGTACTTTATGCCCTAATCACCTTACTGTGGTTCTTGCCAATTAGAATAATCCAGTTCAAAACCAAGTTCCCCCAAAGGTCTTCACCCCAAACACTAGCCATCCTAAATAACACTAGCCATCCTAAATAACACAAATCTTAGTGCAGCTCCTATGTCATCCTCGACCTCCAGCTTCCAACAAACAGTCGCAGACTTTTAGACCTCTGTCTTTTTGTAGTCCAGCTTCCCCAAAGTGCTCTCAAGCTTCAAATCTTCAAATTGAATATCCATAGATGGCGGGACTAATGAATTATTTCCAACTCCAGCATTCAGGTTTCCTAAGTTCTTCCAAATATATTGAGTACTCCAGTTTCCCAGGTCTTTAAGAGCACTTCCAGTCTCCATATTTGCCTTCAAGTACTCCATGACCCCTGAAATCCCAACCCACATACTCCCCATCTCCCCAACCCCACACTCAAAACCCCCCCATTCCAGCTTCTGTGTGATTCTAAACTCCGAATGTCCCTATTTCCCAGGGGTCTTTCACATAATACAGTCCCAGGTGCTTCCCCCTCCCTTACATTTCTACCCTATTTTCTTTCTTGTCCACAGGGGTTCCAGAGCGGGCTCTGTCCATTTACTCCAGTGGTTTACCTTTGGCCAAGTCCACACTGAGTGAATCTGTAAAACAAATATGTACAGCGTGTCGAAGAGAGTTGTAGAAAAGAGAGAAAACAGAGGAAAAGAGATTTCGACAAGTATGCGAAACAATGTTGAAGACAAATAATGATATAAACATCTTTGGCAGCCAGGAACAGAAGGGAGAGAAAGGGTGAATGAAACAGACATGAAGAGTGACTCAAAAATAATGATCACTTGGGAAAGAACATGAGGATGAGAAATGTATTAAATTCATGAGCAATGTTGCCAGGGATCAACTGGTATAAAGATTGAAATCTACCCAGTGCAATTCTGTTCAGGGAAATGATGCATATTATCCATTTTATTCAGCTGGACCATGGCTCAAACAAACAATAATACACAGTAATAACGTTACTCAAATGTCAAGAGTGGCTTCTCAATATTACAGATGACAAAAAGTGTTGAAAAGGGAAAATTCCCTTGTATTTTTAGAATGGCCCTTGCCCATCTAGGCCGTCAATACAAGGAGGCCTTTTTGCACAGATTTTCCAGCCACTAATTTTCATGGGCAGAAATTTGTAGGGAATGTGCTCATAGTTAACTGAAAAGCACTCCCAGTGGCTGAGGTCCCATATTTCCTTATAAGTCAATTAATTATTTTTATAATTATTAATTGTTTATAATTACCATCCAAATGAAGGTGTTGCGCTAGGTCATGGGTCCTCGCTATGCCTACTAAAACATTAATTATTCCAGTCCACCTTGGGCCCCCTCCCTCGTCTCTTTTTCCGGGACATTGATGACTGTATTGGTGCCATCTCCAGCTCACACCATGAAGTGGAAAATTTAATTGACCTTTTTTCAAATTTGCACCCTTCTCTCACATTCACCTGGCCCATCTCTGATTTTTCCCTTCCCGTCCTTGACTTGGTCTCCCTTTCTGGAGATAAACTGCCAATTAATATTCAATATTAAAAGAAGGGTGACCCGGCATCCTCCGATTCCGCAGAGACCAGATGAAACTCAGACTTCTTTGTTCACCAGTTTATTCAAGCCTATGAAAGGGAGGTTTACCCATACAGGATGGTGTACAAGCTCTTTGATCAACTACAATACATCATTATTATACTGTTACACAGGTAATAGTTCATTTGCATTCACTAATCACAAATTAACATGATTTGCTTTAATAATCACCCAGTCAATATTCATACACATATACAGCGATTATACCATGATGTTTACACTATAGCTCTGACATTCAAAACTAAGTTACAATGGTCAAAGCAGCATCTTGTATCTCTGTCAGAAAACTCACACCCCTGCTCCATACCCATATGGGGTAGAATTTCCAGAAAAATGGTAAAGGACGCGATTCTCAGGGCCTGTTTGTCACGGGCGCAAATCACATTATGGCCACTCATTCTTGCAAAAGGGTCATAATGGGATTTGCACCGGCGAGGTTTCCGAGCATAATGTTCCCAGGCCCTCCCTGATGACACAGTCAGGTTCACGCCCTTAGAATGCACTTAAATGTAATTAAACGGAGTTGCACCATAGCTTCGGGCAATGTCAGATGCTGCCCACCCCTGGTGACGTGCTGCCCAAAAATGGAAATTGGTCGTGATGACTACGGCAGGGGAGTAGAGGTGAGTATAGCTCCTGGGTGGTGAGGGAGACCTGGCACTGCCTATGGCAAACATCAGGAGTGAGGGTCAGGTCACCCTGAGAACCAGGAAACACTATTCTCACTGGAGAGATTACGTTTCCCGATTTCCCCGCCCCTTGCTGGTGACGTTACGAGATTCATGACTACGAAGAGCATCAACCTCATTTTAACGCATTTGCATTGATTTAATTATTACTAGTGGTTTCCCCGCCAAATATCTCCCCTCACTAAATATTCAAACGCCACGTCGGCGAGATTTGAAACAGATTTGGCCAGGTGAGAGACAGTCGAGGGGATCCCTCTGGGGACACATAGTCCCAGGGGGCACAGGTTGATGCGACCAGGTTGGCTCGACCTATGCTAGGGGCGGGCCCAAATACGGGCCCCATGGGGGTGGGGGGAGCATTTATGTATGATGTGGGGAGCGGAATTTCTGGCTATACTTCCGCAGTGTTGATGGGGGGGGGGGGATTAATGGCAGCAGTGAATTTGGAGGAGAACGGCGGGTGCTTCTGATGCTCTTGGCAAACAGAGCATTTCAATGTCTGCGTCGAGGCTTGGCCACCATAAGTAACTGCATGCCACCATTTGCACCTTGGACATGCCTGGGTTACCATCATGGCGGTCTGTTAAGTTCAACTCCTGTCCTTTGACTGGAATGACTACGTGCGTATCCAAGAGCAGGATATCATCCTCCGCACTAAATTCAGGCAGCTTAGAGGAAAATTCCTTGAACCCACCTGGGAGTTGTCAATGCTATTCCCGTATAAGACCACATGCCGAACATTGGAAAGGATCGGGCCTGTCTGGGTCCATTCACAGATATGTGACGCTGTGGCAGGGAAAGAGTCCATTAAATTCAGGGTTGCAACCACCTCAGCCGCAGTGGGGATCGACAAGGGACCCATCGATAAAGGCAACTGACTCAAAGCACCAGCATTCACAATTTGGCGTCCCCGGTCTTTCTCAAAAGCATACATATAAGCAGTGAGTAATAGGGCCCAGCACCTGATGTGAGCGGAAACAATGGGCTCAATCACTTTATCTTCTTTGAAGAGTCTACGGTTTATGATCCGTAACAAAAGTAAAATGGCGGCCATAGATATATTGATGGAAGCGTTTCATGGTGAACACCACTGTTAGTTCCCTTCCTTCCTCCATTCAGTGGGACAGAACAGCCCCAATACCATTGGGGAAGCATTGCATGTGATGAGCAAGGTCTTTGCGGGATTGTAATGGTTGAATAAGCCGGAAGATGACAACCTCTCAGTTACCCGTCAAAAAAGCCACTTACTTCGGCTGGTCCCAAGCCTACACGTGATCCTTTTTCAGAAGAAGGTGAAAGGGAGCAAATATAGTAGCCAAGTTTGAAAGGATCGTCCCACGATAATTTATCAGCGAACCGGACGGTGCTGATGATACCCAAGGACTCCAACTAACTGAGCTCTCCACATTTTCGAGCAAGACATAGAGAACCGGTGCGTCCGGAAATATCGAGGAAGGGCTTCCAGATCGACTTGTATGCAGGCGAAGGCCCACTTTGGGATATTTCCCTAACACCTCAGCCAAACCACCGGAACTTGTCTGAAGAATGTGCTGCGACTGCAGGTGATGCAGCCGATCGTGGCCCAACGAGCAGGGCCCATGCCTTTTGACGACGATGAGCGGGAGACAGGCCGGCTGGTGCCCAGAAACCACCGGGGGTCATAGCAGTACCCGCAACAACCAACGGCACTCCCGTGTCAGTAGCCAATCTGGGCTGGGTAGTTGTCAAATCCAGTGCTTGAACATCCATCTTGATGCGATTAAACGTTCAACTGATCAATCAGAGATAGCTACACCGATGTCCAACTCCATGTTGAGCAAGTGTCCATTCACTCAAATCCCAATCTCAATGGGGGCCAGTTGGTGGGCTGCCGCACAATGCATCTGCATGGAGTCAGCCTCCTCCTCTGGCTCATCAAAGTGGAAAGCCTGGGCCCTGGGCTGGCAGTGGCCTACACCAGGGCGTCAGGACCTCTGGTTCACCCATTGCCTGCGATCAGGCAGGAATCGGCGACCACAAGCCCCACAAAGACATGGCCCACTCTCTACGGACTCTAGGGAAGGATCCCAGGGGGAAGGCTCACTCTTTGGCCACTGGACCAGGCCTTTACGATGTTCGGTCCAGGCCAAGGCGGCGGGATGGAGAGGGCCCGAGGACATGAGGGGTTGCGCCCTAAAACATTCACCTCCATTTCCTGCATTTCCTGCACTCTTTGCTCAGCGCCTTCATGGGACAGCACAATCTGGACGGCCTGTTGCAAAGTTAGGGAATATTCGGCCAGCAGCTTTTTCTGTGAGGCCGCATTGTTTATGCTGCAAACAAGCGCCCCCAAAGCATTTCAGACAAGGCGCCACCATATGCACAAACTGCAATTTTTTGCAGCCTTGATAAAAGCGTGGTGATGGACTCATCTGGGGTTCTTTCAGCAATATTAAACCGGTACCGCTGTACTATCACCGATGGGGTCGGATTAAAATGTTGCCCACTGGGGCAGCACGGTGGCCCAGTGGTTAGTGCTGCTGCCTCACGGAGCCGAGGTCCCAGGCTTGATCCCGGCTCTGCGTCACTGTCCGTGTGGAGTTTGCACGTTTTCCCCGTGTTTGCATCGGTTTTGCCCCCACAACCCAAAGATGTACAGGGTAGTTGGATTGGCCACGCAAAATTGCTCCTTAATTGTAAAAAATTAATTGAGTACTCTAAATTTATTTTTTTTAATATGTTGCCCACTAACTCTTCATGCTCATCAAAATTTTTAGTGTCTGCTGCCACTGGGTAGGTAAGGCTCCGTATCACTCCGAACTTATGTGCGCCACAGGAAGGAAGGAAAATGTCTATCTGGTGGTCGGTCTCGGTGATATTATTGACCCCGAAAAAGTAACTCTCCCTCTGTGTGTAATGATTCCAATCTTCCAGGCAGGTATCATACACGTCCGATCAACTGAAAAGAGGCACAATGGAAAGAAAACACCAACCTGTGTCCAAGAAAAAGATGAGGAGGTGGCTCAACAGTAGCGATAGTGAACCAGTCTGTATCCTCGTCGCTACTGTGTCTTCTCTAGTCTGGGCCTGACTGGTCGATTCTAAATATCCAAAGACACATGAACCTTATTACACAGGGGACTGATAGAGACTGAAATGCAGAAGAAACTCATTCAGATGCCCTCTTTAATTTGGACAGTCAGAAACCCGACAAAGAGAAGTACATTGGGTGGGATTCTCCGTCCTGCCAGACCCGTTTTATGGCGCGGCGCATCCCCACCGGCAGGGGGATCCTCTGTCCCGGCAGCCAGCCTGTGGGGTTTTCCATTGTGGCCACCCCTGCACCGTGGGGAAATCTACGGGCGTGAGTGCGCTGCCAGCAAAACAGAGGATGCAGCCGATGGAGAATCCAGCCCATTGTCCTTGATTTTGAAGACGTGAGTGAAAACAAGGCACTGTTTTAAGATATTGGACAGAGTTCTAAAACCAAAGATGCAAACCTATAAGAAGATGAAGAGCAGAGAGAAGATCTAATAAAGATATTGATAAGAATGTAGGCAGATTTGTAGAGACTCACCAGGGTGCACTACGTTAACTAGTCATGATGTAGACATAGGAAACTCTGAACCAATAAAACCACATCCATCTCAACTAAAACCACAGAGACTAGATTAATTAGAGATTAAAATACATTGCATGTTGGATATGTTGTGGTAACAAGCAAAAACACTTTGGTCCAAAGAACGCTGAAGAAGAGTTTGGGAGATTGAAAGCCGTCTTAAGAAGAGAACCGGTGCTGACTTTTCCAGAACATTTAACAGATGCCAGTGACCTATGGTAGGGGCAGTGCTACTACAAGACGATGGTGCAGGAACAGAGAGGCCAGTGGGATATTTTTCACAAAAACTAAATCTGTGCCAAAGAAAATTTTCCACCATTGAAAAGGAAGCCACAGCATTGCTACTAGCCCTTCAGCACTTCAAAGTATATGTCCAACATGGCAATAATCCAAGTTTAGTTTATATGGACCATAATCCACTTGCATCTAAATAAAGGTTTAAAATCCTGAATGCAAGATTATTCCGTTGGAATGTATTATTACAACAGTTTAATGTGTTGTGCACATCCCCAAAAAGGATAATTTGATAGCAGATGCTTTGTCACAGGTTTCAGAGCTGACTAGTTACCAATGTAGAAACTGGGAAGGGAACGTATAGAATGAGGATGAATGAATGGCCCATAATGAAACATCCGTGCCCTGGTGTTTCATCCTTTTAGGGTAGGAGGTAAGTAAGGTCCTTTGCTGTTGATTCCATTATTTCACCTTTCTTTATTGAAGCTGTTATCATTTTGATTTAAGGATGGGAAATGGATAATGCCTGTTGTATTTGCAGCATATTTAATAATAATTATTGTTATTAGTAAACTTAATTGTGTTTAAATTTACAAACCTGGTGACTGTAATTATTGGGCAGCCAAGTGCCAAAGACTTTGGGTGTTTTGTAAGAATTATTTATTAATTTCAATTGTGTTGCAACACTGGGTCAAGTGGGGCTGTAATAGCCCATGAGGGTCATAATAATAGTAAGTAGAGCATCTTTATTTAAATTCTGCACTACCAAGTGACTAAATAACGAAGAATAAGAGTAAGGCCATTTAGGACTGAGGTGTGTTATAGTGCTGATAGCTAATTGGTGAAGGAAATAACTAGAGCCAGTCTATTCTGCAAATAGATTTATTACTCGACTCTCGACTCGACTCTCGACTCGAGTGTCAGTAAGTATCTCTTTATACTCTTACGAGCTTTTTATGTGCTCTTTTGAGTCACTTTATATGTGCTCAAGTAAACATCCAATTAATGCCATTCACCTGTGTGCACTTAACCTCAGTTGACATAATTAACAAGATGATAAGAAATTTCCTCACTCATAGGAAGTGAATCTTTGAAATTACCTCAGGGTACTAAATATGCTCGGTCATTGAATATATTCAAGATTATGGTTGATAGATTTATGGGCATTAAGAGAATCAAGGGATATAGGGAAAAGGACAGGAAAGGAAAGTACAGTTGATGTAGAAGGCTGGTCATGATCCTATTTAATAGCAGGTTCCAGGGAACATATGGCTGACTTCTTATCCTATTTCTTAACAAACTATTACCAGTTTGCTGCAACTATTTTGATTAGACCATACATACTGCATCAAGTTCAACAATATTGAATTAGTCAAACAGTAGAAGACAAGCATACAAATGACAACATTTGTCGTTAACAGCTGCTGAAAAGCAATGTGAGGCAAACAGCTTTAATGGGTGCCTCAAGCCAATGATGAAAGGTAATAGGGGAACATGTGGCTGACCGTGCTCACATGGAAATCCAAGCTATTGATTCCAGAGAGAAATAAGAACCTTCAGACATTGGTGCCAACAGGAAAAGTGACAAAATATTATTTTATGAGAAGAAAGCAGTTCACAAAACAATGTGGATTGTTCGTACTGTTTTGCTAAAAGCACCAACAGAAGATGTACTTGGAAGAGAAGTACATTGCTTAATAGAGGGCAATATCACTTTCAATAATGATTTGATAAAATCAGACATCTTCAGAGCTTGAAGAACAATGCGCTGTATTTTCAGTTAGAGGTGTCTTGAAAAATGTGATTTTTGGTGGGGAGGGGGTTTTACGGACTGGAGTTAGGTCAGCCGTCCTTCGACATTACTCATAGGCATCCACAGAAGCTGCAGAGGTGGGCTGCTTAAATGGCCCACCTCACCTTCCCTGGGACTTCCTCACAGTTGTTTTGTTCAATATTAATCTAACCCTCACATCCCTCCCCCATCCACTCTCCGTGCCTGCCCATGCCCCAAAGGTGCCTCATACCCTCCATACCAACCTATGCTCTTCTACCCACCCCCAATGAGGCCTCAGAGAGTCCAGCCTTCTATTAGTCTGTTGAAACAGGTGCACACAAGGCAACCGATTGCTTGATTAGCAGTTTGTTTCTTCGATCCATTTTGTCAATTGCTTAATGCTTATTTACACAAGATTAAGAGGTGTTAAATGGTTGTAGGTTCTGATGTCCCTACATTTATATCTAATTGATTGACACTTTATTAGGTTTGTAGTAACAGAACAATTTTAAAGAAAGTTATGAATGGCAGTTCTTTAAGCTTTTCCACAGATACCTGTGTTACTATAAGGTTCACTGGTTCTGACAGAGTGTACACTGGGTGGAAAGGTATGGAAGTTCTGTGTGTTGGCACAGGGTGTATGAAGGGCCATGGGGAGGTTTGCAGGCATGAGTTGGCATGGAGGATACTTGGCAGTGGGTGGTAGGGCACGAGTTTGCTGGGTGGGGCAAAGTTTTGAAAATTATCTTTCAAAAGGTTCCTTCATCGGGGCTATGATTCATGACTCCTCGGAGGGATCATGAACTACAAACCCTTGAGAAGCTAGCCTGAGTCCAATAGATGTCTACCCCCAATGGAGGTCGGTCATATTTTGAATGCAGGGTGTGGGTCGCTGCCACATCCTTTTCCCGTGCTGGTGAAAACTTAGGGTGCCAAGAATGAGGAGCGGGAATCCTGGACAGGTCCCGCCCCCTACATTTAACGGTTGACAGAGTGTGGGAAAATCCATGAAAATCTAGCCCATTGTCAGGAAAATTAGAGTGGGATGCAAAAATATTCCAGGGTGAGGTAAGAATTAAGTGGACAGGAAAGCCAATTTCTATTTTGCGTGGAAAATATAACCATTTAATCGATACTTGTTGAATCCGCAGTGAGCAGAAATTAATTAACACAATTTATTATGATACAAATCCAAACTCCTCCACTCACCTAAGGGTCTCTTTCCCCACCCTGCACCCAAGATTTTATGTCAGTTGGGGCGCTCCTTGTTAAGGGGAAGCCCTGCCCCCTTAAACGGGCAATTCATATTCCACGGAGGTCATGGGAAACGGTATGGTTCTGATCCGGAACCTCCGTTGGGATTATACCGTGTGTGAAGTAGAATGACTCATCAGTTGGGTACAAGTAAAGGAAGTGTGAGTAAAATGTAGACTACAACAGTCAGTTACGGTTGAGTTGATATTACAATAGAATGGAGAAAAACTTTGGATAAATTCACACTAAATTAAAACAAGAGAATTTACCTTAAAACCTTCCAAAGTGCAACAGCTACTTTCAGCAAAAACTTTAAACACATTGCCAGTTGAAAGTGATTGTGTCTGCATTGAAAGGTTACATTTGCCAACTCTCTTTCTTCATGTAGTGTCCTTGTCGTCTAAGAGTTATAAAACATGGCTCTCCATGCATTGCTCGGCCACAAATTCACAATGGGGCAAAGGGAAAAGGCAGGCGGAAAGAACTACCTCAGTCAGGACTGAATCCACCCCGTTGGCATCATCAGGCATCATGCTCTAGCTAGCCAGTTCCTTCATAATAGCCATCAGTGGCAATTAATGTGGCTAAAAGTTTATGACCTTCATTTGGAGCACTAAGCATGATAACCTAGAAATTGGGCATAATTTGGAGAAGAGGATGCAAATAGATTTGGAGGAATGAGATTCCTCAGGATGTTTGCATAATTTAAATTGCTCAAGAACTCCTGATCTGGTGATTTTTTTTTCTATCTGTCTCAGTCATCTTAATTTCCTGGCCAATGTTTACCCTACAGTCAGCATCACTAAAAACAGATCGTCTGGTCACTATCACTTTGCTGTTTGTGGGAGCTTGCTGTGCATAAATCGTTTGCCAGGTTCTCTACACTAAAACAGTGACGATACTTCAAAAGCACATAATTGGCTGCAAAACACTGAGTTGTCCAGAGGTTATGGAATAGAGGTTTCTTGCAATCCTTCTGAACTCATCTCTCATAGGCCTTGCAGGGCCCATATTTGCTGACAAGAGGTTCCAACAATCAATATCAACATCCTCCTCCACTATGGCATAATTATAGAATGTATCATCGACAGAATGCATTTTTGCAATTCACCAAGGCCTGAATTTGGGGAGAATGTGCCTGAGGAAGGTGATAGGGGGAAGGGGGAGAGTTGGAGAAGGGGAGAGTAGGAGAGTATCTGGGGATAAGGGGAAGTGGGGAGGAGAGAGTATCTGCCCCATCACTTTCTATGAAGCACTCAAGAACAAAGAGGCAGACTCTTAAAAAAAATTGTGATAAGAGAACAACTGCTACCCTGACCATATGGATCCCTACAGAGCTGGAAAAAGAAGCAATCTGATTCATCACTTTGAAGTTCCAACGAATTGTCAATCACGATGCTTTGAGCAGGCAATGGAGTATGAATTTCAATGCAAACAATCCAGTTCAAAGCATTGAGCCTCCCAGACATACACAGTGCTTTCGCTACTTCAAAAGGCAATTTTAAATTGACTGTGTGAAAACCATTTCAAAGGTTTCTACCACTTTAAAGGCATAACTTTCACCTTCATCGAACAGACCTTTAAACTTGGCATAGTGACAGTTTTTAAATGTTTAGCTGTACAGATGGGATCAGTTTCACTCTTTTACGTACTGACTTACTGTTTAAAGCGTTTAAGGGTGTAAATGAGAACATTTTCAGTGTATTATTAGGGATATGTCTTTATGAGATAATGAGTGACTGTCTAAATGTTATTGGGGTATATATGGAAAACGTTAATTTTTAAAAACTGCTTGACTCTTTAATGGGTTTAAAAGGCTGCAGATGGGGGAAGAGCAGCCAAAGAAGCCCCATCCAAGAGAAGATCCCCAACCTAAGCCTCTCCAGCCCAGCTCAAGCCCCCCTGACCCCACCTCCCATGAAGGACACCTCTCGGCATGCTGGCGACTATTGTTGGGAGAGTACGTATCAACTACAAGCCGCAAAGTCCACACTCCTCAATATTTGTACCAATTGACACAAATGGGATTATTGGCTGGGGAAGTCCAGAGCACTCCTCCTGGCTGATGGATGGTGCATCCTGCCTGCCAATGACCATGCAAAATAGCTCTAATTGAGCTCTAATGAGCTATGTGTGTGGTGCCTCCAGGAAACCTGCTATAGCTGTTATAGCTCAGGGCCAAACCTGTGTTTTGACCACCCGTCATTCTCCACCCGATGGGAATCCTGATACTGTTGTTGAGCAATGGAGAGTCCACCCTGTTACATCTGTTCTCACTCGAGTCAGAGGGTGGAATATTCCCACAGTATCAGGCTCTGACTGAAAACTGGCATTTTTCTCGCCAGAAACACAGCTGAGTTGTCAGCAAGAATTTCCAGCACTTAGTGGACAGAAAATCTGGCGGCGTGGTTTATGCCGTCACTCTGGTGGAGCGGGGCCTTATAAGAGCCTGAAGGCTAACTCCAAAGAGATCGGGACACCATCTTTAAAGAGTGCTGCAATCTGCATTCAAAATAAGTTCCCCCAACGACCTCCACCACGGGGGACAACCCCCACAAAACTTGGGGTGACTCTCCCCCTTCCGTCCACCACGGAATTATCGGGGGTACGCTCCCCCCTCCCCGCAATGTCATTGAGGCTCTACCCCCCCCCCCAAAGCCCCACCACACATAAGGGAACTCTTCCCCCCCCCCCCCAATGAAGCAGGGTTACCCCCCTTTCAATGCCCACTTGGCACTGCTCACTTCAGTGCCCACTTGGCCCTGCTCACTTCAGTGCCCACTTGGCCCTGGGAAGTTCCTATTTGGCACTGCCCTCTTCATTGCCCACTTAGCAAAGGTCTGGGCAATTCCCACTTGATGTTGCTGGGGGCCACTGCCAGAGTGCCAGGGGGCAATACCCTGCCTTGGCCCTCAACCCCCAAGGTCTCCAGGCACCTCCGCACCCCCAGCATGGTCAACACCACTGGTTTTTACCTTTGAAAACCAGTCTTGATTCAAACCGGCTTTATGTCACACCGGCAGGGATGGGGGTGGACAGCGTAAAGCTGTTTAAATACCCTTAAATTTATTCACATTAATATAAATCAGGTTCACGCCCATTATTGGCATAAACCAAATCACATCATGGAGGGTGTGGAAAATCTCAAACTGAGATCTCGCAGACGCAAATCCCTTTTTGGCCCTCTTAAGGGATTTAGAGGACATAATACGACTTGTGCCAATGGTGAACGGAGCCACTAGATCTCACTCATTTTGTGAAATATCTCAGTGGGTGTCAGACAGACACTCTATCCAATTACATGGTTGGAATTTTAGACTCATTCAAAGGTTGACTATATCAGTGAGCAGCCATTTGGTCCAATGCATTGAGAGAACTGATGGTTCCTTTTAAAATCTATGCTTTTCTATGAAATCTGTACGGATATTAAAAAGCCAAGGTCTCAAAAGCAACATTAATAACACCAATATATTTAAATTTCGACATAGGCCAGAAAAAAGTTAATTCAACCACAAAATCTAGCATGTTAAAACTTGTAAAGGAATGTGGTTAATTACCCATAGAGTGCACGTGGTACTATTCCCTCTTTAGCATAATGTTATAATAATATTGATAGACCACTGGTATAGTGAACCAAGCACAACACAAGGATGTACAGTAATTGCAATGCAGTCTAAGTCTGGTGAAACATAATTGTTCATTAATGTTGCTATTAAGCAGAAACACATTAGCTTAGTTCGCTGCAAGCCAGTGGCATTTTGGAGCTGGTGTTGGAAATCAGATGACAAAGCCAATCCAAACATATTGATTACGCCCTTGATATACAGTCCTCTATAGAGTAATTCTTAACGGCATAGGAAAGTATAGTCAATTTGGTTCATCACTAAGTTAGAAGAAACATATCAGGGGTGGTTTAATTTGTCAGCTGACCATTTCTCACCATGAAAAGTGGGTGGCCAGCAGTTGCTGTTTGCTTCATTGACTCCCAAGACCTGCTTTATGAAATATTGACAGCAAACCTGTAACTGGGCGAACAACTCAGCTGCTTGCTTCCATTGCAGATCAGGCTTTCTGACATCGCTTTTAGGTGAGCGGTGGAGCTGGACATTGTCTCCAATTATGAGTCAGGAAGAAGAATTTTGGTCACACCCTCGAGTTACATCAATGGCATTTGGCATGTTACTATTCTTATAAGAGGTTTGGAGGGTGATCGGAGGCTGTCTGGGAGAGATCTGAGAAAAAGCTGAGGGATTGTGGATAGATCAATGGATGTAGGAGAGAGATTGGAGAGGAGTCAGGGAGAGATCGGAGGGAGAAATGGATGATCCGGGAAGAATCAGTGATGCGTTGTTGGTGGTGTTGTGTTGATTTCAATGATGGGGAAGATCATGAAGGTGGTTAGGATGTTTACATTCCTGTTGTTCCTGACCCATAAGCAATGCTGTCAAGGTACGTGTTGGATTCAGACCTCCCTTTACCTGTCAGGCTTTGCAAGGGCCTAAAAGCTTAGCCAACTGTGTTTAAAAACAGAAACATTGTTATAATGGAGGCATAAAATCTCCATGAGAGGTTTTAATTACCCACCCACCTTCTAGGGAGCAGATTGGTCACTTACCCCTTATCCCACTGATATTAAAATCAGAAGTAGCTGAGTTCAGTTCCTGCTTTGGATTTTTAACATTTTACCTTCCCATATGATCCAAACTAGCTCATTTTTTGAGGGTACGAAATGACCCGCTATATCGCTCAGACCCTGAAATTGCTTTCTTTGCTAAATATCTGTTGAGATCCACTTGAAATTTGCTATCACTCTCTGCTTCTGCCTCCCTCCTCCCTGGGTAAGATGTTCCATTTATCTGTCACCCTTTGTGTAAAGCAGTTAAACTGGCTAATCTTCCTTCTTTGATCTTCGTTCATGGCCTCAAATTGTATGTGCTGTGGAAGATTGTTTTTGTCAGCTTTAGGACGTTTTGTTATTGCCAATTATTAACAGTGCTGAACAGCAGATTGACTTGATTGAGTCATGAAATTTGCATTAACGTGATATTGTACCTCATAATTCAAACTCTGGACATACTGTCGTTCTCGGGAAATAACACAAAGTATATGTTGTAAGTAAATGGTCATGCAATCCATGGTGAAGAAAGTGACATTGATATAATAGCAAAAGATATTAATTCAGAACATCAGTGGTGGATAATATTAATATCAGTTTCAAATAATGATTGGTGTTTTTCTGTAAATAAGATTTAACCTCACAACTAATGGCTATTGAAAAGTGACTGACCGATTTTTCTGTTATATTTTAATACAGCATTACTGCAGATTCCTTACCTGTGTTCACGAAGACAGTGGAGAGTTGCTCAAAGCTCGCCTGTAAGGAACTGATATGGAAAAGTAAATTAGGTAAGCAACCTTTTTCTAATTAACTGCACTTATTTTATCTTTCTCTTGTGAAATGTACATTTTACCATTACTATGATCGACAGCCTGAGGTGTACCTTTTTCGATTAAAAATAGTTGTACAATGATTGAAGACGAAAATTATTCTGAAACAAAACCTTGTTTGATTTAATTTCTTTGAAAATGTTCTATATTTATATTTCAGTTCTGTTTTCCATCTTTCTGCAAGGCACCACTGCCCAACCAAGAAACTAGGCAGATTAGTTTTCCCCAGTCACCTGCAGTTTCTACTTTTGCATAATTGCTAGGTGGTTGATGAAAGTCTGGGTTGACTGCCTTGAAATCCCCCCCCCCCCCCCCCCTCCAGTGAAAGAGCTTGGGAGAAATGGGAGTAGAGGCCCTGAATGTGTTCAGGGTTTCTCCCGCTCTGCCACCGTAACTTCAACGGAAGCTCTGCTGAAGAAGAAGCTGGGCCTACATTTGTATAGTGCCTTTCAGAGAGCTTACAGTTAATGAAGTACTTTTTGAAATGTTGGGCTGGATTCTCCGCCACCCGCCGCCGGCAGCGGGATCACGATGCAGCGGAGAATCGGGCCCCGATCCGTTTGCGATGCTTCAGCCCCCCCACTGGCGGCGGAATCGGGGTGATTGCCAGCATACCAGCACGCCAGTAGGAGTATGGAAATGGGTCAGGCACCAGATTCTCCAGACCCTCACGTTTCTCCAGTCCTCCAGGCCAGGACTCACATGAACACGGATTACAACAGGTATGGGCAAACGTGGCCCTGATGTGGCGGACCTCGCTGTGGGCCAAGGTGGTAACCTCTTTCGGGGGTCACTCCCAAGATTCACCTGAGGGCCACCCTGCTCCACAATACCAAACATGCCCATCCCACCCTCACCAGTGTTCAAGCGTCTGGGTTGCTGTCGAGTAAATGAGACAAGAGTTCTGCTTCTCCACAAAACACCTTTATATCTTTCATCCAAATTCACACACAAATCTCCACCAACAAATAGTGCCACTTGTCACCCCTTTATATATCAGTCTATTGGACAATTGACGTCAAATTAGTATTTGGGGCTGGTTTAACTCAGTGGGCTCGACAGCTGGTTTGTGATGCAGGAAAAAGACAGCAGCGCAGGTTCAATTCCTGTACCAGCTGAGAATTCTGAATTCTCCCTCTGTGTACCCGAACAGGCGCCGGAATGTGGCAACGAGGGGTTTTTCACAGTAACGTCATTGCAGTGTTAATGTAAGCCTACTTGTGACAATAAAGGTTATTTTATTTTATTTGGAAAGTCTGTTAACCTATTCCTAACAACCAGACCTCTCCACCCAGGGGTACCCTGAATAGGGGAAACCCCCAGAGACCCCCTGTATAGGGGGACCACCCCACACCCTCGAACTAAAGAAACCCCCTCCCAGAGAACCCCTAACTAAAGGAACCCCCACAGAGACACCCTACCTAAAGGAACCCCCCACAGTTCCCGTGGAGGAGGGAGGTACAATCAATGAAGGAGAGGGAGGATTTCTGTGAGGTCTCCCTTCCCGCTGCCAGGCCCTTCAATCAGATACAGAGTGCCTATGCTCAAGGGTCACCCCTCCACCCCATAGAAATCTGCAGTAGGATTTGCTAGGCGTCCTCCCTAGGAGATTAATTCCCGGGCTTCTACAGGGTTAAATACTAGTGGCCCCTTAACACCCTCACTTGGCCTCTGGCCAGTATGCCTTCCTGCCTGGACTTAATCTGGGCGAGTCAGGAAGGGGTTGGAATCACCACCCTCCCCGCAATCACACACAGGAACAGGGAGCACGAATAAGCCAGTCAGCCCCCTGCTTTGCCATTCAGTAAGGTCAGAGCTGATCTAATTGTAGCCTCACCTTCACTGCCTTGTTGATCAAAAATATAACAAACTAGCTTTGAACGTATTTAGTGATCCAGCCTCAACTACTCAGAGAGAAAAATACGGGGCGGGACTCTTGGTCCAGCCGCATCGGTTTTCTGGTGCGGCGCGCCCCCGCCGGCAGCGGAATTCTCTGTCCCTCCAGCCGGTCAATGTGGTTTCCCATGGTGGGTAGCCCCATGCCTTCGGGAAATCTCCCGGTATGGATGCCCTGCTGGCACAACGGAGAATCCCAACAGTGGAGAATCCAGCCCAATACCTCCCCATCTCAGTCTGAAATGGGAGAACCCTAATCTTTAAACTGCAGCCTATCTCTAGACGTTCGCACAAGGGGAAACATCCTCTCAGCATCCACCTTGCCAAGCCCTCTCAGGATTATGAGTTTCACAAATATTGCTGATGCACCATCGATTGCACGTGAGGCGAGTGATTTACCAATGTCAGGCTTTAATTAACTAGAACACAGCCTGGCGATCGTCTACAGTGGAAAGGGACGATCGTCAGGCTTCTGAGCATTTATACCTCGTTGATAGAGGCGTGGTTAACTCAGCCTCTCGGCCAATCGGTCGAGAGGCACATGACCGACCAGGGCCAATGGTAAGCCGACGTTCTGGCCCAATGGCAGACGAGTATGCAGATCATATCATCACAATTGCCTTATTCTATCGGGTATAGTCCAAACCTGCTCAACCTTTCCTCAGAAGATAATTTTTCATTCCAGGAATCAATCCAATGAACCTCCTCTCAACAACTTCAAATATAATTATATCCTTGCTTAAGCAAGGAGACCAAAACTGTAAACAGTACTCCGTGTGTGATCTCACTGAGGCCCTGTACATCTGTCACAACACTTCTTTACCTTTTATAATCAATCCCCCATGCAATAAACATCAAGAGTGCAATCTATCCGAATCGGAACAGAGTCCCGGGGCAAGTGCGTTTAACCGGGTGTTTCCTGGCACTCACAGCGGCGAGAAACGCCACGCTATGTACCGGGACTCATTCCATTTGGGGCCTCAGCGGGGAACTCCCCAATGAGGCTGTATTTAGTCCCATTTCCTGCACTGAGGAGCTCCGCTCGGCTACCCCAACGCAACCCCCCAAAGCAACAACTCACCCATAAGGGGGTCCTCGGGTGCCACCCACTGCTCCTGCACAGGGCACCCCTTAGTCCAAAGCCCTGCCTGGGAAAAATGACAGCCTGGCACTTTGGCAATGCCAGTCTAGAACCCTGGCAGTGCCTCTGCCAATTGGTAGTTTCACTTGGGCAGCTTGACACTGTCAGGCTGGCACCAGCAGTGCCAGGGTGTCACACTGCCCAGAGGGAAAGCAATTGAGGGCCCCCGATCGCCTTGGAGTTACCCACAAGTGCTGTGTCATTCCATCTGGCCCTGCACTGAATGGCACTCACCTGAGGTGTCCAAGGCAAGGGGGTTAGATCCCAACGCCTTGGTTAACTCAGCGAAATGCATATTAGAGTGAGACTAGCTGTCTCGCTCAAATATGCAAATTTGCAAACCTGGTAGATCCCGGAATAGGAATCTCCTGACATCTGTCGGCCGCACCACACCCCAATATTCCATTTAACTTCCTAATTACTTGCTGTACCTAAATACTAATTTTTTTTTGCTTCATGTACTCCCAAATCCCTCAATACCATCAAGTTGTGTAAGTTAAATCTTAATTAAAGTAATATGCTGCTTTTCTGTTCTCCCTTTCAAAGTGGACAAGTTAACATTTTTTCACGTTATCCTCCATCTGACAACTTTTTGCCCACACATTGAACCTATCTGTATCCCTTTGCAGACTCCTATTGCCTGCTTCACAATTTACTTGACCATCTGTCATTCCTGCAGAAGGCAGGAAACTACAGGCCATTTAGTTAACATCTATCTTCAGGAAAATGCCAGAATCTATTATTAAGGCGGTTAAAGCAGGCCACTTAGAAAATCTTAATGCAATCAGTAGCGACAACATGCTTTGTGAAAGGGAAATCTTGTTTTGCTAATTTACTAGAGTTCTTTGAGGAAGTAAAAAGCAAGGAAAATCTCTACTGAACTTTCAAAAGGCACCGAGAAGGTGCCACATCAAAAGTGATTTCACAAAACACGAGGTCATGGTGTAGGCAGTAACATAATAGTATGGACAGAGAATTGGTTTGTAACAAGAAGCAGAGAGTGGGGTTACATGGGTCATTTTCGGGTTGGCAAGATGTAACTAGTGGACTGTCACAGGGATCAGTGCCGGGGCCTCAATTATTTATGATTTATATAAATGACTTGGATGAAGAAACCAGTCTACGGTAGCTAAGTTTGCTGGTGCCACGGAAGTATATAGGAAAGTAAGGTTTCAAGATAACAAGGAATTTAGATAGGGTAAGTGAGTGAGAACAATTCGGCAGATGAAATATAACATTAGAAAATGTGAACTTGTTCATTATGGTAAGAAGAATATAAAAACGCTGGGTGGGATTTAGTGGACTCATTTGCTGCAGGTGCAAATCCCGTCATGGCCATTAAATCTTGCAAGAAGGCCATAGCAGGATTTACGCCAGTGAGAACTCAGTTTGGAATCTTTCCCACCCCCCGCCAATGATGTTATCAGGGCACGAACCTGGGGCTGGATTCTCCAACGCACCGCCGGGTCGGAGAATCGCCAGAGGGCGGCGTGAATCCCGCCCCTGCCGGCCGCCGAATTCTCCAGCACCGGATATTCGGCGGCGGCGATTCTCAGGCCCGCGATAGGACAAAGTCCTGCTGCTGTAATGCCTCTCCCGCCGGCATGAATCAAACCACCTCTCTTACCAGCGGGACTGGCAGCGCGGGCGGGCTCCGGGGCCCTGGGGGGGGGGGGGCGATCTGGCCCCGAGGGGTGCCTCCACGGTAGCCTGGCCCGCGATCGAGGCCCACCGGTCCGCGGGTGGGCCGATGCCGTGGGGGCACTCTTTTCCTTCCGTGTCGGTCATAGCCTCCGCGATGGCCGATGCGGAAGTGACCCTCTCCCCTGCAGATGCGCGGGGATATCGTCAACAGCCGCTGACGCTCCAGCGCATGCGTGGACTTCCGCCGGCCGGCGAAGTCCCTTCGGCCCTGGTTGGCATGGCGCCAAATGCCTTCCACGCCAGCCGGCGGGACGGGAACCACTCCGGTGCCGGCCTAGCCCCTCCAGGTGAGGGCTTGGCCCCTAAAGGTGTGGAAAATCCACACCCTTGGGGCGGTCCAATGCCGGAGTGCTTCACGCCACTCCATCCCGCCGGGGCCCCCCGTTCCGCCGGGTAGGGGAGAACCCAGCCCCTGATTTCAATTATTTTCAATGTAGTTACATACACTTACTGGGCTAGACACTGTAACATCTGCCCATGCCTTATCCACCCACCCAGTCAGCATGGTGACACGCTGACGTGAATCACTACTGGTTTTCAAAAATGAGACAACAATGCCAAGGGTGTGGAGGTGAGCATAGGCCCACAGGTGGTGAGGGACATGGCCGGGCAGTGCCCTGTCAATTCCCCCTAACACTGTCATGTTGGTATTCCTGGGGGCAGTACCAAGTTGGCACTCCTGGAGGTGGGCCCTCTGGGTAATCCTATTGTGGGGTTCCCCTTATGTGTTGGGGGGGCTCAATGGTTGTTGGGGCAGGGTGCTGGTTGTACATGCATTGGGGTGGGGGGGTGCAGAGACAATGGAGGGGGTGGGTCACCTGATATTTATGTGGTGGGGTGGGTGGTTGCCCTTTTGCATGTGGGGTTTGGGGGAGTTCCCTTTTTCCCGGGGGGGGGGGGGGGGGGGGGGGGGGTCCTGATCTCCATGGCGAAGGTCCCAATCTCCATGGCAAAGGTCCAAATCTCTGTGGAGGGGTCCAATCTCCTTGCAGGGGCGGGGTCCCGATCTCGGCGGCAGGGCCCCACTCTCCGTGGGGGAGAGGGAGTCCTTTAATGTAACTTTGAGATCGGGCCGTCCTATAAAAATAGCACCCTGATCTCAGAATCCTGGCTTTGCCAGAAAGTTTGAGCCCCATTCCCCCAGCTCACCAGTTCTTTGAAATTGCAGAGTGCTGTTAATCAGGCATGAAAAGGCATCTGTGAAACCAGAGAGCTTCACACAGCTTTCCGTGCCTGATCCAGCAATTTGTATAATTTTGGGAAAATTCAGCCCAATATTAAAATAGAACAAAGAACAAAGAAAATTACAGCACAGGAACTGGCCCTTCGGCCTCCCAGCCTGCGCCGATCCAGATCCTTTATCTAAACCTGTTGCCTATTTTCCAAGGTCCACTTCTCTCTGTTCCCCACCCGTTCATATATCTGTCCAGATGCATCTTAAATGATGTTATCGTACCCTCCTCTACCACCTCCGCTGGCAAAGCATTCCAGGCACCCACCACCCTCTGCGTAAAAAACTTTCCACGGACATCTCCCTTAAACTTTTCCCCTCTCACCTTGAAATCGTGACCCCTTGTAATTGACACCCCCACTCTTGGAAAAAGCTTGTTGCTATCCACCCTGTCCATACCTCTCATAATTTTGTAGACCTCAATCAGGTCTCCCCTCAACCTCTGTCTTTCCAATGAAAACAATCCTAATCTACTCAACCTATCTTCATAGCTAGCACCCTCCATACCAGGCAACATCCTGGTGAACCTCCTCTGCACCCTCTCTAAAGCATCCACATCCTTCTGGTAATGTGGCGACCAGAACTGCACGCAGTATTCCAAATGTGGCCTATCCAAAGTCTGATACAACTGTAACATGACCTGCCGACTCTTGTACTCAATACTCCGTCTGATGAAGGCAAGCATGCTGTATGCCTTCTTGACCACTCTATTGACCTGCGTACAATGGACCTGAACTGCCAGATCTCTCTGTACATCAATTTTCCCCAGGACTCTTCCATTGACCATATAGTCTGCTCTTGAGTTAGATCTTCCAAAATGCATCACCTCGCATTTGCCTGGATTGAACTCCATCTGCCATTCCTCTGCCCAACTCTCCAATCTATCTATATTTTGCTGTATTCTCTGACACTCCACCTCCCTACCTGCAACTCCACCAATCTTAGTATCATCTGCAAACGTGCTCATCAGACCACTTATACCTTCGTCCAGATCATTTATGTATATCACAAACAACAGTGGTCCGAGCACGGATCCCTGTGGAACACCACTAGTCACCTTTCTCCATTTTGAGACACTCCCTTCCACCACTACTCTCTGTCTCCTGTTGCCCAGCCAGTTCTTTATCCATCTAGCTAGTACACCCTGAACCCCATACAACTTCACTTTTGCCATCAACCTGCCATGGGAAACCTTATCAAACGCCTTACTGAAGTCTATGTATATGACATCTACAGCCCTTCCCTCATCAACTAACTTTGTCACTTCCTCAAAGAATTCTATTAGGTTTGTAAGACATGACCTTCCCTGCACAAAACCATGCTGCCTATCACTGATAAGTCTATTTGCTTCCAAATGTAAATAGATCCTATCCCTCAGTATCTTCTCCAACAGTTTGCCTACCACTGACGTCAAGCTCATAGGTCTATAATTCCCTGGATTATCCCTGCTACCCTTCTTAAACGAAGGGACAACATTAGCAATTCTCCAGTCCTCCGGGACTTCACCCATGCTCAAGGATGCTGCAAAGATATCTGTTAAGGCCCCAGCTATTTTGTCCCTCGCTTCCCTCAGTAACCTGGGATAGATCCCATCCGGTCCTGGGGACTTGTCCACCTTAATGCCTTTTAGAATACCCAAAACCTCCCCCTTCCTTATGCCGAATGACCTAGAGTATTTAAACATCCATCCATAACCTCAACATCCATCATGTCCCTCTCCTTTGTGAATACTGATGCAAAGTACTCATTAAGAAGCTCACTCATTTCCTCTGACTCCACGCATAAATTTCCTCTTTTGTCTTTGAGTGGGCCAATCCTTTCCCTAGTTACCCTCTTGCTCCTTATATACGAATAAAAGGCTTTGGGATTTTCCTTAACTCTGTTAGCCAAAGATATTTCATGACCCCTTTTAGCCCTGTTTATTGCACGTTTGAGATTCGTCCTACTTTCCCGATATTCCTCCAAAGCTTCATCAGTTTTGAGTCGCCTCGATCTTATGTATGCTTCCTTTTTCATCTTAGCTAGTCTCACAGTTCCACCCGTCATCCATGGTTCCCTAATCTTGCCATTTCTATCTCTCATTTTCACAGGAACATGTCTGTCCTGCACTCTAATCAACCTTTCCTTAAAAGACTCCCACATTTCAAATGAGGATTTACCCTTAAACAGCTGCTCCCAATCCACATTCCCGAGCTCCTGCCGAATTTTGTTATACTTGGCCTTTCCCCAACTTAGCACTCTTCCTTTAGGACCACTCTCGTCTTTGTCTATGAGTATTATAAAATTTATTGAATTGTGATCGCTATTCCCAAAGTAATCGCCGACTGAAACGTCAACCGCCTGGCCGGGATCATTCCCCAATACCAGGTCCAGTATGGCCCCTTCCCGAGTTGGAATATTTACATACTGCTCTAAAAAACTCTCCTGGATGCTCCTTACAAATTCTGCTCCATCTACACCTCCAACACTACATGAGTCCCATTCAATGTTGGGGAAGTTAAAATCTCCCATCACAACCACCCTATTGCTCCTACATTGTTCTATAATCTGTTTACATATTTGTACCTCTACTTCACGCTCGCTTTTGGGAGGCCTATCGTAAAGTCCCAACAATGTTACTGCACCCTTCCTATTTCTTAGCTCTATTCATATTGCCTCAGTGCTCGAATCCTCCATCGTGCCCTCCTTAATCACAGCTGTGATATTATCTCTGACCAGTAATGCAACTCCTCCACCCCTTTTACCTCCCTCTCTATCCCTCCTGAAGCATCTATACCCTGGGATATTTAGTTGCCAGTCTTGCCCATCCCTCAACCAAGTCTCAGTAATACCAATAACATCATATTCCCAGGTGCTAATTGATGGAACCATCAATTCGCTAGACACGTGCTTTAAGATATGAACAGTGGTTTTAATCTACTTACTACAGAGCCAGCCTGTTACCCGTTGAACTCTCGATGAACTGCAGGCTGGCACTGGACAAGGGTAATTATACAGCAAGTCCAGGGGGAGGAGTCGTGGGTGGAGCCAAGGCTGGAGCCCTGTACAAACTCCTGAGCATTCCCAGAGCTACTCCCCCTAGTGGTCGGATAACGCTACTGCGCTTACAATGGTATTGGTAAATACAGTGTGAATTACTAAGTTACATTCACCACATTCACCCTCTGAAAAAAAAATCTAGTCCGGCGGGGGTGGTGGTCTACAAAGTAAGTCTGTCCGGTGGTCGAACTGTCCACTGTGATCTGCGGAGCACCGGGGTTGCAGCCTCTTGCGGTGGCTGGATGGGTGTTTTGTGCTGGGGTACGATGGCAGACTCCAGGGAGGGTTGTGTCCGAGCTTCATACTCTTCTGGTTCGACCGGGGTCTAGGGGCACTGGGGGCTGGCCGGCGCGGGTGCATGGAACTGGTGGAGCGAGCTCGTGGGCTCGGGACGCGAGGGGGCGGCAGCATGGGGTGTAGGGTGAGGGGTCCTACTGTGGGGGTAGAGGGGGCGCTGGATCCGGCGGGTGCCAGATCCCGGAGGGGTACAGTGTCCTGACAGCCGTGAGGGAACTCGACGAAGGCAAGGGGGTCGGTTTTGTGTGCCCTGACGTATTTCCTCAGGAGTACCAGGTCCGGTGTCCTCAGCCATGCCGGAAGTGAGACCCTCGTGGTAGTGCCCCTGGAAAATATGAAGAGCCTCTCGTGAGGGGTCTGATTGGTCGCTGTGCATAAGAGGGACCTAATAGCATGGAGCGCGTCTGGGAGGACTTCCTGCCACTGGGAGACTTGGAGCTTTCTAGACCGGAGGGTCAGTAGGACGGTCTTCCAGACTGTCGCGTTCTCCCTCCCCACCTGCCCGTTCCCCCTGGGATTGTAGCTGGTAGTCCTGCTCGAGGCAATGCCCTTGTCGGGCAGGTACTGACACAGCTCGTCGCTCATGAAGGACGAACCCCGGTCGCTGTGCACGTAGCTGGGGAAACCAAACAGGGTGAAGATGCTATGCAGGGCCCGAATGACTGTGTGGGAGGTCATGTCGGGGCACGGGATAGCAAATGGGAAACGGGAGAACTCGTTTACGACGTTTAGAAAGTAAACGTTCTTGTTAGTTGAGGGGAGTGGCCCTTTGAAATCAATCGCGAGCGTTCAAAGGGCCTAGAAGCCTTGACCAGGTGGGCCCTGTCTGGTCTATAATAGTGCGGTTTGCACTCCACACAGATCGGGCAGTGCCTGGTGACCACTTTTACCTCGTCGTTGGAGAAAGGCAGGTTTCGGGCCCTGATGTAGTGGGCGAGCCGGGTGACCCCCGGGTGGCAGAGGTCGTTGTGGATGACTCAGTCAGTCAATCTGCGCGCTGGCGTATGTCCCGCGGGATAGGGCATCCGGAGGCGCGTTGAGCTTCCCGGGTCGATACTTAATATCGTAGCTATAGGTGGAGAGTTCGATCCTCCACCGAAGAATTTTATCATTTTTTAATTTGCCCCTTTGCGAGTTATCAAACATAAAGACAACCGATCTTTGGTCGGTGATGAGGGTGAACCTCCTACCTGCGAGGTAGTGCCTCCAGTAACGAATAGCCTCCACAATGGCTTGTGCTTCTTTCTCGACTGAGGAGTGTCGGAGTTCTGAAATGGAGAGAGTACGGGTGTAAAATGCGACTGGTCTCCCTGCCTGATTTAGTGTGGCTGTCGAAGGCCTTTTCTGCATCTGGGGAAACGATCACCTCTTGTGTTCTCTCCCCGGAGGGGGTCATTATCACGTTCAGCAGGCGCTTGATGTTCGAGGTAAGCAGTCTACCTTTGACGAAGCCCGTCTTGTCCTCTGTGACCGCCTCAGGTACACAGGGCCGAATTCTCCGCCCCCCACGCCGGGTGGGAGAATAGTGGGAGGGCCTCCCGACATTTTTCATGCCCTCCCGCTATTCTACCCCCCCCCCCCCACGCTCGACACACGCCACGAATCGCCGCTCGCCGATGGGCCGAGCGGCTGGGCCTTCATACCCGTTTCAACACGGCAGCAAACACACCTGCTTGCTGCCATCGTGAAACGGGCGCCAAATGCCCGTTTGAGGCATCTGGGGGCCCGATTGGCATGGCAGTACCACGGCCGTACCAAGGGGTGCATAGGCCCGCGATCGGTGCCCACCAATCGCAGGCCGTGTGTCCGTAACGGACGCACTCTTTTCCCTCTGCCACCCTGCAAGATCAAGCCACCACGTCTTGCCGGGCGGCTGAGGGAAAAGACGGCAACTGCGCATGCGCAGGTTGGCGTTGTCCAACCTGCGCATGCGCGGTCGACGTCATCGGCTGCGTCAGCCGGCGTGACGCTTGGCGTGCGGCCTTGACGACCGTCATCAAGGCCGCGCTGCCGTGATGCACGGGGCCGCGCGCCTAGCCCTGCCTGGGGAGGGGGGAGAATCGGCCCCGGAAGTGGGCGTGAAGGCTGCCGTGGGTCACGGCCTGTCCCACGGCAGCCTTTACGATCCGCCGCATTTGCGGAGAATCTCGCCCACAGTCTTCTAGCCTTTTGGCTAGGATTTTGGCGTCTGCGTTCAGCAGTGAGATGGGTCTGTAGTGAAAATCAGTCATGATGACCATGCCAGGGGGCAGAGGTGCCTGCAGTACCCTGGGGTTAATGGATGTGCCTGTGATTTGGATCCTAGCCAGAGGGCACTGTGAGGGGAGTATAACGGGGTTACCCTCCTTTAATGTGGGGGGAGAGGGGGTTGCCTGCTGTGTGTGGGTGAGAGGTCCCTTCTGCATGTGAGGTTGGGAGTGTTCCTCTTGCCGTCGGTGGGTGGGGAGGGGGCGTGGGGTCCTGATGTCATTGGCCGGGGGTTGGGCCATGTCCATGGGGGTGTTCATTGGGGAGCTTTGAATTCCGAATTTAACCTTTAGGTCGGGTTATGATTTCTGGCATGTTTAGGCCCCACCTCTCCAGCTGGCTGTGTGTTCCTCGCCAGTACTCTGAAAAGTGCCGTTAAATGAGACGAGAAAAGGTAGATGTCAAGCCAGCGAGATCCACAAAGCTTTTCTCGCCTGATCCAACACTCTGTGTAATTCTGGGAAGATTGCACCTGGAACATCTTTTGGCAATTATAGGGATATCAAAAACATAAATTCTTCATAAAAATCAATGCTTTGGACTGAATGAATCACTTATCGTTTCGCACAGGACAACTGATACACAGGTTAAAACAAAAGCAAGAAGCAAGAGGGAAACATTCTCACTGTTAACAGTGGAAATTTAAAAGAATTATACAAAGTCCAATGCATAAATTTCAATATTTCTAATAATCCAGACAAATCATGTTTAATTGTGTTGGTTGACTAATCTGGTTCAAATTTAGGCTTTGAGTTTGAAATTTGTGGATTAAAACCCAATTCAATCTTTGAGCACATAATCCACTTCAGTGCTGAGGGAGTGTTGCTCTGTTGGAGCTGCCACCTTTCAGGTGACATGATAAACAGATGTCCTATCTTGCTGTTCAGTTGGACATGAACAACCCCCATGGCACAGTTTGAAAGAGAGCACCTTCATTCCTCAATTACTGCCAACAAATAGAGTAACTGGGATTTCAATTTATTGATCTCTGTGGAAACATGTTACGCTGGCTGCTGTTAATGCATTTTCCTAAATAAAAGAAGTGATTGCATTTCAATGCATTGAATGTATTATATTGAGGACATTATAAGGTGGTGCATAAATGCAAGCAATTTCTTTGTGGCAAAGATTACTTCACCATAAATGCAGCCTACTGCAACAGAGCCTCAAAATATCTGTACTTATCGCAAATGGTGCAATTTCTTGTCCAAATGCTGTATTTTGTATTGAGTGCAATGAGAATGATAATAAATAATTTGATATGATGTTACCCCAGCCATAGTCCTATTGGAATTTAACCTGACAAATTGAGATCTATAGTTAGAAATGACACACAAAATATATTTTTCCTGCCTCTTTGAGGACACCTTTGTGTCAAATTGTGAACAAAATAAAAGCTATTTTTATGCTGAGGTGAAAAGTGCATGTTTAATTTGCCAGCATAATTGTCAAAGGAAAACTTCTTGTCTTATTGGTAAAATTATTTGCTGTTAGATCAATGAAAAGTAGTGCTTACTTGCATTAAACCTGGTCATCTGACTTATTATAGTCTGAGACCATTCCAGATCCGGACAAGCAAGTCTAGTTTACATAAGTCTTTGGAATGTTGCTTCAGTCAATAATTGATTTCAGATAAATCTTTCATTTTTTAATTTATGGGGAGTTTAAACCTGTGGGCCCAGAGCATGTAATCACTCCATATCTACAGCTACTAAGTAACTTCAAAAACTTTGAATCCTCTGCTCCTTCTAGCTCAATGTAGTCCAAACTACTAACCAACCAATTCAGGCAGGCATCCAACTGAAAAATATGCTTAATTGTTGCAAATGGTGAGGCAAAGATGTTGAATCCTTGGAAGGATAAGTCACAGCAAACAGAGTTGCTTTTGAATGGCCCCATTGGGTTTAGGGAGTTTGCAGATTTGGGAACAGATGTGAAGATTCCCTGAGGGACCCCAGTGAGTGGAAAGAACACCTGGACATCTAGATTCGGAAAGAGAGGAGAACTGGTGCGATGATTAAGAGACTGGTTCCGGTTGCGGCTATGACTAGCTAAGCCGCACATTTGGAAGCTCCTGCGACAAAGGTGTTTTCGGGCCAATTGGAGGGCCCCAACGGTGCTGAAAAGACGAATCCCGGTGGGGGAAGGTCCCCTGAGGAGAACTAGACCGATTTTATGGTCGGTACTCGGAGTGGAGCGGCAAGAAAAGTGGCAGCAGCTCCCCAAAAAAAGCGGGGGAAGAAAATCAAAATGGCGGCCGGCGGCGCACCGGAGGGATGGAGGAAATGGGCGGAGGAGCAGCAAGCCGCTCTCCTCCGTTTTATCATGGAGCTGAAAGTGGAGCTCTTAGAGTCCATGAACGCGACGACCGCCAGGTTGGTGGGAGCCCAGGCGACCCAAGAGGCGTCGATCAGAGAGCTGCAGCAGGAGATGACCGCGAGGGAGGAGGAGGCCACGGTCCTCGGGGCAAAGGTGGAGGTGCACGAGGCACTCCACCTGAAGTGGCAGAGCCGTTTCGAGGAGCTGGACACTCGGATGAGGAGGAAAAATTTGAGGATCCTGGGCCTAGAAGAAGGCCTGGAGGGGTCGGATCTCCCGGGATATGTTGCGGAGATGCTGAGCTCCCTGATGGGGGAAGGGGCCGGTCCTGCGCCCCTGGAGCTGGAAGAGGCATACCGGGTCATGGCCAGGAGGCCTAGGGCAAACGAGCCCCCGAGGACGGTGCTGGTGCGGTTCCAGCGGCTATGTGATCGGGAGAAAGTCCTGAGGTGGGCAAAAAGGGAGAAAAGCAGTAAGTGGCAGAACTCAACGGTAAGGGTGTACCAGGACTGGAGTGCGGAGGTGGCAAAGCGGCGGGCCCGGTTCAACCGGACGAAGGCGGTGCTACACGCGAAGAGGATCAAATTTGGAATGCTGCAGCCGGCGCGCTTGTGGGTCACCTACAAGGACCAGCATCATTATTTTGAGTCCCCAGAGGAGGCCTGGACCTTTGTACAAGAAGAAAAGCTGGACATGAACTAAAACCTGGGAGCACCGGTGGTCGTAGCCGCCTGGGTACTCTTGATTGAGCAAGTGGCCCTTATCTTTTCAGGCCAGGTCGGAGCTGGGTAACAGTTTCTTGGATTGTTTGGCTTTTCTTGATCGTTTGACTTTTTGAATATCTTGAAGGTTTCGAGTTGTTTGGTGTTTCTGTATATTTGAACTGTTGAAATTTCTATTGCGGGTCGTTTTCTTCTTATGGTGTGTTTCTTCCCGTTTCCAACTTCCCTTAGTCATTTACCCTTTTTACCCCTTTTTCTTCGGGTGTTGGGTCTTTTTTTTGTTTTTTCTTCCTTCTCTGGTTATGGTTATCTGTGGTTATTTATACTGTTTGATGGAGGGTGATGGTTAAGCACATTGTTAGTTGATAGCTATTTAATTATTTTGTTATTTAAGTATGTAGTTAAGTATTTATGTATTTATTTGCCATTGGGTATTTATATTGTTAAGTTGGGAAGACGGGACGGGGGGGGAGTGGGTTGATCATGCGGGTTTATCTCTGGGGTTTTAAGGGGATCCTTCACGGGCGTGGATGGGGATGGGGGGGAGTGGAAGATGGCGGGGCGGGGGGTGGCCGGGCGAAAGCGCGGGCTTTCCTCTGTTTTTCCCGCGCGCGGGATGGAGGAGAGAGGAGGGGGGAGGGGAGAAGAGTGGGGCGTGGCCAGTAATGGCGGCCTTTCCCGCGCTGGAGCGGGGTCAGAGTGGAATGGCGGGGGGGAGGCCCCTCCCCCCCTCGAACCGGGAGGAGTCGGAGTGTGGCAGGAGCAGCCGGGTCAGCGGAGATCAGCTGACTCTCGGGAGTACGATGTTGGGCACATCGCGGCTAGGAGGGGTCCTAGCCGGGGGGGGGGGGGGGGGGGGGGGGGGGGGGGGGGGGGGGGGGAGGGTTAGGGGAGATACCGGGTTGCTGCTGGAAAGACCAGGGACGAGAAGGGGAGAGCTGGGGGGGGGGGCCATCGCTATGGGAAACGGGTCAGAAAGGGAGGGATGACCCGGGGCGAGCAAGGGACAGAACATGGCTAATCGACAGGGAGCAGGGACGGGCCGCCCAGCGATCCGATTGATTACGTGGAATGTAAGGGGGCTGAATGGGCCGGTTAAAAGATCAAGGGTCTTCTCGCACCTGAAGGGACTGAAGGCTGATGTAGCGATGTTGCAGGAGACTCACTTGAGGGTAGCAGATCAGGTCCGCCTGAGAAGGGGTGGGTGGGACAGGTGTTCCACTCAGGCTTGGATGTCAAGAACCGGGGGGTGGTGATTCTGGTGGGAAAGAGGGTGTCGTTCGTGGCGGCAGAAGTGGTGGCAGACAAGGAGGGCAGGTATGTGATGGTGAGGGGTAGGTTGCAGGGAGAGAATGTGGTGCTGGTGAATGTGTATGCCCCGAATTGGGACGACGCGGGCTTTATGAGGCGCCTGCTGGGCCTCATCCCGGGACTGGAGGCAGGGGGCCTGATCATGGGAGGGGACTTTAATACGGTGTTGGACCCTGGGCTGGATAGATCGAGTTCCAGGACGAATAGGAGGCCGGCAGCGGCAGAGGTGTTAAGGGGGTTTATGGAGCAGATGGGAGGGGTAGACCCATGGAGATTTGGTAGGCCTAGGGCGAGGGAGTATTCTTTTTTCTCCCACGTCCACAGAGTGTACTCCAGGATAGACTTTTTCGTATTGAACAGGGGGCTGATACCGAGAGTGCAGGACACGGAGTACTCGGCCATTGCGATATCGGACCATGCACCACATTGGGTGGACGTGGAATTGGGGGAGGCGCGGGATCGGCGCCCGTTGTGGCGCCTGGATGTGGGGCTGTTGGCGGACGAAGAGGTGTGCAGAAGGGTTAGAACGGGCATTGAGAACTATCTGGGTACGAACGACACGGGTGAGGTGCAGGTGGGGACGGTCTGGGAGGCCCTGAAAGCAGTGATTAGAGGAGAGCTGATCTCCATAAGGGCACACAGAGAGAGGAAGGAGAGGCAGGAAAGGGAGAGGCTGGTGGGGGAGCTCCTAGAAGTAGATAGGAAATATGCGGCGGCACCAGAGGAGGGGCTATTGAGGGAGCGGCGCAGTTTACAGGCCAGGTTCGACCTACTGACCACTAGGAAGGCGGAGACGCAGTGGAGAAGGGCGCAGGGTGCGGCGTATGAGTACGGGGAAAAGGCGAGCAGGATGCTGGCACACCAGCTTCGTAAGCGAGATGCAGCCAGAGAGATTGGGGGAGTGAGAGAGAGGGGTGGGGACGTAGTGCAGAAGGGGCAAGAGGTGAATAGGGTCTTCAGGGACTTCTACAGGGAATTGTATAGGTCTGAACCGCCGAAGAGGAGAGGGGGAATGGAGAACTTTCTCGACAAATTGAGGTTCCCAAAGGTACAGGAGGAGCTGGTAGAAGGGTTGGGGGCGCCGATAGAGCTGCAGGAGCTAATTAAAGGGATAGGCCAGATGCAGGCGGGGAAGGCGCCGGGGCCGGATGGGTTCCCGGTGGAGTTTTACAGGAAATTTGTGGACCTGGTGGGCCCAGTGCTGGTGAGAGCCTTTAATGAGGCGCGCGAGGGGGGGGTTCTGCCCCCAACAATGTCGCAGGCCCTGATCTCCTTGATTTTGAAGCGGGACAAGGACCCGGTCCAGTGTGGGTCCTACAGGCCTATCTCCCTCTTAAATGTAGATGCCAAGCTGTTAGCAAAGGTCCTGGCAACCAGGATAGAGGATTGTGTGCCAGGGGTAATCCATGAAGACCAGACGGGGTTCGTGAAGGGACGCCAACTTAACACAAATGTCCGGAGATTGTTAAACATGATCATGATGCCGGCAGTGGAGGGGGAGGCGGAGATAGTGGTAGCGCTAGACGTGGAGAAGGCATTCGATAGGGTGGAGTGGGAATACTTGTGGGAGACGTTGGGAAGGTTTGGGTTTGGGGAGGGATTTATCAAGTGGGTAAAGCTGCTCTATTCGGCCCCGATGGCGAGTGTGGTAACAAACGGGAGGAGGTCAAAATATTTTGGGCTCCATCGAGGTACTAGGCAGGGATGTCCCCTATCCCCCTTACTCTTTGCATTAGCGATTGAACCGTTAGCGATGGCACTGAGGGGTTCAGGGGGGTGGAGGGGACTGACAAGGGGAGGGGAGGAGCATCGGGTCTCGCTCTATGCGGATGACCTGTTGCTGTATGTGGCAGACCCGGAGGGGGGAATGCCGGAGGTTATGGAAATACTAGCGGAGTTCGGGGACTTTTCGGGATATAAATTAAATCTGGGGAAAAGTGAGGTCTTTGTAATACACTCGGGAGACCAGGGGGAGGGAATTGGGAGGCTCCCCTTCAAAAGAGCAGTAAAAAGTTTCAGGTACTTGGGGGTGCAGGTGGCAAAGAACTGGGGGACCCTCCACAAGCTGAACTTTTCTAGGCTGGTGGAACAGATGGAGGAGGAGTTTAAGAGGTGGGACATGGTGCCGCTGTCGCTGGCAGGGAGGGTGCAGTCAGTTAAAATGACGGTCCTCCCGAGGTTCTTGTTTTTGTTCCAGTGTCTGCCCATCTTCCTCCCTAGGGCCTTTTTCAAGAAGGTAACGAGCAGTATCATGGGGTACGTGTGGGCACATGGCACCCCTAGAGTTAGAAGGGTCTTTTTGGAGCGGAGTAGGGATAGTGGAGGGCTGGCGTTACCCAATCTTTCAGGATATTACTGGGCGGCAAATGCATCGATGGTACGAAAGTGGATGATGGAAGGGGAGGGGGCAGCTTGGAAGCGTATGGAGAGGGCGTCCTGTGGCAACATAAGCTTAGGGGCACTGGTAACAGCACCATGGCCGCTCCCTCCCACGAGGTATACCACGAGCCCGGTGGTGGCGGCCACCCTCAAGATCTGGGGGCAGTGGAGGCGACACAGGGGGGAAGTGGGGGGTTTGATAAGGGCACCACTAAGAGGGAACCACAGATTTGCACCGGGAAATACAGGAGGGGGATTTCTGAGCTGGCAGAGGGTGGGCATTAGGCAACTGAAGGACTTGTTTATAGAGGGGAGGTTTGCGAGCTTGGGAGAGCTGGAGGAGAAATTCGGGCTCCCCCCGGGGAACACGTTCAGGTACCTCCAAGTGAAGGCATTTGCCAGACGACAGGTAGAGGGGTTTCCCGTGCTTCCCGACAGGGGGGCGAGTGATATGGTGCTATCAGGGGTCTGGGTCGGGGAGGGGAAGATCTCGGACATTTATAGGATTATGCAGGAGGTGGAGGAGGTACCAGTAGAGGAGTTGAAAGACAAGTGGGAGGTAGAGCTGGGGGAACAGATAGAGGATAGGACATGGGCAGACGCCCTAGAGAGGGTCAACTCGTCGTCGTCATGTGCGAGACTGAGTCTCATTCAATTTAAGGTACTGCATAGAGCCCACATGACGGGGACAAGGATGAGTCGGTTTTTCGGGGGTGAAGACAGGTGTGTCAGATGTTCGGGAAGCCCTGCGAATCATGCACACATGTTTTGGGCATGTCCGGCACTGGAGGAGTTCTGGAAGGGGGTGGCAGGGACGGTGTCGAGAGTGGTGGGGTCCAGGGTCAAGCCAGGATGGGGACTTGCGATCTTCGGGGTTGGGGTGGAGCCGGGGGTACAGGAGGCGAGGGAGGCTGGAATATTAGCCTTTGCGTCCTTGGTGGCTCGGAGGAGGATCTTGATTCAGTGGAGGGACGCAAGGCCTCCGAGTGTTAACACCTGGTTAAACGACATGGCAAACTTCATCCAATTGGAAAGAATCAAATTCGCCCTGAGAGGGTCGGTGCAGGGGTTTTTCAGGCGATGGCAACCCTTCCTGGACCTCTTAGATCAGAGATAGAAACTGAGGTCGTGACAGCAGCAACCCGGGAGGGGAGGGGAGGGCGGGAGGGAGGGGGGGGGGAGGGTGTGGGGGAGGGGAGGGGGGGGGGGGAGGGGGGATAACAACGAAGGAAACACGGTATCGGTGGTGTCACGGGCAAGGCCTGCCCGAGGACACTGCCAGAAACGACAAGGTGGTCTGGCGGCCGGTTCGTAGGCGGGGGGGGGGAGGTGGGGGGGGGCGCGCGGGTAGGGGGTGGGGGGGATTCTTGTTAAGTAGGGGGGTTTGACTTTGTTTTGATATAATTCAAAGGTAGGGGGGGTTAAAATGTTTGTACTCTGAAAAATTTCTTCAATAAAAAGTATTTAAAAAAAAAAAGATTAAGAGACTGAAGTATAAATTTATCGACCTGAATTTGAAAACAGTTAATATTTTCTGAAAAACATGTTGCGATCTGAACTAAGCCATTGAAATAAAAACAAATCCTTAAAAAGAATCCGATTTACGACTTTTAAAGAGGGATCATGAAAGGCTCCTGTTGTGCAAAGCAAGCTCAGCCTTTATCACTTGTTCTTTATTGTAATGCAGGTGGTTGACCTGTTTACATTGAAGCATGTTCAGTTTTTAAAGAGCAATTTTGTCAATTTGGATTCAATCCTCCATGTCCCACAAAAATCATTTACTAAATAAAGAATTTTAAAATCTTACCCTTTGGCATTCTGAGCAACTAGGCACAGACCCGAGTACCACTTCAGGTAAAGGGGGTTAATTCAACGTAACAAAAGAGTAATTTTCTTTTTTCCCAGCCTGCTTGGTAACATTCCAATCTTTCCCTTTGTTTTAGACTGCTAATGCCCATACAAATTAGTTTTTAAGTGGAGAGGGGAGCAAAACCAATACATCCAATTGAAGGAAATGGCAAGAGACAAAGAATACGCAACAGATTTGTTTGCTACTGTAATTAGTAATCCTCAAGCTTTTACCAATGATTTGGAACAAAAAATTGTAAAGACGAATTTTGTGCTATATTTCCAAGAATAGTATCAGATTTGACTTCTGATATGTATTCATGCAGTCACTTATGCCCTCCTATGTCTTGACGCCTGTTTTGCATGCCCTGTACATTAATATCTTCACCTCCACCTTGCTTTCACAGGAGTGTATTGTATTTCTAAAGAAGATCCACAAAGAAAGTGGCCTTGTTAGCACAGCAATCTTTCTGAAACCAATGGGAAATTAAAGAGAATGTATTTATGAGCTATCAAAATTGATTTATGCACCTTGATGGAATTTTATACAGCATGGTATTTTGTATTTTATACAGCATGACGGTTCAGGTAGCCCGTTACCTTAACATGAAGAAAATTAAATTGTACAGTAAAACATGAAAACTTTTAAACACCAAACAAAATATATCGGAGCTGGACCAGCCATATAAATACCACGGTTATAAGAGCAGGTCAGATGTTGGCAATTCTGTGGCAAGTAACTCATTCCCCGACTCCCGAAAGGCTGTCCACAAGTCACATGTTCAGGAATGTGATGTAATACTCTCTACATGCCTGGATGAGTGCAGTTCCAATAACACTATCCAGGACAAAGCAACTAATTAACAACCTCAAAATCCACTCCGTCCAAAAATGATGCGTAATGGCAGAAGTGTGTACCATCTACAAGATGCCCTGCAGGAACACACCAGGCTCCTTCGACAGCGCCTATTATGATCCCAGGCCAGACCCCAACAGTTGCTAGGATACAGGACAGGAACCCCAATATTTTATTTAATTTGTAAGACTGTGAGGGAAGGATTTCTCTTCACAAAGGAAGGGCAATGAGTCTGGATTCTCTGTTTTTGGGCCTAAGTCCCCACGCATCGTGAAAAGTGTGGTCTTTTACGCCAGGAAAACTGTGTATGGCGGCGGCCTGCAGCGGCCGTGCAGTGTTCCATGGCGGACTCAACCCGTGGATCTGGACCGGCAAAGTAGTGCCCCGCAACACCCCGGACTTCCCGCCCACATTGCCCCCACCCCGAATTAAGCCCCCCCTGCCCGCTGATCGGCCCTCCCCCGACTGTGACTGAATCCGCAGCCACCTCGCGAGCATCCCGGACGTTGTGAGCACACATAAGCCATGCCGTCGGGAATTCAGCTGGTCGGCAACGGAGCATCGCAGTGCGGGCCTCCAGCAATGGCCTGAGGTGGTGGATACTCGGCGCAGTACGCCGATTTTCAGGGGGCGGAAAATTTAAAAACTGGTGCCGCTCCCGCTTTCGGTGCCAAATCGGATTCTCCGCACCATCGCCGAACGCGATTCCGGTTGTCGGGGAGCGGAGAATCCAGCCCATGGTATATCGAAACAAACTTTATTACTAACACAAGATTAAACTAATTTTAACATCATAAAGCCAAATAGCTTTCACTTACCAGTTAAACAATGTTTATCAATACAATGACACAATAGCCCTTAACTGCTATCTTTATCTCCACACAGACAACACCCATCTGGGCTCAAGATCCAATTTTAAATACAGTTAGCAGACTCGGGAATATTTGTTGTAAAGAAATGACATGGATAAAACACTTTTTGAGAAAGTGTTATCCTTTAGGACCCAGCTGCAGATTCTTGCCTGTCTCAACAGCTGTTTAAACTGCTAGCCTTTGAAATTGCTCCTACCCTGTTCAAGGTGTCATAATATACACATCAGTATATAATGGTGCAGACACACACTGACTGCCACACTGCAAGACCAATCAACACACACAACACAGCAGCCAATCACCAGTTAGAGCACGCTCACTATAAAGCCAGAGGGCACTAGTTTTCCCGCTCATTTGGGATGCAGCCTCTGAGAAGGACAGAGCTCACAGCTTGTAGCACAGACCTTCACCATGTGCTGAGAGTATAGACTGGTTAGGATAGGCATAGGTCTTCAGTTAATCTAACATAGTGTCGACCCACAGTGAAAGTATGTTTCAACAGTTCCTAGCTTAATAAAATAGTGTTGTACTATTTCAAGTGTTGGTAGCCTGTGTGTGTTACTGCTGAGGTGAATGCAGTCTCTACAGATCCAGAGTACCCAACACATCACCAGGTAGATCTTTAACTCACTGTCTTGAGAGCAGCTGCTTCTGGTCTGTCCCCTGTCAAATCTTCAGCTGAACTGTTATGAAAGAAACTGCATGTCTGTCCACAGACAAATCTGCAACTCCAACTGTAATGAGAGAGCAGCTTCACATCCCAATCTAAAACTCAACACCTGACAGCCTCAACCCTAGGCTCCTCCCATTAACTACACCACCTTAGTCGGCTGAACACGTCTCGCTGACACGCCGTGAGATTTACAACGCTCGGGATGCCTCACCAGAACTTGCAAGAAGTTGTGATCTGGATCTCGCCCTCACTGGGCGGTATCCAGATTTGCACGTTTAAGTGAGCAGTTGTTTGCGCCTCAGTGTCGCAAGAGCCAGGATCAAACGACCGCACCTGGCAGACCTCGCCATGCTGCCGTTTAGCACTGATTTTTACAAACATAGACCAGGTGTAACAACATTTATGGAGATCTCCCAGTGATTGCAGGCCTCTGGGTGGTCGGGCTCTGGGCAGGGTAGTACTATGGAATCCCGATGCCACTCATGCACCTTGGCACTGCCAGCCTGGCACCTTGACACCAGCACCCTGGCAATGCCACCTGATACACTGGTGGAACTGCCAGGCTGGCATGGGCACTGACAGGGTGCCGAGCTGGCAGGTGCCCAGGTGTCAGATTGTCAGCGCCAGGGATTAGGTCTGAGGTGCCCTGCCTTTATGAGGTGGGGTGAGGGGGGGCCCGATTCGGTATGTTGGGGGGGGGGGGAGGTCCGAAAGACGCAGTGGGAGGTTGAGAGATCGGGCAGCATTTAAAAATGGCACCCCGACCTCGTCCTGCACTGACGAGCTAAGCTCATTGGTGCAGGAAATGAGGTAAGCGCTGCCTTGGGGGGCCGTTCCCAGTCGAAACCCTCCCAAAAAAATAAAATACCATTTGATAGTGGGGGTCATTCTCGGCGCTGCAGATTCCAAGAAACATACCGCTATTCGTGCCCAGGACGGGACTCTGAATTTGCTTTTTGTTAAATTGTGCCCAATGTCTTTAATTATCTACTCCCCAGTAAACCCTCTTCATAGAAACAAAACTTCATTAACCCAACTTCAGCAAACAATATCCATGGCTGGAATGAATTATGATCTTACTTTTACAATGCTTTATTTGCAGGTCTGTCTCCAAAAAGCCTACCGTCTTTCAAACCAGGGTTTTTAAAAACAGGGCTGCAGGAGTCACACACTAACCCAGGCTTTTACACATACACATAATACAATATATCTGAGATTCCTACATTCATCACACACCTTCCAAACCCGCAACTTTACTCAGCAAGTAGACTATGAGCACCGAGAAGCATGGGAACACCCTCACCTGTAGATTCCCCTCCAAACCACATACCATCCCGACTTAGAACTATATTGCCTTTCGTTCACTCCCACTGGGTCAAAATCCTAGAATTGCTACAACATGGATGGCAGTGCTTCAAGAAGGCGATTCACCACCACTTTCTCAAGGGCAGTTAAGGTTAGAAAGCAAATTCTGACTTTGCTAGCAACACGCATATCCTGTGAAAGAACAAAAAGAATTGTAGGCAATTTTACGCCCGCCACAAGCGTAAACAGCATCGCAGGCGCAAAATCCTTTGAGAGTCAGGAATCGGGATTCTCACTGGTGAGATATCCTGATTATCCCCACGCTTTGCCAGTGACATAACAAGGCTCCCACCCACAAAGGGCGGGAACCTCGTTCAAATACATTTGACTAAATGTTAATATTATTCATGAGCCACCCTGCCTTGTAATCCTCCCCCCACCCCCGCCCCACCACACTGAATATTCAACCTCACTGATTTGACGTCACATCAGCGAGGTTCACAACAGGCATTTTAACAAGTTATTCTGTCAAGGGTTTCCTGCTGGGTCAGTATAGCCTCTGGCGGGCGAGAGACATCACTAGTGCCAACCTGACAGTGCCAACCTTTGCCATGGGCCAGGGCGGACTTTCTGGGGAGCCCCATTTGGGGGGCTTCCTCTTGTGTGCGATGCGGGGGGGGGGGGGGGGGGGGAGGGAGAGTTGATGCCTTTGATAGGGAGGGGAAAGGGAGACTTGCCTGTGAAGGTGGGGACCAGGGAGACTTGCCTGCAAAGGGGGAGACTTGCCTGTGAAAGGGGGGGGAGACTTACCTATGAATGGGGGGGGGGGGAGGGGAGAGTTGGCTGTGAAGGGGTGGGATGGAACTTGGCTGTGGGGGTAGACTACCCATGATACTGCTGCAACGGGGGGGGGGGGGGGGGGGGGGGTGTTGCCCTGATTATTGTGGGGGAGGTCCTCTGTGCTTGTGAATTTTGGGGGGGTTGTTATTTTCAGTGCTGAGCGTGGTCCCCTTTAAAGATGGTGCCCTGATCTCTGTGGAGCCGGACATACTCGTTCTATCAGGACCCGTCCCTGCAGAGTGATGCCGTGAACCACGGCACCAAATTTTCTTTTGCTCTGCATGGCTAAAAATCTGGTCTGACAATTCGGCTAATCATCTATGAGATATACAGAGAGACTAGGTGCAATGGTGACAGCACCTTTCCATTGGCCAAAATGGTGGGATCCTGTGCCAGCTTGCAACCTAATTAATTATACACAGGCGACCTCCCCTCCGAGTCACCTGGCAGACTGGCAACAAATTCATCTACCCACTGTCAGCCGGCGGGTTGAAGGTTCCGATGCCACATTTAAATACCAGTCGATCTGTGGTGAATTTAACTTGGTAATTCACACTGTATCTTTGTAAGCGCAGTAGCGTTATCCGACTAATAGGGGGAGTAGCTCTGGGAATGCTCTGGAGTTTGTACAGGTCTCCACCCTTGGCTCTGCCCACGACTCCTCCCCCTTGTGCTGCTGTATAAATACCCTTGAACAGAGTCAGCCTGCAGTACACCGAGAGTTCATCAACGGCTAACAGGCTGGCTCTGTAGTAAGTAGATTAAAACCACTGTTCATATCTGAAAGCACGTATCTGGTGAATTGATGGTTCCATCAATTTAATCTACTTAAGAACAGTCGAGATCGATCATGGAATCAGCCCTCAAGCCTGGACGCCTGGAGCCCGACCCACAGGATGCAGAGGCAAAAGAAATCTTCTCCCACTGGCTGTAGTGCTTTAAGTCCTACCTGGCAGAAGCGAGCACAGCCGAAACGACAGAGGAACAGAAGTTAAGTCTACTGCACGCGAGGGTGAGCCACAGAATCTCTACGCAACTAAACTCTGCCGGTTCATATACGGCAGCGCTAGCGGTACTCGATGAGATATATGTAAGGCCCATTAACGAAGTTTACGCACGCCATGTGTTCACGACTCGCCGCCAGCGGCCCACTGAATCGCTCGCCGAATTTTTAAGGGAACTCAATAATTTATCAAATGACTGTAACTATCAAGCGGTTACCGCGGCCAAACACAGGGAACTTGCTGTACGCGATGTTTTTGTAGCGGGCCTCAGGTCTAATTATGTGCGCCAATGACTGCTGGAAAAGGGGGCCCAAGACTTAGAAACAACTGTGGAAGCTGCTACCACGATGGAGGTCTCCTTCCGCAGCCTCAACTCGTTCCCCGCAGACCCCGCGACCCAATCATGGGCCCCCGACCAGCGACTCCCCCAGGCCTGTGCTACGCGGCCGCCCAGCCACCATGCTGCCCCAGCCAGCCACTATGCTGCTCCAGCCAGCCACTATGCTGCTCCAGCCTGCCATTTCTGCGGCCAGAATCAGCACCCGCGGCAGCACTGCCCGGCCCGCAACGCGATCTGCAGCAGCTGCGGGCGGAAAGGCCACTACGCAAGAGTGTGCCTCGCAAAAAGGGCCCCAGCTTCCAACTCCCCAGCGGCACGAAGTAATCGCTCCCCACACCTGCAGGCCCGCGGGGCCCGAAACGCTGCGGCCTATGCCCCGACTCTGCCCCCTCCCGCCACGTGCGATCCATGGGGGCCGCCATCTTGGCAAACCTCCACCACGCGGCCGGCCACGTGCGACTCATGGGGGCCGCCATCTTGAACGCCATCTTCCTCGCCGCCCGCCACGAGCGATCCACGGGCCCGACCTGCATCTCCACGCTCGGACAACTCATCGGAAGAGTACGACTACGAACTCAGAGGGCAGTCATCACGGGGCCACTCCAGCACAGCTGATCGAGCCGCCGACTACCCGCAACTCAGCGCAGTCACTCTGGACCAATCACGCCTGAAGCATCTGCGAAATTCGATGGCAGAGGTCCAAATCAACGGGTACAAAACGCCATGCCTCTTCGACTCCGGGAGCACTGAGAGCTTCATACATCCAGACCTGGTAAGATGCTGTTCGCTCCCCATTTTCCCCGTGCGGCAAACTATCTCGCTCGCTTCAGGCTCCCATTCGGTCCAGATACAGGGGTGCAAAGCCGCGACACTCACAATCCGAGGCGCTAGCTACTCAAAATTCCAACTCTACGTTTTGCCCGACCTCTGCCACTCTTATTAGGCTTAGACTTTCAATGTAACCTCAAGAGCCTCACCCTCAGCTTCGGCGGGCCCCTGCCCCCACTCACTATCTGCAGCCTCGCTACGCTGCGAATCTCCCCCCCTCCTCTCTTCGCCAATCTCACAAAGGACTGTAAACCCGTAGCCACTCGGAGCAGGCGATACAGGCTGCAGGATAGGGTATTTATCAGAGCACAGGTCCGAAGGCTTCTCAGTGAGGGGATTATAGAGGCCAGCAATAGTCCCTGGAGAGCACAGGTGGTGGTCGTTAAGACCAGGGAAAAATTCCGCATGGTTGTTGACTATAGTCAGACCATAAATACATTTATGCTCCTTGACGCGTATCCCCTCCCCAGGATTGCAGACATGGTAAATCAGAGCGCCCAGTATCGGCTCTTTCCACGGTGGATCTGAAGTCTGCATACCACCAGCTCCCAATCCGCCCGGAGGACCGCCACTACACGGCATTCGAAGCCGATGGCTGCCTCTTCCATTTTCTCCGGTTCCCTTTCGGCATCACTAATGGGGTCTCGGTGTTCAAACGAGCAATGGACCGAATGGTAGACCAGTACGGGCTGCGGGCCACGTTTCCGTACTTGGACAATGTCACCATCTGCGGCTATGACCAGCAGGACCACGACGCCAACCTCCACCGTTTTCTCCAGACGGCACAAAAACTGAATCTCACGTATAACAAGGAGAAATGCGTTTTCCGCACAACCAAACTAGCCATCCTCGGCTATGTCGTGGAAAACGGAGTCCTGGGCTCAGACCTGGACCGTATGCGCCCCCTCTTAGAACTCCCCCTCCCCCATTGCCCCAAGGCCCTCACACGGTGCTTGGGCTTCTTCTCCTACTACGCCCAGTGGGTCCCTCAATATGCGGACAAAGCCCGCCCACTCTTTAGGACCACACTATTTCCCCTGTCAGCTGAGGCACGCCAGGCCTTCAACGGCATCAAGGAGGACATCACCAAAGCGTCATGCGGGTGGTGGATGAATCCACCCCATTCCAGGTTGAGAGCGACGCCTCAGAGGTAGCTCTAGCAGCCACACTAAATCAGGCAGGGAGACCAGTCGCATTTTTCTCCTGTACCCTCTCCACTTCAGAACTCCGACACTCCTCAGTCGAGAAAGAAGCACAAGCCATTGTGGAGGCTATTCGTTACTGGAGGCACTACCTCGCAGGTAGGAGGTTCACCCTCATCACCGACCAAAGATCGGTTGCCTTCATGTTTGACAACTCGCAAAGGGGCAAAATTAAAAACGACAAATTTCTGAGGTGGAGGATCGAACTCTCCACCTACAATTCCGATATTAGGTATCGATCCGGGAAGCTCAACGAGCCTCCGGATGCCCTACCCGCGGGACATGCGCCAGCGCGCAGATTGACCGACTGAAAGTCATCCACAATGATCTCTGCCACCCGGGGGTCACCCAGCTCACCCACTACATCAGAGCTCGAAACCTGCCTTTCTCCAACAAGGAGGTAAAAGCCGTCACCAGGGACTGCCCGATCTGTGCAGAGTGCAAACCGCACTTCTATAGACCAGACAGGGCCCACCTGGTCAAGGCTTCTAGGCCATTTGAATGCCTCGCGATTGATTTCAAAAGGCCACTCCCCTCAACTAACAAGAACATTTACTTTCTAAACGTCGTAGACGAGTTCTCCCATTTCCCATTTGCTATCCCGTGCCCCGACATGACCTCCCACACAGTCATTAGGGCCCTGCATAGCATCTTCACCCTGTTTGGTTTCCCCAGCTACGTACAGCGACCGGGGTTCGTCCTTCATGAGCGACGAGCTGCGTCAGTACCTGCTCGACAAGGGCTTTGCCTCAAGCAGGACTACCAGCTACAACCCCAGGGGGAACGGGCAGGTGGAGAGGGAGAATGTGACAGTCTGGAAGACCGTCCTACTGACCCTCCGGTCTAGAAAGCTCCAAGTCTCCCAGTGGCAGGAAGTCCTCCCAGACGCGCTCCACGCTATTAGGTCCCTCTTATGCACAGCGACCAATCAGACCCCTCACGAGAGGCTCTTCATTTTTTCCAGGGGCACTACCACGGGGGTTTCACTTCCGGCATGGCTGAGGACATGGGGCCCCGTACTCCTGAGGAAACACGCCAGGGCACACAAAACCGACCCCCTTGGTGAGAAGGTGCGCCTGCTCCTCTCCAACCCCCAGTACGCATTCGTCGAGTTCCCTGACGGCTGTCAGGACACTGTATCACTCCGGGATCTGGCACCTGCCGGATCCAGCACTCCCTCTACCCCCATAGAAGGACCCCTCACCCTACACCCCATGCTGCCGTCCCCTCGCGCTCCCGAGCCCACGAGCTCACTCCACCAGTTCCGCGCACCCGCGCCGGCCAGCCCCCAGCGCTCCCAGTCCCCGGTCGAACCAGGAGACTATGAAGCTCGGATACAACCCTCCCTGGAGTCTGCCATCGTACCCCAGCACTCAATACCCATCCAGCCACTGCAAGAGGCTGCAACCCCGGTGCTCCGCAGATCACAGCGGACAGTTCGACCATCGGACAGACTGACTTTGTAGACCACCACCCCCGCCGGACTTGATTTTTTTTGCAGGGGGTGAATGTGGTGAATGTATCTTGGTAATTCACACTGTATCTTTGTAAGTGCAGTAGCGTTATCCAACCACTAGGGAGAGTAGCTCTGGCAATGCTCAGGAGTTTGTACAGGGCTCCACCCTTGGCTCCGCCCACGACTCCTCCCCCTTTGTGCTGCTGTATAAATACCCTTGTCCAGAGTCAGCCTGCAGTTCATCGAGAGTTCATCAACGGGTAACAGGCTGGCTCTGTAGTAAGTAGATTAAAACCACTGTTCATATCTGAAAGCACGTGTCTGGTGAATTGATGGTTCCATCACGAGCACACTCAGCACTTTCCCCAGCCCCCCTGTCTTCACCAGACCGTGCAGGATGTCAGCTATTCAGGGGGAAAAGGCTGGCAGCATCAACAGGAAGGGTAGCATGGTGGTTAGCATAAATGCTTCACAGCTCCAGGGTCCCAGGTTCGATTCTCGGCTGGGTCACTGTCTGTGTGGAGTCTGCACGTCCTCCCCCTGTGTGCGTGGGTTTCCTCCGGGTGCTCCGGTTTCCTCCCACAGTCCAAAGATGTGCGGGTTAGGTGGATTGGCCATGCTAAATTGCCCGTAGTGTCCTAATAAAAGTAAGGTTAAGGGGGGGGGGCGTTGTTGGGTTACGGGTATAGGGTGGATACGTGAGTTTGAGTAGGGTGATCATGGCTCGGCACAACATTGAGGGCCAAAGGGCCTGTTCTGTGCTGTACTGTTCTATGTTCTATGTTCTAAGTCTGAAATAAAAACAAAAAATGCAGGAAAAGCTCAGCAGGTCTGGAGAGTGTGTGGCATCTATGGAGAGTGAAACAGGGTTAATGTTACAAATCCGACTGATTCTTCTTCTGTATGACAGTTTCTTCAAGAAGAAGTCAGTTCCTCGATTCAGTCACCCTCCCTTTAAGACCATCACCTACAAGGTGCCCAGGCCCCATCTAGACCTTTACCACATCTGGAATTTTCATACATCCCCTTTCAGTAAAGGATTTGGTGTCCAAAGAACAAAGAACAGTACAGCACAGGAACAAGCCCTTCGTCCCTCCAAGCCTGCGCCAACCATGGTACGTGCCTAAACTAAAACCGTCTGGACTTACAGAGTCCGTATCCTTCCATTCCCACCCTATTCATATATTTGTCCAGATGTCCCTGAAATGCCCCTATCAGAGCTGCTCCCACCACCTCCCCAGGCAGCGTGTTCCATTTCTTGACCACAAAGGGGTCCCTTTGAACCACTTATTTGTAATCTTTTCATGCAGCCTTGTCAGGTTCCTGCTTCGCTCCCCTCAGTCTTCCATCTGCCTTGCATTGTTCAGCTTCTTCATCTCCATCCTTTCCTGCCGTCGTGAGCAATCACTTGTATTATCCCCCCCCCCCCCCCTCATCCCTTGCACAGTCCTCCTTTCACATTGCCCCTCTTATCTTCATCAGGCCACCCTCCCTCCCACCTTATTCACCACCCCTGGTTGAGCTTCGGATCTTTATTGTGGTAGCTGCCAAAGACACGCAGCACAGTGCTGTTCAGATAAACAATGATGTGTGGCACCAAGGGGAAGGAGACCCCTGTCCTCCCGAACCCCGTGCATGTAGTAAACCGACTCAGTGACACAGGAGGATCCATGGAAACCAGCCTGGCATGGAGATGGAGGGTATGAGCCACCTGCCTCGGCAGAGTGGTGAACAGCACATCAGGAGCAGTACAGCACTTACGGCAGTGCTGCACTCACTTCAAAGTAACTGAGGACCACCTTGTGCACGCCATTCATTAGCAATCGTGCTTTAGACAGGCATAGACCTGAATCCTCCGGCAGTTCACTGGCAGTGGGATTCTCTGGTCCTGCTGGCATCGCACCCCCGCCCACGGGTTTCCTGGCATCATGGCGTGGTTTCAATGGGAATTCCCATTGACAGTGGCGAAAGCAGAGAATCCCGCTGCCAGCACATGGCACACCGTTTCATGTTGGCATAATGCAAGATTGGAAAGCCTGCCAGGATACCAGTGGGCAGCTGTTTAATGAGACTGAAATGGCTTCATCGAATCATACGGCGCATGCCGTTGAAATGACCTTTGGCGCGTCATCGAAGACCCTCCCCCGATGCTCCGCCCCCAATGGACCGAGTTGCTGACTGTGCGGTGAAATGTGGTTTGAGCGGTCGTGAACCTGGCGTGGCGGCTGCGGACTCCACGCACGGCCAGCCACGTTGTACGGTGTGACCACTGCAGGTCGCGCCATGCTCATGCGTGGCCCCGGACCCGGCCATTCTCCAGTCGTATTTGGCACGGGAGCCGGGAGTTTCACCAGGTGCTGCTGCTAGCCTCTTGCTGGTCCTGGAATCGGTGAGGGTTCGGCGTCGATTTTGGCATCGTAATACGCCGCTGATTCTCCGTTTCAGCCGCTGAAAAGGAGAATCCAGCCCAAAATCATGGCCCCCATAAGATTCTCCCTCCTTGCCCTCCACCGAACCCATTGTGGGTGCATTTGTTTGTATAAATGGCCAATAATTTTAGCCTCTTTTTTTTTAACAAACAATTTTATTGAGGTATTTTAGGCATATAGAAAAGGTGACATTGTACAGCACAAAAATAAAGAAATGAAACATAGCGCAAACCATAGCTCTGTTCACGCACGGACCTGCCTTCAACATCCCCCTGCTCTACTCTACCCTAGCCCCCCCCCCCCCCACCACTGACGCTTACTCCTCTGCGAAGAAGTCAATAAATGGCTGCCACCTTCGGGCGAACCCTAATAGCGAACCTCTCAAGGCCTTTCTCCAGGCCAAGAAAGCTCGCCATGTCCGATAGCCAGACCTCAGCCCTCAGGGGCTTTGAGTCCCTCCATGCTAACAATATTCGTTGCCGGGCTACCAGGGAAGCAAAGGCCAGAACGTCGGCCTCTCTCTCTTCTTGGACTCCCGGGTCCTCCGAAACCCCAAAGATTGCCACCTCAGGGCTCATTACAACCCCAGTTTTCAATACCCGGGACAAGACATCTGCGAATCCCTGTGAATAACTCCTGAGTTTAGAGCACGACCAGAACATGTGTACATGGTTAGCCGGCCCTCCGGCGCATCTAGCACACTTGTCCTCCAGTTTGAAGAATCTGCTCATCCGGGCCCCCGTCATGTGGGCCCGGTGCACGACCTTAAACTGTTGCGGCCGTGTTCACTCTGCTCAGGGCTTCTGCCCAGATACTGTCCTCCAGCTCCCCCCCCCGAGCTCCTCTTCCCACTTAAGTTTCAGGTCCTCGGTCTGCGTATCCTCAGCTCCCATTAGTTCCTTGTAGATGTCTGAGACTCTACCCTCTCAACCTCTCCCGGAGAAACTACCCTGTCCTGCCTCCCCTTCAGCGGGAGACGTGGGAAGGATGGCACCAGTCTGCGAACAAAATCCCGCACTTGTAAGTATCTAAAGTCATTCCCTCTCGCCAGCCCAAACTTCTCCTCCAGCGCCCTCATGCTCAGAAAGCTCCCTTCCATGAACAGATCCCCCATCCTCACAATCCCCGCCCTCCTCCACAGTCGATACCCACTGTCCACATTCCCTGGGGCAAATCAGTGGTTACCGCTGATTGGGGTCCACACGGATGCTCTTACCTCCCCTACATGCCTCCTCCACTGGCCCCAGATCTGAAGAGTCGCCACCAATATCGGGCTGGTGGAAAAACGGGGTGGCGGAAGTGGCAGAGACGCCACAACCAGGACTGCTAAGCTAGTGCCCCTGCACAAAGCAGCCTCCATCCGCTCCCAAACCGACCCCGCACCCACCATCCATTTCCTTATCATCGCTATGTTGGCCACCCAGTAATAGTTGCTGAAGTTCAGCAACGCCAGCCCCCCTTCTTCTCTGTTCCTTTCAAGCATCACCCTCTTCACCCACGGGACTTCCCTGCCCATACAAATCCCAGAATAATTTTATTCAGCCTCTTAAAGAAGGACTGCGGGATAAAGATGGGGAGACACTGAAAAACAAACAAAACCCGCGGAAGAATCGTCATCTTAACAGTCTGCACCCTCCCCGCCAATGACAGCGGGAGCGCATCCCACCTCCGCACCTCCTCCCTCATTCGTTCCACCAGTCAGGACAGGACAGTCCCGTGCCACCTGAATCCCCAAATATTGGAAACTCTCCCCCACTCGCCTGAACGGCAACCCCTTCAGCTTACTCTCCTGCCCCCTCGCCTGAATTATGAGCAAATACTTTCAGCCTGCGTATACCAGCTGGCAGAGGTATTCACAGACATCTTTAACCTATCCCTACTCCACTCCGAGGTCCCCACCTGCTTCAAGAAGACCACCATCATACCGGTACCAAAGAAGAACCAGGCAACATGCCTCAATGACTACCGCCCGGTGGCCCTGACGTCAGTTGTAATGAAGTGCTTCGAGAGGCTGATCATGAAGCGCATCACCTCCATACTCCCGGAACGCCTTGACCCACTTCAATTCGCATACCATCGCAACTGGTCCACATCAGACGCCCTTTCCCTGGCCCTACACTCATCCCTAGAGCATCTCGAAAACAAGGACTCCTACATCAGACTCCTATTTATTGACTACAGCTCCACCTTCAACACCATAATCCCAGCCAAGCTCATATCAGAGCTCCAAAACCTAGGACTTGGCTCTCCACTCTGCAACTGGATCCTTGACTTTCTGACCAACAGACCACAGTCAGTAAGAATGAACACCAACACCTCCACCACAATAGTCCTCAATACCGGTGCCCCGCAAGGCTGCGTACTTAGCCCCCTACTCTACTCCCTGTACACACACGACTGCGTGGAAAAACTTGGTTCCAACTCCATCTACAAGTTTGCTGATGATACGACCATAGTGGGCCGGATCCCGAATAACGACGAGTCCGAATACAGGAGGGAGATAGAGAACCTAGTGGAGTGGTGTAACGACAACAATCTCTCCCTCAATGCCAGCAAAACTAAAGAGCTGGTCATCGACTTCAGGAAGCAAAGTACTGTACACACCCCTGTCAGCATCAACGGGGCCGAGGTGGAGATGGTTAGCAGTTTCAAATTCCTTGGGGTGCACATCACCAAAAATCTGTCCTGGTCCACTCACGTCGACGCTATCACCAAGAAAGTACAACAGCACCTATGCTTCCTCAGGAAACTAAGGATATTCGGCATATCCACATTAACCCTTATCAACTTTTACCGATGCACCATAGAAAGCATCCTATCTGGCTGCATCACAGCCTGGTATGGCAACTGCTCGGCCCAGGACCGCAAGGAGCTTCAGAGAGTCGTGAATACCGCCCAGTCCATCACACGAACCTGCCTCCCATCCATGGACTCCATCTTCACTTCCCGCTGCCGGAGGAAAGCGGGCAGCATAATCAAGGATCCCTCCCACCCGGCTTACTCACTTTTCCAACTTCTTCCATCGGGCAGGAGATTCAGAAGTCTGAGAACACGCACGAACAGACTCAAAAACAGCTTCTTCCCCACTGTCACCAGACTCCTAAATGACCCTCTTATTGACTGACCTAATTAACACTACACCCTGTATGCTTCAACCGATGCCAATGCTTATGTAGTTACATTGTATACCTTGTGTTGCCCTGTTATATATTCTCATGTATTTTCTTGTATTTTCTTGAATTTTGTTTAATTCCCTTTTCTTCTATGTACTGAATGATCTGTTGAGCTGCTTGCAGAAAAATACTTTTGACTGTACCTCGGTACATGTGACAATAAACAAATCCAATCCAATCCAATCCAAGCCTCTTGACCACCAGGTTTTACAGAGCACACATTCCAACAGTAAGCCCTCAAAACTGCATTGAGGTCCAAAAATACATCATTGCACCTTGTTTTGTGTAAATGAATGATTTTCCTAACTAATTAAAGCAGACATTTGAACACCCTAGTGGAAGTATGGGTTAGAATGACAATGAGAAGGAAAGGGTGCTCAATCAGCGGTGGGCAACCTGTGGTCCACAGGTCACATGTGGCTCCTCAGGATTCTCAGTGATGTCCACGATACATTTTGTTGACTGTTACCAATGCACAGATTTACCACATTCCACTGATTTCCATTGGTGAAACATTTTTCCTACTGGTATGTCATGTAAAGCAAGGGCAGGTGAAGTAAAGTGCGTGCTAGATCATAGAATTTACAGTGCAGAAGGAGGCCATTCGGCCCATCGAGTCTGCACCGGCTCTTGGAAAGAGCACCCTACCCAAGGCCCACACCTCCACCCTATCCCCATAACCCAGCAACCCCACCCAACACCAAGGACAATTTTGGACAATAAGGGCAATTTAACATGGCCAATCCACCTAACCTGCAAATCTTTGGACTGTGGGAGGAAACCGGAGCACCCGGAGGAAACCCATGCACACACGGGGAGAATGTGCAGACTCCGCACAGACAGTGACCCAAGCCGGAATCGAACCTATGACCCTGGAGCTGTGAAGCAATTGTGCTATCCACACTGCTGATTGCACTCAATGTTGACTGTGAGACCCGTGCATCCAATGTAGTGTAAATATTTATTTTGTTTAAACCACTTGACGTTGATGACAGTTCTATTAATATATGAACGGTTTGGTATTTTCTATAAATTGTGAAATATTTGGCATGTATTAAATCTTATTTATAGGGTCATGGTTAGTGAACAAGCCTGATTTCAATCTTGCGACCCACTCATTAGGCAAGATTGCCCATCATTGTGCTGAATCAACCGCTTCAATTTTATCTCCAATACTGCCTCAATGTTGTTGGATGGAGAGAATTAAAGCCCTCCCCCTTAACTTCATAATGACAACCAGCAGACAAATTAGCACCTCTGAGCAATCAAAGGCTGCATTCTTCCAACAATTTTAGTAAATCAAGAACTGCAGTATTCAAGTTTTTAAATTGTTGTCGGATGACATTGTTTATTTTTATCCCATCTCCATGTAAATCGTTTAATAAACTTTCCATTATTCATTATTTTTGCCTAGGTGACCTTGAGTTGATGGAACACTTGACAATTCCTTAAGTTTTTTTAAAATCAGCTGTACACCTCCTATTTCACCATCACACATGCTGAAACATTCGTTATAGTCATATTTCCAGGGACCGAGGAATAGAAAATTAGGGCCAATTTTTAGAAGTAGCACACATTGGGTAGCAATTGGGCAAATGAATCATGTTACCCAACTGAGAGGCTCAAAACACTTTGATAATCCAGCCTCAATTGCATACTTTATGCTCGCCAATGAGAGGAGGGCGGGAAATCTGTAGTCGGGTAGAAGTATAGCCGTAAAGAAGTCACAGGAACCACTGGGTGACCGGTAGTGGAAGGGATGATTTCTGTGGGACCTAATGGAGCATCTGTGTTACCTACACATCTGTCAGTAGCAGAATATCTTCATTGTGAATTATTAGTAGCCTCCAGTGTTTCCCAGTATTAAAGGGTGAAGTATGTGAGGTGCACAGCACCCATTAGTACCCGAAGGTAGCATTGTGTTCTCCAAATGGTGTATTAAATAATATGACGAAGTACAGGAGTAATAAATATTCCTTGGTTACAAGTTGTTCAAGCAAGTTAGGGAAGTAAAGCAAGGAGGAGGGTTGGCAACATTGATCAAGGACAATTGCCAGAATTTTACAGTGTGACAGGGTCCCCAAATACCGGCCTGGAAGCCATAACTGTCTTTTATGTTGAGCAGGCAGTTAATTGCCTGGAGTCATGACTCCTGTCCCTCTAAGAGACATTATTAAAGGGTTTGCAATAGCTTTTAACAAATGATGACCTTGTTAAGAGAACCTGCCAGCGCTGCACAGGTAGGTACAGCCCCCAGCGGAAATGGAGTCATGCCCAGGAAGCAGCCTGGCAGTGACAGGAGGGGGGCTTCCAATGGGGAGGTCCATTGGGGGAGAGGAGGGAGGGGGTTTCCCTGGGGGGGGTGGGGAGGGGGCGGCGTGAGAGGGTTCCCCATGTCCGGGGGGAGGGTGGATTCCTGGGGGTGGGGGACATATGTGTGTTATGGACGGAGGGGAGTGGTTCCTCTGTATCATTCAGAGCCCGCCCCACCAGTGTAACGTCATGCCACTCCCCGGGATTTCTTTTGGATGCAATGAAATTGTGGTATTATCACTGGACTAGCAATCCAGAAACCCAGGGTAATGCTCTGGGGACCTGGGTTCAAATCCCACGAGGGCAGATGGTGAAATTTGAATTCAGTAAAAAAGAAATCTGGAATCAAAAGTCCAATGGTGACCATGAAACAATTGTCGATTGTCTGGTCACGAATGTCCTTGATGGAAGGAAACCTGCCATTCTTATGTGGTCTGGCCTACATCTGACTCCAGACCAACAGCAATGTGGTTGATTCTGAAATGGCTGAGCAAATCATTCAGTTCAAGGGCAATTAGGGATGGCCAATAAATACTGGCCCAGCCAGTAACGCCCACATCCCTTGAGCAAGTAAAAAATAATTAAGTATCCAAAAAACCTGGCTGGAAAAGCTGGCAGTGAAGCTGCAGGCTACACACCGCTTTTTCCACCTGAGTTGACACTGGGCGGAAACTCACATTATTTGCACAGGGTGCTGGCTGGGGTGGGAAAACTGGTGTGCAGCTGAACAGCTGACTTTTCTCACCATATATTTCAGCACTCTGTGTAGCGACAATCTCCCAGCATGGCCCATACCGTCACCCTGGCTCGGGCAGGGTCTCATAGAGTCCGCATCCCCAGCTCTGCAGAGATCGGGAGCCCTTTTGAAAGGGTGCCTCAATCTGTGATGAAAAAAAAAGTACATCCCTCCCATCAAGTATAAAGGCACCCCCACAAACTCGCACCAGGGGAAATACCACCTGTGGTAGTATGACTAGGGGTATTACGGTACCTGGGAGTGTGAGCTGCCATTGGTGCAGAGGACTCGCTGCCCATTTCCCAGGTATCGTGTGCCTCTTATCCCTATTGGCTAAGAGGAAAGTAGCTCCGCCTACAAGGCGGGGTATAAGAACCCGTGTTCCCCGGCAGCCAGCCATTTTCCTGTATGTCTGCTGCCGGGCTCACTTCTTGCTAATTAAAGCCTTTCGTTCGGACTTCACCTACGTTTCGTGTCCATTGATTGTGCACCATCACCCCCCTCCAACATGCACAAGGGGCATGGTCAAACCCCCCGCCCCCCACAGATAGGGGAACGGCCCCCCAATGGAACTCCCCAGGGGGCCCCTGGCACTGTGCCAGGGCAGCATCAGTGTACTGCCTGGGTATGGCCCACTTCCCGCTGGGACTGTACTTACTCTCGTGCCCCCGCCAGATTCCCTTCACCTGGTTCACATTTTACAAAGGCAATTGTAAACCTCGTTGATGTGACTTTCATTATATAAAAGCAAATTAACTGTGAAGGCTGGAATTTGAAACGAAAACAGAAAATACTAGTCATTCTCTTTTTTTTAATGTATTTTATTCCAAACATGCGTAAAAAACAGTAATATACACAACAGCACACTCCACAACATCACAATCCATAGTTTGTGCAATTTTTTCCCTCTTTACACTCGACTATCGCCTCCTCCCCATCCCCCTGCAATGCGCAGATCCTCAAACATTGTCATGAACAACCCCCCTTGTTTCTCAAAGCCCTCCGCCGATACCCTCCACTCAAATTCAATCTTTTCCAACCAAAGAAAGTCATACAGGTCCCCCAACTAGGCCGCCACCCCCAGCGCAGATCCGACCTCCACTTCAGCAAGGTCCTTCACCTGGCAATTAGAGAGGCAAAGACCACAACATCGGCCCCCTTCCCTCCCAGCAGCTCCGGCATTTCTGATATCCCAAAAATAATACTGGTCATTCTCCGCAGGTCTGACAGCATCTGTGGAGAGAGAAGGGAGCTAACGTTTCGGGTCTGGATGACTGTTTGTCAAAGCTGAAGAGAACTTGAAATAAGGTCAAACGTATATCGTTGGGTGGGGGGGGGGGGGTACATAGAGTAGTGGGATGGATAGAGTGCCAGCCTTAGGGGGAGATTGACAAATATGTCCGGCAGCACAGTGGTTAGCATTGTGGCTTCACAGCGCCAGGATCTCAGGTTCGATTCCCTGCTGGGTCACTGTCTGTGCGGAGTCTGCACGTTCTCCCTGTGTCTGTGTGGGTTTCCTCCGGGTGCTCTGGTTTCCCCCCACAGTCCAAAGACGTGCAGGTTAGGTGGATTGGCCATGCTAAATTGCCCTTAGTGTCCAAAAAAAAGATTAGGAGGAGCTATTGGGTTAAGAGGATGGGGTTGAAGTGAGGGGTTGGGATGGGCCGAATGGCCTACTTCTGCACTGTATGTTCTATGTTCTATGAGCAAAGGGACAAAAGGAATGTAAATGGTGGTGATCAAGGCTAAGAATGGTGCTGATAGTGGCACATTAAGAGGTCAGAATGTGTTAATGGCAGAACAAAGGTAAGCAGTGTCAAAGGACAACCTTGATGTGGAGATGCCAGCATTGGACTGGGGTGAGCACAGTAAGAAGTCTTACACCAGGTTAAAGTCCAACAGGTTTGTTTCAGATCACTAGCTTTCGGAGCATTACTCCTTCCTTAGGTGAATGGAGAGGTAGGTTCCAGAAACATTTATATAGACAAAGTCAAAGATGCAAGACAATACTTTGAATGCGAGCATTTGCAGATAATTAAGTCTTTACAGATCCAGACATTGGGGTAACCCCAGGTTAAAGAGGTGTGAATTGTCTCAAGCCAGGACAGTTGTTAGGATTTTACAAGCCCAGGTCAGACGGTGGGGGGTGAATGTAATGCAACATGAATCCAAGGTCCCGGTTAAGGCCGCAGTCATGTGTGCGGAGCTTGGCTATAAGTTTCTGCCCTGTGATTCTGTGTTGTCGCGCATCCAGAAGGCCACCTTGGAGAAAGGTTACCCGAAGATCCACGGCTGAATGCCCTCGACTGCTGAAGTGTTCCCCGACTGGAAGGGAACAATCCTGCCTGGCAATTGCCGTGCGATGTACGTTCATCTGTTGTTGCAGCGTCTGTATGGTCTCGCCAAAGTACAACACTTCGGGACATAGTTTCCTGCAGTGTATGAGGTAGACAACATTGGACGAGTCGCACGAGTATGTACCGCGTACCTGGTGGGCAGTGTTCTCACGTATAATGGTGGTACCCATGTCGATGATCTGGCACGTCTTGCAGAGATTGCCATGGCAGGGTTGTGTGGTGTCGTGGGTACTGTTCTGAAGGTTGGGTAGTTTGCTGCAAACAATGGTTTGAGGTTGTGCGGTTGTTTGAAGGTTGTATGCCGGCGCAACTGGCACCGATTCTCCGCACTGCCCGTTTTCGGCCTGCCCTGCCGCGTACATTACGCAAGGTTCGTACCAGCGGGACCTGGCTCTGCGGGCGGCCTGAGAGTCCTTGGGGGGTGCGGGGGGATATGGCCTGGGGGGGCCCCATGGTGGCCTGGCCCGCGATCGGGGCCCACCGATCTGCGGGCGGGCCTGTGCCGTGGGGGCACCCTTTCCCTCCGCGCCAACCACTGTAAAGCTCGGCCATGGACGGCGCGGAGAAGAAACCCCCTGCGCGTGCGCAGGAATCACGCCAGCGGTTCCAGGAACACGCTGGCTCCCCTGCGCATGCGCCGGTCGGCGGAGGCCCTTCGGCGCCAGTTGGCATGGGGCCAATCACTCCAGCACCGGCCTAGCCCCCGAAGGCACGGAGGATTCCGCACCTTCCGGGCGGCCTGAAGCCGGAGTGGTTCACGCCACTCTTTAGTGCCGGTACGGCCTGCCCGCCGGTTACCGGAGAATCTCATCCCAGTATTGCATTGTAAGGCCACTGTTTAAACTGGTAAATATGTCGGCATCAAATGTCTGCATAGCCATGGTCATAACCTAATGGACTTATCTGAAAACCAGGTTTGAAGTTTAATGGAGGCTGTCAAGTTCTACATGGCAGACAAACTTGCAGTCACCTGTACTGCTAATCTATTACTGATTGAGTTGGATGCATCCAAATCCTTTGCTATTGTGGAAAGTGTGTTGCAAATCTCTCAGTGTCTGGCCAAATTTCTGACATACCTCTGCTATTCTGTTATTCAACAATATTCAGTGTCCAGTTGAGCAAGCTCAGAGAGGATTACAAACTACACCTCCCCACCCACCCAACATAGACTCTCCACAGTCCCTGCTACCAGTGTCTGCTCGTTCTCACATGCAAGGTGGCAATCACCAGCTGAGAGATAATTATCTAACTGGACTCACAGCACTGCAGGTATTTGTGCTGGTGAATGTCTGTATGTTGATTTACAATGCACCTTCCTGAGGGGGGCGCTGTCATAGAAACCTATAAAATTCTAACAAGACTAGTCAGTGTAGATGCAGGAAATATGGATGGTGGATGTGTCAGGATCTAGGAGTCACAGACTGAGGTTACGGGATAGACCATTTAGGACAGAGATGGGGAGAAATTCCATCACCCAGAGAGTGGTTGGCCTGTGGAATTCATTACCACAAGAAGTAGTTGAGACCAAAACAGCATTTTTTCAAGAAGCAGTAGATATAAATGAAATGAAAAATGAAATGAAAATCGCTTTTTGTTACAAGTAGGCTTCAATGAAGTTAATGTAAAAAGCCCCTAGTCGCCACATTCCGGCGCCTGTTCGGGGAGGCTGGTATGGGAATTGAAACGTGCTGCTGGCCTGCCTTGGTCTGCTTTAAAAGCCAGCGATTTAGCCCAGTGTGCTAAACCAGCCCCTAATATAGCACTTATGGCGAAGGGGATCAAAAGACATGGGGGAGGCGGGGGGGGGGGGGGAAGAGTGATTAGACTAGCGAGTTGGATGATCAGCCATGATCATAATGAAAGGTGGAGCAGTCTTAACGGGCCGAATGGCCTCTTCCTGCTCCTATTTTCTATGTTCAATGTTTCCGAAGGAATGAAGCCGTCTGAGGACTATCCCAATGCAAATTTCCAGCAACTCTTATGAAGATCTGGAAGACAAAAAAAGGTGATGTGAATTAGTAGTAGCAAAGTAACAATTGTGCCTGTCAACATACTCAGGCTATTCATTGTTCGGTCATTGATGAAATAACCTCAGCATTAGAGATATTAGAGATTGTGCGTTAGAGATATTTTTAATTCTGTCACTAGCCATCTGCGAGTTTCTGATTCCTCCATCTCCGATTGAGAGAGATTCAGAGGTGCTGCTTATCTACATCAGTTAGCTACACAATTTGTGGTGAGCCACCTACATTCCTGTGCTTTGTGCCCACTGCTACAGGGGTGAAAAGTAGAAAAGACTTTTGAGTGACTGAAGGTTATCTACTCACCCAACGGATGCAGCACATGCGGCGAGGGTGACTCTTGAGACAGATCAATGCACCGCATTTCATTCTGATTGGTGTGAGTGTTAACAGTGGCTGGTAAATGGGGAAGTGGTGAAGTGCATAGAAAGTAAAGGCTGTGCACTGGTGGAATTTGAGTGGGTGTGAGGAATGATATGATGAATTGTACTAGGCAAAACCGAGTGAAAGTGGGTGATGTATTCTACCACAGAATGTAGTCGAATCAATCAACCCCGTTGGTCCATTAAATCACTTGTGTCCAGGACACAATGCTCCTGACACCCACCTCCTCACTCTTCCCCAACTACTTCTTGGTAACAGTGGCGGATTTCTTCCTCGCATTCTTGGGGACAAGCATGTCCCTCCTGTTCCTGACAACGCCCAGCAGTAATTCCAGGGAAGTATCATTATGATTGTTGACCTTGCTCTCTGTACATCCACTTTAAGTATCTGCTGGTTGTTCCAAATTGCATGTCAGCATTGGTCCTTTAAATGGTGGATTTGAGTTCACTTTGTCTGGGTGCATGCAATGCCCACCATGCAACTTGGAGATGCCAAACCCGGAAGGAAAAGTGTAATCAAGTCAAACTTAGAGAATTTAGCACGGTTTGCTTTCAGGCCTTGTAGGCACAAACCTGTTGCTACCCCTTTCTCTGTCCAACTCAACTGCCCCCCCCCCCACCCCTAACACCCTTGATTGAAACTTACCTTTGTACTTCTATCTACTCTTTACTTATTAATAAGAACCAAAGCCTTTTTTGGGATTTTGTACATTTTGTTTGCATGAAGGATGGCCATGCTAAACTGCTTGTCACAGCTCTGGTGAAATCTGTCACAATTTGTGAAATAATTCCCTGCAGGCATAATTAAATGTACAACCACAGCTCGCTTAAGCCATTTTTGAAAGATGCTGACATCATATAAATCCATGTAAAACTGCGAGGAATGTATGTCAGCAACTTCAAGGTAACCATGAGTGCGTGACCTTGCATTTGTGTAGTAGATTAGGTCAGTGTAGTTGCTCAACCTCTGGCAGAAAGATCTTGCAAAACTGACAGGGGTGCAAAATAAGTGGTGGCTGATCGATCACCCATTATGCAACCTGCTGGATTTCCCTTTGCATTGAATCAAATGAAAGTTGTGACCTCTGAATTCTCCTCACAGTGTAAAGGGAGAACATTCCGAGCACCAAAAGATTGAATGTAGTAAGTGCTTACCGAGAGTAGTTCCGTTATAATAAAATACTATTCATGATTAAGAGACAGTCCAGGACCTTGTTCTCCAAAGCAATTTGCAAATTAAAACTTGTTCAGTCAAACAGAAAGTCTTAGAAATGCTGGCTCAAATTCATACAAATTGTGCCATTTAACTATCTTTCATTACTCACTATACCTGACTGTAGCTGCTATAATTATAACATATATCATAGGAGCAAAGAAGGTTCTGTAGCAGTTTCAAGCTGATCTGTGATATCAGACAAGTGAAAAATGTCTTCCATTCTTGACATTCCTTCACTGTGGAACTCTTGTGTCTTTCCAGCTAAAGTGACAGCTATTTCATTGGACAATGAGTGGTTAAGAGTAGTTAATGTGAATATATTTTTGAGCTCCAAAATTGGCGATTGAAAGACCAAAATGATCTCTCAAGCAAGAAGTAACATTTCCACTGAATGCTCTATTCGAGTCAGTCAAAAGTTTTGAATGAATAATAATGTTATAAATGCAAAGGAATTAGAAGTCACAGTAGATACCTATGAAAACAAAAAAGAGGGGCTTGAATTGTATTAGAAAGCAAAGGAATCACCGTGAAAAAGCAAGTAGAGTAAACTGAATTTGTTCAGTGTATTCAAAGTTCAAGGTGAGATAAAGAATGTGCCCTTTAGTTTAATTGTTAATATCATTGGTTTACAATTATTTTTAATGAGATGAAAGTTATCCAGCTACAAATTAATGTTGATTGCATTTTAAAGCTTTGTTTGTTCCCAGTAACCAAACCAACAATCAATGTTTTATTTACTAAAAGGTTAAAGATTCAGATAAAGGCCACGTATAACGTTGTTCTCATTAAATGACAACAGGACTGTGGGAGGAAGTTCTTTCAATTTAATGCAGTTGTTACGTAAAGGATGCACAACAAAAACCTATCATTAGTCTAATCCTTTGCAGAATCGATCCCATGTTTTCAAGGAAAGACCCACAATTAATGCTTATTGCTAACAAAATGTACAGAATTTTCAATGATTATCAGTGCATTCACTTGTAAGAATCAAGTGTCAAAACCCAAGTAAGCATATAAAAATTGAAAAAACAAAGACAAACAATTTGACTTTGGTGATCCAAAAAAAGGGGGGTGAATTCTCCATTTGAGAGACTAAGTGCTGACTGAATCACGAATGTTCTACATGGTCGAAAGCGGTACCAGTCCCAGAGCGATTCAGGTCCCATTGATGGGCTAGCACCGGTGCCACAGAGAACTTGCACAATTCCAATGCATCCAGACAGGATGATGGCACTGGTTGCGCTGGCGCATGCCCATCCCGTTGATGGGTCGGTGGAGCCAGAGACCTAGGGGGTGGCCTGGGAGCCAGCTATACGATCCATGGTGCTAAGTTCCCAGTTTGCAGTCAGCGGTGTGTGCAGCCTCATGGCTGCCTTGCAGGCTGCAGCAATGGCAATCAGTGCCTGGCCAACCTGACCCCACAGCCGACTTCCTAGCTGCCACCCCGCTACTCTCTCCCAGCCCTGGCAGGCGCCCCCTGGCCTGTGGCACAACTGTTAGCACACTACAGCGATGTTGGACCCCACCACTCCCGACACCCCACCCTGCACCCTCAGCAGCCACTGCACCTGTTCCCCAATTTGAAATACTACAAGTGAACCTCACCGCAGTAATTCCTCCTGGCTGAGGTGGAGTATTGTGGAAGGCCTGGAAAAATCCAGGTTGGGCCCATTAATGATATTCCAATGGCCTTTACTGGTACAATTTGCATGCTCATGCCGGCGTGTGGCATAGAATGCATCCACGCCACTGTCGAGGGACCGGACCATGGCATTCCGTTTGGCACCTAGCGCCATCCTTGATATTCAGCTGACACGAATCTTTGCCCAATTTCTTGATTCTGGCATCGGCCAACGGAAAATCCCGCCCGGGGTTTTTTTCTAAAAGTTTCTAAATTCTGGTGAAATTGTCCTGTGTCCACAAGGGAAAACTACGGAGCCTAGCAGCTGGATTTTCAATTGCCAATCAGGTTGAGTGCAAGTGTGAGCACAGTTTGAAAATTGCATTCCCAGATGGTCGGCCGTGAACCTCCCGTACCCGGTGGGGCGGGCCGTACCGGCGCCGAGGAGTGGCGTGAACCACTCCGGCGTCGGGCCACCTGGAAGGTAAACGCCATGGCGGACGTTTACAGCGACAGGCGCGGAGGGAAACAGTGCCCTCACGGCACAGGCCCGCCCATGGATCGGTGGGCCCCGAGTGTGGGCCAGGCTACCATGGGGGCAATCCCCGGGACCAGATCCCCCCGAGGACTCTGCAGGCCTCCCACAGAGCCAGGTCCCGCCGGTAAGGACCTTGTTTGATTTACGCCAGCGGGACTGGCCGAAAAGGGGCAGCAACTCGGCCCATCGCAGAGCGGAGGATCGTCGGGGGGGGGGGGGGGGGGGCTACTGCCAACGGCCCCCAATCGGCACGGCGCGATTCCCACCACCGCCGAAAAACCGGCGCCGGAGAATCTGGCAGCCAGCGTCGGGGTGGGATTCACGCTGCCTCCCGGCAATTCTCCGGCCGGGCAGGGGGTCGGAGAATCCCGCCCGGTGCCTCTTGATCCTGACCCCTCCAGGATGCTCTCCAATTTTCAACAGAGGGTGGATGCTCAGGAAGCTGGGAGCCCGCTTGCTTCCAATTAACGGCCGGTCCAGCTCTTTGAGCAACTTATCGACAGGCTGGGGAGGGTATAAACAGAATTGTCAATCTGGAAAGTGGCAAACTCGAAAAGTCTGGTGCATATTAGTGAACAGCTAGTGGGTTCAATCTGGGGAGACATTCAAAAATAATATAAGTTAGTATATGTCTGGACCTGGGGGATCTTGCACTGGATCATGTATACTGGCTCTTATTTGGCAGTATGGACAGTTTTGTGTGCGGTTATACTGCTAGCCCTACAAAATAGTGCCTACTTTCCTCAGCAAGGCAGTGGCAGCCCCCATCATGGCTGCCATCTGCCTTTGCTGTTCATGTTTCGAAAGACAGTTCCCGCCTCCTGGCAATGGCGTCAAACTCACCTTCCCAAACAGGGCAGTACATTTCAAAATAGTGTCATGAGAGTGACGCAGTTGTGGTGCAGGGTCAGCACCCAAAAAGTATCTAGACTTTGGGTTCATGACCCAGATTTTAAAATCGAGCTACAGGGTTTTTAACCATGAGACCCTCTCCATTATGTTTAGCTCAAATGTCTTTAAAAGGAAGTGAGAAAAAGGGACCTTAATTCACAGGTTTTCAGACCGAGGCCCAAGGATAACATAGTTATACAGCACCATGAGCAGAATGAAACATCCCAAGGCATTTGGTAATACACAGAAGGAAAACAAAGTTTGACCCAGGAGGGAGAGGTTTAGAGGGGAGTTTGGGAAGTTTGGTCAAAGGTTTTTGGTGAAAGGTTTTTTTTAAAGGAAGAGAGGAAGGGGGTTGAGGGGGACAGCTCCAACAGAGTTTTGAGACAGCTGAGTGTTCTGTAATCAACACAATGAAGGCTGGAATGCACTGTAATCAAAGGAATACAACCTTCTAGAGGTATTTAAAACTCAGAAGAGGGATAAACAGACATCAAGGTAACATGTGGTACGATTCAGTCTGAGAGAATGGTTGGCAATGGAGCAGTGGCAGCTTTAGAATTCAGGAACAAGGAATCCAAACTCTGAAGAAGGTTGCAAAGTTACCCCTCCACTTTCGAAAGCTCCGCAGAGACGTGGTCCATTATCGATGAGAAGAAATGTGGTGTAATCTCCCATTCGAACTGGGTTTCCAGTTGAAGATCACTGTTCAATATGCTTATTACCAGAATATGTGGGGGTGTATTTCAAAGCTTCTTTTGACATCACTGTCTCAGCCAAAGAAATGGTGGGTGTGACTTACAGAAGGACTCAAACAAAGTCTACTCACTGCCATAAACATTTTACATAGGTGACTCGAAAAGAGTTTCTATAAAATACAGAAAATGGTGCTTCTGGTCAAAACTGCAGCCACTTCTCCCAGTCAAAGGAGGATGAGTTCTTCAGCAAAACGCAATGGATTCAGGATAGCTACATATTACAAATTGACAATAAGTGGAGGATCCTTACTTACTATAATTTGACCAGGAGGAGAGAATACATCTATATTACAAACTCACAATGAGTGGAAGATAGTTACTTTGGAAATTGATTATTTTTCTAAGGATTTGTGGGATTAGAGAGATAATGCGGCTATGAGACTAATGGTTGGCATTTTGTTTATAGAATCTTAACCTCCCACCTGAAGCAAATCCACCCAGTTTTGTGGGTTAAACCAGCCATTAGTCACTAACAGCAATATGTACACCAGACATAATGATGGGCGATTTACCCAATCATCTCTCTGCTGGCCCGTAATAATCATCTCACTAACAGCTGGTGTATCTTCCTCTGGCTGTCAAAAGCAGAGAAAAAGTGGTAATGGTTAGCGAAAATAGTGTTGGATTTTGCTTTGATTATTTGTTTGAAGTAAAGAATGTAGTGGAAAAGCAGCTGGTTAAAGGCTTCTTAAATCTGTGTTCTGAGAAACATTGTGCGGCAATTTCCTCAGAGTGGCAATCAGCGTTTGATTGCCACCATGTGCCCACTTACCTGTGTGGACTTTCTTCTGTGCCAGTCTCTAATAAGATACTAATGTTTTGAAAAACCTTTCAAATTAAATAATTTTAACTAATTCTGAATGCAAGCTTATGGGCTGAATTTTCTGCTCCGGAGATTAATTGCACCAACAAGAAAAGCAACCCTGACCGCGTCGGCTGGTGTGGCGGGATTGCACAGCTGTTTTTAAGCTTATTAAATATGCGTGAATGTGAATCGTGTCACATCTGGTGTTGTAGCAGCCTGGAATTCGTGGGCCCCACTGTCTCCTGATCGGATCTTCCTTCCCGGCGCTGTATTTACACCGCACCGACGTTAACAACTCGCTGCAGCCCAGGACTTGCCGTGGCAGACATCAGAATGGGCCCTAAGAGAACCGAACACGCTGCTCCAAGGTTTAGCGACACCGCACTGATGGCATTCCCCGACGCAGTGGTGGACCAGCGAGAGATACTGTACCCCCCTGGTGGGAGTTAAAGGTCCTCCAACTTCACCAAATTGGCATGGGTGGTCTGCGCCACCACGTCCTCACCAACATGCCTCAAAAGAGAACCTCCATCCAGTGCAGGAAGAAGACGAATGCTCTCGTCCACTCTGCCAGGTAACGTCCTTCTTCTTCTGATGCTCAACTCACTCTCACATGCCAATCAGCTATCCGCTGACTTATACTCCACAGGGATGTGGCTAGTGAGATTGAGGACCATGCCTCTGCCAAGGGTGAGATCGACATCACCCAAGCCAGTGAGGACAGTAGGGGGCAGCACGGTAGCATTGTGGATAGCACAATCGCTTCACAGCTCCAGGGTCCCAGGTTCGATTCCGGCTTGGGTCACTGTCTGTGCGGAGTCTGCACTTCCTCCCCGTGTGTGCGTGGGTTTCCTCCGGGTGCTCTGGTTTCCTCCCACAATCCAAAGATGTGCAGGTTAGGTGGATTGGCCATGATAAATTGCCCTTAGTGTCCAAAATTGCCCTTAGTGTTGGGTGGGGTTACTGGGTTATGGGGATAGGGTGGAGGTGTTAACCTTGGGTAGGGTGCTCTTTCCAGGAGCCGGTGCAGACTCGATGGGCCGAATGGCCTCCTTCTGCACTGTAAATTCTGTAAATTCTATGATGACCCGTTCACAACTCTTCGGACACCAGCCAAAACTGTTAGTGTGTTGCTATGTCGGTGACTATGCAGCCAATCATTTATTATCTCTTCTCTCTTTAAGCGGCACCTAGAGGAAGAGGCCCCAATGTAGCCAGCCCATCAACCCCAGCCCCACAGCACGTTGAATGAGGTTGCTGAGGACACACTCGATGTACAGTCACCACAATGTTCCCTGCACCCTGTACTGGAGCAGACACACACCTCAGTGGGACCTCGTTCTAGAGCTGGCTCTTGATCACAATCTGGTGACAAAAGCATGGATTCAGTTCCACAGCAGGCAGAGGCAGGACATCCAAAGTCTTTGGTACTTGGAGGACTGATGGAGGCCAGATTCCTGTTGAGTCCGAGTTCAACGATGAATCTCTGGAATTGACCGTAACACAGATGCAGGAGCTACAAACACTGACACTGGAACATCAGGTTGGATTATGGGGTGCTGTCACCAGATTTAAATGGATGAAGGAGGATATCATTGTGCAGGCATGCTAGTGCACCAAGATTAACACAGGTAGGGTAGTAACCGCATTGGAGACATTAGTCCAGCATTTTGTGCCTCATGTACACCAGGACCTGGACTTCATTGATGTAGGCATGGGTGGGATCTGTCAGTTGCTGGGTGAGAGGTGGATCTGAAGGGAGGGGCCCACCAGCAGCCACAGAGGAGGAACATTAGCTACCAGGGATAACCACCCAGGTGATTCAGATTGTGTCCATCCGCACCCAATCCTCTCTGTCTGTGACCCCATCAACTCCACCTTCACAGGCTATCGAGGGTGCACCTGCCCCTTGGAAGGAGACCCAAAGCAGGCATGGGGGCCTCTCGAGGACACCCAGCAAGGTCATCACAGGCAACAGGGCATTGCACTCAGCAGGCTGCCTCCAACTCCACTGTGGATGTCAGGGAATCACCAAGACGTAGCAGTAAGGTAAGAAAAAGTAAGAAATACCAAGAGTACAAAGGTAGCACGGATATTCACAATCTGTACGTTATGGCACAAATATAAAAACAATTTGTTTCAGTCTACTTCTCATCTAATCTCCCGTGAGCTAGTTGTCATCATCCTCCTGGAACCTGGTGGCTATAAGGATCGCACATGCATGCTTGCATCATCTGGCCCACGCTATAGCCTCTTCCTCTGGAGCCTCAACTTTCTCACCCTCATTGAGCTCAGCCCTTTCGACGTGCAGCTTCTCCAACTCTCATTCTGCCAAGCCATCCCTGCTTTGGAGCACCAGATTGTGTAGAGTGCAGCAAACGATGATGGTGTGGGGTAAGTGTGAGTGGTACACTTACCCCACACCATCAGAAATCTTACAACACCAGGTTAAAGCCCAACAGGTGTTTGGAATCACTAGCTTTCTGAGCACAGTTCCTTCCTCGGGTGGGCAGGGCAAGGGAATATATGATGAACGGCAGGACCCTGGGAAGGATCAGAGGGGCCTTGGTGTGTATGCAGATCGCAGGGCAAGTGGATAAAGTGGTTGAGAAGACATGTGGTATACTTGCCTTTATTAGCCAAGGCATAGAGTTTAAGAGCAGGGAAGCTGTGCTGGAGCTGTATGAAACATTGGTTGGGCCGCAGCTTATTGTATTCAGTTCTGGAATACACGTTATAGGAGGGATTTGATGGCACTGGAAAGGGTGCAGAGCAGATTTACCAGGATATTGCCTGGGCTGGAGAGTTTCATTTAAGCAGAGATATTGGATAGACTGGGGTTGTTTTCCTTGGAACAAAGGAAACTGACGGGGAGACATGATTGAGATGTATAAAATTATGAGGAGCATAGAGAGTAGACAGGAAACGTAGAAAATAGGAGTGTAAGGAGGTCTTTCAGCTCTTCGGGCCTGCTCTGCCATTCATTATGATCATGGCTGATCATCCAACTCAATAGCCTTATCCTGCCATCCATCCCCCCATAGCCTTTGATCCCCTTTGTCCCAAGTGCTATATCCAACTGCTTCTTGAAAACAGTCAATTTTTTTGCCTCAAATACTTTCTGTGGTAATGAATTCCACAGGCTCATCACTCTCTGGTCAAGAGATTTCTACTCATCTCTGTCCACAATGGTTTACCCATATCCTCAGGCTGTGACCCCTGATTCTGGGCACAGCCACCATCAGGAACATCCTTCCTCCAGCTACCCTGTCTAGACCTGTTAGAATTTAATGGATTTCTATGAGATTCCCCCTTCAATCTTCTGAACTCCAGCAAATATAACCCTAACAGACTCATATGCATTGGTCCTGCCATCCCAGGAATCAGCTGGTAAACATTTTCTGCACTCCCTCTAGAGCAAGAACATCCTTCCTCAGACCAGGAGACCAAAACTGCCCATAATATTCCAGGTGTGGCCTCACCAAGGCCTTGAATAATTGCAGCAAGACCCCTGCTCCTGTACTCCAATCCTCGCGCTATGAAGGCAAACATACCATTTGCCTTCTTCACTGTTTGCTGCTCCTGCTGCTCCTTCAGCAACTGCTATACGAGAACACCCAGGTTTCATTGCGCATTCCCCTCTCCTAATTTATGGCTCTTCAGATAATCGTCTGCCTTCCTGTTTTTGCTACCAAAGTGGATAACTTCACATTTATCCAAATTATACTGCATCTGCCATCCATTTGCTCACTCACCCAACTTGTCCAAATCACACTGAAGGATCTCTACATCCTCTTCACATCTCACCCTTCCATCCACCTTTGTGTCATCTATAAATTTGGTGATGTACATTTAGTTCCCTCATCTAATTCATTCATTTATATTGACAATAGATGAGACCCCAGCACCAATCCCTGCAATACCCCACTGGTCACTGTTTGCCATTTGGAAAAATTTCCATTTATTCCGACTCTTTGTCTGCTAAACAGTTTTCTATCCATCTCAATTCATTACCCCCAATCCCACGCGCTTTAGTTTTACACGCTAATCTCTCTTGTGGGACGTTGTCAAAGTCTCTGAAAGTCCAAATAAACCACATCTACTGGCTCCCGATCATCAACTATACTAGGTACATCCTCGAAGAATTCCAGTAGATTTGTCAAGTATGATTTCCCTTTCATAAATCCATGCTGACTATGACCAATCCTGCCATTCTTTTCCAAGTGCTCTGCTATAAAATATTTAATCATGAGTCTAGAATTTTCCCCAGTACTGATGTCAGGCTTACTAGTCGATAATTCCCCTTGCGGACTTGTCACCACGTGGAGGACGAAGATACCCACGGTGGCCGTCAAGGTCACCGAAGTCCTGAACGTTTATGGCTCAGGATCATTCCAGGGCTCGAGCGGGGACTTGTGTGGCATATCCCAACCAACAGCCCACAAGCGCCAGCCCTGGAGGCTCCCTAATGTCTGCACCATGGTGTTGACGCCCTCAGCGATGTCCCTCTGTGAGCGGGCCATGCTCTGCACTGCCTCAGCGATGCCCACCTGAAATTGGGACATGCTCCGCCTGCACCCCGGTCAGGTCCACCTGAGACTGGGACACGTCCCCCAACGACTGGGACATGCTCCGCAGCGCCTCGGCAATGCTCACCTGAGCCTGGGATATGCTCCGCAGTGACTCCACAATGCCCACCTGAGACTGGGACATGTTCCGCAGTGCCTCAGAAATGTCCACCTGCATCCGGGACATGTCCCCCAGTGACTGGGTAATGCTGCCGAGGCACTTAGCCATGGCTGTCACTAACAGGGCAATACCTTGGACACCTCCACTCATGGTGCTGACATCATGCTCCAGGCTCTCCACTGCGATCGCCATGTTAGCAGTGTTGGCCTCGGTGCCATGCATTGCCGGCGCTATCTCATGCGCCTTACTTTGGGAATCCTCCATTCGGCTGTGGACCTGTTGTAGTGTCGCTGACATCTCCCTCTGAATTTTTCGGCCGCATCCTATCAACTGCATCAGCTCTGGGTAAACCTGGTCCAGAGGCTCAGCATCTGACTGGGACCCATCTGTGTCCTGGGATCCAGTAGATGGGTGAATGCTGCCCCCACCTTATGTGCATCAGAAACTGTGTGGGACTCACCAGAATATGCCCCAGAGGCCTGTGACTGCTTTTTCCCACCCTGATGCCTGACTCTGCGTTCGTGGAGGGTGGGGATGATAGCTGTGCAGAGACTATTATGGTGGCATCCTCGGAGCTCTCCTCTGTGTTGTTCTCTTGGGAGATAAGGTGTGGGGTGTTGGAGGTGGGGGGGCAGGAGTTCCACCCCGGATGGCCAGGCGGCATCTGATGGAGATCCTGTGGGAGAATGGACATGTGGTCAGTGGGCATCAGCATGGTGGCATGTACAACTCGCGTGTGAATGGTCGTCTGGGTGGGGCCAGTGGTTACCCACCTTTGCAGCGCATGCCAATCTTGATGTCGCTGACCAATCTGTCCCCGACCACCCAAGCAACCTCCAGGGCTCATTTCTCATAGGGGGTAAGGGCTCTAATGTCCAGCACCCCACTGCCCGTCTGGGACTGCTCCCATCTGTTATGGGCCAGTTTCCCTTGCGGGGGTCACAGAGATGGCATCGTGAGCTGCACACATCATACACCGGAGGGGCGGGGGATCGCATTGGGTGGGCGGGGGTGCATGGGTGAGCACCACTGGGCATGGGTGGAGTTGGACACGACATGGTGCTGGACGGGGGCGGTAGCAGCTGCATGGTTGTGGAGCGGTGCCAACTCGCCAGTGAAGCCTGGTGGAGGTTATTTAGCTTTTTGCAACACTGTGGCGGTCATGCTCACCGCACTGACGGCCGCTTCCTCCGGAACAGCACTGCCTGCTCTGTGGCTAATCCACCAAGACCCTTGGGGCACAGTGTATCCTGTTACAACTCCAGCGTGTCCAGCAGTCTGGCCAGGACAACATCTCCGAATCGTGGAGCTGGTCTCCTTCGTGGCATGGTTGCATGCTGTGTGGGATTACTTCTGCAGGATCAGTTTAAAGTGCTGCTCCCCCTTCTTAGCAGGGGGGCTGGTGAGCGTTGTTCCAGCGAATCAGCCGGCAGGAGAGTCACTTGCGGTGTGAAGCCTGCGGGGTCTCGTTAAGTGGACCATTTAACCTTAGATACTGGTGATGGCCTCGTTGGCTGTCGAGAAGCTCCCGGCATTTTCTGCTCACTACCACATTGATAAACTTTTCTGTTAGATCGCGCCTGATGTGTTATTCAGGGAATATGTTCCACATCCTGTTGTTTATTACATTATATAAATAAATCACTGTCCAAATATTACTGCACTCTTTGTGGAAGCAGCCAATTTCACCCTACTCTTCCCCATCCTGGTTAATAAGACCTCATTATAGGAGCAGTAAAAAGTCTTAAAACACCAGTTAAGATTTCTTGCTGCGCCCATCGCAGTCCAATGACAGCATCTCCACATCACCATAATGGGGAGAGAAGAGAAAAGCTATGTTAAGCAATTGTCACAATGCAGAGGGAACCATATTTGTTGTCATTGCAAATAATGTTGGCAGGAAAAAAAACCTTTATCCCTTCTTCTGTATCAAAACCAACACAGCTGAGGGCTAATACTAATAATTTATCATTTGCTGCATGTACTTATTACAAATATCCACATCTTGACAGCAATTTCTCTTCATGTAAAGTAGTTGGTCTTTGTCTCCTTTTAGCAGCAAAATGTAAGAACAAAAAATGCTTGAAAACCTCAGCAGATCAGAGAGTAGCTGTGAAGTGATAGCAATTCATCAAGCTGAAAGCTAACTCAGTTTCTTCCACAATACTCAGTTGGCTGAGCTGCTGCGTTTTTCCAGCACTTTGTGTTCTTATTTTCTTTTTTCAAATTGCCAACATCTGTAGTCTTTTCCTTTTGTAAATTGAAGTGTTTTCCATTAAACAGAGAACGTACCGCACCAATCAGTACATTTAGCCCTTAGATCTATGTGAATATGACAATTCTATTGAAGATGCTGGTGGGCAGCACGATATTGCAATGGTTAGCACTGCTGACTCACGACGCCGAGGTCCCAGGTTCGATCCCTGCCCAGGGTCACTGTCGCTGTGGAGTTTGCACATTCTCCCCGTGTTGGCGTGGGTTTTGCCCCCACAACCCAAAAGATGTGCAGCCTAGATGGATTGGCCACACTAAATTGCCCCTTAATTGGCAAAAATGAAGATGGTGGACTTCTGATAGCTCGTACAACAAGGAATTCTCCTAGTATCCTGACCAACATTTATCCCTTAGCCAGGGCAGCACGGTGGCCTAGTGGTTAGAACAGCTGCCTCACGGCGCTGAGGTCCCAGGTTCAATCCCAGCTCTGGGTCACTGTCCATGTGGAGTTTGCACATTCTCGCTGTGTCAGCGTGGGTTTCACCCCCACAACCCAAAAATGTGCAGAGTAGGTGGATTGGCTAAATTGCCCCTTAATTGGAAAAAATTATTGGGTACTCTAAATTTATTTTTAAAAAAGAAAGAAAAAAAAATTATCCCTTAGTCAAAACCACCAGAAACAGCTAATTGCTGGTTTATCTTGTTGCTTGTGAGATCTTGCTGTGTACATTTGGCTGCCTTGTTTACCTACAAAGTAGAATTGTTCACTGTTCAAAAATAATCCATTCGCCATCAAATGCAGGGAGAGGCTTTGAAGACAGGCAAGGTGTCAAGTAAATGCGAATGTCTTTCTTTATTGCATAGAAATTAAGGAAAAGTGTGGATATTTTTAGTACATTTTGAAAATTGGTACCAAGGTTTTTATCATTTTTGAACACTTAAAAATGAAGCAAAGCGTAAAATCAATTATTTAAAACTTTGGAAAGAGGGGAGCTGAAAGGTTGAAAAGCCTATTCTCATTATCTCACTGACACGTTTTTATGAATGAAGAAAGGTGGCATGGAATCTGAATAAAAGTGATCCGAGTCTAATGATTTGAACATATGGAATTGCTGTAATGATGTCTTACTTGCTAATAAAATGCAGCATGTTTTACATTGAAAGTATTTCATCCTTCATTGCTAAAAAACTATTTTTATCCTGTTTAAGGATCAAATATGTGTACGTAATTCTGACCACTGTAGGTTGCCTAACATGATGTGCCATTTAGATTAATTTTTTTTTAAATTTAGATTACCCAATTATTTTTTCCAATTAAGGGGCAATTTAGGGTGGCCAATCCACCTATCTGCACATTGTTTTGGGTTGTGGGGGCGAAATCTAAGCAGACACGGGGAGAATGTGCAAACTCCACACGGACAGTGACCCAGAGCCGGGACCGAACCTGGGACCTCAGCGCCGTGAGGCAGCTGTGCTAACCACTAGGCCACCGTGCTGCCCACCATTTAGATTAATAAATGCAAAGTCAAAAGCTAGTTCTGGTCTACTGAAATGTTGGCTGGATTTTCCTATCCTATAGTGGGACCAAAGTGTACAACCGAGCCTTTAAAATGGCAAGCAGGACCTGAATTATTCTCATTCTCAATTTGTGCAATTTTCATCAGCGTGGGATAAGGGGGTGGTGGGTCAGGAGCCTGCAGGCGACTGTCCCAACATTTCCAGCACTATTGCGGAAGTGGACATTTCTGACTGCCCACAAATTTGATGGAGGAGGGTGTGCTTCGTTAGGCTTTGAAACATACTAGCATACCAGCACAGAGTCTGTGAGCACGATTTAACTAGAAAGGTTCTATGTCTGGCTTTGGATGTGTTTAGCGGGGTGTTCCTCGGTGGCTGCAGTGCTGTGAAATATCTCACTATTCAATGGCATTTTGCCTTTTTTTGGCCTCTCGTGACATTTAACAACCTCATCCCGACACCAGGTCGGGTGCAATGAGTCTGTTAAATTGCACCCTGTACCATAGTTTGTTGGCGGTTAGCACATAAATGATTAGTGCAAAAGGTGGCTACTTCATAGGTCATAACAAAATGCGAGAGCATAAATTTTTCTGTTTTTACCACAGTTATTGATTGTGATGCTTTGTTGTTAATTTCAACAACTGGCAAGCTGTTAAATGAAAGAACAGAAATGTGAAAGTTGAAAAGTTTTCGGATTCATTAGAGTATATTATTCACTGGATAAATGTAATTTTGCATTGTAAACTATTGGAATCAAGATATGATTAGGTGGAATTCCCCATTACTTTCAATTTTTTTCCTTGAAGTTCAGCTCAACCATTTCCTTCAAAGTTTTGACAGATGGCTGAACTTCTGGCTATGTTCGAAGGCTCCAGTGGATTCTGCTCAGCAGGGGTTTTTGTACAGTTACTCAGTGAAATGTCATTATGAATGCTTGGTCGCCTTCCAACTCTATAATGCATTCTACTCAGTAGAGTTTGTTGAGGCAACAGTCAATGGAAATGTGGGCTTGTTTATTTTGACAGATTTATGAACTTTAAAAGTCTTCCAAATATTATTGTTGGGTTCATGACTTATATTTGTATGAGCGTGAGGGGGTATAGGGTGAGAGTTAAGAGGGCCTCACGCTCATTTCAAGAATTGGGCCAATGTCTCAGCAAATGGAGTTTTTTCAACTGGCTGCCTTAGCATTAGCCCAAGTCTAGGCCATCCATGCTTCCACTGGATGAGTGCAGCGTTGATGGGCACTGTTAGATATGAGGCGGGATTTCAACATTGGATAATCGCCTGATGCCGTATCCTCGCCTCAGAGATGAAGATTTGGCCTGTATTCTCTGAGAGGTCATGGGCGAGATAGTATTAATCTGGAATACAGAAGAGAAACTGTTGCAATATTTATCGTTGCTTCAGCAAACTGACAAAACTATAGCCAGTGATTGCCCTTCAATGAGCAGGATTCTCATTGTCTCTTCACAGCTTTGAAGTGCATCCCTGAGGAAAGTAAACTGACTAAGCTTAATGGAGAATTAGATCGACATAAACCACTGATAAACCCAATGTCCCAAGAGTGCTTTGCAGTTTCACACTTTTGGATAAGTCAATTATGTTTGAAATACAATTTACCCTGGTCTATAGAGTAAAGTATTTGTTGATTAAACTGACTGTGTTGTGGGAAGGAGCAATCCCAAAAGAAGAGCCATTGCCACTTTTGCCTCAGTTTGATTTCCGAGAGAAAATGCGAAGGTGCTGCATTTTATATCTTTCCTTGTAGCACGAACAATCCGCCTGTATATAATCATATCAAGGTTCAATTGCACAGTCGTTTTCAGTTGTTGACAGCCACACGCATTTCAATGGCAGTTATGCATCTAACCCGGATTTTGTAGAAAAGAAGAGACAAAAAAAGAGCATTTTCAGCTGCTTCATCAATGGCCTTCCCTCCATCGTAAGGTCAGAAATGGGGATGCTTCCTGATGACTGTACAATGTTCATTTGTGACTCCTCAGAGTACCATTTGTGACTTCCCAGATACTGAAACAGTCTGTGACCAAATGCATCAAGACCTGGACAATATCCAGGTTTGGGCTGATAAGGGATATGTTACATTTGTGCCACACAAGTGCCAGGCAATGACCATATTCAACAGTGGAGAGTTAACCATTGCTCCTTGACATTCAAAGGCATTACCATCACTGAATTCCACACATCCTGGAGGTGACCATGACCAACTACTGAACTGGACTAGTCATATAAATACCATGGCTACAAGAACAGATCAGAGGCAAGGAATCCTGTGGCCAGTAACTCACCTCCTGACTCCCTAAAGCCTCAACACCAACCGCAAAGCACAAGTCAGGAATATAATGGAATACTCTCCACTTGTCAGGATGGGTGCAGCTCCAACAGTACTACAGAAGCTTGACACCATCCAAAGCTGTCCACTTGTTTGGGACCCCTTTCATAAACATTCACTCCTTCCACCGGCAAGGAATAGTGGCAGCTGTATGCACCATCTACAAGGTGCATGCAGGAACTCACCAAGAATTATTAAACAGCGCCTTCCAAACCCACAAACTACCATCTTGAAGGACAAGGGCAGCAGCCACGTGGGAACACTACCATCCAGAAATTACCCTCCAAGTCACTCACCATCCTGACATGGAAATATGCTGCCGTTCCTTCACTGTCCGTGGGTAAAAATCCTGGAACCTCCTCCTTAACACCACTGTGGGTGTACCTACATTCAAGAAGGCAGCTCACTACTACATTCTCAAGGGCAATTAGTCAGAAACCAAGCATAATATCATAAGGGCAGCACGGTAGCACAATGGTTAGCACTGTGGCTTCACAGTACGTTCGCCCCATGCGTGCGTGGGTTTCCTCCGGGTGCTCCGGTTTCATCCCACAAATCCTGAAAGACGTGCCATTAGGTAATTTGGACATTCTGAATTCTCCCTCTGTGTAGCCAAATAGGCCCCAGAATGTGGCAACCAGGGCTTTTCACAGTAACCTCAATGCACTGTTAATGTAAGTCTACTTGTGACAATAAAGATTATTATTATTGATATCTCCCAATGGCATGTTAATGGCGGTTTCATAACCGGGCTAATGGCTGATGGTGCAAAAGCCATGAATAAACATTAAAATAGCTGCCCGCCAACATTCCATTTGGCCTTCCAATCATGCATTGTTACGTTCCCAGTTGGTGTTACTACTGGACGTGAATCTGCCAGAATTGAACCGTGACTTAAAAGATTGTACTTGTTACATGCAGGAACAGAGTAACAGGATTGTCAATTAATTTTTAACAACAATTATTAAATACTATCTTCACATATGCACACAGATTTCAAAGATAATACGTCACTGAAACCAAATGGCAGATGCTACTCAATCTTCTGTGAATTTCTCTTCAAATTCCCGCCAAGTGATTATCAGATGGATGTTTCCAAATTCCACTCTCAAAAAGACACACGTTGAAATCTTCTTTCAAACAATGCTGTCCCCCAACTGATTTCATCAAGGATCTACCTCCAGGCTTTCCAAAAATACTTTCAAACAAGGCTGCCTCCCCATTGTTTTAATAAGGATCCGCCTCCAGGTTTTCCAACTCTTTCAGGATTCCTTTGTCTTGAATGCTTTCACACAAACTCTGAGATTTCATAGAATTTACAGTGCAGAAGGAGGCCATTCGGCCCATTGACTCTACACCGGCCCCTGAAAGAACACCCTACCTAAGCCCACACCTCCACCCTATCCCCGTAACCCAGCAACCCCACCTAAAATTTTGGACACTACAGAGAAATTTAGCGTGACCAATCCAACTAATCCACAAATCTTTGGACTTGTGGGAGGAAACCGGAGCACCCGGAGGAAACCCACTCAGACACGGGGAGAACGTGCAGACTCCGCACAGTCAGTGACCCAAGCCAGGAATCGAACCCGGGTCCCTGGTGCTGTGAAGCAACAGTGCTAACCACTGTGCTACCGTGCCGCCAGCTCCTGATTTCTTCACAATTATTTCAACTATTACTCCACAGTCTGTGGTAAGATAACACCAAGGGTTGGAGGCCCTTCAGAGAGGTTGGAGTTGTTCGGTAGATGGTGCCTTCCAGGTCAGGGGTCACCACTGGGCCGAGGGCTGGGGGGGATGAGGGGCTTTATGTCTATGAGGCCTGAAAGCCATCTTTAAATATTGTGGAGACCCATAACAGGGACAACCACAGCTGCAGCCTGTCTGCCCTACCAAACACTTCTAGTATAGAGCCTTCTATCCTGAATATCAATTTCAGTCCTTTGACTGTGAGCAGCCTCTAGCTTGACATGAAATTTCAAATAAAGAATTAGCTTTGTTATGTCTGAGAGCACTTCACACTCCTGAAATCTCAAGTGCCTCCTCAAAGGCACAGGTGCCATGTCGCAAAAGATGAATAAAGCACTGCACGTCCAGCAACCTTGGATGCCTGAACAATATGCCTGAACTCTAGAATAGAATAGAATTTACAGTGCAGAAGGAGGCCACTCGGCCCATCGAGTCTGCACCAGCTCTTGGAAAGAGCACCCTACTTAAGCCGACACCTTCATCCTATCCCCATAACCCAGTAACCCCACCTAACCTAAGGCAATTTAGCATGGCCAATCCACATAACCGGCATGTCTTTGGACTGTGGGAGGAAATGGAGCACCCGGAGGAAACACACGCAGACACAGGGAGAACGTGCAGACTTCGCGCAGACAGTGACCCAAGCCGAGAATCGATCCTGGGACCCTGGAGCTGTGAAGACACTGTGCTCGCCACTGTGCTACCATGCCCCGTCAGCACCATAGAGGCAGCTGCCAACAATCAAACACTAAAGAGCAGGGCTTCAGCATTGAGGATTGCTTGTGGCCAAAGGGCAAGTCTGTGGATGAGCAGAGGGCTGCTAAACACAACCTCAATAATGCTCCAGGCAGAGGTCTGAGGTCAGGGGGCTTCTGATCTGACCAGGGGTGTGTGTGCATGGTGAGGTTTGCCAGCACAACTGGCTCGTTGCATGGCAGTCTAAGAGAAGGCGGGACTGTCATTATAAATGTGGGGAAGACATGGGGGATTTTAGGGTCCTGGGATGGAAGCCCTAACTGATTAAGGGCCTCTTTCCTTCTTCAATTCTTTCCAGATAGGAAAGTGTTTGCTGGTGTGGATCCTGTAGAGGCTGCCTGTACTGTGCTTGTGGCAGCCAAGGCGGGCAGAAGCTACAGACGGCAGCAATGGCCAAACAGGCTGGAAGTGGCACCAAATGTGCAGTGAGCCACGGCACTCACTGAAGATGCAGCCACCTATCAGGCTATGAGGAGAGGGTCAGAAAGGGAGGGGAAAGACGTACCAAGGTGTACAGGCGTCGTTGGTCCTTCCATGAGCTGACGGACACCATGTGTCGCAGCAGATTCCATCTTATAAGAGAGACAGTGTGTACCTGTGTCATGACCTCGCGGACATGGAAGTCTGTGAAGGAGGAGGGCACCCGCTTCCGGTGGCCATGAAGGTCACTGCAGCCCTAAAGATCTATGCCACCGGGTCATTCCAGGGCACAAGCAGAGACCTATGTGGCATTTCCCAATTGTCAGCCCACATGTACATCTCAGAAGTGACGGATTCTCTGTATCTCTGGGCTTCAGACTATAATACCTTTGACCTGGACCAGGCCACCCAAGATGCCCAGGCTGCAGAATGTGTTGCCATCGCCGGGATGCCCCAGGTCCAGGGGGCGGCCGATGGCACAGGGCATCAGGGGGTGCCCTATATTATCGGGAAGGGATTCCACTCTCTGAATGTTCAGATCATGTGTGACCATCAGCTCAAAAGCATGCATGTGTGGGAATTTTACTCAGGGAATGTGCATGACAGCGACATACTAGGGCGCCCGGAGAGCCCCCATGTCTTCGACTACCTCAAGGTGACAGGCTGGTTCGTGGGGACAGAAGATACCTGCTGAGGACATGGCAGTGAGGAGGTCTGAGACCGAGATGGAGACCCAAAACAATGAGGCCCACATTGCCACCCATGCTGTCGTGGGTGGTGCATTGGACTTCTGAAAATGAGTTCTGATGCTTGGACTGCCCTAGTGGTGCCCTGCAGTGTAACCCGCCCCCCGCTCCGAGAGTCTCCCACTTTGTGGTGGTCTGCTGTACCCTCCACAATCTGGCACAGCAGCGGGGAGTCATGCTGGAGGAGGAGGCGAAGGGACATGTAGCCTCGTTTGAGGAGGAGGAGGCAGACCAGAAGAGGCTGAAGGACGATCCCAAGGAGGAGCTGGAAGATGGAGGACGATAATGCGGCAAGGGTCTGACATTCCAGAGGACCAGGGAGGCCCTCATCGTCCCCAGATTCTCCTGGGACGAGGCTGTGTCCATCACCTCAACACCCCTCACCTCATTAACCCCCTTCCCCATCACACCACCCCTCCCCGGCCATCCTGTTCCCCCCTCCAGTGGTCTGTATAACCACATTCCGGGTAATGTGCCTGTGTCAGAGGATAGTGCAGAGGATACTGGAAGTCTGCAGAGGGATTTGGATAGGTTAAGTGAATGGGCTAGGGTCTGGTAGATGGAATACAATGTTGACAAATGTGAGGTTATCCTTTTTGGTAGGAATAACAGCAAACGGGATTATTATTTAAACGATAAAATATTAAAGCATGCTGCTGTGCAGAGAGACCTGGGTGTGCTAGTGCATGAGTCACAGAAAGTTGGTTTACAGGTGCAACAGGTGATTAAGAAGGCAAATGGAATTTTGTCCTTCATTGCTAGAGGGATGGAGTTTAAGACTAGGGAGGTTATGCTGCAATTGTACAAGGTGTTAGTGAGGCCACACCTGGAGTATTGTGTTCAGTTTTGGTCTCCTTACTTGAGAAAGGACATACTGGCACTGGAGGGTGTGCAGAGGAGATTCACTAGGTTAATCCCAGATCTGAAGGGGTTGGATTATGAGGAGAGGTTGAGTAGACTGGGATTGTACTCGTTGGAATATAGAAGGATGAGGGGGGATCTTATAGAAACATATAAAATTATGAAGGGAATAGGTAGGATAGATGTGGGCAGGTTGTTTCCACAACCTTTTTGGCGGGTGAAAGCAGAACTAGGGGACATAGCCTCAAAATAAGGGGAAGTAGATTTAGGACTGAGTTTAGGAGGAACTTCTTCACCCAAAGGGTTGTGAATCTATGGAATTCCTTGCCCAGTGAAGCAGTTGAGGCTCCTTCATTACATGTTTTTAAGGTAAAGATAGATAGTTTTTTGAAGAATAAAGGGATTAAGGGTTATGGTGTTCGGGCCGGAAAGTGGAGCTGAGTCCACAAAAGATCAGCCATGATCTCATTGAATGGTGGAGCAGGCTCGAGGGGCCAGATGACCTACTCCTGCTCCTAGTTCTTATGTAAGTGGAGTATTATTTTCTTTTCAAAATCTACTCCTGCTCCTAGTTCTTATGTTCTTATGTCAGCACTGTCAGCGGCTCAATATGTAATCACTCGCTGCGAGGGAAGTGTTGGTGCTCCTCAGGATCTGATAAAGTCTGACTCTCTCTGCTGATAGTGCGCTCACATGGATCAGCGACTTTTTACCTTGGACCACTGTGCAGGGGGGGGGGATCGGAGGGTGGGGGTTCGGGCAGACCCGCTGTGAAGATTTATTTGACTGAGACTTCACATGTATCAGGTGTGACATGGTTTAATAGTGAACATTTTAATCTGACAGATTTCCATTCCGCCTATGGAATGGTGACCTTACCAGTGTCCCTTCAGTGCTCCTCACTTTTCTTGATCTTTTGTGGTCTACTGCTATGTCTAGGTGTGTACCCAGGATGCACATCACAGGTTGAGGCAGCCTGCTGCTTTCCACTCCCTTTGGGCTTTGATGTTCTTGGCAGAGGTCCTCTGGGGGCTGGGAGCCGGAGGATCCAGTCAATTTACCAGTGTCACTGGTGTCACTGTGCCACACTGTTCTGCCCACTGCCTCTGAGATCTTCCATTGTCAGGAAGGAGGGATTTGGAAGAACTGAAGACCGCCGCCGTGTCCTTGGTGGAAGGCCCCAGTTGACCTCCAGCACTTGCTTGTCCATGACCATGCCCCTAGGGCCCTGGGGTACTCCGTGGGATGAAGGGGCAGCTGGAGTGAGTTTCAGAAGCCTGTGAGTCATCTGGCTCTGCCAGTCCTGGCGGCTCCTCATTGTCTGCATCATGGTGTCGATGTCCTCAGTGATGGTCCTCAGTGACTGGAGCATGCTTTGGAGTGCCTCAGCAATGTTCACCTGCGTCTGGGACATGTCTCTCATTGACTGGGATATGATGTCGAGGCTCTCAGCCATGGTCCTCACAGACTGAGCCATGCCTTGGGCACCACCACTCGGACAGACATCGTGCTGTGGGTTTTCTGCAGTGGTCGCCATTCTGGCACTTTTGGTCTTGCTGACACGCATGGCCAGCACCATCTGCTGCACCTGAAAGCTTTGGGACTCCTCCAATCAGTCGTGCAGTCACTGAATATCGCTGATACTCCCTCCTCATCTCACCGCTGTGTCCTATCATCTGCCCTCATCATCTCCAGATTCTCCAGACGAGGCTGTGTCCATCACCTCAACGCTCCTCACCCCATTAACCAGGCCACCCCAATCCCAAGGGGAACACCTCAAGTCCACAGACTTGGCACCAAGTTGTTCCCCGCTACTACTCCCGGCCCAGACAGCCACCCCGCCTGCAAGCCCAACAATATTTTAGCTTTTTTTTACCCCACCCGCTCCCTCTCGCAGCCAGGGCACCCAGGCCCCGATTGCAAATACTTGCGCTAATTTGTATCTGTGATACATCTGCCTAAGAGGGATAGAGCATCGCGGAGGGGTGGAGCATGAAATGTCGAAGTTGTTAATGATATTAAAATCCATGCAAATAACGGTTTTGCATGGATCGCCAGCGTGGAGCACAAACCTCAATATTGCTGCCAGCGAGGTTCTGGAGCATGGCATCAGAATTGGCACCGGGGGTAAAACAGATTGTTTTCTTTTTATGTGATTCTCTGCCCAGTCACCATTCTCACATCTGGCATTGTGAAGTGGAGAATCCAACCCCAGATATCTTTCAGGCTTCTCATTAGCCAACTCTTTGTCAGCTCTGTCTGTATCTTTATGAACAGTTCCTGTTCTTGTTCGAGTTTCTTCTGTTCCTTTAACTTCAGACTTCCTCGAACCTTCTCTTAATTTTTCTAGTTTCTTTAACTAACTATTCATTACATTTCTGGCACTTGCCTTTGATGTGTTATCTGTGCTGGTCTAACATCGATTGCAACTGGATGCAGTAAAACGAGAAACAGGCTTCCGACACAGGAGATGGTCCAACACTGCTTTATTGAATCTGTTGATTGCTGCACATAATCTGCTGTAGGTTGACACTCTATTAACCTAACTGATAACCTCCTGCTGGCTTGACCAGACTAGCTCTCTACCACATGGTGATGATGTTCATTGGCCTGTGCACTGCAACTATCACCCTAGCCGTGTCCTGTGAGAGAGAGAGAGAGCCTTAAATGCCCTGTGGGCTTTGCTGGCTGTTGGTCGGTGGAGCGGACCTGCATAAGGACGCGTAATGCCCAGGCTTTCCACACTGTAGACATCGCCTTCCTTTGGCTGGACATCGCCGCTTTAAATGGGCGGAGCCACAATTTGGACACGTCATGACGCTGACGTCAGCGCGTTCCATGCGCATGCGCAGTGCGGTCGGCCGACGTTCGCACATGCGCATCGGGGTCTTCGGCCTCGTCATCCACCCGGTCATTGCACGCATGCGTAGGGACCTGGGAAAAGCGCGCAAAACACCCACTCTCCTCGATGCTCAGGCCCTGCATTTTTGCGATGGCCTGCACCCTTTCTGCCTCGTGGGAGACTAGATTTGCATTTTCTGCCGCCCTGATACGGGAGTAACGATTCCTGGCATGTTCATGGACAATGCACGTTTCGATGGTGACGGAGAGGGTCAACTGTTTGATTTTGAGGGTTTGCTCCCGCAGGAAGTCGGACTGGACCCTGAAAACGATCTGATCCCGGATCATGGAATCAGCCGTCGAGTCATAATTACATGACTGCGCTAGGATGCGGAGATGGGTCAAGAAGGACTGAAAAGGTTCATCTTTACCCTGAAGCCTCTGTTGGAAGATGTACCGTTCAAAGCTCTCATTCACCTCAATGTCGCAGTCGTTGTTGAATTTCAGCAGAACCGCCTTGAACTTCGTCTTGTCTTCGCCATCGGCAAACGTGAGCGAGTTATCGTTGTGTATGGCGTGGTCCCCCGTAGTCGACAGGAACAGCGCGATCTTTCGGGCATCCGATGCTACCTCAAGGTCGGAGGCCTCAATATGTAGGAGGAACATCTGTCTGAAGACTTTCCAGTTGGCGCCGAGGTTGCCGGAGATCCGGAGTTGCGGAGGAGGTTGGATCTTTTCCATGCTGCTGGATGGCTGAATGCTGGTCGTTGCAGATTCACTTGAGGTAGGTTCGTCAGAATTAATATCTCTCTGGTACCATGATGTGTTGTCTGTGCTGGTCTAACATCGACTGCAACTGGATGCAGTAAAATGAGAAACAGGCTTCCGACACAGGAGATGGTCCAACACTGTTTTATTGAAACTGTTGATTGCTGTACAGAATCTGCTGTGGATTGACACTCTATTAACCTAACTGATAACCTCCTACTGGCTTGACCAGACTAGCTCTCTATCACATGTTTATGTTCATTGGCACTGCGACTATCTCCCTAGCCGTGTCCTTTGAGAGAGAGAGAGCCTTAATACCCTGTGGGCTTTATAGTACTGGTGTCCTGTCTGGTGATTGGTTGTTATGTGTTGTGTGTGTTCATTGGTTATCCTGTGTGTCAATCACTTCCTGTCTGCATCTCATGATATACATGAGTGGATATTATGACAGCCTTCTTTGTCCCTTACTCCATAGTATGGCTTTTCTTCTAGAAAAGCTGTGGGAGATATTCTGTTTCTCCCTGCTAGGCTCCTTCTGCTCTGCCTAACATGAATCTAACCAGAGTTGTACCCTTTCTCACTCAGAAACACTAAATTAAACTCATTTAAATCTATATCTTTGTAATATTTAACAATATAAATACAGATCATTTAAGCTACCCCTGTTTTCCTGACAGCGTCACCCCCAGGGTGAAATTACATTGCTGTAAAAAACGAACGATAAGGTGTAGCGTGCTAAGGCGGTCCTCAGTTCACTAGAGACTTACGTTTGAATGCAACAAAGCCTTTCTGCCACAGTGCTTTACTGCTGCTGATAGTCTGTATACCATTCTGCTGAGCAAACAGATTCCTTCCCTCCATCTCCATGCCAAGCTGGGTCGACATGGACAGCACCATGCTGTTGTACTCATGGACACTCTTGTGTTACTGAATCGGATCAACACTGCGTCTGGAGTTGGGGAGTATGGGGTCTGCTCCCCCCCCCCCCCCCGCCTCCCCCAACCCCCACTGCCACACACCAGTATTTACCTGGACAGCATTGTGCTGTGGGCATCATGCAGCCACTGCAACAAATATCTTAAATTCGACTGGGGGTGGAGTATGAGATGAGGCCCAGGGTGTTGGATGTTGGGGGTGGGGGGGTTGATGGAATGGCTCGGATGGGGTGGGGAGCAATGGGAAGCGATGGCCTGATGAAGACAGAGGAGAAAATGTGGAAGGAGGGCTGTGCAAGGGATGGGGGTGGGAATGGCAAGGATTCACAGTGTCAGACAGAGGATCAGGAGATAAATGAAGAAGATAAAAATTGGAAGGCAGAGAGAAGAATGAGAGAAGGGGAGCTGGACCCCAACAAGCCTGCAATAAAAGCTCACAAACAAGAGTCAAAGTGAGACAAGATCCTTAACTGAAAGGGGTTACACAAAGGGCTGGATTTCCCTGCCCGCCGCAAGAACGCCACGGGTGACACGCTGACAATAGAAAACACTATTGACCTCCGGGCGGGATTCTCCGTTTGCCGCCGAACGCGGCCGGAGAATCCCGGCTAATGACTTCAGTTACGGTGGGTAGAGATCCAAGTGGGACGTGGGCGCCTCGGAGGTGATGGGCTCAGGGGCAGGGTGGTTGAACTGAGGAACAGACTTCTTGAGGCTGCCAGGCTTTTGCCTCTGGGTTACTGACATCCTGTACAGTCTGGTGAAGGCACATGGGCAGGAGAGAGAGTGAGATAAGTGTGTTGGACTAGTATTTAAATATGGCGCCAGGACGTTCGAACCCGCCAGCGTTCGACAGGCAGACGAATCAGCTGCCGGCTCACTAGGTGACTCGAAAGAGTTCTTGCCTGTACATAATTCATGAAGTTCCAAGTGCAGAATCTGGCACGGGATCCCACAATTTTGGCCAGCGGAAAAGGTTTCTTCTGGCGCTGCCCACCACCCCATTTAGTCTCAAAATGGAGAATTCCACCCCTTGTTTCAGGTCAGTGGGTGAGCATACCATCCAGCCCTATTCTTTACGTAAGTCCTATTCGGTTCACCATGCATGGATATTCAAATTAATAATGCTTGCTTTCTTCCGTCACCGTGATTAAATCCCAGAATTATATTCTGTTTCTCAGTCTTAGACTTAATGATATGTGTGACAAAGGGAGAACTTGCCTTTGCCAGTAATAGCACTCTTTGAATGTATTAGTGTCTCATATTTTTCACATTAAAGGTGCGGAATAACAACAGGTTGCTATTGCTGTCATTATGAAAAAAATAAGAGATACACAAAAGTGACCTGGCCTAATATTGACCTTTTTTTGATATGATGTATTCCCTCCTACAGAGAGCCTTCTATTGACCTGTAGCGCAGAATGTTGGTGCACTAATGCATTATAGTTCTGATCATGCACAAGCTGAAAGATGAGATAATCACTGTAATAATGATTTTAAAAATGTGAGCAATGTACTAAAATACAACCCTGGCTCTCAGTTGGGTTCTGGAGAATGGCATATCTGCTCCAATAAATTGGATGACGTGCAACAATTCGAGAATCAAATACAACTGAACATATTTACCTCAAAATAAAATATAATGGTGCATTATATAAATGTTATTTTGATTGAAGAAGAATGTTCTGTCATATGAAAAGCAAAGACAAATCAGCCTAGGTCACAGACATTTTAGTTCCAGTAAATTTCAGTGATAAAATGGTCACAGTTTTCAGCAATGTACTGTTTCAGCCTTTAATTATTTGAATTATTTTCTTTATTAGAAACAAGGACGATTATTAGCAAAGAGCGTGATTAATGGCTGTGTATAAAAATACTGTGTGTGTAATGATGTGTATAAATTAAGACTGCACATTCCAATATATCTGTAGGCAAAACCCAGGTGCGGTATCTACATCTGTTGAGCCTATCTTCTGAAATTGAGCTACTAATTGCTGTACTAATATAGATTGTGAATCACAAAAGCTTAATTTGATTACCTAAGTTGTATGATGGCCCAGTAATTTGGAGGATCATGAGGTATATTTTTGACAGTTATAAGAAAAATATTAATTCCCTCCACATGAAATTGGTATACTTGTGGCTATGAAAAATCAACATAAAAATACATATTTTAGATATTATGTTGCAGCACATTTACTAATGATGGCAATGTACTTTTGAAGTGCTGTTACTGTTTTATTGTCGGATCTGCAGTAGGCAATTTGCACAGCGCAAATTCCTACAAACAGCAATGTGATCATCGATGTGATAATGGCCAAATAATCTGTTTTTTGTGATGTTCATTGAGGGATAAACATTGATGAGGACACACACTGAGGATAACTACCCTGATTCTATTTGAAGGAGTGCCAAAGCATATTTTACATCCACCTGAGAGGTGGCCTTGCTTTAACATCTGATGCAAACAACCGTACGACACATAAACAAGAGCACTAACTGAGGCTCAGCTGGCAGCATCATTCGTACTGTACAAGTGCCAGATAAAGACCATCTCGGACAAGAGATGGGGAATACCACCCGTCTGCAAGTTTCCCTCCAAGACACACACCAGCCTGACTTGGAACTATATCATAGTTCCTTCACTGTTGGGTTAAAATCCTGGAACTCCCTTCCTCATAGCATTGTGGGTGGTACCCCCACAACATGGTCAACAGCTCAAGATGCGCAGAAGCAAAGTCAAGAAGGCAGCTCACCACCACTTTTTCAAGGGCAATTAGACACGGGAAATAAATGCTTGCCATGCCAGAAATGCTGGAATTCCATGAAGAAACACAAAACTGTCTTTCATCACAGCTTGTTTAACTGGAGATAATGGGTGGGATTTTCTGGGCAACCCACCGCTTTTTTCACAGTGGTGAAGGCAACCCGCCATTGGCCATCAGCGGGATCTTTTGGTCCCCGGTGTGTCAACAGGGTTTCCCATGCACCCCTTGCCATTGGGAAACCCGCGAGAAGAGTGCACTGTCGGTGGAACGGGAAGATCCTGCCGGCGAGAATGGACTGAAAGTACCGGCCAATATTTCAAATTCAGATCAGTTGAAGTATCCACATTTGTTGCAGTTCAATTTTATTTGCAACACAGGTGAAATTAGATTTTAGATTATTACGCGTGACTTTGGCTGAGTGAAATTGACTACAGTCACAACATTTGTAAATTGAAACACAAGGAACCTTTTATTATTAATGGTAATTATAACTATATAGGCCAAAAATACAACCGGCTATCTATTATTTGATTCCTAACCCTCCCCCTTTCTAACTGGCCTCACCCTCTGCACACATACACAGACAAACAACACTGATGGGAAAGGCTGGTGGAAAGGGAAGAGAAATAATAATAAAATAAAAGGATAAGGGATCTTTGATGGAAACGCATGTCTTCCAGTTAGTTTCTTTCTCAAGGTCACGTCTTCAGTTGGGTACTTTCTTTTCCTTCAACTTGTAATGATCTACACTGCAGACGCACAGAAACAGCAGGCAACTGGCAGAAGTTGAGGGAGAAAACACAGTTCCTCTTCCTTCAAGGATCTAGAGGCTTCTACCACGTTCTCTCTGAGGAAATCACCGAGCAGGAATCAATCACTGACTGTTGTCAGACAGAACACTGACCCTGGCCAACCCATTGGTTGCCAGTTAACCAGTTGAGCTGATTCCCTCCCAGTCTGCTGAGTCCCAAAATGTCTGAGTTCTCCCTTCCCAAATGCAAAACTTGAGAACACAGAGTTCCAGTCAGCAGGCTGTTTGAAACATTGAGTCATAACTTTTCAAAGGGCAGGTTGGGACCCCCGGGTGGGTCACAGGCGGGTGACTAGAGGGTCGTGGAGCATGGGCTGCGGCATTCCCATAGTGGTCCCGATTGCAGGAGAAGCGGCCAATGGCTGCTACCTATATTTCTATTATAAATGGTGCCAGTTGCTACCTTTTAAATGAGATGGAAATGAGACCATATTCAGTCTTCCTATCATAAGTGGCAGCAGTGAGCAGGTCACACACCCTGCACATACACTTGGGGTGGGATTCTCCCGTACCCGGCGGGACGGAGTGGCATGAACCACTCCGGCGTCGGCCCGCCCCAAAGGTGTGGAATCCTCCGTACCTTCAGGGGCTAGGCCGGAGCCATGCCAGCCGGGGCCGAAGGGACTCCGCCGGCCAGCGAGAGTCCGCACATGCGCGGGTGCATCAGAGGCTGCTGACGTCATCCCCGCGCATGCGCAGGGCAGGGGTCACCTACGTGTCGGCCATCACAGAGGCTGACACGGCCGACGCGTAGTAAGAGAGTGCCCCCACGGCACAGGCCCGCCCGCCGATCGGTGGATCCCGATCGCTGGCCAGGCCACCATGGGGGCACCCGCTGGGGCCAGATCGCCCCGTGCCCCACCAGGACCCCGGAGCCCGCCCACACCGCCAGGTCCTGCTGGTAAGGGACCTAGTCTGATCCACGCCGGCGGGACCGGCATAAAACCAGCGGGACTTCGGCCCATCGCAGGCTGGAGGTTTCGGGCAGCCCCGGGGTCCATTGAGTCGCGCCGGTCCCCGCCATTCTCCAGGGCGGGAGGCGCGACTCACGCCTCGCCGACTTTTGGAGGGCTGGTGAATTTGGCGGCCGGCGGGGACGGGATTCACGCCGACTCCCAGCGATTCTCCGACCCGGCGGGGGATCAGAGAATCCCGCCCATTATGTCAAATGGCCTGTATGTACGTTCTTTTGATGCCGAATAACGAGGGAGAGCTTCTTCTATTTTCTAGTTTCTAGCAAGCAAGTGAAGAGGACTGTGAAGATGGTTTGTTTTGTTACAGGAAGGACACTGGCAGAAACACAAATAGGCAGAGTACCTACAGGCCAGGATCTCACAACAGAATCTGTTGGAGAGAGCTGCTCAGGAGAATCCAGGGCAGGAGAGAAGAGTGCTAGTGTCAGCTATGTACAGAGCTCAAGGGCCCCTGGTTAACAGGCTACACAGAAGAAACTTAACTTGAGAACAAAGCGGTATTAAGATAATTTCTTGAGTTACAGTTTTGTTGATTATGCCAATGCAAATAAGGATGCAAATCCCATTTCTGTTATATGCAGGAAAGTACTGACAAATGAGAGAAGTTTCAGATTTTGAAAGAGAAGTGGTGAGTAAAAATTCCCTTTGAGATTAAGACCCCAGGGTCAGTCATTAACTTACAGCTGACGTCAAATAAAAAGACTACGCTGCTGTACCTGACCTGTAATAGCACATTAAAAACATGCCAGAAGCCCATGAGGCTATCAGCATTCTGGAGCAGCACCTCCAGTGCTGAGTAAAACAAGCATTTTGTTGCTATTGCCCTTCACAATGACCTACATGTGTGAGGTTTAATTTTCCGTTGTCACAAACATGAAGATGGCACAAAGTAACTGATTCAACTCTACACTTGACATGCGCATTGCCCTCCCCTCCTGTGAGCCTGACTGGAGTGAGATCATGAGGACCAAGCAGGCCCCCCTTTTGCACCAAAGGTAAGTGACCACAACATGGTACAATTTAAAATGAAATAGACAAAGAAATAGATTGTGGGGACCGGCTTTTTGTAAAATAAGGCAAGATCTAGTCATGGTAGATTGGTAATACCTATTATGCGAAAATCTACAGATGAGCAGTGAGGCTCATTCAAAAACGAAATGGGTAGGGTACAGGAACAACATGTTCCCGCGAGAGTGATAAGAAGGAGTAATAAGCCAAGAGAAGCATGAATGACTGGAGATATTCCGGATACGATGAGAAGGAAAATTGAGGCTTTTAGTAGGTACAAGGGGAGCAAATCAGCGGAGACAATAGTGGAGTACAGAAAGTGCAGGATGGAGCTTAAGAAAGCAATTGGGAGAGCAAAGAAGGAATATGAGAAAGTTCCAGCTGGTAAAAGTAAGGAAGATCCCAAGATATTCTATAAGTATATCAATGGGAAGGGGATAACCAGGGAAAGAGTGGGGTCCATCAGGGACCAAAAGGGCAATCGGTGGGGGAGCCAGAAGACATTAGTAGGGAGCTGAATGAATATTTAACATCCATCTTCACTCAAGAGAATGAGGATGAAGGTAGGGAACTCAGGGATAAAGACTGCGAGGTTCTTGAGCAAATTGAAATAGGGACATTTGGGCAGCACGGTAGCATTGTGGTTAGCACAATTGCTTCACAGCTCCAGGGTCCCAGGTTCGATTCCGGCTTGGGTCACTGTCTGTGCGGAGTCTGCACATCCTCCCCGTGTGTGCGTGGGTTTCCTCCGGGTGCTCCGGTTTCCTCCCAAAGTCCAAAGATGTGCAGGTTAGGTGGATTGGCCATGATAAATTGCCCGTAGTGTCCAAAATTGCCCTTAGTGTTGGGTGGGGTTACTGGGTTATGGGGATAGGGTGGAGGTGTTGACCTTGGGTAGTGTGCTCTTTCCAAGAGCCGGTGCAGACTCGATGGGCCGAATGGCCTCCTGCTGCACTGTAAATTCTATGATAATCTATGAGTGACAAGGTGTTGGAGGTGTTGGCAGACTTAAAAGTGGTTAAATCTCCAGGTCTGGATGAATTGTGTCCCAGGCTGCTGTGGGGTGTCAGAGGACTGGAAAACAGCAAATGTGGTTCCACTATTTAAGAAGGGTTGTAGAGATGTTGCTCTTTTTAATAATGATGCGCTTTAGAGTCGCCAGGTATCAAATTATACCACCACGAGGCTTTACCGGATATCGATCAAAGGACCACATAACCAGTTCGTCAGTTCAAGTTCAAAGATGGTTTAGTTACACACAAGGATTACTTCAACGTGCAACACAAAACACTACAAGTTAAACTACAGCTAACAACTACAATAACCTAGACTTAACTTCAGGGCAACCGGCTCTCTGGAAATGGACAAGGCATTTGTCCGGATCTTGCGTGGCTGGGTGGAAGAAGTTACTCTGTTCCTGCTGGGCTCAACCGTCTGTTAGCGATCGTTTGTCTTGAACTTGTCTGTCCGGTTGTTATGCTGCACTTGGGTTGGCATAGGCCAGATCCAAGAGAGACCGAGCACATGGCTGTGTCTCTTCTTATCCCTCTGGGATTTCATGCTCTTTGGGGCGGTCCTTAATTTGGACCCAATAATTTGACAGGCTTCGATCACTGCTTTTGATTTTGGCCAATAAAGGGGCGGGTGCCTTGATCGCTGGGCGTGTCCTTAGCGGTCATTGACCGTGGCTGTTTGGGCTCCCTGTGTAAAGGGAGTGGCGCTGATTAGTCTGTATCTGTATCGGTTTCTTGAGTGCCATCCTATTGTTCTGGGGAAATGGGCCATTAGAATGCAAACAAGCGGGGGTTTCGATCGCGTCTAGCTATCTGGGTTGCAAATACACACACAAGCTCTGAGTGTGTCTGAGTCCTGGGTTGGCCATAATTCCCATGGTTCTTTACATGTGGCCATCTGAGATGGCTACAGAGATAAGCCAGGGAACTACAGTCCAGTGAGTCTCAGTTCAGTGGTAGGGGAAGTATTGGAGACAATTCTGAAGGAGAGAATCTATCTCCACTTGGAGAGGTAAGGTGTGAAAAGGGATAGAAAGCATGGTTTTGTCAGAGGGAGGTCATGCCTAATGATGCACGATCAATTGTACAAAGACTAAGGTTGGATACAACTGTGGTTTTATTGCAGTAAGATGTGTGGCCTCCCACAGCCTGAGCATTACGTGAGGTGACCGTCATGGAGAGTGCTAGCTTTTTAGTCTCAACTAGGTTGAGCGTGGCCCCTTCTCGCAGTCTTTGGCATATGAGGTCCGACCCAATCCCCGTTACAAACGCATCGCGCACAAGAAGGTTGGAATGTTTGGTGGCCGTAACGGCCTGACAGTCACTGTCCTGGACGAGTGGGATTAGGGCCCGCCAGAAGTTTTCTATGGACTCACCAGGGAGTTGAGAGCGAGTGGCGAGCACGTGCCTGGTGAAGAGTGTGTTTGTTTTCTGTGCGTAGTTTTCTTTGATAAGCGCCATGGGGTCTGCGTAGTTCGGGGCGTCCAGGATCAGCGGAAACACGTTGGAGCTCAGGATCTGTATCTTCTGAGCCTCTGTCGGAGGGGTGGTCGCTGAGTTGATATCGGCCTCGAAGCAAGCTAGCCAGTGGCAAGTGATTAAAGTCCTTTTTGGCGTCAATTGATTGCGGATCCAGCTGCAGGCGATCTGGTTTGATTCGGAGGTCCATCTTTTAGAAAGTCTTACTGCAATAAATTGATGCACGATCAATTGTACAAAGACTAAGGTTGGATACAACTGTGGCTTTATTGCGGTAAGATGTGTGGCCTCCCACAGCAGCTGGCAAAATGGCTGCTGAATAGAGGACACGCATTTATACTGCTCCTACTGGGTGGAGGCAGCAGGCAGGGACCACCGGCGAACCTGTAGTACAGGTCCTACTTTACATCACCTAATACAGGTGTAACAGTGGTTTACCACACTTAAGAAATTTGATAGATTGTCTTGAGGAGGTGACCAGGTGTATAGATGAGGGTAGTGCAGTTGATGTAATTTATACGGATTTCTGAAAAGCCTTTTACAAGGTCCAACATGGGACTCTTATAAAGAAGGCAAATGCACATGCGATATAGGGTAATTAGATAAGGTGAATTCAAAATTTACTTAGTTGTGGAAGACAGAAGATGATGACAGGAGGCTGCTTTGTGACTGGAAGCCAGTGTCCAATAGCATACCACAGGGATCTGTGCTGGTCCCCTATTCTTGATCATTTATATAAACTACATAGGTGACTATGTGGGAGGTAGGATCAGTAAATTTGTGGATGACATAAAGATTGGCCAGGCGGTTATCAGTGAGGTTGAGTGTCTTGGGTTACAGGAAGATCTAGACAGGATGGTCAAATGGGCAGATAAGTGGCAGTTGGAATTTAACCCTGAAAAGTGTGAGGTGATACACTTTGGAAGGAGTAATTTGACAAGGAAGTAATCAGAATATCGGTATGACATGAGGAAGTTCTGAGGAACAAAGGGACGTTGTCCATAGATATCTGAAGGTAGAAGAGCAGGTTAATAGGGTGGTGAAAAAGGCAAATGGGATACTTGCCTTTATCAATCGATGCATAGATTACAAAAGCAGGGAGGTCATGTTGGAGTTGTGTAGAACTTTGGTGAGGTCACAGCTGGAGTACGGTGTGCAATTTTGGTCGCCACATTGTAGGAAGGATGAGATTACACTGGAGGGGATGCAGAGGAGATTCACAAAGATTTCTCCTGGTATCAGACATTTTTGTTATAAAGAGAGGTTAGATAGGCTTGGGTTGTTTTCTCTGGAGCAGAGAAGACTGAGTTTAATGACTTAGACCAGGCCTTTGAGATTTGCCAATGGGAATACGAGTTCCTTGATTAGTGGGCCAATCAGGGAACCCCTTTCTCTGTATATAACAGGGAGTGTCAGATCCCCTGCATTCCCAGTATAGAACATAGAACATACAGTGCAGAAGGAGGCTATTCAGCCCATCGAGACTGCACTGATCCACTTAAGCCCTCACTTCCACCCTATCCCCGGAACCCAATAACCCCTCCTAACCTTTTGGACACTAAGGGCAATTTAGCATGGCCAATCCACCTAACCTGCATTTCTTTAGACTGTGGGAGGAAACCGGAGCACCCGGAGGAAACGCGCGCAGACACGGGGAGACACGGCAAGCTAACTGCACCTCATCATACTGCTGTTGGTTTTGTTAATAAAAGGGATTCTGGTGAAGGGACATCTGCCTCCTTATTACACTGAGGGTGACCTAATCGAGGTGTACAGGATTATGAAGGGCATGGTCAGGGTGGATAGGGAGCAGCTGTTCTCCTTAGTTGAAGAGTCAAGTACGAGGGGATACACGTTCAAGGTGAGGAGCAGGAGAGTTAGGGGGGATTTGAAGACAAACCTTTTTAGCCGGAGTGTGGTGACAGTCTGGAAGGCACTGCCTGGGAGGATGGTAGAGACGGGTTGACTCACATCCTTTAAAAAGTACATGGATAAGCGCTTGGCACATCATAACATTCAAAGCTCTGTGCCAGGTGCTGGTATATTGGATTAGGTAGATAGGTCAGGTGTTTTTCACATGCAGTTGCAGACTTGATGGGCCGAAGGGCCTCTTCTGCAATGCGTGATTCTGTGAATGTGGCCTATGTTGCGACGGTCGGGCTAGCGTGGGTTGCAATGGTCAACAGGTTGAAAAAAGTGGGTCCTGGGAAAAAAAGTTTTAAAAGCACTAGTCTACATCCTCCGCTCAAGGTATATATCCGTTATCGACCAAAAATAATAAAGATAAAATAAAAGAAAGGGGAAAAAAGGAAATCAACAGGAAGAACAACCACCACACAAAATAATGAAATGAATAATCTGTGCTCAATAAACAAAGTTTAATGGACCGCTAATTGGTATTATTAGTACAATAATAATCATAACAAGACCCGTATATGAAAATGTACATGTGTTTCCCTACGTCTGCATGTGATGTGTCCCTTTGATCACTATATAATGCTGTTTGACTATAGTCATTGATATTGGTACATCCTATTAATGTATGTTTTTGTAGACTGTTTGAAGCACCAATTAAAATAATAAAGAAATATATAAGGAACCAGCAAAAGTATGAAATCGGAGCATTACCGGTACAATTTGTAAAGATATTTGGGTGAATTCTCCTCCTCCCCAGCAGCGTGTTCTTCAGCAGAGCATCATCGCTGGCAGCGGGATTCTGCGTTTCCACCCATGGCCAATAGGATTTCCCATTATAGACACCCCTACTCTGCAGGGAACTCCATGGATGGGGGTGCGCTGCCGGCAGAACGGAGAATCTGGCCAGCAGAGAATTCACCCCATTATATTTTTAATTTCTTGAAATGAAAGTTTCCCTTCTTTTATTTGTTGATGGAATTGTTTATTGACTGACTCAGACGTACAGTACTTATTCTACTTTACTCCTTTACCTCCAGATATGGATTGTTACCAGCTCCAAACTTGAATTGCAAACTTTTAGAAATAGAGAATATCTGTTTTATAACTGTTACTCACAAGTGCGTGTCGGTCAGTGCTAAAATGCTGCTTTATGAATCTGTAGTGATCAATATGCTGCTAAAATGCTGCAGTGTTTTGATCTGATTTAACTCAGATTGGTCCGACAACGTCTAATGCAATTTCGCACCAGAAATGAACAGATCAAAAGGTCATAGATATAATATTGATTTTAGAAAGGTCAGACTTTGTGAATCATACCAGCAACATTTATAAACTTGAACCAAACATGATGTTAAAACAGTATGTGACCAGTTCACAGCGTTGTTAACTTTACAAACTTGCAGGCTGTAACTTACTGCAACATAGCTTTTCAGTTCTGAACAATTTTGTGAAACTTTCTCGGTTAGATGTAGAAATACATCACTCTTTAAGAATGTTTGAATCATAACGATGGGGCAGACCTCCTCATTTGTTGCTGCTTAAGAAGGGTAAGGACCTGGTGGAGTGTGGGTCGTATAGGCCCATATCTCTGCTGAATGTGAATGCCAAGATATTGGCAATGGTGCTGACATTAAGGCTGGAGGGATGCCTTCCGAGGGTGATTGGGGAGGATCGGACGGGGTTCGTTCAGGGCAGACAGTTGTCATCGAATGTAAGGTGGCTGCTGAATGTGGTGCTTTGTCCGGCAGAGGGAAGGGAGTTGGAGATGGGGATAGCATTGGATGCAAAGAAGGCATTTGATTGGGTGGAGTGGAGTAATTTGATGGCAGTTATGGAGTGATTTGGGATTAGGCCAAAGTTTGTGGAATGGGTGATGTTGCTGTATAATGAGACAATGGCGAGTGTGTGCATGAATGATATGAATTCATGGTATTTTGCATTGCACCGTGGAAGGAGGCAGGAGTGCCCCATGTCCTCCCTCCCCCTTACTGTTTGCATTTGCAAGAGTCCTTGGCCATTGCGCTGAGAAGCTCAGGGTTGTGGAAGGGGATAATGAGAGGGGTTGGAGCATAAGGCGTTCTTCAATATGGATGACTTGTCATATATTTCGGAGCCAGGCTCTTTGGTGGGGGGCATAATGGGCTTGCTTCAAAGATTTGGGACGTTCTCTGGGTATAAGCTGAATTTGGGGAAAAGTGAGTACTTTGTGGTTTCCTCTCCAGGGGCGGGAGCTGGGGTGGTGGGTTGTCATTCTATCTGGCAGACCCTCACTTTAGGTATCTGGGGTGCAGGTGGGCTGGAATTGGGTAGGGCTTCGTTAGTTCAATTTCACGAGCTTGGAGGAGAGGGTGAAGGCTGATTTGTTGAGGTAGGATAATCTTCCTCTGTCATTGGCGGGCCGGGTACAGGAAGTGAAGATGAACATTTTACTGTGATTTTTGTATCTATTTCAGTGCCTGCTGGTCTTTTTGCCTGAGGCATTTTTCAAGGGGGTGGATAGGCTGATTTCTTTGTTTGTCTGGGTGGGGAAGGTGGCCAGGATACTGACCACCTTCATATACTGACGGTGATGCGGCACAAAGGAGGTTTGGCCTCCAGAATTTGATGTATTATCACTGGGCGGCATGTGCAGACAAGAAGAGGAAGGTGGAGGCTTTGTGGGTGAGGATGGAGACAGGCTCATGTAGAGGGTCAGGTTTACAGGTACTGGCAATGGCACCAGTCCCAATGGCTCCAGTGAGTCCAGTGGTGGTGGCCACGCTGAAGATTTGGAGGCAAATTCGTCAGCATTTTTGGTTGGGTGGGATGCTGATCAAGAGAAATAACGGGTTTGAGCCAGGGAGGTTGGATGCACAGTCCCGGAGATGGGAAGAGAAGGGGTTTAGGGAAATGAATGATCTGTTTGGGGACTCGATGGTCAGAGAGACAAATAGACGTTTCTGTGGCAGCAAAAGAGACTCACGGATGGTATGTTGCCTCCCGGGTGCCAGGGTCTGTGACGTCTTGGACCATGTTTTCAGAATCCTTAAGGGGGAGGGGGAACAGTCACAAGTCGTGGTACACATCGGTACCAACGACATAGGTAAGAGAAGGGACGGGGATTTAAAACAGGAATTTAGGGAGCTAAGGTGCTCTGAGCGGAGTCTGCATGTCCTCCCCGTGTGTGCGTGGGTTTCCTCCGGGTGCTCCGGTTTCCTCCCACAGTCCAAAGATGTGCGGGTTAGGTGGATTGGCCATGCAAAATTGCCCGTAGTGTCCTTAAAAGTAAGGTTAAGGAGGGGGGGGGGTTGTTGGGTTACGGGTATAGGGTGGATACGTGGGGTTGAGTAGGGTGATCATTGCTCGGCACAACATCGAGGGCCGAAGGGCCTGTTCTGTGCTGTACTGTTCTATGTTCTATGTTCTAAGGTGGAAGCTGAGAGCCAGGACAAACCATGTTGTCATCTCTAGTTTGTTGCTGGTGCCATGTGCTAGTTAGGTGAGGAACAGGGAGAGAGTACAGATAAACACATGGCTGCAGGGATGGTGTAGGAGGGAGGGTTTCAGGTACGTGGATAATTGGAGCACATTTTGGGGAAGGTGGGACCTGTAGAGACAGGACGGTTTGCACATGAACCAGAGGAACACCAATATCCTGGGAGGGAAATTTGCTACAGCTCTACGGGGGGTTTAAACTAATTTGTCAGGGGGCTGGGAAAACGAGCTGCAGTCCAAAAGCCAGTGTTGAGAGTAGTGAGGTACTGAGGAGGGTATCAAGGTCGCAGGAGTTTACCGGCAGACAGGAAGGTGGGTTGAAGTGTGTCTACTTCAATGCAAGGAGCATCCGGAATAAGGTAGGTGAACTTGGAGCGTGGATTGGTACTTGGGACTACGATGTTGTGGCCATTATGGAGACATGGTTCGAACAGGGACAGGAATGGTTGTTGGAAGTTCCGGGGTATAGATGTTTCAGTAAGAGTAGGGAAGGTGGTAAAAGAGGTGGAGGAGTAGCATTGTTAATCAAGGATAGTTTAACGGCTGCAGAAAGGCATTTAGAAGGGGATCTGCCTACTGAGGTGATATGGGCCGAAGTTAGAAATAGGAAAGGAGCGGTCACATTGTTAGGAGTTTTCTATAGGCCCCCAAATAGTAATAGAGATGTGGAGGAAGAAATTGCAAAACAGATTATGGATAGGTGTGGAGGTCTCAGGGTAGTTGTCGTAGGTGACTTTAACTTTCCAAATATTGATTGGAACCTCTGTAGGTCGAACAGTTCGGATGGGGCAGTTTTTGTACAGTGTGTGCAGGAGGGTTTCCTGACACAATATGTGGATAGGCCGACAAGAGGGGGGGCCACATTGGATTTGGTACTGGGTAATGAACCGGGGCCAAGTGTTAGATTTGTTTGTGGGAGAGCACTTTGGAGATAGTGACCATAATTTGGTGTCTTTCACTATTGCAATGGAGAGGGATAGGACCATACAGCAGGGCAAGGTTTATAATTGGGGGAGGGGTAATTATGATGCGATTAGGCAAGAATTAGGGAACATACGATGGGAACAGAAACTGTCAGGGAAAGGCACAAATGAAAAGTGGAGTTTGTTCAAGGAACAAATACTGCGTGTCCTTGATAGGTATGTCCCTGTCAGGCAGGAAGGAAATGGCTGTGTGAGGGAACCATGGTTCACAAAAGAGGTTGAATGTCTTGTCAAGAGGAAAAAGGAAGAGTATGTAAGGATGAGAAAACAAGGTTCAGTTGGGTCGCTTGAGGGTTACAAGGTAGCAAGGAATGAGCTAAAAAAAAAAAGAGCTTAGGAGAGCTAGGAGGGGGCATGAGAAGTCCTTGGTGGGTCAGATCAAGGAAAACCCCAAGGCTTACTGTTATGTGAGAAATAAAAGAATGACCAGGGTGAGGGTAGGGCCAGTCAAGGGCAGTCGTGGGAACTTGTTCATGGAGTCGGAAGAAATAGGAGAGGCGTTGAATGAATACTTTTCTTCAGTGTTCACCAAGGAGAGGGGCCATGTTTTTGAGGATGAGAGTGTGATACAGGCGGTTAGGCTGGAGGAGGTAGATGTTCTGAGGAAGGATATATTAGCAATTTTGAAAAACCTGACATGTCCCCGGGGCCAGATGGGATATATCCAATGATTCTTTGGAAGGCAAGGGATGAGATTACAGAGCCTTTTGCTTTGATCTTTAGGTCCTCACTGTCCACGGGGATAGTGCCAGAGGACTGGAGAGTGGCGAATGTTGTTCCTCTGTTCAAGAAAGGGAATAGGAATGACCCTAGTAATTGGAGGCCAGTTAGTCTTACTTCGGTGGTCGGTAAGTTAATGGAAAAGGTCCTGAAGGATAGGATTTATGACCATTTGGAAAGATGCAGCTTAATCCGGGATAGTTAACACAGATTCGTGAAGGGTAAGTCTTGCCTCACAAATTTGATTGAATTCTTTGAGGAGGTAACTAAGTGTGTAGATGAAGGTAGAGCAGTTGATGTAGTATACGTGAATTTTAGTAAGCCGTTTGATAAGGTTCCCCATGGTCGGCTCATGAAGAAAGTAAGGAGGTGTGGGATAGAGGGAAATTTGGACAATTGGATAAGTAACTGGCTATCACATAGAAGACAGAGGGTGGTGGTGGATGGAAAATTTTCGGACTGGAGACCAGTTACCAGCGGTGTACGACAGGGATCAGTGCTGGGTCCTCTGCTATTTGTGATTTTTATCAATGACTTGAAGGAGGGGGGCTGAAGGGTGGGTCAGTAAATTTGCTGATGACACCAAGATTGGTGGAGTAGTGGATGAGGTGGAGGGCTGTTGTAGGCTGCAAAGAGACATTGATAGGATGCAGAGCTGGGCCGAAAAATGGCAGATGGAGTTTAACCCTGATAAGTGCGAGGTGATTCATTTTGGTAGAAAAAATTTGAATGCGGATTACAGGGTCAACGGCAGTGTTCTGAGGAATGTGGAGGAAAAGAGAGATCTTGGGGTTCATGTCCACAGATCTCTGAAGGTTGCCACTCAAGTGGATAGAGCCGTGAAGAAGGATTATAATGTGTTAGCGTTTATTAACAGGGGGCTTGAATTTAAGAGCCGCGGGGTTATGCTGCAACTATACATGACCCTGGTGAGACCACATTTGGAGTATTGTGTGCAGTTCTGGTCACCTCATTATAGGAAGGATGTGGAAACATTGGAAAGGGTGCAAAGGAGATTTACCAGGATGCTGCCTGGTTTGCAGGATAGGTCTTATGAGGAAAGGTTGAGGGAGCTAGGGCGTTTCTCTTTGGAGCGGAGGAGGATGAGAGGCGACTTAATAGAGGTTTATAAGATGATGAGGGGGATAGATAGAGTGGACGTTCAGAGACTATTTCCTCGGGTGGATGTAGCTGTTACAAGGGGGCATAACTATAAGATTCAGGGTGGGACATATCGGAGGGATGTCCGAGGTAGGGTCTTTACTCAGAGAGTGGTTAGGGTGTGGAATGGACTTCCTGCTGCGATAGTGGAGTCGGACACTTTAGGAACTTTCAAGCGGTTATTGGATAGGCACATGGAGCACACCAGAATGACAGGGAGTGCGATAGCTTGATCTTGGTTTTGGACAATGCTCGGCACAACATCGAGGGCCGAAGGGCCTGTTCTGTGCTGTACTGTTCTATGTTCTATGTTTCTGGGAGGGTGGTTTGCGAGCTTGAAGGAGCTGCGTGAGCAATTTGGTTTGGCATGTGGGGAGATTTTCTGGTACTTGCAGGTGCGGGACTTTGCACGGAGGGTCTTCCTGGCCTTTCCGATATTGCCTGCCTCCTCATCGCTGGAGGTGGTGCTGTCGGGGGAGTGGGTATTGGAGACAAGGGTCATCTCAGTGATTTACAGGAGGATTTTGGAGGAGGATAAGGTGTCCATGAAGGGGGTCAAGGCTAAGTGGGAGTAGGGGTTGGGGCGGCGTTGGAGGAAGGATTGTGGTGTGTGGTGCTGCTGTGGGTGAATGCCCCGACTTTGTGTGTGAGTCTGGGGCTGATACAGCTGAAGGTGGTGCACAGGGCGCATCCATATAAAGGATGAGCTGGCTGTTTGAGGGCCCTGTGAACCATGTTTGTACATTGTGGTCCTGCCCAAAACAGGAAAGGTTTTGGAGGGCGGTTTTTAACACCATCTCAGAGGTTTTGCATGTCGATATGGAGCCCAGTCCCCTGGAAGCCATATTCGGGGTGTCGGACTGGCCAGAGTTGCAGACTGGTGCGGGGGTAGCCTCGCTGATGGCTCGCAGGTGGGTCTTGTAGGGGTGGAGGTCAGCTTCTCCACCCTGTGCCTAGGCATAGCTGGAGGGACCTGCTGGAGTTTCTAGACGTGGAGGAGGTGAAATTTGCTCTCAGGGGAGCAAGTGTTGGATTCTACAATAGTTGGGGTTTGTACATTATGCATTTTAGAGAGTTGGTTGCCGTTGACTGCTGATGGAGAGATGAGGGGGAGGGAAGTGGGGAAGGGATGGGTGGGCGGTGGGTTTAATGTGTTGGCTGGGTTGTGTTGCTGTTGTAAATTGTAAAAATGTTTAAAATTTTGAAAAAAAATACTTTCAAAAAATAGAATATTTGAATCTTAACCTCTTGAAGTACTTTTCCAGTAAATATCGAAAATAGCCTTTTAAAAAGCTGATAGCAAATTATTCCAATGGTCAACACTCAAAACCACTACCTAGTGAGGTCCAAGTTTATGCAGAGCAGAAGGTCTGAGGACTGAATTTTATAGGCGGCACAGCGGCACAGTCATTGGCACTGCTGCCTCACAGCGCCAGTGACCCAAGTTCGATTCTGACCTTGGTGACTGTGTGGAGTTTGCACGTTCTCCCTGTGTGCGTGGGTTTCCTCCGGATTCTCTGGTTTCCTCCCACAGTCCAATGATGTGCTGGTTAGGTGGAATTACCATGCTAAACTGCCCCTTGGCATCCAAAGGTTCGGTGTGGTTATGGGGATTGGGTGGGGTTTGAGCCTTGTTTAAGATGCTCTTTCAGAGGCTCAGTGCAGACTCGGTGGGCGAATGGTCTCCATCTGCACTGGAGGGGTTCGATGATGTATTAGTGCTATTTATGATACCAGAATTGTCACAAACCGGCCATTTATTTAGACTTTATCAGACCATATTTAATTTTCAATTATTTTCAGGCAGGAGCAATTAGTTATAAATGATGTGGGACGAATCAATGTAAGATGATATACAACACAAACAATATTGATAAATTATTATTTGATGAGGGGAAAAATGTAAATACAGTTCTGGATGCACATTCACAGTAAAAAAGAGTTTCATGTTTTAGCTTTTCTAAGTTATGGCCGGAATTCTCTGGCCATTCAGGTCGACGCGATTCTCTGGTCACTGGCAGCGCATCCCCGCCACAGGCTTTCTGGCGGCTTGGAGTGGCTCTAATGGCATTTCCCATTGGCAGCGGTGGGACCAGAGAATCTCACCGACAGCAAACGGTATGCGGCATCCCGCCACCGAGGAACATGCGGCTGGCAGCCCGGAGAATCCTGCCCTTAATGTTTACCTTTTCAAAACTTGAATGGAAAATTCATTATTGTGCAACACAGATTTCTAGATTCTTTGTATCTATTTGCTTCTCTGCATTTTATACCATGTTCGCCGTGCCATGATTAACAACAATGGAATTATTACTAACAAAAGCAGTTAATGCTGTGTCTAATATGGCTTGAATATCAGAATTAAATAGATATTCCACAGTTTTGCTTGATTCATTTTGTGGTCATGGATTATTTAACAGTCTACAATTGGATAGGTTGGACATGGTCTGAGGAAGGAATACTCTTGATGGAATAATTGTCTTTTCTACTTCGAGGCTTTCTCACTTTAAATAAATATAAAATTTATAGAAGTGAGGATAACTGTCGGTGTTGGATATTTTCAGTCCAATGCCCTCTTGTATGCCTGACGATCTCACCTCATTTGCCTTTCAAAAGGCTGAAGGTATAGAACAAAATGTGAATATCCAATTAAACTACTTTTCTTTTTGTGTTTGAGAGCAAATTACAGCAGCAGACAAAACAAAGAGGATTGCCAGTGCAGCTTTGTCACAATTCATTTCTATTTTTGCTTCATGTTGATGTAAGAGGATATGCTTGTTGCAAAATTCAATCTTCGAGAGATGCCATTTGAAAAAAAATCCTCATGAAAGAATTAATTGCATTAAATGATCAAATTCCACAATTTGGCCAGTTTTCACCCTCTCCCATTGGGAGGATGTGGTAGTTACCACTGATTATTATACTCTATATCTGGGTTTTATGGTAAGGCCCCTGTACTACAGGTACAGGGGTAGATCACTGCCTGCTGGCTCCGCCCAGTAGGCGGAGTATAAATATGTGTGCCCTCCATACAGCAGACATTTCGTCAGCTGCTGTAGGAGGTCACACATCTCTGTGCAATAAACCCTCGATTACATTCTGCTCTCATCTCGTCGCAATTGATAGTGCATCAATTTATTACACAGAGATTTTTCAGAGATGGACCTCCACATCAAGCCGGATCGCCTGCAGCTGCATCCTCAAGCAGACAACGCCAAAAAAGACTTTGAACATTGGCTAGCCTGTTTTGAAGCTTACATCGAGTCTGCACCAGACCCAATCCCAGAAGCACAGAAGCTCCAGATTCTGTACACGCGGCTGAGCTCCAACGTTTTTCCCCTCGTCCAGGATGCACTGACCTACGCAGAAGCCATGGCGCTACTGAAGGAGAATTATGCTCAGCGGGCCAACAAATTCGCCGCCAGGCATCTCCTATCCACGCGACACCAACTTCCCGGTGAGTCTGTGGAAGATTTCTGGCGTGCCCTCCTCGCCCTAGTGAGAGACTGTGACTGCCTGGCCATTTCGGCCACTGAACATTCGAACCTGCTGATGAGAGATGCATTCGTTACGGGCATAGGGTCTGACTACATTCGCCAGCGCCTCTTAGAAGGGACCACGCTTGACCTCACGGCGACCAAAAAGCTTACGCTCTCGCTTACGGTCGCCTCACGGAACGTTCAGGCCTATGCCCCGGACCGCGCGGCCCACCCCTCCTGTGCATCGTAGATCCCGCCGACAGCCACCCCATCATGGACCCCATCAGCAACAGTCTCCAGCCAACCCCATGCCTGCGCCATGCGGCAGCTGGCCAGCCCCGGGGGACCCAAATGCTACTTCTGTGGACAGTCAAAATACCCCCGGCAGCGCTGCCCGGCGCGGAGTGCCCTCGGCAAGGCCTGTGGCAAGAAGGAGCATTTCGCTGCAGTGTGCCAGGCGTGCTCAATCGCCGCTATTGTCCCGGCACCCCCCACGTGCGGCCAGTGGGCGCCGCCATCTTCCCCTCTTCGGAGCACGTGCGACCCGTGCGCACCGCCATCTTGCTCTACTCACAACACGTGCGGCCCATTGATGCCGCCATCTTTCCTGCCTCAGAAACAATGGGCGCCGCCATCTTGCCTGCCCCAGGACACGTGCGGCCCGAGGGCACCGCCATCTTGCCTCCCCAGGACACATGCGGCAGTGGGTGCCGCCATCTTACCCGCCTCAGGACCCCTGCCCGTCGGGCACCTCATCAGGTCGCTCATCGCCTGCAACCACCGATGACCAGCTGTGTCTCGCCTCGGTCACGATTGACCAGTCTCGACCGCACAATCTTGCAACCACTACGACAAAGGTGAAGGACGACGGGCACGAGATCTCCTGCCTGCTGGACTCCGGGAGCACTGAGAGCTATATCCACCCCGATACGGTAAGGCGCTGCTCCTTCACAGTACACCCCGCTAACCAAAAAATCTCCCTGGCCTCCGGATCCCACTCCGTGGCGATCCGTGGGTACTGCATCGCCACCCTCACCGTCCAGGGCATAGAGGTCAGTGGCTTCCGGCTCTACATCCTCCCCAACCTCTGCGCTGCCTTGCTACTCGGCCTGGATTTCCAGTGCAACCTCCAGAACATAACCCTGAAATTTGGCGGGCCCTTACCACCCCTTACTGTTTGCGGCCTCGCGACCCTTAAGGTCGACCCACCTTCCATTTTTGCAAACCTGACCCCGGATTGCAAACCCGTCGCCACCAGGAGCAGACGGTGCATCGCCCAGGACAGGACCTTCATCAGGTCTGAGGTCCAGCGACTGCTGCGGGAAGGTATCATCGAGGCCAGCTACAGCCCCTGGAGAGCCCAAGTGGTAGTGGTGAAAACTGGGGAGAAAAACAGGATGGTCGTTGACTACAGTCAGACCATCAATCGGTACACGCAGCTCGACACGTACCCCCTCCCACGCATATCTGGTATGGTCAATCAGATTGCACAATACCGGGTCTTCTCAACAGTGGACATAAAATCTGCTTACCACCAGCACTCCATCCATAAGGCGAACCGCCCAGACACTGCGTTCGAAGCAGACGGCTGCCTTGACCATTTCCTTAGGGTTCCCTTCAGCGTCACCAACGGTGTCTTGGTCTTCCAACGGGAGATGGACTGAATGGTTGACCGGTATGGACTGCGGGCCACTTTCCCGTAACTGAACAACGTCACCATCTGCGGCCACGACCAGCAGAACTACGACGCTAACCTTTCCAAATTTCTCCACACCGCCACTCTCTTCAACCTCACTTACAACAAGGAGATGTGTGTGTTCAGCACAAACCGATTAGCCATCCTCGGCTATGTGGTTCAGAACGGAGTTCTGGGGCCCGACCCCGATCACATGCGCTCCCCCTCCCCCACTGCCCCTAGGTCCTTAAACGATGCCTGGGATTCTTTACGTATTAAGCCCAGTGGGTCCTAAACTATGCGGACACGCCCCGCCCACTCATTCACTCCACCGTTTGCCCCCTGACGTCCGAGGCTCATCAGGCTCTCGACCGTATCAAGGCCGACATCGTCAAGGCCGCGATGCACATGGTCGACGAGATGTTCCCCTTCCAAGTCGAGAGCGATGCATCAGACCTCCCTCTGGCCGCCACCCTCAACCAGGCAGGCAGGCCTTTGGCATTCTTTTCCCGCACCCTCCATGCCTCCGAAATTCGGCACTCCTCTGTCGAAAAGAAGGCCCAAGCCATCGTTGAAGCTGTGTGACATTGGAGGCAATACCTGGCCGGCAGGAGATTCACTCTCCTCACTGACCAACGGTCGGTTGCCTTCATGTTCAACAACACACAAAGGGGCTAAGATCAAAAAAGATAAAATCTTGAGGTGGAGGATCGAGCTCTCCATCTACAACTACGAGATTTTGTATCGCCCCGGTAAGCCATTTGCCCTACTCCATCGAGGTCAGGGCTATCACCAGAGACTGACAGGTCTGCGCGGAATGTAAACCGCACTTCTACCGGCCAGACCGTGCGCACCTGGTGAAGGCCTCCCGCCCCTTTGAACTCCTGAGCGTGGACTTCAAAGGGCCCCTCCTCTCCACCGGCCGAAACATGTACTTCCTCAGTGTGGTCGATGAATATTCCTGATTCCCCTTTGCCGTCCTATGCCCCGACATGACGTCTGCCACCGTCATCAAAGCCCTCAACACCATCTTCGCCCTGTTCTGTTTCCCCGCCTACATCCACAGTGACTGGGGATCCTCATTTATGAGCGATGAGCTGCGGCAGTTCCTGCTAAACCAGGGCATTGCCTCGAGCAGGATGACCAGCTACAACCCCAGGCAAAATGGGCAGGTGGCGAGGGAGAATGGGACGGTCTGGAGGGCCGTTCAGCTGGCCCTAAGGTCCAGAGATCTCCCGGCCTCCCGCTGGCAGGAGGTCCTCCCCGACACACTCCACTCCATTCGGTCGCTCCTGTGCACCGTGACTAACGAAACTCCCCATGAACGTCTCCTTGCCTTCCTCAGGAAGTCCACCTCCAGGGTTTCGCTCCCAATGTGGCTGGCAGCACCAGGACCCGTTCTCCTCCGTAGACACGTGCGACTCCACAAGGCGGACTCGTTGGTTGAGAGGGTACAGCTACTCCACGCCAACCCGCAGAACGCTTACATAGAACATAGAACAGTACAGCACAGAACAGGCCCTTCGGCCCTCGATGTTGTGCCGAGCAATGATCACCCCACTTAAACCCACATAACCCGTATACCCGTAACCCAACAACCCCCCCATTAACCTTACACTACGGGCAATTTAGCATGGCCAATCCACCTAACCCGCACATCTTTGGACTGTGGGAGGAAACCGGAGCACCCGGAGGAAACCCACGCACACACGGGGAGGATGTGCAGACTCCACACAGACAGTGACCCAGCCGGGAATCGAACCTGGGACCCTGGAGCTGTGAAGCATTGATGCTAACCACCATGCTACCGTGAGGCCCTAACCCGATGGCCGCCAAGACACAGTCTCCCTCAGGGAATTGGCACCAGCTGGTTCCCCACACATCACCTACCTCTGCCCCGGCGCCAGCCTCCCTTCCCCCGGCGCACCCCACCACAGCCCCCGCTCCAGGACAATCCGTCCTACCCTTGCTCCAACCCGGGGATGAAGAGGATTTCAACACCCTCCCGGAGTCACCGAAGACCAAGCTGACGCCTGAATCGCCACCAGCACTGCGGCGCTCTCAACGACAGATCAAGGCACTGGACCACCTAAATGTGTAATATTCTCTGTGATTTTAAAAGCAACTTGTCTGTATATAGTTCTCCACCATCCCCGCTGGACTTATTTTTAACTGGGGGTGAATGTGGTAGTCACCATTGATGTATATACTGTCTATAGAAGGGTTTTACGGTAAGGCCCCTGTACTACAGGTACGGTGGTTGATCCCTGCCTGCTGGCTCCGCCCAGTAGGTGGAGTATAAATATGTGTGTTCCCCGTACAGTTGCCATTTTATCAGCAGCTATAGGAGGGCACACAGCTCTGTGTAATAAAGCCTCGATTACATTCTACCCTCGTCTCGTTGTAATTGATAGTGCATCCTAGAAGAAAACAGCGATTGTGCAAGGTAATTGTTGGCACAGCAGTTAGCATCCTGTTCCCTGTCAAAATCTAGTCGCTACCATTTTGAAGGGAGGCCTTGAAGTGGGTGACATAACCTCCTGTCAGGCCCAGGAGAGAGAGGGGATGCACACCTATGATATCTATAGGACCCTAATGCAATTCCAAAGTCCAAATGGACAGCGTGCATCAAGTATGCTCTGCCCTTTGGTAATTGATATTGAGAAGCCTAACTGCCAGTGTTAAAAAAGGATCCATGCAAGTCTCTAAATAACGTTATTCAAACAGCTTTAGTGGGTCCAGAAGAAGCATTAATGCTCCTGCTGGATCCATAGAATTTAACCATGAGTCTCCTGAAAATCCTTGAGCCTCCAGAGACATGCCCGCCCTCCACCGCCTTCATTTAAATAATACCCCACCTTTAACTTACCAGCACTACCTGAGCTACTTGATGGAAATGAGCAGATTTCCCATCACTATTGATTCATGAACTCCTTGAAAAGTTTGAGCAGCTCACTGGCACAATGCTGTTGACCATGAATCCTGTAAAAGGATTCGGCATCTAACCATTACTTTTGGATTATGCAGCAGAATCACTCCACGCACTTCCATCCAATAGAAGTGATCACTTAAAAGTCTAACGGAATTTTTCGGATTTATATATGCATGTGGCTTCATTTTACCTGCTCGTACAAGTTTTCGTTGCTTTGGTATACAGTGCATAATTGTGGCCAAGACTATTTTATTGCACTGTTTTATTACTCCATTCTAAAAAGGTGGGAAATGGAGGAAAAATCTGTCCAGTGGATATCAATGTACAGATGGGAATCTTATCTAAATTTATTAAGTTTGACATTTCTACAAGATGGGCAAGGGGTCCACGGACAATCGATCTGACACGGCATAATATTCAATTTTTTTAATGATATATCTTTTTAGTTACCACACTGATAATTGTAATCTCAAGACTGAATAAATCAAAATAGGTTCCACATGGTTATCTTTTGAATTAATCATTATGAATGATAATTCTGTTCTGTATTAACTTGCTGCTCTTTTCAATTGTTACTGATAAGAGCTTTTACAATTTTTCTGTAGGAATGTATAGTGTTCATGAGTAGAATGGAAAAGACCCATATCTCTTGATGATCATGCAGAATGCTGTCAATGAGATGATCTCTTTATTAAGGTTTCAAGTTGAGTTATAAAACACTTATTTTCTTTTGGTTATATTTGTACAGTGAAAAGGTGGCAGTGGTGAAGGTGGTTGTTGTCTGGAGACAAAACTAACAAATGGTTACCCAACATTTCAATATTACCAGTGGGTTGGCAGCACCTGTCGTGTCTCTGGATGCAGCTGTTCAGTTCATTTTAAGACGTCCAATTGGATGGGTGCCTCATCAGCAGCGATGGCCCTCCAGTAGCTGGTTAGGGAAGTAGAATGAACGGGTAGCCAATGACTCTCTGGTGTTACCTGGAGACCGGATGAGTACTTCAGCTGCTCAAAATTGACATGTCATTGTAAAGCTGATATTTCACCTTGAGTTTCCTAATCAAGATTCCAAAGTTCAACATTATAGTTGGAAATTGTCCGGATTGGAATTATTTCAGCAGGAATGTTGGTAATTTGGCCTGCTGTCTCTAATCACTCTGACACACCACACATTTTTTATTTTGTTTTTTTTTATAAATTTAGATTACCCAATTATTTTTTCTAATTAATTTTCTAATTTTTTCTAATTTTCTAATTAAGGGGCAATCCACCTACTCTGCACATTTTTGGGTTGTGGGGGCGAAACCCCCACATTTTTGGGTTGTGGGGGCGAAACCCACGCAGACACGGGGAGAATGTGCAAACTCCACACGGAGAGTGACCCAGAGCCGGGATCGAACCTGGGACCTCAGCGCCGTGAGGTGGTTGTGCTAACCACTAGGCCACCGTGCTGCCCTTACACAGACTTGTTAACCATTCACTTAACTGCATCGTTGCGTATAGTATTTTCTGTTCAGATATTCTGGATTTAGAATGAGTGAAATTAATTCCTTCTTTGCAAAGTTTACTGAAAAATACAGGGCGGGATTATCCATCCTGCTAGCCCCGTTTTCTGGTGCGGCGCACCCCGCCAGCAGTGGGGTTCTCCATTCCGGCAGCCGCCCCATTAGGTTTCCCATTGTGGGCCAGCCCACACCGTCGGCAGACACACTGCTCGTTGGGCAGAGAATCCCATTGACGGAGAATCCCAAAGACAACACTTTACAGTTGTTAAACCATTTTGCAGTTTACAGGGGGAAAAAATGTTTTATGAATATTAGTTCAATAGTTCCTTTCTTTATTCATTCATGGGGTGTGAGGGTGGGTCAGCCTGTGTTGCCCACCCCTAATTACCCTTGAACTGAGTGACTTGCCAGGCCATTTCCGAGTCACCCACATTGCTGTGGATCTGGAGTAAAATGTAGTTACTCCAGGTGGCAGATTTCACAGGTCCCCAGAGCATTGCAGCTGGTCACTAGATTAGAAGTCCCGTAACAGTGTCACTACGCTGCCTCTCCAAAATTCAGTCTGCACAAATATTGGCATAAAAATGATGAACCTGGGTCTGTGTGATGAATAATGGTAGTAATTGCTGGTAATGCATGCTAAAAAGTAGAAGAAGCATGCTACAGATAGGTCTGAGCAACCAAAACCTCAGATCAAAGCTCTGCAGACCTACCACATCCAGGCGTACATGATGCTGGAAAAATAAACAACTAACTGGTGGAGGAGGTTCCAAAAATATCCCCATCCTCACTGATGGGCTCGGCCAGCATGCCAGTGCAACAAACAAGGCGGTGGCATAGTGGTATTGCCACTGGACTAGTAAACTAGATACCTGAGTTAGTCTGGGGACACAGGTTCAAATCCCACCACTGCAGATGGAGAAGTTTTAATTCAATAAAAATCTGCAATTAAAAGTCTAGTGATGACCATGAAACCATTGTCGCTTGTCGTAAAACCCCGTTGGTTCACCAATGTACTTGAGGGAAGGAAATCTGTAATCCTCACCTGGTCTGGCTGACATGTGACTCCAGACCCATAGCAATGTGGTTGACTCTTAACTGCACCTTCAAGGGCAATTAAGGATGGGCAATAAATGCTGGCACAGCCTGCGATGCCCACGTCGCATGAATGAATTTTTTAAAAAGCATTTGCAACCATGTTCATCCAGAAATACCAAGTGGAGATCCACCTTGGCCTGCTCCTGAGAGTCCCACCATTGCAAATGGCAGTCTTTAGACAATTCGATTCAATCCGTGTGCTATTAAGAAATGGCTGAAGGCACCGGATACAGAAAAGGCTATGGGTCCAAACAAAATCCCAGCTACAGTACTGAAGATCTTTGCTATTGAATTAGGTGCTGTTCCAGTACAGCTTACACACTGGCATCAACTTGACAGTGTGGAAAATTGTATGGTTATTTTCTATCCAGAGAAAGTAAGACAAAACCAACCCGGTCAATAACCACACCATCAGTCTACTTCCATTCATAATAAAACTACTGTTAGGTGTCATTAACGGTGCTGTCAAAGTCTAACTTGCTCAGAAATAGCCTGCTCATCAATACTCAGTTTGGGTTCCATCAGGGAGACTCAGTTGCAGACTTCATAACAGCCTTGGTCCAAACGTGGAAAAGAAGAGTTGAATTCCAGAGATGAGATCAGAGTGACTCTTTGCCATCACTTTTTCAAGGGCAATTAGTGTTGGGCAAATACTGGCCATGGCAGTCATGCCCACATCCCATGAAGGAATGAAACAAAATGCAACTGGAGAGTAGCATCTGCGTGTGGAACTTCCTATGGAGAAAAATGGATACCAAAGTGGTCTATCATCTCAATGATTGCACTCAAATATAAAAAGCTATGACAGAAAATACACGGAAAAGCATTAGTTCCATTGAAAGCGCAAAAAATCATACTTTCTTTCCTGATAACTTTCTAACAGAGATGCACTGTGAGTAAGAACATTTTTTGTGTCAAGTTCTGAACTTTAACTTAAGGAATACAGACAGTACCCAGACAATGATTTTAAGGTTGAACTCCAGTTGCAAGCAATGTGCAATACTAATGTTTGTTGTTCACCTTTCACATCGTAGAGCACAGCCTCACACTTGGGTTGAAGAATTATTTTTTTCTTCCCTCAACACACAGCTGTGCTGAGTGATGAATGCCAAGGACTAGAAATAACTGGCTTCACATTGTTAAAAGCTGTCCAGTGGGTGTGGAAAATGAATTCCTGTTTGCAAAAAAAATGTTTGAACTGTCACAATCACAACACCTTTAATGCATCAAGAATCAACCTCAATACAAATATAATTGGATCAAAGCTGAAAGATGTGGCGTTCAAAAAATAGTCCTGGAAGAAAAATGTCATCATTCGTTTCTCCTTTGGTAGAACAAATTTGGACGAATGCAAAAAGATCAGCTACTCTTTTTCTGTACATGTGCTCATTCTTCTTCAACTCCAAACATTCCCTCAAGGCAAAGTTCTGTTTTTGTGCACATCACTGACTTCCCCAGCATCAAGAGCCGTGCAGTATTAATAGACTGCAGTTATGATGCTATTCTGTTTAAAACAGAAACAATTATACAAAAGATTACATGTGATCTGTTTCTGCAATATGCCTGTTTTATACTCAAAGCCGTGAATGACTTCAATGTTTGTTTAAAAAAATCTATTGACTTTAGATCCACCGAAAGCTACAATTAAAATAACTTACAAATTTGTGTATGGGGGTGACAGTTCTTTTAGACTTTACCAAAATTAAATAACATGCCTGAGCAAATCTGTTGTACTACTTCGGCCCCTTAATCAGATGAAAGTTGTTAAAGGGAATTAAACCATCCAGAGGGATTACACACAAGATCAATTCATGTTTTTTGGTCAAATATAAGAAGGTGTGTTTCTTCTCCTGTTTCTCACAGAAATGATCGTTCAATGAATAACATCTGAATCACGGTATTAATTATCTGAATGTAATAACCCTATCATAACAGCCGATAATTTGGAACACTTGGCCATCTAGTATTTATTTGTTTAGAATAATGTACCCCTCTGATTTTTTTTCAGGAGTAAATAAAAAATTTGCAATAATGTCATGAATAATTGAACATTTATAATATATCCTAAATGACAGCAAGGCAAAGGCAAAGGAAGAGGGAGTTAAATGTCAGATTCAATGCAGTTAGTGGATTTGAAACTCCATTAATTTCTTTGTAAATCCCTCATCCTAAGCTTTTTAGCTGAAAGCTATGTTTGAATCTAATTACAATGGCCTCAATATCAACTTCCTTTCAGCAGGCTGGATTGAGAGGATTAAAAACTAAACACAAGCCACACATCTCCATGTGTTGCCATTTTTACATCTTTATTCTTTCATGGGATGTGACTGTCATTGACAAGGCCAACATTTGTTCCTCCTCCCTCATTGCCCTTGAAATGAATGGCTTGCTGGGCTATTTCAGTGGGCAGTTGTCAGTCACATTGCTGTTGGCCTGAAGTCACATGTAAGCCAGAGCTTAAATTAGGAAAATTTCCTTCCCTAAAGGACACAAGTGAAGCAGATGGGTTTTTACAACAATAAATGGTAGTTGCATGGTTACCATTATTGAGGAGTGGAATCTTCTGTTATTGGCAAGTGTCTCGCTCAATGTCTGAAAAAGCAGTGAGACAACTGAAACGAAAGAGAGAATGCTGGAAAATCTCAGCAAGTCTGGCAACATCTGTAGGGAGAGAAAAGAGCTAATGTTTCGAGTCCGATGACTCTTTGTCAAACAACTGTGTTGACCCTCAGGGGTCAAGCAGTTAAGTGGGCAGCAGTGGGCCTGCCACCAGAAAGAAGACCCTGGAAGACAACCTCCCAAGTACCAAGAGCTCTTGTGCTCTGCAGCACCACAGAGGAGGCCGTGATTGATGCCAGAACAACCCACCCCCTGCCCCCCTCCCCCCACGCCCAACCCCTGTGGAGTCCCAGTAACGCAGAACGACCAAGGAAAAAGGTAAGAGCTGTTGTGGTGGATGACATGGAGGGAGGGGGGGTTATGGGGGTTGGCAGCAAGATCAGGGGTTTGGCTGTCAGCGGCCACCCTATCCCCGCCCATGTCAATGCACCCCCCCCCCCCAAACCCCTCCAGCGGACATGCAGTCCGTACGGTTTTACCAGTCTTACAGGCCATACGTCAGCAGGTCTGCCTGGAGCTGGTAAGATTGCAGCAGAGTGGGAAGAGGCCCTTAAGTGGTTGTTAATTGGCCACTTAAGGACCTCATGTAGAGGGTGACCATGGATCTTCCCATCCCAGAACTTAATGCCAGTGGAGGCAGGAATTTGTGGGGTATTGGTCCTAATGCCAACCCACCAAATTCACAGGTCAACTTTCCTCCATCATCCCCTCCTGTGGGGGAAGAAGATTCCACCCTCGCTTCGTATCCCTCATTTATTATTTCAATTTAAATACCAACTGCTATTGTGGAAATTGAACCCAAGCCCAGAGTATTAACCCGGGTTTCCAGATTACAAGTCCAGTGACAATGAACATAGAAAATAGGAGCAGGAGGAGGCCATTTGCCGTTCGAGCTTTCTCCGCCATTCATTGCTGATCATCCAACTCAATAGCCTAAACCTGCCTTCCCCCCATATCCTTTGGTCCCCTTTACCTCAAGGGCTGTATCTAACTGCTTCTTGAAAACATACATTGTTTTGGCCTCAACTACGCTCTGTGGTAACGCATTCCACAGGCCGACCACTCTCTGGGTGAAGAGGTTTCTCCTCACCTCAGTCCTAAATGGTCTACCCCCTATCCTCAGACTGTGACCCCTGCATTTGGATACTCCACCATCTGGAACATCCTTCTTGCATCTAACCTGTCCAGTCCTGTTGAATTTTATAGGTGTTTATGAGATCCCCCTTGTTCTTCTGAACTCCAGCGGATGCAATCCTAACCGACTCAATCTCTCCTCCTACATCTGTCCTGCCATCCAGGTATCAGTCTGGTAACCATTTTCTGCACTCCCTCCAGAACAAGAACATCTTTCCTCAGATAAGGAGATCAAAACTGCCCACAATATTCTAGGTGTGGCCTCACCAGGGTCTGTACAATTGCAGCAAGACATCCCTGCTCCCGTACTCACATCCTCTCACTATGAAAGCCATGACACCATTTGATTTCTTTACCTCCTCCTGCACCTGTATGCTTACCTTCAGTGACTGGTGTACGAGGAAACCCATGTCTCATTGCACATTCCCCTCTCCTAATCTATGGCCATTCAGATAATAGTCTGCCTTCCCGTTTTTGCTACCAAAGTGGATAACCTCGCATTTATCAAATTAAACTGCATCTGCCATTCATTTGCCCACTCACTCAACTTGTCCAAATTACACATCCTCCACACAGCTCACCCTCCCATCCAATTGCAGTTGCTCCACAGGTTTCCCAGAGGTTCAGGATAATGAGTTATAAAAGGGATACGGAAACTGCTGATTCAAGATGGAAAGTTCTCCCTCTGGACTCCAAGGGCAGGCATTATCTCCCCTCTACGTGAATGCAGTTGATGGCATCCTACACCTGTGGAAAGTCAGAGACAGTGGTGTAGCGGTATTGTCACTGGACTAATGAACCAGAGACCCAAAGTAATGCTCTCAGAACCCAGGTTCAAATCCTGCCACTGCAAATGGTGAAATTTGAATTCAATAAACAAAATCTGGAATTAAAAGTCTAATGGTGACCATGAAACCATTGTTGATTGTCGTAAAAACCATCTGGTTCACTAATGTCCTTTCAGGAAGGAGATCTGTCATCATTACATGGTCTGGCCTACATGTGACTCCAGACCCACAGCAATGTGGTTGACTCTTAACTGTCATCTCAAGGGCAATTAGGTATGAGTCCTCATGAAGATTGTGTCCATCACCCCCAGGGTGCCCCTGTGTGCGGAGGCTTGGAAGATCCCGTAGAGGTCACCTGTGGAGTCTGGAAGGCGCCACTGGTGTCACAATTGAGCGCCGCTGTAACTTTCAGCACCACTGGCAGTGGATGCCCTCCAATTTCCCCTGTTGCCAAATCCTGCAGAAGCCGGCAGATGTGACCGACCAGGTTCCTGGACATGTATAGTGTTCGGTGACACTGATTCTCAGACATCTGCTGGTATTTTAGGCACCCTCTGCACACCCTGGGTCTAGCAGGGCACCTTCAAGCGACGGCTCTCTGCATACTGAACAGGCCCTGCCACCCCTTCCTCTTCACTTTTTTGCTGCTGCCTTTGGTGAGCCAGGTGCCTGCAATGAACTCTTCCTCTCTCCTGCCTATGAGCAAGAGGAATGATAGCGAGATCACCAGACTCCAAGATTTCTAACTTCTCCTCACTTCAGTATCAAAGAGAGACTTGACGGTTAGCTTACGTCTCCTAAGGACCACTCTTTTCCCATCCATTGTCTGAAGATGCCTCTCAAAGCCCATTGACTCGTGTCCTAGCCACCACATTGATGCCCAGTTAGTCATTCACATGCTTGTTGGGCAAGACCCTACACCAGCCTTGCCCCACATGACCGTGTGGCCACAACTTTGACTACTCTGCTGCATCCTAAGCTCTCATCTCAGGCATGCATTGTCCAGCGCTTCACTCCAAGTCTTTGCGCTCAAACTGGTCTGTTGGAATGCACTTGTCAATACGTACCTTAGCACACAGCTAAGGATTGGACGTGCTGTTACCAGCCAATCAATCGTGTGGGCATACAATGGCACCCAGTGATTTTGGAATTCAGTGTTCCACGATTAGCTGCTGAACAGCAATCAGCGGCACTCCCACACATAGGTGGAGCTTGAGTGGGCATAATTGTGTGACTAGTTTGACTCCAGGAATATCAATTGATAACAGTTGAATGGTCTGGTTGCAATGGGGTAATGATCACTGACATGTCTTTTCATTAACCTTGCCGTTGTCAACATCCCACCTCCAGAAGCACTCTCTGCACCCAAATCTCAGTTTACTGCCCAGCCACACACCACACTGCTCCATGCTTCCCTTCCCTCTGTGAGGCACTTCCAAGAAGCCCGTGACCCAGTAACAGAAAGCAACCTCAGGGATGCTGCTTTTCACACTTCTCGGTTTATCCCAAGTCTACCCCTGATCTTCCTTGAGTCAATCACTTGGTCTCTCCCGGCTTCCTTCACTCCCTCTCTACCACTCTTTGCCCCTTTTCCCCTTTAACATGCTCCTTAAAACCTAGCTTTTGTTATTTGTCACCTTAAATCCTTATATGGTTCTTTGTGAGGCCTCCCTAAAGCACTTTAGGATATTTATCATGTTGAAGGCACTATACAAATGCAAATGATGTTGTTTTCATTGTTCTACTATGACTCTGCTCTGAATACAATAGTTTCAATCTGAAAGACTATGAAGGTTCTGTCCTTAATAATTTTGTCTTGCTCCTTGGTTTATCTACATGGTAATAATATGGGCAGACAAGCCAGCGGAAGGGTACGGAAGTGCTGAATGTGAATAGAGTGAGCCTTTTGTTTCAAACCACATGCATCAGAGCGAACATTTCCTTTCAGCAGATTACAAGCCACTCTGTTCATGCATAAGCTGTGACCTCACAGATAGGCTCCTGTCACCATGGGATCTTTAAAAGGAAAATGTGCATAACCTTGAAATGAAAGATGAGCAGTTGCGTTTCGCAGACGACAGGCTTTTGGACACCATTAGGTTCCCCAGGGAGATTGGTCCATTCCCAAGACTTTGACAGTTGGTTTTGGTGGCTGAAATTATGCTGTTTCCTCGTCGCAGGAAATAACTTGATCTGATTAAGGTGGACCTCTTTTCGGTTGAGTATTTCTTCCCACAAACCTTCAAAGTCCAATAGCATGTCTTATCCCATCCTGCGCAGGTATGGTGGGTGTACCACTCTGGGGAAATAAAAATGGCTGCTTGGTCTGTTTGAAGAGTTAGTGCCTCCGCATCTACTCTGGTCCATCGAGCTCAAAATCCTGTCTGACAGCCTACCTTTTTTCAGACATGATATAAGTTGCATATAATTGAAAGGGGTCACTATCCTAAAGTTGATGTAATTTCCACCTATCACTGCAGGGACAAATGTCTTTGACCTTGTGCAACTTTTCTGTTTCGTAATTGAAAGATACCAACTGTCACACAGCCTCAGAGTACCAACACAGTGGGCTGCTTGACAATGTGTGACAGTGGAACAAGAAAGATTTTTAAATACATTAAAGAAGATAACTTCCCTTGAAGAAATATCTTCAAGGGTTCACTTAATGTATTTATTTGGTTGTGATATTTTTATATTAATAATGCCAAGCTGTCTGTAACAGTTGCTGGAGGGGCGATGGAAGACTCCATCAATTTCCCATATTTGCCAAAATGCTCTGAGATTTTGCATTATTAGAGATTAGGGGAACATGGAACTGAACGCATTTGATAAGGTGCCACATCAAAGGTTATTGATGTAGGGGCTGGGCGATTGGCTGGCTGGCAGAAAGTAGACAGTGTGCACAAATGGGTCTTTTTCTGACTGGCAGCTGAATGGAGTCCTGCAGGGGTCTGTGCTGGAGACTCAGACTTTTGCAATTTTGTCAATTATTTACATTTTTTTCAAATATTTAGATGAGTAGAATGAAGGCCTGGTAGCTAAATTTGCAGATGACACAGAGATGGGTAAAAAAAACATAAGTGGTGAAGAGAACATAAGGAGGTTGCAGATGGATTTATATAGGTTGAGTGAGTGGGTAAAAATGTAGCAAACGGAATATAATGTGGGAGAATGTGAAGTTCACTTTGAGAGGAACAATAAAAAATGCAGATTATTTCTTTAAATGGAAAACGGCTGCAAAATTCCAAGGTGCAGAGGGATTTAGGTATTCTGGTGCATGAATCACAAAAAGTTAGCATGCAGGTACAGCAAGTAAAGGAGGCAGCTCACCATCAACCACCTCAAGGGCAATTAGGGATGGGTGATAAATGCTGGCCTAACCATTGGCACTCACGTCCCATGAAAGAGTGCAAATTGTATTTGCGACATGAGGAAAGGGATACAAACGTTTCAGGATTGAAAAGATGAGCAAAGCTTCATGTGCGATCCAATTAAGTAGTTCAAAATGTTTACAGATGGATTTGGAGGGGCCAATGTCTAGCTTAAGGAACAGAACTCTAGGGTAACAATCGCTGAAGTATTTTCAATGTCATGCACTGGACCAGACAGGGTGAGAATGAACAGGAGGATGACTGAGAATGACTGGAGGATGATGTGGGAAGGAGGGCTTCATATTTCCATGACATTTTTGGGGAAAGAAAGGTATAGTCAAGTTGCCTTTATCTAGATGGAAGTGCATCTATTATATGCTGGAAAGGTGACATCGGGCAGCAGAGAAAGGTTTAGTCTAGTTCGCAGAAAATCCATAGTGATATTGTATGTCAAAAAGCGGGAGAAGAGGACGTGCCAAGTGGGGTCAGCCACCCACATAAGAGTTTGGGATATCAATGCATAAGAAATAAAATTAATGAATTAGAAGCACAAATTCAGCTTAACAATATGATGTGGTAGCTATTAATTAAATCTGACTACAGCCTAAGCATATGGCTCCACAGGAATTCTTGAAAAAATTAAACTTGCCTCTGGTTGGCAGCTGGCACGATCACTGAAAACCCAATTCTTTCATTGCTCACTGTGATTAATTTCAACAGGCCCCCTTCAACAGGCATTAAACCTCTTCATTTACATACATAAGGGACCAAACATCTGTTCAGGCATCCGGATTTTGGATGCCTGTAAAATGTTCCCCCTGAATTCAGTAATTAAATCAGAATCTGAATTAGTTACCAATCTGATATTAAACATCTTGGGTGCGATTCTCCGGCCTCGTTGAGCTCATGCTCGAGGGATAGAAACTAAAGAAAGAGGTCTGCATGCGAGATAGCCCAAGGAAACTAATACTGAATCAGAGACAGTGACTTGCAAATTTAACATTCACAAAATAACAGTAATGTTGAAAATAATAGCACGAAGAGTGACAAATCCCCAGACTTCTATTTTACATCCAAGGTTTTAAAGTAGGTTGTAGATGCCCTTACTATAATCTTGCAAAGTTCTCTCAACTTAGGAACTATTGCTTCCCATTGAAAAATTGTACAAGTCATTATGTATTTAAGAAAGGTGAGAGAGGGAAATTGGGGAGTTACATATCATTTAGCCAAGCATCTATTGTTGGGAAATTATTAGACCCTCTGCTTAGATAAAGTTGCTATAGTACCAAATGACCATCGGCGCTTTCCCCTTTGAGGGGGTGAGCTGACTGGTGGTGATTTAACCTGAGGATCACCACACCTCAGGGGAGGAGCAAGGTTGAAAGGTGGGGCCTTCATGAATAACCTCAGCCGGTAGGAGAATTGAACCCAAGCTTCTGACCTTGCTCTGCATCACGAGCCAGCTGTCTAGCTAAGTTAAGGGTAGCATGACTGACACCATAACATTAAAGAGACTGTGACAAACAGGTTTATGCTGCTTTTAAATTATGTATGATACATAATAATAGTTTGCTAATAAGAAGACTGTAAAAACAGAAACCTATTAATTTATTCCCTCTTTGACAGAAGCAGCTCTTGGAGTAGCTGCTAATAAGGTTTCAGAAAGTGACCAAAGCAGCCACCATTTTTGTATTATTTGACATTGTTTGAAGTGACACTGCCTGAAATACTTACAGCATCTGTTACTCATAAAAAAAACCCAACCAAATCACTGCAAGTAAAACTCTTGTCAGAAACTAAAATTTGACAGTTCTATTACTGAACAATTAATTCAAGGGTCGAATACCATTACCAAAAGCCAAGGAGTCAAAGATGTGGGCGGAAGGTTTGCTGGGTGACAGCTATAACTGCAGAAGCATCAGTCTCATGTTGACTCATATCTGTGCATATTCTGCAGAGGATAAAAGAAACAATTGCAGTATCTTCATCTACTCGGACTCCACACCGCAGAAGAAAAATCCTCTTCAATCCGGACCACAGTTTGGAATACTATAAAGCTATTATTCCATTGCACGCCTTCTGATGTATTGCTGAACACTTAAATGGATCATGCCTGCTGTTAATGAGGAAGGCCAAGATATGCCTGAGACATGAAAGATTTTTTTTGTCATTTCTCTTTTGTGTTTGGCAAACACAGTCTGTACTGACAAAGGATAAAAGCTTTCTCAGATATATATCCTGATTTTATTGTGCAGCAGGCAGCCTGACAAAAAAATTATTACTGGGGTAAATGATTATCACCAATGTAGCTATTAATAGTTCGTCGGGCATGCGGTGATAATGTCAGCCTCGTACTCAGTCTCTGAAAAATCTCTTTAATATTGTGAAGAAATGCTATATAAATCGAACGTAGATGACCCTCTCATCCAGCCGAAAAATGTTTTAAAAAGCGAGAAATATCGCAACTTCTACCATTGGAATTATTGCAAATCTAGCTCATATAATCCCGAAGCAAAAAGAAGAAAAATCTGTAAAATTGGAGTTCTGAGAGAAAAAAACATGAACACCTAAAAAAAAAACACACAGATCCTTAAGCAGTGAAAATATAAGATTCGGATAAAACCCTTTCATAACTGCAACATCAATAACTTAAATTTTTATGGTTCATTTATCAGAGGGTAACATCACAAGGAAATTCACCGAGGATAATCAGATACAGGTTGACACTGATTCAAGGAAGAACTGGTAGAAGGGGTGACTAAAAGCTTGGTCAAACGTACTGGCTCTGAAAGGAGAAGAGAGAGCTGAAGTGGTGAAAGGGTTTGGAGAATTATTTCAGAGCTTAGTGCATAGACGGCTGAAGGTGCAGCCATCAACAGGGGATACACAAGAGAATTGGAGGAACACAGAGCGTTGTAGGGCCAGAGGATATTTCAGAGATAGGAAGGGATGAGACCCTGGAGGAACTTGAATAAAGGATGGGAATTTTAAACTCAACGTTGATGGATTGAGAGCCAGTGTAGATCAACGAATACTGGGATGGTGGTTGAGCAGGACTAGATGTGGAATACAATATCGGCAGCCTACGTTTAGATAATTTGAAGTTTAAGGAGGGTGGCATGTAGGTCATGGCTAAGAAAACACTGGAAGTGTTGAATCTGGGGAGTTAAAAGGTGCATATGAAGCTGTCAACAGAAGGTGAGCTGAACCAGGAGCTGAGGAATTACAGTGCTGGTCCAAACATGCACCAAAGAACTGAACTCAAGAGTGGCTTGAGAGTGACTTTTCCTGACAGCAAGGCAGCATTTGACTAAGTGTGGCACCAAGTCTTGGAGAGGATTATAAGAGATACGATTTATAATCATCTAGATTGGAATAATATGATTAGGGATAGTCAGCATGGTTTGTGAAGGGTAGGTCATGCCTCACAAACCTTATCGAGTTCTTTGAGAAGGTGACTGAACAGGTAGACGAGGGTAGAGCAGTTGATGTGGTGTATATGGATTTCAGTAAAGCATTTGATAAGGTTCCCCACGGTCGGCTATTGCAGAAAATACGGAGGCTGGAGATTGAGGGTGATCTAGAGATGTGGATCAGAAATTGGCTAGTTGAAAGAAGACAGAGGGCGGTGGTTGATGGCAAATGTTCAGAATGGAGTTCAGTTACGAGTGGCGTACCACAAGGATCTGTTCTGAGGCCGTTGCTGTTTGTCATTTTTATAAATGACCTAGAGGAGGGCACAGAAGGTTGGGTGAGTAAATTTGCAGACGACACTAAAGTCGGTGGAGTTGTAGACAGTGTGGAAGGATGTTGCAGGTTACAGAGGGACATAGATAAGCTGCAGAGCTAGGCTGAGAGGTGGCAAATGGAGTTTAATGTAGAGAAGTGTGAGGTGATTCACTTTGGAAAGAATAACAGGAATGCGGAATATTTGGCTAATGGTAAAATTCTTGGCAGTGTGGATGAGCAGAGGGATCTCGGTGTCCATGTACATAGATCCCTGAAAGTTGCCACACAGGTTGATAGGGTTGTGAAGAAGGCCTATGGTGTGTTGGCCTTTATTGGTAGAGGGATTGAGTTCCGGAGCCATGAGGTCATGTTGCAGCTGTACAAAACTCTGGTACGGCTGCGTTTGGAGTATTACGTACAGTTCTGGTCGCCTCATTATAGGAAGGACGTGGAAGCTTTGGAACGGGTGCAGAGGAGATTTACCAGGATGTTGCCTGGTATGGAGGGAAAATCTTATGAGGAAAGGCTGATGGACTTGAGGTTGTTTTCGTTAGAGAGAAGAAGGTTAAGAGGTGACTTAATAGAGGCATACAAAATGATCAGAGGGTTAGATAGGGTGGACAGTGAGAGCCTTCTCCCGCAGATGGAGGTGGCGAGCACGAGGGGACATAGCCATAAATTGAGGGGTAATAGATATAGGACAGAGGTCAGAGGTAGGTTTTTTATGCAAAGAGTGGTGAGGCCGTGGAATGCCCTACCTGCAACAGTAGTGAACACGCCAACATTGAGGGCATTTAAAAGTTTATTGGATAAGCATATGGATGATAATGGCATGGTATAGGTTAGATGGCCTTTAGTTTTTGACTTCCCATGTCGGTGCAACATCGTGGGCCGAAGGGACTGTACTGCGCTGTATCGTTCTATGTTCTATGTAAGGAGCCCTAGCAAAATGGTACTCAGTGGAAATAGAGGGAATATTTTCCACTGGTTAGAGTCATACACAGCACAAAGAATTGTAGTTGTTGGAGATCAGTCATCTCAGTCCCGGACATCACTGCAGGAGTTCCTCAGTGTAGTGTCCTAGGCACAACAATCTTCAGCTATTTCATTAATGACCTTCCCTCCATCACGGTAGCATGGTGGTTAGCATCAATGCTTCACAGCTCCAGGGTCCCAGGTTCGATTCCCGGCTGGGTCACTGTCTGTGTGGAGTCTGCACGTCCTCCCTGTGTGTGCGTGGGTTTCCTCCGGGTGCTCCGGTTTCCTCCCACAGTCCAAAGATGTGCGGGTTAGGTGGATTGGCCATGCTAAATTGCCCGTAGTGTAAGGTTAAGGGGGGGATTGTTGGGTTACGGGTATACGGGTTACGTGGGTTTAAAGTAGGGTGATCATTGCTCGGCACAACATCGAGGGCCGAAGGGCCTGTTCTGTGCTGTACTGTTCTATGTTCTATGTAAGGTCATATGTGGCTGACATTAGGGCAGCACAGTGGTGCAGTGATTAGCACTGCTTCCTCATGGCGTCGAGGACCTGGGTTTGATTCCGGCCTCGGGTCACTATCTTTGTAGAGTTTGCATATTCTCTCAGTGTCTGTGAAGGCTTCACCCCACAACTCAAAGATGAGCAGGACCTACTTGGAGGAACTTACTTATTGAAAGAACTCAAATTCTTCGAGAACACCCGACTGCAAGAGGGTCCCGGAAAAGGAGCCTGAGAAAAGAATACCAATGATCTAGAGTTTAAGGATCAATCCCACCTTCCAGAAACACCTGCCAAGTGAGTGGTTGAAGAAGGGGCTCTAGAATGGGGTTCATCAGCCGTACAAGAACTCACAGAACCCATGACCAGTAACATAGAGTATCTTAGGTGGACGATCATACTTGTTAGTGAGTGATCACCAAAGAAGAAAAGAAGTGGGGATGTTCGCAATTGATGGCACAATGATCAGCACAATTTGCAACTCCTCAGATAGAGAAGCAGTCTGTGTCAAAATGCAGTAAGACCTGTACAATATTCAGGCTTGGGCTGACAAATAGCAAGTAACATTTGCATCACACAAGTTCTTAGCAATGATGATCATTGACAGGAGAGAATCTAACCATTTCCCTTGATGTTCAATGGCATTATCTTCACTGAATCCCCGATTATCAGCATTCTGGTGATTACCATTGACCAGAAACTGAACTGGATCAGCCACATTAACACTGTGGCTACAAGAGCAGGTTAGAGGCTGGGAATCCTGCAGAGAGTACCTCACCTCCTGACTCCTCAAAGTTTGACCACCATCTACAACATATGCTTACAATGTAGAAGTCGGGAAAGAAATCAATAATCTCCACTTGCCTGGAAGAATACAGCTCCAACAAAACGCAGGAAAATTGACACCATCCAGGAAAAAGAAACCTACTTGATTGGTTACCCATCCACCACCTTACCATTCACCCCCTCCACCACCGGCGCATGCAACTCCCCAAAGTGCCTCCAACATCACTTTACAAACCCACAATTTCTACCACCTAGAAGGACAAGGGCAGCAGATACATGGGAAAACCCCACAACTTGTAAGTTCCTGCTCAACTCCCACATCATCCTGGCTTGGAACTATATCGCCATTCCTTCACTATTGCTGGATCAAAATCCTGGAACTCCCTTCCAAGCAACAATGTGGGTGTTCCTACAAAACATGGACTGCAGCTGTTCACGAAGGCAGCTCACCACCACCTTCTTAAGGGAAATTAGAGATGGGAAATGAATTCTGAACTAGCCAACAACACCCAGATCCCATGAATGAATGTGAAAAAGGTGAGTGATGTTATGCAATAGGATCAAAAGAGCAGGAGGTGGGTCTCGTGGACAAGGTGAGCTCAAAGAGGGCATGAAGGGTGAAAAGGCAAACACTAGACAAAGATATGATTGCAGCGCTAGGGCAGGGAGGAGCATGGGGGATGCTTGGCTTGAGGTACATTCAGCAGAGGGTGCTGAATGGATTGTCTGAACCTTGACTTAGATGAAGTCCATTGATTTCTCACACTGATAGAGGGTAGAAATGGCATGGGGGAAGGCCTTATAAAGAGGTGTAGGGAAATATATTGGAGAAAAGAAGCCAAGAGCAAGTTATAGACTCATAGGGTTTTTACAGCAGAGCAAGAGGCCCTTCGGCCCATCATGGCCAGCATGCACCTATCCATTCTCATCCCATTTTCCAGTACTTGGTCCATAACCTCGTATGTTATGGTGTTGCAAGTCAGCTAAATGCTTCTTAAATGCTGTGAGGTTTCATGCCTCTACCACCTTTCAGACAGTGAATTCCAGATTCCCATCATCCTCTTGGTAAAAAGGTTGTTCATCAAATCCCTTCTAAATCTCCTGCCTCTTAGGGGGTGGTTTAGCTCACTGGGCTAAATCGCTGGCTTTTAAAGCAGACCAAGCAGGCCAGCAGCATCGTTCGATTCCCGTACCAGCCTCCCCGGACAGGCGCCGGAATGTGGCGACTAGGGGCTTTTCACAGTAACTTCATTGAAGCCTACTCGTGACAATAGGCGATTTTCATTTCATTTCATTTTTTCTTACCTTAAATCTATGCCCCTCAGTCATTGATCCCCTCTACTAAGGAGAAATGTTCCTTCCTATCTAACTTATCTATGTCCCTCAAATATTTATATTGTTAGGTTTGTATTGCAGGATGATTTTGAGCTAATGAACAATTTGGCAGAGGACAGAACGAACTGAGAGTACCTGATGAGTTCCAGCCTGATCTGCAGATGAATAGCGAAGCCAGTTGTGCAGCAGATGCATTTGAATCTGCAAGCTTTGAACTTAGGCCAGAATTTTTCAGATGGCAGGGGTCCAAAGAGGTGGCGGGGAATGCATCACTGCCAGTTCTGACAGGCCTACTGCCATTTTGCACTCAAATGAGCATTGATTGGCTGCAGACAGGACCTCTGCTGCATTTGGAAGGAAGTCCTGCTTTGGAGGGTTGCTGGTCAATCAGATTGGTCAACGGCTCTCCAACCCATCCAGGTGCAGTGCTGCAGTGGCAGAAAGAGGCAGTCAGCGCCATGCCTGGGACTAAGTGCAGGGTGCCCTCGGGAGGGGAGGTTCCAGTTGGGTGGGAAGGGAGGTCCGGAACTTTCTGCTCAGTGAGGGGAAGGTGCCCCCAGGGAAGATTTTCCAATGGAGGCAACCCCCTGCCCTTCCCACCCAGGATCGAGGATTTTAACTTTTTTTATTTGCCACCCTCAGGTATCCTGTGCCTGAAAATTGAGGCAGTGCGGGAAAATGCCCTCAGGTGGCCACTTACGAGTCTTAACATGGGCAATGATAAGATTCCTGTCTGAGGGGGCAGCACGGTGGCACAGTGAATAGCTGCAGCCTCAAGACGCCGAGGACCCAGGTTCGATCCCGGCTCTGGGTCACTGTCTGTTTGGAATTTCCACATTCTCCCCGTGTTTATGTGGATTTCGTCCCCACAACCCAAAGATGTGCAGGTAGGTAGGTTGGCCACGCTAAATTGCCCCTTAATTGGAAAAATTAATTGGGTACTCTCAATTTTTAAAAAAAGATTCCTGCTTGATGCCCTGTCCGCCCCACCATAAAAACGCATCCGGTCGGAGCAGACGGTAGCCGGAGAGAATCCCATTCATGCTATTTCATGCTCCCCACCCCACCACTACCCCGCCTAAAAACCCACTGGGGGAACATAAAATTCAACCCTTAATGTGGTGGAGGGGATTCGGAGGGGTGGTGGTGGGTTGGGAGATTAGACCAGAAGAAATGGCATGGGTGCGGTGCAAAAGAGTATCCAAAAGAACACAGCTCATATCTAGGTGCAGAGAGATGTGTTGTGTATTTCCATCATTTCTTATTTTCATTTAGTGTTGTCATTTATTTATACCTTTGACACCCAAGATTCTTTTTGGAATTGTTTCTTTGTACACCATATACAAACGATATTCAATCAAAATTTTATTCAGAAGGAGAATTATTTTGTTACTTCTTTTTTGGGAAATATAAGAAAACAATACATCTTTGGCTCTGATTTTCCTAACCTCCCACCTATTAGTCTGCTGGACCAGACTCAAAAGCACAGAGATAAGAGATGGCACAAATATCATCTCCTATCATACAGGATTTCACTGCCCATTTATTTACTCAGTCCCCAGAAATCAATGGGCCAGACATTCCCATGAAATTCATGTGTCACAGGCAGTGAAAGAAATGCAGTACCAGAGGCTATTGTATTTTGCTCTTCCTGTTCTGAATGTGGATTGTGAAAAGCATATAACTGGAAATTGTCTTACGTGGTCACCACTGCATGCATCACCATCTCATAACAATCCAGCTGCTGCCTAAATGTGAAGCAATAAACACTGCCATCTATTCACCACATTGCTTCTAATGAGTTTGTACTCAGGTGCATTTCATATTAGAAATACATTTGCGAGTCTGAAATTTAACCTAGAAGTTATTGCCCCGGAAGGTTAGCTGATAGTTATGACAGAACTGGAGAAATTGATTTGTAAAGCTTGATTTTATCACCTTGGAGATGAGGTTATTTTTAAAATTTTAATGGCTTAGCTATAGGAAGTTATTTAATGGAGAGGTTGGGGTCTTGCCCATCAGCCGGAGAGCCACTCAGAGCTCCATACTACCTCTTTTTTGTATGTCTGCCAATCAGGCGCTTAACTGGACAGCAACTAGCCTTCCCTAGGATTAAGGACCCCAGGGGCAGAAATTCCACTCACCTGAGAGCTGTCGGCCAATCAGAGCCTGGCAGCTCTTCATTGCTTAGCAGCATTAGCGGGAGCAGTGGCTCCTGCCAATAATGCACCCACCCAAGGCCCAATATTTTCGAGGGACCCAGGCCAGACCCCAGAATGAATTACTTGTCATATGAGGAGCGGTTAAGGACTCTGGGTCTGTAAGCGATGGAGTTTAGTAGGATGAGGAGGGAATCTTATTGAACCTTACAGAATACTGGGAGGCCGAGATAGAGTGAACGTGAAGAGGATGTTTCCACTATGATGCACTATCAATTACGACGAGATGAGAGCAGAGACTTTATTACACAGAGATGTGTGGCCTCCTACAACAAATGACGAAATGGCTGCTGTACGGAGAGCACATATATTTATACTCCGCCTACTGGGCGGAGTCAGCAGGCAGGGATCTACCCCCATACCAGTAGAACAGGGCCTTACCGTAAAACCCATATATACAGTATAATACATCAGTGGTGACTACCACACACTAGTAGGAGAAACTAGAATCCAAGGATAGAACCTCAGAGTGAAGGGACTATCCTTTAAAACAGGGATAAAGAGGAATTCCTTCAGCCAGAGGGTGGTGAATCTGTGCAACTCGTTGCCGCAGGAGGCTGTGGAGGCCAAATCACTGAATATCTTTAAGATCGAGATAGATAGGTTCTTGATTAATAAGGGGGTCAGGGGGTAGGGATGGAAGACGAGAGAATGGGGATGAAAAACATATCAGCCATGATTGAATGCCGGGGAAGACTCGGTGGGAGGAATAGTCTAATTCTATGGGCAATGGTGGGATGGGAGGGGGGTTCACAGGGTGGGGGTAGTGGGTCGGGTGATGGACAGCAAGAGCAAGGGATGGCCATCACCACCCCTACAGTCCTTCCTTAGCCAGGAAGTGCCTTTGAAAGATGGACCCCACTGGAAGCCCACAAGTAATTCTGACAGGGTTTCCTTTACTGGCTTCCTGCATGGCTAGCCACCTGTCTGTTGCTGGTATTTACCCAGCAGTGGTGGGATGAGGGCTTTAGTGGATATTAATTCCCACATAAGGGCCTCAAATTGGCCTACCTGCCCTGGACATAATCAGGGCAGAGACCAGAAGGTGGCAGGGTTTCTAGCTGCCGTCCCCATCACCCTACATGCCTCAGAAAAGGGCACTAAATTCCAATCAGTGTCACAACCCAATTAGCAATTATCCATTGGCATGAGAGTCAGAACAAAGAGTTTGGACCATAAATTTAATTAAGCAAGAGGTCACTGTCTGCCATGATCTAAAGCACCTACTGGGACAAGAATCCGCATTAATCTGATCTAATTGCAGCTATCAAGCAAAGAATGAGTCTCATCTGCTAACAATTATAAACTTTAATATAAGTTTGAAGCATCAAGCCAGAAGTCTGGAGGATTTGTCATAGTAATCCCACAGCCTGAAAGGAGATCACAAGATAAGGTCCCAGCTATTTTTAGAAAATAATTAATTAGCTTGTGAGCCAGTGTTAAACTTGTATCATACTGTTGGATGCTTTAATGATTTCCTGCAGATAGTTTGTTTTGAAGCCATTTTAATCACAGTGGTCTCAATTGAGAGGAATGTTTTACACAAACCAACTTTCGTTAGTTTAATCCAGAAATGAACTAGCTGCTTTCCTGTACCCTTAGTTAATCAATAATGTAATTTGTCTTTGTCTTACTGTGGTGAATATCTTTCATGGGCTTCCAATTTACCAGCTGAACAATTGTTGAACTGGATGGCAACAATCTTTTGCCAGCTAGTACATGTTAATACATGTTTAAGTTTATAATCTTTATGTTAGAATTAATCTCCATTATAACTTCTCCAACTTTCAAAGAAACCATCAAGATGCTAACATATGCTCTAATAACCAACTGTTTGGTCTTTCTTTGTGCTTGTCTGTTTTAGTTGCTGCTAAAGTTGTGCATTAACTGTCCGAAACCCTGTTTTGCTTCCTATTCTTGTTGATTTCTGCAGGCCTCGTCAGTCACATGTTTGCATGCAGGTCCACCAGCAAAATTCCACATAGGCCTTAGTTTTACCCCCCCCCCCGCCCCCACCCCCCACACCCCGGCAGGCTTTTTGACAGGTGAAGTTGAAGTGACATAATTCCTTCCAGGTTCTGGGTTGACCCGACCACACGGCGATTTAATGCTGGGGTGGGCAAGGCCTCGGACAGGAAGCCCACCATTTCCCCAGTTGTGGCCCTTAATTGGTCCCTTAAGGACTGTTTCACACCCAACCTCAATTTTAACTCCCCCCCCCCCCCCCCCCCCCCTCCCCCCCCGATCACCCTTTCTCCTGATTAAGGTCTAGTGACGTCCGGACCTACCTTCCTCCTCTGGCCTCTCCCCAAAGCCCCCTATTGCACCACCCCACCCCACCCCAGCCACTTAACACATTCAAGATCGTGCCATCCAGAAAATCCAGCCAGCAGTTTTTACAGCAAAGAGTTGCATATGCAATATTCATTGACCGGAGTTGAGAATGTCTTTGTGAACATAAGATGAGGGCAGGATCTGGTTTGCTGTAATGGCTCTCATGATGGAAAAGTCTATTCATACTTATTTGTGCATGAGCTACAATTCCACCAGGATTTGTGCAATATTCAACTGCTGGGAGGCATGGTAGCGCAGTGGTTAGCCCAGTTGCTTCACCGCTCCAGGATCCCAGGTTCCATTCCCGGCTTGGGTCACTGTATGTGCGGAGTCTGCACGTTCTCCCCGTGTCTGTGTGGATTTCCTCTGGTGCTCAATTTCCTCCCACAGTCCAAAGATGTGCAGGTTAGGTGGATTGGCCATGATAAATTGCCCTTAGTATTAAAAAAGGTTAGGTGGGGTTACGGGGATAGGGCACAGTTGTGGGCTTTGGTAGGGTGCTCTTTCCAAGGGCCGGTGCAGACTCGATAGGCCAACTGGCCTCCTTTTGCACTGTAAATTCTATGATTCTATGATTCATCCTTCCATCATAAGGTCAGAAGCTTTCATTACACATTGTTCCGTATCATTTGCGATTGCTCAAATATGTAAGCAGTCTGTGTTCATATGCAGCAAGACCTGGACAACATTTAGTCTTGGGCTAGTAAAATAAATTCGCACCCCACATGTGCCAGGCAATGATCATCTCCAACAAGAGAAAACCTAACTATCTCCCCTTGACACTCAGTGACATTACCATTGTTGAATCTCCTGACATTCTGGGGTTACCATTGACCAGATATTGCACTGGACTAGCCATACAAATAGTGGGGCTCCAACAATTAAGATGCTCCCAGACAATGCAGCCTGCTTAATCCGCAGTCCATCCATCCCTTAAACAATCACTCCATCCTCCACTGACGCACAGTAGCAGCAGTGCGTATCATCTGCAAGATGCACTGTAGCAACTTGCCAGACTTCCTTAGGCAGCACCTTCCAAAGCAGGCATCTCTAACACCTTGAGGGACAAGGGCAGCAGATGCATTGGAACACCACCAACTGGAAGTTCCCCTCCAAACCACACACCATCCTGACTTAGAACTCTGGGTGCGATTTTATGGCCATGCTGCACCTGAAAAGCAGCTCACCACAGCGCAGCACGGCTGGTAGAATCTGGGAGTCCCCACCCCCGGGATCTACCCAGCTCACAACGCTTTGCGAGATCTAATGTGATCTCGCATGATGTTGCGATGTAAATCCTGCCGATTGTGGGTGTGATCACTTTTTAGTAAATCTGCATATTAAAGCGCGACAGCTAGTCTTACTTTAATGTGCAGATTCCCGAGGTGCCCGAGGCGTGGGATCTATCTCCTTCGCCTCAAAGACCTTGGTTGAGTGCCGTTCAGTACTGGTCTCTACAATTGGAGATCAGAGGAAATGCACTTATGGGTGTCTCCCAGGGGATCGGAGGCCCCAGTTGCATGCCCTTTGGGCAGGGTAGTACCCTGGCATTGTGGATGCCACCTGGGCACCCTGGCAGTGCTACCTAGTGCCAGCATGGCACTGCCAGCTTGCAGCGGTACTTCCAGGGTGCCAGGTTGGTGTGCCAAGGTGCCAAGCTGGCATTTTGTGTGCGGTGATGATCCAGCCGGGGGTGCCCTGTGTGGATGTAGGTAGGGTGGTGGGGGTATTGCTGGGGAACCCTCCCATAGTGCATTGGGGCTTGAAGGGAGGTCGGGGGTCACTTCGGGGGCTCCAGAGATCGGGATGTAATTTATAAATGACGTCCCCCATCTCTCGCTACACTGATTAGTTTTGACAAGCAGAGCTCCTCAGTGCACAGAACAGGTCCTATGTGCAGCCTTGGCTGCCCATTCCCTGCTGAGGCCCCCTATCTAATGCAAGTGCCGTTTTATAGCTTTGTGTTTCTCGGCGCTGTGAGCGCTGGGAAACACGTGGCTAAATGCGCTTGCTGTGGGACTTTGTTCCCATTTAGTTAAATCCAGCCCTATATCAATAAAATAAAAGCAAAATACTTTGGAAGCTGGAGATCTGAAATGGAATCAAAAGGGCAGAAAAAAATGCAACAGGTCTGGCAACACCTGTGAAGAGAGAAACAGAGTTAACCTTTCAAGTCCAATATGACACTTCATTGGAACTTCATTGCTGTTCCTTCATGAATGTTGGATCAAAATCTTGGAACTCCCTAAAAGAACTGTGGGAATTTCTACGCCAGATGGACTGCATCAGTTTAAGAAAGCAATGCATCAATGGAAATTAAGAATGGACAAAATTGTTGGCCCTGCAAGAATATCAAAAAAATGTACATTAAGACCACCAACACTAGTAAAAGAGTCTGGTCTGATGTTCTCTCATTATCTAATATCAAAGTAAACAAGATAACAGTGGAACCAAGAGGAAATTAGGGCAGTTATTGTCGTGGTATCATGGGTGTGGTGTAATTCACTGACTGACCACTAGGAGTCTCATTAGTATCTAAGTGAATGTGAGAGTCAGCTGACCTCAGACTGACGAGGGAGCAGGGACGGAGATAGTGCCTTGTGCACGTTCATACTGCTATTCATCTGTTGTGTTATATATATTCAACCCACAGTTATTGTTAATAAATTGTTGATAGCTTAAGCTACAAGTGTTCTTGTAATGTAAATCAGGCTGTCTGACAAGAACATTACATCGTACCAGGACTGGATGGCATTAAAACACTGAGAAAATACTATCACATCATCGAGTGAAGCCTGCCACGAGGTCCAAAGAGATTTGAAGATTTTGCAGATGCAGGAATGAACAAGATGGTGTCGTTGAAGCCACCAATGAGTCTCAGATTTCATGGTGATGTGGACAGCATCTGGTGTGTGTTTAAACAGCAATTTAATCTGTTTGTTACTGCAACAAATTTGGGAGATCAATCAGATTTGCGGAAGGTAGCGATGCTCTTAACAGCGGCAGGGCCGGAAGCAAATGCTGTGTTTAATACAATTAAATTTACAAACGATGAAGATAGTAAAAATTTTAATGAAGCAATTCAAAGATTTGATGAACTTTGCACCCCAGAAAGAATGAAATTCATGAACGCTATGTGCTTAGATCACGTTTACAGAAGACAGAAGAGTCCGTAGATCATTTCATCACTGATTTAAAGTTAAAAGTTAAAATCTGTAATTTTTCTGTGGTGCAATCTTCCATGATTCAGGACCAAATTGTGTTTGGTGTGAATGAAAGTAAGCTGAGGGAACAGTTGCTAAAGGAATTGGAGATGTCCTTGGAACAAACAGTTAAGATTTGTTAGGCTCATGAGCAAGCAGCACAGCATTCTAAAATGTTTCTCAGTAATGGCAGCGTCTTCTTGGAGGAAAACACTCCGGTTGCTGCCCTTTTCCAAAAAGGCGAGAAACCTCAAAAAAAAGGCAAGAAAGTTCCTGCAGCTCCTCGCACTCCAAGAAATAGGTTAAAGATCAGGGCGAAGTATTTCTGTGTAAAAGATGTGGTCAAAGACACAAATCTTTAATAATAATAATCTCTATTAGTGTCACAAATAAACGTATATCAACACTGCGATGAAGTTACTGTGAAATCCCCTAGTCGCCACACTCTGGCTCCTGTTCGGGTACACTGATGGAAAATTTAGAATGTCCAATTCACCTCGCAAGCACGTCTTTCGGGACTTGTGGGAGGAAATTAAGGCAGTGTCCAGCATTTGGCAAGGTTTGTTCCAGATGCGAAGGAAAAAAATTACTTTGTCAGAATTGTTACTCTATGTTCAACCCCAGATCACTCAGCAGAGCGGAAGACACAGTCTCCAGTGATGAAACTTCATTGTTCGTTGGAGTAATAACAGAGAAGAATAATTTCATGGAGACATCAAAACATTCTCCAGCACTTAAGAAAATGCAAACTGATACTCCATTGAAAATAAATGCAGTTGATGAGGACAAATAGTTGCTACCACTTGAAGTGAACAGTACAGTGGTCAATTGAAGTTAGACGCTGGTGCCAAAGCCAATTTAATCAGCATGACTGATTTTAAAAATCTAAAAATTCAACCGATTAGAAGAAAGCACAAACTATCTCTGAGCGATTATAATTGTTCATGTTATGGTGCTTGTGACCTGAGCGCAGTGGTGAAGAACACAGTTTATTCCGTCGCATTCTGTAGTGCGCCTGAGGGCTTGGATTCATTATTAGGTGATCAATCCTGTGAAGAATTAGGTCTAGTGTAGTTAGTATATAGCATCCACAAAGGATTGGATCAACACTCCAACGATTCTGAGAACATTATCAGCAAAGTCAGTGATGTGTTCACTGATTTTAGTGCACTACCATTCGCCAACGCGATACAATTTAAAGAAGATGCATTAGCTAAAGCACCGATACAAACTATTAACAGTGAAATTGCTGAAGGTGTATATCTGCATGTCAATCTCATTTCTACCCTACCACCCGTATCACATACAAAACCACAAGTTATCAAGATAATAGAAGAACCTACCAATGAGGTAAATTCCATGATGTATATGAAACAAAAAAATGGTGATGCTCGAATAGGCATGGATCTCAAAGATCTTAATGCAAAAGTGTACATTTTATAAAACAATCATTACAGAAAGCAATGGACAGCCAAACTGATCCAAATCTCGCAAAATCACGTTACAAAGTGTTGCCATTGTCACATGGTAGATTGCCAGCAGAGCTACTCATGGATAGAAGGTTGTGTACCACACTTCCATACTTGGCAAAGGAGGAGGAAAATGCAGTGGTACTGCAGGAATTGTGAAACATTGAAGCAAAACAAAAGCAGTTCTGTGATAGAGTGTCCAGAACTTTACCACTTCTGAGTTGTGATAACATTGTGAGAATAGAAGATACAGACAATTGGTTGAGAAAAGCCATTGTACTTGAAGAAGTAGCACTTTGTTCCGACAATGTACAGACAGAGGAAGGATTGGTTTTAAGAAGAAATCATCTCGCGCTCATGAAAACCAGAGAAGACGTTCACAACAACGTGATAGATGCCGAATCTATGTCAGTATCAATGTCAGCTGCAGTTTCAGATAGTTCAGCAGTTCCTGGGCATGAGAATGTCATGGAGAACATTGAATCTACAAGTTCAGAGCAGCAAGGTCAAACTTTGAGAAGATCAAGTGGAGTCAGAAGAAAACCTGATCGACTCAATTTGTAGATTTGGACTATTTGTATATACAATGATTGCTGTTCTTGTACATATATATATGTTTGTTAAACCAGTTTGAAAAATTTTAAAGAAAAAAATTAACACGGTTAGACTCATAGGCTAATGATATCACATCTATGATATCTGGTGATAATGTATTAATATATTCCTTCAAAGGAAAGGGGATGTAGTGATATCATGGTTGTGTTGTAATTCACCAACTGACCTCTAGGGGTCTCACTAGTATATAAGTGAATGTTAGAATCAGCTAACCTCAGACTAACTAGGGAGCTGGGAGAGAGATAGTGGCTTCTGCATGTTCATACTGTTGTTTTGTATATATTTGACCCACAGTTACTGTTAATAAATTGTTTATAGCTTCAACTACAAGTGTTTTTGCAATGCAAATCAGGCCATCCGACAAGAATATTACAGTTATTAGGGGAAATTTCTTTCCATCCCCAACTTGGATCTTCCTTCCACTCTTTGGAATTGCCAAGCACCACTTCCACTCACATTGCATGTAAATCTAACTGAGGGAAGAACCCAATGTCCCATTCCACTTATTTGGCATCCTTATTGTCACTCCCAACAGGCCGCTTATTGTAACGTGGGGCAACAGTAAGGGATAGGACTCAGTAGAGGCTCTTCTTCCTGCATTTGGCCCCCATGCACTTTGATGTCATCATCTTCTCTAGGTCTTCTCATGATTGAAGAGTCTGATGCAAGACTGGTATGGATTTTCCATAGAACTGCAGTTCATGTTGTTATTGGTGTTTGGGGGTGCATGTTTTAGAAAAAATTGGTGTTCAGCGGTAGTCAAACAGTGTAGCAGGAAAATTAAGTACAGAAACCACATGCCTTAGATCATACTACATAGCATGAGGCATCCCTCGACATTCAGGCTGCAACGAGTTCACTGCATCAGAGAGTGTTGAAATTGCGGTATGGTGACTGCATAGAATAGCTTTGAGGACATGGGCTAAAGTGGAACTGAGTACGGAATACATGACATGCTTCCATTGAGGGATGGCATGCTGCTAGCCCTCAATGGCACATTACAGCAGGGATAATTTCTACAGCTGTGCCTCCTCTGTGCTTTATCTGCGCACAATGAATATTGCGCGTTTAGCAGAGATGGTTCTTGAAAAATGCTGAATTCAATTTGAGCGCTCGCCTTTACATGGGCCGGTCAGCTGCAGTGTTTTTTTAAGAGGATTGGTCGACATTGCAGAAGTTTGTCAGGCTCTTTTTTAGAGCATCGGTGTATTGTTTGTACTGATCAGCTTGATGTTGTTTCCCCTGAGACAGTTCTCCATAGAAGATCTGAATGGGGATTCTGTGGTCATCTCTGCTGGGGACATGGCCTGCCCATCTAAATTGAACTTTCTGGAGGGTGGTCCCAATACTGTTGAGCTCAGCATGATGAAGGGCCTCATTGCTTGTGATTTTATCCTGCTATAGTTATGATGAACCTCAGGTTCTTTGGTGAAGACGTTCCATAACTTTGTTGTGGCGCTTATAGCAGACCTGGTAGTCTTCAGTTTTTTGTTATTTACAGCGCAGAAGGAGGCCAATCGGCCCATTGTGTCTGCACCAGCTCCCAAAAGAGCTACCCAGCTAATCCCATTCGCCAGCCCTATCTCCATAGCCCTCCAAACTCATAACTTTCAAATACATATCCCGCTTTTTTGAACCTCCTATGGAATCCACCTCCACCACTCTCCCATGCAGCACATTCCAAACCCCAACAACTCCTAGGAGTAAAGACGTTTCTCCTCATCTCACTCCTAGATTTCTTGCTGACCATCTTGAAATTGTGACCCCTAGTCACTGACTTACCAACTAGTGGAAACAGAATATCCTTCTTTAACCTGTCAAAATTGTTCAGAATTAATGCCATGCGGCTTCCAGACATGACCATGGGGCGTGACTTGTGTTTTGGTGGGGTGAGAATGCTGGAACAGGCAGTGAGTAGTTTGCTCACTACAGCGCTGCCATTTCAGATAATTAAATCAAGCATTGGATGGCCTATTAATGGCTGCCCAGTGAGAAGGCAGCCAATTAGCGTTACTAAGTGGGGCTCCGCACCCAATCTGGAGTCCAGGCTCAGGCATCATGCAAAAGGGTTATCTTGACTATAAATTTAAAGGCCTCTTGCTCCCCCAATCTCTCTAGATTTCTTAATAAAAGCTCCAAAAAGTTGATAAATGTAGTCAAAAGTGCAAATGCTGCATTCTTTACCAGAAGAATCTGCTGCTGCATACAGCCAGGGTCCTGTGGCAGGCCTTTTCTTCTACCTTAGTGCAGATTCCTGGCGTAAAGCTCTTCCAAATTATTTAATATCCATTGCCCAAACAATACAGCGGCAAGGAAAAATTTCATACAATTGTTCTTGAAATGGAACGCCAATAATGCTGGTTGGACCTAGTGAAGTGCGGGCTTTCGCTTCTTCAGGTGGTCAAAGGGCTTTTGTTGAATTCTTCCTTGAACCTGGACTTTGTACGAGTCTGGACCCATACTCTCCAGCACGATACCTGGGAGCCAAAGTACACTATCACCAAAATTGCGGGCTTGGACCGCATCCCCTGAGTGAAATTGCCGCCCTGCTGTCCTCACACTGTGGTGCTTCTTCTGCATGTCCTACAGCACCTCCACTTTCCTGCTCAGAAATGTTAGACTCCGCCAGGTCCCAAGTCGTCAGCCCATCAACAGTTCTGCAGGGGCGATTCCCGTCATCACATGTGACATTGTGTGGTAATTAAGAAGGAACCAGCCATGAGTCTATGGAATCTGTGTATCGTTCGTTTTATGACCCTTTTGAGGGTCTGGACCGCCTTTCCATCAAGCCTTTGGAGGAGGGATGATACGAGGCTGTTCGGAAATGCCGAATACCGTTTCGCTTCATAAATGGGGCAAATTCTTCACGAGTGAATGGCGTGCCATTATCTGTTATCAGGACCTCGGGAACACTATGGGTGCTAAACGAGCTTTTCTATCGCGTCACCGGATGTTGTCAATGCCATCCTGTACACCTCTGGCCACTTTGAGTTGGCATCCATGATAATGAAGAATAATTTTCAATGTGGTCAAATTTATGAAGCATGCACTGTGGAAGGTTGGTCAGGAGAGCATTGAAATAATCTGGTAACAATAATAATTGTCACAAGTAGGCTTACATTAAAACTGCAATGAAGTTACTGTGAAAAGTAAATAGTTCTGGTAAATTTAGCCTTATACCTCAGACTTAAATCTTCTCTACCAAGTGTAATTTTCATAGGTGAAGCAGGTTTTGGGAGTTTCAACCAAATTGCTAAGCCCTGATTTTAGCCTATTATGCCCAGTAAGAATGGGGCTCATTCAGTTCAATATCTTCTTTAGACCCCATCCAATTTCAGCTCCACTGAAATCACTGGAATATAAAATTGGGAGGGGTGTAAATCAGGAATCTGACTAAAAGCGTTAAAACCAGGGCTCCTGATATTGTTAACGTGTCAGTGCAATGGAACTGCTAGCCACAGCAATAACATCATCGTGACCCCCCAGTCCGTTTTAATAGTAATAATCTTTATTAGGCTTACACTAACACCGCAATGAAGTTACTGTGAAAAGCCCTGAGTCGCCACATTCCGGCGCCTGTTTGGGTACACTGAGGGAGAATTCAGAATGTCCAATTCACCTAACAGCACTTCTTTCGGGACTTGTGGGAGGGAACCGGAGCACCTGGAGGAAACGCACGCAGAAACGGGTAATTTTTTATGCAGACAATTCCTCACAAGATTTCCACCATCAAAAAGGTGCCCATTGCTCCATGTCTTCAAATTTCCAGCAATGTTGTAATAGTCCACTGCTGCAGTTCTTTAAAGGGTGGCTGAGCATTTAAAATGGGCAATAGAATCCTGAAGAGGAACGATGGAGCTTTTCTTTAGGCTTTGGTTGATATCGGGCCAAGAAAAGTCAGCCTTTTGGGCACATACTGAAGGCGAATACAACATTACTAGTCCCTGGCCAGAATTCTCTGACCATTGGGAATCTGTTTCCTCTCGCAGCGCACCCTCGTCCGTGGGTTTCCTGCGGCTTGGGGTGGTTTCAATGGAAAATCCCGTTGACAAGCGGCAGGAAGAGAGAATCCTGCCATCTAGAATGGCGCGCCTCAAGAAACATGCAGCTGGGGGACCGGAGAATCCCGCCCCTATCTCTCCATTCAACGACATTGAGCATAATCCATCACTGACCCCAAGACCATTACTACTTGCTTCCAGGCTGATACCGATAATGGAAAAAAACGATGGCAATAAAGAGCCAAAGGGACTGAAATCTGGAACCTGAGACCTGCTCTTCCTTTTACATGTGGCAGTTGGGAAATGGATGTTCTGAGGTCTTCAAGGAAATGTTGCACTAAATCTGACCATTGAGCCTTTTCGTTGGGATAACAGTGTGCATCCCCATGAGTTCAGAAGCTTGACCCCAATTTGACAGCAATCTTCGAGAGACCATGGAGATTTTCCCGTGACAAAAAGAAGACTTCCACAATTAAAGTTAAAATTAGAGAAAAATAGAGCAACTCCACAGATAGTCCATGTTTTACTTTACATGTGCTGTTTGGTCAGGGCTCCGTGATACCTGTTCACCCACCATCTTTGTTGGCAGCTAGAGGAAGCACAACCCACTTTTGGCTAGTTTGAAACTGAGGCAAAATTATATCACACTTTGCATAATTTCCACCACATTTCCACTCTTTCTTGTTATCATCCAAATAGATCGGGCATCCAAGGTTGACAAGGAGTACAGCAAAGGCGAAAGAGAATTTAGACAGCTGAGCATCTGTATTTATATAGTTTATTTATATCGTTGGATTTAATTTCAGATTATTTTTATATTTTGTTACATTGATTTGTTCTTGGCAGCTACTTTGACATTTGGCTCTGTATAATTTGAAGTGGGACTGCTGTTCCATTTCCACCCACACTTTACACAGGGTTCAGCTGTTGTCTCACTGGGAGTTTCCCAGCATCACTGATTTTTGGAAGCAGAAGAGAAACACCAGGGTAACACGGGATTGGTAAAACAGTGGCAATTGGGCGCGACGTGGATTGTGTTTGGGGCGAGGCACACATTTCCTACATTTGTAAGAAGGGGAGAATCTTGTGATGGGCTCACTTTATAAAGAAAGCGGTCATTGAATTATCCTACATGACATATTCAAGCTTTCAGCCTGCCTACAGCTAAATAAAAGCAAGGAAATCTAAGTCCATTTTATCTAGTCAGATGTAACATCTCATTTATTATGCTGGGATAACCTCGACAATTTTATGTAACAATAAATAAGCCGATCAGTAAAGAAGACCATAGATGTTAAGGATATGACACTATTTCATAGGTTAAGCAATTCAAATGCTTAAGCGTACCGTGAAAGGAACTTAATTGTAAAGGGCAGACAACAACAACTTGTATTTCTATGGTGCCTTAACATAGAAAAATGTCCCACGTCACTTCCCAGGTGTGTGATCAAACAATGTGTGACATAGAGCGAGACATACTTCATGTAAACTACATTTGTAAAATGCATTCTGGCTCCTCCCGACTTATGGACTATTAAACTTTTTCCTGCAATGAATGGTATCTTTCAGATGACTTAGTTCATGCTTATTGCCCTAGCCATCTCCTTCCATTACCCCTTGGCACCTTCTGTTTGAAAATCTGATGGCTTGCTGACAAACTGGGCCTCATTCCTCAGTTTGATTTCTTTAATAGCATTTGCACAGTTTAATCAGAGAACCTGATGACTCTCTGATGACATTTTTTCTTCCCAAACAATCAAACTTAATTACGCTGATGCCAGTCTCTTTAAGCTGCTGTAGGTTCTGGAATCCATGGGGCAAATTCATTAAGACAGCACCATCTCTAGGCTGGTGCCCTATGGGTCACTATCAGCATGGCCCTTATGGACTTCTTCAATGAGATCAATGAAGGTGCAAGTCTGCCTGCTCCTGGCAAATTGACATTAATCTGTGTAGCACCCACTAGAGGTGATGCTACTTGAACAAATTTCCCTCCACCTCCCCTCCCCACAGCCTCTCAGCATCATGTTTGTCTATTGGGGAGGTTGGGGCACACAATGAAACAGCAAAGCTCAATGCTAAAAGGACGAATTGCTAATGTTGTGCAGTAAACACACTTCTGTATGTAAAGTCTTGAGTAAACAAAAAATATGTGATACCAATGGTGATGATGTAACATATGGGACTGTATACCAACATATTTTCCAATCATACAAAACTTTTCATGAGCTGTATGTCAGTAAGGATGTGGTTGGGAAGGTATCAGGGGTTGGATTTAGTTCTAGTAACAGGGGTTCTACTGCCTTACCGAAAGTGGGGTGGAGGAAGAAGCAACTTCCCTTCAATGGGGTCAGCGGGACCCAGGGCCACATTTATCAGTGGCAGCCAATGAATTGGTGGGGCCAAGGGGCTAAATGGCTTACTGCTGTTCCTACGTTCTTACAACCCTGGTTTAAGAACCAGTTAAATGCTATAATAGAAATATTGATATTCTGAAAGGATGGGCAAAATTGCCTTATTCATCCAAACTTACTCCCAAGAGCCTGTGAAATGAAAGTAAAAAGTGAGAGCAAGAGGAATGTTTCATTCAAAATGCAGAGGGGCACAGATTAATGTTTTTGAAACGGGTTCTGGAAATCTCCTTTCACAATATTTTGTAAGCTCTATCCCATTTGCACAACTCCTGCCATTTGTGGCAGTACTTCTGGATGAGCACTTCCAATTTTAAAGAATTTTGCACAAAATTCCAATGTGTATTTTTCAGTCCAAAGGCAAAATCATTGATATAAATTGTGATAATTATAACATATAGGCACTGGGTGTCATTTACTGTGGACCTCGGGAGTAGCGGCTTGAGGAATGGGAGGGAAGGTGAGAGTGGAGTGCCCTTCACTTTCCTGACACCATGGAATTCTCTGGCTTTCAAGATCTGCCATCAGGGACAAAATTCAGCCAACAGAGGTTCTGCTGGATGAAATTCAAAAATTTGATTCCTATTTTCCATCAATGTACACTGCCTAAATATAGAAATCAACTCCTTCATGTGGATGGATGCCATATTTTCTGTTAATTATGTTGGATATTCAAAACCAATGTTTCTCATAAATCAAATTATCTCAGACATTACATTTTAATGCAACTGCAATTATAAAAGATGACAGTTAAAATTACAGAATAAATATTATTGAAAGGAAATATTTGGAAACATGCACAGGGACTCTAAAATTCCATCAAACACAATCTCTCCACTTCTTCCTCCCCATGATTAATAGAATCCTCCCACTTTCCCCTTCCCACCTTCTATCAATCACTCATCTCTGCTGTGTTCTGGGATCTCCACTATATGCTGATCTGTGATTGACAAGGACTGTCGCCAGTGGTCAATGGGTATTCTTCTTTTGCTGACTTTTCCATCTGGCAGTAGCTCAACATGTTCCTGCTCCCTACCATTTTTATGTGCTTAAGTTCATGCTTGGCATGGCTGCCAGCTGCAGAGGAGCAGTGGCCTAATTTAAATTACACCATCATATCCCAATGATGCAATGGAAAAGAGCATGCCATTTTAACCTCAGGCCTGTCTAATTTGGCCAAAACAAGCAGAGTGAGCACCTGAGACCCGGGTAGATGATTTGAAAAATTAATCTTTAAAGGGTTTCTATGGGCCTGGAGCAGCGGGGGTCTCAGTGGGTTCATTGAGGTGCGGTAAGAAGTCTTACAACACCAGGTTAAAGTCCAACAGGTTTGTTTCAAACACGAGCTTTCGGAGCACGGCTCCTTCTTCAGGTGAATGGAAAGGCTTGTTCCAGAAATGTTTATATAGACACAGTCAGAGATGCCCCGGAATGCGAGCACCTGCAGGCAATCAAATCATCAAAGATGCAGAGAGAGAGGTAACTCCAGGTTAAAGAGGTGTGAATTGTCCCAAGCCAGTTCAGTCGGTAGGCCTCTGCAAGTCCAGGCTTGTTGGTGGGGGCCGAATGTAATGCGACATGAATCCCAGATCCCGGTTGAGTCCGCATTCATGCGTGCGGAACTTAGCTATAAGTTTTTGCTCAGCAATTTTGCGTTGTCGCGTCTCCTGAAGGCCTCCTTGTAGAATGCTGACCCGGAGATCAGAGGCTGAATGTCCTTGACTGCTGAAGTGTTCCCCAACTGGAAGGGAACAGTCCTGCCTGTTGATAGTCGCACGATGCCCGTTTATTCGTTGTCGCAGTGTCTGCATGGTCTCGCCAATGTACCACGCTTCGGGACATCCTTTCCTGCAGCGTATGAGGTAGACTACATTGGTCGAGTCGCACGAGTATGCGCCGCGTACCTGGTGGGTGGTGTTTCCACGTGTAATGGTGGTGTCCATGTCGATGATCTGGCATGTCTTGCAGAGATTACCCTGGCAGGGTTTTGTGGTGTTGTGGTTGCTGTTCTGAAGGCTGGGTAATTTGCTGCAAACAATGGTTTGTTTGAGGTTGCGCGGTTGTTTGAAGGCCAGTAGTGGGGGTGTGGGGATGACCTTGGCAAGATGTCCATCCTCGCTGATGATGTGTTGGAGGCTGCGAAGAAGATGTCGTAGTTTCTCCGCCCCAGGAAAGTACTGGACGACGAAGGGTACTCTGTCAGTGGTGTCCCGTGTTTGTCTTCTGAGGAGGTCGGTGCGGTTTTTTGCTGTGGCGCGGTGGAACTGTCGATCAGTGAGTCGAGCGCCATATCCCGTTCGTACGAGGGCATCTTTCAGCATCTGTAGGTGTCTGTTGCGCTCCTCCTTGTCTGAGCAGATCCTGTGTATACGGAGGGCTTGTCCATAGGGGATGGCTTCTTTAATGTGTTTCGGGTGAAAGCTGGAGAAGTGGAGCATCGTGAGATTATCTGTGGGCTTGCGGTAAAGCGAGGTGCTGAGGTGACCGTCCTTGATGGAGACGAGTGTGTCCAAGAATGGAACTGAATTTGGAGAATAGTCCATGGTGAGTTTGATGGTGGGATGGAACTTATTGATGTCATCGTGTAGTCGTTTCAGTGATGTCTCGCCGTGGGTCCAAAGGAAAAAAATGTCATCGATGTATCTGGTGTATAGCATCGGTTGAAAGTCCTGTGTGGTGAGGAAGTCCTGTTCAAACTTGTGCATGAAGATGTTGGCATATTGAGGTGCAAATTTGGTCCCCATGGCTGTTCCGTGCGTCTGGATGAAGAATTTGTTGTCGAAGGTGAAGACGTTGTGGTCTAGAATGAAACGGATGAGTTGCAGAATTGCGTCTGGAGATTGGCAGTTGTCGGTGTTGAGGACTGAGGCTGTTGCAGCAATGCCGTCGTCATGGGGGATGCTGGTGTAGAGTGCCGAGACATCCATTGTGACGAGGAATGTTCCTGGTTCAACTGGTCCATGGGTGCTGAGTTTCTGTAGGAAGTCCGTCGTGTCGCGACAGAAGCTGGGTGTACCTTGTACGATGGGTTTCAAGATGCCCTCGATGTGGCCAGAGAGGTTCTCACACAGGGTCCCATTGCCTGAAACGATAGGACGGCCTGGTGTGTTGGCCTTGTGTATTTTCGGGAGGCAGTAGAGATCTCCAATGCGGGGATTACGTGGGATGAGAGCACGTAGGGTGTTCTGAAGGTCTGGATCTAAGGTCTTGATCAGTCTGCTGAGTTGGCGGATGTGTTCCTTGGTTGGATCTGCGGGTAACTGCCTGTAGTGTTCCTGGTTGTCGAGTTGTCGGTATACTTCTTTGCAGTAGTCTGTTCTGTTCAGTATGACGGTGGCCCCTCCTTTGTCTGCTGGTTTGATGACGATGTTGCGGTTGGTCTTGAGAGTGCGGATGGCGTTGCGTTGTGCTTGGGTGACGTTTGAGGCTGCCTTGTGATTGCGAGTGATGAATCTGGCATTGACAGCAAATTACCCAGCCTTCAGAACAGCAACCACAACACCACAAAACCCTGCCAGGGTAATCTCTGCAAGACATGCCAGATCATCGACATGGACACCACCATTACACGTGGAAACACCACCCACCAGGTACGCGGCGCATACTCGTGCGACTCGACCAATGTAGTCTACCTCATACGCTGCAGGAAAGGATGTCCCGAAGCGTGGTACATTGGCGAGACCATGCAGACACTGCGACAACGAATAAACGGGCATCGTGCGACTATCAACAGGCAGGACTGTTCCCTTCCAGTTGGGGAACACTTCAGCAGTCAAGGACATTCAGCCTCTGATCTCCGGGTCAGCATTCTACAAGGAGGCCTTCAGGAGACGCGACAACGCAAAATTGCTGAGCAAAAACTTATAGCTAAATTCCGCACGCATGAATGCGGACTCAACCGGGATCTGGGATTCATGTCGCATTACATTCGGCCCCCACCAACAAGCCTGGACTTGCAGAGGCCTACCGACTGAACTGGCTTGGGACAATTCACACCTCTTTAACCTGGAGTTACCTCTCTCTCTGCATCTTTGATGATTTGATTGCCTGCAGGTGCTCGCATTCCGGGGCATCTCTGACTGTGTCTATATAAACATTTCTGGAACAAGCCTTTCCATTCACCTGAAGAAGGAGCCGTGCTCCGAAAGCTCGTGTTTGAAACAAACCTGTTGGACTTTAACCTGGTGTTGTAAGACTTCTTACTGTGCTCACCCCAGTCCAACGCCGGCATCTCCACTTCATTGAGGTGAACAGCTCCCCTCCACCAATTTTGACTCCCACTTCTCCCCAGTGGTGACATCATCCCTGGCAGTTTTTGTTGGGGGGGGGTTTATCATTGTTGGAGGTATGTAAATGAAGTCCAAGAGTTTAAAATTCCTGAGCTTTGTGCTCCACGGGTTCATCACTCATTTCAGTTCCCATACCTGATTCCTGCCTTACTTGCAATGAACCTAATAGGACAGGCTATGGGGAAAAATTGGGGCAATCGGGACTAACAGAGTTGCTCTCGGAGCAAGCTGCCATTGACACAATAGGCCAAGTGGCCTCCTCCTGTGCTGCAATCATTCTTCAATTCTATGATTCTAATTGGAACGTAGAGGCTAGTGGGATTAAACTTGGATTACTCCGACAAAACATTGACTCAGAAACAATGAACCAAATGGCCTCCTCCTGTATGTGAACCTCTATAGTTCTAAGATATTGCTGTCATGGGGGAGGACAGACCGAGGAAGGAGAGTGATTGAAGGTCCTAGTGAAAAGGGCAACAGACCAGTTTTGTCAGAAACGAATAAAGAAAGGAGACAGGAGAGAGGATATGGATGAAGGAGATGGAGAAATCATGATCATGAAATCAGAAGCGGAGAGTTGCCATGGGTATGTGAGGCAGACTATGAGGAGAATGACACTAATGAGGACAGGAGCCTTGAAAAATGAGAGTAATAGTGGGCATATTTGGCTTAAATTCAGATTAATCACTCTCCTAGAATTTCTTCCCCTTTAAAGATTTGTGTTAAATATAGTTTGAAATATAAAAACATTAACCCTTAATGACTAAACATTTAGACTGGACTAACATATATCAGTGGTCCATGGACATTGTTCCTATTCACAGTCCTGATACATAACGTGTCTGAATTTTTGGAATTGGCTTACTCGTCTGGTCATAAAAACAAATTACTGCAGATGCTGGAATCTGAAACAAAAACACAAAGTGCTGGAAAATCTCAGAAGGTTTGACAGTGTCTGTAGAGAGAGAATGGACTAACGGCCGAAATTCTCCCTCCGATGGGACTCTTTTCCCGTTGGCAACGCATTCCCACCCGCACGCGTTTCCTGGCAGCATGGAGTGGCTTCAATGGGAAATCCCATTGACACCCGGCGAGAAGAAGGTATCCCGCTCCAGGGGGGTAACGGCGTGCTGCCGAAAAACACACTACTGGGGAAAAGTCAGAGGACTTTGATGGGCGGGAAGATCCTTCACCGGGGGGTGCCTCCAGGACGGCCAGCGTTCCGATCGGGGGCCACCGATTCACGGGTGTGTGCGATCTGGGGAGCCTATGTTGTCCAGATTCGAAACGTTAACTCCGTTCTCACTCAACACCACTATCTTATTTGCCACCTTATACGTGATTGCAGCTCATGAATGGTGGCCATGATAAGGGAATCCTCTATCCAGTGGACTAACCATACAACAGTCTGAACAAGATCCTTAGATACATTTTATTGAATGAATGCTAGTTCATTTGCAAGAGGGGGAAAACAATTAAGCAATAAATGCTAACTAGCTTTTCTTTATGGACATTTCATTTACTTGAAATGTGCAAAGTATTTTGGAGAGCAAAGCTCACTATAAAGTAGTTGGTTTGACAAGCCTAATACCATACAGGTTTATGATATTTTATGGAGATTATAATCTGGTACAAATAAAGGAGAATATTGTATTGAATGCCAAAGGTCGGAATTTTCTAGGTCTTATACTTTCTGAATTTCAAAATTATCTGGGAAACAAAATGCTATAATTGTTTAGAGCTCCAAACATCTCAGAACGTTTGAAGCTGGCAGGTATATCGGGCAGGATTCTCTGAGCCTCCGTGCCGAAATCGTGCTCGGCGCGGGCGACGGAGAATAGGTGGCACACTGACGCCGCTCCCACGATTCTCCGGTCCCCAGTGAATCACCACCAATCGGGCACGCGCGGTCGACGCAGCGCCGGTCGGAGGCCAGTGAAAGAGGCCCCCCCGGCGATTCTCGGCCGACAACTGGCCGGGTTCCCGCTGGCGTGGGTCTCTCATGGTCCCAGCCGGCTGTAACGTTTGGCTGGTGGCTGCGGACACTGTCCGCAGTCGCCCTGGTAGGGGGCGGGAAGATCCTTCGTCAGGAGGTGCCTCCAGGACGGCCAGCGTTCCGATCAGCGGTCACCGATCCGCAGGTGCGTGTGATCTGGGGGGCCTATGTTGTCGGTGCCGGTCCGCTGTGTGGGTAGGCCATGTCGCGCGGGTGGCCGACCGAGGCCGCCGCCGTGTGCATGCGCGGACTCCCGGCCGGAAGTGCAGGGCCCCGTATCAGCAGCCGGAGCTGCGAGGACTACTCCAGGGCCCTGCTAGCCCCCCTGAAAATCGCAGAATCACCCTGGACTTATTCCAGGTAAGTCCAGAGTGATTTGTGTGCATTTTATCGCGGGGGTGGGGATATACCCCATTATTGGAGAAACCCGCCCATCATTCAAACACATGCCTGCAGGCCTGCACTATAAAGGTTTTCAATATTACTCCAGCATGCAAGGTCCATCTGTGATCAAATTCTTCTAACTTAGGTGCTGTTGTATGAGGAATGAAAACCCATATAAAGGGAGTATTTGCACATTCAGTGGCACTTCGAAATTTTCTATCCAAAGATCGGATTTTATACTGGATCTGAGAAGGACGGGGCCTATACCCAATTGCAGATCCCGGCGCTCAGAGAACGGGGTGTCATTTTTTTTTTTAAATTTAGATTACCCAATTATTTTTTCTATTAAGGGGCAATTTAGCGTGGCCAATCCACCTACTCTGCACATTTTTGGGTTGTGGGGGCGAAACCCACGCAGACACGGGGAGAATGTGCAAACTCCACACGGACAGTGACCCAGAGCCGGGATCGAACCTGGGACCTCAGCGCCGTGAGGCGGTTGTGCTAACCACTAGGCCACCGTGCTGCCCTTAGAACGGGGTGTCATTTTAAAAGACATCCCGATCCCTGAATAATATTACAAACCCCCCACACACAAAATCACTGGTGATCCCCCCCCACAATCATTGGCAAGGGCCCCCCCCCCCAAATCTGTGGCAAGGGCCATGAGATACCCTCAATCACGACACAGGAGAGAAGATAGGTGATTCAGGGTCCACAATCGCCAGGACTTGTACCAATTCACGCCAGTTGGCCAGAAAATCTCGCCCAACATTTCGAGGCTGGATGACTTTGACTTTGATGGGCGGGAAGATCCTTCACCGGGGGGTGCCTCCAGGACGGCCAGCGTTCCGATCGGGGGCCACCGATTCACGGGTGTGTGCGATCTGGGGAGCCTATGTTGTCCAGATTCGAAACGTTAACTCCGTTCTCACTCAACACCACTATCTTATTTGCCACCTTATACGTGATTGCAGCTCATGAATGGTGGCCATGATAAGGGAATCCTCTATCCAGTGGACTAACCATACAACAGTCTGAACAAGATCCTTAGATACATTTTATTGAATGAATGCTAGTTCATTTGCAAGAGGGGGAAAACAATTAAGCAATAAATGCTAACTAGCTTTTCTTTATGGACATTTCATTTACTTGAAATGTGCAAAGTATTTTGGAGAGCAAAGCTCACTATAAAGTAGTTGGTTTGACAAGCCTAATACCATACAGGTTTATGATATTTTATGGAGATTATAATCTGGTACAAATAAAGGAGAATATTGTATTGAATGCCAAAGGTCGGAATTTTCTAGGTCTTATACTTTCTGAATTTCAAAATTATCTGGGAAACAAAATGCTATAATTGTTTAGAGCTCCAAACATCTCAGAACGTTTGAAGCTGGCAGGTATATCGGGCAGGATTCTCTGAGCCTCCGTGCCGAAATCGTGCTCGGCGCGGGCGACGGAGAATAGGTGGCACACTGACGCCGCTCCCACGATTCTCCGGTCCCCAGTGAATCACCACCAATCGGGCACGCGCGGTCGACGCAGCGCCGGTCGGAGGCCAGTGAAAGAGGCCCCCCCGGCGATTCTCGGCCGACAACTGGCCGGGTTCCCGCTGGCGTGGGTCTCTCATGGTCCCAGCCGGCTGTAACGTTTGGCTGGTGGCTGCGGACACTGTCCGCAGTCGCCCTGGTAGGGGGCGGGAAGATCCTTCGTCAGGAGGTGCCTCCAGGACGGCCAGCGTTCCGATCAGCGGTCACCGATCCGCAGGTGCGTGTGATCTGGGGGGCCTATGTTGTCGGTGCCGGTCCGCTGTGTGGGTAGGCCATGTCGCGCGGGTGGCCGACCGAGGCCGCCGCCGTGTGCATGCGCGGACTCCCGGCCGGAAGTGCAGGGCCCCGTATCAGCAGCCGGAGCTGCGAGGACTACTCCAGGGCCCTGCTAGCCCCCCTGAAAATCGCAGAATCACCCTGGACTTATTCCAGGTAAGTCCAGAGTGATTTGTGTGCATTTTATCGCGGGGGTGGGGATATACCCCATTATTGGAGAAACCCGCCCATCATTCAAACACATGCCTGCAGGCCTGCACTATAAAGGTTTTCAATATTACTCCAGCATGCAAGGTCCATCTGTGATCAAATTCTTCTAACTTAGGTGCTGTTGTATGAGGAATGAAAACCCATATAAAGGGAGTATTTGCACATTCAGTGGCACTTCGAAATTTTCTATCCAAAGATCGGATTTTATACTGGATCTGAGAAGGACGGGGCCTATACCCAATTGCAGATCCCGGCGCTCAGAGAACGGGGTGTCATTTTTTTTTTTAAAATTTAGATTACCCAATTATTTTTTCTATTAAGGGGCAATTTAGCGTGGCCAATCCACCTACTCTGCACATTTTTGGGTTGTGGGGGCGAAACCCACGCAGACACGGGGAGAATGTGCAAACTCCACACGGACAGTGACCCAGAGCCGGGATCGAACCTGGGACCTCAGCGCCGTGAGGCGGTTGTGCTAACCACTAGGCCACCGTGCTGCCCTTAGAACGGGGTGTCATTTTAAAAGACATCCCGATCCCTGAATAATATTACAAACCCCCCACACACAAAATCACTGGTGATCCCCCCCCACAATCATTGGCAAGGGCCCCCCCCCCCAAATCTGTGGCAAGGGCCATGAGATACCCTCAATCACGACACAGGAGAGAAGATAGGTGATTCAGGGTCCACAATCGCCAGGACTTGTACCAATTCACGCCAGTTGGCCAGAAAATCTCGCCCAACATTTCGAGGCTGGATGACTTTGACTTTGATGGGCGGGAAGATCCTTCACCGGGGGGTGCCTCCAGGACGGCCAGCGTTCCGATCGGGGGCCACCGATTCACGGGTGTGTGCGATCTGGGGAGCCTATGTTGTCCAGATTCGAAACGTTAACTCCGTTCTCACTCAACACCACTATCTTATTTGCCACCTTATACGTGATTGCAGCTCATGAATGGTGGCCATGATAAGGGAATCCTCTATCCAGTGGACTAACCATACAACAGTCTGAACAAGATCCTTAGATACATTTTATTGAATGAATGCTAGTTCATTTGCAAGAGGGGGAAAACAATTAAGCAATAAATGCTAACTAGCTTTTCTTTATGGACATTTCATTTACTTGAAATGTGCAAAGTATTTTGGAGAGCAAAGCTCACTATAAAGTAGTTGGTTTGACAAGCCTAATACCATACAGGTTTATGATATTTTATGGAGATTATAATCTGGTACAAATAAAGGAGAATATTGTATTGAATGCCAAAGGTCGGAATTTTCTAGGTCTTATACTTTCTGAATTTCAAAATTATCTGGGAAACAAAATGCTATAATTGTTTAGAGCTCCAAACATCTCAGAACGTTTGAAGCTGGCAGGTATATCGGGCAGGATTCTCTGAGCCTCCGTGCCGAAATCGTGCTCGGCGCGGGCGACGGAGAATAGGTGGCACACTGACGCCGCTCCCACGATTCTCCGGTCCCCAGTGAATCACCACCAATCGGGCACGCGCGGTCGACGCAGCGCCGGTCGGAGGCCAGTGAAAGAGGCCCCCCCGGCGATTCTCGGCCGACAACTGGCCGGGTTCCCGCTGGCGTGGGTCTCTCATGGTCCCAGCCGGCTGTAACGTTTGGCTGGTGGCTGCGGACACTGTCCGCAGTCGCCCTGGTAGGGGGCGGGAAGATCCTTCGTCAGGAGGTGCCTCCAGGACGGCCAGTGTTCCGATCAGCGGTCACCGATCCGCAGGTGCGTGTGATCTGGGGGGCCTATGTTGTCGGTGCCGGTCCGCTGTGTGGGTAGGCCATGTCGCGCGGGTGGCCGACCGAGGCCGCCGCCGTGTGCATGCGCGGACTCCCGGCCGGAAGTGCAGGGCCCCGTATCAGCAGCCGGAGCTGCGAGGACTACTCCAGGGCCCTGCTAGCCCCCCTGAAAATCGCAGAATCACCCTGGACTTATTCCAGGTAAGTCCAGAGTGATTTGTGTGCATTTTATCGCGGGGGTGGGGATATACCCCATTATTGGAGAAACCCGCCCATCATTCAAACACATGCCTGCAGGCCTGCACTATAAAGGTTTTCAATATTACTCCAGCATGCAAGGTCCATCTGTGATCAAATTCTTCTAACTTAGGTGCTGTTGTATGAGGAATGAAAACCCATATAAAGGGAGTATTTGCACATTCAGTGGCACTTCGAAATTTTCTATCCAAAGATCGGATTTTATACTGGATCTGAGAAGGACGGGGCCTATACCCAATTGCAGATCCTGGCGCTCAGAGAACGGGGTGTCATTTTTTTTTTTAAAATTTAGATTACCCAATTATTTTTTCTATTAAGGGGCAATTTAGCGTGGCCAATCCACCTACTCTGCACATTTTTGGGTTGTGGGGGCGAAACCCACGCAGACACGGGGAGAATGTGCAAACTCCACACGGACAGTGACCCAGAGCCGGGATCGAACCTGGGACCTCAGCGCCGTGAGGCGGTTGTGCTAACCACTAGGCCACCGTGCTGCCCTTAGAACGGGGTGTCATTTTAAAAGACATCCCGATCCCTGAATAATATTACAAACCCCCCACACACAAAATCACTGGTGATCCCCCCCCACAATCATTGGCAAGGGCCCCCCCCCCCCCAAATCTGTGGCAAGGGCCATGAGATACCCTCAATCACGACACAGGAGAGAAGATAGGTGATTCAGGGTCCACAATCGCCAGGACTTGTACCAATTCACGCCAGTGTGACTTCCGGCTTGGTGGTGGGGGGAAGGCTGGAGCATCTCAGGAGGATGGTAAATCAGGCTTCCTGCCTGATAATGATTGTTAAATGGGCTTTAATTAGGCGTTTGCAGAGTTACAGATTACAATTATATTCCAGCAGAACACAGCCAGTATATCACGTCCATGTCTATTTAGAGCACAAGAAATATAGAGCCGCGAGTGAATTTCCAGTTAATGCCCACCACCTACAGATAGTTAAACATATTTAATTTACATTTCAGGGTTGAGGTGAGTAGCATGGATGTACTTAAGGGAGGTAGGGTGAGAGGAGACGTGAGTGGAGAATAAGTAAATCACCAGGCTGGACCAATTGGTTTGCTGTTGTGTTTTATAATCAGTAGAATTCTATTTCATGTCTTGTCCCTTTTTACAGGGATTTTTAAGCTTTTTTTTCCACTTAAAGGGTAATTTAGCATGCCCAATCCACCTACCCTGCACATCTTTGGGTTGTAGAGATGAGACCCACGCAGACACGGGAAATCTTTGCAGCGACTTATTGACACACATGAAAACAAGGCTAACCTAAAGTGTTCTCAATGGAAATATCTAGTTTTGTCAAAATGACACCGGAACCCGATTCAGGAAGTCTTACCCCTGAACCGAACGCCAGCCATTTTCACCGGGGTGGGGGGAATGGGGCCACTTTGGACATGCGTGGTTCACAGAGGCAGCTGCACACATTCAGTCAGATGTGATTTTCATCAGCAAGGAATATGAAATATGACTTTACACTACTAGCTTTGCATTTTTCTGGAGAAGGTCTGAAGTTTGCGGAGTACTGTTAAAAAGTTACAACAACTGCCACAGAACTTTGAAAAAAGCAATCACAGGTGTTGGCCTGACTACCCAAGGGAGTTGGAGGTTGGGTTTGGTGTACTTGGAAGGGCAAATGTTTTTGCTCCTGGGTGACTTGGGCACCCAGCTAGCAAGAAGGAGAGTATGCCAGAGAAGGGAACAGTGCTCATGGTCCCAAAAATGAGCCAAAGTGAGGATGGAACAGAGGAAAGTGAACATCACCAACATGAATCCAGAGGGAATACAACAGGTCACGAAGTAGAGGCATATGTGGCATAGTACAACATCTTGAACCACAATCTGCCAATTATCCTGACTTGCCCGTTGTTGTCAAGGTCATCATAGCTGTGAATTTCTATGCAGCGGGCCTTTTCCAGGTTTCATCATGAGACCTCTGTAGAATGTGACAGCCAACTGCATTAAGACAGTCACTGGTGTGCTCTTTGCTTGACTGGGGGAATCACATTCACTTCCTGCTGAATGTGACATTTCAGGCACAGAGGTTATTAGTACCCCTGGGTGCAGTGGGTTATCGACTGCACCCACCTTGTTCCAACTCACCAAACTGACACCTTCATGAACTCTAGATCCTTTTGTTTCCTGAATGTGTCGATCATATGTGACCACACCAAGGTTTTCCTGCACATCTGTGCTCGGTACTCTGTTACCATGACTCATTCATACTGAGGAACTCCAAACTGCCTCAGCTTCTTCAAACACCAACACGGATCAGTGGTTGGCTTCTGGGGGATAAGGGACCACTTAAGGAGTTGGCTAATGATCCTGCTTTAGGTGGCCGCAGATGGAGCCTGAACAGAACTATAACAGCAGCTTTGTGGTAAACCTGATTACAAGCTATTGACATTTTCAAATGCATGTCACATGCTTTGACCACTCAGGAGGAGCTCTTCAGTATTCGCCTGCAAGGATGTCCTGAATAGTAGTGGTATACTGCATGCTGCACAATATTACACAGCAAAGTGACCTACAACTGGAACCATAATAACAATAATCTTTATTATTGTCACCAGTCGGCTTACGTTAACACTGCAATGAAGTTAATAGTTATTCCGCTGGTCACTGACAGTGGAACAGATGGCCTTTCATGGTCTTCCCATTGCAAAAGATAGTCATTGCTACTGCCTATTCAATTTGCAATCGAGTTCGCACAACCACTAAAGCATGGTGAAGTATCATGGAGGCGGCAGTATCTTGATACCATTAGTTGCCAACTATATTCTACATTATTGCAAGTTACCATAATGCCTGAGGGGTTCTCCGATACACACCACGGGTGGGATTCTCCGATAATGAGGCTGAGTGTTGATGTCGTCGTAAACGCCGGAGTGTTTTACGACAGAGTCATCTGGCCCCTAGGTGCAGCGATCCTGGACCGCAGAGGGGGCCAGCACGGCACCTGAGCGCCTCACGCAGCTCCAGCTGCTGATATGGGTGCCAGCATGGACGGTGCAGGTCCGTGCATGCGCACCACGGCCGACGCAGGTCCGCGCATGTGCGCGGGTTGCTGTCTCCGCGCCGCAATATGTCAGAGCCCTACAGGGGCCCGGCACAGAGGAACATAGCCCGCCCCCTGCAATTAGCCCGATCAGTTGGCCCCGATCGCGGGCCTGGCCACCGTGGAGGCCCCCCCTGGAGTCAGATCCCCCCTCCCCCCCACCAGGATGGCCCCCGCAGCCAGAACGCCAAGGTCCCGCCAGGTAGGAGCACATGTGAACGTCGTTGGCGGGACTCGGCCGAACTCGCCGGAGAATCGGCAGCCCGGCTGCGGAGCGACGTCGCAGGATTTGCGTTCCCCCACCCGCCCCCCCGCAAGTCCCTCACAGCTGCACATTGCCATGGCACAGGGGTGTGACAGAGGGAACGGGCCAGCAGGGTGGTTAATAGTCAGGAGCACAATATGCCATCTGGGAATGTCAACAATAAAATAGACTACCATGCTTTGTACATATCTTTCATCTCACTCCCTTCATCCCACAACAGTACTCATTAGAGAACATGGTCAGTGCATTTCAGCATTTGCGACCATTCAAAGCTGGATGCCTCAGGAAATTGTTTGTTTTCATTGTTTAATTGCAGAATGTCTCAGCGAGGAGAGAGTGGAGAAGGAGTAGGACGTTGTGTGACCCGTTTGAGTGACCAGCCTTTGTCTTCCAGATGGTAGAGGACATGGGACTGGATTCTCCGAGCCTCCGCACCAAAATCGCGATCGGCATGGGGCGGAGAATGGGCGTTTACACCAAAATCCAGTCTGACACCGCTCCCGCGATTCTCCGGTCCCTGAAGAATCACTCGGGAGTCTCTCGCGCACGAACTACGCGGTGCGGGTAGGGGGCCATTGACAGAGCCCCGCCCCCGCGATCTCCGAGGAAAACTGGCCCGAGTTCCCGACGGCGTGGTTCTAACCACATATCGGCCGTTGGGAACGGTCAGTGGCAGCTGCAGACGCAGTCCGTGTCCGTCCTGGTGGGGGACGGGGGGATTCTTCACCGGGGAGGGTTCTCGTAGACGGCAAGGCAAGCAATCGGGCAGCACTGATCCACGGGCACGGGCGATCTCGGGGGGACCTACTTCTTGCATCAGGGTCCACGGTGCGTGTTTGTCATGTCGCACGGGGTTGCCGCCGCGCATACGTGGACTCCTGACCGGAAGTGCAGGGCCCTGCATCCACAGCCAGAGCTGCAGGAAGCACTCCGGGGCCCTGCTAGCCACCTGCAGGTTAGAGAATCACTCTGGATGTTCTTAAGGAATGTCCAGAGTGAAATACCAGCGTTTTGATGCAGGCTTGGGGACATAACCCATTTTTGGAGAATCCAGCCTATGGTTTGTGAGGGAGCCAAGGTTTATGAGAGCCTTGCATATTGCAGACGTCGCACACTCCTGAAACTGGACCACGTAGGTGCACGGATGATGCAGAAGTTAAATCAAAACATTGTCATGTGAGAGTACCTTTAAGAAATGGATGTTTAAGCAATGTACCTTTAAGAAATGGTGCAGCTCATATTACTGAAGTGATGTCAGAGGGGGGAGGTGAGCTGAGATCACTTCTGCTTTTTCTGCTTTTAGTTTCAGTTTGAGAAAGCAGCTGAAAAGTGCCTGGCTGTTTTGTGGTGAGCCGTTTTGAAAGGAGAAAGCCAGTTTTGAGAAAAGAGCTTGGGTGTGTCTGTGTTTGCAGTGAGCTGGATCTGCTGTGATCTTTGCCAGGAAAGAATATCTCTGAATCATTCGGGTGATTTAAACTCATAATAGTAATACCACACCTGGAGAACAAGCCGTGTGCTTCAAAAGCAACAATACATTAAAGTGGGGGTTGGTTGAATTCCATGATACATTTTGGGGTTCTGAAAACGCCGCTCCCACAACAGCGTTAGTAGAGCACAGTTGTAGCCTCACCCCATGCAATTTGCATTAGCTACAGTTCTGTTAGCACATGCCGTCATATGTGCAGCTTTAAATTGTGTAGTCATTCTTCCTACTGGTACTCTCAGCATAGTGGGCATGGTTTGCATATGCACAACTTGGTGTCTTTACTACTTCATCAACAACCAGGCTGGCAGTGCCAAGGAGCCAGGTGGCACCTTGCCCGCACCAGGGATCAGGCCAGAGGTGTGCCCTACCCTTATGAGGTGGGGTGTGGGGTGTTCGGAGACTCCCTCATTGGTAAGAAGGGATTTCCGGAGTCCGTGGTGAAGGGCACCGATCTCTTGCGCTCATCAGTGCAGAAAAAGGGACTCAATGCGGTCACGGCGGAGCATTTCTCAACAAGGCCCAGAAATGAAGCAGAGTACTGTTTAATAGCGGGGTCGTTTAATAGCGCGCCGGAAACACCCAACTAAATGTGCCCGACACGGGACTCTGTATCATTTCCATTAAATCGTGCCCATTGCTGATTTTACTGCGAACGAGTGCTCGGCCTACATCATCTCCAGCATAGCTCAGAGATTTTGCTGTCCTTGTGCATTAACATCCAAGCTATAGCTCCAAATTATTTAAAAGATAATACACGATAAAGGGATATCAAAACCTCGATGCTAGATTACATGGCCAGTTATGTAATGGATTCACAATGTCATTTCCCACAGAAATGAAACTGCCAAATTTAAATACTCTGAATAGTCCCTCATGGTACTTGTTTTATATTCATTATTGTGCTTTGTATTGTAATTTGAAACGGTTTGAACCATTTATCTGTTCCAGATACTTTGAATTACTTTATTAAACATCTCCATCTGAGGATATTGACAGTGATCAATTTTTCCCAGACAAACCCATTGAATAAATATTTTGTCTTCATTACCTTTGCCCATAAACTCAGTAGCACATCACAAAGCCTCTGAACCTCTTCCATATTTACAGCTAGGAGCTATCACATGCTTTACACCGCTTTCATTTTTACTACACACAGTATTCTCCAGCACCACATAGATTCAAGCAACTGCATTAAAAGTTGGTCGAGAGGGTCACCCACCCAACTATGTTCTTTAAAGGATAAGTCACCTGTTCCCACCTCAGTGTTGAAGACAAAACTTACCCCAAAAACTCTGCTTGGTTCATAGGTTTCTAATCTGCATGTGTCACGGCAAATCTGTGATGTCTATTATTTGATGACTGCAAAAACAGCTTGTTCAAACCAATTTCATTTTCATGTGAGCTCTGATTAGCAACAAAAAAAATCCAGTAAATGATTCACCATAGACAAAGATTCTTTGTTCCTATCAAGGCTGTGCGAGGGCTTCACATGAACTGGCACTGAATGTGAAATAGGTTGACAAGCAATAATATGTAGTATGGATGGTTGGGCTTGATAAATGACACTGTTCAGTAGTCTTAAGATGCGCCACCTTCATGCACATTTGTCTTCAGGCCTTGGAGGATTATGTGCACAGCATAAAACCTGGCCACCATTTCCCACCAGATAGGTTGCACTGCTGTTCTCAGGAGAAGATGCCAGGAAATGTCAAACAGTACTCCCTCTGTGAACATCTCAAACAACAGGATTTCCACTTCACCAGCTGGGGAACAGGGCTGGAGCACTCCATGATGGAATTTTGGCCTTGATAGCTAAAGGAAGAGAGTATAAAGTAGGGAAGTGTTTCTGCAACTATACAAGGCAATGGTGAGACCCCACGTGGAATACTGTCTTCAGTTTTAGTCCCATTATTTGAGGAGGGACGTAGATGCATTAGGGTCCGTTCATAGGAGATTCAATCAATTGGTTCCAGAGATGAGGGGTATGTCCTATGAAGAGAGATTGAGCAGTTTAGACTTATACACACTCAAGTTCAAAAGAATGAAAGGAGATCTTACTAAGGTATATAAGATGATAAAAAGTATTGACAAAGTAGATATGGAGTGGATGCCTCTTCATATGGTGCAATCTAGAACCAGAAATAATAGTTTTAGGACTAGCGGTAGCAGATTTGAAAAAAGAGATGAAGAGAAATTACTTCTCTCAAAGGGTTGTGAATCTGTGGAATTCACTACCCCAGAGTGCGGTGGACGCGAGACATTGAGGAAATTTATTGAGGAGATAGACAGATTTTTAATTAGTAATGGGTTGAAGGATTATGGAGGACAGGCAGGAAAGTGGGGTTTTTGGCCAAGGGAAGACCAGCCATGATCGTACTGAATGGCGGAGCAGGCTCAAGGTGCTGAATTAACTACCTGATCCTTGTTCCTCTGTTACAATTTGCCCAGAAGACTCACTTCCTACCTTAATATTTGTTTTACCTTCTAAGGATTATTGTCACTCACTTCTTTAGCCCCTCAAAACATTTAGCCAAAACTTAGACTCTTGCTGCCTTAAAAATAGCTTAGCCATAATTTGTGTCTCTGATGCACTATCAATTACGACGAGACGAAAGTAGAGTGTAATCGAGGCTTTATTACGCAGAGATGTGTAGCCTCCCGCAGCTGCCACTGAAATGGCTGCAGCTCGGAGAGCCCACACATTTATACTCCGCCTACTGGGCGGAGCCAGCAGGCAGGGATCTACCCCCGTACCTGTAGTGCAGGAGCCTTACCGTAATACACCTCATATGCGATATTTATACAACAGTGGTGACTACCACAGTCTCCACTTAAAATAGCCATTGCTGCCTACGTTGCTGAGGATCTGGGTTCAAATCCCAGCCCTGGGTCCGTTTGCAGTTTGCATATTCTCTCCGTGACTGCGTTGGTTTCACCCCACAACCCAAAGATGTGCAGGTTGGGTGGATTGGCCACGCTAAATTGACCCTTAATTGGAAAAAAATTGATTGGCTACTCTAAATTTATTTATTGTTTTAAAGAAATAAATAAATGGCCATGTTCATTTTAATTCTCATGCACACGCCTTTAAGCGTTGATGACATATGTTATTTCCAAGAACCTTTCACTCTTTAGTGAGCTTCCACTTGCAGATCCAATGCAGGCTGGGACCTTGTAGAAACAGTAGGATTGGTTTGTCCCCCTTCACAGAGAACTGCCAAAGAAATCCCTTTTAAACCAAGGCATTATTATGCATTTATAGGGTGGCATGTGGCGCAGTGGTTAGCACTGGGACTGCGGCGCTGTGGACCCGGGTTCAAATCCCGGCTCTGGGTCACTGTGGAGTTTGCACATTCTCCCCATGTCTGCGTGGGTTTCACCTCCACAACCCAAAAATGTGCAGGTTAGGAGGATTGGCCACACTAAATTGCCCCTTAATTGGAAAATATATATATAATTGGGTCCTCTAAATTTATAAAAAGAAAAAAAAAATTTTGAGACTACAGAACAGTGTTGCTTATCATGATTCTCCATTCCTCCAGCCGCGTTTTCCAGCATGGCCCGCCCCCGTCGGCAGCGGAATTCTCAGTTCCTGCAGCCGGCCAATGGGGTTTCCCATGGTGGCCACCCCACGCCATTGGGAATCCCGCATGTGTGGGTGGGCTGCCGGCGGACAAGAGGATCCCGCCCACGGAGAATTCCGCTGCATAACTAAACAGTGCTCTGTTGAAAATGAAAAATTGAAATGAAAATCGCTTATTGTCACGAGTAGGCTTCAATGAAGTTACTGTGAAAAGCCCCTCGTCGCCACATTCTGGCGAGGCTGGTACGGGAATTGAACCGTGCTGCTGGCCTGCTTGGTGATTTAGCCCTGTGAGCTAAACCAGCCCCTAAGGGTCATTGTTACTAGTTTCCTCTCTTACTGCAGATATTCCTTTAAGTTTAAGGCTTCTGGGGCAGCACGGTGGCCTAGTGGTTAGCACAACCGCCTCACGGTGCTGAGGTCCCAGGTTCGATCCCGGCTCTGGGTCACTGTCCGTGTGGAGTTTGCACATTCTCCCTGTGTCTGCGTGGGTTTCGCCCCCACAACCCAAAAATGTGCAGAGTAGGTGGATTGGCCACGCTAAATTGCCCCTTAATTGGAAAAAAATAATTGGGTAATCTAAATTTATAGAAAAAAAGTTTAAGGCTTCTGGTCATTCCTATAAGCAGTTTAATTATTTCACATTTAGTAATGGCCTCTTACTATCCAATGTCTAATTTTATAACATAACCGAGGTACTGATCATTGGAATTTACATATTAAAACTAAATATTTGTAGCTTTTCATGTGTTTCCATATATGCCTGTTGAATTATCTGAATTTGATACATGTAAACAATTTTCAGGCTACGTATGAATTGTTGGACACAGGATAATGCACAAAAAACAGAGTCTCATTTTGGATGCATATCACAGTCTCGTACATGGCACCTGCAGCGCCGAGAACAACCCCGCCATCAAACAGGACTGGTTTTTTTTCTGGCTTGCATCAGGAGCGCCTTGCCGAGGTCACATTTACCTCATTTCCTGAGATCGGGGCGCCATTTTTAGATACCACCCAACCTCTCAACCCCTTCGGGCACCACACTCTGGCCTCCGGACCTCCCCGACCCCCCCAACTGCACCAACTTACCTCTTCAGGGATCACCAAGCCCTCCTCACCCCACCTCATAAGGGTAAGGCACCCCTGGGCACGAGACCTGACAAAGGCAATCTGGTACTCAGGCATTTTGGCACTGCCATACTGGCACCACAGTGCCCCACCAGCTTGGCAGTGCCACACGGGCACTTCACCAGTGCCAGTGTCATTAGATCACATGAGGCATTCGGAACGTTGCAAATCTCGTGAGAAGATTGAATGGCCTCGTGGAAGAGGAGAAGGCGCCACTGGAAGGGATCAAAGCAAAGTGGGGGGAAGAGTTGGGAGAGGATATGGAGGAGGGGTTCTAGTGTGGGGTGCTGCGGAGAGTGAACACCTCCATCTCGTGCGTGAGGTTGGGGCTGATACAGCTGAAGGTGGTATACAGAACACACCTCACGAGGGCGAGGATGAGCCGGTTCTTCGAAGGAGTAGAATATGTGTGTGAATGTTCCGGGGGGGGGGGGGGGGGGGTGGGGGGGGGGGGGGGGGGGGGCGCAAATCACATTCATATGTTTTGGTCCTGTCCAAAGTTAGAGGATTACTGGAAGGATGTTTTTCGGTTAATTTCTAAAGTGATGCACGTGAAACTGGACCCTGGGAGGCCATATTCGGGGTGTCGGACCAGCCAGGGTTGGAACCGGGTGCGGAGGCAGATGTTGTAGCCTTCACCTCGTTGATTGCCCGACGGCAAATCCTGATGGGTTGGAGAGCAACCTCTCCACCCTGTGCCCTGGCGTGGCAGGGGGACCTGTTCAAATTCTTGACTCTTGAGTAGGTTAAGTTTGAACTGAGGGGAAGGATAGAGGGGTTCTACAATCTGTGGCCTTTATTCATTCTGCACTTTCAAGAACTGGATAACATTGAACATTAGTTGGGGGTGGTTGGGGGGGGGGGGGGGGGGGGGGGGGTGGTTCGGGGGAGGGGGCGGTGTGAGTTAATGGTGACTAAGGGTGATTCCTGATTCCTTTTTGTCATTTGTTTGTGTGAACATGCAGGCTAATGTTTGGGGTTTGGTGGGAGGATGGGATTGTTGTTATTGATATGGGGATTGATATATTTGTTACTGATTATTGTTATTGTTGGTGAGTGTAAATTTGGGAGAAAATGTGAAAAAGGAGGTGAATAAAAAATGTTTTTTTTTAAAAGATAATAAGCAGAAAAATGTCAACAAGCATGTGGAACACTCGTTCAGGAATATCCCCAATACAAGTTTCTAGATTTATATAATCTACATAATAAAATCAGTTGATTGTGTTAAAAAAAAGAAAACACATCACACCGCTTGTGCAAAACTAGTACAAAAAGAAACACCCACAACAACATCCCTCTGCACTCCAACCCTTTCCCCCAAAATCTTAATTTCACTCCCCCTTCCCTACCAGCTGACAGTGACCAACTCTTTGAAGTACAAAATGAGCGGGCGCCATCTTTCATAGAACCCCTCTATCGCCCCTCTCAAGGTGAACTTAACTTTTTCAAGCTGTAGGAATTCCATTAAGTCCCCTAGCCACACACAGGACCCACCTGCGAGCAATCAGCGAGGCGGAGGCTAAAACGTCTGTCCCTGCTCCCATCCGCAGCTCCAACAGGTCCGACATCCCAAGTGTGGCCCCGAGGAGACTGGGCTCCAAATCCATTTGCAAGACCTCCCCAGCTCAGGGCAAGACAAGAACATGTGAGCATGATTGGCCAGGCCCCTCGCACAATGCTCTCTCAAACGACCGGCTCATCCTTGCCCTCGTTAAATGTGCTCGATGCACCACCTTTAATTAAATCAACCCTAATCCCGCACACCAAGTCGTAGCGTTCACCCTGCGCAACACTTAACACCACACCATCTCCTCCAGTGCCATCCCCAAATCCTCCTCTCACTTAGCCTTACCCCCGCCCCCCCCCCCCCCCCCCCCCCCCCCCCCCCCCCCTCCAGCAGTACCATATCTTCTACCAGAATCCTTTCATAAATCCCCTCTTCAGGCTAAATGGGCAAATTGTAATCCAAGGCTGTACACTGACAAAAAGAAATCTCTGCTGCCTGTTGAAAAACATATTATTAACTCAAAAGGAACAGCTGGTGCCAGTCAGACCAAATTGGAATATCTGCCTCCTCATCTCTTCATTAATTGCTGAACGCCCACATCAATGTCTAGATTGTGAAAAATCATCACCTGTACCTATGGAGTAGCAAATGAATATTGACACAAGTAATGATGAATATAACTGGCTCTAGCTGCCTAAAGTAATGTTCATTATTTCTACCAGTGAAATTTTGTAATGAACGTCTTGATTTTTCTCTAATGTTCTCATCTTCTCTGTACAGATTATGCACAAATAGAAAGGAGAATAATTTCGACACTTGAAAGAAAATAAACCGAAACCGTTACATCAGAAGGACATGAAATGTAGTGAGGGAAACCTTTGGCCTGTCTGCGGGATACAGTCAGCTTGTCTCCTTCTGTGAGTTTACAACACGTATTTCATATATATATATATATACTTGCAAAGATTGAATCATAACTCAAAAACCCTGAAATACCCATGGTGGTACTAATGATCTCCTGCAGTAACTCCAGCAGATATTGGCAGAACCCCTCAGGAAATGGTGTAAGTGTTCCTTTTCCAACATTCATCCTATTTCCCTGGGAGCGTTATCAGTCTCCCACCAGATACAGTGGGAGACCCTTAGAAACTGCATGGAAACTTAAAGCTAAAAAACCTGATTTTAGGCCTGCCTGTCCCTCAGAAACAGAGCAGAAAGGTAGTTAAAACAATGATAGAAGACTTAGTCACCCACTGCCACATTTTAACAGCATGCTTTTAAGGTTTGCCTGATATTACTTAATAATAATAATCACTTATTGTAACAAGTAAGCTTCAATGAAGTTACTGTGAAAAGCCCCTAGTCGCCACATTCTGGCACCAGTCCGGGGGGGGGGGGGTTCGGGGCACAGCTTCAACGATGGCTTGGGCCTCTTTTTCGACGGAGGCATGGAGGGTGCGGGAAAAGAATGCCACGGGCCTGCCTGCCCAGGTGAGGGTGGCGGTCAGAGCGACTTCTGATGCATTGCCCTCCACTTGGAATGGTAATGTCTCGTTGACCGCGTGCATCGCGGCATTGGCGATGTCGGCCTTGATACGGTTGAAGGCCTGGTGAGCCTCGACCGTCAGAGGAAAAACAGTGGGTCGAATGAGTGGGTGGGCCTTGTCCACATAGTTTGGGACCCACTGTGCATAATAAGAAAATAACCCAAGGCATCATTTGAGGGCCGTGAGGCAGTGGGGGAGGGAGAGTTCCATGAGGGGCCGCATGCGATCGGGGTCGGGCCCTAGAACGCCGTTCTGGACCACATAGCCGAGGATGGCTCAGCGGTTCGTGCTGAACACGCACTTCTCCTTGTTATACGTGAGGTTGAGGAGAGTGGTGGTGTGGAGAAATTTGGCACGGTTGGCGTCATGGTCCTGCTGATCGTGGCCGCAGATGGTGACATTGTCCAGGTACGGGAAAGTGACCCACAGTCCGTACCAGTCAACCATTCGGTCCACCTCCCGTTGGAAGACCGAGATTCTGTTGGTGACGCCGAAGGGAACCATAAGAAAATGGTAAAGGCGGCTGTCTGCTTCAAACGCAGTGTATGGGCGGTCCGCCTTGCGGATCGGGAGCTGGTGGTAGGCAGATTTCAGGTCCACTGTCGAGAAGACCCGGTACTGTTGAATCTGATTGACCATATCAGATATGCTTGGGAGGGGGTACGCGTTGAGCTACGTGTACCGATTGATGGTCTGACTGTAGTCAACGACCATCCTGTTTTACTCCCCAGTTTTGACCACTACCACTTGGGCTCTCCAGGGGCTGTTGCTGGCCTCGATAATATCTCCCCAAAGCAGCCGCTGGATTTCAGACCTGATGAGGGTCCTGTCCTGGGCGCTGTACCGTCTGCTTCTGGTGGCGACAGGTTTGCAATCCGGGGTTAGGTTTGCAAAAAAGGAAGGTGGGTCGACCTTAAGGGTTGCGAGGCCACACACAGTAAGGGGTGGTAGGGGCCCGCCAAATTTCAGTGTTAGGCTCTGGAGGTTGCACTGGAAGTCCAGGCCTCGTAGCAAGGCAGCGCAGAGGTTGGGGAGGACGTAGAGGCGGAAGCCGTTGAACTCCACGCCCTGGACAGTGAGAATGGCATTGCAGTACCCCCCGGATCGCCATGGAGTGGGATCCGGAGGCCAGGGAGATTCTCTGGTTAGCGGGGTGTACCGCGAGGGAACAGCTGCTTACCGTATTGGGGTGAATGAAGCCCTCAGTGCTCCTGGAGTCCAGCAGGCAGGAGATCTCATGTCCGTTGACTTTCACTTTAGTTGAAGCAGTCGCGAGGTTGTGTGGTCGAGACTGGTCAATTGTGACTGAGGTGAGACGCGGCTGGTCGTTAGCGATTGCAGACGATGAGCGGCCAGATGAGGTGCCCGATGGGCAGGGCTCCTGAGTCGGGTAAGATGACGGCGCCCAAAAGCTGCACTTGTCGTGGGGGAGGCAAGATGGCGGCGCTCTGGGGCTGCACATGTCATGAGGAAGGCAAGATGGCGGCATTCATTGGTCCTGGGAGGAACAAGATGGGGGCGCCCATGGACCGCATGCGTTGCGAGTCGAGCAAGATGGCAGCATCCACTGGCCGCATGTGGTCCAAGGAGGGGAAGATGGCGGCGCCCACTGGCCGCACGTGGCGGGTGCCGGGACAATAGCAGCGATTGAGCGGGTCTGGCATACTGCAGTGAAATGACCCTTCTTGCCACAGGCCTTGCAGAGCACGCTCCGCGCCGGGCAGCGCTCTCGGGGGTGTTTTGACTGCCCACAGAAGTAGCATTTGGGCCTCCCGGGGTTGGTTGGCTGCCCGTGCGGCACAGGCATGGGGTTGGCTGAGGGCAGTCGCTGATGGGGTCCACAATGGGGCTGCCGTCTGCAGAGTCCACGATGCACAGGGTGGGGTGAGCCGCGCAGTCGGGAGCATAGGCCTGAATGTTGCGTAATGCGACCGTATGGGAGAGCGTTAATTTTTTGGTCGCCGCAAGGTCGAGCGTGGGCCCCTCTAAGAGGCGCTGGCGGATGTATTCAGACACTATGCCCGTAACAAATGCGTCTCTCATTAGCAAATTTAAGTGTTTTGTGGCCGAAACGGCCACAGTCACAGCCTCTAACTAGGGCGAGCAGGGCGCCAGAAATCTTCCACCGACTCACCGGGAAGTTGGCGCCACGTGGCGAGGAGGTGTCTGGCGTAGATTTTGTTAGTCCGCTGAGCGCAGTTTTCCTTCAGTAGCGCCATGGCCTCTGCATAGGTCGGTGCGTCCTGGACTAGTGGAAAGACAGATAGATAGAATAGATAGAACAGTACAGCACAGAACAGGCCCTTCGGCCCTCGATGTTGTGCCGAGCAATGATCACCCTACCTAAACCCATGTAACCCGTATACCCGTAACCCAACAATCCCCCCATTAACCTTACACTACAGGCAATTTAGCATGGCCAATCCACCTAACCCGCACATCTTTGGACTGTGGGAGGAAACCGGAGCACCCGGAGGAAACCCACGCACACACGGGGAGGACGTGCAGACTCCACACAGACAGTGACCCAGTCGGGAATCGAACCTGGGACCCTGGAGCTGTGAAGCATTGATGCTAACCACCATGCTACCGTGAGACCCCTTGGAGCTCAGCTGCGTGTAAAGGATCTGGAGCTTCTGTGCTTCTGGAATTGTGTCTGGCGCAGACCCAATGTACGCTTCAAAACAGGCTAGCCAATGTTCAAAGTCCTTTTTGGCGTTGTCTGCTTGAGGATGCAGCTGCAGGTGATCCGGCTTGATGCGGAGGTCCATCTCTGAAAAAAGTGTAATAAATTGATGCGCTATTAATTACGCAAAGACGAAAGTAGGATGTAATCGAGGCTTTATTATACTGAGATGTGTGGCCACCTACAGCAGCTGACGAAATGACTGCTGTATGGGGAGCACACATATTTATACTCCGCCTACTGGGCAGAGCCAGCAGGCAGGGATCTACCCCCGTACCTGTAGTACAGGGGCCTTACCATAAAGCACCTATATAGAACATAGAACATAGAACAGTACAGCACAGAACAGGCCCTTCGGCCCTCAATGTTGTGCCGAGCCATGATCACCCTACTCAAACCCACGTATCCACCCTATACCCGTATCCCAACAACCCCCCCCTTAACCCTACTTTTATTAGGACACTACGGGCAATTTAGCATGGCCAATCCACCTAACCCGCACATCTTTGGACTGTGGGAGGAAACCGGAGCACCCAGAGGAAACCCACGCACACAGGGGGAGGACGTGCAGACTCCACACAGACAGTGACCCAGCCGGGAATCGAACCTGGGACCCTGGAGCTGTGAAGCATTTATGCTAACCACCATGCTACCCTGCTGCCCATATGGGATATCAACATCCCATATGTACAATATGTACATCAGTGGTGACTACCACATTACAGAGATTACGTTTTCCCGGGGCGAATGAGTTAAAGGCAAGGTGCCACAAGCGTGTTGTCATTCACATGGGGAAAAAACATTTTGTTTAAGAAGCTGAATATACGATGGGTTTTCCCGTCACCACCAGCGGGATTCTCCCCGGTTTTCGCAGCAGGACCAACATTGAAAATTCCTCATCCTGGTGTTCCTCATCCCTTCTGGTGCCCGCGGACCCCTGACTCCTCCATAGAAGTGCAGCTGGAGTGAGATCAAGAAGCCCCACTGGCTTAACAGAACTTAAGAATTTTTAAAGGCATTTGGACAGATACACGGATAGGAAAGGTTTAGAGGGATAAGGGCCAAATGGAGGCAAATGGGGTTAGCTTAGTTGGGTTTTTTGGTTGACATGGACCAGTTTGGCCCGAAGGGCCTGTCTCCGTGCCGGAGATTCTTTGATTCTATGTTGACAACTTTGGAACTCAATATTACTTCAGACATTATATGAAACCTGGTTAATATTGAACTTACGCTTCGCTTGTAGTTCTGTGGACGTTCCTGTCTCCATAATATAAAAAAGATATAGAGAAACTGAAGAAGGAATTAAAAAGATTTACCACAATGATACCAAAATCGAGAACTTATGCCTTTAGGGAAGATTGAACAGGCCGGCGTTCTTTTTAGGTGTGTTCTGATTGAGGCCTTCAGGATTGTGGAAATATATGATAGCCATGGAGAAAATGTTTCCACTTACAGATGAGATGAGAACTCAGCGCAACAAATGTAAGATGGTTACCAATAAATGCAATAGGAAACTTCGGGGAAACCTCTTACCCAGAAACTAGTTAGAACGTGAAAGTCATTACCACACCCTTGATGCTAACAGGTGGTCTTTTAACCTCTTTCTGCATTGAAGCTAGGTCCTGGGGATAATGCAGCTAACAGTGCCCCTCTCATTTCCCTGCTAGCCTGTATGGTACCCAGAGTTAAAATCAGGGCTAAAATGTCTAGGGTGTTGTCATTCGTTATGCTAATAACTGAGCTTTAAATATTAAATGAAATTAATTTGACATGTGTAGCAGTATTCATGAATTCAAACCCTTACATCTTTCAGAGTAAAATTAACAATTAAAAAACGAAATTAAAATTCTGTTTGAATGATAGCATAGAATAAAACACCTTGGACCTGAAATTCTTACAAGAGATATTATGTGAATGAGTTCAACTGGAACTGTTGTCTCCACTATTTTACTGCAAATGTTAATACATTCTGAAGAAATAGGTTATAGAGTGATGAATTTAAGAGGAATGTGTTAAAAGTTCGTGCACCAGCGTTCCACAACATAATTCCAGTGCCATTGTCTCTTGAATTCAATGCCTATCACACATACTCCAAGACATCTCGAGCCGATGAATATTTCACTTTTTGGGTTAACAACTGAGTGAAACTGGAAAATGTGAGAATATTTCCATTATTTTTGTTCATTCAAAGATATTATTGTGCCTTATTTGCCTACAGCTGTTTTATGTTTTAATACATTAAGAATGCAAAGTGCAAATAAGTTTATTTTCCTAATATAAAAATTATGATTTAGCTGACAACTATAAAAAACAAAATAATGGCAAAGCGGTCACAGATGTAGTGGAACTCTTTATATCACAGAATATTTTTACTCCTCGAGGGAAGATTATAAATTCATACAAAAATCTAATTCGACATGAAATAATAAATTGTCTCCCATCCATCAAGCAGAGGAAGCCTTTGTCCAGTTGTTGAAACAGGATTGGAGGTTACAGTGATGGGTTTTTCGATCAAGATCATTGCACTGATGGAATATCAGAATAGCTGGAGTAAGAACAACAAAGAACAATACCGCACAGAAACAGGCCCTTGGGCCCTCCAAGCCTCTACCGATCATGATGTCACCTTGGCCACAACCCTCAGCACTTCCTTGTGCCGTATCCCTCTATACTCATCCTATCCATTTATTTGTCAAAATGCCTTTTGAACACCATCAATGTATCTGCTTCCACAACCTCCCCTGGCAATGCGTTCCAGGCACTCAACACCCTCTGTGTAAAAAACCTATCTCGCACATCTCCTCTAAACTTTGCCCCGCAGACCTTAAACCAATGCCCCCTGGTAACTGACCCCTCCACCCTGGGTAAGAGTGCCTGCCCATCCACTCTATCTATGCCCTCATAATCTTGTAGACCTTTTACTGGTCACCCCTCAACCTCCGTCGTTCTAATGAAAACAGTCCGAGTCTATTCAGCCTCTCCACATAGCTGACACCCTCCAGACCAGGCAACATCCTGGTAAATCTCCTCTGCACCCTCTCCAAAGCCTCCACATCCTTCTGGTAGTGTGGCGACCAGAATTGCACGCAATATTTCAAGTGCAGCCGTACCAAGGTTCTATACAACTGTAGCATGACTTTCCAGTTTTTATACTTGATGCCCCGTCAAATCAAGGCAAGTATTCCCTATGCTTTCTTGGCTACCTTGTCCACTTGTGTTGCCACTTTCAAAGAACTATGAACCTACATGCCCAGATCTCCCTGACTTCCTGTATTCCTAAGAGTTTTGCCATTTACGGTATATTTCCCCTCTATGTTAGACCTCCCAAAATGCATTACCTCACATTTATCTGGATTAAACTCCATTTGTAATTTCTCTGCCCAAGTCTCCAACCTACCTATGTCTTCTGTATCCTCTGACAATCCTCAACACTATCTGCCACTCCACCAACCTTGGTGTCATCTGCGAACTTACTAATCAGACCAGCTACATTTTCCTCCAAATCGTTTATGGGGCAGCAGGGTAGCATGGTGGTTAGCATAAATGCTTCACAGCTCCAGGGTCCCAGGTTCGATTCCTGGCTGGGTCACTGTCTGTGTGGAGTCTGCACGTCCTCCCCCTGTGTGCGTGGGTTTCCTCCGGATGCTCCGGTTTCCTCCCACAGTCCAAAGATGTGCAGGTTAGGTGGATTGGCCATGCTAAATTGCCCGTAGTGCCCTAATAAAAGTAAGGTTAAGGGGGAGGTTGTTGGGTTACAGGTATAGGGTGGATACGTGGTTTGAGTAGGGTGATCATGGCTCGGCACAACATTGAGGGCCGAAGGGCCTGTTCTGTGCTGTATTGTTCTATGTTCTATGTTCTATGTATACTGCAAACAACAGAGGCCCCAGCACAGATCCCTGTGGAACACCGCAAGTCACAACCTTCCGTTCACTTCCCATGGGTCCCTGGCTGAGCACTCCCTCCCAGCTGCCACGTTCCTGCTCCAGCCTACCAGCCAAGGTTGGATTTGCCGGTCAAGCAGGGCATGTGTAGTTCATGGAAATAATGTGTGGTTATTAAGCTCAATGAACCCTGTACACTTCAGGAGTCCTTGAAATCACTGGTTACTACATACATTCCTATTTTTGTTGCTTGCCTTGCTTTTTACATTGACATTCAATGTTTTTCAGTGAGACCCTACCCCTTTTAAATTCAAAACTATTAATTATGCACGCACCTAGAACAGTACAGCACAGAACAGGCCCTCCGGCCCTCGATGTTGTGCCGAGCCATGATCACCCTACTCAAACCCACGTATCCACCCATATACCCGTAACCCAACAACCCCCCCTTAACCTTACTTTTTAGGACACTACGGGCAATTTAGCATGGCCAATCCACCTAACCCGCACATCTTTGGACTGTGGGAGGAAACCGGAGCACCCGGAGGAAACCCACGCACACACGGGGAGGACGTGCAGACTCCACACAGACAGTGACCCTGCCGGGAATCGAACCTGGGACCCTGGAGCTGTGAAGCATTTATGCTAACCACCATGCTACCGTGCTGCCCACCTCTTTGCATTCAATGCTCCCAGGCTGCTATAGGGTACCAGAAATTCTAACTAGCCTTCTCTCATTCCTGAGGTTGGCCTGCTGTACATATATATATATTATATATATATATATATTGTGGTGAATGTGTAGTACTAGTAATTCACCAGTGTATTAGTATCATGTTCTGCCATTGTGTTACAGTTGTTACATGTTATGTTGTTGACCTTGTGGGCTCCACCTATGAGCCATTGTGTGGCTTCACCCACAGGGGGATATGTTGGGGCATGTACGGGCTCCGCCCATGGCTCCTCCCCTTGAAAGGAAGTATAAAGAGCAGTTGACCTGTAGGCGGTCCACAGTATTGTACTAGTCGCAGGCAGGCTCTGTTCTAAGCTGATTAAAACCTCGGTTTGCTTCTACTCGTGTCTTTGAGTGAATTGATGGTCGCATCATCTATATAAATATATATAATAGCATCTTCTATTATCGTCCAAATTACATAACCTATTTACCTCCATTTTACTCACGCCTGTCAGAATTTTAAAGGCTTTGGGTCAAATCCACTTTTGATAATTTACTCGGTGAAAATGCCCAAGTCATCGCTGTCACACTTTTACAAGTTTATAGAGATTCACTTAGATTAACATAAGCTATTTTAAATTACAATCAAATTCATGCATTCACCAAGGGTTGGTTAGATGTGCATGAGTTTTTTATTTGTCAAGTTATTTCAGTTGAGGGGCTTTTTGTATTTAATAAAATTTCCATGACCCTAGTCTTTTTCAGACCATAAGATATAGGAGCAGAGTGAGGTAATTCGACCCATCGAGCCTGCTCCACCATTCAATCATGGCTGATACGTTTCTTGTCCCAATGATCCTGCCTGATCCCCTAATTAATCAAGAACCTATCTATCTCTGTCTTAAAGACACTCAGTGACTTGGCCTCCACAGTCCACAGCCTCCTGCGGCAATGATTTCCAGATTCACCACCCTCTGGCTGAAGAAATTCCTCCTCATCTCAAAGGATCATCTCTTCAGTCTGAGGCTATGCCCTTGGTTTCTGGTCTCTACTACTAGTGGGAATGTCTTCTCCCTATCCACTCTATCTGGGCCTCTGAGTATTCTGTAAGTTTGAATAAGACTCCCCACCTCCTCATCCTTCTAAACTCCATCGAGTACAGACCCAGAGTCCTCAACCTCTCCTCATATGACAAACCCTTCATTACGGGCATCATTCTTGTGAAACTCCTCTGGACCCCTTCAAGGCCAGCCGTCTTTCCTTAGATATGGGACCCAAATGAGCAAAACGTGGACAATATCCAGGCTTGCGTTGACAGGCGGCAAGTCAACCCATGCTACACAAGTGCCAGGCAGTGACCATCCCCAACAAGAAAGAATCTAAATATCGTCCCTTGACATTCAAAGGCATTACCATCGCTGAATCTCTCACTGTCAACCTCCTGCGGGGTACAATTGATCAGAAATTGAACTGGAATAGCCAGGTAAATACTGCGTCAAAGGTTCGCAATTAACTCACCTCCAGACACCATGAAGCCTGTTCATCATCTATGGGGCTCAAATCAGGAATATAATAGAATACTCTCCACTTGCCTGGATGAGTGTAACTCCAACACTCAAAAAGATTGACAACATTCAGGGGGGAAAAGCCCACTTGATTAGCACCTTCTCTGCCACCACAGAGCAGTAGCAACAGTGTGTACCATCTACAAATGCACTGCAGGAACTCCCCTGGAGTTCTTCGACAGCACCTTCCAAACTTCCAAACCTCTAATACCATTGAGAAGGACAGGAAATGGGAACACCACCACCTTGAAGTTCCCCTTCAAGCCACTCACCATCCTAAATTGGAAATATATTGCCATTCCTCCACTGTCGCTGGGTCTTTGGAACTCTCTCCCTAACAGCACTGTGGGTGTTGCTGCAACAAATATCCTGCAGTGGTTCAGGAAGGCAGCTCGCCATCATTTTCCAAGAGCAATTAGGGGTGGACAATATATGCTGGCTTAGCCAGTGACACCTACTTCGCAGGAATTAATGTTCTAAAAGCATGGTGGTAGTGCCACACAATGGGGTGACACTTCAATATGAGAACAGGAGTTTGTCTCTGCAAGAGACATTCCTACTAATGTTGGGCATGGACAAATTCATCTGTGACTGGTAGATTTCAGAATATGCAGTGAAGTCGGTCTTTCCCTCAATGGTCCTCTCACCTCCTGCCACCGACCCAGCCTGCCAGCTATGCTCTTCCGGACTCAGCTGACTCATTCTGTCGTGGTGCTACTGTGACATTCTCAGTGATGTAGCCTTGTCAACGTCAGTGCTTCTTCCAAGTGATGTTCAACGTGGAGGAGCACTGATTTACCAGCTGAGGAATGACGATAGGTGGGAATGAGCACAATTTATGCAAAGGCACAATTTCATTGTCTGTTTGAACAATTAGAAATTTATCTCATGATGTCTTCCCATTTCCAAGTGCACTCATCTTTTATTATGAGGTCGTGAATTTCTTTAGAGCTGCTCCTCCACTGTTATCAAAGCTTCATCAGAAATGGGTTTTCTCCCACACTTGGATTAAGGTGTTGAAGCAAGAGTAGATGCAAGGGAATTTCCAGGCATACAAATGAATGCTTAGTGCATTTTAAAATTAAAATCTGAATTATTACTTCAATATGATGTTTTAACAATAATGTATTAGGAGCCCATTTCCATTTAAATATATTGAGATGAAATAAACTCTCCACTAAAAGCTACTTAGAGGGCTTTCTCTTTTATACAAGATTTGTTGATAAAATATTCAGGTTTTCTCTCTGGTGTTTCACAGTGCAATTATAAATTGCTGGGTGTATATTTTGCATCCTATTTGGAAGTGAGTAATTAAGAGTGAGCAAATGGTGGTGAGTTATGACAGGCATCTTTAACGTGCATGTGTGAGATAAAACTTGCACTTCCAGTCATCAGTGGCATATACTCTGGTTGGTCCACAGTCATCTCATCAAAACAAAATGTTCTGCCAACAGTATGTGAAATAACGGCACTCTGTCAACAAAATTGCATATTATCCAGCAAGTAAAACGAAGGTGCCAATTTTAAAGGCTGTCCCAGTGAGTGGAGGTATGCTGAAGGACTGAGTGGTTGAGTGGTCAATGTAATCCCCATTTTTAAAAAGGGAGTCAGACCTAATCCAGATTACGCAAAAATTAAGAGTCTCCAATTAGGGGAGAAATTGCATTGAATGTGGATAAATAGACAATGGGTGGGAATAACCAGATCATGACTGGAATTCTCCGTTCATCAGGATTCACTTTTCCCGCTAGCAGCGCACCCTGCCAGCGGGTTTCGCAGCAGCTTGGGTGGTTTCAATGAGAAATACCATTGACACGCGGCGAGAGGCACTCAGCCCCCCCCCCCCCCCCCCCCCTCCCCCTCCCAGCACTGTAGTCTCAGCGACATTCTGACCCTCAGCACTGCAGTCTCGGGAGCAATCCCTCCCCTCGCAGGCACCAGCACTCCCCCACACACATAAAGGGAACCCCTCCCATGGATTTCCCCCACCCGGCACAGGTTGACAGTGCCAACCTGCACGAGGGCAGTGCCAGGTCACTGCCTGGGCATGTCCCCCTACCCCGGGGGCTATACTTAGCTTTACACCCTGAAGGATACCCTCGACTGATTCATGTTTTTAAATAGCTGCTGTGAACTTCATCAATGTGGCGGTGAATATTCAGTGAGAGGGGATCATGTGATGGGGCTCACTAATTGTATGTAAATGTAATACAATGAAGTTCTTGTACTTTGTGGGTGGGAACCTTGAAACGTCATCTCGCTGCTGTGAACTGTGATATCTGATTCTCGCGATATTTTGCCCCCACATTCTCGCTAACAGCTAACAGGGGCACAAAATTGCCCCCTTTGATAATACCATATGAGAGAATATAGCAGATAATTCAGCTGTGTGGAATTAGCAGAAAGACAGCAACTATTAAAATCTGGGGTGAAATTCTCCCCTACACGGCGGGGCGGGGGGTCCCGGTGTGGCGGAGTGGCGCCAACCACTCCGGCGTCAGGCCTCCCCAAAGGTGCGGAATTCTCCGCACCTTTAGGGGCTAGGCACGCGCCGGTGTGGCTCCCGCTCCGCCGACTGGCACCAACGGCCTTTGGCGCTACGCCAATCGGCATCGGGGCTGGCTGAAAGGCCTTCGCCGGTTGGCGTGAGTCCGCGCATGCGCCGGAGCCTCAGCGGCCACTGACGTTGCCACCATCGCATGCGCGGCGGAGGGGGTCTCTTCTGCCTCCGCCATGGTGGAGGCCGTGGCGGCAGCGGACGAAAAAGCGTGCCCCAACGGCACTGGCCCGCCCGCCGATCGGTGGGCCCCAATCGCAGGCCAAGCCACCATGGGGGCAGCCCCTGGGTTCCGATCGCCCCGCGCCCCCCCCCCCCCCCCCAGGACCCCAGGGGCCGCTCACGCCGCCAATCCCGCCAGCACCAGAGGTGGTTTAAACCACATCCGCGGGAGAGGCCTGACAGCGGCGGGACTTCCCGCCCCCGCCGATTCCCGGGTGGCGGAGAATTCCGGCCACGGCGGGGGCGGGATTTACGCCAGCCCCGGGCGATTCCCCGACCCTGCGGGGGATCGGAGAATCCCGCCCCTGGTTATAAGAGAGAAAACAAACTGCAGGAGCTAAGGACAATTATTTATTAAACAGAGTTTGGAAGGGACATCCCGTCGGGCTCATTTCTAGGAACCCCCGATCACTGTATATACAAATAACTTGAATGTGGCCTAGACAGAATGGAGTTGAAATTTTCAGGTGATGGTACAGGTAACTCTTTAGAAGACAACCTGAAAGGACACCAGCAGCAACAGCAGAGGAGAGAGTGCAGGGAGAGCACAAACCTTTCAGAAAGAAGCAAGATGTGACGTCACAGGACAACAAGGCTTTTGTATAAACTAGGAGCGGGGAAGTGCAAATTTTAATCTGAGTAATTTTGACAGTAGCTGAACTAATAATGAGTATTATCACGGAGCAGGTTTAGAGGCATTGGTTGAAGTAAATAGTTGAAACAAATTATTAATAAGATTATAAAAGAGGAAAATCAAGAATGGGCAGCTGAGACCTGTTGCTTGAAATTTCCGCATCATGTGGGAACTTCAGGACATTTCATGTATCTTGGCATGTGCAGAAAGTGCCTCCTATTACTTGAGCTCTCGCGCAGGATTTGAGTTTGTGGGGCACCTAAAATCAATGCAGAAAATTAGGGAGGATGAGAGTTTCTTGGATTGTACTTTGCAGGATGTGACCATCCCAAAAGCAGTAAGAGTTCAGGATAGTAGGTGGATGGCGATCAGGAAGAGGCAGGCAGTAGAGGAGTGTTCAGGCTGTATGCCAGTCTCAAACAGGTACTCAGCATTGGACACTTCTGGGATTGTCAACAGATTGAAGGAGTGTAGTTCAGACCACAGGCAAGAGAGTGAACAACGAAGAGTAGGAATGCAGTTATACTGTATTCTGGAGATTCCACAGACATTACTCAAACATCATTATGAATGCCACACGATTTATTGTGTCCCTAGTTTCAGGGGAGATCAGAATTTTTGGTATTTGTTGGTACCATCCACGTAAAGGGATCAGGTATAGAGGTCCTATGTTCAGATTTTCAGGAGCTAGGAAGGAAGTTAAAGAGTAGGACGTCGAAGTAGTGATCTGGTTTACTCCCAGTGCCACACAATATCGACAGTGGAAATGGAGGGGTTGATTCTCCAGCCCCACTCACACAGGAGCAAATCACGTTATGGGGACTCTGTAAGAGGGTCATAATGCAATTTGCACTGATGAAAACTCATTTTGAGATTCTCCCCGACCCGGATGGTGATGTAATCTGGTTCACACCTGGCGAGGGTATGAACCAGATTAGCATATTTAAATCTTCATTAACATTTTCAGACTCAGTTTTAAGCTGAATTCACAGGGCCCCTTCAATTCTCCCACCTGCCAGCAGAATGTGAAACCGGCAGAAATCACTGTCTCCAGAAATTGAGACCAGACGTGATGACCATATGAGAGAATGCAGCAGATAATCTGGTGTGCGGAATTAGCGGGGATGTAGCAACTATTAAAAACTGGTTAGAAGAGAGAAAACAGACTGTAGGAGTTGTGGTGATATGCATCACTGTAGATACACAATGGGTTAATGTAAATACACGGAGACTAGCTAGACACTAGAGGGAGCACCAGAGACATGGCACACAGACACTCAACCAATAGGTCAGTAAGATAGGACACGACCAATGGGCATTCACGATTTACACAGAGGTGACACTACCAGAGGGGGGCATTACACCAACCCATATATAAAGGACACAGCACACATGATCTTCCTCTTTCCAGTGGAGACACTCAGTGAGTACAGACACAGGGTTGATTCAACATCACACCCACCACGTGGATTGTAGCAGACTGGTTTGTCAGTCTGAGTAGCTATAGAAGGATTAACAGTAGTGGCGAATCCGAGTAGGAGAATTGTAAATAGTTTAATAAACGTGTTGAAGTTATCTCCACGTCTGAACCTTCCTTTGTCAGCGTGAACATCAAGGAAGCAGCTTAACAAGACCGGAGTTAAGGACGACCTGGCAGTGTTGGTACTGTCATAGGCAAGGCCTGAAGGGGGGAGGGGCTTGAGGGGATATGGTCCTGGGGTGTTGGGCCCTGAAGAGGGGCATTTGGTGAATCTATATCAAAGTGTCGTTCACTCGGGAGGAGGTTTGATAACAGCATTGTGGGGGGGGGGGGGGGGGGTTTGCAGGGTTGCATTTAGCTCGGGTGCCCTTTAAAAAGAGTATTCGCAGCGCAAATCTCCCAACCTCCAGAAAAAGGCCTAAGTGTGGATGGATTCCAATTTGGATGGCGTCGACCCACCTGACAGGAATTATACCGTGTTTACCGCCAAAGACCACACTTAGAAATTGTTTGAGAGAATTGCACCCAGAGAGGTGGGGAGGATCAATGCAAGACTTGAAGCAAGGTGCAGGATGAAGACCATCGATTCTTGGGACATTGGCATCCATTCTGGAACAGGAGGCACCCTTTTAAAAGGAACCTATGTGTGGAACTATACGGCGGAGAAAGCCGCCATTGTTGTCAACTGCTTCAATACCACATTCGCTCCTCGCTATTGGCCTTTGCCGATTTATGGGAAAGCTCAGCCCAATATGTTGGGAGAGGAAGTAGAGACGAAAATAAAACTGGCAAGGAAAGCATATGAGAAAAGAATGACAGCTAATGTAAAATGTAACCCAAAAATCTTTTACCAGCATGTATGTAATAAGTGGATTTAAGAGGTGGGTGGACTTTATTAGGGACAAAGGAGGTGATATATGCACAGTGTATGACTAAAGTACATAATGTGTACTTTGTATCAGAGTTTATTAAGGAAGAAGATTCTAATTCCAGTTCTCTCCCTGCACCGAGTGGTGCACTAAGGCAAACTTTTGTTTGTTCCCACAACTAGTAATTCCCAAACAAGTCACCAGACTGTCGCCGAGGCTTATATCTTGAGGGACATGACACAACTTCAAGCATGGCTGACCAGGAGTCACTCCTGCTCTTTCCTGCTCCTCTGCTAGCCATTGGCGTATTTGACAGGAATTGCAGGGTGTCACACTCAACCTGCTGGACCGTGTTACGAACACGGCCATCTAGTCCAGAGAGACTCAAATCCAGAGCTTCTGGCTCAGAGACAGGATGCTAACCACTGCACTACAAGATTTCCATAAGAGAAAAAATGCTGACAAAATGGGCGGGATTCTCCGACCCCCTGCCAGGTCAGAGAATCGCCGGGGGGGGGTGGCGTGAATCCCGCCCCGCCGCTCCAACGCTGGCTGCCGAATTCTCCGGCACCGGTTTTTTGGCGGGGGCGGGGATCGTGCCGTGCCAATCGGGGGCCGTTGGCAGTGGCTCCCCCCCCCGGAGATTTTCCGGTTCCCGATGGGCTGAGTGGTCACCCGTTTTCGGCCAATCCCGCCGGCGTGGATTAGACCAGGCCCGTACCGACGGGACCTGGCTCTGAGGGCGGCCTGCGGTGTCCTCGGGAGGTGGGGGGGCGTAGGGGATCCGGCTCCGAGGGGGGCCTCCACAGTGGCCTGGCCCGCGATCGGGGCCCACCGATCTGCTGGCAGGCCTGTACCGTGGGGCACTCTTTCCTTCCGTGCCAGCCTGTGTAAAGCTCCGTCATGGCCGGCGCGGAGAAGAAACCCCCTGCGCATGTGCAGGAATCACGCCAGCGGGTCTGGGAACAAGCTGGTGCTCCTGTGCATGCGCCAACTCACGCCGGCCGGCGGAGGCCCCTAGGCGCCATTTGGCACAGCGCCAATTACTCCAGCTCCGGCCTTCGCACCTTCCGGCGGCCCAACGCCGGAGTGGTTCACGCCACTTCTTGGCGCCGGTACGGCCCACCCCGCCGGATACTGGAGAATCCCGGCCAATATGTTTAGAAGAGGATATGGTTGAGGTAATGGCTGGGGTTTTGAGAAAGCTGAGTATGTTTTAAGATTGATAAGGTGCCTTTTCTGGATTGTTTATATCCCAGGTTGCTGAAGGAAGTGGGGGTGAAGATAGCAGAAATACTTGCACTGATCTTCCAACCTTCTCCAGATAGAGAGATGTCAAAGCATTGGAGAATGGCAAATGTGACAACCTTATTCAACAAAGGTATAAAAAGGTCAATTTAATATTAGTGGTGGGTAACATTTTAGAAACAATAATGAAGGAAAATATTAACAGACATTTGGGAAAGGTTTGACTTAATTAAGGAGAGTCGGTGTGCATTTGTAAATGACAGACAAGCTTGATTATTCTAATTGATTTTTCCTGATAAAAACAATGCAATGGATGTTGTCTGTATGGATTTTAAGAAAGCATTTGACAAAGTACCATGTGAAAGGCTTAACGAAATTGAAGGTATGTGTCAGCTTGGTTAAAACGATAGCTGAGAACACCAAGTGTTGGTAAATGGTTGTTTTTCAGGTTTCAGGATGGTAGACAGTGTTTTTTGTTAAGTTTCAATGCTTGAACCAATGTCTTTTTGATGCATATAAATTACTTGGACATTTGATTATAGAACAGAGTAAAACTACAAATTTTGCCAATTATACAGGCCTTAGAGGTAAACATAGAATCACAGAAAATAAGAACTGGTGGAAGCCAATCGGCCCTTCAAGCCATCTCCACCATTCAATATGATTATGGCTGATCATCAAATTCAATAGCCTAATCCTGTCTTACCTTCGTATTTAAAAATGGTGTCCCGCTCTCTCGCTACAGTGAGGAGTTCCGGCGAGTAGAGCAGTGCGCAAAACGGCCGCACGTTCCCCGCTGAGGCTCCCTACCTAACACATGTGCTGTTTTATAATATTGTGTTTCTCAGCGCTGCGAGCATGGCTAAACATTCTCCCGTTTAGTTAAATCCTGCCCAGAGTCAGTTTTTGGGGGCCTTGGGGAATTTCTCCCCAGTCTAGCCCACATTTTGAAAAAACATTCTGCAGTGGGGAGCTGAGCTTGCTGGCAAGACCAACTCCTTAGAGATCGGGGTGCCATTTTGAAAGTGTGCTGCAGTCTCTAAGTAAGCTTGAGTGTATCCCACACCCCCTATCCACGGGCAATGGTGCCGCTCGCAAATGGACACCCCACCCACCTCAAGTAAGGACAACCTGCTATTGGGTTGCTGAGGGCCCCAACCCCTTTTCAGGCTACCTACGTCTCCTTTTGGGCCCCCTTTCACCCCCCCCCAACCTTTATAAGACCCTTTCATACACCTTTTCACCACCCCTACCTTCATGCCCTCCTACCCCCCCCAAGCTCAGGCCCTTAGCAGTGCCAATCTTGCACCTGAGCAGCCTGGAACTGGGGCAGTGCCAACTGGGCACCCTGGCAGTGAAAAGCTGGCACTACCAGGGTGTCCAGTTGGAACTGCCATGGTGCCCAGGTGCCGGCGGAGTGCCAGTGTTCTACCCTCACCTGTCCTGACTATCCGAGGGTCTCCAATGGCCTCCATGACCCCCAAGTGGCCACCACTTGTGGTGACCAGTAGTAATCAGCGCACAGTTCAGGCCTTGCTATTGCAGCTGGTGACTCCCGGGCACCGGATGAAAGCGGCCTCAAATCGGCCACGCACATTTAAATGAGCCTATGTTTTCAACTTGCTGTGTGCAATCAGAAAAAATACAACTCCTTTCACGAGGCCAGTAAGGACATAATAAAAATGTAAGTATGTATTTTGTTGAAGGAAATGGGAATGAGGGGAGATTCCTTCTACTCACTGTCTATAATTGCAAGGAAATTATTTTAAAATATTTCAGATTTAATTACAAATTTGAGGCTGTTCCTGGGACCTGTTGGGGACAGACATTGCACAATCCATTCTATATGAGTATTCAACAACTTCCTGCGTTGTTTTCAATTTAGAGAACGGTGGTCCAATTTTCCTACTTGACATACGTCTGTGCCTGGAAGGCTCATCTTTTTAAGTGAATTACCCAGTGCGGAACTAAACTGTACAGATCTGCAATGTCACATATTCAATTCTCACTCTGTCGCAGATGAATTGATCTCAGGTGCGGCGCTATTTCAGCACCGCAATTGGCTACAGAATCACTCAGGTAAAATAAACAAATTGCCAAGGTTTCAAATCCTGATGCATAGTCAGTAACACTGAAAATTGCACACGTAAATATTAACCGAATCATACATCAAATTTGGCTCTAGATGTCGTGTTGTTCACCGAGATTGTTCCGGGGGGGGGGGGGGGGGGGGGGGGGGGGGGAGCGGGATGGTGTAAGGGGCCCTTCCGATGGCCTTTGTGGGGGAGGCACCTCAGTTATGCACCGATCCCCTTGACGCACCTCGGGGTTCACCGTGTCAGGGCCATGTTTGGACAACCTTGCACCACAGCCTGCCAGTGGAGTACCCGCTGTGGGGGTCGGTGCATAACGGGGTGGCCAGGGTGGTGGGGGGGGAGGTGGCTTGTGAATTGGGCTTCCACTCCATTAATTATATTGAAATGTTTGCATTTCCTGCCAATGGGGATCGGGCTACCAAGTCAATTTTGGTCGGGGCGGGGGGGGGGGGGGGGGGGGGGGGCACTCCATTCTCTACCTGACCTGGAATCCCGAGTCAAGGAATGGAAAATCCACCCCAGCATATTTAAATGAGGATTTAAATATGCTAATCTCGTTCACACCCTCGCTGGACGTGAACCAGAATACGTCGGGTCACGGGGAGAATCGCAAAGGGGGTTCTCTTCTTCGCTAAGCATACTATGGCCCCTCCCCCACAATTCTTTGGCCCCACACGTTCCCCCAGCTAAAACTGCATGGGGCTGAAGGATCAAGCCCTATTAAACTGTGTTGATTTTATAGGGAAAACTTGTATTGTATGTGGTACCCACATTAGAGTTAGATCAGTGATAGGAGAACAATTTAGGGGAGTCAGTGGAGTAATGTCTAGACAGGTAATCCAGAGACCCAGTCTAATGCTCTGGGGACATGGGTTCAAATCCCACCTTCGCAGCGGGAGGATTTTAAATTCAATTCATCAATCTGGAATATAAAAATAGCCTCAGTAAGGGGGAGCATCACAACTATCGGTGATTGTTGTAAAAACCCATCTGGTTCACTCGCGTCCTTTGGGGAAGGAAATCCACCATCCTTACCTGGTCTGGCCTACATATGACTCCAGACTCACAGTAATATGGTTGATTCTTAAGTACCCTCTGAAATGGCCGAGCAAGCCATTCACATCAAGGGCGATTAGGGATGGGCAACAAATGCTGGCATTCCCAGTGATGCCCATATCCCATGAAAGAATTAAAAAAGGTTGCTTTGGTTACAGCTGATGCTGATTCTGAAAACACAACTGCTTGACTATTCTAGAGTATTATGAAGTAGCATTGTTTTTCCCATGGTAACAGATTCTGAGAGGCAGACTTAAAATGCCTGACCATTAAACAGTGTTGGAGACTATGTATGGTACGCTCACTAGAGATAAATAGTGGCAGTAAAAGGCACAAGTTATGATGGTCATAGTTGATAATGGCACTGAATGTTTCTCTTGGCTTCCATTGGTTCAAGCCATTAACTGCTGTATCTGAAGTAAAATACACATCGCAAGGATATAAGATAACTTTCAATCATAACCTCCTATTTTATCACATGTACATAAAAATGAGAGATATGATTAAAGTAAACCTATATTTGTTCTACATTAAAGATTGCAACAAAAAGTCTATGATTTTAATTGTTTCCAGTCATGAAGCACAGTCTGCTTAAGGAAGCACTAACTTCAGGAAATGTTTGGCAAAACTTTTTATACTTGTTTGCAAAAACATGATGCTGCCATGTAAATCAGGTTGCAATGCATTATTCACATTTAATATTTGCATGATGACAGACTCACAGCTCTCTGTATCTTTTCCCTTTATTGGCAAAATATTCCATCTGCAGTGTAAAAGCAAGTCCTCATGATACTCAATTATACTTGATACCAATGTTTTCCTCAAAAACTAAATTTCTTCCTTAAAGGCTGTGTTGCATGTCAGTTTGCATCTTCTCGGGATGCTCAGCAAATTAATTCTAATCTACTGCAGGGATAAGAGCTAGCTGCAAAGCAACTTGTGTCAACCTGACTTCCATGTCTCTTCAACTCTATAGCATTCAACATCAAATTATGAATGAAAAATGGGTAAACTGAAACCATCATTTGCACCATAAGCTCCACTCATTTGTCACTGATGCCAACCCCCTTCACTCATGCTAAACAAAATCATGTGCAATATTGCTTATTTACACCTCCATATTACCCGCATATGTTCCTTCATCCCTACTGATACAATTGTAGATGCTTTCATGCCCCACAGAGTCAATATTTCGATGCTCTTCCTGTTTCTATTCTATGCAAAATCCAGTTTGTCCATAACCTGCCCTGCATTGGTGGCAGCAGCCTTCTGCTTTGTGAGGCAATGGTTTATGCTGTGGCGGTCAACTCTGTGTTGAGCGTCACCGAGTGAGACTCAAGAGCCCCACCCTGGCAAGGCACTCTCTGCTACATTTGTTGTCGAGGAAGACAGTGGGCTGAGAAAGTGTAGGATTCAGTGGCCTCTGTTTTCTCTGGGTCATCTTCCCAGCCAGCTGAGTTTTTCATTTCTCCTCACCTCTGAGAATGCCCTTCCAAACAGTCAGCCTCCAGAGGGCAAGGAGAATGCCCTTCCAAACAGAGACTGCCTCCTCCTTGTCAGTATTAATAGCTGCTATCCTCATATCTCACTTGCACCTGCACTCATAGGGGAGGTATAGACACCCAGATGGTCATGGGCAGTTCCACGTACAGAAGAATTTTGGGTACATGGTCGTCATCCATCGATGAACAGGCACCATTGGTTTAGCAATGAGTATATGTTGGGTTGTTGTTGTTCCACATTCTCTTACTCATCTTGATCATCGTAGCTGTAACTTTTGCAAAACCTGTGTCGATTTCAGCAAACGTCGAGTGGCAGATTGCTGGTGATTGTGGAACTTACATATGTGAAACTATCAACAACCTCCAGCATCACATTGTCAATGCTGACAGATGGCGGTATGGCAACATCATGGAATATAACGTTTGTCTTCCTGAGACTGATGGTCAACGTTTGTCTTCCTGAGACTGATGGTCAAACCAAACTCATTACAGGTGTGAGACAGTCTGTCCATTTGGCCCTCAAGGTGTTCCTTGGTATGGAACGCTGGCGCGGCATCATCAGTGTAGTTCCACTGTCTGATGAGGATTTGGTGCACTTTTGGCTTGAGTCACGGATAAACAAGGCTGAACATCTTTCCAACAATTCTGGCATGTAAGTAGGCGCCCTCTTGGATGACCCGAGGCATATGAAAGCATCAAAGTGAAAAAAATTCCAAAGAGGGTTGGTGCCATTCCAGTGTTGCCCCATCATAGTTGTCCTTACCCATCATGTTGCCATAGAGAGAGGAGATCACATTGAACAGCCTCAGCAGGATGCCAGTTTCATCCAGCAGCTTAAACAGACCGCTTCTACTCACACAATTCTCATAGAATTTACAGTACAGAAGGAGGCCATTCAGCCCATCGAGTCTGCACCGGCTCTTGGAAAGAGCACCCTACCCAAGGTCAACAACTCCACCCTATCCCCATAACCCAGTGGCCCCACCCAACATTAAGGGCAATTTTGGACACTAAGGGCAATTTATCATGGCCAATCCACCTAACCTGCACATCTTTGGACTGTGGGAGGAAACCGGAGCACCTGGAGGAAACCCACGCACAGACAGTGACCCAAGCCGGAATCAAACCTGGGATCCTGGAGCTGTGAAGCGATTGTGCTTTCCACAATGCTACCGTGCTGCCCTAAATCATGGTCAAATACTTTGTTGAGATTGCACATCTCCTCACTAAATTCCATTTATCCCATCCTCATCGATCTATAGAAATTCCCTGCTCCCCCAGCCAGTACATTCAACTTAAAGTTCAGGTTCCTCTGTTCATCAGGCTGTGCTACTTCAGCAATCTCCTTAAATATTATGTTGCTTCCCGTGCTCAAATTCAAATTCAAACCTCTTGTGTGTCCACTTCACTATCACCCAGGACCAGTGGCAGAACATACATTTACAGAAATCCTACTGTCTGGAATTACCCCTTAACCTCACAGCTTCTGTGTCTTCCTTAAAACTCTTCCCAAAATCCATCTTTGTCACGTAGCTTTCAGTCATCTTTCCTAACCTCTGCCCATAAATTGACTTATTGAATTATTTATTATATTTCAGTACATTAAAGTTACTGTATAAAAGAAAGTTATTGATATTATTGTTGGGTGGATTGAAATGAAGAAACAGTTGGCAAGAATTTGAGCAAACTGACATAGCTTGGTTTCTAAAGTAAGATTTTGGAAAGAAAATAATACTCCACTTACATAAGAACTAGGAGCAGGAGTAGGCCATCTGGCCCCTCGAGCCTGCTCCGCCATTCAATGAGATCATGGCTGATCTTTTTTGGACTCAACTCCACTTTCCGGCCCGAACACCATAACCCTTAATCCCTTTATTCTTCAAAACATTATCTATCTTTATCTTAAAAACATTTAATGAAGGAACCTCAACTGCTTCACTGCTGAAGGAATTCCATAGATTCACAACCCTTTGGGTTAAGAAGTTCCTCCTAAACTCAGTCCTAAATCCCCTTAATTTGAGGCTATGCCCCTAATTCTGCTTTCACCCGCCAGTGGAAACAACCTGCCCGCATCTATCCTATCCCCTTCATAATTTTATATGTTTCTATAAGATCTCCCCTCATCCTTCCAAATTCCAATGAGTACAGTCCCAGTCTACTCAACCTCTCCTCGTAATCCAACCCCTTCAACTCTGGGATTAACCTAGTTAATCTCCTCTGCACACTCTCCACGCCAGTACGTCCTTTCTCAGGCAAGGAGACCAAAACTGAACACAATACTCCAGGTGTGGCCTCACTAACACCTTATACAATTGCAGCATAACCTCCATAGTCTTAAACTCCATCTCTCTAGCAATGAAGGACACAATTCCATTCGCCTTCTTAATTACCTGTTGCACCTGTAAACCAACTTTTTGCGACTCATGCACCAGCACAGGCAGATCTCTTATTTATCATTTAAATAAGAGAAACACCCAATTAATCCCCACCCTTTGCTTTCTATTAATTAACCAATCCTCTATCCATGCTACTACTTTACCCTTAAGGCCATGCACCTTTATCTTATGCAGCAACCTTTTGGTTGACTTGGTTGACAGCAAGACTTTCGGTTGCATATTTGATTAGAAATGTCTTTTTGCGCTTCATTGGATACCAGAGTAGTAGACATGTTTCAGCCCTTGTTAGTGTCGCCTTCAGCTATGCTCTGCTGTCACATCATCTAATGTACAAAACAGTAACTCATTTTTTCAGAATACAGTGGAAAGTTGTGATTCTTTGTTGAACTAGTTTGTAGAAAACCCTGTGGCATTACTGTATCATTTATAATGGAAAGGGGAAAGAATGATGGCATCATCAGGTGCCTTCCTTTCAATTTCTTTCCATACAAAGCCATAGGCCCTTGCGTTTCATTGGGGAGGCTTTGTGAGGCAGAGCTGTTGCAAAGTAGAACATCTGCCTAGTTCCATGACCACCTCCCCCACTCACATCTCAACTTCACCTTCACGGCCAACATTCCTCATTCCATCAGAAATCCCAGAATGATGAAATTTTAAATATTTTGGGTTGATGCTGGTATGTTGTTCCATTGCAACTGCAGTGTCTGTCAAGCAGTGCGGTAGAATTTCAACATGGCTCTACAGTCAATCACAGGTGTTCTTCCCAGCCCTCATCTCCTCCATTTTATAACACTCGTAAACCAGAAATTCATTCGCCTCCCCATATTTTCATCACCAAGGCTCTAATTCTAACCTCCATCCCAGCTGTTGCGATATCCAAATAACTTAACTGCCTTCCAGTAACTGCTCAATACTCCGCGAAAGCAGTCGTTCCTGCACCCTGTACAGACACAGCACGGCATAGATGTAGTTTCAAGCCACAGCCTATGTGCTCCCTTAGAATCACATAACTCGCCCGCCTCAGGCTTCAGCCTCCACACTCTCACCCAGTGCCATCAGTCCCTCTATAGCCATCAGCTGCATGTGTTGGAGCACCTCCCAGAATGGTGACAACAGCATGGTGACAGAGATCACATTCACAGGGATCAACTTGTTCTCTTATATTATGATATACATCGGACAATATGACATTTTTTGTACATTTCCACTTGCAGGGAAGAACAAAATGATGTACCGTCAATTGGACGCGAGACACGATGAAGATCCAAACTGTGGCTTTAATCAGCTAGTTGTTAGCCCAGTGGTCGACTACAGAGAAAGGCCGACCGCCGGGAAACCTGGGTACTTATACCCCGCCTCGGAGGCGGGATCTACTTGCCTCTCGACCAACTGGTGAGCAGTCACATGACTAGTCCCAGCCAATCGCGAGAGGCACATGACCAGCCAGAGCCAATGGGAAACCAGTGCTCTGCACCAATGGCAGTGCTCCCACTCATATCACCACATTCACCCCTTGTGGAGAAAGAAGGCGGGGGGGTGTGTGTGAGGGGAAGAGAGAGAGAGGGGGGGTCCGAGGACTGGTGGTATGAGTAGAGATAATCGAAGATATGGGCTGCCCATTGGCTTGTGGCAAAATTAACAATACTACATACTACATTAGGATGCAAACAAAATTACAATTTCGGAAGTTCGGAAGTCTGGAGGGTTCGTGAGAAGAAGGCCACGGGTCTGCCCACCTGGTTCAGGGTGGCTGCCAGAGCTACGTCAGACGCGTCGCTCTCGACCTGGAATGGGAGGGACTCGTCGATAGCATGCATCGTGGCCTTTGCGATATCCGCTTTGATGCGGCTAAAGGCCTGGCGGGCCTCCATCGACAGGGAAAAAGAAGGGGACTGGATGAGGGGGCGGGCTTTGTCGATGTAATTGGGGACCCACTGGGCGTAATAGGAGAAGAAGCCCAGGCAGCGTTTGAGGGCTTTGAGGAAGTTGGGGAGAGGGAGTTCCATCAGGGGGCGCATGCTTTCGGGGTCGGGGCCTATCACTCCGTTACGCACTACGTAGCCGAGGATGGCTAGACGGTCGGTGCTAAACACGCACTTATCCTCATTGTAGGTTAAATTAAGGAGTTTCGCGGTTCGGAGGAATTTTTAAAGGTTGATGTCATGGTCCTGCTGGTCGTGGCTGCAGATGGTGACGTTATCGAGGTACGGGAAGGTAGCCCGTAACCCATGCTTGTCGACCATTCGGTCCATCTCCCATTGGAAGACCGAGACCCCATTTGTGACACCGAATGGAACCCTGAGGAAGTGGTAGTGGCGCCCATCTGCCTCAAACACGGTGTACTTGCGGTCACTCGCGCGGATGGGGAGCTGGTGGTAGGCGGACTTAAGTTCCACCGAGTAAAAGACTTTCTATTTCGCGATCCTGTTAACTAGGTCGGAAATACGGGGGAGAGGGTACGCGTCCAGCTGCGTAAACCTGTTGATGGTCTGACTGTAATCAATGACCATCCGGTTTTTCTCCCCAGTCCGAACTACCAGCACTTGTGCTCGCCAGGGACTGTTTCTAGCCTCGATCACTCCTTCCTTAAGGAGCCTCTGGACCTCGGACCCGATGAAGGTCCGGTCTTGGGCACTGTATCGTTTGCTCTGAGTGGCGACAGGTTAACAATCTGGGGTGAGATTAGCAAACAAGGAAGGGGGGTACACTTTGAGGGACGCGAGGCTGCAGACAGTAAGTGGGGGGATAGGACCGCCGAATTGGAAGGTTAAGCTCTGCAGGTTGCACTGGAAATCCAGGCCCAAGAGTGCAGGAGCGCATAGACGGGGGAGAATGAGGAGTTTGAAGTTTTTGAAAACCCTCCCCTGGACCGTGAGGTCCGCTATGCAGCACGCGGTGATTTAGACGGAGTGCGAACCCGAGGCCAATTCGATTTTATGCTTAACTGGGTGGATGGGGAGCGCGCAGCGTCTTACCATGTCGGAGTGGACAAAACTTTCCGTGCTCCCGGAGTCCAGTAGGCATTTTGTCTTGTGTCCGTTGAGCTGGATCGTTGTCGTAGTCTTGGCAAGCGAGCGTGGTCGAGACTGGGCGAGTGTGATGGAAGCAAGTCCTGGCGAGAGTTCCAGGTCATCCTCGGTGGCAGAGTAATCGCTGGTAGGGCCTTCCGTGTTGGCCCAAGATGGCGACACCCAGGACCCGCACGTGGAATCGGGGCCCCAAGATTGCGGCGCCCAGGAGCTGGGGGCAGTGTCATTGGCGTCTGTGGGCCAGTAAAGGCAGCCGGAAGCGGGGGTCGGGAGGCGGGCCGGAGAGGTCGGTGCACGGCGCGGGGCCCTGGGGGGGCCCGGGGGGGCGATCCGCGATCCTGCGGGCCGTCCGTGTTGGCCCAAGATGGCGGCGCCCAGGACCTGCACGTGGAGCCGGGGCCCCAAGATGGTGGCGCCCATGACCCACACGTGACGTCCGGGACCCAAGATGGCGCCGCCCGTGGGAACCTCGTGGCAGCTGGGGGCAGTGTCAGTGGCGTCTGCAGGCCAGTCGGGGCAGCCGGGAGCGGGGGGTTGGGAGGACCGTGGGCCTGTTGCGGGGGCCGGGAGGCGGGCCGGAGCGGTCGGTGCGCGGCGCGGGGCCCGGGGGGGCGATCCGCGGTCGCTGCGTGGAACAGCAGCGACCGACTTGGTCTGGCAGACCACAGCGTAATGGCCCTTCTTCCCACAGCTCTTACACAGAGCGGAGCGGGCCGGGCAGCGTGGGCGGGGGTGTTTGGAGAGGCCACAAAAATAGCAGCGGGGCCCCGATAGCTTGTCGGAGCGTCGCGCAGCGCAGGCCTGGGGGGGGTTCGGGGTCAGGGGAGGACGGTGGTGGCGCGTGCCACGATGTCCAGGGGATTGCTGCGCGGCCGAGGGCGTATGCCCGGGTGTTTAGGTCAGCGACCTCCAGGGAGGTTGCAAGGGTCCGTGCCTCAGCTAGGCTGAGGGCGTTCTTCTCCAGCAATCGTTGGCGGATAGAGGAGGATTGCATGCCGGCAACATAAGCGTCTCTAATTAAAAGTTCCATGTGCTCAGTCGCCGAAACTTGGGGACAGGCACACATTCTCCCTAGAGCTGTGAGGGCCTGGTAGAATTCGTCGAGTGACTCACCAGGGAACTGCTGTCTAGTCGTCAGGAGATGTCGTGCGTATACTTTGTTGACCGGCCGGAGAAAGTGTCCTTTCAGGATATCAATGGCTGCATCATAATCGCTTTCGTCCTCAATCATTGAATATACCGCCGTGCCCACGCACGAGTGGAGGATGTGGAGTTTCTGCTCCTTGGTGGGTTTGCTGGCTGCAGTTGTCAGGTAACTGTTGAAACACGCCTGCCAATGTTTAAAGATTGCAGGCGCATTTGAGGCATGCGGGCTGGTGCGGAGGCAGTCAGGCTTGATGCGTAGCTCAATTCCAAAATTCTAGCTGATTAAATTGATGTACCATCAATTGGACGCGAGACACGAGGAAGATCCAAACTGTGGCTTTAATCAGCTAGTTGTTCGCCTGGTGGTCGACTACAGAGAAAGGCCGACTGCCGGGAAACCTGGGTACTTATACCTCGCCTCAGAGACAGGGTCTACTTGCCTCTCGATCAATTGGTGAGCAGTCACATGACTAGTCCCAGCCAATCAGACGAGAGGCACATGACCAGCCAGAGCCAATGGGAAACCAATGCTCTGCACCAATGGCAGTGCTCCCACTCATATCACCACACAAAACAGGAGTCTATCAGTATAAGATAGTTAGCAAGAAATCAGCTCGGGAACTTAGAAGAAACATCTTTACTGGAGAGTGGTAGGAATAATGAAGCATGCTTGATTCTGGGCCCCCTATTGAACATGCAACCAGTAAGCAACTTGTTCTGCACTGGACTGAATGCTGCAGTTATTGAAGTGAGCACAAATTTGGTATGTTGTCTGCCAGAATAGGCCTGTATACAGAATAATCCTATATCGCAATCCTCATGCCTAAAAGTGGGCATTAGAAAATGTTCCCTCATTATTTAGTCATTGTCACATTGTGTGCATAGCAAGATCTCGCAAACAGCAATTAGCTCTCACATTTCTTATATTATGACAGTGACACTTCGGACATTCCGAATAAAAACACTTTATTGGCAGTACAGTGCTTTGGGACATCCTGAGAATTGTGAAATGTGCTGTAAAAATGTAAGTCCTTCTTCCTTTTCTGAAGGGCTGTCCAATATTTAATATGAATTACTATCAACCTAAAATAACATTCTGCTCCTGGCATAGAACCTTGCACAATGGGAGGGGAAATCTTTGCAGATGGAGAATATACTGCCATTTTGCTCCACTTTGTTCTTTCAGTCTTTAAATTCATCCAGTAATTTTTTTTAAATTTATTTATTCATGGGATGTGGGCATCGCTGGCTGGGTCAGCATTTATTGCCCACCCCTGAGGGCATTTAGGAGTCAACCACATTGCTGTGGATCTGGAGTCATATGTAGGCCAGACCAGGTAAGGACGGCAGATTTCCTTCCCTAAAGGACATTAGTGAACCAGATGGGGTTTTACGACAATCGGCAATGATTTCATGGTTATCATTAGACTTTTAATCCCAGATTTCTATTGAATGTAAATTTGACCATCTGCCATGGTGAAATCCGAACCCGGGTCCCCGGAGCATGACTCTGGGTCTCTGGCTTACTCGTCCAATGACAATATCACGACCACGATCAATATCACTACGTCACTGCCTCCCCAATGTATATCTGTCCAATGTATATCTTACATTTCCAAATAATCCTGGTACATATTCAAATGGACATTTGGATATTACTTCATTGAATCTAGCCACAAGAGTTATAATTTAGTCCAAACAATCACAATCTAATTCTGATTTGCAGTTGTGTTTAGACAAGGAGCTATATTAATACCCTGGCTTAATCAGTTGATTTATGATTTGTCGGAGTCACAATTTTGTTTAGGTGTGGCAAATGCTGCTCCAACAAAGGCTGTGGCAAAGGCTGTGGCAAAGGCTGTGACTGTCTTTGCTCTGTTTGGGCATCATAATAATGAAGCCTGACTGTTTCATCTATTCAAGTTCTAACGAATTGCTGGTTTGAATCTGTAACTCAGCTTCCCAAATTTGTAAAATACATTTCAATATGATTTGTGATATCATTGACTTTTGTCAAGAAATTCTGTTGCTTCAAATAAGAGTGAAAATCACTTTCAAAAGCATCTTCAGCAATGATATGTTCTTTAAATAAGTATTCACAGCTTTTGCTGCATCCAACCTAATAGTTAGCAGCATTATCCAGTATTTGTAACTGGCACTCTTCCCAGCACAGACCCGAATTTATGCTACTTTGTATGTTGCTTGTTGATGGGATGTAAGTGTTGCTGACAAAGCATTTACTGCCCGTTCCAAGTTCCCCTTGAGAAGGTGGTGCAAGTTGCGTTCTTGAGACGTTGCCGCATCTGATGTGCAGTTATGCAGGAAATTCCATAATTTTGACCCAGTGATGACGAAGCAGCAGGCATACGGTTCCAAGGCAATGTGGAATGTGATTTGCAGGAGTGCTTCCAGATGGTGCTATTCCCAAGCATCTGCTACCTTCAAAAAGCAGAGTTAGAAGTCTTACAACACCAGGTTAAAGTCCAACATGTTTGTTTCAGAGACTAGCTTTCGGAGCACTGCTCCTTCCTCAGGTGAATGAGCAGTGCTCCGAAAGCTCGTGTTTGAAACAAACCTGTTGGACTTTAACCTGGTGTTGTTACACTTCTTACTGTGCTCACCCCAGCCCAACGCCGGCGCATCCACTTGAAAAAGCAGAATACAGTGGATGTTGGAAACCTGAAATTTAAACAGAAAATACTGGAAATACACAGCAGGTCAGCCAACATTTGTGGAGAGAGAAACAGCTTTAACGTTTCGGGTTGATGATTTTTCATCAGAACTGGGAAAAGTTTGAGATGGAATAGGGTTTGAGCAAGGGGTAACTGGACAAGGTGAAAAGGAAGGTCTGCGATGAGGTGGAAGACAGGAGAGATTGAATGACCAAAGAGTTGGCCTTACAGAACCAAAGATAAGGCTTCTCTTCTGTCATGATGAGATTTAATGTGGTCCAGAATCAATGTTGAAGACTCACAGGCTACTCTATCTCAATTGCATATCACTGTGCCACCATCTCTAGTGGTGTGTCCTGTTGATGGGGCAAGTCATATCATGGATGATCATGCAACTTTGGCTGAAACACATGATTTTGTGAGAATGGTTACATCAGGATGTTGCTAAACTTGTCTGTAGGACAGGTCTTCCAGTTTTGGCACAAATTCCCAAATGTTAGCAAGCAGGAAGTTGCAGAATCAATTGAGGAGGGTGTGCCTTTAATTTGTCTGGCATGTAGGTCAATGCTTTGTGATTCTTCCAGATTTAATCTTATTCTAGTTTTGAGTGGCGGTTTGATCTGACTGCATGGTTTGCCGAGCTGTTTCAGAGCGTAGAACCATATTCTGTCAGTCTGGAGTCACAAATAGACCAGACTGGGTAATGATGCCAGGTTATCTTCTCTTAATGAACCAGATGGGGTTTTTTTTAACGACAATCTGTTGGTTACATGCTCACCATTATTCATACAAATGTTTTATTTCAGATATATTTAATTAACTGAATTTAAATTCTACATCTGCTGTGATCGCATTTTCACTCATGTCTCTGGACCACTAGTCCAGTAATATAACCACTATGCTACCATGCCCATATGTACATATATAGGAATTAAGAGCAGAAATAGGCCACTCGGCCCCTCGAGCCTGCTCTGCCATTCAATACGATCATGGTTGATCCAATTGTAACTTCAGCCTCACATTCCTACCTACCCCGATAACCTTTCACCCCTTGTTCATCAAGAATCTACCTAGCTCAGCCGTAAATACATTCAATGACTCTGCTTCCACTGCCTTTTGAGAAAGAGAGCTCCAGAGACTCACCACCCTCTGAGAGAAAACATTTCTTCCATCTCCTTCTAAATGAGCAATCCTTAATTTTAAACAGTGACCCCTAATTCTAGATTCAGTGACAAGAGGAAACATCCTCTCCATATCCAGCCTCTCAGTACCTCTCAGTGTCTTAAAGCTTTTGATCAAGTCGACTCTCACTCTTTTAATCCCTAGTGGATACAAACCTAACCTCCCCAACTTTTCCTCATAAGACAACCTGCCCACTCCTGGTATTAGTCTAGTAAACCTTCACCAAACTGCTTCTAGCACATTTACACCTTTCCTTAAATAAGGAGACCAATACTGTGCATAATACTCCATGTGTGGTCTCACCGATGAAGTATAAACTCCCTACTTTTGTAATCAATTCCCCTCACAATAAATGCTAACATTTTATTAGCTTCCCAAATGACTTGCTGTACCTGTATGATAGCCTTTTGTTCGTGCACTGGGACACCCAGATTCCTCTGCATCTCAGAGCTCTGCGATCCTTTACCATTTGGATAATAAGCTTTTTTCGGTGCCCCAGCTCCGATCACTGTGGCACATCACTCGTCACATCCTGTAAACCAGAAAAATAACCATTTATGCCAACCCTGTTTCCTGTTCGCTAGCTGATCTTCTGCCCATGCCAGTATGTTACCCTCTATACCATGACAGTTTATTTTATGCAATAGCCATTGATGTGGCACCTTATCAAATACCTTCTGGAAATCTAAGTACAGTACATTGATTGGTTCCCCTTTATCCACAGCACATGGGATTCCTTCAAAGAACTCCAGTAAATTGGATAAACATGATTTCCTTTGCACAAGACTTTGTTGACTCTGCCTCATTTCCTTGAATTGTTCCAACTGCCCTGCTCTTACATTTTTACTGACGGCCTCCAATATTTTCTCTCTGACAGATGTTAAGACAACTGACCTGCAGTTTCCTGCTTTCTGTCTCCCTCCCTTTTTGAATAAAGGAGTTTTATTTGCTATCTTACAATCTAATGGAACCGCCCCTGAATCCACGGAGTTTTGGAAAATTAAATCACGTTCGGCGACGGGGCAGAGAATCCATTTTGGCGTCAAAATCGAGAGCGGCGCCGGTTTCTTAATTCTCCGGCCCCTGAAAAGCGGCGTACTCCAGGAGTACGTCCCGCCGAGTGCCCACCGCTTCATGCCATTGTTGGTACCGGAATCGGTGAAGGGTTCATGACCATTTTCTTTGGCGTGAACCTCACACGGATTCTCCGTTTGAGCGACACTTAGTCGCAGCAATAGAATCTCGCCCATACTTTTTCTTTAAGTTTAACACTGTCTTTAACATTTTTAATTTACCACAGATGATGGGCCCTCAACTTGGAATTTTTCCTTCTCATTGGAATGTGTCTATTCTGTGTTTGCCAATAAATAAATCCATTTAAATGTCTGCCATTGAACATCTATCGATCTATCCCTAAGGCATATTTTTCAGTTTACTTCAGCTAGCTCTGCTTACAAGCCCTCAACATTGTTCCTATTTAAGATTAAAATGATAGTCTATGATGGACTCTTCTCTCTCTCAAACTTAATGTAAAATTCAATCATATTATGATCACTGTTACCTCAGGATGCCTTCACTCTGAGGGTATCAATTAATCCTATCTCATTGCACAATAACAGGTCTCTGCTTTAGTTGGCACCATAATGTGCTGCTCTGAGAAACTAAACTGAAAACATTCTATGAATTCCCCCTTTTATGCTACTTTTGCCCGTCTGATTTTTCCAATCTATGTAGATTAAAATTCCCTATGATTATCACCGTACCTTTCTGATAAGCTTCTATTATCTCTTCTTTTATATTCTCTCCTATTGTGTAGTTACAATTAGGGGCCCTGTACATGACACCCACAAATTACTTCTTGCCTTTATAATTTCTCAGCACAAGCCAAACTGCTTCTACATCCTAGTTCCCTGAACTTAGGTCATCCCTCTCTAATTGCTAATGCCATCATTAATTAACAGAGAAACTCCATTACCTGTATTTAACTTTTTGTTCTTCCTAAATGTCACGTACCATTCAATGTTCAGGTCCCAATCTATGTCATCCGCTAGAAATGTCTCTGTAATAGCTATCAGATCATTCTTATTAACTCCTATTTGTGCTATCAGTTCATCTGTTTTGTTTCAAATGCTACATCATTCGGGCCCAAAAGCTTACGTTTGGGCCTTTTATTAAATTTGTTGCATCTAGCCCTACGTACTGATTTAGTCTTAGATTGGTATTCTCTGTCCCTTCCTGTTATGGTCAGTTTACCAATTTCCATATTCTTACCTCTAGTGTCTTCTCTATACTCTTTAATCCACTACATTTTCCCAAATTTTATCCCTTGCCCCATTTTTTAGTTTAAAACGCTCTCTACTGGGCAGCACAGTAGCACAATGGTTAGCACTGTTGCTTCACAGCGCCAGGGACCCGAGTTCGATTCCCAGCTTGGTTCACTGTCTGCACGTTCTCCCCGTGTCTGGGTGAGTTTCCGCCGGGTGCTCCGGTTTCCTCCCGTAAGTCCGAAAAGACGTGCTTGTTAAGTGAATTGGACATTCTGAATTCTCAGAGGCCAGTAGTGTGGTGACTAGGGGATTTTCACAGTAATTTCATTGCAGTGTTAATGTAAGCCTCCTTGTGACAATAAAGATTATTATCGTTATGCAACTCACTAGAACACCAACCCCAGCCCATAGTGGGGATAAACTCTGTATAAACCATTAAACCTATTCATTGGTAATACCTTCATTAAGATTATAGGTGTTTATTACTGAGAGTTGCGTTGTCTTATATGGACCCAGAATTTTGCTCCCTGGTTGCGTGTCCAAAGATTGGATAATTCCTGGCTATGCAAAGCCAGCCTTTAAAAATGGCCACTTGCAGTTGGGATTTTTGTACAGGGGAAGGCTGGATTAGAAATCGGTCCCGAAATAATGTAGAGGCTGCTGGGTGTGCAGTTGGGCTGGGCGGAAAGCATGCCTCTGTGCTCTGGGTTTGTTATATTACATTTTTAAACACTCAAAAGAGTAAACAGCCCTCACCCCTCATCCTCCCTCACCCATCATGCACTCTTCATGGCCCATCCATGCCAACCTATGTCAATCCATGCATCCCACAATTGACTCCCATAGCCCCTGATACCCCTATACCACCAAGGTCTCTTGTAGCCCATCACCTAACTTAGTGTCAAATCTTGCCAACCCATGGCACCACCTACCACCCATTGATCTTACTCCCTCTGCAGCAACTCACCTCATATCCTTTGACAGGTCGTCCACAGCTTTGACAGTTCCTTGACAGCTTTGACAATTCCAATGAGTTCAGTCAATTTTTACACATCATCGTGTTTAACTTTATAATCCCAAAGAGTGTCCTACCTCTCTAATGTGGTATCTTGACTTTCCAAACAAATCCACCAAGTTCTGACCTACTCTTACCTGGATCTAATTTGCACAGCCTGGTTTAACACGTCCAACCTACTGAAGTTCCACTTCTGTGGAAGCAGATGGTTATTTAAATGGCCAGCTAGTGGTTTAAGTGACCAGTAAATGGCGCATGTGCAAACCTTGGCCTGACTCCTGCACAACCCTGCAAAAGTAGGAAGTGCCGTGTTCGGGAGTAGGACTTAGAGCTGATCTGCCACTTTCACCATGACAAAGAGCCTCCTCGCCATGGGGAGAATCTGAGCATTGGTCTCAATTCTCTACTTACTTGTAATTAATCCAAAATCCACATGCTTCCTTCAGAACAACCTGAGAAATTAACGGATGAATTACAGGTAGCTGCCTTGTTCACATTAAGGTATGGCCAGACTGGAAAACAAGTTTCTAAAAGCTTTGAACCAAATTCATTTTTGTCAACAGATTTCATTTTGAAATGCTAAATACAAGCTGCAGTGGATGCGTCACTTCCAGTATCTGGCAGAGATTGATTATTTTCCTTTTACATAATCCACCTCTTGAGGTTTTGTTGTGCTGTTTGCTTTAGACTTCTAATCTTACTTGCATTTGTGGTTAATTTGAAATTAGTCATTTAAATTATTAATTTTAACTGTTAGGGAAATGACATTTGTATTGAGTTTTCAAACTGAAAGTGACGACATTCTCTGGAACAACATCTTAAAATAGAAAATATTCAATTGAAAGAAGACTAATTAAATACAATTCGTCTTGCATCAGTAGCTTCAAAGAATCAATGAAGAAGATGATTAAACTGATTACCCTTCTTAAATATCCTCCATTCATATTTGATGTTCACCCAATCAGATCTTATTCAATTAATGATGACTTGCGTTATATTTTAAAATAAGACCCAACTATACAGGAGGCTGATTTTCTAGCTCCCTGTCATGATGGATAATGGGTGAACAGCAAGCCAAGATTTAAGGTAACTCCTTCCTTCATTTCTAGACTACTTTTGCTCACCTCATTAAGCTCTTCATCGGGGAGCATTCCACACGGTTCACTCAGTGAGAATAGGCCCATGGTTAGGAATATAACACATCAATTTTCCTTCTGTTTAATCTTTCCCTCTTCCTTCCCTCTCGAAAAATGCATTGCCTCCCAACGAGCCACCCTCCCTCCCTTAGCCTGGTCACAATTGGGAGCTGATTGTGGGAGGGATATTGAGATTAGAGGGAAAACGTGAAGAACCGTGCTCAAACATGCCAATGTTGGTTGTCTCAACAAATTGCCCCATGTCATGTTTGTATAATAGAGCTTAATTAGTACTGTTTATGTTCTCTGGTAGGTTTCCCTGGTGGCAACCAAAATTGCATAGTTGCTGAATAGATATAAACTATGGTGTTTCTTTCTGCCACTGAACCTTTTCCACCAACTGTGGAAAGTTCACATGGTCAAGGGAAGAATCATCAAATTGCAGCTCGGAAAAAGGATGGTTGCTCTCGCCACCAAGACTGGCCAATCATTCTGTTTTCCAGATAACTGAATCCGTCAGCTTAACCTCAGCTCCTCGAATGAAAGTGGCACTGCCTCATTTACTCTCTGCCACTGCCACCAAATTAAGTGATGCTGTAAAAGGTAAATGTAAAAATAGGTGACAAATCCCTTTTTTCAACTGAAAACACTTGTCTCCGAGGCAGGAGAGATTTACTTGCGGGTATGGCGATTTATCTTTTAGACTTTAAACAAACAGGAGGTGGAATTCTTCCCCGTTGCAATTCACTTCTCCCACTGGCAGCACCTCCTGCAAGTTTCCCGGCGGAGTGGGATGTCTTCAATGAGGAATCCCATTGACAAGCGGCAAGAGGGCAAGAGTATAGAATCCCGTCGCCAGCGAACAGCGCACCATCGAAAAACACACGGCTGGGGGGACCGGAGAGAATTCAGCGCCAGATTTTACTTTTAAGTAGATCCAGGAGGAATGTGGATCAGCCCAACAAAACCTTAGCGCTGCACTTTAATGAAATTCCTTTAATAAGAAACAAAAGCTGAAAGTGCTGGAAATATTCAACCGGTCAGGCAGCATCGTGGAGTGAAAAACAAAGTTGACTTAGCAGGTTGATAACCTTTCAGCAGATTGGGGAAATGTTAAAGACGTAATGCTGTTTGATTGAATCAGCCAGTTGCTGGGATGTACAGACAAAGTACCTATGCACTAAACAATTGAGCAATGTCATGCATGAATGTCAGTGCCAGTGTGATGCCAGCTTTTTCCTTCATTATTCACAATAGACTGGAAAAACCAGCATTGTCAGGGAGAGAAATCATGGGCTCTGAAGCTTCTCATGTTTCCGGGTCCCTTATTCCCACCACCATCCCCCACTCCCACCCCTCCACCACTTCCCACTCCCACCCCTCCACCACTTAACCCTCCTCCTCACATGCTTTGAGTGCCTAGAATCTGGGGTTGAACTGTTTTGTCGAAGTTTAGTAAAACTCCATTGAAAGCTTGCGTTTCAGTATTGTAAATGTGTAAGGTTCCCGTAACACGAACAGCAAGGATTTATGGCAAACAGTAATTTATTCCCTAGCTGAGTGGCTATTTCATGTTTGTACTCTGCCTGTGCTCCAGGGAAGAATTTCCACGCTACCGACGCGTGACCCTTTTTGTAGCCGTGTCATCATGTGACCACTCGGTCTACAACTTTATAACCACTGCTCTTCAGACAAATACGCACAACTTGGTCATTCATTTAATGCAACTAGGTCCTATACAATATCCAGACAGCAAGACGCAAAAGACTTGAGCTTCTCAAGTACCATAAAAAACAATCCTATGTGCAAATGAGAATATCTGGAAACAACAGTGACATTCTATTGGCTCATGATTCCGGGTTTCACTTCCAAGTTTAAAAATGTCAAAACCTTCCAGTAAATTCGTATAATCAATTTACCTGCAATCATGTACCATTTGAACCCACACATATGGGCTTTGTTAACAGAAAAATTACACATATAGAACATGCATAAAAAATAGAAGCAGGAGGCCTTCGAGCCTGCTCCACCAATCATTATGATCATGGCTGATCATCAAGTTCAATACCCTGATCCCGCCTTCCCACCATATCCCTTGATCCCTTTAGCCCCAAGAGTTGTATCTAATTTGTTCTTGAAATTGCACAACGTTTTGGCCTCAACTACACAGATTCACCACTCTCTGGGTGAAGAAATGTTTCTTCCTCTCAGTCCGAAAATGTTTACCACTTATCCTCAAACTATGTTCCCTAGTTCTGAACTCCCCCACCATCAGGAACATTCTTTCTGAATCTACCCTGTCTAATCCTGTTAGAATTTTATAAGTTTCTATGAGATCCTCTCCCATTCCTCTAAACTCCAAAGAATATTATCCTAACAGATTCAGTCTCTCCTCATATGACAGTCCTGTCATCCCAGTCTAGTTAACCTTTGCTGAACTCCCTCCGTAACAAGAACATCCTTCCTCAGATAAGGACACCAAAATTGCACACAATACTCCAGGTGAGACCTCACCAATGCCGTATAAAATTGTAGTAAAACATCCGTATTCCTCTACTCAAATCCTCTCACTATGAAGGCCAACATACCACTTGCCTTCTTTACTGCCAGCTGTACCTGTGCATTTTCTTTCAGCGACTGATGGACGAAGACATCAAAGTCTCGCTGGGTATCCATCTCTCTCAATTTATACCCATTCAAATAACAATCTGTCTTCTTATTTTTGCTACCGAAGTGGATAACCTCAGATTTATCCACGTTATAATGCATCTGCCATGCGTATGCCCACTCACTCAGCCTGTCCAAATCCCACTGAAACATCTCTACATCCTCCTCACAGCTCACCCTCCTACCCAACTTTGTATCATCTGCAAATTTGGAGATAATACATTCAGTTCCCTTGTCCAAATCATTAATATGTAATACATTGAGATCCTAGCACAGATCCGTGCGGTACCCCACTAGTCACTGCCTACCAATGAGAAAAAGACCTATTTATTCTGACTTTTTGCTTCCTGTCTAATAACCAGTTTTTTTATCCACCTCAAGACACTTCCCGCATTCTCATGCGCTTTAACTTTACATAATAATCTGTTATGTGAGACCTTGTCAAAAGCCTTCTGAAAGTCTTAATAAACCACACCCACCTGTTCTCTTTGGTCAACTCTACTAGTTACATCTTCAAAGAATTCTCGTAAATTTGGCAATATGGGGCGGGATTCTCCGACCCCACGCAGGGTCGGAGAATCGGCGGGCAGCGGTGTTATTTCCGCTCCCGCAGGGTTTTGAAATCTCCCACCGGCCAAAAACCGGCGTTGTGCAAATCCCGCCGGCAGCCTCTGAAAACAGCTGGCGCCGGCGGGATTTCAATTTTTTTTCACTTACCTCAAATCTCCGGCCCGGATGGGCCGAAGTCCCGCCGACGTGGCCACGGGTCACGTCGGCGCAAATCAAAGTGTCGGGGGGGGGGGGTGGGTTGCGGCATCGGGGGGGGGGTTGGGTTGCGGCATCGGGGGGGGGTTGGGTTGCGGCATCGGGGGGGGGGTTGGGTTGCGGCATCGGGGGGGGGGTTGGGTTGCGGGATCGGGGGGGTGTTGGGTTGCGGCATCGGGGGGGGGTGGGTTGCGGCATCGGGGGGGTGTTGGGTTGCGGCATCGGGGGGGTTGGGTTGCGGCATGGGGGGGGTTGGGTTGCGGCATGGGGGGGTTGGGTTGCGGCATGGGGGGGTTGGGTTGCGGCATGGGGGGGGTTGGGTTGCGGCATGGGGGGGGTTGGTTTGCGGCATCGGGGGGGGTGGGTTGCGGCATCGGGGGGGTTGGGTTGCGGCATCGGGGAGGGGTGGGGTTGCGGCATCGGGGGGGTGGGGGTGGGTTGCGGCATCGGGGGGGAGGAATCGGGGGGGGGCAATCGGGGGGGGTTGCGGCATCGGGGGGTTGCGGCATCGGGGGGTGGGTTGCGGCATCGGGGGGGTTGCGGCATCCGGGGGGGGTTGCGGCATCCGGCGGGGGGGGGCATCGGTGGGGGGGGTTTGGGGGCAGCGGCGGGCAGAGAGGGGGGGGCTACGGATGCCCTGGGCCAACGCACCATCGCCCCCCACCTCTGTACGCCGCTGCCCCCTACCCCAACCACCACCCCCCCTCACCACCCGCACTCACCACCCCTACCTCCCTCCAACGCCCCTACCCCCCTCCCCACCACCCCTACCCCCTCCCCCCCCCCCCCCTCCCCCCCTCCCCCCTCCCCACCACCCTTACCCCCCTCCAACGCCGCCCCCCATCTCACGCAACGCCGCAACCCCCCACCCTCAACGCCGCAACCCCCCCTCATCGCCGCAACCCCCACCCCCTCAACGCCGGTACCCACACCCCGTCCCCCTCCCTCTGAAGGCCGGTACCCACACACCCCCCCCTCTCTCCTCCTCCCCCCCCTTCCTTCCTCCTCCCCCCCCCTTCCTTCCTCCTCCCCCCTTCCTTCCTCCGTTAGTGGGGGGGGGGGGGGTGCAGCGTTAGTGGGGGGTGGGGGGTGGGGGGGGTGCGGCGTTAGTGGGGGGTGGGGGGGGTGCGGCGTTGGAGTGGGGTAGGGGTGGTGAAGGGGGTAGGGGTGGTGAGGGGAGGGGGAGGGGGTTGGGGTAGGGGCAGCTGCGTGCAGAGGGGGGGGCGACGGTGCGTTGGCCCCGGGCATCAGTCGCCCCCCTCTCTGCACGCCGCTGCCCCTACCCCAACCCCCCCTCACCACCCTACCCCCTTCACCACCCCTACCCCCCTCCAACGCCGCACCCCCCCGCACCCACCCCCCACTAACGCCGCACCCCCCCCCCCCACTAACGGAGGAAGGAAGGGGGGGAGGAAGGAAGGGGAGGGGGGGAGGAAGGAAGGGGGAGGGGGGAGGAAGGAAGGGGGGAGGAAGGAAGGGGGGGGAGGAAGGAAG